>NC_090937.1:538835865-540085865 GCF_040938575.1 Ambystoma mexicanum
TACACATTCCTCGTTGTGAGTGTCTGTGAGTGTTGTGAGTGTCTGGAGTGAGGATATGGCCTGAATGCACTGGGAGCTTGATTGGCTGCCTGCCTGCGTGAATGCCCTTCTGGATGATTGGTTGCCTGAGTGTGATCCAGCAGAGTGAATGAGAGAACAAACAGTATTTCCGGGGACCTCTCACTGATGGAAATGGTTCAGTAGCTGAAGTCAAAACTTAATGCTTACGCTCGAAGCCGAGCCGAAGAAAAAGGTGTCCATGTCCTTGTCCTGTAGTCCTTTTATCATGTGTGTTCTGTGTTGTGTTCTGCAAAGGAGTCCATGTGGGACTCCTGGCAGTATTGCTCTGGCTCTTTTTGGCTTGGTGTACAGACCCTTGGGATGCCCTTATGGCAGCCATGGGTGGGAGTACAACCTTGTACCTCTAGTGTGTCCTTGTGGGCACCTATGGGTGGCCCACAGAGCAGGGTATGGGCTGGTGGCAGCTCCATGATGAATTTGACAGGTGCTCTGAGTATACTCCATTTTGGGATACCCAGGCCCTGCCATCGGACTCCGTTGATTCATGATAGAATACGAGATGGCCACTGTGGCCTCTTGCTTTCTATTGCCTGTTACCTTGTTTTCCCAAAGTCCTGGGAGGCCCTGGCTCTATATCTTCCCCTGACTGGCTGTTGGGTGGAAGTGCCATACATGGTATTGTGGGGAAGTCCAGGCCAGACTGGCTGGAGCCTTCGCAGTGACCGTATGTTGTGGGTGTGCCCTTGGGATGGGACCTGGGTGAATGGATTGTGAGACCAATATGCACTTCATGATATGGTTGTCATGATATGGTTGTCTGGTTTCTGGTATGTGACACAAATAATGAGACAACCCTGCCCGAAACTGGTATTAATGCAGTGTGGAGTGCTTAATGGCTGGGTACTTGTCCTAATACACATTCCTTGCTGGGAGTTTCTGGAGGGAGGAGCATGGCCTGAATGCACTGGTCGCTCGATTGGCTGCCTGCTTGCATGAATGCCCTTCTGGATGATTGGTTTCCTGAGTGTGAACCAGCAGAGTGAATGAGAGACCAAACAGTATGTCTGTGGACCTTTCACTGATGGAAATCATTCAGAAGCAGAAGTCAAAACTTGATGAGTACTCTCAAAGTCCAGCTGGAAGAAGAAGGTGATCAGCAGTTCCCTTCACAATCTGAAAGCAGCTGTGCCTTCAAGAACCTAATCCAAGAGAGGACCTGGCTAGGATACCTGATGCCCATGCTAGGCCAAAGTTCTTCAGTGACACTTTGCGGCAACAAACTATCATCGTCGAGGTGCACCGCACACCTCACCTTTGCTGGACATCCACGACCGATCATCGACGAGCACCGCCAGTAACAAAGCTGCTGCCTCAAATGCCTTTGTTCACCTTTTCTTAGAGGGATCTCGGCGATCTGTGGCTCCAGACTTAAAAGGGAGTCACTCAAGAAGGATCCGTCGATAACCCGATGTTGAACTATGCTAAACCAGGTACATTGGGGTGGTGCAACCTTTTATAGAAGAACATAAGACTCTGCTAAAGCAATATATGGACTGGGCTTGTTTTATATCTTTATTTACAGGTTGCCCAGGTGGGGGGATCCTCACACAGTACTGTGCCTAGTGGTAGGGGACCGGTATTCTGCCAATTCCTTAACCAGCTTGTTTTCCTCCTCCATTCTATTGTTGGTTCACTTTATTAATTGATTTGTATGCCATTTGAAATGTCTACAGTTGATGAATTTTAATGGAATCAAAGGAGTAATTGTGGTACCACATATAGACTGTATATATTTATAATTTTAGAATTGCCTGAGCACAAAGTGTGTTATTGTATGTGTACATAATCATAAGCAGCAGTGGGATGCTTATGGTTTTAAGAATCAGTGTGTAACCTTGCCACTTACAAAATATCTACACTTTGTTAAACTCGGGTTTAGTTGTGTACTAGATAAATACATTAGAAGCAATGGAATCTATGGCAACTGTTAAATTGGCTAGAATGAGCTTAGAGGATCTCCAGAGTACTTGTGAAGCTAGGGAGTTATGGGCTGAGCTGAAAGCTTTCCTGGTGTACTACCAGACTGATGGTGATACTCTTGATGAAGGGGGGATGCAACCATTGAGGCCTCTGGGGTTGTTACTGAATCTGTTTCTGGGAGTGCCACTACTCCTGTTGCCTCTATTTTGGAACCCAGCACTGCTCTTCAGGGGGAAGCCCTGAAGATTGAACTTTTAAAATTGGAGCTACAACAGGAACAGTTAGCCTTTCAATATAAAAGGTTGGAAACAGAGCTGAGTTGAAGAAAGAGGAGTTAGAGCAACAAGTCATACTCAAGGATAGGGACACTGAGCACCAGAACATTCAGCTGGAGAAAGATATATTGGAGACTTCAGCAAAACCAATTGAGAGTGTTACGTCCCCTGCCACCAAGTTTATGCAAGATTTGGTTGGTGTGTATGTGGAGGGTTCTGATATCCTCCAATGGATTGAAGCATTTGAGATGGCTTGTGGAATACATGATGTTGACAAAAGAGACAGGGATAAGTGTTTGTTAAGCAGAGTGCCTCAGACTGGTTGTGACTGTATTCTGAAACTGAGTGTGGAAGAAAGGGTTCAGTATGAGTGCATGAAATCTGATTTGATTGCCAAGTTTGGCAAGACACCTACCCAGTACCTTAAAAGGTTCAGTGAATATATGAAAAGAGAGAATGTGTCTTGGATTGACTGGGTGAGTGCTGCACATATAAACATGAGGGGGTGGATTGATGGTTACAAGGTGAAAACGTTTGTTGAATTCCCACCTTTTTTTTTGAGCATTTTTCTGAAGCCTGTTCACCAGAGCTGTGTCAGTATGTTGCTGACCAGAACATTTTACTTTGCTTTAAGCTTGCCAGGCTGGCTGACAAGTGGGTATCCCACTGGGTGTCCCCGAAGGATCCCAGTGGGAAGGACAAGGACAAAGAAAAGGGGGCCTCTCAGCAGTCTTAGAAGACCCAAAAGCAGTCACAGTCGGGTAAACCAAAACCTTCCTCTCCTAAGACCGAATAATCTAGAGGGGATAAGTACTATGGGGGTGGGAGTAAAAGTAGTGGTCCTCCTGCTGCAAAGTAGGCTCCCAGTGGCTCCAGTACCATACCCTGCATTCCTGGCACTTCTTGGGAGTTTGGGGCTCTGGACCACAAGAAGGGTGGAAAAAAGGTAAGGCACTTGGAGTCCAGGCTGTCAGCCTGACCTACTCTTACTGTATGCCTGAGGTGGAGGCCACTGTCATCTGGTCCACTACAGGGATCACATTTGGTGCTCTTGTAGAGATTTGCCTAGTGTCCCTTGGGGCCTGGGACCAGTACGCAGAATTGCTGGTGACAATCTCACACAACACCTGTCGGTTTTTGAGAAGTGTCCTCCTGAATGGCCAGCCTTCCACTGGTTTCAGAGAAACTGAGGCATGCATGATAGTGGAGGACAGGACCCTGCTCAAGCCAGAGGACTATGTTGGCGCTCCTCTGAGAACTACCAGATAAGCTGGTGGGCTTCCCAAATTATCACCTGCAGCCTTGGTCAACATTATGATTGGAGACAAGACAGCAGAGCTTCCTTTCCTAGTTCATGACAATGTACCTGCTAACATTTTGTTAGGCAATGATCTAGTGGAGTTGGGGTTCATCTTGATGGTCTCCCCCTGACTGCTGCTGCAGTCACTAGGTCACAAGTCACACCGGGCCTCACTGCCAGTCAGGTACCCAAGCCAAAAGGGGAATCCAAGGCAAGAAAGAGGAGCAAGAAGGCCACCTCTGGGAAGGGGGCCCCTTCTCTTCCTGCAGCTTCAGCAGCACCCACTGGGATTCATGCTCTGGATGCGCTGGGTCCAGTGGTAAACCCAGACTCCAATCCTGAGGGAGAAGAGCCAGAAGACCCTCCTGGGGGAGAGGTGCTCGACCCAAAAGGATCACCACGACCTTTAATGCCTGCTGGCTAACGGGGGACCCTCTAGGGGCGACTTCTGTAAGGGTCAGTGAGAGTGCCACTCTCTCGAGGGTCTAAGGAAACAGGCCTTGGCCCAGGCACAAGGAGAAGTGCCTAGGTCATTCCAGATTTTTCAGGAGGGTGAGCCCCTTTGCGGTGAGCCCACTAAGCCTGAACCTGGTGCCCTCAAGGGGTTGGTGGTACCCCAGGTTTACAGGCCCTTCCTACTGCAGTTGGTGCATGAGGTGCCCTTGGCTGGTCATCTTGGGACCAAGAAGAAAAAGCAAAGGCTCTCTGTCTATTTCTACTAGACCAGGATGGGAGTAGAAGTGGAGTCCCACTTCAGGACCTGCCCAACTTGTCAGTTGTCCAACAAGACTGGAGGCAGTGTCATTGTCCCACTGCAGCCATTGCCAGTGGTTGGCACACCATTTGAGAGAGTGGGCATTGACATTGTCAGTCCCCTTGACCCTCCCATTTCATGTGGATATCGTTCATCCTAGTCTTGGTAGATCATGCCACCAGGTAACCTGAGGCTATACCCCTGCAGGCAGTTACTGCCAGGTGGTTTCCAGGGTTTCCCCATTGGAACTTTCACCAGGGTTGGATTCCCTATGGGGGTGTCTCTGACAGAGGATCCAACTTCATGTCGAGTTACATGAAAACGATGTGGAAGGAATATGGAGTAACCTACAAGTTTTCCACCTCCTACCAGCCCCAGACCAATGGTCTGGTTGAGAGATTTAATAAAACTCTCAAGGGCATGCTGAGTGCTTTAGAAGAGCCCCTGAGGAGGACATGGGATCTCCTCCTGCCATGCCTGCTGTTCGCTTGCAGTGAGGTACCTCAAGAGGGTGTTGGTTCCAGCCTCTTTGAGTTACTCTTTGGACATCGCCTGAGGGAGCCCCTTGCCTTGATCATAGAAGGGATGTATGCCAACCCTCCAGGTTCTATAGAATGGCTTTTGGGATCACTTTCGAACAAAAATGACTACCACTCTGTGCACACTTTTAGGCATTAATCAATGCAAAATTATATTTATCTAGGTTGTGTTTCAACATATATTATTAAATCTTACTTAAATAAAGTAAACATAAACATCAATTCTTTTGACTTTTGCTTATTCAAAAAACGGTACATGAACATAACCGTTCTAAATTGGAACAATTTATAATCATTCTTAGTAATTGATTTAGATACAAAAACACGCACATGATGTCCTTCTTGTTTGTATTAGGCATAACGTGTCTCTTAATGTTCTAAAGAGAGTTCATATCCTATTTTTCTATTTCAAACTACACTGGTCCTTATCTTTCAAAATTAATTTTACAACTCCTGGTGGATTGCCTTTGTGTTGCCATGAATCTCAAATTCATGACGCATTTGGTCAAATGACGCCCTTCATCAGGTGTGGATAATTGTCTTGTTCACTACACTGCAAATTAAATAAATAAATGTTCTTGTCAATAGTGTTGCTTATCATATTTTAGATTTTACAGTAACTTTAGTTTTACCTAAAGAAAGATATATATGTCTCTTTTTTTCCTCCGACCTGTGGACCAATTTCTGTAAAATATGCCACTTTTTGCTGGGAAATTACTCCTGTAGAGTTATCGTATAGGACCTTTGCATACTTCAATTCTTCAGATGGAATGGGGGGTTAGATAAATCTGTAAGTAAATAGATGGTACACTTTAATACTTTAATAATGTTGCAGTCACCAAAACCACAGTGCTTCAATTATCTGGTTGACATGGGAGTCCCTGGGGTAGCTCCTCAGATATTCCACTTCAACAGGCTCAAGCCTTTCCATAGGCGAGCAAAAGTCTCAATTGCCTTGCTAGCTTCAGAGCAAGAAGAGGATGAGAATAAGCCCCTTCCTGATTTGCTGCATAGCAACCCTCAGGATGGCTCAGTGGAGGGAGTGAATCTCTCTCCAGATCTGACCGTAGAGCAGCAAAGGGTCTGCAGGGCTTTGCTTCGGCAGTATGCCCCTCTGTTCTCACTGACACCAGGCCTTACCCCGTGGTTCAGGCACAAAATTGACACTGGTGACAGTGTAAAAGCAGATGCTACAGGATGTCAGACACGGTTAGAACTACATCCAGGCTGAGGTCGCCAAGATGTTGGATCTGGGTGTTACTGAACCCTCAACCAGCCCCTGGTCCAGTCCCGTGGTCCTTGTCCCCAAGGCAAGTTCTCAGGCAGGTACCAAGGATTGGCAGTTCTGTGTGGACTAACAAGGTATCAATGCCTTCACCAAAACTGAAGCACAGACATTTCCAGTGCTGATGAGCGTTTGGACACCATAGGGGCTGCTAAATTTGTGAGCACCTTTGACCTTACCTCAGGCTATTGTCAAATAGCTCTGACGGACCATGCCAAGGAAAACACTGCATTACCAACACCTGAGGGGCTCTACCAGTTTAGAGTCATGCCTTTTGGGTTGAAGAATGCACCTGCCACCTTCCAAAGATTAGTAAACCATGTGCTCAGTGGGCTGGAGGCCTTTTGTGGGGCCTACATAGATGACATTGCTGTCTACAGTTCCACCTGTGAAGAGCATGTAACTCACCTGGATAAGGAGTTGCAGGCCTTGGAAAGGGCTAACCTCAATATCAAGGCCGCCAAATGCGAGATAGCTCAGGGGAAAAACACTTATCTTGGTCATGAGGTATCGTTCAGACTGATGCCTGCAACACCGTAATTGCAACTGTCTTTTCCCAGTTAGATGACAAAGGGAGAGAACATCCTATCATGTCAGACAACTCAAGGGTAGAGAACATAGGTGGGCTACTGTTGAAAAGGAATGTTTTAGCATAGTTTGGAGCCTTAGGCGTTTTAGGCCCTACCTTACAGGGTCTACCTTCAAGGTCTAAACAGATCATTAGCTCTTAAAATGGCTTATCAGATGAAGGGTGAAAACCTGAAACTGCTCAGGTGGTTCATTAGCCTGCAAGGGCTAGACCTCACCATTGAGCATAGACCAGGGAAGGGTCATGATCATGTGGATGGCCTTTCTAGAAGGTATGTTGACCGTCTGGATGAGGGCATCGATCTAGTGGGAGATTAGACCACCCTAACCTCAGTCCTGGGGGGGTGACTGTTATGTTGGAAATGCATTGGAGGGACAGGGGCTCCATGGTGGTGTCCTGTAGTACTTTTATCATGTGTGTTCTGTGTTACTTTCTGCACAGGGGTCCATGTAGGACTCCTGGCAGTGCAGCTCTTCCTCTTTTGGTTTGGTGTACAGACCAATGGAATATCCTTATGGCACCCATGGGAGGCTGATACAACCCTGTACCCCTAGAGTATGTTTTTAGGCAACTGTGTGTGGCCCAAAGAGCAGGGTATGGGCTGGTGGCAGCTCCATGCTGAATTAAACAGGTGCTCTGAGTATGCTCCTTTTTTGGATACCCAGGCCCTGCCATAGGAATCAGTTGATTCCTGATAGAATACAAGATGGCCCATGTGGCCTCTTGCGTTCTGTTGCCTGTTAACTTGTTTTCCAAAAGTCCTAGGAAGTCCTGACTCTGTCCCTTCCCCTGACTGTCTGTTGGGCAAAATCTCCATGCATGAAATTGTGGTGAACTCCAGACCAGACTGGCTGGAGCATTATCAGTGACTGTATGTTGTTGTCCTTGGTGTGTGACCTGGGTGAATGGAGTATGTGACCAATATGCACTTCATGTAATGGGTGGCTGGTTTCTGGTGTGTGACACAAAGACTGAGACAGCTCTGCCCGAAACTGGTATAAATGCAGTGTGGATTGCTGAATGGCTGGGTACATGTCCCAATACACATTCCTCGTTGTGAGTGTCTGTGAGTGTTGTGAGTGTCTGGAGTGAGGATATGGCCTGAATGCACTGGGAGCTTGATTGGCTGCCTGCCTGCGTGAATGCCCTTCTGGATGATTGGCTGCCTGAGTGTGATCCAGCAGAGTGAATGAGAGAACAAACAGTATTTCCGGGGGCCTCTCACTGATGGAAATGGTTCAGTAGCTGAAGTCAAAACGTAATGCTTACGCTCGAAGCCGAGCCGAAGAAAAAGGTGTCCATGTCCTTGTCCTGTAGTCCTTTTATCATGTGTGTTCTGTGTTGTGTTCTGCAAAGGAGTCCATGTGGGACTCCTGGCAGTATAGCTCTGGCTCTTTTTGGCTTGGTGTACAGACCCTTGGGATGCCCTTATGGCAGCCATGGGTGGGAGTACAACCCTGTACCTCTAGTGTGTCCTTGTGGGCACCTATGGGTGGCCCACAGAGCAGGGTATGGGGTGGTGGCAGCTCCATGATGAATTTGACAGGTACTCTGAGTATCCTCCATTTTGGGATACCCAGGCCCTGCCATCAGAATCCGTTGATTCATGATAGAATACGAGATGTCCACTGTGGCCCCTTGCTTTCTATTGCCTGTTACCTTGTTTTCCCAAAGTCCTGGGAGGCCCTGGCTCTATATCTTCCCCTGACTGGCTGTTGGGTGGAAGTGCCATACATGGTATTGTGGGAAAGTCCAGGCCAGACTGGCTGGAGCCTTTGCAGTGACCGTATGTTGTGGGTGTGCCCTTGGGATGGGACCTGGGTGAATGGATTGTGAGACCAATATGCACTTCATGATATGGTTGTCATGATATGGTTGTCTGGTTTCTGGTATGTGACACAAATAATGAGACAACCCTGCCCGAAACTGGTATTAATGCAGTGTGGAGTGCTTAATGGCTGGGTACTTGTCCTAATACACATTCCTTGCTGTGAGTTTCTGGAGGGAGGAGCATGGCCTGAATGCACTGGTCGCCCGATTGGCTGCCTGCTTGCATGAATGCCCTTCTGGATGATTGGTTTCCTGAGTGTGAACCAGCAGAGTGAATGAGAGACCAAACAGTATGTCTGTGGACCTTTCACTGATGGAAATCATTCAGAAGCAGAAGTCAAAACTTGATGAGTACTCTCAAAGTCCAGCTGGAAGAAGAAGGTGATCAGCAGTTCCCTTCACAATCTGAAAGCAGCTGTGCCTTCAAGAACCTAATCCAAGAGAGGACCTGGCTAGGATACCTGATGCCCATGCTAGGCCAAAGTTCTTCAGTGACACTTTGCGGCAACAAACTATCATCGTCGAGGTGCACCGCACACCTCACCTTTGCTGGACATCCACGACCGATCATCGACGAGCACCGCCAGTAACAAAGCTGCTGCCTCAAATGCCTTTGTTCACCTTTTCTTAGAGGGATCTCGGCGATCTGTGGCTCCAGACTTAAAAGGGAGTCACTCAAGAAGGATCCGTCGATAACCCGATGTTGAACTATGCTAAACCAGGTACATTGGGGTGGTGCAACCTTTTATAGAAGAACATAAGACTCTGCTAAAGCAATATATGGACTGGGCTTGTTTTATATCTTTATTTACAGGTTGCCCAGGTGGGGGGATCCTCACACAGTACTGTGCCTAGTGGTAGGGGACCAGTATTCTGCCAATTCCTTAACCAGCTTGTTTTCCCCCTCCATTCTATTGTTGGTTCACTTTATTAATTGATTTGTATGCCATTTGAAATGTCTACAGTTGATGAATTTTAATGGAATCAAAGGAGTAATTGTGGTACCACATATAGACTGTATATATTTATAATTTTAGAATTGCCTGAGCACAAAGTGTGTTATTGTATGTGTACATAATCATAACCAGCAGTGGGATGCTTATGGTTTTAAGAATCAGTGTATAACCTTGCCACTTACAAAATATCTACACTTTGTTAAACTCAGGTTTAGTTGTGTACTAGATAAATACATTAGACGCAATGGAATCTATGGCAACTGTTACATTGGCTAGAATGAGCTTAGAGGATCTCCAGAGTACTTGTGAAGCTAGGGAGTTATGGGCTGAGCTGAAAGCTTTCCTGGTGTACTACCAGACTGATGGTGATACTCTTGATGAAGGGGGGATGCAACCATTGAGGCCTCTGGGGTTGTTACTGAATCTGTTTCTGGGAGTGCCACTACTCCTGTTGCCTCTATTTTGGAACCCAGCACTGCTCTTCAGGGGGAAGCCCTGAAGATTGAACTTTTAAAATTGGAGCTACAACAGGAACAGTTAGCCTTTCAATATAAAATGTTGGAAACAGAGCTGAGTTGAAGAAAGAGGAGTTAGAGCAACAAGTCATACTCAAGGATAGGGACACTGAGCACCAGAACATTCAGCTGGAGAAAGCTATATTGGAGACTTCAGCAAAACCAATTGAGAGCGTTACGTCCCCTGCCACCAAGTTTATGCAAGATTTGGTTGGTGTGTATGTGGAGGGTTCTGATATCCTCCAATGGATTGAAGCATTTGAGAATGCTTGTGGAATACATGATGTTGACAAAAGAGACTGGGATAAGTGTTTGTTAAGCAGAGTGCCTCAGACTGGTTATGACTGTATTCTGAAACTGAGTGTGGAAGAAAGGGTTCAGTATGAGTGCATGAAATCTGATTTGATTGCCAAGTTTGGCAAGACACCTACCCAGTACCTTAAAATGTTCAGTGAATATATGAAAAGAGAGAATGTGTCTTGGATTGACTGGGGGAGTGCTGCACATATAAACATGAGGGTTTGGATTGATGGTTACAAGGAGAAAACGTTTGTTGAATTCCCACCTTTTGTTTTTTGAGCATTTTTCTGAAGCCTGTTCACCAGAGCTGTGTCAGTATGTTGCTGACCAGAACATTTTACTTTGCTTTAAGCTTGCCAGGCTGGCTGACAAGTGGGTATCCCACTGAGTGTCCCCGAAGGATCCCAGTGGGAAGGACAAGGACAAAGAAAAGGGGGCCTCTCAGCAGTCTTAGAAGACCCAAAAGCAGTCACAGTCGGGTAAACCAAAACCTTCCTCTCCTAAGACCGAATAATCTAGAGGGGATAAGTACTATGGGGGTGGGAGTAAAATTAGTGGTCCTCCTGCTGCAAAGTAGGCTCCCAGTGGCTCCAGTACCATACCCTGCATTCCTGGCACTTCTTGGGAGTTTGGGGCTCTGGACCACAAGAAGGGTGAAAAAAAGGTAAGGCACTTGGAGTCCAGGCTGTCAGCCTGACCTACTCTTACTGTATGCCTGAGGTGGAGGCCACTGTCATCTGGTCCACTACAGGGATCACATTTGGTGCTCTTGTAGAGATTTGCCTAGTGTCCCTTGGGGCCTGGGACCAGTACGCAGAATTGCTGGTGACAATCTCACACAACACCTGTCGGGTTTTGAGAAGTGTCCTCCTGAATGGCCAGCCTTCCACTGGTTTCAGAGAAACTGAGGCATGCATGATAGTGGAGGACAGGACCCTGCTCAAGCCAGAGGACTATGTTGGCGCTCCTCTGAGAACTACCAGATAAGCTGGTGGGCTTCCCAAATTATCACCTGCAGCCTTGGTCAACATTATGATTGGAGACAAGACAGCAGAGCTTCCTGTCCTAGTTCATGACAATGTACCTGCTAACATTTTGTTAGGCAATGATCTAGTGGAGTTGGGGTTCATCTTGATGGTCTTCCCCTGACTGCTGCTGCAGTCACTAGGTCACAAGTCACACCGGGCCTCACTGCCAGTCAGGTACCCAAGCCAAAAGGGGAATCCAAGGCAAGAAAGAGGAGCAAGAAGGCCACCTCTGGGAAGGGGGCCCCTTCTCTTCCTGCAGCTTCAGCAGCACCCACTGGGATTCATGCTCTGGATGCGCTGGGTCCAGTGGTAAACCCAGACTCCAATCCTGAGGGAGAAGAGCCAGAAGACCCTCCTGGGGGAGAGGTGCTCGACCCAAAAGGATCACCACGACCTTTAATGCCTGCTGGCTAACGGGGGACCCTCTAGGGGCGACTTCTGTAAGGGTCAGTGAGAGTGCCACTCTCTCGAGGGTCTAAGGAAACAGGCCTTGGCCCAGGCACAAGGAGAAGTGCCTAGGTCATTCCAGATTTTTCAGGAGGGTGAGGCCCTTTGCGGTGAGCCCACTAAGCCTGAAACTGGTGCCCTCAAGGGGTTGGTGGTACCCCAGGTTTACAGGCCCTTCCTACTGCAGTTGGTGCATGAGGTGCCCTTGGCTGGTCATCTTGGGACCAAGAAGAAAAAGCAAAGGCTCTCTGTCTATTTCTACTAGACCAGGATGGGAGTAGAAGTGGAGTCCCACTTCAGGACCTGCCCAACTTGTCAGTTGTCCAACAAGACTGGAGGCAGTGTCATTGTCCCACTGCAGCCATTGCCAGTGGTTGGCACACCATTTGAGAGAGTGGGCATTGACATTGTCAGTACCCTTGACCCTCCCATTTCATGTGGATATCGTTCATCCTTGTCTTGGTAGATCATGCCACCAGGTAACCTGAGGCTATACCCCTGCAGACAGTTACTGCCAGGTGGTTTCCAGGGTTTCCCCATTGGAACTTTCACCAGGGTTGGATTCCCTATGGGGGTGTCTCTGACAGAGGATCCAACTTCATGTCTAGTTACATGAAAACGATGTGGAAGGAATATGGAGTAACCTACAAGTTTTCCACCTCCTACCAGCCCCAGACCAATGGTCTGGTTGAGAGATTTAATAAAACTCTCAAGGGCATGCTGAGTGCTTTAGAAGAGCCCCTGAGGAGGACATGGGATCTCCTCCTGCCATGCCTGCTGTTCGCTTGCAGTGAGGTACCTCAAGAGGGTGTTGGTTCCAGCCTCTTTGAGTTACTCTTTGGACATCGCCTGAGGGAGCCCCTTGCCTTGATCATAGAAGGGATGTATGCCAACCCTCCAGGTTCTATAGAATGGCTTTTGGGATCACTTTCGAACAAAAATGACTACCACTCTGTGCACACTTTTAGGCATTAATCAATGCAAAATTATATGTATCTAGGTTGTGTTTCAACATATATTATTAAATCTTACTTAAATAAAGTAAACATAAACATCAATTCTTTTGACTTTTGCTTATTCAAAAAACGGTACATGAACATAACCGTTCTAAATTGGAACAATTTATAATCATTCTTAGTAATTGATTTAGATACAAAAACACGCACATGATGTCCTTCTTGTTTGTATTAGGCATAACGTGTCTCTTAATGTTCTAAAGAGAGTTCATATCCTATTTTTCTATTTCAAACTACACTGGTCCTTATCTTTCAAAATTAATTTTACAACTCCTGGTGGATTGCCTTTGTGTTGCCATGAATCTCAAATTCATGACGCATTTCGGTCAAATGACGCCCTTCATCAGGTGTGGATAAGTGTCTTGTTCACTACACTGCAAATTAAATAAATAAATGTTCTTGTCAATAGTGTTGCTTATCATATTTTAGATTTTACAGTAACTTTAGTTTTACCTAGAGAAAGATATATATGTCTCTTTTTTTCCTCCGACCTGTGGACCAATTTCTGTAAAATATGCCACTTTTTGCTGGGAAATTACTCCTGTAGAGTTATCGTATAGGACCTTTGCATACTTCAATTCTTCAGATGGAATGGGGGGTTAGATAAATCTGTAAGTAAATAGATGGTACACATTAATACTTTAATAATGTTGCAGTCACCAAAACCACAGTGCTTCAATTATCTGGTTGACATGGGAGTCCCTGGGGTAGCTCCTCAGATATTCCACTTCAACAGGCTCAAGCCTTTCCATAGGCGAGCGAAAGTCTCATGAGTCTTGCTAGCTTCAGAGCAAGAAGAGGATGAGAATATGCCCCTTCCTGATTTGCTGCATAGCAACCCTCAGGATGGCTCAGTGGAGGGAGTGAATCTCTCTCCAGATCTGACCGTAGAGCAGCAAAGGGTCTGCAGGGCTTTGCTTCGGCAGTATGCCCCTCTGTTCTCACTGACACCAGGCCTTACCCCGTGGTTCAGGCACAAAATTGACACTGGTGACAGTGTAAAAGCAGATGCTACAGGATGTCAGACACGGTTAGAACTACATCCAGGCTGAGGTCGCCAAGATGTTGGATCTGGGTGTTACTGAACCCTCAACCAGCCCCTGGTCCAGTCCAGTGGTCCTTGTCCCCAAGGCAAGTTCTCAGGCAGGTACCAAGGATTGAAAGTTCTGTGTGGACTAACAAGGTATCAATGCCTTCACCAAAACTGAAGCACAGACATTTCCAGTGCTGATGAGCGTTTGGACACCATAGGGGCTGCTAAATTTGTGAGCACCTTTGACCTTACCTCAGGCTATTGTCAAATAGCTCTGACGGACCATGCCAAGGAAAACACTGCATTACCAACACCTGAGGGCTCTACCAGTTTAGAGTCATGCCTTTTGGGTTGAAGAATGCACCTGCCACCTTCCAAAGATTAGTAAACCATGTGCTCAGTGGGCTGGAGGCCTTTTGTGGGGCCTACATAGATGACATTGCTGTCTACAGTTCCACCTGTGAAGAGCATGTAACTCACCTGGATAAGGAGTTGCAGGCCTTGGAAAGGGCTAACCTCAATATCAAGGCCGCCAAGTGCGAGATAGCTCAGGGGAAAAACACTTATCTTGGTCATGAGGTATCGTTCAGACTGCTGCCTGCAACACCGTAATTGCAGCTGTCTTTTCCCAGTTAGATGACAAAGGGAGAGAACATCCTATCATGTCAGACAACTCAAGGGTAGAGAACATAGGTGGGCTACTGTTGAAAAGGAATGTCTTAGCATAGTTTGGAGCCTTAGGCGTTTTAGGCCCTACCTTACAGGGTCTACCTTCAAGGTCTAAACAGATCATTAGCTCTTAAAATGGCTTATCAGATGAAGGGTGAAAACCTGAAACTGCTCAGGTGGTTCATTAGCCTGCAAGGGCTAGACCTCACCATTGAGCATAGACCAGGGAAGGGTCATGATCATGTGGATGGCCTTTCCAGAAGGTATGTTGACCGTCTGGATGAGGGCATCGATCTAGTGGGAGATTAGACCACCCTAACCTCAGTCCTGGGGGGGTGACTGTTATGTTGGAAATGCATTGGAGGGACAGGGGCTCCATGGTGGTGTCCTGTAGTACTTTTATCATGTGTGTTCTGTGTTACTTTCTGCACAGGGGTCCATGTAGGACTCCTGGCAGTGCAGCTCTTCCTCTTTTGGTTTGGTGTACAGACCAATGGAATATCCTTATGGCACCCATGGGAGGCTGGTACAACCCTGTACCCCTAGAGTATGTTTTTAGGCAACTGTGTGTGGCCCAAAGAGCAGGGTATGGGCTGGTGGCAGCTCCATGCTGAATTAGACAGGTGCTCTGAGTATGCTCCTTTTCTGGATACCCAGGCCCTGCCATAGGAATCAGTTGATTCCTGATAGAATACAAGATGGCCCATGTGGCCTCTTGCATTCTGTTGCCTGTTAACTTGTTTTCCAAAAGTCCTAGGAAGTCCTGACTCTGTCCCTTCCCCTGACTGTCTGTTGGGCGAAATCTCCATGCAGGAAATTGTGGTGAACTCCAGACCAGACTGGCTGGAGCATTATCAGTGACTGTATGTTGTTGTCCTTGGTGTGTGACCTGGGTGAATGGAGTATGTGACCAATATGCACTTCATGTAATGGGTGGCTGGTTTCTGGTGTGTGACACAAAGACTGAGACAGCTCTGCCCGAAACTGGTATAAATGCAGTGTGGATTGCTGAATGGCTGGGTACATGTCCCAATACACATTCCTCGTTGTGAGTGTCTGTGAGTGTTGTGAGTGTCTGGAGTGAGGATATGGCCTGAATGCACTGGGAGCTTGATTGGCTGCCGGCCTGTGTGAATGCCCTTCTGGATGATTGGTTGCCTGAGTGTGACCCAGCAGAGTGAATGAGAGAACAAACAGTATTTCCGGGGACCTCTCACTGAAGGAAATGGTTCAGTAGCTGAAGTCAAAACTTAATGCTTACGCTCGAAGCCGAGCCGAAGAAAAAGGTGGCCCATTGGTCCCTTTGACACAATCTGAAAGCTGCTGTGCCTTCAAGAACCTGATCCAAGAGAGGACCTGGCTAGGAGACCTCTTCCCGAGCTAAAAGGGGCCATTGTGTACCAGCTAACCTTCACCAAAGCGCCATGGAAGTCAGCCTTAGAAAGACTGTCGACCGGAGACGGGGAACACTGAGGAATCCGAAGAGAAGTACCAGGACATTCCATCCACTGTCGTCGACCAGGGTTCGGAGGATCGCCATAACCATTGGAGGCCCATCGAAGCTGTGTTGCACAGAAGCAGGGACAGCTTGAAACTGTGCCACCGATGACCGGAGCTGCAATGCTCCATTGCCTAAGAACATCTTGAAACAATGACTCCCTCGCTCATCACCTAGGACCGCTTTGTCCCACCAGAGAAAGTCAGGGCCACCAACAAACTGAGGAGAATCCACCGGTGGGTTTCCCACCACCCGAAGACCACAACGACACTGATGACCCGAAGCCCTTGTGGTGCCAAAGTGCTTTAGTGACACTTTGCGGCAATAAACTATCATTGTTGAGGTGCACCACACACCTCATCTTTGCAGGACGTCCACGACCGATGGTCAACGGGCACCGCCAGGACTGGAGCTGCTGCCTCAACTCCTTTGTTCACCTTTTCTTTGAGGTATCTCGACAATCCGTGGCTCCTACCTTAAAACAGAGTCACTCAAGAAGGATATGTCGATGACCCACCATCGCATTCTGCTAAACCAGGTACATTGGGGTGGTAGAACTTTTTATAGAAGAGCACAAGACTCTGCTAAAGCAATATATGGATGGGCTTGTTTTATATCTTTATTTACAGGTTGCCCAGGTGGGGGAATCCTCACACATTACCGTGCCTAGTGGTAGGGACCAGTATTCTGCCAATTACTTAAGCAGCTTGTTTTCCTCCTCTAGTCTATTGTTGGTTCATATTTATGTATGCCATTTGAACTGTCTACAGTTGATGCATTTTAATGGAATCAAAGGAATAATTGTGGTACCATATAGAGACTGTATATTTTTATCATTTTAGAACTGCCTGAGCACAAAGTGTGTTATAGTATGTGTACACAATCAAAACCTTATTTATATAAAGAACTGTGTTTTCACTAACATCGTGTGTGGACATTCATTTGTGGACATTCATCTATTTAAGAACAAGCTTGCATCACTTCCTTAGAGCTTAAGCCTTGATTTCTCGTCCACGTTTACCAAATAGAGAATCTTGTTTGGGGTGCTCTGTGCCTCTACTCTGCCATATAGAGAGCAGGAGCACAGATACCCCCTCCAGTCTTTATAGAAGGCTTTGGAGCATCCTTATTCTGGAATAAGAACAGATTGGGATGAAGCCATGACCCATATCCAGGGACGCAACTACAGCAAGTCAGGACTACATAAACCCCTGCCTTAAAACATTTTGTCAGGAAGCAACAGAAGAGTGAAAGGATAAGACTGTTCAGACAGCAGAGTCTTTTGCTACCATCCTCATTTTGTAAAATTAAACTTGTTTTCCTTACAAGAATATTTTTTTGCCTTATTTCCCTAGAGAGGTGTATTTATTCTGGTATGAGCGTAATTAGGGACACCTTTACAACTACCAGAGTGCCAACAATGTCTTAAATTCTGTCATAAAAAAGCAAGACATGAGTGTAAAGATCAAATACACACAAACCATACATCACTGAAAATGATCTGCACACACTAAAACAAGTGGAATATTCAATATAGACCATCTAATAACTCTACAATACAAAATGTGGTAAGATATCCAACTATCTTTTTGCACAATGAGGTAGAGAAGGAAAACGTTCCCTGCCAACTGATGCTTTCTGTATTTGCACAGATGAAACCAGCAGCAAATATGCCACAATAATATTCAATGAAACTATAAAAAAAACCAATCCATCACTGAAAAAAAAAGGATGGTCTTCGTGGTGCATTGTTTGAAGTTCCAGATGAAGCGGACTTCCCCATTTAATTGTTGCAATTATATCACCAAAAACTCCCTAAATGCACCAATTTTCTTTGGCCTGGCTAAGAAAATGACAACTGCTGATGACAAACTTAACCACATCTGGTATACTTGCAGACCACTTGGCAAAAATACACTGGGGTCAATGATGCAATCAGTGACAAAGCAAGATTAACTACTAGCTAGAGGAATTGCTCCTTATGTGTGACAACTGTGCAGATTTTAGCCAATGCAGGACTCAAAACTCATCAAAGAATGTCTGGTACTGGCCACAAAAATGAATCCTCAATCAAAAGCTACTGGACTCTACAATACTCTGAGAAAAGGGAATAGTATGTACTTCTACCTAATGTAGGACATGCAAACAACAAATGTTCAACCTCCTTTAGTACCACAACGCTGGAGACAGATACACCTACAACAACCAATAAAAGGAAGTATCCTGTTCTGACACAAAACACAGACAAACCAACTGGAATAACTTTACCCCAATTCTATTACTGCTATCATATACACTCCTGCAACCAATACAATGAAGAACTATCTTAAACATTCACAGAAAACAGACCAACTTTACAAGATGATCAACCAAACAGATCATCTGCCCATGATTCTGTAGCTACCACCTCAACCCCAAATGTGAACAACACTGGAATCACCAGTCTTCTTCCACATGGCCAATTTATAAACTGCATTCTTAATTTCTATGGCAACATTTATGCCTTACATTTCATATATATATGTATATTACATGGCCTGCGGTAGCGGCCATGAAGTTAAGGTTAGGTTACTAAACCCATAGGAAGAGCACTTTTTGGGAGGCTTATAACTTTGCTCATAACTTTGCTCTACCTGGACGAAACCTCACCAAACTTATCAAAAAGGTATATGACTCACTCTGAATTTCTTTGCAAAGTTTGGTGAGGTTTAGTCAAGGGGGGGCAAGGTTATAGGGGGGTCCCATTTTTTGTTTTCCCATAGACTGAATGTGACAAAATTTCTGTCATGCCTACAGCTCAAACCGTTATACAGATTTTCACCAAATTTGCGGCAGGAGTGGCAGCTTGGTCCCAAAAGCGTGCTTTTGTACATTTTTTGAAAATCCGTCCAGTAGTTTTTTAAAAAATGACCAAAAAGTAGGTCTAAAAAAAATGTGTGATATCTATGTCCGCTCCGCGGACACACTTCCGTGTTTGCTCCGCGGACAGGACACCGATTGGATAATCGGCTTGTGTCATGTCCGGGGACACGCAATGTGTTCTCTGATTGACTGGGATGAGGCATGAGGTGCATCAAATTGTTTCGATGCGCCCACCATATTGGATGCGCGGACATGCGCTGGAAGTGAGCATTAATCCAATTTTGAGGAGTGTGTTGTGTGCATGAGTGCTTGGAGAGGGTGGGGGAGTAAGAGATGGGTCAAATGCTGTATTTGTTTAGGTGGGAGAAGGCTGTGATGTGTTTGCTGTGTCCGCGGTCACCACGGTTGTCTGCGGACATACTAGACACTGGGCGCACTACTGGCTATTTTAGTTTAGTATGATGTTGGTTTTGGGTCGTTGGAAGAGCAATGTTTGAAGAGGGTATATATTGAAGAGTTTGTACGTTGGTTGTAATTATTTTTTAGAATGTTAATTGAAGTGCACAGTTTTGAGGTGGATGTATTATGTTTTTGAGTTGTGGTTGTTTGGCAGGTGTTTGTTTCTATGGGTGTGTTATGCTGCAGTGGTTGTGGCCAGGGCCTAGATTGTTGGGTGCATGGCTGAAGGCAGTAGGCTGTAGGCCATGTACCCAAGAGTCTAGGCACTGGCCACAATCACCGCAGCATGAGTCTACAATGCTACCAAACATTTTAATTTTGGTATGTGGGCTGCTTAGGGGATATGTTTTAAAACATGTGAGTACTGATTGGTAGTAGTGTAATAGTGTTTGTAGGATAGTGAGATGAAGTGTGTTTGTTTGTTTGTTTGTTGGATTGTGTTCAGATTGTTGGTATTGAAGACTCTAGGCATTTTGGGTTGTATTTATTGGTGAGGTGTTCCTTTGCATGGCTGTGTTATGTTGCAGTGTTTGAGAGTTTAATCATTATATACTTACTGTTTCCTTTTTTGAGGCTGTATGAAGAGTTTTGGCCAGGCCATGCAGTCAAGATTTTAGTGTTTGGCAACAAGCGCTGCAGCATAAGATACCCATGAAAGCAAACATTTTGGATTGTCGTTTAGGGTCTGGTGTATGCTTGAATGGGTGTGTTATGCTGTGGTGTTTGTGAGTCCAATCCTTATATACTTACTGTTTGACTTTTTGTGGTTGTATGCAGTTTTTTCATGACATGGGTAGTTGGAGCACATTTATTTTCAATCACTGTGATAAAAGAAAACATCATATGTTAGTGTAGGTAGTTTATAATGAGTATTGCATTGCATAGTAGACATTTATGTATTTTGCTGACCCTCATAGTTAGTACTTTAGAAGTACTATAGTTCAAACCAGTGTACTGTGCAATTTGCTCAGTTCCTTTGTTTGTTGATTAAATCATTGGGTCCGTGGGAAAAAAAATCCATGATGGATTAAAAAAAAAATACTTTCTACGTTGTGGTACAATATACTTCTTTCATTGATTTCAATAGGAGGAATTGAATAGGTGTATGGTTTTTGATTTGGAAGTGGTGGTAGTATTGTTTCAATTAGATAGTAGTTGGTGTATTCTATTTGTTTATTTTATTTTCCATTTTAGTGGTATTCATCTATCTGTTGGCTTGTTGCAGATTTTTGGGAAAATTAGATACCTGTTGGCGTATTCTAACTGGTCATAGTTTTGAAGTTCAAGTTTTGTTTATGTTCATACACAGATTAGTTATTAAATTTTGGTTTTAAGAATATTAAGTACACGTTTACAAGATTTGCGGGTAATCTCTGCTTTAGAGTAATGGTACTATCATTACATTCGAACCAGCCACCATTCTTTTTTATATATGCAGTGTAGTGACCTGCATTGGTTGTGGCTCCTGTGTGGTAGATTATACCTATTGTTGTGAAGGTTTTCTTACCAAGTGATACTTGATCATGTGTGAATCCAGTCGGCTTGCAATTGTTTTGGTACCATGTGCATTATAACGTAAAACAATTACTATTACATATTTACGATGTTTTTGTATTTGTAAGGTGGAATGATTATCGGAATTGCAGGTAGTACCTATTCTGCCATGGTTTGCCTTTTGTACAAGTTGCTGAAATGCAATCGATTCACAGTTCGGTATGGATACACACACAAAGCATTCATTAGGAACTTCTTTTTGTACTACATGCCTGTAAGGAGTGCTTGTATGTTTCCACATGTATGAAATCTGAAAGTTTTAATTTATAGGTATGTTTTTGTTTTCTAGTATTTTTAGTAAGTACATTAGAAATTATTGTGGATCTTCTTGTGAATTTCTAATGAATTTGACCATTCCAGCACAGTAGCCAAATGTCTGCCTTATTCCAGAAACACTGTAAGTATTGTTGTTAGGCGGAAACCTGTGCAGTTCCCTCTGGGACCACTGCAAAAGATTTAGGACTACAGGTGTTGGGCGGTGAACCCACTTGGTAGCAGTCTGTACCACACAGATTCACTTGGTAGCTGTGGCTGAGCAGTCAGACTTCCCTCAAGAAGAGTTGAGCAGTATGTGGAGTATGCAAGATAGGGCTATTCTTCACAGCAAGACAAGTAAAACACGCAACGAAGCTTAGTGTAAAGATATTAAGGTATTTATTTATAACGAAACATCTATGGAAAACACTATGGCAAGTCACGGCAAACAAATCAAACACAATTACTCTACGAAGAAGAAACGATCAATCCCCCTAGCAATATTTCGACAAGTTTAGGTTCTACCGGTACCACTTATTTTCAGACAGAGGTGTATACCTCAACCTAGATGACACTCTAATATTTGTTAGGACGGGAGAGAAAAAGATAGGCAGGTTATGAAATCAACACAGTTCAATCCTACGCGGATAAAATGCAAGGCAGGAAGGCAAGAATCACAATAGATCGTAAAGTTCAGAGGCCAAGCCCACTCGGTGAGAGGCAAGGCACGATGTCCCAAAAAGTGTCTAGTGGAGATGCATTCAAGTCTTTGTAGCAAATTGTTATCGGCGGATTGAACCAGTTCAGAACAATGAATGAGAAAAGCTTGGAGGCGACCCAACGGAATGGAGAGGATTAAGACACCTCACTCGAACCGAACGAAAGGGAAGCCAGGCAGACACGGTACCTTGTTGTGGAGGGCAGCTCCGGCGGGGCAGTTGTTCCTGGTGGTGGATGCACATCGGGTCTTTGCCAAGAGTAGAGAGGTTCTCGTCGCCGAAGAAAGTGAAGTCCGGTGCACCACAAACGAAGAGACCAGCCGCGGAGTGCTCCGTCACAAGGCACCACCTTTTGGTCGCAGTACAGGGGTAGTGGCTATCCGGTTGCCGGGGTGCGCTGCACGGGCAATTCGACCACTGCGTCCTGAGGCGAATAAAAAGCAAAGGGGACTGGTTGTTCCCACCAGTCAGGGGAAGAGACTCTCCGGCAGGGAGATCTCCTCTGTCGTCGGGAAGTGGTGAGTCGGATCCGCAGGGCTCCACCGGAGGTGTCGTCGTGCAGGTCGGCTCAGCGTTACCCTCGTCGGATTCTTAGGTCCTGTGGTGACTTCTGAAGATCCAGTCCCAAAAGCCCTGCTTTTATGCACAAAGCCCCCATTCATTCAGCCTAGCTGTCAATCAACACATGCTAAGTGGTGAGCGGGGAGGCTCACCACTTGGGCCAATCACTCCAGAGTGCGACCGGAGTTGGCAAGGAAACTCGGTCCAGGGTGCCTAAACCCCCTCCCACACCCCTGTGGTAACCCAGACAGAATGGCACCACTTTGGAGGGTCCCTGTACAGAGCCCGCCAAAAGTGGAACAAAGGGCTCGACCTTTGGTTTAGGAGTCACAGAGACGAACACAGACGCCATTTTAAAAACCGAGTTCTGGCAGAAAATACCATCCGATAAACTTATTTAAGATAAGGAGACCGGTGGTACGTTAGAGATTAACGAGAAAAAGGGTCAATCTCCAACAATGGGACGAATCCCATAGGGTTATGTTCGGGGTCGAACATAACAAGTAGTTTCCACTGCCACCAGCCAAAACTCGACGAGGGGGGAAGGGACAGTGCCCCCTCGAGTAACAGATCTAGGAGTAATCGAATTTCCCCTACTAGTACTTCCACAATAAGATGGTTTGTACTAGTTCTGTTAGTAAATTTAGGTCTAGTAAAGCCAATGGTGACTTTACATGCCCAGGGAGACAGTAGTCAGTCCCCGGGTATGGAGTCTATGGTGGGGGTCCGCTAGGACGCCCCAGTGTTACGGCACGTAGGGTGCGGTGTAACACACATAGAAAAACATATGAGACCCTATGGAGTAAAAGACCCCATAGCCCATCGAACACATTGACATTTCAAAGGAATTACACACATACATGTCCAAGAGTGAGAGAAAAGAGTCGCACTCTTGGCAGGATGGAAAAAAAAACAAACTCCAGAAATCCAGCAAAGCTGCTGGGGGACTCACTAGGTTAGGAAATTCAGCCTAAACAGAGAATTCTCCCTAACACTCGCCCCCCCCAGACTAAGGGACCGGAGGATTTAATCCACTCCTGGATGAATCTCATACCTCTAGTCAATGACATACATCCTAGAGAGACCATCAGCATTTTGGTGGTGACATCCTGACCTGTGCTCAATGGTGAAATCAAACCCTTGCAGGCAGATCGACCATCTCAATAGTTCTGGGTTTTCCCCTTTCATTTGCATTAACCATCTCAAGGGTTGGTGGTCAGTCTGAATGACAAAAGTAGAACCATACAAGTACGGCCTAAACTTCTTCAGAGCCCACAAGATAGCAAAGCACTCTTTTTCATTTGTTGCCCACCTTGTTTCAGGATCCTTCAGCTTGCGGCTGATGAAGCAAACGGGGTGCTCCCTACCTTTCCCATCCAGTTGACTGAGTATGGCACCTATTCCTACATTTGAAGCATCTGTCTGCACAATGAAGTGTTGGCGGTAATCAGGAGCTCTGAGTACTGGGGCTTGGCAAAGAGCCTTTTTCAGGTTTTCAAAAGCCTGATTGCCCTCCTCGTTCCATCTAACCTTCTTAGGAAATTTGGGCGAGGAGATGACATTCAGTGGAGAAGCTATGGTCCCATAGTTCTCTATGAAATTCCTGTAATACCCAGTGAGGCCTAGGAAGGCTCTCACCTTGGTTTGAGTAGTCGGTGTTGTCCAATTTTGCACAGCTTCAATTTTACTGAGCAAAGGCCTTATTTCTCCAGCGCCTACCTCATGCCCAAGATAGACTACCTTACTCTGTCCAATTTGGCATTTGCTCGCCTTTATGGTCAGATTGGCTCGTCCAAGAGCCTGCAAAACATCTCTCAGGTGGGTTACATGTTCTTCCCAGGAATTGCTGAACACTGCGATGTCATCCAAGTATGCCATGCAGAAGTCCTCCATCCCATTCAGAACCTGGTTTACCATCCGTTGAAACGTAGCAGGTGCATTCTTCAGTCCGAAAGGCATTACCTTAAACTGGTATAAGCCAACGGGGGTAGAAAATGCAGTTTTCTCCTTGGCATGGTCTGCCAGGGCTATTTGCCAATAGCCTGACGTCAAGTCAAATGTGCCGAGGAACTTGGCGGCGCCAAGTTTATCCACCAACTCATCTGTTCTTGGCAAAGGGTGGGCATCAGTCTTGGTGACTGCATTAAGAGCTCTATAATCCACGCAGAATCTAAGTTCTTTAGATCCGGCCTTTGGTACTAACACAACTGGGCTAGACCATGGACTAGTAGAGGGCTCTATTACCCCGAGATCAAGCATCTTGCTGACCTCACCTTTGATGTGGGTTCGTACGTTTTCTGACATGCAGTATCCTCTGCTTTTGACTGGCAGACAGTCACCAGTGAGTATGTCGTGCTGGCCCCAAGGGGTCAAGCCTGGTGAAAGCGAGAACAGAGAGGCAAACTGATTCAACATAGATTTGCACTCTTCTTGTTGCTCAGGTGTCAGATTGGAGGAGAGATTCACTCCTTCAATTTTTTCATCTAAAGGTAAGCCTCTGAGGAGATCCGGAAGAGCTTCACTCTCTTCTTCTTCTTCGGATGACGCTAGAAGCAACGCTCCTACATCAGGTCGCGAGACATATGCTTTAAGTCGGTTGGTGTGAAAGACTGCCGGAGTCTCCTTGGGATTGCCCAAGTCCACCAGATAGTTAACCTCTCCGAGTTTACCCACTACTCGGAAGGGTCCCATCCACTTATCTTGCAAGGCCCTCTGCCTTGTTGGGATCATAACGAGAACGAGCTGGTCTTGAGCGAACTCAACCATGTTAGCCTTTTGATCGTGCCAGTGCTTGACCAATGCTTGTCCAGCTTTCAAGTTATCGCTTGCTTCCATCATCATGTGCGACATTCTCCTCCGGAGACCTATCGCGTAGTCAGTCACTCTGACTGGCTTGGGGGAAGGAGCACTCTCCAACCCCTCCTTAATCAGGGCCAATGGACCTCTGACGGGATGACCATAGAGTAGTTCGAAGGGAGAGTAACCTACGCCCTCCTGAGGGACTTCTCTATAAGCAAAGAGAAGGCATGGCAGTAGAAGGTCCCACTTACGCTTAAGGGGTTCCTCTAAAGCACCTATCATGCTCTTCATGGTTCGGTTGAACCGTTCTACCAACCCATTGGTTTGTGGGTGGTAAGCTGTTGAGAACTTGTAAGTAACTCCACAGGTTTTCCACATGGCTTTCATGTAGTGGGACATACAGTTTGACCCCCTGTCAGAGATTACTTCCTTAGGAAACCCAACCCTAGTAGGCCTTAGCCACAGCCGGGGCTGTAACAGTCCTCATAGGAATTGCCTCAGGATACCTAGTAGCATGGTCTACTACAACAAGTATAAACCTGTTGCCTGAGGAGGTTGGAGGATCAAGGGGACCAACAATGTCAATCCCTACTCTCTCAAATGGGACTCCCAAAACTGGGAGAGGCACTAAAGGTGCCACATTCTTGGAGCCAACCTTACCAGAGATCTGGCAGGTGTGGCAGCTCCTGCAGTGTTTTTCTACTTCGGCCCCCATCTTTGGCCAATAGAAATAGAGAGAGAGCCTTTCCTTAGTCTTCTTGAAACTCAAGTGACCAGCCAAAGGAATCTTGTGGGCTAACTGCAAGAACTGTGGTCTGTTCTCTCGGGGTACTACAAGTTGTTTGTAGTCTCCAGGTGCAGACTTGGTCGGTTCACTGTAGAAGAGGCCATCTTCCCAGTGCAACCTGTATTTCCCAGGCTCTTGCCCTTCAGCCTGAGCTTCTGCCTGCTGGCGAAGACCTTCCAGAGTTGGACATTCTCTCTGTCCCTTACTGAAGTCTGCCCTGCTGGGTCCACCTTCTGCCAGTAAAGACTGCAGCTCCGGATGGTCAACAGGATCCAGATCTCCAATGAGTTCCTGGCCTTCCATTAGCTCTTCCTCAGAGTCTAATTCTACCACACAGGGTTGTACCTCCCTCTCAGCCTCAGCTGGAGGTGGAGTTACGGGTGTAACTTTGGACAACCGTGGGGAAGACCGTGTTGGCTGCACTGGAATGCTGGCTGCTGGTTTCGGGATAGAAGCCTTAGGTTTCCCTTTTGCTTCTGATGTCTTGGAGACAGCAGCCGACAATTCCAGTGGAGCAGGAGTGATTTCTTTCTTCATCATCTCCCCAAGAGTACCGCGCATGGTCCTCTCTCTTGCAGGTCTGGTTAGCTCCTGTAACCGTTTACTAGGAGGTCTGGGAGTATGCGATACAACTCCGAGAGTTTTCAAATCGTTACCCAACAGTACGCGTCCTGGTACCTCACTCTGTATGCTGACAGGTATCTTCACAGTCATGTCGTTACACTGGATGAGAACTGGTAATTGGGGAAGCATCTGCACAGGCCCTCCAGCTAACTTGGTGAGGCGTTTGGGTGCCTTAGCAACATCCTCAGCCTGAAAAAACGATTTATCCACCACAGTTATGCTGGCCCCAGTGTCCCTAATGGCAGGAGTCTCCTGACCATTCACATGGACACTGTCCTTGTAATACTCTTTAGTATTATCGGGGATAGAATTATAGTCATCTAAATTCTGTTGTTCCCACAACCCCAGAGATACTAAAGAAACGCTGGCTGAGACTCCAATGGGTTCGTCAGCTAGCAGTAGAAAGTTTCCACTTGCCATTTGGACTTCCTCCTCTGGAGCGAAGGCTAATGAGACAAGCTGGACCCCTGAAGGTTTATCCTTACATCTGGGATCTCCTTTCACGTGGTCAGCCGAGCCACAAACAAAGCATTTACCGAATGCTTTCTGGAATGGTGGCTTGTTCTGACCTCCTTCCGGTTTGGCACCAGAAGACACACTATTCTGCTGTGGTTTTCCTTGTGGCTTACCCTTCTGGTTTTGTTTGGGGCCCTCTTTGGAATGTGAGTTATTAGAATTCTCTTTTGAGTCTTTTTTAGGCTGTTTTCCCTCATCCTTTTTCTGAGTTGCCCCAGAATCCTTATGAGTAGCCCTGTTGGCAACCCACAAGTCAGCAGCCTTAGCTAGCTCCCTGGAATCCAATTCCTTCGAATCAGCCAAGTGCTGTCTGAGCTCAGGAGAACAGGCATCATAAATAGACTCCAACATAAAAAGATTTCTAATACCTCATAAGTGTTCACTTTGTAACCCTTAATCCATCCCTCTAAGTTTTTCAACCCTTCACAAACCCAGGTAGCCCAAGGGGTACCATCATGCTTTTTGAGGGTTCTAAACCTCTTAAGATACTGGGAAGGGGTCTTCCCGAATCTAGCTATTAAAGCTAGTTTTACACTTTCGTAATCCGTCTTATCCGCCTCCCCCAACTCCATTACCACATCAGTCGCAACAGGAGGGAGCCTAGAGAACAACCAGGGAAGTAAAGCATACCCGGTGATGTCCTGGAGCCCATGATTGTATTCAAACAGTTTCAACCGATCCAACACATCCAATCTCGGTTCATACATACCCACTAATTCCTTCGGCATCCGGGGTCTTTTGGGACTGGAGCTCCTAGAGGAACCAGAGGAGAGAGAAGCATTTTCCATAGACAACTTTTTCATCTCTAACTCGTGATTAAGTTCTATTTCTCTGAGTCTCAACTGAGCTTGCTTCTGCTCAGCCTGGGCATTCATCTGTCTGAACTCAAGCTCTTGGTTTCGTTCGGATTGAGCCAAGAACCGTTTGTATTCTAGTTCGAGCTTCATTTTTTCAAGTTCGAAATAAGCAGGGTTACTTGTGGGACCTGGTATGGGCCCCGTAGGCACAGCTGGTAAGGCAGGTAGAGGAGCAGGGGAGACAGTTCCGTTAGCCTCGCCGTCCTCGTCAGCCTCTTCATCGCTATCATCAGAATTATGACTTAGATCAACACCATTACTGTTATCTACATTTGCTGGAGAGATTGGTTCCTCTGAACCAGTACCCAGACTTTGGTTTGCCAGCAATCTCTCGATTAGTTCTAACTTCTTGCCTCTTACAGGAATATTCTCTTGCCTACAGAGAGCTCGCAGACTCTCAGTATTTTCACCTGACAAAGACTCTTGAATGTAAGTTTCCATCGTAGACATGTTTTTTGAAAGTTGCTTTTAGTGCAAGGTTTTGTGGTTAGTTATCCTACAGTGTCGAGAAGCACTCTAAACTGTATACTCGATACAAATCCCACCGCTGTACATCAGTGTTAGGCGGAAACCTGTGCAGTTCCCTCTGGGACCACTACAAACTATTTAGGACTACAGGTGTTGGGCGGTGAACCCACTTGGTAGCAGTCTGTACCACACAGATTCACTTGGTAGCTGTGGCTGAGCAGTCAGACTTCCCTCAAGAAGAGTTGAGCAGTATGTGGAGTATACAAGATAGGGCAATTCTTCACAGCAAGACAAGTAAATCACGCAACAAGGCATAGTGTAAAGATATTAAGGTATTTATGTATAATGAAACATCTATGGAAAACACTATGGCAAGTCACGGCAAACAAATCAAACACAATTACTCTACGAAGAAGAAACGATCAATCCCCCTAGCAATATTTCGACAAGTCTAGGTTCTACCGGTACCACTTATTTTCAGACAGAGGTGTATACCTCAACCTAGATGACACTCTAATATTTGTTAGGACGGGAGAGAAAAAGATAGGCAGGTTATGAAATCAACACAGTTCAATCCTACGCGGATAAAATGCAAGACAGGAAGGCAAGAATCACAATAGATCGTGAAGTTCAGAGGCCAGGCCCACTCGGAGAGAGGCAAGGCGCGATGTCCCAAAAAGTCTCTAGTGGAGATGCATTCAAGTCTTTGTAGCAAATTGTTATCGGCGGATTGAACCAGTTCAGAACAATGAATGAGAAAAGTTGGAGGCGACCCAACGGAATGGAGAGGATTAAGACACCTCCCTCGAACCGAACGAAAGGGAAGCCAGGCAGACACTGTACCTTGTTGTGGAGGGCAGCTCCGGCGGGGGCAGTTGTTCCTGGTGGTGGATGCACGTCGGGTCTTTGCCAAGAGTAGAGAGGTTCTCGTCGTCGAAGAAAATGAAGTCCGGTGCTACATCCAGGGAAGAGACCAGCCGCGGAGTGCTCCGTCACAAGGCACCACCTTTTGGTCGCGGTACAGTGGTAGTGGCTATCCAGTTGCCGGGGTGCGCTGCACGTGCAATTCGACCACTACGTCCTGAGACGAATAAAAAGCAAGGGGGGCTGGTTGTTCCCACCAGTCAGGGGAAGAGACTCTCCGGCAGGGAGATCTCCTCTGTCATCGGGAAGTGGTGAGTCGGATCCGCAGGGCTCCACCGGAGGTGTCGTCGTGCAGGTCGGCTCAGCGTTACCCTCGTCGGATTCTTAGGTCCTGTGGCGACTTCTGAAGATCCAGTCCCAAAAGCCCTGCTTTTATGCAGAAAACCCCCATTCATTCAGCCTAGCTGTCAATCAACACATGCTAAGTGGTGAGCGGGGAGGCTCACCACTTGGGCCAATCACTCCAGAGTGCGACCGGAGTTGGCAAGGAAACTCGGTCCAGGGTGCCTAAACCCCCTCCCACACCCCTGTGGTAACCCAGACAGAATGGCACCACTTTGGAGGGTCCCTGTACAGAGCCCGCCAAAAGTGGAACAAAGGGCTCGACCTTTGGTTTAGGAGTCACAGAGACGAGCACAGACGCCATTTTAAAAACCGAGTTCTGGCAGAAAATACCATCCGATAAACTTATTTAAGATAAGGAGACCGGTGGTACGTTAGAGATTAACGAGAAAAAGGGTCAATCTCCAACAATGGGACGAATCGCATAGGGTTATGTTCGGGGTCGAACATAACAAGTAGTTTCCACTGCCACCAGCCAAAACTCGACGAGGGTGGAACGGGACAGTGCCCCCTTGAGTAACAGATCTAGGAGTAATCGAATTACCCCTACTAGTACGTCCACAATAAGATGGTTTGTACTAGTTCTGTTAGTAAATTTAGTTCTAGTAAAGCCAATGGTGACTTTACATGCCCGGGGAGACAGTAGTCAGTCCCCGGGTATGGAGTCTATGGTGGGGGTCCGCTAGGACGCCCCAGTGTTACGGCACGTAGGGTGCGGTGTAACACACATAGAAAAAAATATGAGACCCTATGGAGTAAAAGACCCCATAGCCCATCGAACACATTGACATTTCAAAGGAATTACACACATACATGTCCAAGAGTGAGAGAAAAGAGTCAAACTCTTGGCAGGATGGAAAAATACAAACTCCAGAAATCCAGCAAAGCTGCTGGGGGACTCACTAGGTTAGGAAATTCAGCCTAAACAGAGAATTCTCCCTAACAATTGTCAGGATTGTTGGTTGCATTTCTATGAAGGACTAACATTTGCAAACACAATTGATCTGTCTGTGTAAGTAAATGTTCTCAATAATCGGTGACAATTGGAATAGAATATTGATTGCTACATTTGCATTGCAATTTACACCAGTTGTATTTGAAAATTTGAATGGACCTGACAGTTCTGTGTCCAAGTCATTTGTAGGAGTGTGTGTTGCTTCTTTGAAGAGGTAGTTGAGTTAATTTGAGCAGCAGATTCTTCTTTGCTTGTGGTCCTTGATGAAGTATTAGCTTCTTTTACTTTCTTTGGAGGAATTGCTGTGAGATCCAGCATTGTTTGAGTCTGAAGTAGTTTTCTTTTACAACGTTTTGCTTTTTGCAGAACAGGATAGGTTTTTAGATGGGGTGTAGAGTGAACTCAGTCTATTGTATTATAGAATGCAAGAAATAAGAGCATTTACTTTACTTTACTTGCATCAAAGTTTATTAGAAATAGTCTGTCAAGTGTACGTAAGAATGATATCTTCTTTAAAGACTGTGCTACAAGTATCTATCAATGCTTTATCTAGGGTAAAGACCTTCTGATTTGTGAATGGTGACTGCGTATGCTAGAGTTAGAGAATATTGTTCTCTTCGTACATACATGTCTTTGAAAAGAAGGAAGCGGGCTGTTGAGCGTCCTATCCTTTTAACTTTTGATAGTTTGTCAAAGAGAATATTGACAAATTGAATGTTGTTGTCACGTGGGTATGTTTGAAAACCAACAACTGTACCAAGTGATCCATTAACTCGTCCTTGCTCCACGTCAAGGTTACGTTTAAGCATTACTCTAAAGTTTAAAGATAATTTTAATATTTTTTCAAAACCAGCTGTGTTAGAGATAGAGTTTTCCAAGGAGTTTAGCCTTGTTGTGGCTTGTTGACACATGGATAGTGCCATACCATGTCTGTGGAGCCAATTTGAACTATTGGTTGCATTCCTTTTTTAACATTGTTTCATTAAATTTTGAACACCTTGCAAGAGTTGACATCAAGGACATACAATTAACATTTTTGCGTGCTAATTGTTCCATGACATCAGTACACATGAGTTATGGCCATAGAGTGCATGGATGCGTCCAGGTTTTAATATTGATTGTGCTTCTTGAGATAGTACACCAACTCTAATACTTTTAAAAATGTTGACATATGTGAGGTCTGCAGACTGACACGTGTTTTCAGTTAATTCTCTGTATTGGACATTTTGCCAAAGGTTGACATTTCCTATGCTGCCAAGACTTTAACGGCACAGTTTGTGCCCTAATGTTTTAAAAATAGGTTCAGCTTTCACTGGTGTTAATTGAAGAAGATCTCCAAAAACAATAATGTGTTTTCCTCCAAGGAGCCCTTCGTAGTCAGTTTCGAGGACCTCTTGTAATCTGAGATGAATCAAAGCCAACATTAGGTTGGAGACCATGCTCACCTCATCTATTAGCAGCATTTTAATTTGTTTTAAAACTCTGCATAGTTCCATTGCAGCTTCTGTAGAAGGTCTGTAATAGTCTAATTTGTTTTGGTGCTCTACTGGAAGGAGTAGTATTCAGTGTATAGTAACACTGCCTATGTTGTATGCAGCTACAGCAGTTACAACAGCTGACAGTTTGTTGTTTGTCATTTGTTGGAGGAACTTGCTGATGATTTTGATTAAGAATGTTTTGCCTGAAGCAGCTTGACCACTCACGTATAGTAGTATAGGTTTGTAGTCTTGGCAGGTACAGTTTTTACTTTCATGTTGCACACCATGTTCAATTTGTTTTGATACTTCTTGGAACATGGTACGCTGCTCATTGTTTACTTGTGATTTCAGTACAGCAAAGCCTTCTAGATATTGCTCATACTGAGACATGGGGGCCGATTCATGGAATTATTTGCACCAAAAAACACGGATTTGTGCGCCATTCTGCCCGCAAATCCCTGGTTAATAAATGGGGATTTACGGGCAGAATGGCAAACAAATCCTCATTTTTTCGGCGCAAATAATTCCATGAATCAGCCCCATGGTGTTTTCTACTTCTGTCATGGCTAATTCTGCCTTAATTGCTATTAATGGCTGTCCAAGTGGTTCTTGGCTTCCTGTTACAAAAGGTTGACTACTGTCAGGAGTGTCCACATCTAGTTGGGCCTGGAGTTCTTCTTTGTGTTGCTGTTAATTGTGCAACATTGTTTGGTACTGTGTAAAGCTTACGTCTGTTATAGTGCTTTCATTTGCTTTGAAAGCGTCTTCATAGGAGTCATAGGTATCTAGTAACTCTTCTTCTTTTCTCCATGGTTTAAAAAGAAAAAAGTTGTAGCAGGGACATGTAATACAGTTCTTTATGTTGAGGAGTTTTTAATGACAATTTGATATGATTAATTAAGCTGTGTTTGGTTAATTTTCACTAAGATGCCTTCACAATTTGCTACTCTGTATCTACCTTTCTGGTTTCATTTTATTTGTGAATGTGAGGTTTTAGGCTATGTGGTAAAGACACATGGTTTCCAAAGCAGTACTCCTGTTTGGGTAGTATGTCTCCAGTAAATTGTTTTTCAAAATGTCTTGGCTGTTGGGATCATTTTTGTCTATTGTTTCTATGTCCTCATATGGTTTGAGAACTCTTTTTCTAGATTTAGCAGGACCAAGACTCAGCCAGACTATATTTTCAGATTTTTCATACATGGCAGTAACGGTTAAATGGTTTGCAGCTTCATAGCAGTCACATTCTCTATGAGAGAGCATTTTTATGCCTAAGCTGTACAATTTCTGTGATAGTGTTTTGTCAGATGATATGTCATCCCAGTGGAACTGAAGCTCTGTTTTCTCTGCTTTGGTTATGTAGGCTGTGACATATCGTGCAACTGCAGTGGAATTGTCTGCAATGTACTGCACATCTAAGTTTGTATTCTATAGGAGTGCAATGATTGCATTGTAATCATTGATGTATTTTGATTCTTCTGTACTTTTTATGTAATATGTGTTGTTAGGTGATTTATCTTTCACACTATGTCTAACTGAAGACATGAAGTTGTTTACTTGACCTGTTGTTGAAACTGGTCTAGGGAAACCAAAGCGGCATTTGGTGTAGTATTTTTATATTTGCAACAAAAATATTTCCCACATTTGTGTATTTGAAATTGTAAATTTTGTGCATGAAGGTCTCTATGTGTTGTTTGTGAAGGGATTTCACAAGTAACATATTTGTGGATGAACTGCAAATCAGTGGCATCACAGTCCTGACCAAATCTAGGAGCATCTTTAATCCACAAAAAAATGTGAATGTGTGGTGCTCCTCTGGTTTTGTATTCTTTTCTCCAAAAGAAGTGTTGCAATTCTCTGAGGGAAGGAATAGTTTTATTACAAATGATGTGTAGCATAGCAATGAAGCGATGATTAAAGTATCTTGATACATTTACAGGATCTAGAGAGCAGAGATCTCCTGGTGTTTTTATATCTATGTTTGTTTTGTTTTTGTTTGCTATGCGTAGGAAATCATGTAAATCTTCCCTTGCATATTCTGCACAACTTAATGTCACAAACCAAGTGGGTGAGCCAAGGTTTCTTATCATACAGCATACATCTCTGTGACATCTGAACCAGTATTCTTTTGTACCGCGCATGTTAACTAAAAGATTTGTAATGCTTGACTGTAAAATCTGATATTTTTCTTGCACTTTCTGTAGTAATTCCATAGCGGATATGTTTTGAAAATGGGTACCTGATTTCAATGTGTGTGCAACTCTGTAGCATAGAGTTGCTAGTTCACATTCAAATGGAAGGTGGAATATGTATTCCACATTTTGTCTGAATCTGGGGTCTTCAGAATACATTTGTAAAGAGCGGTACTCTGATGCTGCTATTTGTGTGTGTCTATCATCGGACCTTCCTCCTTTCCCAGTAGGAAAGAGTAGCAGAAAGGCACATGCTTCTATACCTTTTTCCCATATGCTGATTGGAGATCCTTTGGCTTGTCGCATATGGTATGTTTCGAGTGGCATCATCTATGGTGCATTTAGAGTGTAATGGATGAATTGTATAATGGTCTAAAATATTGGATTCTGTAGCAGGATCTAGAAGTTGAAATTGACCAGTTTCTGATGACTCTTTAATTATTTCAGTGGTTTCCCTCAGGTTTTCTTCAATATTAATTTCTCTGTAGTATTCATTTCTGTCTTTTAGATATTGCAGGATTTCTCTAACTTTATGTAAATCCACGAGTTGTTGCCACATTTATTTGTCTTTTGTAGGTACGCCATTTACTAAGACAATTCAAGATTGATCTATTGGACGTTGCACTCCCAGAGATCTAGTGGCAAATAAACTACTTTGCCACAAATGCCTTTCACTAATTCAGAGGGAGGTAGTTTTGCTGTTTTTGTTTGAAAGCGTATTATTGCTTGAAATGGGTGCACTGTTTGAATTATGATGCTCTCATATAAGTTGAGTTGTTGCAGGGGCTTTGGTAATGGGAATAATTCCAAGTTATTTGTGAAGGTGTTTGGTTGTTGTCAAGTTTTGCAGTGCAGTAACTGCAAAGTATTAAGGGGTCAGTCATCTCGTAATTGTTTTCTGCTATAATTGGAACCATTTGGAATCTTCATTGTCTTCTATTTTGTACGTTATGTCTACTGTTTTTGTGCTATTTTTATAAAAAGTCCTGCAGCAACATACACACACACATGGTTTGGTACTTCAGCAGATGTACTAACAAACTTAAACATTTCTTTTTTGTATGTTTATAAAAGAAGGTTGCCATCTGTACAGTTGTTGCTAGTCTGTTTTAAACCTATTGCATTTTGTAAGTGGCTTTCAGTTCCAAAATATTTTCTCTGGATATGCTCTATTTCTTCCAGTAGTTGTTTGGCTGTACCATGTAGAAGATGGTTATTTAAATTGGTTAGTGCTAAAGCAGGACTTTTTGCACAGTACAGTTTATGGACCACATTTCTTATAGTTGAATGATGTGTTGATATCTTTTTGATATGGTGGAAAGTGCTTTTGCAAATAGGTCCAGAAATGCAGGCTAATGAAGTCCTGTGTATTTGCGCACTGGACTGGTGTCCATATTTTTTAGTAGTTTCATTTTGAATGTGTCTTTGCCTTTCACATACTGATTGAGGAACTGGTGTAAAGATTTGAAAGATGTTTTGGCTATGTTACACAAATTATGTGCACTGCCATTTGTAGACTGGATGTATTGGTTCAGCGAAATGGATAGGTGATACTGAGTTTTCTGGGGATATTTTGTGAGCAGCGTTTCTTGTTCCATAATGGTATTATTAAGTTTTTCATACACTCGTCCTCTGCTATGTATGGCAATTGGGTTTATTTGCTTCTGTGTGTGTGCTTCTTCATTTAAATATGGTTCTATGCTCGTGGTGTGACTCCATTCACCTCCACAGATGTTTGTGAACCTATCTTTGTTGATATTCCGTTTATTGAGAAGTCTTTTGTGTAGTTTAGTTCTTCGTTTTTTTAGTGGTTTCATTCTGTTTAAAACTAAAATAAATAATTTCCTTTTGAGAAGGATTGCACTGTCTATGAGAGCTTCTAGGATTCATTTTCTATGAAAGGTTTTAAGGGTTGTGCGTGATTTCTCTCTTCTTTTTATGAGGTTCTGAAGGACTCTGGGGCAGAACATTTTTTGTAAAATAATTATTTTGGTATGCTTACTTGCCGCTACATCAAGATTTATAGGTGCAGTGTTATCACTAGTGGTAGCTACAGTCTTGTTAATCACTTTCTGTTCCGTTTTACATTTTGAAGGAGGAGGCAAAGTTTCTGTACTGGAAGCGTGTTTTGTTTCGCTTAATGATTGTATTAGCTGCTTTGTTTGGACATTTTGTACAAATTCTGCTAGAGGTGGATGCTTATTTTGGAGAGTTTTAGTTTGATTTTGTTTACTTTTGCGTTGCTTTCTACAGAGGTGCCTTTTGGTAGGCATTCTTTGGGGTCTGTTGGAGAGAAAAAGAAAGTGTGGGTTGGGATTGTGTGCAGTGTATGTGTGCTTTGTCCATGAGTGTCTGAGTGTGATGGTAAGGATGTATGTAGAGGTGTGTGATTGTGCAATGGGCTGCTACATCAGTTTGGATGGCTATTCTTGTATTTGTGTGTTACTAGACTGGTGTTGAGATCACAATACAAAGTATGGAGCTGGTGAGGGGAAGCACTAATACTGAATCTAATGTTGCAGGGTTAGTACAATTGTTTGTTCTAGAATAATAGAATTCTACAGCATTTGAGTAACCGTAAGAATATTATGGCAGTATTGCACTTACTTTTTTGGAACGAAAGAGTAGGTTTCTTAAGAGTTCTTCGTACTTCAGACACTGCTGCTTTTCAGGGGAGTGGTCTTCACTGCAATTGTGAAAGAAAGAAGTTAGTAAATATGTGTGTTAATAACACTGGTGTTAATGTAGACATGGATTTCTTTGTTTTTGCAGTAGTAGTGCTTTCTGATAACTGTGCATAGCATGTACATGCACTTTCCTTTGCCTATGTGCATTCTGTATATTTCATTTAGAATCTGTTAGTTGAATGTGCCTTAGAAATATATGCAATAGTAAGCAGACAGAGCACAGGTGGTGTTATTGGATGTTAGGAGATAGAATAAATAATTGTATGCTTTGTTTGCTATTTTTACAGGGTAAATGGCAATGTATGCATTTGTGAAGGTGTGGGAAATAATGCAGAAGGATTTGATGGGGTCAGCAGCTTATTGCTCAATAGGTCATTACCAAAGTACTGGGTGATTCTGTGGTGCTTGGAGATGGGAGAGTCTGCAATAAAGTAAGGGTTGCAAGGAAGGATCTGGTGTGCGTGTTGCAGACTGAAGGGAAGGGGGATGTTGTATGTGTTGCTTTACAACACTACATAGTTGTAGATGATGTGATAGATATGAATGCACATGTGCATTGCTGAATGCTGTTGTACATTCTAGAATGGAATAGGCAACTTGCTGGAATGAGAGAGCTTTCTAGATTGGAATAACAGTTGCAGAGGCAGTGGTGTTGTTTCAGCTGGGAGCCTTTCAAATTATATTAGCTATCTGTGTGAGTAAATAAAGATGCATGTACTCATCCTGGGAGTGTGTCATTTTCTAACACACTAGAAAGCCTTCCTCCATAATTATACTGTTATTTCTCCCATCTTTTAACATGAAATGACACTTTGTTAGATAGCTGTTTGTGTTGTGTGTTTGATTAGTATTATAATAATTTGTAAAGGAAGTTGAACTGATATAATGTATGTTAAATATGCAGAACGTATAGGAAGGAAATTGTATGGACACCTTATGTACTATAATGCATTAAATGCTATTATGGTTGAAATGTGGATAAAGAGGTGGCAGTTGTTACACAAATGATAGAACGAATGAAGCAAATAACAGTGTGCACATTGCAGTTAATAATAGGGGTAAATAAAAATTTGGTGAGCAGACAACTTTGCAAGTGTCAGTTGATCATAGCAGATGAGAGAAATGACAGTAAGCTTGTTTTACAGGTTATATAGTGTAATTGGCAGTTACTCTATTTATATGCATTCAAACATGCCAACCCTCCCGATTTAGGCAGGAGACTCCTGATTTTTCAGTGAAAAATATAGTTATTTTTCACATTCTCCCACCCAAAATTACTATAGCCCAAATGCATTTCTGTGGGGAAATGTAGGTCTCCCGATTTCCCTGTGGCTCTGAATGTTGGCATGTATGTGCATTTACACAAGAAATGTACATGTACTGTGCGGAAAATATTCATACCTGTAGTTTGTGTTCATGCATGTGGATGTGCATGAATCTGCAAGTAGACATGTATGAGAGAGTTTACTGGTAGATGCTGTAGGTGCTTTGCAGTAACAGCCCAATTGTACTCAGAGTGATCAACAGTAAGTCTAAAGTGCTGAATTGTGATGATGGAGTTAGATGTAGAGTTCTTGGATGTGATTGGTGGATGGTTGTGTGACTCCTTAACTGTAGCCAATGCAGGAATGGTGCAGAGAGTGAAGTAGAAAGGGTAGGTCTGTCCCAGTGTTATGCGCTGCATGGAAACCGCGGCTGTTTGCGGACAGGAAGTGCCACATACAGGGCTTCTCAACATATCTGGCATGGAAATACGACTGTAGAGATTAGCCAATTAGGTGTCGAGGTTCTGCTTTGTATTGAGAGAGGCTGTGTGTAGTGAAGATGACAGAGGTGGAGAAAGTCAGGATATTGGTGCTTGGAGATATGTTTGTGAATGGTTTGGAGCAGTATGCTAAATGTAGGAATGTGGCTAACAATTTTGATGTACAAGGAGTGGAGGTGTTATGGAGCACTGTGCCTGGCTTTAATTTGCAGGCAATGCTAGAAGTTTGTGAAGATACGGCTAGGGTTAACAGTCCACGCGTGGTTGTTGTGCGCTGTGGTGCTTTGCATTTGGGCTATGTCACTGCCCCTACTTTGATAAAAGATCTAGAAAACTTGGTTCAGGCAGTAATGAAACTATGTCCAAATGCCAAGGTAATTTTGTCTGGTCTGGTACCTGGGCAATATGGGACAATAGTTCTGTTTTTTGTACTTAGCAAATATTGCTAGGTGTTCATTCAACCAATGCATGTTTGCTTTTATGCTTAGAGCTGGCATGTTCTTTTGCAACAATGACAACATCGACTCTGGTAATGTTGATTACTTTAAAGCAGGTGGCATCTCTTTACATTTTATTGGAAATGCAAGGCTGTTTTGGAACATAAGGGTTGCTTTGGAGAAGTTGTTGTGAAGATTTTTGGATGAAAATAAGGAAAAGAAAACAAAAATAATACAAAATAAAAGGTGTTTCTGGAACATCTGCAAAAAACCCCCAAAAAATGCTCTTGTCACAGCCAACCTCAAAGGGGAAATTGGGTACACTATTTAAATTTTATTTCCCCAAGCTCAGATTTTATGATTTGTCCGCGGACACTATGGTTGTCCGCAGACAGCGCATATTATATACAGAATTTTTGAGGTTGAGAGGCATGCAAATGAGACTTAGCAGAGCAAGGGATTGGTCAATATGGTTTACTGGGTTTGATGTGTGAGCAGAGACTTTGTCAGAAAGTATTTTTCCTGAGAGGAGAGCAGATAGCTATGGCTGTGTGTTACAGAAAGCAGATTGTCTGGATATTGGGAATTTGTGGATACATTTGTTGGAGGTGCATGCAGATCGCTGTGGAATGGCTATACATATTGAATTCCCTCATATGGAAGTGCACTGGCATGGAGTACGTGGAACGAAGTGGCTGGATTTGGTACCTCTTTGTGCTACTTTAGTGACACATTGTCATCCAGATATTATTATTATTCATTGTGGAGGGAACAGTTTAGGACATATGTCTGGAATCACTTTGCAATTTGCAATGAAAGAAGGACTTAGGAAAGTCATGGACATGTATCCAAATTCCAGTGTAATTTTTTCCCATATTGCGCAGAGACAAATGTGGCTGCACTCTTCTTCATTTGGTCCACAAATGGAAAAAGCAAGGCGCAATGTCCACAAGGCTGTCTGTGCCTTTTTTGAGAGATGTTGGTATATCCTCTTTTCACAATGAAAACATTATGTTTTGTAGTACACACATTTTTCGCAGAGATGGAGTACATCTTACTTATGCTGGTAATCAGATTTTTCTGCGAAATATACAAAATGCATTGGAACCTTTTTTGGAATTACAGCAATCCAGTTTGCAGTAGGTGTTGACCATTTGAAGTTTTTTCAGAGCCACTACTTCCTCCCAGAGAAAAGTGCAATGGTTCTGACAGGGCAGCACCCCAAAAATGTAGAGGTCCGCGACAGTCCGCAGACTTCTAAAAATGCCCAGGGCCCTGCAGCATTTCATTGACACTTCTATTTTTGAGCTGTGAAAGGCGACTCGGAAAAGAGCCTTTTTTATTTTTGTTGGTTTCTATTTTTTTTTTTTAAACATGACACACAAGGAAAGGAAGAGAACGGAGGGTAAGGAAGGGACACCAACCACAGGGATAAGAGAGGGCAGGTGAGGAGAGGAAGATGTAGTTTGGGCCATATTCAGGTAGGTAGCAGTCATTCTCATGCTCTTTGACCACAGTCTCAAAAGCACTTCAAAGGTTCTCCCGCCTGCAGAGTACTGCATCGCAGTACATGCACACTACTGTGATCTTCGAAACGTAAGGATCAACAGTATCACGTATGGCCTGCAAGGCAGCTGGAGGGATACACTGCCCCACAGGAGTGTCTCTTGTGGTGGCAGGAGTAGAAACAGAGGATGCTTCAGGGGAACTCAACCTACTACATTTATCGCAAGGTACAACCTTACAAATAGCCCCACTGTGGAACGACTTTAGGTGTTGCTTCATTAAGGTAGCACCATAGCTGTACAAACCCGGTTTCCCACTACTCAGCACCACCCTGCACTGATTGCAGGTCACCTTGTTTGCATGTGCTTTTGGTACCCCATCAAGAGTGGTAAAAAACCTCCACACCCAAGAATCACGGTGAGCACTAGTAGTAGGGAATTCAACTACCTCATCCTCTTCATCCTCTTCATCACTCTCCTCTGTATCCTCACTCATGTTCACCTCTGCAGGCCCTTGGGGAGGTGTTGGTGGTGGAGGGGGTGTGGGTGGTGTTGACACAGCAGTAGCACCAGCAGCAGCCATGGATGCCATCAGGACAGCTGCTTTAAAGAGCAAGAGTAATCCAATGCAACAAGGAGCAGTCTCTGTCCTGGATCCCCAAAAACAGAATAAGGAGCAGCTTTGAGGTGTGGCCTTTTATAGGGGTGCTGCGGTGTACTTCGTGGACACCCGCGCTGTCTGCGAACATTTAGAATAAAGAAGAAAGGGCTCAAAAAGTTTCTAAAAGTATGAGATCACGAGGGACATGGTCTGGGACATGTGCAAGGGTGAACTTTCCCAGGAAAATACCTTGGATTGCCCTAAAAAACACTTTTCAGGTCTCCAGGAGCCCAGACAGTGTTTGTTACGCTTAGCGTGGTGCGGTCATATGATGACTTCGAGGACACGTTTCCGAATGGGACGGCTGTCCGTAAGGCACTAAATGCACGGGGTCAGGTCTATGCTTGCGTGTGCGTGTTCTATAGACAGTGTTCCAATCCCCAAACTAATTAAAAGTGCAACACACGTGCAGCGGACAATTGCGCACAGGCACGATGTTCATAGGGCCCAAGGGTGTGATATGCATGCGCACGGGTGTTCAAGAGACAGTGTTCAGGTCCTCGAATAAAAATAAATGTGCGTCACAACTTTGTGGACAGGCGGACGGTCTATGTGTTGTACGAACATATTCATTCTGGTTGCAGACTATATGAACAGGGGGAATGTTCATAGGACACTTCAATTTGCATAGTTACGCACATGCAGACCTCTTTAGTGTTTTGTGGACACTCCCATTTTGACTATGGACAGCTCAAACAGCTACAGTGTCTTTAGGACACCCCCATTTTGCTGTTTCAATTCTTTGGAAATACAAAGAGTGATGGTGTTCATAGTGCCCTGCAGAGTGTTGTGCAAAGCTTATAATGTCATGCAATGCAATCAGGTACACATTACAATTAAATTAGATGGCGTACCACCTGCAATAGCCTAATGGTGTACACAGAATAAAATGACTTACTTATGGATGTGAAAGGAGTTGCTCCATAGTGTGAGGATGCATCAAAATTCTATAACTGAAGTGGAGTCTCTACCAGCATAATTTGTCCTTAGAAATGTTACATGAGTTGTGAGATTTATCATACTTGTTTCTCACTCACTTCATATGGGTGCCCACGTTTAACCAGTGCTGCCTCTAATTACTTTTCACAGTGTTTAAAAGACATTATTTCTGAAGGGTCAGAGGTATCCCTGAGTAGTAAAAGGTTTGGGGATCCTTAATGTTATTTATCAAAATAGTTGCCACATGATGTTGCACTTGTTCATGCCACGCAATCATTTCTAAGGTGGTGTATCTGCCATTGTTCTCTGAATGCTAGCAGACATCTAATGACCTTGCCTCTTTCTGCAGATGATACAGGTTTGATAACCATCAAATTCCTTTGCTCTGCTGAATATCCTTCATGTTGGCCGTGCTCCACCATGGGAATATAGGCTTTCTTGGGCAGTGTACATAATTTATGAAGGATGATGACGTTTTTCGTAACTGGTGTTGGTGGCGTTACAGCTTGCCAAGACATCTGGTTTCATGTTTTTGAGTGCCAGATTGATTTGTTGTTCTGCTTGTATTTGCACACACTTAATATCCACCCCAAGTAGAATTTCCAGTTGGTGCATGTGTATTCCAGAGCATAGGTTCTGACTTTTCACTTTTTGCTGCCGTTACTGTATGGGCCAGTTGGTCCTTTAAGGCATTTGCATGACTGCAAACAAAACATGGGTGTACTATCTGTTTCTCCTAACAGTTAGCATGTGCCATCTTTTAATGCTTGTTTTTACGATCATAGTTGCAACAGGAAATGCATATGAACAGGTTATTTGTCATTGTGTGGTTAGTGAGCTTTGCAGTGAGCATATTGTCACTTGGGATGTTACAAGCTCTGCTTGAAGCATGTTTGATGAGCGTCCTAGGGCACCCTCTTCCCTTTGAATGTTAGATGTTTGCTTTTCACTCTCCACCAGGGTGGTGAATTTTCTCTGATAATAGAGCACATATCTGAAAGAGAGATTTTCAAATAGGGATTGTGGGTGATAATTGTTAAAGCACACAGTTTTCTAAGCTGTTTGTTTCTTAATATCAGTTATGCTTCGGATGTTCTCAGTGATAGTGATTGGATATTGGAACATGGCACTAATGTTGACCATCAATAGGTGCATACATCTCAAGAATCTATTCTCTGCTCTGGTTCACTTAAACATGATCTGCAGTCCTTGTTCTGACACTTTCCAAATTAGGAGGAGATCATAGATGTACCACATCCATGATAAGGTATTGTGCTTTAAGGGGTCGTGATTATTATTTGATTATTCCGAAAGCATGGACCTGGTTTGGGGATGAAACGGATCGCTTTACATATCATAGGGGGATCTTGAAGGGGGTTTATTGGTGGAAATGTGTTCTGCCTCTAATTTAAATATATTTATTCATTTATATACAGCAGGAAGAATGCTCTTTTGTTCACAACTGAATGCACAATAGATAAGAAATCATATGTGATGGAAGCAGTGAGCGTCTTACAATGGGGTGAGTTTGAGGGACATTCTGACCAGGTTGTGGATGGGAGTAAATGGAACACAGGGGACAATACATAAGTGGACAAACACAGATTAAGGACTAATATTGTAAAAGCTTGGCCAGGCTGATATCGCCCATTCTTGTCCTGGAAATCTGCATGCATTGTCTTCTCAGAAACGATAACAGTTCTTCCTTAAGGTTAATTCTACTGGATCTAGATTGGACCCTCAAGGGATCACCAATTATGAATTTCAGTGCAGATGCATTTTCTCTATGGTCTCTAGGGTTTCACTGGTGTATAGGATTTGATGATGTTTGTTACCAGTATGTGTTGTGTTGTTTCAGAAGATTGGATGCCTCAGGTTAAGACAGCCAATCATATCCTTGTTGGTAGGATAGCTCAGTGGGTTAAACACTCGCTGCTTTGATCATTGTATGATCTACGGGTTGCTATTTTGTAACCCAGAAAGACCAGTTCATTCTTTAGTATCAACTTCGTTTGAATGATAATTATTTAATGAAAATATTCCATATAAATCACTATATAAGTAACATCATTATCATACAGCCTGCACTAGTTCTCATTAAGCATTCTACAAAGTGGAATAGATGGTCTAAATTAGAGACTGTTATGACCTCTCTGACTCTTTGACAATTTGTCACAGCACCCGTCCTCTCACTTGATATGTACGGACCTAGCCACTTTCTACCTACCTTATTCAAGGATCTAAATGCACACATTCACATTATACAACTCCTTTCATCACTTCTTAATCCTTTGACTACGTCTTCCAAAGGGCATAAATCCTTACAGCATGTCAAGGCCATACCAATGGAAATAGAGAGTATACAAATACCAAATGACATAACATTTCATTCTGAGCTCTATGTTATTTTTGAGCTTTTCGAGGCATAGGAGGACAGCCAAGCAGAGTTTGCATTTCTGCACCAGTTTTTACACTTCATATGTTAATTCATGTATAAAACCAAAATATTTCTATGGAATGCACCTTGCATTAATAACTGGTGTGCAGCAGGTGGATTTCATAAGAATCCATCATAAAGCGCTGCCTGCAAAAGTGTAATTTATTTGATGGCAGCATTTTTTATTTTTGTTTATTTCTCACAAGTTGCATGTTTACGGTTTCATTTTGCAGTCCACTCAGTGTTAAATGGCACTGCCTCCCTGTTTTTCGGCTATTTATTATTACTTCTACAAAAGCAAAGGATTCTGGGATAATGGAGTTAGAATGTAAGTAAATAGTGGGGGGCCAGTTGTCTTAATAAGGTGGCTTGTATCTAAATCCACAAATCACTGTCTTCAGTAAATCTTTCCCAGGAGGCAGTCTATCCGAATACAAACAGTTTAATGTTAGCTGGTTGCCAGAAAACTCTCATTTGTAATGCTCGAGATTTGATCTCAAATCAGGGACACAATGAGATATGTTCATGATCGTAAATCTTGCTTGGTGGACCTAACCATATTGCATGCTATTTGGGAAGAGCTAGTCTGCTTCTTTGGTTGCTGAAACCTTGGTTATCTTCCTTAAGGTTTAATAAAGTAGTTTTCCCTACCTCTTGCACTGTAGTCATTTGCCTACTGATGTAATTTTATTTATGTTATTGTTCATTTATAACATGCTTAATGTGAGTCAGCTGTTTATAAGCGCGGGATTGGGATTCAAACCTGTGTTCTGCTGCATTGTCTTGCTTCCAAGACCAACACTTTGCCCCTGAGCTATCCTTCCTCCCCAAGTAATTAAGTACTCTATCAGTGTGCTAATTATTCAGAGACCCCACACGGTAAAATCCACAAAACCACACTCTGTTTTATTCACTTTTAAAGTCTCTCAAAAATTGAGCACATAATTGTGGAGCACAGTAATAGAGATGTATGCCTCACTTTCCTTTTAATAGGGAGTGCATCAGTATTATTAGTGAGATCAGCCTTACATGGGAAAGAACTAATTATTCCTCCAACCTTTAGTCGTGAAATAGTTAATAATAGCTAGTGTTTCCCTCTCTTCATGTTTCGACCCTTAACAGTGACTTGAAACAGCAAGAGGGTGGAGGTGTACTAGCTGTACAGCTTTGGATTATCCTTGCCTGCACAAAAGGCCATAATACTTAATCAGATATCTTCACACCAATGTATATTCTGAAATCTTTATTCTTTGTGATTATTGATGATATAGGTAAGAATAGGTGAATTATTTGTATTTATGTTTTTTTTTTCTACTTTGAGGTATGCAGACCAGTAATCATTGTAAATGATATTTGCATTTAATGAGCTATGCTGCCAATCTTAATTATTGTTGGTGCAGAGCTGGTAAGACCTGCACACCAGTCCCCACCACACAAACGTGCTCTGCACCAACATAGACACAAGAGTCAGGATGTATTCTAGTCAGCTGTCTGTGTATGCTCTGATGAGTAGGCAACATGCCCTGTATATATTCACTCAGCATGATGACATCAGTGTGCTTTCTCCTAAAGTCACACAGATTTCAAGATGGTGCCTGGTGCATAGCAGACCTGAGTTGCATAGCTCCCCTCAAAGGACCACCCTCGCATGGACGTGGAAGAAACCGAAATTAATAAGGTGACCGTCTCTGCAATTCTGGTGCCATGTTAGGAGTTGTGGACTGCCTAGTAAAAGCAGAGGTGCCATGCATGCAGGGTGGACCCTTTTAATGGCCGCTGCTATGAACAAGTCGGTGCCAGCCTCCACATCAGAGAACATGTTATCGCAGCCTGGCTACCAGAAGGTCTAACGGAGGGGATTTACAAGCCAGGACAAGAGTGCGGACTGCAACACTATTGCCGTACGCAGTGAAGTAGCAGCATCAAAAATGCCTGTGGAGTTGAGGTGGGTGAAACAGAGAGGTTGAGGCACAGTTACAGTCATATGCATTAGAGGCCCACCTGGGGGAGACCCAGCTGATTGTTAGGATGCCATCACTCAGAAATCCCCTACCACAACACAAGGACACCCTGCAGGGAGACCTAAAGTCAGCTGGGCAAGGCAACTCCAATGCTGAGCATGCTACCACACTCTACGACCATACAATGCAAAGCAACTTACAGCCCCATCCAGAAAGGCTCCATAAACTCATTGCAACATGCAGGGGGGTCTTATGTAATTTAAGACAGTTGGCCGCCTTAGTGTCAACTGGAAAGTTACAGCAAAGAGAGGGAACCCTCCAGGTGCCTAAACCAAAAGGCAAAGAGGCAACCCCACGTGCAAAGTAACAAAACTCGACAAAGGGGATATCCAACAGTGTTGAGGTCATATGGAGGATCTGGTGGGCCTCGTGCATGAAGGAGCAATGACAGTGAACGATCAAAACTGCAGCTTCACTGGCAATAATGTACTATTCAAGAATGAGCTTCAACAATCTCTGTGGACATGTCAGCTCACCTTTACGGATTCTTTCCATTAGCAATTCAAGTGACTAAAGGCTAATCCAGCACAATCATTTCTGAAATCCGGAGAGATCTGCTGTAGTTAGGTAAGGGTACAGATATGAATCAGAGGTCTTACAGGACCTAGCAAAGCATGTCAGTGACAACAGTGAGCTGTTGGAACATCTAAAAAGAATATCACACAACTTGGAATTTCAAAGTGAAGATTTGGAGAACCGGTCTAGGCAACCAAATATCTGCATAAGACCCCTACCAGAAGATATTGATGACAAGGATGTAAAGTGCTGTTTCCAGTGCCTGTTCAGCAATCTCCTAAACATCACAAGCATAGTCACAATCCAGATTGATAGAGTACACCGGACTGCCCCAACGAGGGAGGGACCTAGAACTTTTCCAAGGTATGTCCTGGCTGCCATGTCATCATATACCCAGAAAGAAAACATCCTGGCAGCTGCTAGATTGAAGGGGCCCATCTAGATGGGGGACACAAGGATTCTACTGTTTCAATACCTAGTCCTTACCATTCTCCAATAATACAAGGAGATGGCACTGATAACTAGAGAGCTCTCCAGAAGTAAAATCACATACAGGTGGGACTTTCCGTTCTGCCTCTTCTTTAACTGGTTAGGGGGCACAGCAACACCTCACTTCCTTACAAGAGACCTTTAAGTTTCCTTGAACTGGAAGATAATGAATACAGCGAGGAACAAGAAACATGCAAAGGCAAACCTAACGGAGGAAACCTTGGGAGTTGTCGGTCGTGTCTGCACTCACTTGAAAGAGCGACCAAAAAAATGCCCCATCCTCGGCTGATTGGAACAAACCCACAGGCTCCCCTCAACATTTGTGATAACAAAGCAAGCAGTTTGACACTGAAAGGAATACCTCAAATATTACTGCTCTGCTGAGAGATGATTCTGAGCAGGAATGTATTCTTCTCCAATGAAAAAGCAGACTGGTTATACATCAAAACTCAACTGCAGCACAAAGGTGAGGAGTTACAGCAAAATCTACAAATCCAAGAGAGAGGTCTTTAGCGTGCCCTTTTGACTTCTGAGTTTCAGGCTAGCAATAGTCCTCATCGAACATTAGCAAACTCAGAGATCTTAAAGTCATGACTGTGATCCAGATGTTCTAAGTAGTAAGTTTTAAGTTTGAGATTACAAAATGTAATAAAAATGTAATAGGCAAAGGGTAGAGAAATGGGGACTCCTAAGAAGTCAGGGGAGTGGACTGTAAATCCTTGAACTGCACAACCTCAAGAGTAACAAGAATGTATTAATTGGACGATTGAAAAGGACATCCACAGAGCTCGGGAAGTGCAGTCAAAGCACCCCATCAAAAGAATTAATTGCTACTCCTCACACAAAATATCAGGGAAAACAACTCCCTTGTGAACAGAAAATAGTGGACCATTATCTGCAAAAAGGCCACACAGATGTGATAACCCTTTAAGTAAAAAAAAACACCTTAACCATGGAAGGGAAGAGTTATATTTAGACTTTACTCCCAATGTTTTCATATTGGTATGAGTACTCTGCCAAACACTGGCAGAGTACTCATACCATTCAGATATGGCCTGGACCTTAAAATAAGAAAGGGTTGTGAAAATAATAATGGCTGATTCAACTGCTCCCAAATCAGGCAAAAAATAGCTTTATCTGGGAAGTGATGGTATGGTTAGGAGAGTTTGATGAAGGAAAAATCATTCTAATGGGTATTTTAATATACCACAATCAACAATCCTTGACAGGAGCCTGGAGAGCCCAGGTGGGAGCAGGGTGGCCTCCAAACTTCTGAAAAAATGAATGGAAAGGCTTCAACACATGGAAATTTGGAGAGAACTAAAGGCTCATGAAAAGAAAAGTATTTCTTCCCTAGCTTCCACATGACCTATTCCAGAACAGACTATGGGCCTCATTACACGGATGGCAGAGAACCATGGCGCTATTAGCGCCATGGTTCATGCCGGTAAAATACCGGCACCGCCTTGGCGGAAAGTGGAATTACCGCCCCATTCCAAGGTTGGCGGGGCGGTAATTCCCCCTTCCACCATTGCCCTTCCCCATTCCCATAGGGCATAATGGGAATGGGGAAGGCGCTAATTACGGTACCGAAAATTGCGGTACCGTAATTAGCTCCCTGGGTCCCTTTGCGGGTTGGTTTTTAACGCCTGCAAAAAGCAGGCGTTAAATCTCCCAACCCGCAAAGGGACCTCGTAGTAAGGCGGTAAGGGTTTACCGGTACCGGTATTTTACCGGTACCGGTAAATCCTTACCGCCATCTGTGTAATGAGGCCCTATATCTGGTTATCAGAAACAATCCTGGGTAGAGTGGTAGATGCAATTATAGGCAATATTTCCAAATCAGATCATGCACCAGTTCAAGCAAACCTTTCCGCTTATGGAGATAGTCCTTCCCAGGAGATCTTAAACTTAAAGTGTCTGAGAGAAAATGTCCACGTACTTTGAAGAGAAACCTAGCTCGCTCACATCATGGCCATGACTTGGTATCCATTCAAGCAGTTAGATGGGGTTTAATTATATCCTAGAAATCTCAATGAGAGAAACAAATGAAGGTACTCGTAAGTCTTGGAAATGAGATGCTCGAACAGAAAAAAGTAATGGAGAAGAATCCATCCGGGGCTAACCTGAGGTGCTTATATCACTATTGCAAGCTAACTGGAAATAATGTGAACTAGATGGACTGAGACTCCTATACGCAAGACAACATCATTATCTTGAAGCAAATAGAGCGGATTAACCTTTGGATGGGACCCTCGAGAGCAGAGAGAATCCAAAATGATCTAGTAAGTGGTTATCAATAGGGAAGTAGAACTACTCGAACTGAAGAAATAGCTGTCAAATTTGCTGAATACTCAAAGGCACTCTACACCTCTCAATACCCTCCAAAGTGATTATCTAAAAATGCCTTCCTCTTGTGCAGATCACTCACCTAGAAAAAGATAGCCTAGAAGATGAAGTTACTGAAGAGGAAGTGCATTTTGTCATTAAGAATCGCAAATCTAAAAAATCCTGAGGACCTAATGGGTTTTCTGCCATGTTACCAAAGAACTGGTCCCTATAATAACCAATCTCGTTCTGCACAAAGGGGCAAATTACCCCCTCATTGGAACGGCCTAATATAACACTTATACTAAAATGGAATTAGGACTTGGCTAAAAGCAGCTAGTGCCAGCCATTTGGCTTAACAAATATAGAGGCAGAAATATATACAAAAGTGTCAGCCAACGTATTAGATCCACTTCTCCATACGTTAATTGCAGAGGACCAGTCCGGATTTGTGAGGAACCGCCAGACATTTGGCAATGTCAGAAGGGTGGACCATCTTATCGAAGGCATCAGGGCACAAAACAGATAACATAAAACTAAATGGCTGGAAGGGACTCATTTATTCAAACAGGGTTGTTTTCAAATTTGTCCAGAAAGTCATGTAACTTTCCTCTGATTGCATAGATATTGGACATTTATTCTAGCTACTTGTTGCTTTAAGAGGGAAAGATCTACCTTTTCCTCAAGCTCTATTAGCTTCTGGACCAGAAGGTGTGTGGCAGTTGAGCGCAAAGTCCTGTTTGGGGAGCATTTTCTTAATGTTTGCTTCAGGTAGTCTGGAGCCTCACCAAATAGGCATTTATGGGCCTGTGTAAACATTGTATTTGTTTCTCTACAGGCAGCCAGAGAAGCTCCTTTCTGTAGTGTGAAATATGTTCTTTCCTAGTAGCATTGTAGATTATCCTGATGGTGTCATTTTGGACAATCTGTTGTTTTTGAATGTTCTTTTTGCTGGCTCCACATAATAAGGTGTTGCAATAGTCCAGCCGGGGCATGATTATGGCTCGAACTAGGGTTTTGCAGTTTGTACATGATTCCAAGAGATATATATGTCTTAAGATTTTAAGGTGTTAGTGTGCATTTTAAGCATGTAGTTGACATGCACATCCACATTGAGGGATGCCTTAAATATTGTTCCTAGAGTTTTTACTTTTTCAACCACCTTGATGGTGCAGTTGTCTAACGTAAAGTTTATGTAAGCTTGGTCCAACTTTTTTCTGGCCTGGCTATTTCTAAAGATCATGAGCTCTGTGAGCTGTTGAGGCACATCCAGTTTTCAATCATCCACTCCTGGATGATTGCGTATATGTGATTTAGTGTTATTGTGTCTTTTGCATGGTCACCACTAAGATCCATGATAAGCTGGAAGTTGTCAGCTTAGTTGGTGAAATGAAAGCCCATGCTTTCAAGTTTATCACATAAGAGCCTTATGTAGATGTTAAATTGGATTGGAGAAATATAGGCCTCTTGTGGCACTCTGTATTTGATGGAGATGGGGTCTGAACAAGCAGTACCCCAGCATTTCTTAGATGTTCTTCCGCTCAAAAACAAGTGAATCCTTTACATGGCATGGCTTCAGCATTTACTCATATCAGCCAGTGTTTTGTGTAGTCTGGTGTGGTGTAGGAGATCAATAGCCGCCGAGAGATCTACTAAAATCAGTAGGACTATTTTACCCTCATCTACACTTCTTAGCATTTGCGTCTGCAGGTCTAGTAATACACTTTCTGTTCTGCAATTTCTACGGAAACCAGATTGTTTGTGATGAAAAACAGCTTCCGTACAAGAAAAAAAGATGTTTGATTGAGTGGAATGGTCATCATTGTTCACTACACTTTGATATATAGGATTTGGCGACAGTTTCCTACAAATGATGAAAGGCAGCTACTTTACTCCATCATCAAGATGAGTCATTAATAACAAAATCCTACTGCAGAGAGGCACTAAGCAGTTGTGTCGTCTCTCCCCTCTCCTTTTTGCGATCTTACTTGAAGCATTCTTGAGTAGGCTTAAATACTCTGAGGACATCAGAGGCATCATTTTGAGAAGGGTGGTCCATAAAACCATTAACATCACTGAAGATATGTAATTAGCACTATCCAATCTCTGCCTGCAGTGCAAGGGGACCTGCAGAATTTAGGAAAGTGGTGGGTCTGAAAGTAAGCTGAGAAGAGTCAGAGATCCATACCTAATTTTCAGGGGGAACATCTACTATTAGGAAATCTCTCTCTTTTTGCAACTTTCCCTCAAAAGGTTTTAAAGACCCCCAGTCTTTTTGCTTTGTTTGTAAACCTGTTCTGAATATTTGAGGGGATGTAAAGCCTTCCACTTCACTTCCACTGACTTTTGCTAATTTATTACGGGTTAACAGATCAGTCATTGGAATATCAGTATTGGGAAACTATGTTTCCCTTTTATCTTTTGCATTGCTGTCTCGTTTTAACACTGTAGACAGCATCTTACTATGCAGTGCAACAGGGATATTTTTTTATCACACTAGCCTTTTACACATGGGATTGTTGGTTACGCTTACATGTGCCTAAAAGGCTGATGCCAGCAATTATATTTTTACAATTTTGTGTTATTTTCGAGTGTGCCTTTACCACTAATGGCTACTAAATGTGGTTAGTGCCCTAAAATGGCAACAACATGAGATTTCAGCTTGTTCTTGGCCATATTATTATTTGTCATTCTTCCTGCCTTCCCAGGTCAGGAAATCCCATAGAAGGGCATGCACTTACCTGGGAAGTCTGCAGCTTTTGCAGGCTAGTGATGCCTTTGTATGTGTGTGGCTCAGGAAGGGGGTGTGACTGTCTGGACCTATCCCACATTCTTGGAGCCAAAGAGTGTAGGTGTGGAATATGCGTGAAACAAATTGGCGGGATTACACTTTGTCCGGGCAAGATTTTGGATAAGAAGAGGACTAGGGTATCAATGTATTTTGGATCAGCACTGGAGGCAAGAATTCTTTGAAGAAGAACAGCTGATCTTGAGAAGACTCTTGAAGAGGCCCAGCTTCCCTTTTTGCACCTGGTCCAGTGAAAACCTGTTGGACTACCTGATCTGAGAAGACCTTGTGGGTGCTCCAAGCCCTGGACTGGAGGGACAAACCAGTCTCAATGTGCTCTTAAGGATACAGCCATCATGAGCCTTTCAAAGTGTCCCTGGACTACCAGGGGTACTGACCAGCTCTCCAGTGGGCTACCTTGATAGAACCGTCACCATTCTGAATTTGCAGCCAGGACTGTGGTGTTTGCCAGTTTGTACTATAATTCACCTTTATGCTGGATTTTAGCCTCCCAGCTGCAAGGGATCCTGCTTTGGCAGAACTTTTACACCCATGACTGGAAGGACAGCTTGTGTCATCGGTGTGCAGTGGCCATCACTGGAACTCACCTTCTTCCATCCTCTGAAGTGTCCTGAAAAGGGTTATATTGGTGCATTCTGCATTCCTACATCAACAAGGGTTTTACTCTGCTCTTGGACCGGACCGGAAGAATCCTTTCACCCACAGCTCCTGTACATATCTCTCCTGAAACAATGGCGGGAAATACAAACTCCAGGGAACCCCAGTCGACCCATCCTTTAATCTGGGAAAATCAGAGTCAATGGGCAAGTAAACACCAAGCATGTGTCTCCCACTTTCCTTCATAGGATTCAACTGAGAACAATTCTTGTTGCATCTGTCCATGAAATTACTGCTTAGACATTGCACCTGAGCAGTAAAACTGTAAAGATAAGAACACATTTTACTCACAAAGTAACTTTGTTGCATCTCTTCCTATGAACAATCACCAATACACGTAACTTACCTACATCAGATACAATCCTTGGGGGAAGCATTGTGACATTTGGACACAAGGCCCCACTCTTCTTATGACTGCAGAAGATAGGGAATGTCACGTGTGCCTTGGTTCCAACTTACTGCTTCACTTTACTTACCTCCTTTGTTAATTTATTGGCCCTCATTACATCCCCGGTGCTAAACCATGGCGCTATTAGCACCATGGTTGGTGCCGGTGTTGTAACGAGTCCGCCATGGTGGAATGGGGAAATACCGCCCCATTCCAAGGTTGGCGGGGCGGTATTTCCCCATTTCACCATGGCCCTTCCCATTCCCATTTTCGCCCCATAGGGCTCAATGGGAATGGGGAAGGCGCTAAGTACGGTACTGCAAATTGCGGTACCGTAATTAGCACCGAGGTCTCTTTTTGGCACCCTACTTTAACGGCTGGTAAAACCAGCGGTTAAGGTCGGGTCCCGCAAAGGGACCTCGTAATCAGGCGTTAAGGGTAAACGGCGCCGGCACCTTTCACGCGCCGTTAAACCCTTAACGCCAGGGTCGTAATGACTCCCATTGAATGCATTTTTAGAACTTGTGGTGACTATATATGTGCTTATTATAGAGTGTTGTGAGATATTATCAACTGCTTGTTACATTTCTTAGTGAGTGTTTAAGGCCTAGAATAAATACTTTATTTGTATGCATTCCTGTGTGAATTGAATTATTGTGTGATTCACTGTGTGGACTCATTGTGGACTCCTGAACTCACTAACACTGACCTGAGAATAGCCTTGATGGCTCTCTGTTGATACCTTAATTCTGTTTTGGCTAACCTCTCAGAGTTCTCCTTTTCACTGTAACTAGGGTGGCCTCCAAAAATCTGTCCACTAATCCAGATTCTAGAATGGTTTACTAGGGACCCTGGGAGAGTCTAATCTAGAAGGGGCTGGGAGGTGGTTGGCCAATCCTTAAATGATGTCCTATGGCTTCCCAAAACAGACAAGCCCAAGAACATGTACCTCAGCCAGATTACTTACTTGTTAGGAGACACCTGGGAAACATAAATCCGTAAATGCAAGATATCCACTTTTCCTTCCCTGTTCACTTCCCTATTTCGAAACACCCAATGTATTCCAGGTATGGAATATTTAGCCTTTGCAAAGTGGCGAGAAGCAAGATGAATTTGGCACAGGGACCTCTACAACAAATCTACAAGTAAATCATTTGAAGATTGCAAGGGATCCTTTCAGCTTTCACAGATGGATCCCCACCATTACTTCCAATTACGCCACTGGGTAACACAACCAGAACTTAAATAAGTAGCCACTAGGGCATTTACCCTCCTCGAGAGATTCCTAGTTACCCACTCAGGATCCAAGAAGTTCATATCCTCCCTGTACAAGATAATGCTAGAAAGTTCACCAGAAATAGTTTTACACAACACAAGAGAATGGGAGACAACCCTGTGCCAGGAATCATGATGGATCAATGTGATTAGCAATGGAGAAATATTCCCAACATGCCAAAGAAATTCAGAGAGAAATACGGTATAAGATAATCAGGGGAGTTGCTAGGTCTGGAAAAGACCTGGGGCTAAGCTGATGTCGGAACTGTTTGGACTGGGGGCTAGCTAGTATTTTGGCTGTAGCTCCTGAGATTCTATCCGGGGCTACAACCAAAAGATCAGGGGCTATAGCCCCCTTAGCCCCCCCCTAGCAACGCCCCTGAAGATAATGTTCCAATGGCACTATACTCCAGAGAAACTTCACAAAATATACCCCCGGACGCCATTCAAGTGTTGGATGGGATGCGATGACCTAGGGATCCAGCTTCTCATTTGGTGGTCATACCCGAAGATCCAGAACATTTTGGGGTTAACAAGGGGCTCATTCCAGAGCATATTTAATTTTCCATTCATTGCCCCTCAGACCCTCTGCCTTCTGGGTCTGTGGAGTCCTAATGAAGCGCACCAGGGAAAAGAGGCCAGAACAGTGGTAGTGCCCTTGTTGCCAATTTCCCAATGGTGGAGAAGTAGAGACATACGTTCACTCCACGTCTGCAATATATGGGAATTTGTAGCACTACAATTCGTCACTTACTCACTGCACCAAGACTATCCTAGCTTTCACAAAGACTGGGAACTAGTCCCCACTTTTCTAAAGGCCAACTTTAACCTGCCAATATGTCCACAGATACAGAAGATATTGAACATTTGTTAACTGGTTCAGGGACTAAGTCTTAACCTGCTCATACACAACTGGAAACTGATCTCTATGTCGGAGGGACTGTGGGGAGATCTAAGGACTACATATTCTGAAAACAATAAAATCAATTGGAAAAAAAGTCACTCACAGAATAACACAACATATATTTACTAAATAAGTTAGCTATCATGTCAATTTCCTTGAATCATGAAGGAACTGAGGAAGTACAAACTCCCTTCAAAAAAGCACACTTCGACATTTTATTCTAAATACTGAGTACAGAAACAGACACCAATGGTATTTAGGAGCATGGAACGCGATCAATAATGAAATAGGAAATGCAACACTGAACAAATCAAAATGTCCAAAATCGTATGAATACAACCAAGCGAATAATAAAATCAGTAACATAATAAAAAAGCAACGTATTACACGTACTGTAATGTTTACATAGATGTACAAGACACTTACAGATTACAATAGTACAACAGGCACAGTATATATCACGATGTAAATGGCATTATTTTTTTGTGTGGATCTGATTTGCTTTTTTTCCAAGTTGCAATTACTCATGTTAACATGAGCATGTGAATGTTGCACCTCCCTAATACACTTTGCGTCTGTCCCCCAAGTGCTAATTAATGGAGTTGTACGCTGTACGGTGAAGCCCGGAACTAGACTGTCGGTTCCTGAACAAGACTTGTTTACATGTGAGGGCCTGTCTGTTTGGCTGCCTGCATACATCCAGCTATGGAATCACCTCGTACTGTGTGTGCGTGTAAATGCACAATCCTTTCACATCGCTAGACGTGTGAGCGTCTTTTTATTCCTCTGTGCTACTCAATGATGCAGTACCATTTCACATAGTCACATGACTGGAATAAATTGTCACTGCTAGTAGGCACAGACCGCTGAAAGGCATCAACCTGGAATTACTGAAGCTGGCAGGATCCGGATATAAATGAGAAAATGCCTCGAATGACATTCACGACAATTGGAACACATAAGGCACGTATAAAACGTCTTCCGGCTAAAATATAGAAAACATATCCATGTCCATTCCGTCGTACTCCCATGGGATAGGTTTGGAACTTTTTTGTAAAACTTTGACAAACACAGATTTCTCTTTCCAGCTGGAACATTGAACTTTGTGGCTGTCATCCCCTGCTATTTCACTTGTCACCGCTTTCATGTTTCCTTCACATTTATGTCATGACTTAAGTATGTCTTTGATTACGTTAATATATTAAATAATGTATAGTTCTCTGGAGTGAATTATGCATAAATCGTGTTTCCAGGGCGATCCCAGTACAGCTATGGATTATTAGTTCCTGCTACCAACGTCCATTGAAACAGTCTCAGAAATCGTATTCATTTACATACAACTTTAAAGAGAAGAGTAAAGGGCATTTTATTTACAATTTCGTCTCCATATTCTAATTAAAACAATCATGTCTTTTAAGTTAGCTGCTATCAACATGTTTTCTGTGGGTTCTAGGGTGGATGCTGCGTACAGACTTCACAGGCCTTCACGGTCTTCAGGGTCTTCAAAGTGTGTTTACCTCTTGGTAGACTACACTTCCCACTGGCCTGCGTCGGAAACGGCCACTGGGTTTGACAGTAGTGGTGAAACTTGAGGTTTCAGACTCCTTGTCACATCTTTCCCCAGATATTTGATGTTGAGTAGACGCTGAATCAAAATGGCAGAGCACCGGAACGCGGCACTGTGGAGACAGGGGTCCACGGGTTCCCAGAGTGGTCTGTGAAGTGCTAATGCGCGACAGGCTTAGAGGGTGCGATGCCCTGGAAGCGGCATTGGTGAACAGTGATGCATATATTCCCGACTTGGAAGTGTTTGCGCGTTGTTCTGCGGAGTGAAGCCAATCTCGGGGTGGCAGTACTCGGTGTGTGACAGATCATGCATGATAAAATTTGTTTCGCTTGGTGACCTGTTATATATACAATATCATATTATCATATATATTTGCTCCCGCTCACAACCTTACATACAACTTGTTTTGCCTTGCACATATGCAATATATATTATAATGTTAATGGCATACTATTCATTTAGTTATATTAGACATTCTGTACCCCGTAGATTAGGCATATATACAAATAGCCCAAACTAGAGTCTCAGTATACTCTGTTTTGGTGATCCCTGCACACACAGATGCAACTGGAAGAGTTTTCCTAAGGTTAAGGGTATGGGGGAAGTATAGTCAAAATCTAGAGTTTGACCCTCGAACTGATGGAAAATCGGCCCTTAACTCACAATCCCCTTCATTAAAAATGGAGACCACCCAGCGAACTTTGCCAAGGATTAAGTTGGTAGTTGGTGCTGGTGCCGTTAAGAAACTAGATCTTATAATACCAACTTTAGCTAAAATAAGCCGTGACAGCGAAGGCTGTATGGATGAGGTGGAAAGAGAGGAATTAGAGCTATCAATTTATGTAAAATGAGAGGATTGAGAAATTAGTCTTTAGTACAACAACCTATACAAATGCCACAGCAACCCCCCCACGAAATATGTCAGTCGATTGTCCTGCAAGAAATGCCATGAAGTCAAGGCCAAGGAGACGGGCATCATTCCTCAGTAGTAGCTGATACCTATAATGGCTTGACAGGCTGAAGAACGGTGATCTGGAGGGTTGCACACAGCTGTGCCAGAGGTTAGGATTAATTCCAAACTTTCCAGCCATCACCTCTTTTGTTTTGCATATGATCCCTATTCACACCATCGTGTAGCACGAACCCTAGATGTTGCAGCTTTTTCCACTTCAAGTATAGTCAATGTGTTTCTTGTTTGAAAGCTGCCCTAAAGAAGGGCTTCACACATGGAGTGAGGAAACTCTCCATGGAGTTGGGATGATCTGTTCTGGAAATATCACTGATATCAATACTGTCTGTCCGAAACAGGACGTAACCAGAGCGAGATACTGATGCTGTAGAGGTTATAGCCTCTTACTCCATAGCGCCATGGGTGGCAGGGGATATCACTAGTCCTTTCTTCACTCATAGAACATGCTTTGAAAGTTAGGGGGTTTCATGCCAATCAACTCTCATTAATAAGCTCAGTAATTGATATATATTGAAAGAGCCACTAGATGTTGCTGAGTGAAGGACACAACATACTACAAGATAAGATTGAGACGCATCTGAAACTGAACCTGAGTTGTCTAGGCAAAACATTGTCAAACTTTAATTGAGCAGATGGTCCTGTTGATGACAATCAAGCATTGGTCTACACAGTACCCCACACCCCGATAATAGATTCCAAGACCAACGGAAACAGAAGCAAGCTTTGAATGGCTCCTTTAGTACGGACACAAGTAATGTAACTTGGAGTCCCCTGTATAAACTTTTTTTTTTTTTTAATTTGGCTAGCTGGACAAATCAACTTTTCAAATCTTTAACATTCAAAATTAAAAACAACTTTTCAATTATACAAAAGAGTTGTACAAACATAACGAATTGTCATACATATACAATGCATATAGAATATAATACATATGTAAAATCCATTTATAAAAGAAAACCTCTTAACATTTTTCATAAGGATAAGAAAAAGTAAAGTACACATAACTTATTCAAAATGATTCATGTGTTTCCCTACATATACATTTGCAATCAAAATGTACAGTTCATGAGGAATTCTTAAGGCTTGCCTCTGTCAGACTCAAGATACGGCACTGTCGCTTTGAGGAAATGTACTATAGCAACTTTTTCAACCAACCTTGGGCTCGAGAAGATTAGTTGCCAAATTTCTTCCTCATCTAAATGACTGTGCAAATTGAAAACCTGCTGAAAGAACCTCAGGCGATGCAAGCTCAGGCCGGGACACAAAACTATCAAATGTTGTAAAGGTTCTCTTTGTTGTTCATTTAGACAATAGTGACAAAGTTTTGGTTTAGCAGAATTTGTTTCCTCCTATGTAACACTTCTCGAGTGTGCCATAGGTTCATCTAAAATCACATATATTGCCTTTGAATATGAGACGAGGGGCATTTGATAAGGTATTCTGCCATTACTCTGTACCCTTTTCTCCCAAAAAGAGAGATATCAAAATCTTTATAGGTTCCTCAAGCAGCTAAATTATATATCCAATCATTTTCAAAGATTTTGTTTTTAGCTCGCTCAGGATTATTGATTAACAGCTCAACGTTTATAGAAGCATCCGCCATAGCAAACATAAATTTGCACCACTTATTAGAAAAAACACTTGTAGCTGACAAAAGATGATACGCTACTATGGTCATGATATTTGGCATATTTAAGCTCAATAAACATTTGCGCAGCAGGGCACACATTTGCCACAGTACTTGTGAGTACAGGGACAATGGGCCTCATTACGACCCAGGCGGTGGTTGCTGCCGGAATTTTACCGATTCCGCCATGGCGAATGGCAGAATTACCGCCCCATTCCAAGGTTGGCGGGGCGGTAATTCCCCATTCACCATTTGCCCTTCCCCATTCCCATTTTTGCCCCCATAGGGCTCAATGGAAATGGGGAAGGTGGTAGTTACGGTACCGCAAATTGCGGTACCGTAATTACCTCCAAGGTCCCTTTGCGGGTCCAATCCTTAACGGCTGTGGGAACCCACAAAGGGACCTCGTAATTAGGCGGTAAGGTGTTAACAGCGCCGCCAACTTTTATGGCGCCGTTAACCCCTTACCGCCTGGGTCATAATAAGGGCCAATGAACCTAACTGAAGCATATCATTTGTAAGGGGATGCAGTTGGGTAAATGCAAGACCTGTTTCCAACATTTGGACTCTATTTTGTCCCAGTATTCCTGATTTCTTGGACATCCTGCCTCCACACCATACAAAAGTATGAGTATTACTTTCATTTGGAAAAATAATAATAATAATATATGTTTCAATGAAAATTTACCAAATCTGAAGGCAAGTAATATGGCTTGTGAGGTAAGGGCTTGTAATTTTCATTTCAATTCCGACAGTGTTTGAGTTTTGGAATTTGTGAAGGTTACCCCTAGGTATTTATATTGATCAACCACTGACAATACCTTTTCTTGAAGGGACCATGTAAAGATCTTTTTCCTTCGCCTGGGAATGCTATTGCAGACTACAACTTGCGATTTACTTGTGTTTATTATCAGATTGTTTTCTTTAGTGTAATCATGAAGTTTGTGTAACATAATTAGCAAACCAGTTGTTGTTTGGGATAACAATACCAAGTCATCTGCATACAATAGATGTCTAATTCTATGGTTGGGGGATCACCAAGGGTGTCAGCAAAGATCGCTCCCATATCAAGTATGAAGAAATTGAATAGAAATGGTCCAAGCGTGCACCACTGTTTTAGCCCTCCCTTGGTGTCAATTGGTGCAGAGAAGGTGCCCTCAAAAGTCAAGCGCACCTGCATTTTGGCTTCGGAATGAAGTAACGTAAGTAGTGTTAATAAAGAGCTTGGACATTTATGTTTTTTGAGTTTGTTACAAAGCAATACACGATCAATTGAATCAAAAGCTGCCCGGAAGTCTAGATAAAGTGAATGAGCTCGGCCAGCACATTGCATTTTGATCATGTTTAAACATAAGATGTTTGGAACTGTCCCTAAACCAGAACCAAAACCAGATTGGTAAGTATCTTTTAGATGTTGTTGTGTGATCCATAAATTCAATTCCTTTACGAGCAATCTACCATAAATCTTACTCGGTACATCCAAGAGCGAGATGGGTCAATAACTACTTGCTAGAGTGATTGAGTGAGTTCTTGGTAGTTCTTGTGCAGCATTAATTGCTGAAAATATGCTGTGCAATATGGATGCCCAAAAGTTGGGATGGGATTTTAGAGTATAATTTGACAGGCCATCAGGTACTGATGCCTTTGAGTTGCTTGCTGTTTTGATGATTATAGTATATCTTAGCAATCAAAAGTGAGATGAAAGTGAGGTACCAACTCAAGAGATGACAAACTTATACTGCCCTTGGACACAGAATATAAATGGATAAAATATTATATCCAGGTCTGATCACTGACCGCATTAGACTGAATTGTGATCTGTGAACCCCCTGTTGCTTGGTTAATGATGTTCCACATTTTAGCAGTGTTCATAGTTGCCAAGTACTCAACATAATGGCGCCATCATTCTGGTACATCTATGAACGATAGTTTTTCACCCAGTTTACATACTTGTTTTTCATTTTTCCTGAGAGAAGGATCTTAAGGTCATGAGGATGCTTTGCAACTTGCCTCAATTCAGCATGGTAAAGAGCTTTTCTTGTTTTTACCACCTGATTATATCTATGACAATGATTTGATTTTTTCCGTAAATTTGTTGTTGAGTGCTAAAATAATTGCATTGTGTTACTATACGCAATGCTTAAATAACCCACAGCACTGTTATTGTGGTTGAGTGAATTTACCAGATATTGATTAAAGTGTTGCAGTGCATCCTCCGTCCATCATAGTCGATTCAACCCAGGATTAACAAGTAAACAACCATCTCGATGCACTTCACCACTGGTAAGGCTTTGATCCCCATTTCACCATTTCATTGACAAGATATTGTGGTCACTTTGCTCAGAATCAATAACACAGAAACTCAATACTTGAGGCAGTAAGACATTGTTTACGTAAGTATAGTAAATTACTGATTGCCTGTGAACATTTTGCCAAGTTGCCCGTGAAGGTATGTCCTCTTTGAACATGCCATTCAACAAGTGTAGGTTGCAAGACTTTGTAAACATGTTCCAACAGCATGCTCTTCCCCCATGAAATGAAATGTTTGCATCTAAGGAATTGATATTCAGATCCCCAGCTATAATTAGATGGGACACTGTATTGTCGAGGTCAACCAGATCTAATAGAGTTATTAAATCCTCAAAAAACACATTGTCTGCTATAGCAACTGGGCTCCAATATATGTTGAGTATGGAATAACCAATCTTGTGAATCGTGACCCTCACCATCAGGATATTGCTATTTGGATAGGCCCACAATTCAGATGATGTTCCCTTAACCATTTTTATAGCAGTCAGCAGACCAGAAGAAGGTCATCCACAAGGGGGCTTAAATGCAGTGTTTAAACAAATGTCATAGCCATTCCATACTGGAGATTCTGTGAGCCAGGTCTCTTGAAGTAATACCAATTCATATGCTCCAATATGACTTTGATCGTTGTTGAACAGGTGAGTAAAACCTCTAGTATTCCAGCTAAGCAACACATGCATCCCCTGAGTATGGGTTTTATCTAGTTATTGTTGATTATGCGAGCATTTACACTGGCATTTGCTGAATTTTGAATTGGCCATATTTTCCTTTGGATTATGAGACCCCCTTTTTTGCGGTGCGTGAGCTTGTGTGCCCCCGATAGAACACACTAGCGGAGATGGCTCAGCTAAAAGATCAAAACCCATTTCATGGAGGTGACCTTTTGTTGACCGAATGAGATTTTGGACAATACAGGAGTTTAGCCACAATCTCACTGAGTTCAGGTTGTCATCTTTCGTAAATTCAACATATTCAATGTCGGAGGAATTAACATCCTCCAACTGCGAGACATCTCAGAAAATGGCCATTACAGATCTTCTATTGAGGTCAAATTGTGTACAGGGTGCCGGTCTACAACCCAAAACTAGAGAGTAGGGCACTGGTCTTTTCTGCCCTTGTGATTGTGATGGAGCAGGCTGAGAGGTTTTGTGAAGGTTTTTGCCCTCACTAGGTGGGTTAATTTTACTTTTACTGTGTATATTTCTTAAAGCAGTTTCCACTAAGCGCAGCATTTCAGTTGATATATCCATGCCCTGCTGATTATAATCTCGAGAGTCTGGTTTCTTGCTCAATCCTTGCATCTGCATGGTACCATATATGGGTGTCAGGAGAAGACAATGCAGCTGGGGGTATGGCCATAGATGTCCCTACTTCACCCTTTTTCTGTACCCCTATGTTCCTTAAATGGCTTTCCTGCACATCTGCTAATGTCTTAGATGGCTGCACTCTACTTGATACTAGTGGCATTGGAAGTTGTTTGTTTCGATTGCCTAAACTGGATGCAAATGCCACCAAATGGCCAGCCATGTATGCGTCGACCGCCTTCTGTATTTCTTGTCTATGTGACTGAATCGCTTCCTCATTTCTCATGGTTGCCAAGGCGATGTTGGATAATTTATGGGGCTCGGTTTTATCCTCTACCCTTGTTTTTGATATATTTAATGTCTTACATTGATTCACTTCTCTTACTAGGGTGTCCAGAGCAGCATACTCTGGTATCTGTGAGCCATGAGATGATGTATACCCATTGCTTTTCTCTTGGGATTGTTGTTTGTACTTTTTTTAATGGCCTGAGAAACGGTTATTATACTCTTCTTTGGTAGCATTATGGCCTTAAAAACTCGTGTTCGGCAAGTCCTTTGCCAAACTCTGATTTTTCGCTAATATACCTGGGGGAATGTTTTTGCTGGATTTTGACCTCCCTGGATTAAATATAGTATACACCTTTTTAAGGAGAGTAGAAATAACCGATCGAGAACTTGTTGGATTTAACACTTCCACACTGGGCGGAATTTCCACTATCTCAGTGGTGTCCAAGATGATCCTGTCAATACATGGGATGACAGAGGCCAAATTAGGCGTTGTTATAGGGGGTGAAATGTCAACTGGGATCAATGTTTGGGAGGCAACTGAGACCATTGCCACGTTTATGTTGTTGCATACACTCAGCAAACAAGGTTTACTACCAATCAATTGACCAATAGTATTTTGCCAGGTCTGCATATGCTTAAGTATGTCTGTCTATTTAGATAATGTTGAATCTAAAGACTCAAACAATTTACCCAATGTCTGTATCGCAAGATTGATAGCCTGTAGTGTTACTTCTAGTATCCTATCATTTTGCAAACCTTCTTTAGGCAGACTAACATTACTTAACACAACAGAGGGTCTCCTCAGAGTTGGATTGATAAAGGAGACACTTAGGACCGAGCTGGTGTAACTGGCCTCTGGAGTTTCAAATAATACAGGTGACTCCGACAAATTATGGCCCGAAAAACCCGAGCCTTCAGCTTCCAGATCAATTACTGGCACATCATGCTTAATGGACTTCACCACTTCCCTGAATGTGACTGCTTTAGCCGTTGGGGGAAGTGTATTCAGCATGATGCTGTCGCTTGGAGAGGCATTGCCCATAGTAGTTTTTACATCCGAGGAGGAAACACAGCTGGCCATGGTCTCAACAACAATCATAGATGGAATGGAAGACTTACGCACTTCTAACTGCTCTAATTGAGCAGAATTGTGCTCCATTTGGATTTCTATGTCTGTTGATTTTGAACGTAATCTATCAGTTGCACCCAAAGCCGAGTTTAGCAATTCCCCTCTTAGCAAGGGTAATGTTTTTCGAGGCACAGTTCCAGTTGCGCCCTTAGAGAACGCATGTATATCAGTGTTCCTGAGTGCTTTGGGAGATAGTATGGGCAATTTTGCACATCCCGGCCAGCCGGGGTGGAGCATAGTTGACTGGCTGCGCGTTTGCGCCCACTGGGAGCCGACATGCCCCTCTCCTGATCTATATCAGAGCTGCTGATCGGGAGTGGCAACCGGTCCTTAAGGATCGCAACTGCATTACAAAGGAACCACACAAGTTTGAAGCCCCCAGTGAAGGAACTCAATGCCACGCACCCGCGACAAAGCAACAAAGAGCCAAAGAGGTACTTCACCGGTACTTCCGCTCAGTGCGTGTGCGCTGGTGCACGCAAGAGGTCAAATTTGAAGATGTCACAGAAAAGGGGCGTGGCTTTCAACATCAGCACCCAAAACCAATGACACATTTGCAATCGTGTGTATGAGGAAACATGTAAAGAAGCAGCAGAATCACAGTCTTATGAAAGTGCACCAGCAGTTCAACAGGATCCGAGGCAAAGAGGTACTTCACCGGTGCTTCCGCTCGGTGCATATTGCCATGCAACTACTCTGGGAGGATATTGGTGCCGGTTCTCAGGAGGATTGCTCTAATATTCCAAAATATGTACAGAGTCACAACCGCAAGCACGTTCATTACTTGCCAAGGGTTTCATTAAATTATGTTATGTTAAGTAGACTTCTACGGTGCGCCATTAACATTATTATGGTATCCAGGTGCACACTTAGCTCTGCAAAAAAGAGGGTCAGTGAGTTAGTGTGGGAAGAGATGTGCTCTTCTGTTGATGATTGCAGAAACAGAAGAAACTGGCGTCTTGTGTGTCGGCTTTCTAAGTGAGTTTTGATTGCGTGCACTTGCGGGGTAATATATAGCCCCTGAATGTCAGAAGTAAAGAGGTCATGCCAGGCCAGGATTTAAGAGTAAAAGAGATGGGGAAGCTGAGGTTGTGGATGGATGTGCATGGCCAGGGATTGGTTGAAAGTATTCACTTATGACAGTGCAGTAGCAGCAGATTATTCATTTGGGTGTAATTACATTGCAGTGGATAGAAAGTTCTGTTGCATTGTGAAGGTGCCATTTAGACCTGTATCCTGGATTGCAGGGTGGTGTGTAGTTAAAACAGTGTTGATTTGACTTGTCATCACGAGTGGAAACTAAGCAGGAACAGGGTTCAGATTTTTGCTGTTGCGTAGAGAGTATATCAAGTACAGAACACATTTCAGAATGAGCATCGTAGAAATCAATCTGGGCAAGATACACCTTTTATCCAAAATGTTTATTAAACATGAATGGGTAGAACAAGAACATGAAATTTGGCAAGCCAGAATGATGCTGAGGTTACCTCTGCAAATGTTGCTATCTGGCAGGATGGGCTGTTACATCATGCAATTACCAACTTTTACATGACACAGACCAGCAAAGATTATCAAATTAAAATGGCTCAGCTCACACCATATAGATACTTCCATATGATGATCATGGAAGAAAGATACCAGCGTCTGTGCAAAAGCAGTCTGAGATTTTGAATCAAGCCAAGAGAGAGTTGGACCAATTAGAAGAAAAACCGCAACATAGCCTAACTTCAGAGTCAAAATTTCATAATATTACTCAGCAGCTAAAAGATGAGTTAGCGACACAATAGCATTTGAATGCAGAGCAAGATACTCAATTTTCTGCACTGCAAAGGTGTATCAAGAATGTGTTGAAAATTGGAGCGCAAGTCAAAAAAAATTAAATTAGCAGGTTGTTCACAATAGAGCCTGCTTAGAGGACATGTTCACATTTCAAGCACATATTAAACAACTGAAAGGTGACAAAAACAGTTAGTCATTAGGGATGTTAATTCTCAGGGTGAATCTGATCAGATGCACCAAGATGCTTTGGGAGGATAGCTCTGGGGCAACGTGCTCATCTTGGAAGCAAGACATCATGGAGCACCACATATTTGATCACCGTGTCCGCGCTTAGAAACCTCTGGGTATTAAGCGTATTATAAATAACCTAGCATATCATATCATAAGATCTGAACACTTTTAACCAGCCGAGAAAGCAGTTGAGAGAAGAAAATAACAAATTGTGTCAAGAGAATAGTGCCCTGTTTCAGCAAGTGTGTCAGCTAAAGATGGACGTGGAGAAAGGTGAATATGTTCTCAGGAACTGACTGACATAAGGCTAGAAAATGAAAAAATAATGGAACACGTGAGGTAGGCAGAGTCTGACATAGAGCAGGCAACACAGGCCAGAATTGCACAAGGGGAGGAGATTAGCTTCCTGAAAATAAGCGGTCTGAATATGCCCGGACAATACAAGCCTAACAGAAAGAAAATGAGTCCCACTGTGAATAGAACAATGGATTAAGAGACCGATTAAAGGCACAAAATAAAGTGCTAGAAGTCACTCAATCACTGGTGCCGATCACAGAGTGATGACCTCTCTACCATGGACCTCAAGCCAACCCACCAACTCATACGTGCAGTGTGGAGCTGACTTCATAGCAGCCAGTTGTCAAGAACAAGGAAACATGAGGCAGCTGCACTCACCTGTGCAGGGTCAAACTGAGCCAGTAGGCCATTCCTTATCAGATATAGATGAATATTCATCTCTACCCAGTAGAAGGGAAGGTGGACACAATAGTGGGCTCTGGGAATTGAAAAATACCCTGGAATATATCTCCGAGCAGGAGGGATTCTATGATGAAAAGATCAAGGAGTTTTACTGGTAGAAAAGGAAGTTATAAAGGGACCACCTGGTCTGCTTTGCAAACAGAAATGGACCAGAGTTTAGGCCGCAAAAGAGCATCTTAAAAAACTCCACACATTCAGGAAGGTGGGGAAACTCCCAACCATACCTGGAAGGAGGGATGTGGAGGATGAGTGCCTCCACGTGCGAAAAGGGGAGTACAAGTTAAATGACCCTGAGAGCCCACAGCACCACAGGAGAGAAGAGACCAGACCCCATAATCCCGGGAGGGATTCCCAGTCTCAGAGAGGTATGGAGTGCCTAGAGGACAGGGAATGGACCACCAATAGCAGCAGTTCTGAGTCAGAGGGTGTGTGGACTCAGGTGAAGTGAATAAGAAAGCCTGTCAAACAGAAAGGAGGTCTTGTGAAAGACCCAATGCGGCAGATAAAGAGATTAATGACTCCCGACCATAAGAATGCCAAATATTCAGTATTTGAGCAGCTAGAGCTGTATGACCAAATTATGACTTCATTTGGTAATAAGCTTGATCAGTGCTTAAAGTGGGCCGGGGCCAGCCGGGGCCGGCCCCCGGCAGTCTCCAAAAAGTGGGACTGAGCCGGGGCCCTGCCGGGGCCCCCCATCCCACACAACATGGGCGGGATGCATTATCCCGCCGCGGCTGCAGCCGCAACGGGAGATGCGCCCGCCAGTTTAATTTCAGGCGAGCTGACAGAAGTGCCAGCCAGGCACAGCGTCGCTGAGGCTGGCTGGCACTTCTGTCAGTCACTGTAACTTCCCTGATGACGCCTCATTTGAGGGGTCATCATGGAAGTTACAGTTCCTTTGTTTGCCCTCGCCAGGTCACTGACCCTCAGCGAACCTGCGGGCTCCATGATCTAATATGCAGGTTAGATCATGGAGCCTGCAGGTTCGCAGAGGGTGAAAGGTGCCTCGGGCTCAGTCATCTATCTGCTCAGAGCAGATAGATCACAGAGCCCGAGGCATCTATCTCCGTTGGCAAAGCTTTATAAAAGACGGCTTGAAACATGCACAATTCAAGGCATCCTTTATAAAGCTTTGTCGATGGACAAAGCCACCTCGGGTTTTGTCCGTCCTCAACGCTTTATAAAAGATGCCTTGAATTGTTTACGTTTCAAGCCGTCTTTTATAAACATAGAAATATGTTATAAAATGTCTATGCTTATAAAAGGTGGCTTGAAACGTGCACAAACCATAGTAAGGTAAGCACACAAGTGTGCGTAAATTACTATGGTTTGTGCACTTTTCAACCCACCTTTTTATAAACCTAGAAGTACGTAACATTGGTATGTTTATAAGGCTTGAAAGGTACACAAACCATAGTACTGCGCATACAAATATATAAATGCTCACATACATTTATATATTTGTTTGCGCACCTTACAATGATTTGTGCACGTTTTAGGCCATGCCCACAATGGAAGCCACGCCCCCAAAACGAGGGCCCCCCCTCAATTTCTTACCCCCACTTAAAGCACTGAGCATGATAGAAACTCCATGGAGTTTGTCAAATGGACATTTTCCCCTGACTACTCCAGCTTCTTTGCAGGCTGGAGGACCAAGATCACCAACAATGGCACACCTACAAGGTACTCATCTTAAAACACTTCTCCATTCATAGGAACCCTCAGGATGCCCAAAAGATGGCCTACAACCTGCAGTGTGGGGAACACCAAGCACCTAGAGAGTTTGTGCAAGAGCTGAAGTGAACATTTGCACAGATCTCTAGGTGGGTGAACACCAAAAGCCTGGAGTTCATCAACACATTCTTCCATGAGCTCCCGAAATATTATAACCTAAATAGTAAGGGATTTACATGGACGTAGGACCCTGAATTGGGTGATAGATCAGGCCACCTGTATTTCAGTTTCAAAAGTCCTCTGAAAACAAAAACAACCCTAAAAACCTCAAGCCATCAAACACGACAGCTGATGCAAGGAAGTGGAGGTGAAAAATACTCCTGTATTGAACTTGGAAATGGGGGGCCTAAAAGACTTCTCCCACTAACACTAACAAACAGAATGAGAGGCAGAGGAGACCCTCAGATCCAACCCAATTGGGTGGTAGCTAGGCAGGGTATCAGACCCACACCCCATGTGACCCTGCCACCTATATCAGTCCAAGATACAAGGGTAACAGACCCATTCTGGGGTATGTATGGACTCCCCCGGCACAAGGGTGGGCCCAATCAGGTAAGTACTGTCCCAGGAAACCTCCATCGTAAATTCCCTCAGAACTTCCCTCAGGAGGGAATAAATAATCCACTCCGAACCAAAGTTTCCTTCCCAGATACCCTTCAAACCTGTATTTCCAGAACAATCATCATCTCTCTCCCTGCTTTCAAGTCAATAGATTCCAAAATCAGGGAGAAGGAAGACCTAGGATGGAAGGTTATCAGGGAAACTCCCAATACCCAAGCTACTCCGGGAGAAGGGACAGCTACCATTTCCGGGAGCAGCAATGGTATGAATCAAGACCTCCATACTAGAAAAAAGGTCACAATTGGGGTGACAAGTCCAACACTTAACCCAAGACCTGGGTTGCATATTGAGGGCTCAGCAGAACCCTCCACTGGACACTGCTGCCCAGAATAACTCAACATCTGGGCCTGGTGCCACAGAGCAATGACAGGAAGAATCCTCCGTCAACCAACAGGTTCCTGAGGAGGGGACCTTGGTGGAAGGGAGATGCAAAGCCCCAGAGGAAGCTTCCTTTCCCACTGAACAAAACCACTGGAAACCTTTGAACTCGAACATAAATCTTCTACCCCCAGAAAAGCTGCAACCAAGGGTAATAGGAGAAATTGAGTGCAAAAGATAACCCACTTTGTAGAGGAAGTCTGCATTATTCTGTTTGAAGAATAAGAATACCTGGGAGATTCAGGGTAGAATATCTTCTCTTTCAGGGACGGAGGGATAACTCACAAGGACAAATGGGTCCCAAAAGACACTGATTTAGACTGGGTAAGTATGAGGACTGACCCAGGGCAACACATTTGTAAAAACTAACAATGTCACCCAGATGACCCTGAAAGCATTGAGGTATCCTCCCCCCAAACAGGTTCTTTTTACAGAGTCCCTGACTCTGACACAGAAAACTGCCCAAGATCACTCAGTGTAAGAGTTCAATATGAAAAAATAAATAACTGCCAGACTGGCACAGAATGCACATCTTCTTTGCCCCCTTGAGGAGAGAGAAGGAAGTTTTTATGCTTCCGTCAAGGTATAGGGTCAGTGTGCATTATCAGTGCTGGTGGACACTGGATCCCAAGCCACTCTCCTGTCCAAAAAGGCCTTTGACCAACTGAATCCAGGAAGGGGGGAGAGTCACCAAATTCTTATGACACTTCTTTCTTTATAACTCCAAAACTTTGATAGGAATGATATTTCCATCAAAGGGACTGCGGATCTGGAGTTTGGTGATAGTTGTCACTCCAGAGGGTGCACCTTATCTACTAGGGAATGACCTCCTTCGGAGGTTATCACCCCTGATTGACAGTGTTGCCAAGGTCCTCTGGACTCAGACTAACTGGCCAGTTAAAATAAAACAAAGCACAGATTATGTGAGTTTGAATGGCACATGCCACATGATTGAACAACGGTTCGACAAAATAGAATTCCATTTTAGGAACAATCAAGTCCCAGACATCACCGTACTCTTTTTAGTACAAACTGGTGATGGGAACCCTTGTCCATTTTTGAAAACCAACCTCTCTTCCAGTTTTAAGTGACATTCCACACTGGAAGGAACTACTCTGAAATGATATACCAATCTACAATCAAAGGAAAACCCAAATTCCATGGCAAAATATGAAAAACCAGCTGAAAGTTTGACCAACATCCAGAGAAAGGGTGAATAGCTGTTTTCCATGTTCAGGTAAATGAGGGGGAGGAGTCTGTTCTCGCTAGAGTATGCCTGAATAATGGAAGAAGCTTAATCAGTGAAGCATTTTTCAGGAAACTCCCAAAAGATCAGACCATTCCCACATTTAAATTGATTGACAAGTGGGACATGGACCTGGAAACTCCAACTTCCCAACATCTACTGCCTAGCATGTATATGCTAATGATTTCCATTGGTGACAAAAGCATAGAACATAATTGTTGGGTTGTGAGAGATTTACCCTCTGCCTTTTACTTAGGCAATGACATGTTCAATCAATATGCAATTCATTTGGACCTAATTAATCACAAGGCCTGATCAGGACTGGGGGGTAACCCCATTGGCTTTGACAACGCTGAGAAAGCATTTTGGTTAGCTCAATTGCCACTGTATGTGGTTGACATTCAAGTGAGAGAAGAGGTTACAATCCCAGGGCAGGTTCAACAATTTACAATTCCCCTAAAATGTAAGCAAGGACAGAACCTCAAAAACAAGCACGCCTATATAAATCTGAATTATCATTTTCAACAGCACAGTCTTTATTTACATCCGACACCCCTAATTGACCTAGAACATGACACCATTTGAATATTGGTGGATAGCAGTGACCCTCGAAGTATCACTTTGGACGCAGGCACCTTTATTGGAATGGTTGTTGATGCCCAACATTATTCTATTGATTTAGGTAATGAGAACATTGGACCAATTTCAAATGACTGCTACAATTTTAACAATCATATACCTCCAGAAAAGATGTTGTGGAAGAGGTGACCTGTGACATCAGGAATGAGGAGGTGGTATTCCGAGTACACAGTGACTACCTCCAACCTTGAAACCTCATGCCCAGGCCACACCATCAAACGAGATTTCTCCACCCAATTGTAGGATTCACCCAAAATTGCTAAGCCCAAGGTATTTCCAGGCTTTAAGCAGATGGTGGAAGAATGAATCAGTCTTGCTGATGCCTTTGAGAATGAGGAGCAAACGCAGAAGCTGAAACAGGTGTTTTGGGATTTTCAGTATATCTTTACAGTAGATTCTTATGATTGTGGATGCACAGACATAGATTCAACCACCATACCTACAGACCGAATATGGCTCCAGTATTTCTGAAGCAACACCAGTTACCTCTCGCGTCTATGTAGTCCCTCATGGAGATTATTAAAAACCTAGAATCCTGTGGGATAATCCGTCCAATCCCCAGTACCTTTAACAACGCGGTTCTGGGATACTCAAACCCAATGGCGACTTTGCACAGGCTTAAATAAACAGGTTCACATGCCAAGATGGCCTCTTCCCTACATCGATCAAAGACAAGCACATATCCAAGGGTCAAAGGTGTATACTACCATTGAGCTGACCAATGGTTACTGGACAGTACCCATGAATAGGAAAGACAAGTACAAGCTTGCCTTTACTTTCGAGGGGCAGCAATACACGTGGACCTGAACCCCCGTTGTATACATAAACTCTGGAAATTAATTTAATTTCTTCCTACATAAGGCCATGCCCAACTTGGGCGAAAGGAGAAACCTGGCCTCTGTAGATGAAGTCTTAATCTAGAGCTCAACTGTGGAGGAGCATATAGCTGAAATACGCTATGTGGTTACCCAGTTGTAGAAATCTGGAGCAAAACTGTCCTTTCAGAAGGCAGAGTGATGTAAGACCCGCGTGAACTTCTTAGCGCATGAAATCACTCCTGAGGTCTCAGTCAGCAGGTAAAAAAGGTGGAAGCATTATTGAAATTGAAAGACGCTACTACTCTGCGAGAACTAAGAAGTCTTCTTGGACTCACTAATTATAGTAGGACGTTAATAGAAGACTATGCAGAAGTCACACAACCCTTGGTCTATTTATTAAAGGCTAGAGTCAAATGGGAGAAGGGTCCAGAACAATCTGAGGCAGTAAAACAACTAAAAAGAAGCCTTTCCGAAGCCCCTTGTTTGGTTAACTCCATAAAGAACAGTGTTCTCAGATACTTGCTTAACGGCAGTATTTTACCAAAAGCACGGCAATGTCAACAGAATAATTTCATACACTAGAAAGACTTTGTCTGCTGTGGAGTATAAATTCAATGTTTACGAAAAGGCACTACAGGCAACGATGTGGGCATTGAAGAATTACTGGCCATTCATCCAGAGGGAGCATATCATCATGGAGACTTCTCACCAACCCTTGCAATATCTCCAAAGTGACCCGAATCCGAACAGGGAATGTGAGTATTCCAGAATTACTTCCTGGATTCTGTCCATTCGAGGCTTTACTGTGGAAGTCAGATGGGGCCAAAAAAAGAAGTGTCCTCTAGTGCAAGGATTGACTTGCATGACTGTGCTAAAAAAATGGACTTGAGGACGAAAGTCTAAGGACCAACAACAATCTTACGTCCCCGCACATGTCTAGGAGAAAGACACTTGTCAGGGGATACCCACAGTTTATGTGGATGGGTGCTACTATCATGTTGACAATCCAGGGGAAAGTGAACTAGTGGCTGGCGTTGGGAACGCCTGGGTGAATGATTCCCCGGAACCCTCTCCTGGGTACAAAATAGGTCCCCAAAGTAGTCAGGTAGCATAGCTGATGGTGGTACATCATGCCATCCTCACTGCCATGAAACACCAACTCAAAGAACTTCTGATAATCAATGATTCAGATTATGTCAGGAATGAGTTTGTGGAACACCTGATTAATTGGAAAAATCGAGGCATGCAGTGTGCAAATAACATACGGCTCAAGCACGGGAAATTAATCCAATCAATTGATGATCTGATCACCTCTAGTGAGATGACCATTTATTGGAAAACGATCAGAGGTCACTCCAAAATAGAGGGGCAAGACATCACTGGAAATTACTTGTCTGACCAGTTGGTCAAAACCAAAGCCATTCAAAGGGATCTAATAGAAACCAAATCCCTGTTGGGAGACATCCAGGTTGCTGCTCTCACCAGGTCCCCACCCCATGCCAAAAATTAACTCTCAACTGCCTAGTGGAGTAAAGAAACAAAAGATTTGATTTGATTACTGCACAAAAAGAGGACCCAATTATTGGGAAAGTTTATCAACATATTGGAACACCCTGTGATTTTTCCTCTGACGGAATGCAATTATATCGGGAAGGAGGATCTCTGGTTGTTGATGACATTTTCCAAAGTGCTCTGAATCCAAGCCTGTTTGTTGAGAGAGAGATCCATATCTGGATGTGACCAGTGGGTGTACCTACCTTATTCTGAAGCCTGGTGTTAAGTCACTCTCATGACACAGCCATCGCCGGTCATAGGGGGTTTCATACAACATTAGAAATCTTGCGAGAGGTTGCATAATGGCCAAACATGGGTGAGGACCTCAACCTATACTTAAAGGGGTGTCTTGTGTGTGCTCAGTTTCAGCCGTGTTCCCTCACACACAGATATCCCCTACAGAAAGGGGTATGACAATGCCTTGGTCGGATTTGCAAGTCGATTTCATCGGGCCAGTGAATTGCTCCTCTAGAGAAAACAAGTACATGTTGACTGTAGCATGCTTGTTTACCAAGTGGGTAGAATGTCTCCCAGCCCCAAATTGTAAGGCGGAGGCAGCTGCTGCACTAACGATGAATGCCATCTTCTCTCATTTTGGCCTTCCCCAAAGGATTTAGTCAGACTGAGGAAGTAATTTCACCAGCAAGGTGATGATCAAGATGTGGGAGATACTAGGGGTAAAGAGAAAACTTCACATTGCCTTCGGCACAGCCTTGAGAGGGGGAGTTGGAAGGTACAGTAAACATGTGTGGGCATCTCAAAGAAGTGGCAGACTCTGGACCTAGTTGGGACAACCAATTACTGCTTGTCCTGATGGCCATTAGGTCTATACCATATTCTGCAACAAAAATGTCTCTATTTGAGCTCATGACTGGACAAGAAATGGTGCTACCTCAGCATCTGCTCTACCAAACTCAAGAGCAGACCCTGATGAACATGACCACTGCCCATGAGTACATTGAAAATTTATGGAAACAACTTTAGCACACTTTTCCTTATGCTCAGTGCAATTTAGAAAAGTCGGTAGAAGGAATGGAAGACTACCATGACATAAAAACAACCAAGAAGGAATATGCAGTAGGAGACAGGGACTAGCTGTACAATTCCAAGATGATCCAGACCAAAGAGTGGAGATTCCTCCCCTCTTGGTGCAGTGCTTTTGAAATTGTTGATACAATCTCACTTCTCGCCGATAAGATCTACATCCCTACAGGAGAACAGACGGAAGAGAAATGAGTCCATATCAATCAGTTGAAGAGCTGTCACCCCAGACAGACTTTATGACTTATTGAAGAACCCAGTGAGGGTAGATCCCAGGAACCATCTGAAGAATGAAAGGAAAGAATGGAAACCTGGATGGAAAAAAACACAAATTTACAAGGAGTAAAACAAATCATAATTACTGTATAACATACTTAACCTCCCTTTTACTCACAACAGATGAAATAACTTCTTGCCTTTAAAGCTCGGAGGTTGGAGCTACTGGAAAGGGAGGGGTACAGGACCAAAACTCAGAGATCCAAAGAGAATGGAATGCAGACCAGAGCACCACTTCCTCTGGACAGTAAGAAAAGCAGATGTGCTCCAACGCCAAAGACAAAAACAAAAACACTATCCCCTCGCTCTGAGTCTTTCTCTGAGTCACCTGAATCAAAGAAGAGCCAAGGAGGGATCTGTGGCATAAAATATAGCTCCTCAATGTCAGAAATAAAGAGGCCATGCCAGGCCAGGATTTAAGAGTGAAGCTGGCTGGTGCCATCCATTTAAAAAAATGCAGACCAGTCCTAAACACTTCCCTTTCTGACTTAAATACAAGTGACATGGAAAGAAATGGGCCTCGTTAAATTCTACTAAAATTGACAAGTGCACAGGTGGAGAAACACTTATTTTTTCACAAATGAACTGGCATTTAAATACTTGGAGTATTAAAGTGGACATTGGTTTCCCATAGTAAACAATGGCCTATGCATGGACAATACCAAAGGGATATTGATGTTGTTTCAACTGTAATATTAGAGAAATACATTACACATGTACAGTTTTAAAAACTTCAGCAGTGCACATGGAATGAAAAGAAATAGTTGTGCATTTGGAAGCTAAAAAGGAGGGATGATGCCTTTCATTAAGAAACAAAGTTGAAGGACAGATTGCATTCATCAGGAAGAAAGATACTTAATTTCATCATATAAAATTAAAGCATGGACAAAGAAGGGCCTATTCTGTTTGGAGTAGATTTGTATACGGCTTCCTTATGTAAATATGGAATATCTGTGTGGATAGAGTGAACTTATATCTGTTTATACAGTATCTAAATAAAGATTGTATTTATGTACATCAGGCCTAAATGTAATCCAAAATGCAACATGTTAAACATACAGTGCCAATGGAAAATGTTATTCCTTTAGGACCATGGAGGTAACTGGCTGCTATTATTTTTCTCCTCTGAGCTGCAGGGTATCTGGAATTGTGTCCCCAACATTTGGGGGCTGGGTTCCCCAAGGCAACCACCCTGTAAATTCAGTAAAAATATAAAGGGATACAAAGCCAGAGATCTTAACTGTGGGCGATGTAGATAAAACCAACCAGCAGAAGTGAATGTAAGGTTAACTATTCACATAACAAGTGTGTTAGCTCTGAACAAAGAACCTTTGAACATCTGAAATGAAGACCTTTGGCTAAGGACCCCAGGAGAAGAATGTCTGGTTGTTAAGATAAATGCTAAAATATACAAAGAAGTAGATGGAAAGTATCTGAGTTGCTGATAACCTGTCCTGCAGATGTGACCTTAAGGCCAGGCCTTTCCATAAATGGTGCCTTAAGTTTCAAGCAAGGACCCCTTTGAAGACAAGGAGGGACAATGATAAGATAAACACTGATAAACCAGAAGGCTGGTCACATGAGTTCATAGAAATGGAAACTGCTTGTGTTTGATCTGAATGTTAAACTGGGGGTCATGTTATGCCCTGTCATTGATTAAACATTGAACACAGTTTTCCTGAATAAAAAGAGCAATTTGTGTCTTACCGAACCCATCCCAGGTTCAAATTAAAGGGGATGAAAAGCCAGTCAGGACCATGGAAAAACAACATACTTGTGATGTGTATAATTTAGATTCTGATCAAAATTATGATTCTGACATTTTCACACACCTGAGGAATGGGAACGTTGGTAAGGTGATAGATCAGGAAAGCAAGGTTTGAATTGGATGGTCCTCTTCTTAGCTATTTCGGCAAAGCAGAAAACCACAACAAATGATAGCTCGGCCCAGCAAGGGCGTGGTAAAATCAAATGAGTATTGTCCGACTCGATAAAATATAGAAATTAAAAATATCTATGTTCATGTGGTTATTAAGATTAAGGGAATTTTCACATTGTTTGATTTTTCAGAGCACAAAATGTAAAATTCTCTGGCCCTCATTACGACCCTGGCGGAAAGCAACCGACCGGACCGCCATAGCGTAAATAGCGTTTCCGCCATTGCACGACGGAGCAAAGTGCGGCTAATTCTGACCCATCGGGCACGAGCACAACGCCATGGCGGAAGTGCAAAGTCCGCGATGGCGGAAATGTCCCCAAAACGCCCCTCACCGCCGTCGTACGGCGCCCTAGGTGCAATTCCGCCACCCATCATAGCGGTCACCGTAATGAGCTGCAATCGGAAAATACGGTGACCGTAAATATACGGAAACGGAAGTGAAAACATGGTCCCGGAACGGGAAACAGCACGCCGTACACCTATAAAATCAGAATTCCCACACAACCATTAAAAATCCTACCCTGAGACACATCCCAACCCGTTAGCCACCCTAGTGAAAACAATCAAAATGGGAAAAGTTGCGAAAAAAGCGTGCGACCGCAAGCGGCAGGTCCACTTCTCCCCTGAGGAACTCACCGTGCTCACAGAGACCCTCCAGGAGAATGCTGCCATTGTCTTCTCGACGCAAATGACCAGGACGGCACTTGCGAACAAGAAGGCCATATGGGCCCTGGTGGCACAGCGGGTAAGTGCGGTGGGGACCGCACCCCGCAACCCACAGCAATGCAGAAAGCGATGGGACGACTTGCGGATACGCGTACGGAGCATACTATCCGCCAACCGTAACATTGCCACAGCTACCGGGGGAGGATCGGAATCACCCATCAAGTTGACCCCCTGGGAAGAAATCTGTGCCTCCACCATTGGAATGGAGAGTATAGAGGGAGTCGGAGGGATGGAGAAAGGAGTGCAGACATCCGAAGAATCAGGTAGGTGGGCCAAATAAAACAATGCTAAATCCACAATGTCCAATCATGTGAAGCACCATGTGTCCACATAGTGCAACAGAAACACATGTCCAGGAGAACGTCCACATACATTGGCCTGATAGCGCACTTTAAAACTCACATTAAATACATAAATAATTAAAAATCCTAAAAACACCCTCTACACGTGCAGCAGGCACACCCTAACTGCAGGCTGCAAAACAACTGCATCCTCAATCCACACAAAAATTAAACCACCTCCAAGGCCCTGACTCAAATCACCCTCAGGTACCACCCCAATGCATGTGATACATTGCCATTCCAATTTCCACAGACCCAATAATAACGCTCGCCCTCCTTTACTCCACCACAGGGTCCGATTCAAACGACGAGCTCCAGGACACCCCTACCAGCACACCTGCAAAGAGGGCCAAGACCAACGGCCAAAGACCCTCCACCTCAGCTGCACGGATCAAGACACGGCAGCAGCACAAATCAAGTGGCAGCACACAGGAGGGAACTTCAACAGGCACCCCAGCAGCCAGCATTCCCACAACAGCACCACCACAGGTCCCCCCAATGGATGCCACAGAAGGCACTGCTTCTGGTGGCAGCAGCACCATAGGTGACACTGCATTAATGGCAGCATGCTCCGACACAGAAAACGGTGATGTCGATGTAGGATCCATCCATGACCTGTCTCAATCCCCCTGTTTGTTTCATCCCGTACACCATGAGGATACCACGCAGGGGCACCCACAAGACGACGACTGGCCATCCCCCACAAGCCCTGTGTCAAGGCAACATGAGGTGATCAGCCCCTCTGTGACACCACCGCAAATGGCCATGGCCCAGCAGAGGCAACAGTCCCTCGACCAGGTGATCGTGCAACAGCAGCAACTGGCCACGCTCCTCAAGGACCATGCTGATGAATGTGGGGGTACTAAGGCAGCCATAGAAACATCTACTGAGACACTTAGGGCACAAATGGAGAGAAGCACCGAGAGCCTGAGGGTACAAATGGAGAGAAGCACCAAGAGCCTGAGGGGGGAACTGCATGCGACGTCCAAAGATGTATGTGCTGAACTTGCCGCTGTGCGCCGTGTGCTCACTGAGCTCTCACAAACCCTTAGGGACATGCATGGACGTGAGCAGGCAGAGACATCATCCGTTGCAAGTTCCGTCCAGGGCAGCCCCCAACGTCGATCTGGGAGGAACCTCCGCTCCACAGGCAGGGGTGCCCCTGATACCCGGAGAGGGGGCTTGCAATAGCGTCTGCCCACTGACAATGAGCATCTTTGGACACTGGTGTTCGGGGGGAGGTAGGAGGGTGGAGGGGGTGTGTTGGGCTTACTTGGGTGGCGGGTCGATGGGATGTGTAACATAATTTCACATATGCTATAAACATTTCACAATCATCCAATGAGATGTGTGGACATTGATCTTTGTGTAGGAGGCCTTTATAGGCGTACAGTCCATATTGTGCATGTTCCAGACACACACAGTGCCACAAGTCCCGTGTCCATGTATCAGCCACCAGGCGTGAGTGCTAGAAGCATGAATCTATGAGAATCTGGCGAATTTCACGGCCCTCCTGTGCCTCGCGGACTCCTTGTTGTGCTGCCACATCCCCACCCTCATCATGGCCATCTTCAGGTGCTTGCAGTCCTGCGTCAGGGGGCATGGGCACATTTCTACGTACGTACATGTTGTGTAGCATGACACATGCCATGACCATCTTTGCAACCTTCTCATGGCGGTACAGGAGTGCCCCGCCAGACCTGCTGAGGCAGCGGAAACGACCCTTCAGTAGGCCGAATGCCTGTTCTATGACTACACGGGTACGTGAGTGGGCATGGTTGTAGTCCTCCTCATGCTGGTTCTGTGGGTTCTGGAGTGGTGTAAGGAGCCATCTCTTCAGTGGATACCCGGCATCACCTGTATGTGGACAATAAAGGATGTTTGTGGAATGACATTGCTACGTACGCATCTCCCCCACCCTTCCTGCCAGGTCATTGCCGCATCATATACCCCACATTATCATGCATGAAATGAGACTCACCGAGTAGCCAGGATCTGTTCCCTGCGTGTCGCTCCATGTAGCGTGGTATTGTAGAGTTCCTCAAGACCATAGAATCATGGGTTGATCCAGGAAATCGGGCACAACAATGTGTAATGATCCTGTTGGAGTCACACACCATTTGTACATTAAGAGAATGATATTGTTTTCGGTTGCGGTACTGGGCCTCCATGGCATGTGGGACAACCAATTCCACATGGGTGCAGTCGATGGCACCAATGCAACCCGGTATGCCGGCAAGTGCATGGAATCCCACTTTTGTGTTCGTAATTTCCTGCTCCGAGCGTGGTAGAGAGATGTAGTCGTCTGCGTGCTTCAGGAGGGCATCGAGCACTTGCAATAGTGTCCGTGACAACAGTGGCTGTGAAATGCCATGCAACTGTCCGACTGTGTGCTGGTAGGTGCCTGTGGCCAGGAAGTGGAGTACAGACACCACCTTCAGTAGGGGTGGGATGGCGGTTGGGCTATCTATCATGCTGACAAGGTCAGCCTGTGTCATGTCCACAATGGCGGTTATGGTGTCCCGGTCCAAACGGTAGAGGGTGTGGATCTGCTCATCACTGAGGTTGAACGGATGTGCTCAGAGGCGTGGGATTGCGGGCTGCCTGCGTGGTGGTAGTGGCTGTGCTGGTGGGCCTTGCTGCCCCTGCCTTGCCCTCCTCCTCCTCCTGCGTCTCCTCTGTGCGGCCGGTTGTTGTAGTAGTTGGTGTTCGTCTTCTTCTTGAAGTTGGAGTACTTGCAGTGCTATCAGGTCCCCCAGGGCCAACATCGCTAGTCCTGCCGGTAGCATTTTGGAGTGGGTGTGGTTGTGGGAGGGGGTTGGGTGTGCAATTTATGTGTTTTCAGGCTGTATAGCCTCCACCTGTGGTGATTCATTCCACCTGTGCAAGCTGCTATCCCCTTTGGGCGAGCACGTCCCGCACACAACGCTGCAATTCGACGCATGGCATCTTGCTATTACAATCATGTATTTAATCCCGATGGCAGTGAAATATTGGTTCATATGTTCATTCTGCCATGGTCCCATTGTTTCACATACTATCTTTGCAGTCGCGTACAAACTTGTGTTGGGTCAGTGGAATGTAGTACTCGATTAACGGTGGACCCTCATGCAGCACTGTACCGAGGTTCACCGACGGGCGGGGCGTCCCATTTGTGAGTGAAGCCAGTTGCCATTTTCACACACTGCCGCACTACACGGATGGATTTGTGATTTCAAGCGGTCACAGATGCCTTTTCGACGTGATGTTGCAAATGAGGAATTCGAAGGACAGCGCTTTCGGTTTTCAGCTAGCGGCGAGGAGACGCCCACAGGTCTGACTGCAGATATCAAGTTCTATTGTTTAATGGCCTTCGGACAGGGGCCATGGCGAGAATGCAATGATTGATATGAATAGTATGGGATGCGCAATAGCGTAGTGGACGATAAGGCCGGACGTTCCCAAATACATGTTACTTCACAACACTGGAATTCCGGGCTGGAGCACAGTGGATTTTGCAGACTGCATTACGCACAGACTCAATGGAAATTTCACATGTTATGTGAGTAAATAATCAGGCGTTTTCATACCGGGATGAGGGAATGATGTATGGATGCATGGACAGATGATTTAATAGTGAGATTGCCATGTACATGGCTTTTTGGAATCTATCCACTTCCCCTGCGCTATGTGATGCAGGGCTGCCATAGTGGGACCATCGTCTATCTGCCCTTGTTGAACCCTCCCTGTCTCGATGCGCCTTCAAACACTTGTGTCTATGCACGTTACTAATCCCATCTAATGGATTCTGTTTTAACAGACGCATGCACACAAACACTCGTTTGTAATAGTGTTTTCACCTCGATTTATATAGTTTTGGTTCGCAAGTGATTTTTGGGTGGGAATAATCCTTTTGAGTGGGCTAGCATGCATATGGCTGTGGATTTAGTGTGATCATTGAAGTGAGTAATTCAAATGAAGTTCTGATGGCCATACTATTCTTTTTCATTTCATTTGGGTGACAGGTATCTCCTCCCCTTTTGCCACTGCCATCTGTATGCCACTCCTGCAGATGGATTTTACTCCCGACACCTGCTGCTTCGTGTTAATCAGTGGCGCACCATTACGATCTTATGGGACGATCGGCAATGGGCCACATGCCCTTACGCAGTACTAGTGGCTAGGAGCAACATATCGACCTTTCAGCTGGACTAGTGCCTACCTAATGGGACGGCCCTGCGGTTCTAGGCGCTTCCATGTTGCCTTTTTGAACGTGAATGTAGCCCCTGTGTACCATGAAGGAACAGGGCGTCACACAAGAAGAAGCTGGTCATTTATTGCGGATGCAGCCCACAATGATGAAATATATTTTGGAGTTCATGACCTAATAGCTGTATGGGCTTGGTGATTTTGTTGTGCATTAAATTTTGTTTATGATATTGACCGTGTAGCGTTATTCTTTGCAAGTAATGTAGCATATTCCTATTTGTGGAGCGATGTATTGTGAGAAGATCTGCATTGGGTTCCGGCTTCTGGGTATAGTTGCGTGGTACTGTACTGGGCGCGTTTGCCTGCGAAGCCCAGTGAGGTCAGGGATAGGGGCTGCCATTATGACTGTTTTAATGATGTCATGCTCAGGGGCGGGGGATTAGCTTTTGTGTAACAGATGCCGGTCAGCCAGGTGGATTGGTGGAATGATGTGATTATCAGAATATGGCTGGTCACAGGTGCCTATGTTTGCGTGCGTTTCCTGGAGGGAGACTGAGGTCATGTCCATTGGAATAGCTTCTGTATTCGTGTCATCTGTGCCCTGCAGCTCCCATTGGCCCCTCTTGAGATGAGCCTGGCTGCTCAGTCACTCTGCCAACTTGTGTGGTACATGCTTATGCTGATGGTTGGTTTGTTTACTGGCAGGAGTACAGGGCTGGTGCAGTCTCACTCAGGATACTGCTTTGAATGTTGCCTTACACTGGTGTCAGGCGATGGGGGGCCTGTTTTTGTTTGTCTCATATTTCAGTTCATGTTGCTGTACTTGAACCTTCACATGCCTGTGCTGCATCAGTACGGCAATGGTGCCATGGCAAATATGGATGGCCACTCACAAGGCACTTGGAGCCCCTAGATTCATTTGTTCGTTGGCATGCATGGGTGACTTGTACATTTCACTGGTTGCATTGTGTGACTTCATTGGACCTACGAGGAGTTGTGCAATGTGGCCAGGGAGTGGTGTACAGGCACTCAGTAGGGCCTTTTACGGTTGGTTCGCGATGCCGTACTTCTCACCATGGCGGAATGGTACTTTCCGCCATGCTTGATGGCGTTAGGTAAATGTCTGCTAGGGTCAGAATTCGCGTACCGTTGCGCCATGGTGTAATTACGGTTTTGCATGGCGCGCGTGCGCGTACTTGGTGCAGTTAGCGTTGGCGTTCACTACGGTGTCGCTAATGGCATCGTACTTTACGGTGATGGGTCATAATCGCACCGAGCGCTATTCGATGGCGGTATTGCATTTCCGCCATCGTTTTTCGATTTCCGCCAGGGTCGTAATGAGGGCCTCTGTCATTCTGAAATTATGTACCTTTTCTCCTCCCTCAGTCTACATCATACATTCCTCTCAATTCCTGGTCCTATCAGCAGGCAGTGGTGGGGGAGTGGAAGGTAGCAAGCTAACCAATCCTGACAGTTGGAATTATGACCATGCTGGAGTGTCATCAGTGCTATAAAAGGGCAGGTTTGCATCAGGACAAGGCTTTTTGACTTTATTCCAGGAGATAGCCTGCTGCTGGACTCTTGCAAGGAACAACTAGCAGAGAGGCAAGGAGAGCTACCAATGCCATCAGGGCAAACCTTGCCTGGGAACCGGGGAGCCCTATCTGAGAGAGACCTATCTAGTGGGACTATGCTGTGGAAGAGGCCGGATGTGAGCTGCCTACCAAACAAGGGTCCTAAAAATCTGCCTGGCTTCCTGAGCAAAGAACAGATATCCCCATGTAAGTAGACTCATCCCAAAAGCCATCCATTGTGTGGGAGCGACCTGCCTTCATCCCTTTCTATTAGTGGGTAAAAAAGGGGGATGAAACTGGGTAGGCTTTTTGAAAAAAATTCTTAAATATCACTTAAATTATTTCCCTACAGAAAATCATGTTCTCTGTTGAAATTGAATTGTGTGGGGCACTGCCTGCCTGGATCCTTTCCATTGCGGGTGAAGGGGAGCCACTGTGTAGACCCTTTGCAAATTTGATGAAAGAAAATCAATGAATTCCCATATAGAAGATCACAGGATGAGTGTTGTTAGAATTTGAAACAAACAAAGCTAATGCCTAGTGTGTTAGAGCCGACATAGCCCATAAAAACTTGATTGACTGTTTTCTGAAATCCTTGACTTCTATACAAAAGGGGGCGGGGGCTGAATCCCAAAAGAAGTAATCCACAAGACACCGACTTTCAAGTCAGTGTGGAGGGTGCAAAACAAAAGTTCCCCTTTGCTCCCATTTTCTCTGACCCAAATTACAAAGTCCTGCCTTTCATTTTTATGTGTATTGAAAAACGAAATTTACCATTCATCTCCATTCATTTTAAATCAGGATTACAAAGCATCGCATCTCATCTGTATGTGTGTTGCAAAACAAAATTTCCCCTTTATTCCCATTTTTCTCTGAACCAAATTACAAAATCTTACCTTTCATTTCCATGTGTCTTGAAAAACAATTTCTCTTTGAGTTCCTTTTTCCAACTGTGCCTTTCAAATGAAAGCCTAAAAACAAATGTTTCCATTGATGCTCTTGAATCCCAAACCTGAATCCCAAAGCAGTGCATGTTCTTTGAATGTGCATTGCAAAACTATATTTCCATTGTATTGTGAATGTTTTCTACTGGTTCAATTTAAATGAAATTTGTTGTAAATTGTGAATGCGTGTTTCAAAATGTTACCTGTGTTGGTTTAATAACAGAGTTATTGTTGCAATATTGAGTGTTGCCACAGCATTGGTGGCGGATATTGGTTGCTAGTTTTCTTTGTCAAACCTCAGATAGATAAATACATATATATTCTTATTATACACCGGCCTGGTTCCAAGTCCATTGGTGACACAGGGTATTCGTTGTGGTTGGGTGCGAGATGTGTTTGAGGACGCACCAAAGTGAATCTGAATACAAAAGTGTGTTATTGTGCGCAACCTTTCTTGGTGGGGAAAGGAACTCCCTGAGTTGAGTGTGACTGCCTAATAAACTGCGACACACTGGCTTGTTGTATCTGGGGGGGGGGGGGTTCAGCGTACGGAATTGTTTGTTGTTTGCGAATTTGTGTTATGTTGGATGTGTGTTTTGGATGTTTCCTGTGTTGATTGGCTGGATCCTAGTGCATGCTTGGCTCTTTGGGGGTAAGTGGTGATATGAATGACACAAGGCCGAGTATGATCGTTGCTGTGTCCTCCTTCTGTCCTCCCTTCCTTGTCTTGTTGTGCCTAGGAACACTTCTGTACAGGCATTTTATAAATAACATCATATCATATCATATGCTGGGTAGGAGCAGGGGAGGTTAGTAGCTTGGCTATCCTCAAAGTTCTTCTAAGTTTGATACATTGGCTGGCTTCACAATTTTTCTAAGTATAATACATTGGCTACCCTCAAAGTTCGTCTAAGTGCAATATATCAGTTGCCTTCACACTCCTTCTAGGTGCAGTATATTAGCTGCCTTCACAATTATTCTCAGTGAAATATATTGGCTATCTTTGCCATCCTACTAAGTACAATACATCGGTTACCTTTGCAATCATTCTACGTGCAGTACATTGGTTATATTTACTAGGTGCAACACATTGGTTATCAGTGCTATCCTTCTAAGTGAATTAGATAGGCTACCTTTGCAATCCTTCTAAGTGAACTACATTGGTTAAATCTGCAATCCTTCTAAGTGCCATACATTGGCTACCTTTTCAGTTCTTGTAAGTGCAAAGCTGTGGCTGTCTTCACAATACTTGTAAGGGCAATACATTGGAAGAGAAAGACCAAGGAAGAAGTAATGGTCTTGACATCTCTGTCAAGGAAAATTGGTAAAAATACAATATAGAGTTTTGCCAGTTAGATGAGTAGGAAATGCCAACTATTGCTACAAACCTAGACTTCATAAATTATCTATCAGTATAACTGTGTGGCCTTTTGGTGATTCCAGCCAAAATTTGTAATCACAAAGAATGATGAAAAGGTAACCAGATGAGAAATAACATTTCCTAATACTCTAAGAATCTAAGAACATGTTGTGTGAGTGCTGTCTTCCAACAGCTTCAGCAGTGGTTCTACAAATGAGGTGGGCATGGAGGAAGATCACTAATACTACTCGACACTAGACGCTGGAATCCTACAATCCAAAAGTTAGCTTGAGAGCAAATTCCTATCACATTTGATTCAGAAATCTCCTGACAATAGGACTGTCCCAACTGTCCTCTGGGATTGATCATTACATGTGAAAGGCTATCTGTTGAAGGATGCCAGATAGGGGATTGTGGCTGCATCAGGTTGGGATCTAGGATTCCTCCTTTTTCCAGAGCAATGTCACAGATTCTATATTTTTTTTCCAAGCACTCCTAAGTGAGAGAATATAAGGATGTGCAATCCAAGTCCATGCAATAATTGAACATGTCGTTGTTCAATGCATTAAGCAATTAGTAACACATGTAACATCATGGCCCCTGTTCCTGATCATCAGAATTTAGTAGCACACTGTACACATACTTCTGGTCATTGGGCCTCATTACGACCCAGGCAGCCACGGAATGAACAGTGCTGGTAAGGGACTGGCACCGTTCATTCCGGGCCGCCCTATTACGAGGTCAGCAGCGGGTCCTGCTAAGGAACGCCTGGTCAGACCAGGCGTCCTTAGTGGGACCCGCTAGCAGACCAGGATGCTAACAACGGGCCTGTCATTAACGGGCCCATTGTTAGCATCCTCCCCATTCCCATTGAACCCTCTGAGGGCTCAAATGGGAATGGGGATGTACCGGGTCCCGCAAAAGGGATTTACCGGTCTCTCCAAGGTTGGAATGGCTCGGTAAATTCCCTTTTGTGGGACACAGACCTGGTACCCGGTATGGCGTTAGCCATGCCGCTAAAAGCAGCATGGCTACCTCCATACTCGTAATGAGGCCTATTGTTTTGCATTTGAAGGTCATTGTGAAAATGTGACAATGCACCTTATTGATATTGCATAACATTCTGCTCATCCAGAATATTAGAGATCTCATCTACGACCTAGTTGTGGTATTAAAAATCGTACCACTGTTTACAACATACACATACAGCTGTAATATACATTGGTGTACCTTTAACACACATGAAAAGAATTAGTTGACACTGGAACACAATTGATGCTAGTTCTGTTTTCTTATATTGCGCTCACTTCCAGCATTAGAGTTTGGAACTTAACCGTGCATGTTGATGCGAGCCTGCAGCATTAGTGAGGAAATGTCCACACTGCCCAATAGGCTGCACTTCAAAGTCCTGGTCACGCATACAGGCTTGCATGACATAAACTCTAGGGGCCTGATTCACAGAACGTTTTCCTATGGGATTGTGCCATTATAAAACGCTTCTGTGAATCAGGCCCTAGGTTGCCGTGTCCAGAGTGGTGTGTTTTGGTGGCTATGCGGGCAGTGTTCAGTGATTTCAGCCCTTTCATAAAGTACATTAGAAAACAACAATTAAGAAAAATGTTCTTTTGTAATTAGTTGACGGGGATCACTCATATCTGTTGTTTGGCCTGAGTATGCGCAATCCTTGAAGGTTGTTGATGGAAGGGGATATCTTCCTTATCTGTCAAATTAATCAGCATCCTTCCTAATTCACTGTGTCAGCAAAGAAGGCAGGCGTCCCCGATGATGGAATGTGCCTTTGCAATGCAAATGTGCCCCTATTACTCAATCATAGTTTATGTAAGGTGACAAAAAGGCTTGATTCAGCGAGCGTTTACCTGTTCAATTTAACTTTGGGGCTAAGGGTGAAGGACTGGAGCTGTCACGTCGATAAAACGCACCAGTAAAAATAGATTAATGAACACTCTTGCGGATAATTAGGTTTTAAGAGGGCACATTTCTACGAAGCTTGTACTATCAAACACATTCAAACGTTTAAAAAATAAATAAAGTTGTATTTTCACATTGACCGTGGTGAAAATTACAAAACCAAACTCAGATAAAAGCATGCAATGTCTTTAACAAAGCTATCATATTACAGAAATGCCTGTTTGTTTTATGGTGGAAGATTTAGCATATTTGCTAAACCCCTCTCCTCAAACTTTATCGCCTGAGTTAATCTACTACGAGGCATTGAGTGTGATGGTGAAAGCATTGATTATGATAGTGCAAGCATGTGGCAAGCAATTCTCTCCTCTCTGTCCCAATTGTGAATGTTTGCAAGAGCCAAGAGAAGACACCGAACATAATGCCGGTCAAGTGGCACAGCGGGTGGAGCGCTCGCTTTCACATCAATGCAGAGCCTGCTAACGCAGGTTCGAATCCCGCCGGGGCCAAACTCAGCCTATCATCCTTCCGAATAAATGAGCGCCACACACCTTGGGTAATAATAAGCAGCGCTAAGATACCCGAGGGTTCGTAGGGCTATATAAATGCCAGATTATTATTTATTATGTTTAACGCATAGACATGACCTATTATATATTATTTTGTGATCAAAAGAGCATTGTTCCTCCCTCTATATATACACATTAAATACATAAACAAATACATAAATGCACGATTCTCATGCCGAATGATGGGAAGCTAGGGAACCAATGGTACACACTAAATGACTCTTCAACGCATGCCCAATCTTGGCTTGTGGGCTAGTGATATTGTGCAGTGCATTGAATCAGTCCAAATGAAATGGGCCAACCATTACCAAAGTAAGAAACGTTATACTAGTGCTGCCACAAGTTTAACCAAAGTTAACAGTCATTGTACATTGCTCATTATATATCCTGTGCTGTTGGGAGACCAGATAGGTCGCCTCCACCAACACCCTCCTCTGACCCCGCCATTGAGGCCATTTTACAAGAAATTAAGTCATTTAAACCTTTTATCAAAACCACCAACCAAAAATTGCAAGGTGGATGAAAGCTGAAACATCTTAGAAAACAGAATCATCTGAGATGGAAAACAGAATGGGACTTGTGGAGGATGTTTCACCCAGAATGTCTCAGTTGGAAAAAGTGGTGAAAGATCTTCAAAAACATAATGAAGAATTGGAAAACAGATTTAGGTGCAATAACCTACGCATTACTGGTTTACTTGAGGGATGTGAGGTGAATGATGCTACCCTATTTCTTCAGCATTTGCTCTGCTTCATATCCCAAAAGAAATCTCCCTCAATATTCAATGTGCACATCGCATTGGCCCAGTAAGAAGCTCACAACCATCACATCTTTCACCGCATACTTTGATGTTTTTCCTACTAGAATACACCCAACTGCAGCTCATTATCTCAAAAGCTAAATAGAAGAATACCGTCATCTGGCATGGTAATAGGATTCATTTCTCTCAAGATGAAGTTAAGAAGACAGCACAACGCAGGAAGGAATTCCTCTCTTATCGTCCAGTGTTGAAATAAATTAACGTCAGATATGGTCTTTATCCTTCATGTTCTTTTAAGGTGGCATATAAATGTTGCACTTCGATATTTGATGAACCGGCTGACCTCAAGGCTTTCATCCGTTCCCTCAAAACTGACAACATGGACATGCCGCTCCATAGCAACCAATTTCCTTCTGGTTCTTGACTCCTTTTTATCACAGTGTGTTGCAGTCTCTAATTGTTTGCCCCCAATGACGTTGGGCTGGGCACTGCTTGGTACCCTTCTTCTTCCAGGGCTGTTTTTTTCTTCTCGCCCTGCTGGTGTCATTCTTTCCTATATTTGTCCCCCTTTTTTCTCCTTGGTGTAACTTGATCCTGGTTGTTCTTCCAAAATGCTATATGTCTTTAACTTTTATCCTTTTCAGTATTATGCCTTTCATGCTTAGCTTACCCCACTTGGTCAAGTATCCCCTTCCTTTCCCTCTTTCCTTTTGTGTCATACTTTTGTGTTCACCGTCACAGTTTTGGGTACTCTGCTCATTCAGGTATATAATTGCTCATGTTATTCTATTTGCTGTTTTGCTTACATTACTGTTTGGTACTCTTATCCTTATGTATTTTTGCGTTTCTGTTCTAATCATGTGGCTTCAGGACAATGATATGATGTGATATGATCGTTCATTTATATAGCGCCTATACACAATGTATTTCAAAGCGCTTCAAGGCAAGGGAGTTAACAAGGGAAAATACAATGACATTCTTACAGGCCATGAGCAGAAAGGATGTGCAATTAACTATCGTACTTGGCCTGACGACATTTAAGTGCAGGAGCTAAGACATAGTTAAGGAAGGAAGGGAGGGCGAGAGTGGGAAGGAAATGGAAACCGACAGGTGACTACCATACTAGACCTGACAACATTTCTGGTAGAGCCGGAGAAAACAAAAGGTGAGGGAGAGGGGTGCAGAAAGGGAGGGGAGGAACAAAACAAGCGACTATCGTACTAGGCCTGATGACATTTCAGATAGTGCTGGAGAGGGAGGGAATAAACAAGTAAGGGGAGCGGGGAGGAGACAGACAAGGTTGCTATCATACTAGATCCATGGACAATTCTGATAGAGTAAGTGCATAGAAGAAAGTAAGGGGAGGAGGGGAGGAGATAGGATAAGGAAAAAAGGGAGAGGAGGAGAGAACAGAGACTAAGCAGTAAAAAAGAGGGGAGAGCGAATACAATTGCAGAAGTCACCAGTTACACATAATGTTGCAAGCCTAGATACAAGATGAAGATGGTAACAGCATGATTCAGGGCCACCACAAGCAAGGGTGATGGACTGTGAATCAATGAAGTCCATAAAAACCAAAACCAGCATTGCCCGCAAAACGGGGATGGTGAAACCAGAATGTATCAGGACAGACTCCTGCAGAAGTAGGCGGAGAGGGGGGAGCAGGGTAGAAGAATAAAGCAAAACAGACAACACCTGTGTGTGAGAAGCGGGGGTGGCACAAGGGAACATCACGGGGGGGCCAGAGGGCTGGGGATGGCCTGTGGTCAATGGTTTTTGATGTGTTTCCTGGAACATTAATGGCTGTAATAACCCAATTAAGAAGTATAAAATTATCCCCCATCTCAAAAAGTTAAACCCATCGCTGGCTTGTATACAGGAAACCCATCTCTCTCTTTCCCATAGAAGCTATGACCCTTAAATTCTCTTTGGGTCAAAGATGTCATTGCTAGTCCAGCGGTTGGGAACAAAAATGGAGTGGTCATGGTACTCAATGAGAGGTTATAATATCATATATTAAGTCAAGATGTTGATACCAATGGGAAGTGGGCTTGGGTAAAATTGCAGGTTGGGTCTGATATTATTACTGTTATGTGTATTTATGGTCCCACCCTACCTGATCCTGATTTTTGGAATTCTACCAAACAGAATATACTCAAACAAACTTCTCCAATCTAATGTTATGTGGTGATGTGAACTATGTCCTGGACCCCTTCTTAGTTAGAACATCTAAGTGTTCCTTTAAGAGTTCCAAGTCCCATAAAACTTGTATGCACTGCTTAGCAGAAACAGGTCTCATTGACACCTAGAGACTTGCCCACCCAGTTGACCTAGAATACACATTCCATTGCCACCCTCATGATACCCTCTTGCGCTGCAACTATATTTTTACCACCACATTCCTCACAAATGCTACTACGGATTCCCACATTTTTCTAACATTATTATTTCAGATCATGCCCCTGTCATCACTACCTTTAATCTCTCAGAAATAAAAAAAAATCCTGTAGATGGAAATTCATTAACTGTCTTCTTCAGGACCAACAATTCATCCTGCCATATATGTCTTTCCAACAGAACTTTTTTGCTGCAAATGTTGATAATGATACCTCCATTACCACTAATTGGAATGCCTTTAAAGCTGCCCTAAGAGGTCACATAATTGCCTACTGCAGCATGAAAAAGTAGTGATATAAAAAAAGACCTTGATACCCTACATCTTCAGCTTACCAATGCTGAGAAGCAATATTATCCCTCGTCTTCATATTTAGATCTTCGCACTATTCTATCCTTGCATTTTCAAGTTAATAAAAAACTTACTGAACAAGCATCAGGAGCCATTTTAAAATATAAATCCAAAATATACCAAACCTCCAACAAAGCGGGAAAAGCCCTGGCCTCCTATCTCAAAACTAGAAAAGAGAAAACTCTTATCTCCCACATTAAAAATCACTCCAGATCTATTATTACAAATCCCTCTTGTATTATAGAAGTCATTAAGTATTTCTATCCTGACCTGTGTTCCCCGGAGTCATTGGTCCCAGTTGCCAATCTCAAAGCTTTCTTTGAGAACATCAGCAGACAATCCTATCCATCAATAGACCTTAGCAGCTTGGAAGGAGGCCTCACTACACTGGAAATTAACCATGCCATCAAGGGGTAGGGAAGGGTTAAAGCTCCCGGCCCAGATGGTCTATCCATTGAGTTTTCCGATAATTATTCTGGCTCCCTTACCCCAGACTCAAAACATGATACCCTTCTTTTATCTCTAAAGGTACTTTGCCCAGAACCATCTCTGAGGCTGTCCTTATCCTATTCCAAAAAGCTGAGAAAGACAATGATCTCCATAAAAAATACAGACCCATATACCTTATTAATGTAGAGAGCAAGATTTTTGCCAAACTAATTGTCAATATAATTGAATCTTACCTACCCACATTGATCAAACCCAACTAAGTGAGATATGTGAAAGGTAGGAACATGTTGGCCAATGCGAGACTCCAAATTAATTCCTTGCACGTTATCTCATTAGAAAAGTAATATAAACTGGGCTACGCTGCTATTGCCTTAGACACCGAAAAAACCTTCAACCGGGTCTATTGGGACTATACGTTCCAAGCCCTGCGTTGGCATGGTTACAGTGAGGGCTTCATATCTTTAGTTAAACTTCTGTATTCTGATCCTAAATCCTCTATATGTATTAATGGACAGTGCTCATCCGTTTTTTCTCTATGAAGAGGAACCAGGCAGGGATGCCCCTTGTCCCCCATTCTGTATGTGTTATCCCTTGAACCACTTTCAGAACTCATCAGATCTGATAAAAAAATATCCCTGGGATTGCATGGAGCCTTTATGAAACCAAGATAGCTGTTTATGCTGACAATATTCTTATTCTTATGAAAAACACTAAACAACACCTCCCCCATTTGCTGGCCAGATTATTTGACTTTTCACCTGTATCTGGGTATAATGCCTTAGTTTGTCGGACTCCGGGACCAAGGGAAGCACAGGGTTCAGCTCAAATGAAAAATACATGGGTGGGGGAAGGGTCTCACTCTCTCCGGGATAAAAATCAAAGGTCCTAGAGTCCAGCAGAGGAACTACTGGTCTCTGGGGTGGAAGGGAATTGGTACATTTCTGAGAATTCTCCCAAACACTGATGTTGAGGACACAGGTAGGTTTATTCTTAAGTTACAGGAAATGTAAAGAGTTGAGACAGGAAGTCAATGGGACCGGTACCATTGTTCTATTTTATCGTAAAGAGGGGATTACCAAAAGAGGTCCAGAAGTGGCTAGATACAATTGTGGGAATTGAAGCCAAAGCGTGGGCAGAGATACAAAGTATAATAGTCCACCTTTGTAAGGGAATCAAGGAGCGGGACAGAGAGACAGCCCAGAAGCGACAAACGGAATAGGAAAAACGAGTGGAAAAGAAACTAAATAAGGTTGTCATCCGAGCATTGGTGATGGCACCGACTCGGGGGAAAGGACAGGAGACAATCAACAAATTGTGAATGCCACAATTGTGGCACTGTGGGTTGAATGACGACGGGGACAATGGGGTCAGGGGACAGTATTGCTGGGGAGAATTCTCAGATATATGCTGGTTCCCTTTGCCTTGGAGACCCCCAGCAACTTTGCTGTATTTTGGGGACTTTTTTTTTTTTTACCTGGAGAGAGTATGACCCTTTTTCCCACTGGTGTGTTTTGATATGGGTTTTACCTCTGTGTTTTCTTTGGTTGTGGAGTCTGGCCAGCTCCATAGGCATCATATTTTGCATTTTTGTCGCGCAGCACCTTCAGTGCAGTGACACAGGGAGGCATTTCAGGCTTTCCCAAGGTTTAGATACCTTCTGTGGGATAAACTACAGTTTCCCAGAGTAAGTGGAGTGAAATTCATTTCACTTAGTCTTTTAAATTCCTAGACCCAGCACACTCTATTTTACAATCAACTGCTGGAGGGTTTATTTAGTATCCCCTGTGCCTAGATACTCATGTAGCAGTCAAATGCTACCCATTCCCCTCAGAATGGCTGGTGGCAGTGGCTTTACAACTAACTACCATGATTCCCAACACCAAACTTTCAATAGCTCTGGTAGCATCAAATCGCAGGAGCCATGTTTTTCAAGATGGTGTCTGAGCCCCCTTTGTTTAAACAGGTCCCAGTCTTCTTCTTACGCCGTTTCTTTTTGGAAAGGTCCTTCTAGAGTGTGTCTCTGTGCGCCAAACCAGGTTTGGTCCCTTTGTTCATTCACCTTTGGCAGGCTTCAGGAGTGAAGACCACCTCTCGTGCCTGGGTGTCTGGGGTGGGCAGGGGGTGAGGGAGGTGCCAGAGGCTCCCTGTGCTTGGTCTCCTAGGAGACCCAAGTGAACTCTGTGGTGATTGGTTGGCAGACTGTCTGGCAAGGACAGCCACTCTGCTGGGTGAATGACGAACAGAGTGGTTGGAATGGACGGAGTGGCTGGAACAGACAGGCGGAGTGGATGGAACGGACGGTGCCGGACGGAGCCGGACAGAACACATGGAACTGATGGAGTAGATAGAACAGACACAGAAAATAGAGTAGGAGTGAATGCAATGAATGGAGTGAATGCAGTGGATAGAGCGGATGGAATGGATGGAGGGGATTAAACCGATTAGCAGATGGAAATGATGAAGCCGATGGAACGGATGAAGCACTAGAACAGATGTGCTGCTCTCATGCTTGGTCTTACGTGCATTACTGATAATCACCATATCACACTACTACACTTACTCTCCCCTACACACCATCACTCAACTAGAACACATCCATGCTATGACACATTCGGCATAGCTAATCTCATACTAACATGACCCCACGTACACCTCATCACCCTAATAAAACACAGCTAGCTGAAACACATACTGACTAGCTTAGGTGTCTCCTCAGACCTAACGCAGCCATATCTCAGTCTGGGTGTCCACCCTCCAGATTGTTCACATTCCAACTGATTTCCTCAGCACCACACCTTCTGCTATAAAGCAGCTATCATGCAACAACCACAGCAGCTGCACACATATCCGGTGCACCCACACATCATACGACACTCTCTCTCTCTACTGACTTGAACTGCAGTTCCTGAGGTCATTCAACCTACCAGTGCTTTGAGGTCATACCAATGATACATAAGGCACTATATAAATGGCAATTAACATAACATAACATAACTAACGTAATGAGACAAATCAGAGCTATTACCTCTCAGTTCATTCTGTTTCAAGCATGACTTGTATATCTTTGGATTTAAATGGTGCTATCACTCCTTCAAATATTTAGTCTTCTGGTTTTCCCCCTCTGTTAAATAAATATGGATATCTTACTAAACAGACTTAAGGATTTATCCTTCAGCTGGTCCCCTCTTTATCTATGCTGATGGGGACGGACGCCGTGACACTATCAAAATGATGTTCTCTCCTAATGTACTATATTATCTACAAATGCTTCCTGTACTTCTCCCATTGACATTTTTTTTTTAATCCATTATCTCAATGTTGCTCAACTTCTTATGGCGTACAAGAAAAAGTTAAATAATTGCACTTAACAAGCTCAAGTCCCCTTATGAAAAAGGTGGTGTTAGATTTCCGGATTTGTATCACGATGCTTTCCTACTTAAACAGGCCAGTTGCTGGTATGCCCTATCTGAAACTGGTGATATTCCCTCCTGGTGCAGGCTAGAGAAACAGCTAGTTTCCCCTCATAACATTGTTGACATGCTATATCTCTTTAACTGCTCTGCCACTACTCTGTCCGACCCTATCAAAGCCTCCATATCTCCCCTAAGAATTCTCCTTTTCCCGTCAATCAAGTCCCCATCCCAAGAGCTCTCACTGTATGTGTGGCATAACAAGTCTTTCACTATCAATAGCAGAGTAATATATCATAAGGGTATCAGATTTATTTATCAGATTGTACAAAATGATACCATGACATTATTTCAGGACCTCAAGAGTTCCTTCTCCCTACCTCTATCAGACTTTACCTGCTACAACAAGTTGGTCAATGTGTGTCTGGACAGCCTTAGACACATGCCAACAAAGTTATTTCGCCTGATACCTCTATGCCACAACCATTGGTCACTGCCTCCGACATCAGAGCAGCCAAATTCTATAAACTGCTGGCTATCGCTGTTTCTACCAAAAAATCAAGTGGCTTGTTTAATCCCATTGGTAGACTGATTGGGACCTTAGCTTCGATGTCAGCGCATGGATTTGGCTATGGACTTGGTTCAGATGTGTCTCCACCGCTGCCAACATCACTCAAAACCTTTTCTTCTTCATGGACAGAGCCATTATCACCCCTCTAAAATTGATAAAGGCACAAATCGAATCAGCTGGAAACCCCTGGTTCTTACAAGCAAATGTTTTATCACTGTCCATTTGTTTTCAGGTTGTGGTAGGAAATTTGGAAAAATCTGAATGTGATTTTCGAAATTCACATCCCTCTATCCTTTGCTAATGTTTTTCTTGGCAGTATCGCTATCAAAGAGGGTGAACTTCTCCCCACCCCCATCCTATATGACCTTTCTATTGATATTGGCATCAAGATTATTACCGCCAACTGGAAACATTCTCAAAACATTTCTATTAAGGGTTGGTGGAACAATATCTGCCACACACACATAATTGAACACTGTATGGCTACTTAGCTCAATACCATTCCAAAATACAATATAAAATGGGCTCCTTTTATCAATTACTTATATTATCATAACATGACTGCTCATGGCTCATGAAGTCTTTCTCTTTGTCTGTAGCACATTCATTGTATGCCAATCGTAATACTTGCTCCATATATTCTTATTGATGAATGAGTGAACTTGGCAATTTGGCCACTCTGCCCTTCCTCCCCACCCCTACTTCCCTACTTCCTTTTGTGTAGTGTCTGTCTCCTGTCTGTCCCCCAGTTAGTCCAAAGATACTTTTTTCTTCTACTACTATTACTATACAAATCACATATCTGTGAATGATTATTTTCTTTTCTTCATGGCTTGATTTTGTTAATCCAATCCTCCAGGTCTTCTTCACTTACGTAATCTTGGTTTTATCGGGATAGTATTTGTCCTGCCATACATTAGGCATCCATTTTAATCACATTGTTCTTGCTGTCAAATACAATTATTCTAAGGTGCTGTGTATTTTTTTTACTAAATCATAATAACAATTTTTAAACAAAAAAAATGAAAAGTCACACACACAGTGTAAATGAGTTCGTCAAATTACCTTCTTTAATGTCTTTTACTAAGTTTCCCTAATTTTGTATGCATGCTATAAAAATGTGTTATTACATCAATAAACCAATTCAAATAGGTTACATGAAATTGATTATCTTCATCATTGGTGCTCATGTATACAAAACATGTCATGCTTATGAATGATACAACATTCTAAAGATGACTGTACATATATGCATGTTATTCAAATGTGTTGACCTACATGGAATTGATTATGCCTATAAAACGGCAACACACACTAAAAATCATTGCAGTCAAATATTTGGGCATACTTCCATCATATACCACTTCTATTTCTAATTGATTCTCAGTAACACAATAACCTCTTGAGATTTCCTTTATTGCTGCAAAATAAGCAAGGATGCAGGGATAGCCTCATGTTGTAATACATTTAAACATGCTCGATGACAGTATATGTCGACATATGCATACATATAGAAATAGCCCTTTTTCAAAATGGGCTCAGGAATTGCACCAACAATGCTCACGCGTGATACTTTTGGTGAAAAAAATAAAGATAGAGGTATGTTCCCACATCTCTGTCTGTAGATGAAAATGGTGTTGTTGCAAGAAGCGGGTATTTTTGATATGTTGTACACTTATTTACAGTTTTACCTTCTCTTTTTTAAGACTTAAAAATCCAAGGAGCGTGTTTTTAGTTGAATTCGTACTATCTTTCTCCTTTTCTGTCTTAAAAAGAGAGAGGTAGCTTTGCAGGTAGCCATGTTCCACAGTCCTTTCCCACAATCGTTTTGTAAATTCCACACCTCCTATAGGCCATGGAGATCTCTGGACACTTCACCCTGTCCCACGAATCAAATACATAAAGGAAAGGGCATTTTATTTATTCTGCAGGAGAGAGTGGTGTTGTAAGGAGCTGCTTGTTTTCTTCCCTACAGTATTTTTCATTTGTTTTAGAAAGGTTTCTGATTGTACCTCTTTTTTACAGCCTTTAAAAAAGCAACGACCGTGATTTTATTTGGATTGGTATTGGGTGACTTTTGAAAAAGCCTTTGAAAAAACGAGAAATATCTTTGCAGGTAGCCCTTCTCAACACCCCTCTCTCACAATCCTTTCCTGAAATCCAGGCTTCGTTTAGGCTCTACAAGTGAACTGAGCCTGCATCCAGGGCGGGGAAGCAGAGGCACTAATGACAGGGCATTGCTTTTTTCTGCAGATGTGAGTGGCGTCGCAAGGAGCTGCTTCTTTCCGAACTTGAGGAGTGTTTTATTTGTTTTAGCGTGAGTTCTAATGTCCCCTAACTTTCCATAAACCTTATTTTTTCCATCTTTTATTTTAAGTCTTTGAAACACAGAAGAAGATGGGCAGGTATTATTCATACACACACCTGTTTAACAATCCCTTTGTAAAAACCAAGACTCCTATATGCCCAGAAAGCCACCTGGGAAGCAGGGGCAGTAAACACAGCACATTGGGCCTCATTATGAGTCTGGCGGTAGCCATGCCAGGAAAACCGGCAGGCTGCTGCCGGACCCGAAATACCATTCTGCCCCCGTGATTGTCGGAATCACTGGGGCAATAAAACCCCGGTGACCTGATAACTCCGGAGACAGAATTCAGTAAATCGCCATTCCCATGGAGTCCGATAGGTATAGACCATGGGGATGGGGACAATGGATGGGGACAATGGATGGGGACAATGGAAACACTGGTTCTGTCTATGACGGAGCCAGTGTTTCCAGTTCTTCCTGCAGGTGGGGGGGGGGTCACTCCCGCCAGGTCTGACAAGGTGGGAGTGACACCTCCCACCTGCAGAACTCGGAGTCAGCCGGTCCAGAATCCGCCACCACCGTTGTTTCTGGATCGGCAGGGTCGTAATGAGGCCCTTTGTCTTTTGTTTGCAGATGAGAGTGGTGCTACAAAAAGTTGCCCGTTTCCTACCATAAGGTATATTTGATTTTTTGTATCTTGATTTCCAATGTCCCTCCTCTTTTTTAAGCCTTGGTATTTTCCCTCTGTTATTTAGTACTTTAAAAAGAGAATTCGCAGGTAGCCATTTCCCTCACCCCTCTCTCACAATTCCATTGTGTAATCAGGGTGTCTTTTAGGTACAGTAAGTCACATGAGCCTACCCGGAGTCCTGGGAAGAAGGGGCATAAAGATTGTTTCACAGTCCTTTGGCAGTAAGAATGATATTGCAAGGAGCTGTTTTTTTCCACCATAAGGTATTTGGTTTTCCCTCTCATTTACAAAAGCATGGAATCTTATTTTAGATGTATCAGTATTTTCCCTCTCTTTTTCAAAACTTTGAAAAAAGAGAAATAGTTTTTCAGGTAACCGTTTCCCTCACCCCTCTCCCATAATCCATTTTTGTGATATAGCCAGCCCAGGGAGTCACCTCATCCAGGCAAATGGGGAACAGGTGCAAGTGGATCTAGGTCACCTGGCCTAAGCCCCGCCCACCTGTTGCCTTCCTGCCTGCCGCTCTTTTTCACCACTTAGCAAGCCTCGCCTACCTGGTACCTTCCAGCTTGCAGCTCTTTTTCACCAATTAGCAAGCCCCGCCCACCTCGTGCCGTCCTGCTTGCCGCTCTTTTTCACCACTTAGGAAGCCCTGCCGACCTGATGCCTTCTTGCTTGCCGCTCTTTTTCCCTACTTAACAAGTCCTCCAGCCTCTTATTCTTTTCAGGTGGGGAGCAGGTGCAAGTGGATCTAGGTCACCTGGCCTATGCCCTGCCTACCTGGTGCCTTCCTGCCTGCCGCTCTTTTTCACCACTTAGCAAGCCCCGCCTACCTGGTGCCTTTCTGCTTGCCGCTCTTTTTCCCCACTCAGCAAGCCCCGCCCACCTGGTGCCTTCCTGCTTGCCGCTCTTTTTCCCTATTAAGGAGCCCTCCAGCCTCTTTTCCTTTGCAGATGGGGAGCAGGAGCAAGTGGATCTAGGTCACCTGGCCTAAGCCTCGCCCACCTGGTGCCTTCCTGCCTGCCGCTCTTTTTCACCACTTAGCAAGCCCCGCCCACCTGGTGCCTTACTGCTTACTGCTCTTTTTCACCACTTAGCAACCCCCTCCCACCTGGTGCCTTCCTGCTTGCCGGTCTTTTTCCCTACTTAAAGAGCCCTCCAGCCTCTTTTCCTTTGCAGATAGGGAGCAGGTGCAAGTGGATCTAGGTCACCTCTCCTAAGCACCACCCACCTTCTTAGTCCTGACTCTTTCTTCCTTCTCTTAACTATTAGATCAAGGGCGTCTCTCGCCCGGGCATCCTAAGCAAAGGGCAGATGAAGAAAAGGGCAATTCCTGTTTGAACTTGGTAGATGAAGAAAAGGGCAATTCCTGTTTGGACCTGGCAGACAAAGAAAAGGGCAGATTCCTGTTTGGACCTGTTCAGACCAGGAGGACCCAGGGCCCAACCCCCTGCTCAGACAGCAGGTAAGCATGCACCAACATGTGTTACTCCTCTGTCCCCACAGGCCATCCCTACCCCCTCTGGTCCCCCTGTGATGTTCCCTTGGGCACCCACCATTCTCGCACACAGGTGTTGCTTGTTTTGCTTGATTCTTCTACCCTGCTCCCCCCTCACCCCTCTCAAGCCTACTTCTGCAGGAGTCTGTCCTGATAAATTCCAGTTTCACCATCACCGTCTTGTGGCCAATGCTGGATTTGACTTTTATGGACTTCATTCATTCATGGCATGTCACCCTTTCTCAACTCTCATGCTGGACTTCCGTTGAATCTTGTACTCATGGTGGCCCTGAATCATGCTGTTCCCATCTACATCTTGTATCCTGGCTTGCAACATTATGTGTTACTACTGACTTCTGTAATTGTGTTCACTCTCCCCTCTTGCTTCTCCACTCTTTTGACTGCTAACTCTCTGTTCTCTCCTCCTTTCCCTTCTCCCTTTTCCTATTTCCCCCCCTTACTTTCTTCTATGCACTTACTCTATCAGAATTTCCCTGGACTTAGTATGTTAGCAACCTCGTCTGTCTCCACCCCCCTCCCATTGCTGTTTTTTTCCTCCCCACTCCCCCTCAAATGTTGTCAGGCCTAGTATGATAGTGCCTTGTTTTGTTCCTCCCCTACCTTTCTGCACCTCTCCCCCTCACCTCTTGTTTTTCTCTGGCTCTACCAGAAATGTCGTCAGGCCTAGTACGGTAGTCGCCTGTCTGTTTCCATTTCCTTCCCACTCTCCCCCTCCTTTCCTTATCTGTGTCTTAGCTCTTGCACTATCTGAAATGTCATCAGGCCGATAGTTAATTTCACATCTTTATTATTCATGGCCTGTACGAATGTGATTATATTTTCCCTTGTTCACTCGCTTGCCTTTGAAGTGCTTTGAAACACATTGGGCCTCATTACAACTTATGCGGAATGGGTTTAACGGCGCTGGTAATGGTGCCGGCACCGTTAAACCCACTCTGCACTATTACGAGGTCCCCTCGCGGGACCCGCTCTGGACGTCTGGTTTTTCCAGACGTCCATAGCGGGTTCCGCGAGGGGACCAGGGAGCTAACAACGGGCCCGTTCATAATGGGCCCGTTGTTAGCTCCCTCCCCATTGAGCCCTATGACGGCTCGAATGGGAATGGGGAAGGACCGGGCCCGGATTCCCTGAAGGAGGAAATACCGGGCCCTCCATACTCGGAATGGCCCGGTATTTCCCCATTCAGGGAACCTGGTCCCGATTTTGGTGGCAGACATGCCCTTATTAAGGGCATGGCTGCCTCCAAAGTCGTAATGAGGCCCATTGTGTATAGGCTCTATATAAATAAACTATCATATCATATCATATCTTCAGTCCTGGAAAGGACAGGGAATTGCCTTTTTTTTGGGAGATAAGGTTGCAATTGTAAAGTGCTGCTTTTTACCTAGCATGGGGTATTTCTTAACTGTCTTAGCTTACTTTCCATGTCCCCTCTCCCTTTTTTAAGCCTTTAAATAGGAAGGAGTGTGATTTCAATTGGATTGGTATTGTTCTGGTCTCTTGTTTAGCCTTTGAAAAAGGAGAAATTACGTTGCAAGTAGTAATTTGTCATGCCAACTCCCACAATCTCTTTGTGAAATTCAAGCCTCCTATATTCCCAGGAATCCCATGACCATTCCCCAGCCCTATTTCTCAGGTAGCCTAGGGAACCATTGCTTGGGCAGCCGGTGAGGTTACCTCAGACTAAAAACCAAACAGGGAGCTGAGAGATATTTGGACCTGATAATAGTGGCCAGGATTTGCTGTGTTGTCCATTATGTAACACAGGTTCAGAATCTATTATGCATTTCTTGCTATTTTTCACCAGCAATTGGGATCTGAGAAGATTTTAATTGTTGTCTCTGTTCAGGAAAGCTCATGTCACCCATGCTACTGAAGCTCTATTCTTATGCCAGTCCACTACAGTTGTTAACAACATATATTATGTGGCAAGATGTGTATACTGAACATGGACTCGTAGGAGCCATTTGCTCAAGCACAAGAATTGAAGCTGTGACGTGTTTTATTGTAGAATTTATATTAGATGTTGTTATTTATGCTGCTGTTGTCTTCTTATAAGGATGATGTGGAGGTTAATGTGTTTTTAAGCATGAACTACCTTTGAGCTGCCCACATTACACATAGTTATCCCACTGATGACATGATGAATTACTTCTTACCACTGTTGCTAATGTATGAATTATTTTTATTTATTATTTCTGTTAATTTGTAAAATATGAATTGTTGTAGAGATTTTTGTTGAATAAAGCATGTGTTGATGGTTAATAGGCTAAAGCTGTTTACCTGTTCACCTCAGCCTTATAACAACTATTGTTCCTGATTTCCAATACAATCAGGGAAGGGATGATGGCCTTTTTAGCAAAGTATTTGCTACTCCTGCCCAGGCCACAGATGTCCAAATGTTGTCAATTGTTTTTATATGGTGCTTTATATTGTGTTGCACCTATGTCTCCCTAAGAAAAACTATTTTTCTTGTTCCACATTGTTGCCTCCTATTTAAGTAAGTTGTTCAACAAAGCAAATGTATTACGTCTGTTCTATGTTGCATTCTGTTATGTCTCCATCTAGGTATCCCTAATAAAGTGCATTGCATTATGTCTATATTTCACTCGAAATTGTGTATCACATCTATGTACCCAATCTAATTGCATTACATTGTTCTATACAATGGTTTGGATGTACCTCAAACCTAGGTATCAATAAGAAAACACATTTAATTATTTCATATTGTATTTTGTATTTGCATACCTTTGTATACTTCTAAAAGTGCATTTGTGTATATTGTGCTCTTTGATGTTCACAAACGTTTATCTCTAACAAACCAACCTGCATTGATTTTATTTATATTTTTATTGTATTTTTTTTGTGGTTTTCAAAAAACCGTTACAAAAAATCTTTATGTACATAAGCAAGTTGCGAGACATAGAGTAATTAAAAAGATTTGCAAATTTTACAGATTAAAATCACAGGTTTTACATCATAAAATTACAATAGTTCAATAATACAAGTATACTTTGCGCTACATTCTTATAAAAACCTAGCATAAAATTCAAATATATTTCTTGCAATCTTTGTGCAATAGAATGTAGTTGTTTGTGTGCAAATCACTCAAGTGTGCAAAAGGATCAAAAGTACGAAAAGGGTAGAAAAGGTAAGTAAAATACACAAAACAGCAATGGAATGAGTTACGATGTTCTTATAATAACTCAAACAGACATGTTAAAAGGAGAAAGAAATGGAAGAAGCAAGACACTTCATTCCTATTAATATAAATCATAGTCAGTAATTTTCAGGAATCAGCTTGATGCGAGAATGATTCATTGTGCAAGTGTGCAAAAGAAATCAACAATATCGAATGGTAGATAAAATGCACAAGCAACAATAGGTTTGATTCTGGTGTTCATTCAACACTGAAATAATCAGAATAACAGTAGAAAAATAGAACAAGCATTACAAATCATTCGTACAGGTCAGAGTGAAAATGAGAGATCTATGTTCTCCCACATCATTCTTAGCCAGATAAATTCCTGGGCACCTTCTACTGCCATTTTCACAAATTTAACATTTTACATTTTATTTTGTAAACTGTACCGTGTTGTGTTCATACAGTGGCACCCTGAACACATTACTGATGTATGGTGTCCTGTTGTGAGTTGGCCATGGGTGGGTGCATTCAATTGGATTGCATCACTTTTTATGCTAGGGTATGTGCATGCCTGGATGACTTCACTGCAGCCTACATCTGGCATTGACTCTGTCCTTCCTATATGGGCTCACTGCCTTCACACTCATCTCAAGGCAGGAATCTTGAATTCATCTTCGACTAGCCCCTTCCCTTACTGCTGCATATTCGTGAGATTGTCAAGGAGTCTGACTTGCAGCTCTTGACGCACACAGTTAATGTACACTTCCATAACATCATGCAGAGGTGCAATGTTACATGTGCTGTTGTACTCTCCATGCTACACTACTGCAACATCCGACTAGTGAGTGTCCCTTGTTCTACCCTGCGACTCTTACAGCTTACCCAGATTATGTATGCGTGACTCGTCATTTGGCTCAGGGCCACGGCCAACGTCTCTCCTGCAATATGAATGCTTCAGAGGCTCACACACTCTGCACATATTACATTGTAATACTGGAATATAATCCACAGGGATGTCAGGGTCCTGATACCGTCTTCACCGCTTCCTGATATACCAGCCTTCTGTACTCCGGCATTCCTCAGGCAACTACTCCCTGTATTTGAACCATTCATCACAACTGCATCACTACCTGTACCTGTTCACTTTCAAGATTGTTGTGTGCACCTTGTGTTTTTGTTCCTCGATATGCGAGGAAACTTGTATTTTCAATGTAATGCTGACCTCGATATTCCAGAGGTTTGCACCCACCTGTGTCACCACTGCGTGACCCACTCTGTCCGTCCTCTCTAAAACACCTTTCGTGCTTATCGGAAGTAATGTAAAATAAATTGTGCAGTCACGTACCACTTTTTGTGTGATTATACAATAAACACACACGTTTAGCACCTACTTGTCTCTGGTTTTGGATCTCCCCATCCCGATTATCTCTGTTTATTATACATATTACATTGTAATACTGGAATATAATCCACAGGGATGTCAGGGTCCTGATACCGTCTTCACCGCTTCCTGATATACCAGCCTTCTGTACTCCGGCATTCCTCAGGCAACTACTCCCTGTATTTGAAGCACTTAGGTATTGGAAGCGATGGTGGCGGGTCAATTTGCTATGCGTGAAGCCTTCTGTGTAATAGACTCACTGTCCCCTTCCACATTGAGCAAGTACTCCTTAATGTTGCATTAATCATGTAGTCCTTTCTCTTCTCCATTTCCTTCTACCACTCTATTCTGTGCTATTGATGCAGTAGCATGCATCATGTCCATGTGCCTTATGTGTCCTTGGTGCCCTGACCCCCCACATGTATCATGTGAAGTACTGTGCATATAGTGTACTTGCTCACGATCAACATCAACACGTAACTAATCACTTCTGTTAGTGTATTATTTTCTTGCCTTTTCTGCACAAGATGGTCTCCATGCACTATTGCTAACCTTTTTCCTTAACAACATCACCTGTACACTTGCACGTTGTAAACACGCAAAAGCCATTGTGGCCTTGTCTCCCCTTCCAGTGATTGTCATGAATTCTTGTAAGTATTGATTATCTGATTGATCTGTGTTAGTAAACCATTGTCTACATTCACCTGTCCCCAACCTCTTGTCCTGTGTCCCCTTGCAAACTTTTTGGGATATTCGATGTATGCCTGAGCAATGCGCAAAGCATGTGTTAATTGGTAATGTGCTTCCCTGACTGTATGCAGTGCAATGTTACTACAACAAACAGCTGATGGACTGCATTATGCAGACATTGGCAGTGTTCCAAGGTTATCCCATGTTTTGTTTTGCTTACATGTTCGGCATATGCGCTCTCTTCACAGTTTCATGCGGCATGTGGAGTGAAGTGTGAATGTGTATGGGACTGATTGTGGGTGTGTTGCATGCACATTTGCTGCATGCCATTGATGGGGACAGGCAATGTGTGAGCAATTGTTGGGTGTGAGTTTGTGTATTGTGTGTTTGAATTGCATGCAGTGTACAGGTGTTTCTGCATGTGTGCAGGTACACACATTACTGGCTGAATTGAGACTTGTGTGGTTTGCATGTGTTTCATTTCACTGAGGGTTGCCCATGTGAATTTAAGCATTTGTAATGATGTATGTGGTACATGACAATGTTTCATGTGTTTCTTTGCAGATCCTTCTGTCTGGTAATGATGGGTATTTCATGTTATGAAATTGGAGTGTGAACTGCATGGCAAGGGTACAGGTAAGATGTTCTTTTACATTGATTGTTATGTAAGGTTACAGTTTTAACCTGCATGTTAGTTGTTGACATCCACCAATGCAGATTTTGTACACTACAGTGTGTCTGGTGCACAGGGCTCAGGGATCAAGCTATGTTGTGGTTAACCTCATTAGTTTCTGCCCACCCATCCCACGTGGATCTCAAAAACTTTAATTCTTCTATGGCTCTTTCAAACTGTGCTGTTAAACAAGAATGTGAGTATACCTCTGGATTCAAGTGTTATGTGGATGACACAGTACTTTATTTCAGGCTACCCTCAGCCTCCTCAACCTCATCACCCATTTCTGACTGTCTGTCCATGATTTAGTAATGGTGTGCAACGAAGAACCTCCGCCTTGGCGCCAGCAGGACTGGGTGCATTTGCATTGTGGCCAAAGGACCAGCTTTCCCACTTTCTGTGTGGCCAGACTCACTTGGTCCTACAGCCACAACTACCTGCACACATATTAATGTTGTTGGTCATGTTCGCCTGAACTATCTCCTTCTCATGTCCCATTTCAGTCATATCTTGTAAGTACAACTATCTGCTACGCCTACTCTGAGGTACTGCACCTTTACTCACTTTTGCCCAGCAGGACACTGTCTCCAAAGCCCTGATTTTAGCCAGGCTGCATCCTCTGTGACTCATTCAGAAGAAGACCACAAGGATTATGCTTGGCTTCAAGACCAGGGACCACATCTGTCTGACACTGATTTTCCTCCACTGGCTAGCCATGGCTGAAAGAATCGATTCATAGAAAGTATGCATTGTACACAGGGCTTTGTGGGGCCTGTGTGCTAACTATCTGCAAATATGCATACCTCAATGCTGTCCCTCCAGAGCCATATCATAATCTTACTCCAACCTTCTTCAAGTGAGCCAGTTCTGAATATTTTTTTAGGGAGATCTTTATTGTCAGCAGGGGCCACCCTCTGGTATACCCTTCCTGTCACCCTCTGTTTGGGGCATCATATCCTTAAGTTCCTGGAATACCTCAGGAATTTCCTTTTTGACTCTTCCTTCTCTGTACCTCTTGCCTGCTAAGCAATCCCTCTGCTCTCTCACTCTCTCCGTACATTTTTCCTTGCAGCTTGATGACTGGCTGCTTGATGTACCTCAGGGTCTCACAGGCCCCTGTCACCCCCGGCAATGTTTTGTGCACTTGCCTTCGGGACCGTAACTAGTGTAATCATCACTGCACTTGGCAAATTACCCTAGAGAGTTGCATCTCTCTGCACTTACCCCCGCCTCCACTGACTAAAATGCACTTGCAACACCTCTGAACTTGTTCCCACACTCCAAATACCACTCCCCTGTAAATGTATGTGAACTTGCTCCTTCTGATTGTACCATGACTGTACAGCATCTGTCTGTTCCACCCTGTCCTCGCTTGATGAAACTGTAGCTTCATCGTCAAACATAATCACTGTTGCCACCACTGTTGATTGTATGAAATACACAGAGCCATCCTGGAGTGACTATTATGGTTTCAATGATTCTAGGGATCTGTACAAGTGTTCTTTTACCCCCTTTGTTACATCCATCCTTGAGCACTTTGAGACAGTTGCCTTGTGTATCAGGCATTTCGGAATATACTTTTCCATGATGTGGCATACAATGACACAGTACAATGATCATTTTACATGACATATGGGAAGGGTTGAGTGACACAGAGGTGACTTAATCAAAGGTTCGGCATGTTGGTAATGGTGTCATTGTGTTACTTGTGGTGGTAAAAGAGGAATGTCTTTTAAGTTGTAAGGGGTGCACACAATTCTGCACATCCAGGGGCACATGCTCACGTGTATTGGTGGGCACAGTTGATTGGCCCATTGTCATCATTGAATGACATCTTCAATGTGGCACAGTCAAGTGCATTCCATAGGGGATGGAGTTTAGGTGAAAAAAGTAGCCACAAGCTGGCTATGGGCAGCCTCTCCAAGTGTCCTTTACCCAGCCATATGCAAGAGGCATGCCTCTGGGTGTGGATGTGGGGGCACCACCATGTGAACCGTGTTACAACATTGTGCAGGACACATGCTGCCACAATGTTCCTGCACAATACTACTGCTAGTGCATATAGCAACTCACCACCAGAGTGTTCAACGGAGCGGAAATGTGACTTTAGCACTCTGAATGTGTGCTCCACTATGGCCCGAGTTGCAATATGGGCAGTGTTTTATCTTACCTGGCAAGAGTTGTGGGGTTAGGTATTGCCTTCATCATGTAGGTGCTCAGAGGGTGGGCACTTTCCCCTGGAGAGGTGAGAATGTTTGTCATTAGTGTATATTTGTCTGTGTCTAAAATGCATGCATCTGCAGGGCCATTTATACTCACCAATGAGCCATGTGTTGCCATGCCTGCCAGCTTCCAGTGCCCGGTGTAGGGGTGACATTCTGAATATATAACTGTCATGGGTGGAGCCAGGATAGTTTGCATAGACAGAAGTAATGATGCCCTTGGCATCAGTACAACCTGAACATTGATGGAGTGTCAGTGTTTCTGGTTGCAATATATATTCTCTGTTGCCCTAGGTGGACGTAGAACATGGGTGCAATCAATGGCACCAAGCACTTTAGGGAAGTAAGCAACCCCATAAAAATCCTGGACCATGGCCTGCCTTTCAGAAGGTGTTCTGGGAATATAGATGTGCCGACGGACTGAGGTGCGTGCAGTCATTATTGCCAACACCTGGTGTAGGCAGCGTGACTGCATGGCCTGTGAAATGCCCCCATCTATGGCAGTGGTTCGCTGGAATTACCCAGTGACCAGAAAATGCAGTACACTGAGCACCTTTTGTAAGCGGCTCAGTGCTTGGGAGCACAGGGTGGGTGATGTAAGGTCATCTTGCCACTACGTGACCAGGTCTAAGATGATATGATTGGGAAACCTATTCTTGGCATAGACCTGGTCATCAGACATTCCAAAAAGGGTGGTCCTTGGGTGGAAAATCCAGGCCCTGGCCATCCTCTTCCTCCTGCGGTGTCCTGCGATCAATGCTGCAACAAACGGCTCGTTTATCGTGGCAGTATACGTGCGTTTGTTGATCGTGCATCCTTTTTATGCATTTTTTGTGTGTGCATTAAGGTTTACGCCTGATATCGCGTGGCGTAAGTTTTTCAGAACCCTCTGCTCCACCTGCCCTGTCTGAAATAGAAGATGAGAATAAGAAAGACGATGGGTTATACCCATTAACACTTTAACTGCCATGGTTATTTCCCCCCAGTGCCAAGGCCTTTTTTGGTGATTTCGGTATGTGGCCATTCAATGCCTTGTAACATTTTTGTTACATGAGATATCTCGGACAAATTTGGCTCCTTATTTTGGCTCCTTTTTTTCCACATGTAGGCGGTTGTAACGGCACCCAGGAATCCTAGGTTGCAGTAGGGGGGTGAGAGAAAATAAGCAAAAAGGGCGAAAATATTGGGTTTTTTCAAAAATGATGTACCAAGAAGCCTGTGGATTTTTCCTTGTAAGAGCTAGGAACAAATGGTTTGCTGTGCTGAATTCCCCAATGTCCTGGCTTTCAAGAACAGGTTAAATGGAAACGAAAAAAACGTTTTGTGAGAGGTAGGCAATTTTGGCCATTTTTGCCAATTGGACATGCATGGACAGAATGGAAGAAAAGGGTAGGAAAGCCGGATTGGAGGACAGAAAGGCATATATTTCTGAAAAGTAGACAAAATTCCAAGTTTGGAAAGGGGTGATTTGCATAGGTCGGGCAACAACTAGGCAGGGGAAAATGCCATAGATGGGGGGAAAAGCAGGAAAATGACCAAGAAAAAGGTATGTGTTGGACATGGTTGGCTTGGTACGGCAATGGCTTCTATGAATTTTGAGAAAAGCAATGCTCTGCTACATTCCCCCGACTCTTGCAGTTAGGAAAGCACACATTTTTTGTAGTGTTTTACAAAACAAGCAATACCACAATCCAAACACTTAGCCATGGTACACAGGAGTTGAGTTTTATGCTCATGGCCCGAATAGACGCACTTAGCATGTGTAAATCGGGAAAACCAATGTGGTGAGGAACGGCAAGCATACATTTTTTGAAAGAGCACAGGCAGACCTTTTCAAGGGTAGGTGACTTGTGCAGGTTACAAAAGTGTATGGTGTATAAAGCAGCAACTAAATGTAGGTCACATTTGGGAAATGAAAGGGTTGTGTGGCAAAGAGCACCAGCAAATGGGTCGACACGTTATGAAAACCACACAAACACAACAAATGTTATACCTTGCTGCATTTCTAAAGGTTTCCTGATGAAAATGGTACCTCACATGTGTGGGTGCACCTACCTGGCCGCCAAGGGGAAAGCCTAAAACACAAGTAACCCCAAGTCTGTTTTCACACCTGAATTTCACACTGTCTGCAGATGGGCACATCATACAGATATGGGCCTTGGGTGTCCAAGCCACCGAGGAAAACAGGGAACCCCATGCATTTCCGAAAAGAGGACACCCGTGGGAATCCGCAGAGGTATGATTTGCGCAAATCGGCCCAGAATTTATTAGGCAGACACCCCTGCAAATTCCGAAATGTTGGAAAAAACACATTTTCTGCACATTTCATTTGGCTCATCCATCGAAACAAGCCACCAACAACACATGGCCTACCGCCCCACGTTCCCAGAGGTGTCCCAATGAAAATGGTACCTCACATGTGTGGGTGCACCTACCTGGGCACTAAGGGGAAAGCCTAAAACACAGGTAACCCCAAGTCTGTTTTGACACCTGAATTTCACACTTTCTCCAGACAAGCACAACATACAGATATGGGCTTCGGGTGTCCAAGCCACCAAGGAAAACGGGGAACCCCATGCATTTCCAAAAAGAGGACACCCGCGGGAATCCATAGAGGTATGATTTGCGCAAATCAGCCCAGAATTTATTACCCAGACACCCCCGCAAAGTCTGAAATGTGTGAAAAAAATGCATTTTCTGCACATTTGACTCGGCTCACCCATCGAAACACGCCGCCAACAACACATGGCTTACTGTCCCGCGGTCCCACAGGTGTCCCTATGAAAACGGTACCTCACATGTGTGGGTGCACCTACCTGGGCGCCAAGGGGAAAGCCTAAAACAAAGGTAACCCCAAGTCTGTTTTGACACCTGAATTTCACACTTTCTCCAGAGAAGCACAACATACAGATATGGGCCTTGGGTGTCCAAGCCACCAAGGAAAACAGGGAACCCCATGCATTTCCGAAAAGAGGATATCCGTGGGAATCCGCAGAGGTATAATTTGTGCAAATCGGCCCAGAATTTATTACCCAGACACCCCCGCAAAGTCTGAAATGTGGGGAAAAAAATGCATTTTCCGCATATTTCACTCGGCTCACCCATCGAAACACACCGCAAACAACACATGGCCTACCGTCCGCATTCCCACAGGTGTCCCGATGAAAACGGTACCTCACATGTGTGGGTATACCTACCTGGGCACCAAGGGGAAAGCCTAAAACACAGGTAACTCCAAGTCTCTTTTGACACCTGAATTTCACACTTTCTCCAGACAAGCACAACATACAGATATGGGCCTCAGGTGTCCAAGCCACCAAGGAAAACAGGGAACCCCATGGATTTCCGAAAGGAGGACACCCGTGGGAATCTGCAGAGGTGTAATTTGTGCAAATCGGCCCAAAATTTATTACCCAGACACCCCCGCAAAGTCTGAAATGTGGGAAAAAAACCTAATTTTCCGCACATTTCACTTGGCTCACCCATCGAAACACGCCGCCAACAAAACATGGCCTACTGTCCCGTGTTACCACAGGTGTTCTGATGAAAACAGTACCTCACATGTGTGGGTGCACTTACCTGGGGGCCAAGGGAAAAGCCTAAAACACAGGTAACCTCAAGTCTGTTTTGACACCTGAATTTCATTTTTTCTCCAGACAAGCACAACATACAGATATGGGCCTCGGGTGTCCAAGCCACCAAGGAAAACAGGGAACCTCATGCATTTACAAAAAGAGGACACCCGTGGAAATCTACAGAGGTATGATTTGCGCATATTGGCCCAGAATTTATTACCCAGACACCCCTACAAAGTCCAAAATGTAAAAAATGCATTTTCCGCACATTTCACTCGGTTTACCCATTGAAACATGCCACCAACAACACATTTACGAAAAGATGACACCTGTGGGAATCCACAGAGGTCTGCCTTGCGCAAATTGCCACAGTTTTTATTAGCCACAATCCCCGACAAAGTGTGATATTTGGTGGGGAAAAAACACAATGTTCACTTTGTATGAGGTTCTGGGTAATAAATTCTGGTCCGCTTTGCGCAAGTCAGACCTCTGTGCATTCCCACGGATGTCCTCTTTTGGGAAATGCATAGGGTTCCCTGTTTTCCCTGCTGGCTTCGACACCCTAGGCCCAAATCTGTAGGTTGCCCACATGAACAAATTGTGCTGTGGCGAAAGGCTTGGGGTTACCATCGGGTTACCCTTTTTCTTTTGCAACCCCGGTAGGTGCATCCACACATGTTAGGTACCTTTGTCGTCGGGACACCTGTGGGAACGCGAAAAGTTATGACATCTGTTGTTGGCGACGTGTTTCGGTGAGTGGACACAGGGACATGTCTCTGAAATTGGCTGGAAATGAAGACAATTCTCAGACATTTCGTTCTGGCCACCCACCGAAACACACCACCAACAACACATGGCCTACCTTCCCGCATCCCCACACGTGTCCCGATGAAAACGGTACCTCACATGTGTGGGTGCACCTACCGGGGTGCAAAAGGAAAAGGGTAACCCACTGGTAACCCCAAGCCTTTCGCCACTGCCCATTTTGTTCATGTGGGCAACCTACAGATTTGGGGCTAGGGTGTCGAAGCCAGCATGGGAAACAGGGAACCCCATGCATTTCCCAAAAGATGATACCCGTGAGAATCCACAGACGTCTGCCTTGTGCAAATTGCACCAGATTTTATTAGCCACAATCCCCGACAAAGTGTGATATTTGGTGGGGAAAAAAACACAATGTTCACTTTGTCTGGGGATCTGGGTACTAATTTCTGGGCCGCTTCGCGCAAGTCAGACCTCTGTGCATTCCCACTGGTGTCCTCTTTTGGGAAATGCATGGGGTTCCTTGTTTTTGTTTTCCTGGGCCTAGGGTGTCGAAGCCAACAAGGAAAACAGGGAACCCCATGCATTTCCCAAAAGAGGATACCCGTGGGAATCCACAGAGGCTTGACTTACTCAAATCAGCCCAGAATTTATTACCCAGACACCCCCAGCAAAGACCCACATGGGAGAAGGGTGCCCAAGGCCAGGGATATTACCGCCGACTTTGCTGGAGCCCTGGCTGCTCTGCGTTTCAGCTTCTCCACACCAAGGAGTTTCGCCAGTGTGCCAATACCTCCCCGAAGGGAAAAGCTGTAATGCAGCCCAGCTGCAACTCCAGGACAGTTGGAGGTGATCTGCCCAGATGGGCCATACCCACCCACACCACCAACAATTCAGCCCCAGTCTCACCCACCCCACTGACAGTGGGTACTAACCATAGAATAATAAAAAACAGTACTCTTATAACATTGCAGCTGCTCGGGTAGAAAAAGCTGTAAATAAAACAAAAAGCATGTTACCTACGGTCACACCAACAAAATGTAGCCCTCCCTGGGGGCAGAAAAGGGGGGTGGCTGTCCTGCACTCCTCCCTGGCCTCAGGCGTCCTTTCCTAGGAGCAGAAATCTGGTCCCAGGGAGGGCTGCATGACATGGCACCCACTCCATTGCGGGGGGGGGAGGCCTACGCCCCATCCCATTAGAAAATTCCCTGTCTCTTTGGGGTGCCCAACAGCCCCCCTAAAATGCGTTCCACCATTTTCCCTTTTTTCCTTTGGTAACCCAATTCCCCTTGGCGCAGAGGGGCACATTTGTGTGCCAATCAGGGCCCAGGGTGCCCAAACCTTACCGTCCCACCCACTGGAGGCCTGTCCCACACTTTTTGGGGGCCCTCTCCCCCCTCAACCCAGGGCCGCTTACCTAGTCTGCAGCGCCCCCTCCCCCCGTGTCACAAACGGATCTCTATTTATCCTGTGACATTGCTGCCCACGGATTGCGCGCCCTGCGGCTGATCCGTGAGAAGAAATGCCACACAATGGGTATCGTTGGAAAGGGGAGAATCTCCCCTTTCCAACAATACCTGCCTCAATCTCCGGCTTGAAATACAGCCGGAGTTCGAGGTGGAGAAAGAAGGGCACTCACCTTCTTTCTTCACCTCAGCAGCCAAAAATGGCTGTTGCAGTGATTTTACTTTCAGTTTCACGGCAACGTGCTTTACGCACGCTGACGTGAGACTGAAGGTAATCCAGCCCCCTGGCAGTGAGGGGGGACCTCCCCCTCACATAGCCAAGTGGCACAGCGAGTAGAGCGCTCGCTTTGACATCTGTTCAGAGCCTGCTAACGCAGGTTTGAATCCCGGCTGGGCCAAACTCAGCCTTTCATCCTTCCGAGGTCGATAACTGAGCACCACACACCCTGGGTAATAATAAGCAGTGCTCAGATACCTGAGGGTTCGTAGCGCTATATAAATGCCACATTATTATTGTTATTATTAGCCCAGGGGTTGGATTACAGTTTTGAGCGATCCCTGCTTTGCAGGGATCGCTCAATACAAGGTGCCAAAAAGGATGAGCTATCTCGTCCTTGGCACTGCACATGCAATTCCAAGGATGATAACTCGTCCTTGGCACTAAAGGGGTTAAGGGAACTTAAAGCAGCAGCGGGGTATGGCAACCCGGCTTATAAATCACCTACGCAAAGTAGTGACGAGGGCCCATAGAAAAATACTGAGAAAGATGTAATCTATAAAGTCCTGAGAGACAACCAGAGACGTGATAAGGAAAGAAGCTATCAACCAAGTACATCTCTAGCTATAGGAAGACAAATAATGAGATGGAAGGGAGAAAGAGATACAACTGATGAGATAGCCCTCTTACAGAACAAATGGATGGGAGGTCAGATTTTGCTTAAACTCGATGGTAAAGGCATTGAGGATGTAAGATAAAGGGGAGATCAAGACAAGCAAGATAAAAAAAGACAAAGAAAGGGAAGAACGATTGAAAGATGAAGGAGCGAAAAGGAAAGATAGAGAGAGACGAGAGCAGTTATGTCAAGACACACAAGCTAAAAAACAAGGGAGAGCAGAAGAGGAAAGAAAATGCAACAATAAACATAGAAGAGTTGATGAGCAAGAGAGGCTAGAAAGAAAAAGAATCGAACAAGAGGAACAGAAGTTAAGGGATAAAAGATTACAGAGACAAAGGGATGAGGAGATACGAAGGACAAATGAGAGAAGCGAAATGAAACAGAAAGGGGAAGACAGAGTGAGAAAAGAAGCAAGAAAGCAAAGAGAATTTGATGATGATATGGAACGTAAAAGAATGCAGAGAGCATGCGATCTAGATTACTTGGAAAAGGAAGTAAGAAATCCTGATTCAAAAGTAGCATGGCAGGGCATAGAGGAATTCTACCCAAAATATGAGTCATTACCAGGCCTATCTAGAGCAATTCTAGAAGATGAGTTTGACTCTAGGAGCATTGAGGACGCAATGGATAAAGTATACCATGAAATGAGAGCTCAGAAATAGCCGAAGGGGAAGGGAAAAAATGTCCCAAGAGCACTCAGTTGTATGACATGGAGGAAGCCTCATGTAGTGCGAGACATACAGAGCTGTCTTTACAATGACTGACTCTAAATAGAGATGATGAAGAGAGAAGTTGCATAAGTTGGACACAAGAAATGTCAGATGAAGAAAGGGAAGCCTTCCATGGGGAAGAGAGAGATAATGCATGTGGTCGTTAGGGATGCTTTTCTATGGATAAGGAAGTAAGATGATTGGATTTAAATGTTCCTGTATCTAAGGCGTCTAAGCCATTGACATAGTCAGACCGACCTAAGAGGCAACTCCATGGTCAGAGTGGGAGTCACCGCCTTATGTAAGCAGGTTTAGATCATTGCCAGGTAGACTGCGATGTTGCAATATTGTCCCTGCAGTGGACAGACAAATTATGAGAGATGAGAATGAGTTTGGGGCATTACCGTTTCCTTTATTAGAAAAAGGAGGGGCAGACTAAAGTATGTACCGTAACCTCAGATGGACAAGGATAATTTAAGGTTTAAACTCCCGATTTCACTTCTGGCGCTGAGAAATGCATACATGAATTAGAGAAAATGACAGAAGGAAACACGTTGGCTATAGGGGACGTTAAGGGTCTTTTAATCGCCATACTTGGTGAGAGAGCTGATGACGTGTGGGCCAAGGTAGGTACCCTGATGTGACTACAGTCAACACTGCTCACAATAGAGCACCATTTAATAACTGTAGGGCAGAAGTCTGGAAAGCGCTTTGAGTACTCTATCCAGACACGTCCGATATGGGAGCTATAATGACAAAAAAGATTAAGGAAGAAGATGATACGTTAGTTTACATTCAACATTTTCAGGAATCTTGAGCTTGGGAAACACACAAATCCTGGGGGAAATCTATACCAGTATTCTATCATATATTATGCGAAGGGCTGCCAGAGCCAGTATATAAGCAGCTCAAGAAGTTAGTGGGGATAGAAGCAAAACCGTGGTCGGAAATTCAGCTGACCATTGCACATTACTGCATACTCTTGCAAAAAAAGTATCACAAAAAAACGATGCTCACAAAGGCCAGGACGCAAAATGAGTGCAGAAAATATAGTCCAAATATGCCATTGAAGGGACAAAGTTGACCAGCGTAGACGGATCAAACTCACAGCAGACAGTGAATAACCATATCACAGGGAAACAATCAATTTCGTTTGATGAAAATAATAGTGGATATACTCCACGAGGAAAGGGATTTTGAGGACGAGGTTGGCAAGGTTCTGAAGGGAATTGGCAGAATAATCAGTGAATCTTTCAGAATAACCAAGGTGGGTTTCAAAATATGCAGAAACATAATCAGAGTATGCAAAATGGGCAGGTTGGGAGGCCACCACCTATATGTTTTGACGTGTGGAATGACAGGGCACTTCTTTTGCATGTGTATGGGGATGGTGCAAAATGTCCAGTTTTCAAGAGGGGGATGTGAAATCCACCTGCATATTCGCGCAGAATGGAGATGGATTTGCACAGAATCAAACAGTGCAGCAGCAAGCTCTGAGAGAGCTTGCAACCACAGCAGGTAGCAGTTAATCGGCCACAAGGACAGTCACAGCAATCACCCATGCAGCTTCAGAAAACCCCAAACACAGGTCAGTTAATGACTCCTGGAATAGGGGATGTCACTGCCAATGGGGGGAATCCTTTCACAAGTAAAGGGATGAGGCTGTACCCGCAATAGGACAGCTCACTGGGAAACCGGATGTGTTCAGTACAATCCGTGACGCCAAACCCTCATGAGGATCCAAGGGTTGACATCAGCATAGGGGGCAACAGGTTATCGTTTTTAGTAGACACAGGTGCAACGCGCTTATGTATACATGAAGGAACAAAATGTCTGGCAATGCCATGAATACTCAGGGGTTCAAGCAGAGTTCCTTTCACTGAAGAATTACCAGTTTCTATAGGAGAATGTGACATGATGGTGCCACTGCTATATTCGAGGCAAACAACTGTCAAAAAATTGGGACAAGATTTAATGACTACGTTGAATATGACAATCTTGTTCACTGATGAAGGTATAGTGTGTTCAACACCAGGAATGCATTATGTAAACATGTGTGAAATGATTATGGCATATGCAGGACAACTAGCTATGAGAACAATTCCATTTGAACCAGAGGTTTTTCAGTATGGCGTACACATTCTGTTGTTATGGTTGCCAGGCCTAGCAGGCAGACCAATGAGACCTCCAGATGAATTTTTGTTCAGACCAAGAATACCTATGCTTGTAGAAAAGGATGAGTTTTTCCCGAAGAGATACAAGCAGCCATAGTACGAGTCGAAATGGCTTTGCTTGATGGACTTGATGATGCAGGAAAACAATGGCATGCAGTAATCACCATCGGGGAGGGTTAAAGACTAACTGACGTCACTGATAAAGATCTGTTTGGAGATCATACATCTGATGAAGAAGTAATATTCGATATGTGCATTACTTTTTGGGTAAGAGTAATTAAAAGAGAAGTTCCTTATAACATGATAATAGCACAAAAATGTCCTGAGTATTTTGATGAAGATATGGTGAAAGTGGCAGCTTCATTATGGACCACCGCCCTTATGACGCAGGCCTAATAAAGGGGGTTGGAGAAGAGAAGATTAAATTGAAACCAGGAGCAATTTTACCTCGAGCACGACAATATCCTATGTCTCGAGAGGCAGATGAAGGTTTTTTAAAGACAGTTTCTGCCATGATGGATCAGGGTATCTTAGTGACATCAGAGTCACTCTGTAATACGTCAGTGTACCCTATGAAAAAAAGTAAGGGGGGTTGTGGCGTTTAGTGCAGAACCTTCGACCTATAAACCAAATTGTAGAGGCCGAGTTCCCTCTAGTTCCTAACCCGTCTACGATCCTATGTGATATATCTGTTGACATACGTTGAATGAATTGAAAAATGCATTTTTCTCAATCCCATTGCATAAAGACTCACAGGATCTGACGTCATTCACGTTCAGACAGACTCGCCTGAAAAGCACTTGTTTATGCCAGGGGTACTGTGAGTTCCCATTGATTTTCAATAGAGTCCTTCAGATGGACTTAAGCAATATCGCTTTGGAAAGCGTTGCGTTGCAATAAGTAGACAACATTTTAGTTTGCAGCACCTCAGAGGAAGAGTGCAGATGCAATTCTGTCCAGCTGATGATTATACTTGCTGACAAAGGATATAAAGTTGATAGAGAAAACTTACAATATTTTCAACAAGAAGTGTTGTACATAGGCCAAATGATTTTGCATGAAGGGAAAAAGGTAACCCCTGAAAGAGCTGAGGCTATTTTAAAAACAGCAAAGCCACACACGATAAAACGCATGCAGAGATTTTTGGGATCATGTAACTATGTCAGAGTATGGGTCTTTGGGCCTCATTCCGAGTATGGCGGTAAGGGATAGCGGCCACCGGTAACGAGACCGGTGGCGGTATTCCCTTACCGCCATACTCCGAGTTCCCTCTGCGCCCTCGCCTTTAACGCCTGCTTTGAGCAGGTGTTAAAGTCGAGGGCGCAAAGGGGCCTCCAAGCCAATAACGGTGACCCTAATGAACGGTCACTGTTATTTGCATCTTCCCCATTCCCATTGAGCCCTATGGGGGCTCATTTGGGAATGGGGAAGAGCCTTGGTGAATGGGGAATTACCGCCCCGCCAACCTTGGAATGGGGCGGTGATTCGGCCATCCACCAAGGCGCTGCCGTTCCGGGTACGGCGTCAACCAAGGCGTTAATAGCGCCATTGGTTAGCGCCGTACTCGGAATGAGGCCCTTTGACTATAGTTTGTATATAAGGTCTCTATTGCAGGCCCTAAAGAAAGCACTGGCAACGCAAGAGAAAAATGTGTGGACTGAAGAAATGGAAGAAGGGTTTGATGAATTGCACGGCTCCAGTTTTAGGGATTCCCAATTATGCTGAGGAATTCATCTTGTTTTCACATACAGATGGCACTGTTATTACAGCAGTTCTTGAAATCCAGCGATTAAAATCGTTTGATGTAAAACAGTGAATCCTGCATTGTTTATAGCTGAGCCAATGACAGAAGGAGAGTCTGTACACGATTTCACAAACTAGGAAGAGTTCTCTGATGAGCTCCCCCAGAATAAAGGAGAATGCATTAGCATGAGGAGAGATTGTTTTTATTGACAGTTCTTCAAGGAAAGATCAAAATGACAGACAATGATATACAGGTGCCACTGTGGTAATATGCAAATTAACAAGGGGGTCCTGGGAGTCCCTCTGCCAGACATTAGTCCTGGTTACGAGAGACTTACCCAGAGTCTTTAGCTCACTATCTTTCACAGAGAAGAAATATCCCAAACATATCAGTCTTTGTCCTGCCCTGGGGCAGTCCAGCACCGAAATGCTAGGCAATTCTCCTCTGAACAAGAGTACCAACAGAAACCCCAGACACGTGTTTTAGTCTGGTTGGACCTCATCAGTAGGGTGGATCTGTGCCTCTCTAAGAATAGTGAGCAAGGGGTCCACGTCTGGATTCCCCTAGTAACTTAGGGTGAGACCCAAAGTTACTTAAATATGCAAATTAACAAGGGGTCCTGGGAGTCCCACTGCCAGACATTAGTCCTGGCTATGAGAGACTTACCCAGAGTCTTTAGCTCACTATCTTTCACAGAGAAGAAATATCCCAAACATATCAGTCTTTGTCCTGCCCTGGGGCAGTCCAGCACCGAAATGCTAGGCAATTCTCCTCTGAACAAGAGTACCAACAGAAACCCCAGACACGTGTTTCAGTCTGGTTGGACCTCATCAGTAGGGTGGATAGTTACTTAAATATGCAAATTAACAAGGGGGTCCTGGAGTTACTTAAATATGCAAATTAACAAGGGGGTCCTGGTAAAGCACATGGCTAATGGGGAATTCTGGATGCTATTAGTACTCGATGGCCGTCTGATTATTCAGCACAGGCTGCACAATTATTGACATTGATACTCGTGATGAAGAATCATGCAGACCAGGAAGTAACAGTGTACAGGGATTCCGCCTATGTGACATCAATGGTGCACGCAAGGCTAGCACGTTGGAAAAGGTGGGGCTGCCTCTGAGCAGAAGGCACACCAGTGCAGCAGGCCGCCTTATTGGATAGACTCATTAAGGCACTACAACTCCCAGTAGGCATTGCAGTCGTTAAATGTACAGCCCATACTAAAGGGTCAGATATTATCTCACATGGAAATCAAGCACCAGATGCTGAGGCCAAGCATGTAGTGATTACAGATAAAGAGATGATGAATGTCGAGACGCTTGATGTGAATGAAAAAATGATTATTATGATGACTGTATCTGAAGGGTACAACCACTTCTTAAAATGCAGTTAGTGGAGGTCCAGGGGGGAGCACCTCAAGAGGAAACGAATTTGTGAACATGAAGGGGGCGTTCTTTAAACCCCTCTGAAGCATTGTGGCGACAGGACAGCACTGGTAAACCGGTGATGTCATAGCCTTATTAAAGGTTGCACTGGAACAGATACACTACCCTGCACATACAACTCGGGAGAATCTCGCTACAGCTGTCGCTGAGGAATGGTTTGTGCCAAATTGAATGGAGCATGTTGCATTTTTTATGGTGAACTGTATTGTGTGTCAACAATTCATTGGTGGGCACATACTGCGCTCAGTTAGGGGAGTCATTCTGAGACCTAATGGCCCTAATCAGCACTTGCATATCGACTATGTCGACATGATACAAGTATGTAATGGATTTCAATACCTGATCTTTGTGGTGTGTCCCTTCTCAAGGTGGATCGAAGCAGGTCCATGTATACACACAGATTCCACCTGTGCAGCAAAATTCTTAGTGCTGGAAGAGTTTCCTAGCTGGGGAGTATGTGAAGTTATGAGGTCAGATAATGTCCCGCATTTTGTAAATCAGATATTTGAACAGATCATCTTGTTACTTGGTATAAAGCACACATTTTCTTCAGTTTACCATCCACAAGGAAATGGGGTTGGTGAGAGGATCAATGGCTTGCTTAAAGAAAGAATAGCCAAGTTGAAGCTTACCTTGAAAGGGTGGTCGCATTGCCTACCACTCGCATTATATATTTTAAGGAAGCAACCAGGTTCTGACCACCATCTCACACCCTATGAAATAGTGACAGGCAGACGAATGAGAACCCCCCTAATGCCTTCATCCAGAGTTAGAAGTGGTGCTGAGCCAACTGCAGAACTATTAGGATTGGAATTAGGTGATTATTTGAAGTGTATGACTTCCAGTATTTCTGTCATTTCAGGACAGCTGCAGCGATGAGGGTGTAGAGCAGTACAGAACACAGAAGGAGATGCTTCGACAGACCAATCTCAAAAACATTCTGTTCTCCAACTATTCCTAGGAGATGCGGTTTTAATCTGCAACCATGTAAGGAAAAAGTGGGACAAACCCTGTTTTTACGGTTCCGTTCATTGTGGAAGACATCACGCTGTCTGCTGTCAACGTGCAGGACAGGCATGCCGAGATCTTCTTGGAGGATGTTAAAATCTTTGCTGTAGAAACTCCTCTGCCTGAAGCCCTGCATGATGATGCAGGTACAAGCATCGGGGAAGAACCACAGCACGTGCAGCCGAGATCTATGATGAGGAAGAGGGACGCAGAAGCTGACAAGTAGAAAGAGAAAGAGTTCATTGGACTGTGGCTTGGTTCAGGACACTCCTTTTAAGCCATTTAGAAAAGGGTCAAGGAAAACTGGTTCGAACACTCTGTGCTGTCATTTCAGGGTGAAAGAAGATCTTTGGTTCTTAAAGCCACAGTAGCTTATTGACTTTGGAGTGAGGCATGCATAAGCCTTGATAAGAAGAGGGTTGTTCCAGATTTTTAATGTGGATATAGCAATTGGAAAAGGGTACAGTACCCAAACTCATTCCATACTGAGTTCCTGTTTGGATTTACCTATGGTGTTACCCAGTGATAACCTTTCTAGGCATATTCTTACTTATTTTGAGTTGGTGTTGCACGCTTACCCTTCACTCGTGGGGAGAACCACTTGCATTCCAGCTTTCTTACAAAATACTAAGGATGAAGAAGTTTTAAGAAGATTGCTTATAGTCATCACTGAACAATACTTGTAGGTACCTGAGTACAGCGAGGCGAATACAAATGTCCCTATCAAACGACGCAGCTCATAGACTAGTCAGTGTGGTGTTCTTTCGTCTGATTGAGGAGTATCCACACCTTGTTGGGAGGCACACTGATGTGCTCACATTTCTAAAGATACAAGAAACAATGTAAATCTGAATGTGATCTTGGAAGGCATTATAATCCAAGTGAGCATATATTCTGAGCGAAATCACAGATCGGTGTAGAAACTTTCCTTTGAGGGACAGATCAAAAGTTTGCTGACAGAAAAAGAATTTTGGTTCCTGCTGAAAGAAATTCGACATGTCGTCTGGTCTGAGGCAGATTTGAGGCATAGATTGGGAGATAATCTATGTCATAGAGCTTGTTTAGATTTACTGAGGTTGTTTTTTCTTCATACGAAAGAGGCATCTACCTTTCAACTGATGAAAGAATGATTCCAGAGATACAGAGCACATTGTTTTCATTGTCCAGTAAGCAGACAACTGATCGAGGACGAATTGATGAGTCAAGACAGCAGCTTCCAGAAGCAGTTCACAATGCTGATGTATTAAAGTTTGAGTTTTTCCTTGCTTAGGTAGTCAAGATGGAAAATCTAAGCAGCAACATTATATTACTGCATGAAGAAAGATGTTCATGTTGTTCAAGAAGTAAATGATATGATATGGCAAATATAACACACCTATACACAAGTGTTTCGAGGCGCGACGAGGCAAGGGAGGGGGAACAGAGGGAAGACAGATAACGATATTACTAGGCCAGGTGTCATTCAGATTGCGCAAGTGCAAGGGAGGGGGGAGAGGAAAGTGCAGGGGGAGGGGGAGGTGAAAGTGCAGTACATGGGATATTAAATAACAAGATCAATAAAAGAAAGTCCAGCTGGTGGCAAGTGCAGGGAGAGTGCAGACGTAAGTGCTGGTGGGGGGACTGTAGGGATACAGGTTAACATTTCACTGTGTTATCTACACTTGCATTGTGTTCATAATCGTACTGCTTCAATTGCCTGTGCCAACGGCATTCTATATTGGTGCAAATGGAGCTAACACTCCTGTGCATGTTTCTTAGCAGAGGTAAAATGTATGCGTGGCAACTACTAGGCAGCCTAGACCCTATGTAGTAATTCCTGTTGCAAAGAAAGATGGTATATTGCCTGAGCTTCAGAAGGATGTCATTAGCAATAATTCACATGAAAAATGTGTCTTAGAGACTGTTTCTGGATGCCAGAGACAGGCTAGGTGAAACAGGCAAGGAAAAGGGTTGATACAAGGTGAGCCTACACAAGTAATACATGAAAATTCACCTGGTCCAGTGACAATTGACCCAAAAGCAGTTTCGAAAAGAAGGTCCCAAATGGAGAATATGCGAGACATTTTCATGCCTAAATGGGCTGCTGAGCAGATGAGACATTCTGAACTTTCTCCAACTCAAGGAGCACATGTAGGTGTACCCCGTTCACTGATAGATGTGCCTATGATTTATCCAGAAAGAGGAAGTTATGCTGGTACACTTCATGACATGATTATAGAAGCTCACATGAAAAGAATGAGACCTAAAAGAAGCACACAGGAAGATAATTATGAATTGAATGATTACCTGGACAGCACGGCACACTTGGGAAATAACATATGGTACCATGGTAGAAGATCTTCAAGAGAGGAATGCTTCGTGTGTGCACTCCTGCCATACAGAATGGCGAAGTCGAAGATCTTCATAGCTGGTGAAATAAATGTCCAACAAGCACATTGTCTATCACACGTAGCACTTTGTAAGACCAGAGGCCAGTTCATGGGTAGTGATGCTTCTCTCAAATGGGCAACTGAATGGACGGATCCAGATGAGGATGACTATATTCAAGATATAAAAACAAGAAACAATGCAAAGACGAGGAGTCTTGTAATCAGATATGAAAAACCTGGAGTAAAAGGAGCTGAAATCAGAAAGGAAGTGAACAAGAAACTTGAGACTGGAAAATCTGCAGACGATATGTGAATTTAGAAGAACAGAGGTCAAATGCAAATCTGGGGATCAGTGTTATCAACGGAAGTATGGGAAAAAGTAGTGGTGATCTGCAGAACCTGGGTAGACATTGGTTGAAACAAACCTGCCATTGACATGACCTCTCGATATCCTTGCCCCTGTCATAAGAATCCGCCTGAAGCCCAAGGCCAAGTGCAACTCATGGTATGACTCGGACCTCGACACCCTAAAACGCAAGTGCAAGGTGGCTGAGAGGAAATGGCGTGCTTCATGTACATCCTCTAACAAACTGGCCTGCCACCTGCTCCAAAGGCAATACTGGCTCCAATCCAAGAAGAGAGCCCATTTCCAAGTCTGCTTCTCTGCGGCATCTAACAACTCGGCTGAACTCTTTAAAATCTGCAAGGAACTGGCCAATCCTGCTGCAGTCTCTACCTTTCCTGTTCCTTCTCAGGCCCTCTGCACGGCACTGGCCTCTCACTTCATCTCTAAAACTCAGTACATTCTGGCCTCACTCTCTTCCTATTCCCTCCCTCCCTCTACTCCCTGCTCTTCCTGTAGCCCCTCTGCAGCCACCTCTCCTTCCTCCTTCTCTGCCTTTCCGCTGTTCTCTGCAGACAAGGTTTTTAGACAAGTCCGATCTATGAAAGTCTTGTCTAAACAGGTTCACCCCTGTTCCTCCAAAACTATCAAGGACTACATCTACTCCCTGGCACCAGCCCTGGCTGATTTCTGCAATCACTCCTTCGCCACCGGCGGAGTCTTCTCTTCCCATCCCATCCCCCCTGAAGCACTCTATTGTGCACCTTCTTCTTAAAAAACCCTCTGCTGACCTCTCCTGCCTGGCTCACTATCGCCCAATCTCCATCACTCCCTTCCTGGGCAAGCTCCTGGAGAAACTGGCCATCTCCCAGCTTAATCTCCACACTGAATCTCTTGGTTGTTTTCATGATCATCAGTCTGGCTTCAGAGCTGCCAGAAGCATGGAAACTGCTCTCCTGAACATGCGTGAAGAGCTTCTCTCCAATATTTTTTATTTAACATTTTTAAAGTGCTCACACAGCCCGCAGGCATCGAGGCACTGTTACAGGTATTGTTTGTTTTTTAGTTGTGTTATTTTTTTTTTTGTCTTATTTGCGTATTTATAATGCGCTTAAATACCCAGAGGTTTCTAAGCATGGACCCGGGGATCGAACCTGTGTTGCTTCATGTCATCTTGCTTCCAATGCAAGCACGTGGCCGCTGAGCTATCCTCCCGGGACACCTTGATGCTTACACCCGCTGTGTCCTCATCCTGCTTGATCTCTCTTCTGCCTTTGACACTGTCAACCATGCCCTCCTACTCAACCATCTCCGTGATAACCTGGGTATCACTGGTCAGGCTCTGGCGTGGCTGACTTCTTTCCTCTCTGACTGACCCTCTCAGGTCCAACTCGGGTCCTTCCTCTCTGCTATCTTTTCCACTACCTGTGGTGTTCCCCAGGGATCTAAATTCTCTCCCTGGCTGTTCAACTAATACCTGGCACTCATTTCCCATCGCATTGCCGCTCTCTGCCCCAACTTTCAGTGCTATGCGGATGACACCCAGCTTATTTTTTCAGACTACCTTCAACCTCCTCCTCTCCTTCCCATATATATGATTGTCTGTCTGCTATCCAGGAATGGTGCGCCGCCAATTACCTCTGCCTTAATGCCAGTAAGACTGAGATTCTCCTCATCAGCACACCCACTCCCTCCTTTCCTGCCGCTCTCTGGCCAGCCTATCTTGGCCCTCTTCCTGCTCCCACCTGCAAGGCATAAAACCTTGGTGTCATCTTCGACTCCACACTCTCCTTCTCCCCTCACATCTCTGATGTAGCTAAGAAGTCACACTACCAGTTGCACCTCCTCAGAGGTATTCTTGCTTTCCCCTCCTTCCCCCAGAAGCTCACTGTCTCCAGAGCTCTGGTTCTCTCTAGGTTGGACTATTGCAACAGCCTCTTTCTAAATCTGCCTGCTACTACTCTCCACCCTCTGCAATTTACCCAGAATAGGACTGCAAGACTTGTACTTGGCCTCAAGCCCAGGGATTGTATCTCTCCAGGACTGAAATCTTTGCACTGGCTCCCAGTGACCGTGAGGATTAAGTTCGTCCACAAGGCCTTCTGGGGCCTGGGGCCTCAATACTTTCAACTCTCTCTCCCTAAACATCTTCCTTCTCGACCTCTCCACTCATCCGCCTACAACTCCCTCAGGGTCAGTCGCTTCTCCAAGCAACGAGTTTGGGGTAGATCTCTTTCTTCGGCTGGTCCCTCCTTCTGGAACAGCCTCCCTACATCCCTTAAACTTGAGGAGAACCATCATTGGTTCCGCAAGCACCTCAAAACCTTTCTCTTTGCTTCTGCTTTTTCTCTTCCTCTCCTGTGCTGACCTCCTGGCTGCAACCGGAACTGCACTGGCCACCTGGACATGCTCTGATCTTGGGCCCAGGCCCGACCCATGTTAGTAGCCAGTGTCACACACCAGCACTGCCCACCTGCCAACCCCCGCACTTGGGGACTGTTTCTGTATCCCTACAATCCACCCTACTAGCCTTTGACACCTGATGCCTGAACTTACCCATGCACTTGCCACAAGATGGCTGCTACTTATTGTTATCTTCCCATGCTCTGCACTGTCCCTGCCCCCTCCCATGCACTTGCACAATACGAATGACACCTGGCGTAGTAAGATTGTTGTCTGTCCTCTGTTTGTTCCCCTCCCTTGCCTCATCACGCCTTGAAACACTTGTGTATAGGCGCATTATAAATGCCATATCATATCATATCATTATCATAGCGCAGAATGGCTGCAAGCCATTATGGCCAAAACTTGCTAAGCTACTGACTCGGGTCGAAGACAGAGGAGGATCCTTGCAGATAGTGCCATTGGAAAGTTCAAAGCTATGTTTCAGGAATAATGGCACAAGAAAAATGGGAGAGAATCAAAATTGTGGTTGTATATTTGATGTGCCAGGAATGGTGCATGGAAGAGAAGCAATCATGGATCATTATTGGGCTTGTGGATCCAAGGCGTACATAAGGCTACCTAGATTGGGGAGGAATATGCACATTGGTAAATGTCCATGTTCCAGCATTAGTGATTCCAAAAAGTGATCTGATTCTAGACAGTTTTCCAAAAAAGATGCTCACCTGATGAAGAAGAGATCTGTGGAGCTGATGAAGAGGATGAAGAGAGAGAACTGTTTCTCAGCCAAATCAATAGAAGCTTTAACTCTATCCCGTATGAGCACAGAATGTTCAGCCAGACTTCTTCAGTGTTCACAATGATCTGCATGACAAGAATCCAAGTTGGAGCAAATACCAAGTGGCTTCAGATAACCAGATGGGAATTGCTACAGACAATCAACACTACTATAAAGGTATTCAATGCAATCAGAGAAGAGATGAGAGCCATAAGACTGATGACTCTCCAGAACAGATATGTCTTGGACATGATCACAGCTATGGATGGAGTTGTTTAGGCAAGAATTGGAGAATCATGTTGCTCATTCATACCTTCTCATGATGACGAGAATGGAATCTTAACAGAGGCCATAGACATGCTGGCAAAACTCCATGGCCATATGATAGACGAAGTAGAAGACATTGCTGATGACAGCTAGTTTGGATTGTTATTTTCTTGGGTTCCACAATGGATGGCAGACATGTTCAAGTATCTCTGAGCCCTGGTCGTGTTGGTATTACATGGATGTTGTGTGATTAAGATAATAATCTTGCAGTGCAAAAAGACAGCAAAGAAAGCCATAGGCATGAAGATTATAATTGATGTTGAACCAGGATGGAAGCCCAGAGATCTGACAGATGAAGAGATCAGAGACTTTGTGAAGGCCAGTATCCATGCACCTGAAGGAACGAAGTTCCTGTACCCAAAGAATCATAAAACATATGTGGGAAGATGGATCTACTGCAGTCCAAGTTGACAGTGCATGCTCATGACATGGAACAAGGTTGAGCATGTGAAATCAGCAGATTGTCTGAAAGGAGTCATAAAGATATGGATACCCAAGAAACATTTCTTCAGACAAGGATGTCTAAATGTGAAGGAGGATGAGAAAGTGGTCGATGAATCGCTCAGAGGGGGAGTGTAGAGGAGCAGTCAAGTACCCCTCCTCCAACTGACCGTATTATCTATAGAGTGGGAACCAAAGTATGTGACATACGCAGAACAGTTGAACCAACAAAGAGCAGAGGGTGGACTCTGTGCAGTACCCATAAGAGTGCCAGTACCTAAGATAATCTGGGAGACAAGGTACCCATTGAGAAAATATCGTACCTGCATGCAAGACAAAATGATGGCCACTTGAATGAGATTCCTGAAGAAGCAGAGCAGATGAATGGCAAGGATGAATGATGACATCACAAAGAGAGAGATGGCACACATAGAAGAGATGCAGAGACCAGAGAATGCAGATAGTATATAAGGCATAAAGAAGATACCAAGGATAAATGACATCTTCAGATCAAGGTGAAAAGCTCATACCACAGAAACAGATGAAGATATTAAGCTAGTTTAAACGTGTACAGATGCAACAGAAATGCAAGCAGCAAAGTAATCTTGAAAGCGAGCATCAAGCTTTATAGTAAATAGATTGCGGCAAGCACCAATATATATAGATGCATATGGACAAGTAAAAGATGGATGTTTCATCTATGCATTATAAAGCAGTGCTAAGCATTAACAAGAAGGCTTTACTTCAGTGTAACGTGTAAACAAAGGGGTGTACCCTTCCTAGTGAACATATACAGGGTTCTAGGCTTGTCCGTAATTTTGTGTGAAGGTTGGTCGGCTGAGTAGCAGATCCAAACATAAGGTCAAAGGTATGCTAACTGCTCACTGAGTTAGAGAATCCAAAGAGTAGCAAGCAAAAATGTATTTGCTAATCGTACAAACAGACACTTAGTACATAAAACTTAAGAAAAAGATGCTGGGAAGTACAACAGACATATACAAGAAATAATAACAATTAATATTACCATCATTTAACAAAAAAGAGAGGTGTAATATTTACAACAAAGTGAACATAAAATGCTGTATTGTTAGTATACAGATAAATCTCAACAAATTTTTCATTATTGTATAATAATATACATATTCATGTGGACACATAGGTACTTTATGAATGAATCCAAAGGCCAAAATAAAGGCAAAGTGGGCTATATCATCCCCCAATGTTCAAGGTGTCCTGATTAGTGGAGAGTTTCCTAGTCAGGTTCAGTATTTCTTCTAGTTATAACAATATATGTTCCAGGGTCCTATGGAAAACAAGATATCTTTAAAGCCAACATGGCAGAGACTGAATAAACAGAGTCTGGTTCAAACGGGAACCCATACACGCAGGTGTTCCCAGATTGTTACACGTTTCGGCGGATGTGCAGTAAAGTAGCGTCTGCCTTCATCAGGGCTCCGTAGGGGCAACCCTGCAAAGTGTATAGAGAACTCCAGTGAATAATTTTGTGGGATGCCAATAATCATAGGGCATAAGTGATAATACACAGGTTCTCAAAACACTGTGCCGGCGGCTTACCTGCCAGTGCTATATATCCCAAAATCTCAGTTTTCGGGCTGAGCAAGGAAGGTCCTCGAATGGGTCCTGCTGGAGAGTGCGCGGGCCCAAGGCAGTAGTCATGGTCTACAACGTGGTTCTGTGTAGGGGACAAAGAGAAACTAGAGTGGTACAATGGGAGCTGTTGTGCAACCCTCAACTACTGACTGGAGTGTCCTGCGGGCAAATACCATTGTTTGGTAAAGCAGATACATAGGGAAAGTACCTGCAGGTCGGAAAGTGATGATTCACTGGGTGATGAGTAAGTTAAAGTTGAAGTGTTGAATTTCTTCAAAACAGCTGGCTATTTGCTGAAGCGAGTCCTAGAGAGGTCTGGGACAGGGAAGGAGAAGAAAAACCCAAAGTGAGGTGGGAAACCAAGGCTAACTGTCAAAGTAACAGTTGATGAATAAGTTACATGCGCTTTCCATACTGTGTAGAGGAGACATAAATGCGAGGCGAGAGATTTCACCAAAGTCATATTAACAGTAACGGGCTAGCAGGGTGCACTAGTGGCGTTCGCGTCATGGTGTGGGTAAAGAGGGAATTAATGTAACTCCTGACGTCCTTATGGTGTATGCAGGCATAATGTCCGTGACCGTGTGCTGGGAATGCAGAAGGTTGCTTGGGTGAGCTACGAACGGACCAATTACGTCACCTGATGTGCATTAGTGCCCAACTAGACAAACTCAAAAGCAGTGATCTAATACCTTGTCAGACGGCTCAGACAGTCCATCTGTGCACAGGGAAAAATGCTGTCTGACCGGCGGTGACCGTGAATGCGTGTTGACAATGGTGGTGCGAGCGCTGGGTGCCATTGTTGAAGAACCAGCGTTCCTAGCAACCGCGCGTGCACGCAGCCCGAAGCTCCGTGACGCTGGCCAATCCCTTGTGACACGGAAGCGTAGTCGAGCGAGTTTGCGGAAGCGCATTCTCGCAGGTTTGTGGATATGTTAGTAACCATTGTTACCCGGGACGGACAGTTCGGGTCTGTAATGGCTCGACAGCTGCTCATGGTGAGGCATAATCTCGTCCCTCGAGACTGATTAATGTGAAAAAGGTAATGATAATAAGTCCCGACACACTGGTGTGTGAGACATAGAAAACTGGTTAGTGGTAGCGGGGCACATGGGCAAGAGTCCACTTCAGTGTGTCACAGTTAAAAGCAAATTAAATTACAAATGAAATCTCAGCAGAAGGAGTTGAATGAGCCAAGAAGCCAAGGTCTTATCAAACAGGAATTGGCTGACATTGGATACACATTGTGTGAAAGAACAGAGACTCCTGTTCAGAAGGCTTGAGCAAAACAAAAGACGTCAGAGGACTATTAAAAAATAATATTAAATACATGAAAACGCTCGATTTCATGGTGTCCAGTCACATGGAAGGAGGAAGTTGGACGATCGAGGTGGTCACACCTACGCACAAGGGCAGGCTGTGCCTACACTCCTCAAAAATTCTCAGAGCATAGTACAAACTCAAGGCCAAACTTCAAAGCACTAATTGACACTGGACCATTGATGTGATGATGGATTGATATATTAATTGGTGGGAAGCTAGTGTTAAGATGAGCCCACTAGCACATGGATGTTCAGTCTGCATGCTGCTAGACGTAGGTGGAAAAGTACTGACAGGGGTTAGAAGCCAACCAATTATAGAGAACCATGCAATTAAGAGTCAAATAGTTTGTGTAGCCAATTGAACGTTGTGTATTTATTGATGTTCATAGTGGCCATTTTGAGGGGAGGGCTTAGTTGCCCCACCTGATGTTAAGTACCCTGTCATTCTCCTTCACGGTTCTATACTGATGTGGAAATTATACTTAGATATTCACTTAGAGCTCATCACTCCCTCCAATAGTTTTTGTAGTTTGCTGCATAGGCAATGACGCAGATTGACACGTCAATGATGACCAATTTGCCTAATACAACCTCAGTTTTTTGTAAGGTTCATTGAGTGGGATGATCGAGCGAATGCTCATGTTCGGTGTACTCCCTGTTTTACACAATTGATATTAAAGTGGACTCCCTTTTGCCAAACTACCTGAGATGTCTTGATTATTGATGTATGAATAAAATCTGCATCCCCATACATCTCCAGGGTATTGCTACTCATCTTAAAGGGCTGGGGCGACCCAGTTCAGGAGTGAAAGGATACTGGGTATGGGTGCCTATCTTTGAGGTTTGTGGTGGCAGGACTGGCTGCCATTGTCAGGGGTTGACTGCACATCAGATATGTGGGTGTTTGGGAGGAGACAATGGAGAAGGGGTAAGGGCAGGCACAGATAACTGATACTGCACTGGCAGTACCTTGCGTTTGCTGTGGTTGGGCAGTAATATGATATGGCACTTGTAACACGCCTATACACAAGTGTTTCAAGGTGTGACGAGGCAAGGAAGGGGAAACAGAGTGAAGACAGAGACAACCATCAGGGGAGAGGGAGGAGAAAAGTGCCAGGGGAAAAGGGAGGGGGCAGTGCTGTACATGGGATCAAAAGAATGATATGATATGATATGATATGATATGATATGATATGATATGATATGGTATTTGTAACGCGCCTATACACATGTGTTTCAAGGCGCGACGAGGCAGGGAGGGGGGGACAAGGGGAGACAGACAACGATCTTACTAGGCCAGGTGTCATTCAGATAATTGTGGCGAGCAGATGGCAGGTGCAAGGGTAAGTGCAGACAGCAGGTGTCCAAAAGTGCAGGTAGGGGGACTGTAGGGTTGCAGATACAGACCCAAGTGCAAGGGTTGCTGGGAGGCAGTGCAGGTGTGCAACTGTGCGGGCAGGGACCTGGGCCCGAGATCAGAGGGTAGCCAGGTGGCCAGTGCAGTATCAGACAGGAAGTCAGCAGGGAGTAGGAAGAGAGAAGGCAGAAGCAAATAGGTGCTTCCAGAACAGGATATGGTTCTCCTCAAGTTTCAGAGAGGCAGGGAGGCTGTTCCAAGGGAGGCCCCAACCGAAGAAATAGATATACCACCAACTTGTTGCTTGGAGAAGCGACTGACCCTGAGGGAGTTCGAGGTGGAGGAGCGAAGAGCTTGATTCGGAAAGGTATTTACAAAGAGAGAGTTGGAGGTATTGAGGACCCAGGCACCTGGACAATGCAGAGGGTCTTGAACTTAATCCTTGTAGTCACTGGGAGCCAATGCAGAGATTTCAGTGCTGGAGCAATATGATCCCTGGGCTTGGGGCCAAGGGCAAGTCGTGCAGTCCTGTCCTGGATAAGTTGCAGGGGGCAGAGAGTAGAAGCTGGCAGATTTAGAAAGAGGCTGTTACAGTAGTCTAGCCTAGAGAGAACCAAATCTCTAGAGACAGTGAGCTTCTGGGGGAAGGAGAGGAAAGGAAGAATACCACTGAGGAGGTGCAGTTAGTAGTTTGACTTCTTAGAGCGCCAGAGATGTGAGAAGAAAAGGAGAGAGTGGAGTCGAAGATGACCCTGAGGTTCTTAGTCTCACAGGTGGGAGCAGGAAGAGGGCCAAGGGAGACCGGCCAGAGAGTGACAAGAAAGTAGGGTGCAGGTTTTCCGATGAGGAGAATCTCTGTTTTACTGGCATTAAGACAGAGATCATTGGTGGCACACCACTCCTGGATAGTAGACAGACAGTCAGAGAAGAGAGAAGGAGAAGAGGTTGCAGAGAGGAGTTCCAAAACGAGTTTTATCCGCATAGCACTGAAAGTTGGAGCAGAGAGCGGCAATGTGGTGGGTGATAGGAGCCAGGTATTTGTTGAACAGCCAGGGAGAGAGTTTAGACTCCTGGGGAACACCACAGGTAGAGAATGAGATAAAGGAATGAAAGGACCTAAGTTGGACCTGGGAGGGTTGATCAGAGAGGAACGAGGTCAGCCAGACCAGGGCCTGATCGGTGATACCCAGGTTATCACTGAGATGATTGAGCAGGATGGAATGGCTGACCGTGTCAAAGGCAGAAGAGAGATAGAGTAAGTGTCAGAATCCGCCTTCAATTTGCACACGTAATGTAGCTGACGGATTCTTTCTAAAAATACAACCCACTGTCTGGATAAAAACAAGACAGTAGGTTTTATTCCTTGTAAAAATGCACCCAACGTGATCACCAGGCTACCTAAAATACAAGAGAGGAACCAGTTTAGTATGACAAGGATAGTACTAGAACCTATTTGAACAAGAACTAACTTCTATATCAAGAGAAGTATGCTGCTGATGTTGTCACCATCCTGCCTGAAGAGGTGATCAGAATGCTACTGCAGTTGTGTCCCTTCTGAATGGAAACCCGTGGGTATCTGTGATACATATACCTGATATTATTCTGATATGAAGTGTTGGGACTAAAACTAGAAAGATGTGATAATGTAACAATGTTGATATTGTGTCTTACCGTAGGCTCAAAAGGAGTTTGCAAGGGAAGAATCCTGAGGACAATCCACAGCAGCCGAAGCACCAAGAAGGATGGAACAATTCCCAGGGTAACTATCCCCGATGGCACAAGGATGCCTAAAGCGGGAAGGAAGTCTCTTGTCCCAATACGCCTAAACCGACAAAATACAGACGCCTGACGGGATTCCGCTAGCACACAACGGACGTCTCTAATCCGTGTGTAGCAGGACCAAAGAAAGGCAGTATAGGGAAAGCTCCAAAGCTCACTTGGTGTGGAGTCCAAAGTAAACAAAACGGGTCACCAACAATGCAGAGAAAAAGAATGGCCGTGAGCAAGACAGAGGCAATCCAATAGCGAGGTCTGTGTCGTGCAGGAAAACAGGCTGGAGATAACCGAGGCAAATGAAGCAGGCAAGGACCAGACGTAAGAGGATTCCAGGAAACAGGCGATAATCCTAGAAATAAGGTAATCCAAATAGCAAGACAACAACGATAATCCAATCGCACTTCCTCAAATTCAGAAGCACCAAGGCAATGGGAGGAGGTGCTTAAATGCTATGGGTCACGACATGTGACTGATGCGTGCGTCGTGAGCCAGCAACTGGAAGTGAATCAATAAAAGGTCACCATAATCTCCATGGTAACTTCCAGTTCCTGCCATAGCACCCTCTACTGCAGACATGCATAGCTCTCTGGGATCTGTAGTAGGAGGATTGACTAGGAGAACAGAAGCATATGTTTCTATTTATGGATTGCAAATGTGGGCAAGAACGGGTTCTGTAGATGTGTGCGCTCTCGTTATGTAAAGACACTGTGTTATTAACATGAGAGAGGTGTGGCTTGGACCTAGTGGAGTCTAGAGTCCTGACAGTAAAATGAGGCCAGCTGGAGATTAGAATCAAGGTTAGAGAGCAGTCTTCATGGATGTTCAGGAGAGGAGCTTCTGTGCTTCTGGCTGCTCTTAAGCCAGGCTGATGGACATGGAGACAACCAACAGATGCAGAAGGTTAATCTGGGAGATGGCCAGCTTTTGTAGGAGTTTGCCCAGAAAAGGAGTGATGGAGATCGGGCGATAGTTAGCGGGCAGCAGGGGTCGGCTGAGGGTTTCTTGAGAAGAGGGTGCACAAGAGAGTGCTTCAGGGCGGAAGAGAAGGCTCCAGTGGTGAAGGTGTGGTTGCAGAAATCAGCCTGGGCAGGAGCGAGGGTGTCAATGTGGTCCTTGATGGTATTTGAGGAACAGGGAAGAACCTGTTTTGATGAGAATTTCATAGATCAAACTTGTCTAGAAACTCCCACCAGAAATAATGTGGCATCCGATCAGAGGGGTGCACCACAAAGGCTGCCACCCCAGGCACTGATGTTTCAATCACACGATCCAAGCAATAGAGTTACATTAGTCCTAGTGACATGGGAGACAGACCTCGGGTGGGATAATGGCCCGATATGTCAGGCAGAAATAATAATCACAGACAAAATCAGGATCAAAGAAATTATAGTCCCTACCAGACATTGGGTGCACAGAGCAGATTTGACCCCAACACTATGGTGTATGGCAACCAGGACAGACCACGATATGTGGATAGGTTCATGGAAAATGGAAACCAGCATAGGGGACAGTACTTACAAAATGAAAGACAAAATGTGGACTATGCCCCGCGCCATTATAATCAATCACCACCACCAATGGATAACAACCAAAGAATGAATTTACCACATTTCCCACCCTCCATCAATACAGAGTTCATAAACAATCCAAATAGAAATCAATCTCCTGAGAGATACCAGAACAGATTTAACAAGGGTGAAAATAACCAATACCGGTCTAGGCCACAAAGAGACGATTCTAGAGAAATGGATAGATTTTAATGTCTTGAGGCCCAAGTAAAAATGTTGTCTGAACAGATAGGGAAGCTCTGTACAGTTCAAAAAACGTCATCAAATGAAGGGCCATGAAGCCGCAGAGTGATCTGGGGGCCTCTGATAATAACTGACTAAATCCTAATGCACCTGCAATGATAAACATACAGAACCCCATAAACCCATTTTGTGTAACGGCCCTGAGTTGCTTGCTGATTTAAACATGAAGATGCCCGCAAATGAGAATGAGACAGGGATTGAAACCACACCTAAAAAAGAGGATTTATTTAACCTAGCATTGAATCAGACTATGGAAGTTTGTGCAAATAGAAAAAAGTTCCAAAAGAGCAAAGAGACAGATTCAGACAAGACATCATATGCACTGATAAAATAACTGATGGAGGAGTAAGTGTGACAGCAAAAACATCCTCCCTGAACAATCAAAATGCCTGGAAAAATAAGTACTAAAAAGGAGGGTACAGCTAAGTCACCAGAAGAGTCCTTTGAGCCACATATTTTTAAAGAAATCAAAAAGGCTGATACTGTGCCAGACACCAATAGGTGCTCAGAATTAGAAAGTGACAACTTACCATGTGATGTTTATGAGCATGTTAAGTTGAAGTACTGCAGTGTAAACGCTGATGGTCCCCGGGCAGAGGGGCCAAAAGTGGCTACACTCCAGACGACTTCTGAGCGTGACAAGACAAATCAAGATTCCCGAGATGAGATGGGCAAAAAAGAGGGAAAGATATCTTTTTGTTTACCCCTGTGTTTGGCAAAAAGTGAGAAGGGCCTGAGAAACGTGAGCCCTGAAATCAGCAGAAATGTCCCACTTTTTGTGTGTGTTGGAGGAAGTTGAGGACAGATATTATGCTCCCATTACTTTGGAAAAAGAGTGCAATACCCATACGATGATTGTCACAGGTGCACAGACCACGATTATGTCCAAAAAGTTGGTAAAAAGTATTAATGAAGGAAGATCTCCACAAAATCAGATCAAAGTGAGACAAAATGAAGGGTCAGTACATAATTTTAACGGTGAAGAGGTACCTATCAAAGGTGTCACTGAAGTTGACGTAAAGATAGGAAAACACAGAATGTGACAGGAGGTATGGATCACATCTATCAGAGAAATTCCATTCCTGGTGGGAATAGATTGCCTGAAAAAAAGGTTGTCACCCCTCATTGATGGAGTGAATGGAGTCCTGTGGTTTCTGACAAAGAAACCATTAAGGCCTAAGAAAATAAAGTCACAAAACAGCAGTGTAAACGAATGCCATAATGTTGCCAAATCAAACGATGCAGTGGAGAGATATCTTCAAAATGGCTGTCTACCTAGTGTCACCGTCATTCTGATGTGTCAGGGTGAAAAGCAAAGTGAAAAGGAAAAACAATCCATGCAGATTTATTTCAATCCTAGGAAAGAATGGCAAACTGAAATTTATGAAAATACATTGCGATTTTATCTAAAGGAGAAGTGCAAGCACAATACTATTCCTGAGGCAACCTCAGAAAAACAAATCACTTCTGAAATGCACATGGAAGAAGAGCAGCCATGGATTCATGTTGGTGTAAATGGCCATTCTGAAAGATAAAAGCCATTTTAGCACTTGAGCAAGAAAGGAGTTTTATTAGTGAAAAGTTACTTCAGAAAATAAAGGAAAGGGAGGAGATCACAAAATTTAGAAATAAAAACCAGTGCGTTGCTGGGTTGGTTAATCCCGATTTTTAAAATATAATTGCAGGAAGGTGCATGCTAAAAATTACTGTTGGTCAGAAAACCATATACCAAAATGTGTGGACAGTGAGTGACATTAGGCACAGAATGTGTATTGTGTTGGAGTTTCTAACCAAAAAGTATGGTCCCGGCTAGGCGGGCCTGCACCCAAATTTGAAGACACAAGAAAGGCGTATCATTGCGCACAGCTGGTGCCATATGCAATTGAGCTACAGGTGAAGAAGGATATTACCTTTCCTGCGTTCACTAGACAGGTTGCTATAACATTAAAGCATAGAAGTGGACAGCAATGAAGGATTCTGATGCCTTTGTATGTTTAAATGAATCCATGAAGCAACAATGGCTGGAATGTGAATATACACCATTGGTGGAGATTGGGGATGGGCCCATCAAAATCGTGGTGGATAACAAAGGGTGTCAATACATTTATTTAGAGGACAGTTCTACATTAGGAGTAGCAATACAAAAATCACATTACACTGCAGATTTCAACAATATGGTGATTGGGAATATCCCTGAGAGGTATGTAGATGCAGAGGGTGTGTTGCCAGAGTCTTGGGATTCCCAGCCCTAATGGATGTTCAGGATTCAGTCGGTGTATCCTTATGATTCGGTTCGTCATTGGAAGATATTCCAGAATTTTCAAAAATGATAGAGGAGCAGATTCTATTAGCAGATGCCTATGATAGTGATGAGGACAGGAATGAATCGAGGAAAATATGTATGGAATTTAAAGAGGTGTTTGCCAAAGATGCGTATGATTGTGGCCTAACTGATTTACATGTTGCCACATTTACCAGAGGGATGTGGTAGAAATCCAGTATGTGTGCACCAATATCGATTGCCATTGGCATTCTTGGAGTCACTAGCAGAGATAATTAAGAATTTAGAATCCAGAGGAAATATCAGACCCATTCATAGCACCTCCAACACTCCCATTTTGGGTGTATTAAAGCCAAATGGTCAATGGTGCTTGTGTGCGGACCCGAGGGAGCTAAATAAAAGGGTGCCAGTTTCTAGATGGCCACTCCCATTCAGTAATCAAGGCCTTGCTCAGGTGCATACGTCAAAGGTATTTACCGTGTTAGATCTTACATCTGGGTACTAGTGTGTGCCATTAGCAGAAGACATTCAGAATTTATTTGCATTTTCATTTGATAAAACACAATACGCTTAGTCCAGAACGCCTTTTGGGTATGTCAATAGTAGGAGTGAGTTTGGCATATTTTTTAAGAAAAGCACTGCCAAATGCGGCAGAAATAGGGACCATAGTTTATGTAGATGATGTACTGATAAAAAATGGAAGCCTAAAAAGTAATTTTGAGGAGATTAGACATGTGTTTGGCCAATTGCAAAAGGTGGGTGCCAAATTATCTCTACAGAAAGCACAGTGGTGCAAAAAGAGAGTACATTTCTTAGGCCATGAAGTAACTGAACATGGGTTAAATCCACACAAAAAAAAGGTGCAGGCGATACAGAAATTAAAAAATCCTAAAAATATGAAAGGTTTAAAAAGTATATTAGGGATGACAGGATATAACAGGAAATGTATTGAAAATAACGCTGAAATCACTCAGTCCTTGACTAAACTGTTGAAGCAGAATGTGCCCTGGAAATGGGAAAAAGAGCAGTCTGAGGCAGTTGCTAAATTGAAGGAATGTCTAATGAAGGCACCATGCTTGACCTATCTCTTAAAGAATAAAGAATTCTTTGTAGAAATAGGATTCACTGAGCAGTGTATGTCAGCAGTGTTATTTCAAAAACATGTTTTAAATCATTAAACTATTGCCTATGCAAGCAAGGCATTATCGCAGGTTGTAACTAAATTCAGTGAATGTGAAAAGGCCCTTCTGACCAATGTGTGGGCGTTACAATATTTTTGTCCCATTATTCAGGGAGAAAAGGTAATTATTTAAACAAATCATCAACCGTTGCAGTTCTTATAGAGTAAAAGAATTAGATCAGGCAACCTAGCATAGTCAATGATTACTAACTGAAGGTTGGCATTGCATGGATTCCCTGTAGAAGTAATATATGGACAGAACAAAAAGAGCCGGATTGCTCAAGGGATACCAGATCTGCATGACTGTGCGGCTGCGCTGAGTGTGTCTTGGATGAGGTAGAAGATGAGCCATGTTTGCAGGAGTTTGAGCAATCATCACACAAAGCTTTTAATGAAAGTACGTGCAAGGACTTGCCAATTGTGTATGTAGATGGGTGTGCTTATCATATTGAAAACCAGAGTGATAAATAGCTGGTGTCGGGGATAGGAAATGTCTGGAGAAAGTGTGAAGGCATTCCTGACATGGGGATGAGAATTGGCGCCAGGAGTAGGCAAGTAGCAGAGTTAGCTGCCATTTATAAAGCAATTAATACTGCAATCGATAACAAGTTCTAAGACATGGTTTTGGTAACTGATTCTGATTATGCATGAAATAGCTTTATAGAATATTTGCCTGGCTGGAAATCAAAAGGCATGCTCAAATATAACAAAATGCCCCTAAAACAAGGGGAAATGATTCAAGCTATAGACAAGTTAGTGTCATAGAATGATTTAACAATACACAGGAGGAAGATTTGTCGACATTTAAATACACCAAGAGAGGATAAGGGGGGTAATTATAAAGCAGATCAATTGCCCAAGATTGGGGCTGATATGGGAGAATTATTACCCATTGAACACCTAATTGGTGAAATACAGGTGGATGCTGTCACACGCTCCAAATCGCCACAAGAAGTTGAACAACCTGGAGTTATGATACGCCAGATCAGGATCTGGTTAAGGCACAAAAAGAGGACCCAGTGTTGAGTGTTTTTTTATAATCACTTAATAGACCCTGAGCAGAACTCCTTAACTAAAAATGATTGTACAGGAAAAGAAGAGCTGAGAGTTTTGTTAAAGAAGAAGAAGAGAATTAGACTACAAGATGATCTGATGATTAGGGAGTCTGTGACAGGGCCGATACAATGGGTAGTGCCTCTTTCATTCAGAAAACTAATGTACAGGTATCAGTCCTCGTGAAGTATTGACAGGAAGAAAAATGTTTTTTTGTATCATCTATTGTACAGGACACATGAACAAACACTTGTGAGTGCATTCACAGTTCACAAATATGTGGAAGAATTGAGGAAGCACTTACAACATGCATTTGCATATGTACAGCGGAATCTGGAAAGAGCTGCTGAAAGTGCAAAAACCTATTTTGATAAAAAGACATCTGGGAAAGAATACAAAATAGGTGATCAGGAGTATAAATATAATTTTGGAAAGTGTAGACATAAAAATTCAAAATTCCTCGCAGCATGGGCCATTTTTGATTGTAGATAAAATGTCTCCTGTGGTGTATAAAATATTGAGGACAGAGGGTGGGATGGTGACAGATCAATTTGCCCATGTTAACCAAATGAAGCCCTGCCACCAAAACATGAGGATTCCAATGAAAATAAAGCTGACAGTAGAGAATAATGATGAATAAATGTATGATTGGTGGATGCATCAAAGAAATGTTGACTCTTTCATAATGTATAAGGACAAGTAGAAGATGGGGTATATTGATCAAAAGTATGGTTTGCTGAGTAAATAAAAATAATCAGAAAACAATATATACTATTCTAGTACAGTGTGGTAAAATGTTTCTGCGTGGGAATTATTGTAATGTATAATTAAGCAAGGTATAAAATGTTGTTTGTTTCTCTCTGCTATATGTTTAATTGCAGGTGTCCAAATGTGGCAAGTTCTGGAAGATACGATATTTGGGCTGAATTTTGTTTTTACCAAGTAGAGAAAAAAGGGATAAACAATTGTTCTATGCTGTGTACTTAACCTGTTTCTTTGCTATTGAATTTAGATACAATTAATATGTTATCCTGGTAGGGCCAGTTCACAGTTACTGGAGATGGACCGGAGGCCACTGGATCAGAAGCCAATGGATCAGAGTCCTCAGGAGGAAACCCAAGAAAGCCTCTGGGCCGAAATATGGAAGTAAAGACTAAGTATAAAGAGGAAAAGGCAATGATGATCAAGTCTGAGCCATGGATTCTTGCTGCGCTACTTATGGTGGGTGTGGTAGGAATTGAAGGCGCACAAGTGATTGTTGAACCCAGACTGGCATCTGGAATTGCAGTGGAGGAGGCACCTGGATTTATTCTGGGAAATAGACGATTGATTTATCAAAATATGTATATCACCATAAACCCTGATAGTTTAGTTGAAAAATGTATTTATAAGTCTGTGATTGCATATGACCAAACCAAAGAATGGTTGGAGCTGCGGTAGGGGGATGTTAGGCAAGTGATCAGAGACATTGCCATTCAGCTGTAGAAAACATTTGTAAATTCATCTGATATAAAGAAAAGAAGTGGGGAAAGGGGGTAGGTATTACTTTTAGCATCTGTGGTAATGACTATTATTGGGGCTGTAGTGGGTACTACAATGTCTACAGCCAACGCAATCTTGTGGGGACGTTAAGTGCTAAGACCCAGCAGTTGACCCATTACCTGGATGTAATCCAAAGGACCTTCGATGGAATTAGAGGCAGACTGGATGAGCAAATACAATTCATTAATGAGACTGCTGTTCTATTAAATGAGCAGACTGATATTATGCAGCACAGCACAAATGTTGTGGTTAAACATGACTGGGTGTTATGTGACATTATAAACATAGTTAATTGATAGGCTGTTGACAAAATATATGGGAGAGGTGCAAACTGCGATTACACAACTGGTTTTGGGGCATATGCCACTGTATTTTGTATCATCTGATATTATTATCCAAATTATGGCAATGATTACTCAAAGAGAGGTAGATGTGATGTAGGTCAAAATTGCATTTGAAATGGGGAGCGCAATGCCCCTATATGTCAATCTGGAGAGAATGGAGATTCAGTTTTTGTTATGTGTTCCATATATTGCTCCTGAACTCATATACCAGACAGAATTGGTACACAATGTGGGATTTTCGCATAAAAGATAAATATGTTAAGATAAAAACTCCATGGTGGCATTTAAAACCTGATGTTTACTTGATCCCAAATGTGGACACATGCATAAGGTTTAACGAACAGAACTAGATGTATCCAGGTAAACCATTTACTCCTGATGCTACAGATGCCATTTGTGGGTTGAAACCTGATCCAGGGGTATCTGGTGGATGTGAAGTGGTCATTAGCAATTTGGATAGTCAGGAACTGTCACAGGCTAAGCTGATTAAGAACAGGTGGTTGGTTAGTGTTTCTTTGAAAAACTACACAGTCACCCATTCGAATCATGGAACATTTGTTGTTAAGCAGTTGAAATATAATGTATTTTACATATATATTCCAAAGGACACAATTGTTTTAATTGGGGGTTTAACTCTATTCCATGTTGCTAATCATATGTGGGAAAGCCAAGTGGAGAATATATAATTTTTCCAAAGGGACTTATTCCCAATTGACCCAGATGTGGAATTTTTGTAGAACCATAAATAAAGGCACACCATTAAGATGAACCTGAGAACAAATAACACCACTGTGAGTAGTTTGGGCATAATGGAAATAAGTACCTTCAAGTGGGGAACCTGGGTGGAATGGAGTGTGGTGTATCTGGCAATTTTGGTGATGTTGGGCGGATGACTGATTACTTTAACTATGAAAATGAGGATGTAGGTCATTCTATTAGTGACAATAGGGAAGGAGAGATATCCTTTGACACATACATTTTACATTTTGATATGTGTTTCCTCCAATTATGACTTTTCTAGCAGTCATATTTGTATGAAAAAGGAAGGTATATTTAGGGATATCTGTGTGACTAATTTCATGCATCTGTGGGTCACTGTATCAAAGGGGAAAGAATAACTGGGAGATTTGTATGTTTACACAACAGTGGTCAAATATTTACCACTTTTGGTTACCACCAAAGATAAATTTAGGAAATAAGGAAGAATATATGCACATGTAAAATAGAAAGTTGTGTGTGTTAATGGACTTTCTTTGCATGCTGAAGAGAAAGCGGTGCCCTCTAAGGCACGTAGGTTACTGATGTAAATAAATCAGTAACATGAGCTACATGTAATAAATTGCATTCTGTATAATTTTACTGGGATCCTTAAAGGTGTACCAGGTCCAAAGGTTCTTTATTGTCAGCCAAAGGTGGGTCATAATTATAAAGAGGGAAGGTTTGTCATATTATAGGGCTGTATGATGGAAGGTCAAATTGCCACTATATAAAAAAAAATACTATACCACTAAAAATTACCACCAGGATAAGATAGTTCTTAACTATTATCAAAATAGGGTAATACTGAACTACCACCAATGGTAAGGCCCATTTACTGCTAAAATACTGCCATAATACCACAATACTAAATTACCACCAAATCAGGAATTAACCCCACAGACAAAATCTCCAACAGTGTGATGTCAACATCTCTTCAAGGTTATATTTATTATGATTATAAAGAGGCAGGCACCAGAGATGGCCCTCCCTAGCCTAAGGTGTCAGGCCACAGAAGTGACACAACACAGCAAAAGGGAATGATTTTCATTAATTGAATCTGAGCATATTCTGAACACAGCTTTAAACCTTAGTTGTATAATGCAATTGAGAAGTAGTTGGAAAAATGAACACCATTTACCAACTTCTCTTAATGCCATTCCTGGGACTACTGTATGAAGAAAAACTTCAGGTGAAAAGTTAAGGTGAGCCTGCATAGAAAATGTAACAGATAAGTATAGAAATGATACCGACAGTTTTACAGCAGCATGGTATGGTACAATGGAGGGGGCTGACAGGAAGCACTTCTAAAAAGTAATTGTTTTACTTTCTCTGTTTGATTTTTGGTGGACATGCAGCATGGACAAAAACAGGAGTCAACAACTTAAAACACCTGTCTGAGAGAAAACCTAGAAAACATGACATGTGTCAGTCCCATATGGATAACTCATTAAAACTAGCTATTTTCAGACGTGTGAATATTGCAACCCAATTGGATGAAGGGTATTGCATAGAAGAAAGGAAATACAATGAGGAACACAATAAAAAACAATATATTTTATCATAATCAATTGACTGTGTGTGTTTTTGTGGTGCCTTTCAATTGGCCTTGCACCACCATGATGAAACTGAAGATTTGTCAAATGCAAAGATTTTTAGAAGCCTAGTTGATTTCGTTTTGAGCATTCATCTAGCATAGGAAGTGCATTTGCAAACTGCAACCATATTTGAGGGGAATTCAAAAACTGTCCATAACGAGCTTCCAGACTGTATGCTGGATGTTACAAGACAGGTGATTATAGCATCGATAAACAGCACTGACTATGTAGCTATCCAGGCTGATGAAACAACTGATGCACCCAGTTGTTGAAAGATTTTATGGTGTCAATAATTTGAAAGACTCGACTGCCGAAACTATTTCCACAACATTAACGGGAGAAATTAACCTGGTATTACCAGAGTGCTGCAACAAAGAAAAAAATATATAATTGCTCAAAGTTATGATGTTGCGAGGGAGCATCTGGCGGTGTCCAAAAAAAAGGCAGGGATGTGTACCCATATGCACATTACATCCATTGCTATGCCCACAAACTCATTCTAATAACGCAGCAAGCTGTATTCAAAATAATTGACATGCAAGTGGTCTTTTCTGATTTGTGTGGACTCGCCACATTTTTTCCCACTCTCACAAAGGGACTGAGGTTCTGCAAGATATAGTGGCTAACAGGCTACCAGATGGGGAAGACACTTGTTGGAACTTCAACATTAGAACAGTCAATATCATCTACGAGTTTAGAGAAGTTATCACCCAATGCTAGAACACCACTGCAACTGGTACCAGGTTTGACCCTACTTCAATACATAAGACTGCTGGACATGAGCGAATGCATGGAAGACAGGATGTGTGTTTTCTTTCTTTACATATTTCATGATTTAATGCCCCATGTGGACATACTATATAGGGAACTACAGAAGACAGACATTGATACAGTGTACACACATAAGGGTACTGTTGACTTTATTAGGAGCATCAACAAGATGAGGGACACAATTGACCATTTGAATTCAATGTTGCCACCTGAATTGGTGTTTGCAAACCACCAATCTAAAATCGGGAACTTGACAAGAGCTGCAAAGGAGGCATTTGACATCAACATCGTAAATGCAAAATAATGCTTTGCATTCATAGGACATTTGGTGAGCTCCACTTTAATTCAAAGTGAGCTTTTTTTTAAAAAAAAAACATGAGTAATTGTATCCTTCTGAAGCAGTGACAAATACTGTACAAAGTTATCCCATGCTAATTAAATAAAGTTTGAGCACTGAGCTCACAACAATATATAAAAGTCCAGAATTCCTGTTTGCTTCAGGTGCAATTGCTTTTTTAATGTTATTTCTTGACAACAAGTAGATTTCGAGAGACTGTGAAGTTATAAAGGATTCTCATCACTACACACATGACAGCTGCTGAGTCAGAACGTTGTTTCTCTACTCTTAAAATGATAAAGGCATTCTTTAGAAATACAATGACCGAAGAACACTTAAATGCATTGGCCATGTTGTCAATTGAAAAATAACTAATTAAAGACATTCCTGACTTTAACAACTGAAACATTTGCACATCTTAAGGATCGGTGTGCAAAATGTCTGTACAAAAGCTTTGGCCTAACATTTGCCATGTTTGGATGCTTGAATACCGTTTTTCTGGAGAAAAATGTTTTGTTGGTTTCTAGAATACCATATGCAGAAAAATGTAATATTGTTTTCAAAAGGATCTTTACTCTCGTTTTACCAATACCTACAGTGAGGCAAAGGAGATCTGTTTAAAGTAGAAGGATGCAAAGGAATGACTGGGGATCTCGGAGTCAACTTGGGTATAATTATTATCTACTGTGCTCAGCCGGAGAGCAGCCGCGGAGTGAGCAGCAGAGTGAGCAGACATTGGCAGTGGAAGCCCAGTGTCTTTCTACTGACTCCATTGTTTCCAGGTCCACCCCTTTACCTACTGGGCTCAGCTGCGGAGCGAGCAGCAGAATGATCTGACATTGGCAGTGGCAGCCAGAGTCTTTCTACTGACTCCATTGTTTCCAGGTCAACCCCTTTATCTACTGGGCTCAGCTGCAGAGCACCCACGGAGTGAGCAGCAGAGAGAGCAGACATTGGCAAACTGTTGCGGGCAGTGCCTGCTGTGCGTGCTGGACGGAACTGTTTGAACAGTTTTGAAGTAATCTGGTAAGGTACCATCAGAAGATCAACTGGTCTTACAAGAGCTAAATATGGAGAAGACGACAGAAAACAAAACTGAGAGTGAAGCGAATGCAACTGCAGGTAAGGCTCCTACCTCTTCCCCTTCTATTTCCCTTCCTTCTATTCTCAATCCGTGTCTTCCCCTTCCTTCCCTTCCCTCGTCCCATCCCCTCCTGATCCATCCCTCCCCCGTGTCCCGAACCCCTTCCTTACCTGCACGTAGTAGCCCCTCCTCACAGATTCAAACAGAGACATACAGGTGTGTCCTACGACCTCTGAAGGAATCACTGATCTTTAAGGCCAACTTCAGGAAGCGGGCGGAAAAAGTGGCCATAACAAAGCGACATCCATGTAAAACATTGTCTTCGGAAGGAATGGAGAGCCCATCGAATGCCCCGTGTGGGACCATCACGGGGGTGGAGCTGAGGAAGTGTGCGAGGAAAGCACCTCTACAAAAACTCCTCAAACTACTACTGCGTTAGCCATGGCTGGCGTAGCTTCACCAAATAAACGGATGGTGCCTCCATCCTCTCTAAGAGAGCCGAATACCACAACACTGGGCCAGCAGGGGGATACTAGTAACCCTCTGTGGTACACTATTGGCCCCTCTGATCCTGACTTATTCAGAAAACAGCAAGAGCTGATCTCATATCCAGATGATGTTGGTGAAATGAGCGTAAACTCGGGGATAACAGTGACAGTAAATGCTCCAATAGTGTGTGTAATAGACAAAGACGAGTCTCCGTTATGGGAGGACTTAAAGAACCCAGAGCTGGACGAACCCGCAGCCTTGCCAAGGAATAAAGAAAGTAGGACTGAAAAGAGCCTCTTACAATGCAAAGAGCAGAATGTAGTCCCTATGATACCATCTATCCAGGAGAACTTCTTCGTGACAGAGTCCGTCCAGCAAGAATTTCCTGGTGCACAAAATGAGCCCCTTAAAATGCTGGAAACCTCAAAGCATATATTGACAATTTCTGCATGTGAACTGGAAGAAGAGGGAAATGAGGAGTATGATGATCAAATTAAAGATCTTAAAGCAGGAGAACAACTCCTGAGGAATCATAGAACAAGATCCAGCCAGCAATCCAAAGTTAACCTCTTTGACATAAGTAAGATAACAAGAAGATTTGCCTTACGAACTAAGGCACAAAAAAAATTGGCCCGGGGAAAAGACGCCATAAGCCTTTCAACATGCACTCTTTAAACACATTTTTCAAGAAGAGAAATGAGTTGGCAGTGAAAACATCGTAAGAAATATCAGATGTCGAAATCATTGAAACTGTGATCCAACAAGAAGCACATAACGTGCTTCCTCAAACCATCTTTAAGTTATCTGACATCAATGCGACAACAAAAGAAAAAGAAAAGAAAGCAGAGGTCCTGAAAAAAGTGGAAGCTGTCCTGTTCTCAGATGGCACTGTGGCAAAAAAATGGCAAGCGTCCCGCCACCTGAGAGATCTCAGGGGGGATCCTCGGGGCCCCTGCCTATGACCAGGGAAAACTTTGAGGTTGAGCTGTGCTCTAGGGCACCAAAGAAGAGCGACCAGCCACCATTCCCAAGCCATCCTTTGAAATCACCAAAAGCAGCATCGGCGGTCATGGGAACGGGGAACGTGTGTACAATAGATCTTGTGTCTCCTATCCATCGAGAAAAATCAACGACATCAGTAGGGCCGCAGGTTGAAGAGAACGTGAAAACAAGACGGATGACTCTGAGAAATTCAGGCAGGGGCAAAGAAGCGGCTCGCAACAACATTCCAAATTTGCCACATACCCCAATCCCGATGAGAAGATTGAGTGAACTCCAATAACCTTATACTCAAGATTCCCCGCAAAAAAATGTGACCTACTTAACATCAAGTCTACGGTCACGATCGCGCTTGCCCCTTTCAGCAAGTTATATGAGGACATTAATGACACCTTGCATGACCAGACTTCCCTCATAGCCATGATGCATATGAAACTGAACTATCTTGGGGACTGAGGGGAGCCTGGCATTGAGGATCGAACAGTCACTTAGGCAGGATCAAGCACGATCTTTGTGTAGGTCTATCTTCACAAACAAAGCCCATGGAGATCTTAATCGAATGCTGTCAAAGGCTTCACAAACGACCCACGAAGAACTATATGTAGAGTCCAATGAATCACCCCTGAAGGAAGTCCAACAAATTCTGACAAACACGTTTAAGGATCAGGCGTAGTCGTCTGACCCTGTGTCAGAAATAATTGCTATAATCGGTTAAGAAGAAGTGAAAAAGCAGGATCTTCAGAATACCTGCAAAATCATAGATGTAGAATTACAGGAAGTCAACCCTTTCTCGGTTAAAAAACTAATAGACATCAATAGAGCCAAGATCTCTACTACTGGCCAAAAAACAAACGTCTTTTCATACGGCATATTTAACCAACAGAGGCCACACAAATCTGTCCTTACCAAAACAAGACCCCATCAAGCAGCTACAAACAGGAGACCGAATATCCCCAAGGCACCTAGTAAACAGAGTTAAACCAACAGGTGCAACAACCATGGTCTCACCAGATGGTATTCAAAGATCTGAGAAACATAAATCCATAGCAAATAAAACAGGGCAAGTAGCTCGGAAAACTCAGGTGTTGGTTCTAGATGAACAACTGGATTGGAGTACACACACAAGTGAGGAATCTGATTCTGAAAGCAATCCAGCAGGGAGTCTTAAAAGGAAAGCTGAAATCACGGACAACAGAATCTCAAGATGGGTGCCCACGAAGAACGTTCAAATTTATGACCCATCTTCTCCGGCGATAACTACACTGCAAATTAAAAATGACAAGAGCACTAGCGGAGCCGAGAAACTGGGAAAAAGTAATAAGAAACAAGAAGATCTGGGAAAAGTGGAAAATACATGTGAAAGGACTAGAAGAAGTTAAACACAAAGTACCGGTGCATGCATATAGTGGCCTGAGAGGAGGTGTAATTAAATCAAAATTCTGCCTCTGGCTCAAACCTATGTGAACTCATTAGGGTGATACCATTTACATATGATTGATATACATCACATTCCAAAACATCAAGAAAAGTCATACAAATTTGTATTTGTAAAACAAAGTTTTATATTGAAAAATCGTGTATCAAGTGAAAACAGTACCCAAAAAGACATAAGGGCATAAACAGTTAATAAAACATTTTTTGTACATAAATCAAGACATTTTCTTCTAAACAATATGTTGAAAAGACCAAAGTGCAATAAAGTTGGACAAAAACCAAAACATTGAGGAAAGAAAACACAGGACAATCATTAAAACATATATAGTATTTTCTTTAGTATTGTGACATCAAAAGTCGTTCAAATCAAAAAAAAGTTTAACAAATGCTTTTTTGTATGGTCATGTTGAGTACATAGAGAAAAAAACAAAAAAACTCCCAAATGTAATTATTTTTATACAATTTTTTTACAATTGGGTGTGGTCTGCCAACGCATGAAGGGGAAGAGAAAACACACTGAATGTTGAGAGAGCAAAGGGGTTATAATTAACAGTGATCTGAAAGGATCAGTTACATTCATTCTCATGCATCCTGACTCTCTATTGAAATCAAACATCAAGTATAGGTCTGAGTAGGAGGTTCATTTCAAATCCGACATTTTATACGGGACCTCCAATCCCCTCTGGAAAATAATGCGTTTCGGCGGTGAAAGGGATGCTCCTTGCAATTGAAGAGCCCACTCCGCCTTCATCAGGGCAGTATTAGCAATACCCAAGCGTGATAGTAGGGAGAGTGAAAAGCTGTGGCATGTAGTCGTCTGTACATGTGTCTCAAGTGCACGTGTAGTGCTTGGGTAGCGAACTAAGGACTCATCAGTGACCCAGCGGCCATGTAATGATGCGCACCGGGCCGTAGATAGTGTCTGTAGTGTCTTATATTTGGCTGACTGATGCTCAAGACGTCCGTTCTTGATCTCACGGGTAACTGACTGAAGGCTGATATTACTCAGCCCGGAACTCGCATCTCGGAGAAAACGTGCTGTAAGGCGGTGAATACATCCGTATTTGCGCACCTCATTGGGCGGTATGGACGGGCTGCATGGTGGTGAGCCTAGGCGAGTTAGCGAGGGAGAGACAGCCTCTGGCTCGATGTGTGCCGTGCTGAAAGATCCTTGCGGAATCGGACTAGAACAAGACACAAATCTTCTCCCGAAAGAAGTCGAGATATGAGCCACAAGCGCAATGGCGGTCTTAATAATGTCAAACATGCAGACTCAATCTCACAGAAAAGTGGAAAAGAGGCTTGCCACTGAAGATTAAAAGGAATAGTATACAGAGGGAATCGTCAACTCGGAATGATGACAGAGAGCAAAAAACTCTGAAGAGAATTGAAAGTGCGTGTACTCTCAAAATGAAACGTACAAACCATTGTGCTGATGGTCTGATTCTGAACAGAGCTACCATTCTAAAAGTATTCAGACCAATACCAAGCCTTAGACAAATACAGAACAGGGATTTGTGGATAGTGGACCCATGTAACTCATGGAGAAGAGACTCCTCATATCTGCATTTAAATTCCAAAATCATGAAACATCAATTTATTAAAGAGAGAGAAACCTTATCGATCCTGGTCTACAACCTGACAGAAGCCATCGCTCTGACAAAGGAGGTTGTTGAATCAAAGAGACAAGGTGACACAGAGTTACATGGGACTAAGCCAACTTCCAGAACCACAGAGCGTCCGCCTATACATTACACAAGTAGGACTGAACGTTATCAATCCACTCACAAAGATCAAAGTCGAGAGAGACGACGAGAAGAAGAGGTCCATCATCGGGACCTTAAGAGAGAGTATGGTCAAATACCAAGTGACGAAAGCATTGATGGTTGCAAGGCACAAGTCCATAGAACTCCAATTACAAACAAAAAGACACACCTTTACTGAAACCTAAAGGAGTGACTGTTAAAAAACCAGAACAGTGGACATGGTCAAAGGCTCCCATCGAATCTCAACGTAAAAACTAGCCACCATTGGCGAAGAGTCGAAGAGGCCAAGTCTCCATGGAGTTTGAACAGAAGGGGGAAAGGATTTAACAAAGAAAGAATATTATACTAGGCTGCTGGAACACTCGGGGCTTCGAGCACCTGACAAGGAAAACAGACGTACTGTGTCTACAAGTGACATGGCTGACTTCCAAACCCCAACTAGACGGCTTTGATCTAGTATTTAATGCTGCAAAAAAGGAGCAATCGGACGCCCTACAGCAGGTCTGTTAACTACAATAAGAGCGGGGTCTGACATCGATATGCACAAAGTGCTAATTACACTGCACTGGATCCAGGCAATCTTATTAAATTGGAAGTGTACGAATGAAGGCTCTCAGAAACCAGCACTGGAGAAAATCTTACAAATAAATGTGTATTGGAACCCTGATACATCATCTAACACCACATTTTTTCATGAGATGGGAAAAATCTGGGATGAGGTGGCTGCCAAAAATCTGGGCCATTATACAATAATAAACAATGACTTTCACGCCTCTTGTGAACATGTCAGTGAGAAAGCGAAGCAAACTTTTGGAAGAGTTTATGACAGCACGCAACTTGCACAACCTACACTGGATGCGATCTAAAATGAATTTAAAGATCCCATCCTGGCAGAGAGGAAGTCAGCAAGGTACGATAGACCATGTTTATGTATCAAAGGACCTGCTGTCAGAGATTATTAACTTCAAGATTGAGAGCAACAAACAGTGTTCATAATATACTCATCATGGATTGCTTTCCGCGGAGGGTCCAACAACTCTCTACATTACCTGAAATATCAGTGGATATGGGAGGTAAGCGTGTTAAGATCTCAGAAAAAGGACTCCTCCAAATAGCAAACCAATATAAGTGAATACCCACAGCCTGCTCGAATCTAGCAGAAATTAGAAAGGATGATTTGGATTATATGCCTCTACTGACAAGGTATACTATACTATACATGCCAAAAGAACTACCAAAGCAACAGGGAATCACCCTCACCAATACAATCTGGAATTAGTAAAAAAAAAAGACAACTACATCAGAGACTTAAGAAAATCTTTAAGAAAGCACAGTCTGCAGAAAATAAGGTGAGGAGTTTAAAAGCCCTCCATGACTACAGAAGTTGGCTCACTCACCATCGACGCAAACTATACCATCAAGACGCTGAGCAAATGCTGTGTGCAATCTGCGGAAATAAAGCTAAAGAATTCTGGAATATGATCAAGGGCTCATCAAATTCTGTGGATGATCACATACAAAATAACGTGGGGGAAGCTTGTTGGATAACCCACTTCGCACACTTATACGCTCCGATACCGGTTGATGCGCTCCAGAAGATGAACTCTATCGCTGGGGGACAAAACAACTTGGAACATCCCCTCTGACAAAGAGATGATTCTAAATAAAATTAGCAAATTAAACAACTAAATGGCACCCGGTCCTGATGGGATCTTTAATTTGGAATTGAAAAAACATCCAGAGCTGTGGGCCAATATAATGAGTAACATCTTCTCAAATTGTAACAGCACCCAGGCGGTCCCGCACTCGTGGAGAAAAGCAACCATTGTCCCTATTTTCAAAAGAGGAGCCATGGATAATCCTGACCAATGCGGACCGATTGCTCTTTTGGACATGATGGGGAAGGTGTTTGGCTCGTTGGCTTTAGACGCTTTCCAATCATGGCTTTGCACTTATATACAGATCCTTTTCAGAACGGTTTGGTAAAAAACTCAATGAAAGCTAAAGTCATACATGGACCTCCAGTTTACATGGCTTTTATTGACCTGGACCAAGCTTTCGACCAGGTCAAAAGACAACGCCTATGGACCAAATTGAAAACAAAGAAATGTCCATCTTTTATTCTGGAACCAATCCAAGCCTTACATCAAGATACATCTATAAGGGTACATCTTAGTGCTGAGGGGTGCTTGTCTGACGAAATCCAGACCGCTAGAGGAGTTAAGCAGGGCTGCCCTCTTGCCCCAACATTGTATAATGCTTACATAGCAGACTACCAGGATTCAGCAATTGAAGTCAAGCGTTTTCCACCATTGATAGGAGGATCGAAGATGTCTAGACTCCTCTAAGCTGATGATATTATATTGATGGATCTATCTCCTATCGGTCTGCAAGGTCAACTAGACAAGCTGGTGACCTACTTAAAAATGATAACCTACAACTAAAGAAATACTAAAATTCTGATAATGGGAAGAACTCCAAAAAAACATCAAAGCTTGCATGGTATTGCGAAGGTCTCCTACTAGATAAAGTTACCACCTTCAAATACTTGGGAATAATGCTTAGCAATGACAGACAGAAAGCATCCATGCAAGACTTTCTGTTGAGTAAATCAAAAAATCTAACGGGACAAGCAAAGGCCGTTGATAGAAAACATGGCAGATTTTCCCTCATCCCCACTTTAAGATTATTTAAGATGAAGGTCGCAACTGCTCTGACGTATGGAATGGACGCAATGCCGCTAGCTCCGAACTCCATCTGAAATTTGAAAGCTTCTTCTGGATATGTGTTCTGGGCTGTCTAAATCTACACCAATGGGTGCTCATCAGAAGAGAACTATGTATATCATCCCTGTTAGCCATTAAAATTAGAGCCACCTTAAGCCTATACAGAAAGTGATAAATGCTCCTAGATCAAAAGCGCTGGACTTAATCAAAAAGGAGATGGAAGGTGGGACGAACAGATGTTAGACAAATGGGAAAAGTTAAATCTGAAAATATTAAAAGAACTGGACTTGTCTGTAGAAATGCTGCTGTCTAACAAAAACAAAGTCACAAAAAAACGTTTTGAGGCTGATTGGATCAACACTCTGGAAGTGGATAACAACTATTCCCTGACTTCAAATTTTCCGACAATGCCAATGAAGCTTAATGAACTGAGAGGGTACCTAAAGCAATTTCCGGTCAAAAAGCTAAGTAGAATATTTCTAAGATTCTGGCTAAACCAGGTGAAAACAAACAAAATATTAGCTTTACGTAACCAGGTGCAATCGAACAATTGCCGTTTTTGTGAAGAAAATTTGCAAGTTGAAACCACCCAGTACCTACTGCTAGAATGCGAAGGTCTCAAAACAGAAAGAATCTGGTTCCTTGCTGAGCCGCTGAAAAACTTTGGAACATTTGATTTATACGATGTTTGGTCGGTTTTGGCGAGTGGAAACTATAGACGTGGTGTGATCGGAGTGACATTATTCCTGAAACATCTGGATTTAAAATAACTTTGGAACAGTGAAATGGGAAACAAGGCAATTGAAACTTCTCCGATACACCTCTGTCTATCTGAACTGGTTTAAAGAAAAAGAATTCAAAATTTAATAAATAAATAAATAAATAAATAAAGAATTGAACACTGAAAGCCAGATTGTGGCTCGACCAGCTACTGAAAAAAATAGACCAGACGTTACCAGGTCAGTGAAAGCTGGAATAGAACTTGGGCAGGGTGAGCCACATAGAGTAGAATTGGGCATGGAGCAAAACACATGGCATGAAGCAAAATTGAAGTAATAAACATCATGAACATGTGTTTCACAGTGTCAATTTTCTTTGTGCACATCCGGCACAATCAGCTTTAACATGGGTTGTAATCTGCTCCTAGATAGTGTGTTTTGGATGACTGGTGCGTGGCACATGCATTTCTCACGTTCTCCCCAGCAGAACTGATTTTACATTGGATGACTTGTCAACCAATTTTTTTTTTTTAATTAAAAAAGTGATGTAAAATACACCATTTTAACCCATTATTTACAAGTATTTCTCAGTGGGAGAACCCCCTAGATCCCCCCATTGTTTCTTTGGGGCATCCTCGCTACGCGTGGTAGCTCCACATAGTTTGGCTGAAATGTAGACCCCTCCAGTTAAAAAAGTCACCAGCCGCCACTGGTGCTACCATTCAATTTGCTACAGGCTCTTGTATTGAGAGTCAAATAAGCGAGGTCACATGCTGATCTGTCTCAGCACAGATGAGTAATGTTTTAAAATCTTTAATGATGGAGTTTTCCATTTGCACTGGGTAAAAAGATATACCACAAGGAAACATGTGCATGTGTGCCAAACAAACAGTCTATACAGAGTTTACATGCAACTCGGCTGGATTGCAACTGTATTTTTAAAACTTCTATTTTGCTTTGGGTGAATGTAACAGTTTATATTCATGGGGGATAAAGGCTGTGATATTCAGATCTGAGATAGCTTTTAGTGGCTTGTGTTAATGGCAACGCAACGGGCTTTAGACATCTCCTTTCACAATTATACAGTTCTGCTGCAAAGTTGGTATTGTTTTTTGTTTTGTTTTGCATTTAAAAAATGTCTTTGCCTCCTTCCGTTTTTGTTATTATGGTGGGGCGCCGTCGGTTGACCTTTATAGTTACACCTTCAATATCTAACACATGGATTGTTGTGTATTTGTTAAATTATGCTCTGCGCTTATCATTGCTGCCCTGCTATAATCGAAGGGTCGATTGCACGGGAGCAATTAATGCTTCACACGCATGTTTTACACTAATGAAGACACTGTTAAAGGGCGTGTTTCACTTCATGGCAGAAATACAAAGGCTAACTTGTCTTGTACACTGTCAACACGAGGGATTAATGCGTTAGACACAGAGCAAACACAATATCACACGTCTGCACTTCTGAATTGTAAGTGATTTGAAACAACAAGCGAAGCTATCTGATTCCGAATTCATCAATTAACTCGCTTGGAAGAGAACAAGCCTTGTTTTTAGTTACACGTATTGATCTGCTTACTTTCCAAAGCTAGGGTTTCATTTATTTATTTATGTGTGGTAAAGGTTCCATTTCTGCTTTTTCTGTAAGACAAACACATCTTTATATGTAGGCTGCAATATTCAATAATGCCGAAATCAATCTCGACCAATGCTGGAAAGACTGGCCACAACCAGAGAGGCATTTGCAGTTACGAAAGAAAAACAGCTTGTCCTGCATGATGTTCGGTTAATGCAAATGCCAGGCGTCATTTTAGTTTTTGATGGTTTGCTACTATTATGAAATACAGTGAAATGTAGGTTATTAAATTCGTTGTTCACTTTTTAGCTCAGGTGGAACACTGCATAAAAGGAATGGACATTCCACGTTAGAGAATAACACTTTCCTGATCAAACTGATTAAATATTCCAAAAAGCATAATCATGTCATGTTGCAACAAGGCTTAGGTTTAAAATGCTTGCTGAACATTGTCAGTGACTTTATTTATTTATTTACTAATTACATTTGTTATACGACCAGACCCTGAGGTATCACAGCGTAGTTACAGACATCTTGGTAATTAAACAATGAAACACAATTAGAGCGAGGATAAATAATTACACAATCATTGTTACATCAGTGAAACGAAATACACAATTATTACAGGATAAAGAACAGTTATTAGAATTTTCTAGGTTGTACTATACACTTGAGGCAAGGTCATGGGTTCTCAAGGCTAGGTCTAATCTGTTAAAATTGGTTAAATAACCACGTTTTTAGAGATTTTTTAAAGCATTGGAATGGCTCTTCAGTTTTGATATTTATCGGGCGTGCATTCCAGTGTTTAGGAGCCGGAACTATAAATCTACTACCCACTGCTCTCGAACTTTTGTAGAGTGGGATTTCAAGGAGTGAGTTTTTATTAGATCTAAGGGTCCTAGTTGAGGCTTTCTTGACTAATATGTTATTAATATATGTAAGAGCTTCATTGGCAAGACATTTATGCGTGATATAAAGGGTTTTGAAAATTATTCTAGCCTTGATAGGTAGCCAATGGGTTTCTCTCCTGATGTCTGAGATGTGGTCAGATTGTTTAATTCCTAGCACTGCTCGTAATGCTTTGTTCTGCATAAGTTGCAGTTTAACAAGGTTGATATTGGAGGTGCCTAATAAGAGCACATTACAGTACTCCAATTTGGATAGTATTAATGCCCTGGCTAGGGTGATTCAGTTTTTGGGTGTGAAGAATTGGCGACTTAGAGCAATACGTTTGACAGTGTAGGAGGTAGCTGAGGAGAGGGCAATGTGTATCTTCCAATGAACTATGTTATAAGAATAATCTTTTGGCTACTTACTTCTGTACGAAACAATCACTAGCACACCTTTAAAATTCACATACCTACTACCAATTGCCCTTTTTGGACGTGTGGCTTCTTATTTAAAAATAAAAACAACAATCTGGTTACCTATTGACAGGACACATGGGCTAATTTACAAAACAAGTGAAAAAATAGCACAAAACTGTAGCTCTATCATTAAGATTGTGTGACGCAAAAGTATTTAATGTAGAGCGGATTCTCAGAATAAACTCAGCACAAAATCCAACAGCCCAAAGGATAACTGTATCACCAACCATGCCCCCAGCACAGCACCATACATTGTGGAGCCAAATTGCACCGCAATGGCAGTGCTGGAAATTACAGCAATTGTGCTGTGCAATCATACAGTACGCGTATTGCACTTCATCCTACTCCTCATCACAGTACTTACTCTAAGAAGGTGATCCGTCTTCTGACAGAACCATTACCCAATTTCTTTTTAACCCCTTCTCTTCATAGCACCGGGTATAAAGCACTTAACCAATCCCATAACCCACCTGTCTATGCCAAACCACCAGGGTGATCATACCACCGGACAGGGAGAGAAGGGTATCAGTACTGTGATGAGGGACAGTAGGACTAGGAGTAGTGAAGAGTACATGTATGTAAGCAGAGTGTTACCTCTATGTCCCTCTTCCTCGTCACAGTACGTACTCGATAAAATATAGCAAATATGCAAAAATCAGATTGCCACACATTTGGACCACAAAGGAATTACCCCTTCCCTCAAAAATGGGAACAATGGCTATCCCATGAAGATTCACAAGCAGGCCCCCTCCAGAATGAGAGACAGAGAGAAGTGTGGAGGACCTCCCTCAGAAAGACCAACAGGCAGGGTTAAAAAGCCACGTGCAATGTATAGACACATATCCAAATGGTGCAACAGGTCTATGTCAGGCAATATGAAGGGTCTAACTTTGGATAGTCAAAACCCAGGGGCCCCCAAAGAATCACAGATGACCTACGAAAATACCTGGCAAGAGAGAAACCATGGGCCAACTCCCAACTTGCAGAGCTTTGTGGAAAAAAGAAGCAGGGCAGGCACTGAGGATTCCCTGCTGCATACAAGGACAACCAGTGCATTTATATTCCCTAAGCTATAGGATCACAAAGATGCTTCTTGAAATCCCCATCCAAGCACAGTCATGCGACACCTGGCCAATAGCAGCCTGAGTGTGGGACTTCCCAACCATTGGCCTGGGGAACCAGAGAGATGCAAAATGGATTGCAGGGTTGGAGTGTGATGACTGAGCACCGGGACAGACCCTCCCCTAAGCTCCTAAGACCCTAACACCCACTATCATCTATGACCAATGAAATATGGTAACTTGGGCAAAAAGCCTCTGAACAAAGGGGCCGTTCAGAAAACCTCAACATCAAAAATAAAGAGCAAGTAATCCAGCGCAAAAAAATGCGTCCCAAGCGCTTCATATGAGGTGGGCTGAAGAAGAAGATAGTGAAGCAGCCAGAACCAGTTGACAAAGTGACCAGATTCAGATCCCTATCCACAACTGCAAAACATGTCACCAAAGCAGATTTTGCTTACTATTGCAAAACCTGAAAGATCTGCAGTGGGAGGCTCAGGAGTACATATTCATATTGAGAGAACAGGCACCGGAAAACCACTTAACAGACTGACCCAGCCCTCCATCATGGCAAGTGTGAGAATTATCTCACCCTCACGATTACCAGAATAGTGCCGGGGAACTGACAGGGAGGAGCAATGTTCCAAAATTAAAAACATGACACACTACCGGTGAACTATTGACATCTGGCAAGCATGTTGAAGCCATAAAACAATGCAGACAATTCTATCCCAGAAATGATGGCCTGCTAAACAGACTCCCCATCCAGCAACCTACATTCAACAAGCATAGTGTACACCTCTGTCCTACCCAATCAGTACCCATTGCTTTCTCTCTAGAGGCACAGAGCAGGTTTATGGGCCACAGGTATCCTCTTGACAACTGTACTGACAGCCAGTTCACAACAGTGCAGGGATTGCATATAAGATAAGCACCCCTGTTCCCAAACCACATAACTATTAGAGTTATTTTCCATGTGACATTTGTAAACTTTAAATGTATGCCATAACTTAGTTAAGGTATGCTGGCTAGTATCTCTCCTAATTCTTAGAGTCACATCAAATTGGTATAATATGAATGTCAGCCTTGGGAGCTCAGCCTCACCATGAACAGGCTGTCTTGCTGCACCCTGGCTAGGACTGCAGCCAGTGGGAGGAGGCTCTCCTTTCATTATATGTGTGGCCAGGCTCTCTCCAGCAAGTCTGTTCAGCAACACAAAATGAATAAAATGGAATGCTGTACAACAAAAGTCTAGCCTCAAACAGATTTATGCAAACCAAAGGGGTATTTGATGCTAAGGACATTGGCAGGGGGCATGGTTAGTGTGGACAGATGGAGTTCAGCATATTTCGGAGAAAGGTTCCACCATCTTGTTTCTATCTGTGGCTCTGTCCTTCCTGTCTCCAACACTACCATTATACAAAGCACTGTTTGCATGATGCAACCGGGCTGGCTTTTGTACCTGTGGAATTTTGCCTGTAAAAGAGGGGATTCCCGACTCATTCTTTGATTCACCTTTTGACTTCAAGGATTACAGAAGAATTCATTTGTACCTCTTTTTGGAGAGTTTACTTTTCCAAAGCCATCAAACATTGAGGTCGAGAGTATTCCATGGCAGCAACAAGCACTGTTCCATATCCAATCTCATGGCACATTAAAAGTGAAACTCGCTGAGGACCAGGACCTATCACTCTGCACCAACCCTGCCTAGGCTAGGAAAGCAAGCTGAACCTGAGAGGGCTAAGTCAGTCCTAAAGCCCCTTCTGTTGGTTTCACAACATCCTGAGAGCCAGGACAGCCAAGAGCCCTGTTTTCACTGTCAACCCACATTGAGCATCTTCTGAGCTCCCATCAATGCCACCAAGCTAGCTGGAACCAAAAGTGCTTCCTTGATTGTGATCGATTGTGCTCATATCATTATAAATCAGCTTAGTGCTATTGCACTCCAAAAGAAACTCCAATTCACTGCACACTCAGCTCCCAAATACTGCAACAAATGCAGCCTTGTACCACCATGACTCTGCATTTCAGCTCACCTTTAACTGCTGGATCATCACATAACATATTCCTCTTAAACAGTGATACTCATGTTCACAAAACACGCTCAGTCATAAAACCGCTCCTTGTGTCCCTACAACCTGCACTGCACAATGCTTCTTCAGAACTGCACAAAACACCCCTTGACCCGTCTCAATGCTGAATTGCTGCATCGGCCAACACAACTTCATGCCTTTAACACAAATGCAGCCCACAAACACAACCACTTGATGTCCAGCTCGACGCCATCGACTGCCAAATATTGTATTTGTTTTTTGTATTTTTAATTTTTAAGCTCTAGGCATAGTTTGAGGACAGCAAAGCACTGTAAAGCATGTGGGTTACTAGTGTTTGGGGTGGCATCTTTCAATAGAATTGCAATACTGTGAGTTGGGATTTGTGCATCAATCTGTGCACCCATTGGGATTCGTTTTTCTTCAGGTGTTGTTGAAAAAGGCAAGTGTTGATAGATTTGTGAAATTTTGAGAATTGTGGGGGCATTCCAAGCTAATAGCACAATCAAGTTTCAGAGGGTGGGTGCATGAAAAGGATTGTCCTCTTATTGCAGAGGAGTTGTGATTCAAGACGGTTGGTTGATTTCCTGTGTGAGTAGCTTGTGCCACCAGATATCATGAGCTTAACTGCCAGGTACTCTGGTATGCTACTCGTACATGCAGTCTTGACCAGTATCCTGGGCTAGAGAGGAAGGCAATGTAATTCACATAGGATGGGTGTGATTCTGTCAAATGTCACACACATAATAAGATTTGCTGCAGCATAATGGACGTTCTGGGGATCCCAGAAAGTAGCTGGCAGCCACATCAGGAGAGCATTTTCCCTCATAGATGTGTGTGTCCAAGGGCCTGCACTACGTTCCAGAAGTCCAGTGGTGGGATAAAGTGTTAGATGTTGTGAAGGGAGGTGATTTGTCTATGTTTTTCTAGAAGGACAGTTTGCTTTCAATGGTGAAGCCTAAGGATTTTGCTGAATAAGAGAGTTGCAGGTCACATACTTCTAGGCTCATATCATTGAGGACAAATTTGGTCTTGATTGGTTTATGTTAGAGGTAGGCAGTCAACATCCATGCCGGGATATTGGCTAGGTAAATGCAGAGATTATTGTAGTCTTGTTGGCTTTTTACTCTCATGTACAACTGAGTATCATCTGCATATTGGTGCACAGTCACAATCAGGACATTTGAGGAGTGTGCCCAAAGGCTCCATGTAAAGATTAAAAAGTATCAGTGAAAGCATGAAGCCTAGAGGCTCTCAGCGGAAGACTTGTATTTGGGTAAAATTACACATGTACATATAAGCAGCCTGGTGTCTGCCTGAGAGGAAGGAATAAACAAATTCAGGATAGTGCCAGAAAATTCCATCCTGTCAGTGAGTGGAGAGAGAAGGATGCAGTTGTAAATGTTGTTAAATTCAGCGAGAGTTCAAGGAGGACGAGAAAGCAAGAGTCACTCTTAATCATGATTTGGTGGGCATCATCCATCACTTGGATAGTATTGTATTGTACAATTGTTTATTTATGACACACTTAATACCAAAGAGGTTTCTAAACATGGTGTCTCGATGGTACACTTGAGGCGGACCTCAGATGAATGGTCCTTTAGGAGGTTTAGTTGTTCAATTCCTGTGAGTATTTGTTTAGTGGCAACTTTTTTCCAATATTTTTCCTATAAACAGCAGTTTCCTGATGGGTTGGTGGGTGGAAAGGTTGTATGGGTCTGGGGTCCGTTTTTCAAAGATGCCATATGAGACCAGCCTTGAGGGTGACCGGGTATTACCCTTCTGTGAGGGAGTAATTATTGATCTTGAAGAGTGCATTGAACAGCAGGCCCATCAATTCCTTCATGATGTAAGCTTGGATGATATTGTCAGAGTAGGAAGTAGGTTTGCGGACGGCAATTGTTTTAATGAGGTCGGGGGGAGAAAGTGGAGATAATTTGGTCCAAAGGGGCAGATGCATTCTGGTGTACAGTGGTGGGGGATGCTATTACTGGTTGATTCGATGTTTCTATCAGGTTTTGTTTATTTTTACAATAAACATGTTTTTGATTCCATCATATTTTTACTGAGTTGCTGGTACCTCGTGGCCAGGTGAGGGTTTGTTATAGTACTTAACTACATCAAAGAGGGCTTTGCTCCTGTTAGAGGCTGCTTTGATGGTGGTGGAAAAGAAAGCAACTTTGGCCTCAGTGATCAGAACCCTACCGTTGGAATGGTGAGATCTGAGGTTGGTGAGATCACCAGGGTTGTATGGCTTTTGTGCCACTGTTTCTCTAGGTATCTGATTGAGTGCTTGGTCAAGGTTGAGTGAGACAAGGGGTGGATGGTTTGGTCTTTGCATGGCTGGTTTTTGGGGGAGCATGATTGTCCACCAGTTTTATAGGATTGTTTTTGAATAATTCTAGGATGACCAAGTCATTTGCTGTGGTGAGGGAATTTTGTGAAGTTTGCTTCTAGCGCCGTGACTGGGAAGGTTTGGAATGAGCAGCAATGAGTGAGGGCGTGAACACTGGATTATGTTACTTTGAACTGTTCCTGTCCTCCTGGCCCACCTTCTGGGGCCTTAAAGACTGGTTAAGTCCCTTTTTAAAACCTTTTTCCTTTGAAAGACATTTCTTTTTAATTTCAGTGAGGTTGTTTATTGGGTGCTGCACTTTTCTATTGATTGCATATTATGTTTCTCTAATACAGGTGGGTTTTTATAGTGTTGTTATAGTTATTTGTAAAGTGGTTTGTTTATATGAAGTATACACTTTTATAGAACCTTGATTGGACATTTATTTTATTGTTGACTGACTTTACATATTGTTTGTATTGCTACTGGATCATATTAACAACCCTATTGCGAGTATAGCCTTACTTCAGCCGCATTCCCATCAAAAGGTGAAGGAGGCATATATATTGAAAATGTTTGCTTTATCTTTATGATTGGGATCACGGTTGGATAATAGAAGTCTGGTGGGTTAGTCACTATTTATCCTTTCACTTCTGCAGAGCAGAACCCATTTCCTCACAGTATCAAACTGAAAGACTAGGGCACTTGCCTTCAGCAGTAATAAGGTAGGGCAGTGGTATCAAACTGTGAGGTTAGCACCATTAGGAGGACCCAGGATAGTTCCAAGGATGGAGGAGGGGTGTAAGGTATCTTCAAATGAGAAGATGGTAACTGTGTCTAACAGAAAATATGAGCAATTCTGGCTTTTGAGGTGGGGGGCTTCCAACAGCAGGACTCCTTCCGAAAGTTATGACCCATGTTCGAAGTGTGCCCCCCCAATGACCTCTGGATTTATATACATGTTTTGTTCACTCCCAACAACCTGCCTTTTGCAGGTTTAGTGATATTCATTTGCAGCCACCCTGGCACTCAGTTCAGCTTAAACTCCAGGGATGAACCATACTCACCAAGCCCAGGGCTGACCTCCCGTCCTAACACCCTAGACCTGCAGGGACTACCGTGGAAATCACAAACTGCAAATCACCACAGTGTGGTCAAACCTTTATGAAAACAACAGACCAGCACAGCTGGCATCTCTGAGCTTCACTTTTCAGGTAGGACAAAACAGGAGGATTGTGGGACTGGTCATTGTCATGCTAGGACCTTTAGTACAAGCAGGGAAGAGGATTAGGCTGCTTTGCATGGATAGGAGTGGCGTGTTTAGATACACCGGATAGAGGGTTAGGAAGAAGTAAAAGATGGGTATGTGCTTCACGGGAAAGTGCCTCAGGTGGCTGGGAAACCCGGTGGGGAATGTGCATTGTCACCCATTGTAACAGCCACCTGATTGACTGAATGCCCTTCCTCTGGGGTGAATCTCATTAATAAAGTACAGCAGCTACACTAAGCACTCAGGTATTTACGAACCTGGTTTTGCAGCAGAACATTCAAAATAGATTTGTAAAAGTTTCAATAGTTCGTGCACCTGAAAAGGTACTTTTATAAAATCTTTTAGCAAAAAAAGAAATACAGAATAAGACTATCATAAAAGTAAATAACTATATACACAAAGCCTGTTTCATTTGTATACAAACTTAGTTTTATTGAGAAACATGACATTTACATAGCAGTTTATGCAACCGTAACCAAGAAACTGAGACATATAAACTATGCCATCAGTTTTACAAAAAAAATGTACAGACATGCCAACATTGTACAATTATTTTGAGAGTAGGATGTACAACAAGGGGTGTGAAGTTAAGTTGACTTTAGCTGAATTTCAAAAGTTTGGTTGTGTTAAGTTCTCAACAGGCTGGGAGGGTATCTCAGGGCAACGTGTTTTTCTTGGAAGCAAGACAACGCATAGCAACACAGGTTAGAATCCCGGTCTTGTGCTTAGAAACTGGTCTCCAGTATTATGCGCATTATAAAAGAACAGTTGTGATTATGGGGCCGATTCATAGAACAAATGTGTACCGAAAAATGTGGCGCAAGCTGGCACAATCGTGAAAAAGCAAGCACACGCATGCGATTAATGGAAGTCTCTGTGCGTGTTTACCCAGGGACGTGTGTCAAATCCACGGGTGGCACACACGGGCGCACACGTCATTGCAACATCCCGAATGCCATGCCTGGACACACAAAGCAAAAGCGCACAGCGTGTAGCACACACACCAAAAGGGGGCAGAACACGGGGGCGGAACACGCGGAATGGGGAACAACGCGTGAAAATGAGGGTGTACCTGGGGACGTACTGCTGGGAAATACACAGAATGCCCACACGCAAGAGAACTACAAGTATTCACGGAATCGAATACGGGAAACCGTGCATGCCAAAAAACGCGCACAGGCATCAACACGTCTGCCACACGAAGGCAGGCGGAAGCGTCCCCGCGCAGTATAAAAGTGTGCGCAAACAACAAACACGTATATACAGCTACGATGAATGCCCCATTCGTCGCAGCACTGATCGTGGGACACCGCAGGAGGAGGAGAATAGCTAGGCCCTGCATTTCTTTTCCCCGGACCAGCCTTTTTGGGATGCCTGACAACCAGGTCTATGGCAGGTATAGGTTTCCACCTCGTATCATTCTAGACCTGGTCATGGAGTGGGAAGATGACCTTACATCACCCACCCTGTGCTCCCAAGCATTGAGCCCCTTGGAGAAGGTGTTCAATGTCCTGCATTTTTTGGCCACTGGGTCATTTCAGCGGACAACTGCCATAGTTGGGGGTGTCTCACAGGCCACGCAGTCACGCTGCCTACACCATGTGTTGGTAATAATGACTGCGCGCCCCTCAGTCCACAGGCACATATACATGCCCAGAACACCCGCAGAAAGGCAGGGCGTGGCCCAGGACTTTTACAGGGTGGCACACTTCCCCAAAGAGCTCAGTTCCATAGATTGCACCCATGTGCAGGTTGTATGCAATGCCAAGGGAATCATCAACTCTGTCTATGCAAACTACCCTGAGTCTACCCATGACAGTTTCATATACAGAATGTCTGCCCTGAGCTGGGCCCTGGAAGCTGGGAAGCATGGCGACACATGGCTCCTAGGTGAGTACAAATGCCTGTGCACATGCATGCTTGTCACACACAGACAAATACACAAACCCAACTAATCACAACCATTATCACCTCCCCAGGGGACAGTGCCTACCCTCTGAGCAACCACATGATGACGCCAATACAGAACCTCACCACACCACCCCAGGTAAGATACAACGCTGCCCATATTTCAACCAGGGGCATAGTGGAGCGCACATTCGGAGTGCTCAATTCACGCTTCCGCTCCCTTGACCGCTCTGGCAGGCAGCTACTATATGCACCCCCAGTAGTGTGCAGGATCATTGTGGCAGCATGTGTCCTGCACAATGTTGCAACATGGCGGGATGTACCGGTGGACATGGTGGTGCCCCCACATCCCCAACCACAGGCACAGGCACTGCCCATGGGAGGGGAAAGGGCACATGGCGAGGCAGCCCGGACCCAGCTTGTAGCCACATTTTTCACCTAAACTCCAACCCCCGTGGAGTGCACACAGGCCTGACACATAGCAGGTGACAATCGATGATTACAAAGAGACAGTCAACTATCACAACCTTACCACCCTGAGAATGTTGCCACGGAAGTGCTACAGTGTGTGCATTCCTAGCTACATAAACATAACCAATCCTGTGTGACCAAAAGGAACACATGCAAGGTGTGTATCACACCAACCCCCTGCAAAACAGGCCATGACAATCACTGGCACGTCACCCAAACCCTCCCAGCCCACATCAACCTTGTCAGCCACACCATGACATGGCATGCAACAGCAAAAGCCAAAGACATGGCCAATAAGATACGATGTGACATGTGATACATGGAAAGAGGCCCGAGACAATCACACCTGACATGGAATCAGATGACTGACCAACAAACTCCCACACATACAAAGTCATACACAAATGCATGCCACCAGTGGTACCATCAACAAAACACTGAATGCCTGTTGTCATGCACATTGGCCAAGCCAAATTCGCTAATCTCTAACCTTTGTGCTTTGTGTGTCTCCTGCAACGCACTGTTCAGCACACAGCACAGTGAGCAGCCATTGTGTTGGAGATAGACCTTGAGCATCATATAAAAAGGACAAGCAACAAAAATAACCTACTGATGCATGTACACGATCCCCAAATGGTAAGTGATCATGCGCTGGAGGAACACAGCATGCCAGAGAAGGCAATCTGTGTGAACGTGTGGGAATGGAAGAGTGGTTGTATGTGTGGTGGAGCATTGTGTAAGTGTGTGTGTCAGTAGGGACAGGCACTCAATACATGCATGTGAAATCAAGTGACCTCAGTGTCCTGTACACATCACGTGTGAACATTGCCCATGTGTACTACCGAGCATGTCAAACCACAACAATCCCCAGACACCTGAAAAGTAAACACAACACAGGAACTGCCATTGACTAGCAGAACCCACAATTAGAATGTCCGAGAGTGCCCAAACACTGTAGCCCAAGCGTACTGTCCCACAACAAAAGGCCCTCCCTCATTGACACATCGCCATGACCTTCTGAAGAACTGTGTCTGTGGTCCATTGCCTTCTTCCTTCTAGTCTACCTGGCTTCAGGATCCCCCTACCCCTTGTTTTCCATGTTCTACCTTGCATGTAAATAGGGTCCAGCCCCCTCAGAGTCCACCTTGACTGGTGAAAATACCAAATCGCAGAGAACTCCAAGGAGCCAAACCCCCAAACCAAGGAAAAAACATTTAGCCACAAAAAACCCTACAAAGGTCTCCAGTAGATGAATAAAAGTTGCTGAAAATTGCCAAGTACAAGTCCAAGCACAAGTACAACCCAGGTAGCACAGTTCAACAATGGTTCAACAGGATGGGTAGCATTTTCAGTACACAATAATCAGTGAGATGCAACAACTGATGGGTAGTGTCACAGCCCGGTCTCCAGGCGCAGGAGTGGCACGAACCAACCACCCCCACCGTGGTCTGGGCACCTGCAAGGTAAAACTTACACAGGCCTCCGAGACCCCGGTGGGGAAAGAGGGTTAGGGATCCGTTCTTTGGATAGGCATCGGTATTCAAGATAACCGGAAAGAGGGTCAGGAGAGGGGAGGTAGATGGGCAAGGGAAAGTAGGCCAAAGACAAAATACAACTATTGACAATAACACATATTCAATCAGAGAAACCATGTTCTTCATGCACCATTGTACAAAATAGGTCAAATGCAAGCCAAAGAGAGACTTATCTCTGGGGTGAGTGCTGGCCTCCTGCCTGCTTGCTCTAAGGTCCGGTAATAGGAGCAGTTCAATGCTACACAGAGAGTGTGAGTTACTATTCTGTGTGCGTTTTCACCACACACACAACACCATTCATGCCTCAAACTTAGTTACTCCTCCCCAAAGAAACACTCTTGTCTGCTGCTTTGTTCATATACATTTGCTTGCCCCCATGATGGGTCATACACTGTCAATGCGGTAAGGCAGCTGCATGTGGCCCCGCAGTAAATGGAAGAGCAATGTGTCAAGGATCACAGATGATACAATGGTCGTTTGGTTAGCTGCTAGACGCATTTGGCGAGGTGCAACTTCAGTACAAGTCGTGTTCTGGCAGCCGGGAATTTCCATAGGTAGTGCATGTGGCAATTTGCATATTCAAATGATATGCACTGCAGTAGAGTCTGTGCGTTGCTGGGTGCCCCCCATGCGCTGAATTAGTTTCTGGCTAGGAACGCTACTGCTCTAATAACTTAGCTTCTAATGGAGCAGGGGGGACTCGAGGATATGGGTGACGTCCCCTGTGTGTACCCCTGACAACTTTGAAAGCTACTTGCCATTTGGTCCTCAACGCGGCTTAGATGTACTGTGCACATCTTCCCAATGCCTGTCCAAGCTCCCCAGCAATGGTGCTACTTAGCATGCATGTGTGAGGGGCCTGGAGGAAGGTAATCTGGGGTGTGGCCCCTCGTGATGCTCACCTTGCTTGGAACTCCTGGAAACACGTCTGCTTCTGTCGGTGTCTGAGCACAAGCCCTGTCTTTCTGCTTGTGCATGCATGCGCATGTGTGCATCACCCACGTAGCCAGGTTTTTGTAGTTCTTGGCCCTGTGTCTACTGGGAAAGGCAGTCTTGAGGCTCAAATTCCTGCAGAAAGGGCATTACAGCTTTTAATAAGGCTGGCAATGTTCCTGTGTGTGTGTCTTCATGCTGGTTGTCACTGGGCCATGTCTGAGACCTACATCCGACCTCCTCCCACCATCAGTGTGACTTTGACAGCCAAAGGGTGCAGGCTACTGTCTACAGCATGAAGTACATCAACCACATATACAAGCAAGAAAACAACATACATCAACATCAATCAATGGACATATCAATCATCTACTCACCAAAATTGATTGCATATATGCTGTGGAGAAAGCACACAAAATCCCCACTAGGGGTGTTAACACAAGTAGTACAACAGCAGACAGCCCACAGATATGACAAACGTCCAATGCCCTTGTGTAAATGGTTGTAACACCAAACCATCCTTGCAAGCCCATGGATAGGGGAAGCATGAGTGGCATATGTGAGTCAGGACTCCAAGCTGCAAACACATACACGAGACAAGCTTGAAGGGCCCAGCTGGAACAGACAGTGGATGCTTTCAAAAGCCACAAAGCACCACACTGTCACATAAATACACAATAGACAAGCAATTTTAAACTATATTAACTATATAAACTAACTATAAAAACCAAAAATGGCCACATGTGACCCGGGGAGAGGCACCCAGGAGGGGGAGGTACAGGGTGCACCTCAACACCCACATGCGAGGATGTCGAGATAAAAAAAAAACCTCCATGGGCTCAATGCCTGCAGGCCTGACCTGTGTGGGAGATAAGTCGTCGTCCTCCTCACCCTTTGACTCAAAAGGTGGACATGACACAGTACCCTGATCATGTCTATGCGCAGCTTGCCCCTCGTCAGCAGCAAGTCTGCAGGACCGGTGAGCCAGGTTCTATGCGACGATGACACGTAGGTCAGCATGCAGAACCTTGCGTGATAGGCGCGCTTCCTCTTGCAAGATAGCACGTGTAACAAGTTCTTCCTGGATGGCCTGGTATGACATCTGGAACACCTCCCAGCAAGCATGTAGCTCAGCCGAGATGGTATTCTCAATCTGTTCCAACCTCTCCTCTGTCCGCTGCCTCTGGGACATCAGGAGCTCACCCAGAGTAGATCGGAGGGATTTATGGTCATTCCTCAGGGCCTCCCTTTGTGCCTCTGTGTGAGCAGCAATTGCTTGATGCAGAGACACCATTTCAGCCCAGCATGCCCTGTCCGAGGCCACCATGCTCAGCCTGAGCGATACTATCAATAGCTGCCCCCTGGTTTTCGGAATTGGCAACCATGGCTTGCTCCCGCTCAGTATACCTCGGTGGCGCACAGCCACTGCGTTGCTGGGCTTGACACCCGCAGGGCCCAAGGAGCCGCAGCCCTTGTTGGGTTGGCACTGTCTGTGGCTGCAGGACTACATTCCTCCATTGACGTGATGCCCCAGGCACATCAGCAACTGCTGTGGAGTGTGACCATGCGTCCCGATCCACCACAGGCGGAGGTCCCACCACCGTCTGGCCCCTCAGTGCAGGTGTCGGGTACAGAGGATCGTCCACATCAGAATCACTCACCGCTGATGAACGGACATGACGCGCATCCAACTCAACATTGTCATCAGAGTGATCATCCGGGCGAGACTCACTGCCAGCCCTAGACACGATAGTCTGGAGCACAAGTGGGTTCTCATGGCCTACCACCCCATGATCCCCACTTGTGCCGGGTTGCTGGTGTGATAGCAACCCTGTGTCTGGTATGACATCGCCATACTCTGCCTCCATTGCGTCATCATCTGAAAAGTGGAAAAAACAAACATGAGTTTACATGTCAGAAGCACAAAACCCACACACACATAGACATCACATCGGCAGCCAACACATGAAGCAGACATGTCACACACAAATGAGAACCTAGCATGCATCCAGTGGTATTGATATGCAAACACATCCCAAAAGCAGAAATGGATGTGTCTAAATAGCAAAGCCTACACAAGTACACAATGTAGTATATCACCTCTATAAGACACCACCTTGGTCAGGCACATGCCACAGGCAGAAAAGACAGATGGCACCAAAGAGATGGCACATACCATAAGCATGTCTTAACTGCAAATTGACCACATTTGCAAGTGGATGCAAACACACAATGACACATGTAATATGCATGTACACATGCATCACTAAATCATCATCACTGATATAGCTACATCCATCTGCAGCTCGGCCCGTACCGGGTGTCATGGGCCATGTAGATATAGTGAATGTCCTGAGCAAAGCAAGGGCCTGCAACCAGGCATGAGGGACCATAACACCCAGTACAGTCCGAGCTGCAGGTCATGAAGCCTCCTGAACACCCCTCAGGGCCTGATTGAGCACAATGTGCTATGAGTGTGCCCTATTCCATTATTCTGTGTGTAAATTATGCACGGCCAGGCCCCACCATATCAGCTAAGTGGGTCTGGGCATACACATAGAGCACAACAGTGCACCTTAAGGATTATGCCAGTTTAACATAATGTGCGCAATGCTGAAATCTCACCAGCATTAACGTCAATCAACTACATATCAGTCAGTCAACAAAAAAGCTGCGGAAGACGTGTAAATGCACTAAACAACATTGAAGCTGCTTGCATATGTACATGTGAAAGTGTTCTAAAACATGTATTGTGAACATGAACAGCATCCAATACAGCAAAGCAAGCAGCTACAATTCTGCTTGCTTTGATGTATGTGAAAGTGTACTCATACACACGTGAAGGAAGCTCCACAGTCATTACAACCTGATTTGCAGGCTATATTAAATATGCCTCCCATACCTGTTGGTATAGGCCAGACATTGACCTATCAACTTAGCTATACACCCACAATGGAGTTCCAATACTGAATATGTGTCACAGGATGCACCTATGCCCGTGGAATACATGCCAGAGAAGGGATGAAAATCTGACCATACATTCCAGGTCACTTTGGCATTGCAGCAGTGAGTAGGCATGTAGAACGGTGTAACACGGCTCAGAAGTGGGTTGATGCAGTGCCGAACATGTGTACTTTACCCACTATCTACATGAACAAGTACTTTATGATGTCAATAAATAAACATGAAGGCAGTGTAAGGGCAAGTTCAGGCATCACGTGCATAGTGCATGCAATGGCTACAGGCAAACCCGTCCCCCCCAATGAAAATGCAGGGAAGCATTGCATGGCAGCGAAAGTGTGACAAGAGAACTGTGTATTGGCAGACAGTGTTGACTAGTGTCAATTGCATCAGCTGAGTCAACTGACTACACAGCAGATGAGAATGGGACATAAGCAGGACACATGATGAACCCTCAGTAGAACACCCATGTGTGCAGAAGCCACTACACCCCTGGAACAGGGGGAGGCCTGTGCCCCACACAGACTGTGACACCCTAAACATGTGCATGATGCAGGACTGAGCCAGAGTGGGCATGGAATGGATGATCAAATGCCATTAAATGTATGTCATCCTGGACACATACTACAATGATCATCCGGGCAAGGACACATAGGGGCATGCATGGAATGCACATGGAGCATGAATGGGCACTCATGTCCCTGTGGAGCATCTGCCATCTGCACAGTCTCAGTGGGACACCCTGCATCAAGGACAAAGTATGTAACCCACTGCATGCATCTGGCAGGTTGGCAGGGAGAAGTGTGCATGTACAAAGGAGCATTGAACAGGCCATTGCAGTACTCCAACAGTACTCCAACATGACACTCACCAGTTCCATGGTGAAATTGGGGTGTAGTGGGGTGGAGGGGCAAGGGAGCATGCCACATGTCATCCACATGCAGTCAGAACACACATGCATGTCAGTCATGCGATGACAGAGTCCCAGTGCTGAGTGCAAAGACACCCCAGGCTACATGCAGAAGGGCCAGTGAGTTGGAACATGGACCAGAGGGGCAACCGGGTGACTAGAATGTGAGCAGGGTGCAGGTTTGGTGATGAGGACAGTCCCCGTCTGCTCTACATGTCCAGCATCCTGCACAGCAGGCACGCATCAGTGTAGCATTGCATGACTCACACATGAGAACCATGTACACATAGCATGTTGTGGCAATCAAGCACAACACATCACACAAGTAAACCACAGATGGTCTGGACAAACACGTGACAGCACTCACTGTATGGGGCATCAAAGTCCAGCATCTCTCCCACTCCTTCGTACAATTCTGTCAGTATGAACTCCGCAGCGACTGACTTGTGCAAAGTGAACTCTTCCTCCTCGGGTGGTGGCCCAATGCCAGTCACCAGAGTCATGTTATAATTAGAGGCACGCTTTTGCTTAGCAGAGCGTCAGAGGTCATCCCAACACTTTTTGCACTCCTGAGCTGTGCCCACCTCATTTCTGATTGCACTGACACCCTCCGCAACATGCTTCCAGTGGGTCAAATTCTGGGCAGCCGTAGTGTGACAATTCGGGCCCACTAGCATATCACGGTTGTGTCCCGACAAGTAGTCCATAAGGAAGTGCAGTTCCTGCTTGCAGAAAGGCTTCTTCCTCAATGCGCCAGAGGCCGGAGCCGTGTCTGGGGTCCCAGCCTCTGCTGCAGATGCAACCTTCCTCCTCTTGAGTAGTGGTCCGGACCCTGGCTGGCAAATGCTGCCCTGATCAGTATGGGCAGTGGCGCTGGTGGATTGAACAGAGAGAGTGGCAGGTGGAACAAGGACAGAAGCCCTGACTTGCGTCAGTGGCTGCTGGGTGCCCTGGAATGGACGCTGCGCAGCAACATCGGCTGTGCCAGTGTCATTGACCGGGACTGTCCTGGATGGTAGACTCACATCCAGGGTGGTGTCGGTTGCATCTGCCCATGCACCTGCCAACACCCGGCTGCTCAGTGCAGCAGATGACAACACTGCCCCAGGGACACGTGCCTCAGTCAGGGCAGCCCTGCGTGCACTTACAGTGTGCCTCCTGACCTCCTGAAAATCATCCTGGGACTCTTCAGGTGTCAACGCAGCATGCGCTGGCCAACTCTGAGCCTGGGTGGTGGTGTCCACAGCTGCACCTGCAGCTACCACTACCCTTGGGCCCATAGCAGTCGATGAAACGTACTGCCGGTTCACATGGGCGCCAGTGCCAGATGCAAGAGCTGCATCTCCCGGAGCCACAGGGGGTGGTGGCATGACTGCACCAACACGTGGCACAACATCGTGCCGAAGTGGCACACTCCTGCCTCTTGCCCCTCTGCAGCCACCCTGGACACCCTGGAGTCCCCCTACTCCCTGGTCACCCCAGCTACGTCCCTGACCATGCCCGCCACATGGAGTACGCCCAGCTGAGGCGCCCCTCACCTTTCGTGGCCTCCCAACCATGGCACAGATGTAGTAGTGCCGGCACAGATGTAGTATTGCCAATGGAAGATGTACACAACAATTGTCCTGGGTAATTGGGGTGAAAGGGCTGGGGTACTAGATGTTAACAGCACCCCTGCACCTGCAAGGCTGTATGTGACCCCAGTGATACAGTGATGGGCCAAGCAATGCTTAGTCACCCCAAATCTGCAGTAAAACCGTGCACGGAACCCCGGTAGCCCACGTGTGTGGAATTAACTTCCTGAAGTATGCGGGTGCACACAGGGACACGTAAAACACATACGCGTGGGACACGCAGGCTACCATGACCTCGAAAACAGGTATGTGATACACAGGGGCACCCGCAGTAGGAAAAATAGCATGCGCGACTCATCTTCAGACTAGCGTGATAATGAAAAACACACATAGCCAATACCCCGCCAAAAGAAGAGATAGGTCCTTGATCCGCTGTGAAGTTGTGATGGCGCGCTAAACAACCAGAAGTAGCTACACACGTCGGCCTCCTCGAAAGGCACGTACAGCAAACTGCCAGCCCCGCTCACCTTTAACCCGTGCTGAAGGAAACGCCTGCGCACATCACATCACTTACGCACTTATGCCCTTTCCTCGATTTACACGCATCAACACGCAGACGTGCTGTTTTTTTCACGTGCTGAATCACTATTCACCTATGATGAGGGGAACGCCCGTGCGTGTTACGTCACAGACACGCTTACGTGCTAAGGGCCTTTCCTCGAATTACACGCTGACTTTCTGTTTTTTACATGCCAATTTACTCCGTATCAAGCTGGCCATGCGACAACTCACTGAAGACCACACTCCTGCCCAGAAGGTCGAATTACTGCCCCCCAGAGCCCCAAGCTGACTCCCATCAGCCATCTGCTGCCTGCCTGCCTGCTGGCCACGTGCCATGCTATTTGGTGCCTGCACGTCAGCCATCTGCAGGGGTCCAGTTGTTGTGACCACCCCTGCTGGAACAGAAGACTCCCGATTGAAGCTCCATCACTCCACAGCCCAGCTCCAGGACCCAGTTGCCCACCCACATCTGCCTCAGGGGTTGCCATGTTGGGGGAAACAACATCAGAGACCACTGGCAACCTCCAACCAGAGAGGCAGAGGGCTACCAGCTTCAGTGCCACAGAAGTTGGTATCCTGGTGGAGCAAGTCCTGGTGCATTATGATGACCACTTCGGAAGACCACGCGCCAACAATGAAGGATGGAAGAGGATCTGGAAGGACATCATGGCTGCCATCAACATGGAGGGGTTGGCAGCCAATGACATAGCACATGTCCGGAAGCGCTGGGAGGACTTCAGGCTCAGGACCCTCAGCAAGGCCCGGCGCCTCTTGGAGGCACGCATACAGAGGGGTGCTGGGTCCACCTTACCAACAACCAGATGTGGGTCCTGGAACATATACGCCCAGCGCTCCACCTCCAGATCCTTGAGAGGCAGACCCATCTGGAGTCGATCGGTAAGTGTCCATGTGTACTGATTGGACGCAGTGCATGTTGAGGTGTGCCAGGAGTGTGCCGCTTGGACATATGCCTGGAAAGGCCCATGTATGGTTGTGTATGTGCAGGGACATAAGCCTGTCACATATGAGTTTAGTCATGTGTGAGGTACATCAATGGTGTTTGATTTCAAATGCATGATGCACAAATGCATGTGGGGATGCACACGTTAGCATTTCTGTGTATGTACTGTGTCATGGTTGTGGTGAGACACATGGATTCTGCTTCCACCTTCATGTACGTGCATGGCATACATGTGCGTGTGTGTGTTTGACATGTGTGCGAATGTGTTAAGCCATGGATGCATGTGACAGAGACATGTGGGAACCCAATTGGCAGATGTGACATAGTTGCCATTGATTACACTGTGTCAGGTGGTGGAGATGTTCAGATGCATGTATGTCTGGTGGCCTGTGTGCATGTGTTCTGTATTCCCTGTGTTGCATGTGACGCCAGGCTAACCTTCGGGTGATCATGATATTGTATGTGTATGTACATTCCTGTTAATTTGCGCAGGTGTGCGGGTTCAAATGATATGTGTGTTGGGAGTGTGATGCCATCTGTGAAGTTTGACACTGCCACTCATGTGCAAATGTCATGTGTGTATCAGACCATTCTACAGTGCCCTGATGCCTGTGTTCTGTCTCTCCCTGTCTGCAGCATCAACTGATGAAGAGGGTGGAGACGGTGCTGGGGAGCACAGCAGCAGGGATCCCACCAACAGCCGGAGACACAAGGCCCAGCTCCCATCCCAGGTTGTCATCTCTTCGGGGAGTGAGGAGTCTGGTGCCGCGTCCGCGGCCGCAGCTGCCAGGGAAGGTCCAAGAGGCGGAGGTCGGAGGTGGACTCCTCAGCAGCAGAAAGGGCAGCTGAGCCCCCACAGGGGGCTATGGAGGTAGATGGCACGGAGACATCCAGTTTGGTGGGGGGCTCGGTTTAGGAGGAGGCCGTGGAAGGCCCACACATGGGGCCTGGAGGGGAGGATTCCACTGGTGCTAGTGGTGCAGTCCAGGGGCAGGGACAGGAGACAGAACAGGGCCACGGAGGTGCCTGTGTGTAATCCTGTCCCCGATCCTGTGACTGCATCATCCCCCACCAGCAGGGATGCCTTCGTCCAGACCCGTCCTCAGGGAGGGGATGCGCAAACAATAACTGGCCTTTGTCTCCCTGAGGACATGGCAATCCGGGATTGGTTTGAGCCTGTCCTAGCTGGGGTGGCGTTGCATCAATGTGGTATTCAGGATGACTTGTAGGGTTATCATGAGGACAATGCACGTCATTTCGAATACCTCATTGACCACGTTAGCCTACTAGGACGGGTCACCCAGGCTGGATTACTCCGTGTGCTGGATCTTCTAGCGACCCCTCCTCAACTGTGCCCCCTATGCGCCAGTCATCCTCCGTGCCATCTTCCTGCCCAAGTATCATCTGGGCACACTATGGAGCTGCCCCTGAACCAGCGGCGAGGCTGGTGGAGGACACATCCCTGCCACAGTCGGGAGTTGGAGGTCCAGCAGGCGTGACCAACCCAACAACTGGACCCCAGTGAGAGGAGGACGTGCAGGCATCTACCAGCAGGGCACATGCAGGGAAGAAGCAGGCTCAGGGCGGGAGCCATGATGGCTCGGGGCCTACAACATCACAGGGGCAGGCATCAGCCGGAGGGCAGGAGGACCCTGGATTGGGAGTGTCTTCTGTGTGGCAGCGGTTGGGCCAGCGCATAGATGTGGAGCGGCGGCGGGCAGAGGAGGCACGGCTCACTATGGTCAGGGTGGAGAACTCCATGTGCAGGGCATTGAGGGGGGCTGAGTGCCTCGAGGCAACTCGCAGGGAGTTGGAACAGGCCATGACTGCATCCCTGCGAGACCTCAAGGCCAGGGAAGAGGCCCACCTCTGGGATGTTGAAAAGGAGTTCAATGATGCCCTGGCTCGGAACATCAACAAGTGAGCCATTGGACTTGCCTGCCGCCATTGTACATAGTTCATTAGTGTTAGGTTTCCTTTGTTTTTTCTTTTATTTTGGAGTTCATGGACGTTGCTCCACTTAATCTATATAGTTTTTTTATTCAAAGGATTTTTTTGTAGGTATACTTTTTGTTTGTGTATCATGGACCATTTGGACTTCCATTGTATATAGTTGCAGACTTTTACGTACTTTCTTTTTCAGTTTTTCCATGGATCAATAGGTTTCTTTTATTTGGATTATTTTTTCTTATTGACATTGGCAATGGACCACTTTTTTATTCAACATGACGTTCATTTTTGTTTCATTGGATTACCTTTTTTTTGGTTATATCTGTCATTGTATATTGATTTTCAAGTTTGATTTCCTCTATGTTACTTTATTATGTTTTTAATAAATTTTTTCTAACTTCATGATTGGTGTTGTGTTCTATCATTGGTTTTGTGCATGTCTCAATGAACTTTGCCTCAGTCATGTGTTGCCACTGTGTGGCTCTGTTGTGCATTCATGCATGGGCATGGTGGTTCTTTTAAGACTTTCATGGCATGGGTAATTTGGGAGTGGGTGTTGTGGATGGTTGCATGCTTGTACTGGGGGACAAAGGGGATTTGGGTTGGCATTAGGGACATGGGTCTGTTTTGTTAGGACATTATGTTTGGTGGGTCATGTGTCGGGGCCTGGTGGCAGGTGCCTGTCACTGCTGGTGGGTGGAGGTGCAGGGGGACATGAATTGTGGCCTGCTGGCAGGTGCCCTTCACTGCTGGGTGGGTGGGCGTGCAAGGGGACATGAGTCGGGGCCTGCTGGCAGGTGCCCGTCACTGCTGGGTCGATGGGGGTGCAGGGAGGCATGAGTTGGGGCCTGCTGGCAGGTGCCCGTCACTTCTGGGTGGGTGAGGGTGCAGGGGGACATGAGTCGGGGCCTACTGGCAGGTGCCCGTCAATGGGGGTGGGTAGGGGACATGTGTTGGTGCTCCCGAGTGCATGGTGCCATGTGGGCTGCCCGCAGGGCATGCCCAGGTGTGTAGGGTAGTCCCCTGTGGTGTGGGCTGCCTGCAGGGCATGGGGAGGAGGGAAAGGGCACACCCGGGAGGGCCAACACTACCAAATTGCAAGTAAAAGTCCACACGCCCCCCCAGAAAACAGTACCCCACTCGCATTAGGTAAAATGTGTGGAAAAAGTCCCCCCTGTAGTGTGGGCTGCCTGTGGGGCATGGTGAGGGTGGATGGGCTGCCTGTGGTGCCGGGGTGGGTGGATGGGCTGCCTGCGTGTATTCTAGGGGTGCGCGTGGACTTTTACATGCATTTTCACTAGAGCGAGTGGGGTATGTTTATTCTGAGGCGTGCGTGCGTACTTTTACATGCGTTTTCGCTAGTGCGAGCAGTTTACGTGTATTCCGAGGGGTGCACGTGGACTTTTACACACGTTTTTGCTAGCGCGAGTGAGGTATGTGTATTCCGAGGTTTGCGAGTGGACTTTTACACGCGTTTTCGATGGTGCGGGTGGGGTACGTGTATTCCAAGGGGTGCGTGTGGACTTTTACACGTGTTTTCGCTAGCACGAGTGGGATATGTGTATTCCGAGGGGTGCTAGTGGACTTTTACACGCGTTTTAAATGGCGCGGTTGGGTACGTTTATTCTGACAGGTACGCGTGGACTTTTACGCACATTTACACTAGCGCAAGCGGGGTGCGCATATTCCGAGGGGTGCGCGTGGACTTTTACATGCGATTTCAGTAGAGCAAGCGGGGTACATGTATTCCAAGGGGGGGTGTGTGGAGTTTTCCACACGTTTTCATGGTTGGGGGCTGTATGCTGGTCAACTGGCCTTTGCGCCATGTAGGGGATTTGTGCAATGTTTTTGGCGCACAGGGCGGGGTTGGGGGCATTACCGGCGCTGCTGCAGGGTCACTGTGCCGCTCTGTGCCGCGGCTGGTTATGGATGTTGAAATCCATGAATACGCTGTGCACCAAACTGGGTTTTGGCACACGCAGCTGCGCAGACTGCCGCACACGCACTCTATGCACCAGCCGCGTGCGCCACTTGTGTGCCGAATTCTATGAATTACCACCTTAATTTCTGAATCACTATTAAAAGGTACTTTTTAAAAACTAGATTTTGCAGAGTTGACTGTAATTTACAACCACAGTCACTGCATTACACATGATTAGCAGCTTCTGCTACAAGATCACACAAAATCTCACTTTTCTTATCAGGAACAGGAAGGTATAAACCTTTCTGTAACATCTTGAGTAATTTGTACTTTGTAACATTGTGGACACTCATGCTTCCACTTGTAAGGCTTTCCTACATATCTATCTACAGTAACTTTCCTGCACTAGAACCTCAAAAATAGTCTTTAGAAATTCGTGACTATCTTCCTCTGTATTAGGAGAAAAAATGTCTCCACCACTTGCAACAGCTACTATAATTTGGGCCTCATTCCGAGTAGGGTGGTAAGGGTTAACGGTCACCGGTAACGAGACCGGTGCTGTTAAACTCTTACCGCCCTACTACGAGTTCCCTTTGCGGGTCCTTCCTTAACGCCTGCTTTTAGCAGGCGTTAAGGACGGGACCCGCAAAGGGACTCCGGGTTCAATAACAGTACCCTAATTTACGGTACCGTTATTGCCTCCTTCCCCGTTCCCATTGAGCCCTATGGGGGCTCAAATGGGAATGGTAAATGGCCCTGGTGAATGGGGAATTACCGGTCCTTCCAACCTCGGAATGGACCGGTAATTACTCCATTCACCTGGCCGGAGTTTGGACGAGTACGGAGGCAGCCATACCGCAAATAGCGGCGTGGTTACCTGCGAACTCGGAATGAGGCCCATTGTCTAATGTGTGTTAGGTGGTCTTTCATCTAAAGATACTTTAAGAATTGAAATTTCCACACATAGCTGTTTCTCTACTGTTGAAACATTTTCTTGCATAAGTGGTGTCATCTGAAATAACATGCACCGTCCTGCATTTGGATAGCACTCAACTCCTGATGGATTACTACATCTACAGTTGAAGTATGTCATATTTGTTTGACTTTCCACACTGCTAGATAGACTTAAGAGGAATGACTTTATATGGATGTGGTTTTAATGGTTGCTTATTTTTCTTGTTAAGAGCTTAGTAGGAAGAGGTATACGTCCAAGGTGAGGAGCATACAGTACATTAAATCTATTATATTCTTCAAAACAGGACATGTCAGCTGTCACTTTTGATTTCTTAATGTTTATTAAACATAGAACTTTAATATTGTTTTACCTGGGGTTAAATATGAAATTCCTTCTTTGAACACGTTCTGACCAATGTTAATTATTGCTGCTTCTAAAGTCAACCCTTGTGATTTATGAATAGTAATTGCATGTGCATAGCACAAAGGTATCCTTAAAAAGCATGAAGTGTGCAGCGGTACGAGCAATCAAATTAGGTTCTCTACATGATCAAACTTTAGAAGTCTATGTTCAATGTGTGTACTGTGAGGAAAAGAGAAAACCCCTCTTCTCATTGCTCTATTGAGTAGACCAATTTCTATGTTCAAGTTCCTCTTTAACATTACTTGTAAACTGATGCACAGTTTTAAAACTGATTCTAGCCCTGCTATTTTAGAAATTGAACTAATTAAATTATTGTACCTTTGCTCTATTTAACTCTAATGGCAGAAGATGTCCATCTAAAACATTGCATGATTTTATTTCTACAATATTGGGCCTCATTATACGTTTGCTGGTGCAGGAAAAGTGGCAGTAAAAGTGGTGGTAATTCCATGGCTGCCATTTTTCCTGCACCATCAAACTACAATCTGCCAGTGGGGGTACCTAATTTAACTCCAGCCAAAACCTGGAGGTAAATCAGTCCCCCACCAGCAAGAAAAGCCAATATTTCTGCCAGCGGTATTCCGGTACTGGAAATACTGGCTATCCCCTGCATCTCCTATGGCTCTCCATGGAATGGGGATTTACCGCTCTTACCACCACCTGTAATATCCCAGACATTCCTGGATATCAGGGACTGGTAACGGTAGGTCAGTTTGAGGGAAAATGTGTGGTTTCTGAAAGAGAAGCATTGTAGAGTTGAACTTGTCAGACACTTCAAGTGTACACATCAAAGCAACACAAGCAAAATGACTTCAGATGCAGTTCCACCTTCTGAAACATGGCAGGAATCAGTCTCCCTTTTAAGACTACTTTTATATTCTGCTCAAGAATACCTGTAGGAATCTTATTAAGCATTTATGCATTCACTAAGCCTCATATTAATGGTAACTTCCTGGTATTCAAAACAATTCTAGTTATTTGACTATCCTTAGATTGCAACATCTTGAAGACTGGTGGAACTTTTAACTTTTGAGTTAATTGTAACAATTCTCTGAAAAAAGGACATGTTTACCTCCAAATAAAACATCACAATCAGTCTTCAAGACCTCTTGCATTCATAAGGGAGTGAAAGCTATCATCAAGTTAGACACCATGCTTACCCCATCTACAATCAATGTATTACATTTTTTTAGAGCGTTCCCTACTTCTTGTGCTGCACTTGATTCTAGTTTTCAATACTAAAGTTTATTGTCATGCTCCACTGGTTGCATCAACAATTAATGTAAAGTAACACCCCCTATGTTGAATGCTGCTAAACCTTTTGGAGCAGATAGAATATGCGACAGACAGCAATTGGTTACATTTTGTATCATTGCTCTCAATGCAAGAATTAAAAAGGATTGTCCTGTTGCTGCTTTTATACTAACATAAATCAATAGAGAAATAAAAGGGTGACCCCTCACACTTCTGCACTCAACGCCTGTGATTAGTCATTCAAATAAATGATGCTGTGAATTTTTAGTTTTATTAGGAGTGCTTATTTAATCAAGTAATTTGCTATGAGAAGTTTACATCAAAATTAGCAGATGTGTACTTGTGCAATCATAATGAACCACTGCATAAAATTCAGTAGGAAACAGCCAACAATAGCTTCTTGTATACATTTTCAGACTGGCAGGTTTTACGGTCTTCTAACCACCTGATGCCTGCAGTGCCTAGTGTTTGGAAGACACATATTACTAACATAGACAAATACATGTGCGCAGTGAAACTTGGTAACCAAGACCACCCATTTCTCTAGCATCAGCATACAAAAATCGAGGTTTGTATTGGACACAAAAACATTCATGCATGTCATTTTGTAAACCACGTAAAAACCTACCTTTGATTTTACAATAGACTTTCTTCTGCTCTATATTAAGATTACTTACTAATGTCTCATAATTTGCATTTGCAACTTTTGTCCGTTGCATTATACTTTCTGCTTCTTCAATGGTGAGCTAAACACCAGTTTGAATATTTGATTTGCATCAAACATTTTGGCTTCCTTGTTCTGAATCTTGACTGCCTTCAGGAGACTCTTTTGCCAATTCAGCAGACAAAAGTCCTTCTTCATTTAGTTCTTTTTTCCAGTAACTCTAAGTACTGTTCAGATTTTGGATGTTTACTTTTTTTCAGCAGAAAAGGATTGTTCAAAACTTTCAAAATGCCCAAGCAAATCACTGTCTTCCCGACTTGAGAAGAACAACTGCAAAAGGCAAAAATGATTCCTTTTTCTCTGCAGTTTGGCAAGGCAGTTTCATGTGTTTGATGAGACTTGGCTTGTAATATTGCACTAGGCAACCTGTAAAACCATCCTCTGTCATTGCTTGCTTCAATATTGTGATATGAGTATTGTTTGGCTACTTCATACAAAGATCCTCCAACTCTGTAGACCTATTTGTATGATTGGTATCAATCAAGTTGGTTTTGAGAACCTTTATTCTATCAGGTACACTGTCGGCTAACTGCTGATTTTCACTCAAATGCTTCAGTGCCAAATGTCTTGTAGTAGCTATAACAAGACTTAACCATAGCACATTAATGCTATGTCTATACCGAGGCAAACTAGTTAGCCGATCTGCAGCTTCATGGATTCCACACTCTCTATGAGAGAGCATCTTCAGACTAAACCTTAGACGTTTCTGACTAAGACTTTTGTCCACTGATAACTCTGCCCATACTTCAGCTGCATTGCTCTTTTAAAATTGTGTCATGTATTCTGTAACATAATGAGCAACAACTTTTGTATGATATGTAATGTATTCTACATCAGTATTTGCATTCCAAAGCTGAGCAATGACAGGATTGTAATAATTATTGAACAAGTATTCCTTATCTCTTTTTAAACTGTGCTTATTCCTGGAGGACTTACCAGTAACACAGTTTTGAATAGATTACATTAGACTATTTGCTCGACAAACTGGTGTAAGAGGACTAGGAAAACAAATATGCACTTAATTTAGTACTTGTCTTTACTTTAATATTTTCTCTGTCAGTGCTTTTGAAATATTTCCACCTAGTTCTGTAAATCAGCATTGGCATGCTGAGCAAGAATGGAACAAGTAACATAGTGGTGTATGAACTCTATCACTCAGCCATCACTTTCTTTATTAAACTGAGGAGCATATGTATATGTGGAGCCCTACATGTCTAGTACTATTTTCTCCAAAAGAAATGTTCAACAAAACCTAGAGGACAATTTTCTTTATTACAGATAAAGTGTAAAATGTCTAAAAATCAGTGATGGAAAAATCACAGTACATTTATGGGGTCCATGGATCACAATTCTCACAATGGCATGTGTTATATATCTTCTTTCTGTGGATTTCTTTCATGAATTACATACACTGCGCAATATCATCCCAACCGTACTCAACAGAACTTAAAGTCACAAACCAAGTTGCAGGGCCCACATTTCTGATCATGGGCCTCATTACGACCCTGGCGGAAGACCATGGTGGTGCTATTAGCACCATGGTCCATGCCGGTAAATTACCGACTCCGCCATGGAGAAAGGGGGAATTACCACCCCATTACAAGGTTGGTGGGGCAGTAATTCCCCCTTCCTCCATGGCCGTTGCCCATTCCCATTTTGCCCCATAGGGCTCAATAGGAATGGGGAAGGCGCTAAGTACAGTGTACACCAGCCGTTAAGGTCGGGTCCTGCAAAGGGACCTCGTAATTAGGCGCTAATAGGTTAACGGCGCCGCAGCCTTTTACGGCGCCGTTAACCCATTAGCGCCTGGGCCGTAATGAGGCCCCATGTATCTAACCTCTGAGTGTCTTCTATACCAATATTCCTTAGTTCTTCTCATTTTGGCAAGTATATTGGTAATTTGTCCTTCTAAAATGTCATTTGAAATCTAGTTCGTGTCTGAAGTGTATGAGCGACAGTATAACATGATGTTGAAAATTAACTTTCATACAGTAAGTGAAAAATATATGCATTATTGGTGCGGAATCAGGAATCTTCAGAATACATTTTTTGTACAACAATATTTTGAAGAAGAATGTGGAACCTTCCAATAATCCAATCTGCCTCCTTTTCCAGTAGGAAAAAGAAAAGGTAAACAACAAGCTTGCACATTTTTTTCCCAGACACTGATTGTTGCACCTTTTGTTGATTTTATCTTGTATAATTCTAAACCTTCACCCATGACTTCACATGAGTGTAGAGGAGGAATAGTGTAAGGTTCATAAAAACAATTCCCTTCTGCAACAGATGTTGAAACTGACCTGCATTGCTCTTTCTTGTTGATTCAACATCAAGCATAGAGAAATCTGGTACAGTCAGAATACCTTTACACAAATCATTGTGCTTCATTTGAAATTCGAAAATCTCTTAAACCTTTCTTATGTCTATAAGATGTTGCCAAAGTTGCTTATCATTTGTGGCAAAACCATTTGCTAAAACAAACAAATAATCTGCAATGCCAAGTTTCCCTCTTAGAGTGCCAAAAGGGTCTTGCAAATTGAGTGGCAAATACACAACTTTGCCTCTCACACCTTCCACTAATGATTTCTTAGGCTGTTTTGTCACCCTTGTTTGCAGTTTAACAATAAATTGGAAAGGATGAGCAGTTTGTAATGCAATAACTTCAAATATGTTCAATTTCTGAAGCACAACAGGGATATCAGACCCTACCATGTAATTCAAAATGTTTCAAATCACTGTTCTTTAAATAAAGGTTGAGGTCTTTGTAAACATCTTGCACAGTATCTGTAACTTTTGCTACAATGTAGACTTGTTGTACTTGTACGTTACAGAAAGCGTTCCGACAAGACACACAAATAATATGAGGTCTTTCCCTTGAAAACAACTCATACACTGTGATACCTCTTTCAAACCTTTGAGAAATGAGATCTTTGAAAGCATAGGATCATCAGTTCCACTTCCTCAAATGTTTTCATCCACATGTACATAAAATGTTCTTGATTTGTTTTTGAATATTATCATCTTTGTGCAATACTTGTAAACATCCCTTTAAGAGCTTACACAAGAATTACACATCCATATTCAAGTTTCTTTTCTTGCTTTTATTGCAGACGGTCTTAAACTTTCTGCTTCACTACGGACTTTCTTTCAGATTTCTTCTTTTACAGAAATCACACCATTGTGTACTGTATAGCTATGTCCACTCTCATAAATAGAAGGGTTACATTCCATTGTTGACTGCAACTGCCTTTATGTTTGAGAAGTGTGTTTCCACTCTCTGCCAAAGAGTTCACAAAAGTTGTCACGTCTAAGTACATCAACGGTTTGTATGTGTGTGTAAAATGGCGTGGTCACCTTAATTATCTTCTAAAGTTTGTTCAACACAAAAATTAACAATTTTCTTTTCACATGAAAAGCTTTTGTGATTATTCCTTCTACTGTTTTCTTTGAAGAAAATGCTTCACCACATACTTATATTTTGATTTCACACTTCTCCAAAGATTTGTAAAGACTCAAGGGTGGACATTTATTTTATGAATATATCTTTATTCCTCAGTCTAGAACCTAAATGAGTTTGTATTTGTTTTCTCTTACAAACCTTTTGTTTTTTGATAACTACTACAGTATTGATACATTTTTCATTTTATCACTCTCACTTGAATTATGCCTGGTTCCATTTAATTGATTAGTTGTCATATCTCCTATCTGAATTTTTAAATTTTCAAAAACATAGTCACTAACAAGCATGGGTATATTTCCATCAAAACATGTTTGTGAACAACTTGAAACATGTAAATCAACAGTTCTAGAATTAAAAGCTTTACTTCACTGCAAATGATTCTTTCTCCTGGTACGTTCCTGTTGCTTCTTCAATGGCATGAAATATAATGCTGTAAAGAAACAAAGATAATTAGTATATTCATGCCACCTCTAGTCCTCTAAAATAGAACAATTCCATAAAATGAAGATCCACTCAAGATGAATAGGTAACAGTGCACATGGTGGAGATAGCATGGGTGGGTAGAAATAAAGAAAATAACAACAGGTTAAATTAAGGCTCAAAGAGCCGGAGTGGCAACTGCCTTCCCAAACCGTAGGGGACTCAAACCACACACACTAGCTAGACTGCCCTCCAGTCAGGCAGTATGTCCATCACCGCCTGTGGTTAGATATCCCACACGGCACCTTTCCTTACCCCCGGCTCTCCACCGGTGGGATCTACCATTTGGCAGCCGATGGGGCACAGGGACCCCATATCCCCCTGCACGGCCCCTGCACTTGACATTCATTTGACGTATCCATCCAGAGGAGCTTTCCCTCCTCCCCTTTCCCCAGCTCACGTCAATACGAGCTCTAGCCCTGCAGCACACACACCCACTGATGCATGTGCCTTGATTGGACAAGTGCAGCCCACACACACGTGTGGGCCATGCTACGATTGGCCAAATGCCGGCTGACACACCCCTGATTGGCCTACGCGCCTGTGACAGGGTTTTGCCACGCCCCCTTGCTGCGTTACACATGGCACTTAACAACCGCTGCGGATGCTCACTACGCCTACAGCGTTGGGACTGAGCAGGCTGCAGCGGTTGTGTCCGCCATGAGTCCTTTCAGGTATGTGATCCCCCCTCTCCATTCAGCGCCGCCGTCTGAGCACAGGCGCATCCAGCCTCTCACCTCTCTGTCGCCTCTGCTTCCTTCTACAGGCACGATCCTGCAGAGAGCACATTTCCACTCCTAGCGGACCTCCTGGACAGTACAGCAACCCTACCCAGGTAGGCTCTTGCACTTGGCATCTCCTCTAGCACATCCCACGGCCCTCGCCCTGCTCCCCCTCACCTTCCCCCCTTCCACCTTCACTTGCACAGCTCCTTGCCACGCATCCCACCTCCTTTTCCTTCTATCCTCACCTTCCCCACACTGGGGTTTATTTGTCTACGCCTTAGCCACCATTGTAGTGGTTTTTGCTCTAACTCAGTAAGTGAGCAACCCAGCCTTTTTGTGACAGCATTTACTTGCTTTGTAACAGGTTCTCGAGCTGTGTTCTGGATGCACCATTGTTGCAACATTGCGGTTAGAGGTCCACTCATGCCCTCTCTGCAATGTGTTTCTTGTGCCTCCTACTCCAGGATCCCCATGCAGTCTGCCACCGCTGCCCTACTATGAGGACAGATACTATTCAGTAGCACACGAAGATTGAGCTTGTCCTGAAGAAGATGGTCGGTAATCACTAACAAACCATCGAAACTGGTCGACCTGACCTGTTGTGGCTCCACCACAACATTTTATGGTACCCCCAAGACCAACAGGGGCTACTGCACGAAATTGCACAAAAAAACCCAGAAAGCATGGGTTTTTTCAGCACATCCCTTAGTTAGTGGGACAGTGCATTTGTAGTAAAAACTTGTTATCACTCAATCTACACTTTGGGCAACCTTCAATCTGCAAGGAACTTTCGAGCCACCAGGGTGAATAAAATCATAAGGAAATCCCGATGCCTCTATTTTTGCACTTGTCATTCCTAGTCCTTTAGGTCCAATACCCCGAGATTTAATCCCCCTCTCGTACTTTTTTATAACAGTGCTGGTTGCCCGACTTCCCATCCCCCTCCTCCCTTTTTCTCCCATCATCTCTCAGGCTGTTGGTGACTCAAACCACACACACTAGCTAGACTGCCCTCCAGTCAGGCAGTATGTCCATCACCGCCTGTGGTTAGATATCCCACACGGCACCTTTCCTTACCCCCCGGCTCTCCACCGGTGGGATCTGGGCGTCCCAACAGAGCACCAGATCAGCTTCCTATCCTGTGTCCAAGTGAGCAGGACTATCGCTCAAGCACTACCATTAGTTGTTCTGTCTTGCCTTGATTGGCAAGCTGACAAACATTTTCCCCAGTAAACCGCCCCTGGGTAGAAATAAAGACAGAATAAGTACAGGGTGTGCATGGCTGTAAAGCATGTGGGGATCAGTGGGTAGGGATACAAAGGGTGGGGTAGGGTAGGTGGGTGAGGGTAAAGAGGGTACTGATAGAATGCATGTGTAAGAGCAGGGAAGATTGTCACTGGCCATGGCACCCGAGAATCTGGGCACTGGCCACTGTCAGATTGATATGTGCATAGTAATCATAGCTCTTCCAGGGGCAGAATACAATATTTGTAATATGGTGAAAGAATATTTTGTGAAAGAATATTATTGAAGTATATATGGTATGTATAATCTTATCACAATTGTGGACACTGTATATGGTTACACTTGTTTGTTCTTAGTGATTTTGGCTACAATAGTATATTGATGTGGGGGAGGGATGCTTTCTTGAATGTTGCAAGGAGGCTGTAATGTAAAATTGTAGACACTGGTGAAATGTATATTTCTTTGTCCTTATTACCAATGGCTACAGTAGTATGCTGAGAGTAATTGATACTGGGTGTGGATACTTACTTGAATATTGTAAGAATGCTGGAATATGTAGTTGTTTCACTGTTAAGAAAAAAACAAGTATAATTTGTTAAACAACATACTTTAACATCTTTAATTACATACAGTTCTACATATAGATTTACTTTTCCCCCTCATGAATAGTACAATGTATGTTATATGTTTGGTACAATGTGTGTGTGTATGTATGTGTGTGTGTGTGTGTGTGTGTGTGTGTGTGTTACACTTGTGTTGTATTAAGATGAAGTAATCATTGAGTCAATGGAAGGAAAAAACATGGTGGATTAAAAACTGCATTTACATACAATTTGTGGCATTTACATGGTTTTAAAGTATATACTTCTACGGAATATATGTGTGTAGTACTATCGATATATTATGTAAGTATACATGTGATTGCATGTTTGAAATATATTGTAAGGGTATGGTTAAAGTATTTAGATACCCCTTGACATACTCTAACTCTATTGGGTTTTACAAGTACTATTGTAATTCTAGAGATGTATTATGTAAGCATACATGTAATGACATGTTTGAAGTGTATTATAATGAAGGATATGTTTAAAGTAGTTATATACACGTTGGCATACTCTAACTATGTACTGTAGTATACATTAGTGAGTACATTTGGGTTGCAAGAATAGTAGGTGGGCATGTGTTAGATTTGCTGGTTAGCTAGGTTTTGGAGTGACAGAAGTCTCATCTCATTCAAACCAGCCACATGCAGTATAGTGGCCTGAAATGGTTGTGGCACCAGTGTGGTAGAGTATGTCTACTGTTGTGAAGGTTTTCTTGCCAAGAGATACCTGGCCATGTGTAAAGTGAGTGAGTTTACAGTTATTTTAGTACCATATGCATTGTACCTTAGAAGCTTTAGTATGCCATATTGGACATGTAAGTTTATTGTATGCTTCAGAAATTGTCTGAATTGCAAAAAGAGAATAATATGCTATGATTAGCATGCTGCAGAAGCTGGTTAAATGGAATGCATTTAGATTTTAGTATGGATACATACACAAATCATTCATTAGGTATGTGCCATTGTGAAACAAGGTTACAGAGAGTGCATGCATGTTTCCACGTGTCTGATATATGGATGATTTAATTTGTAGGGATGTGTTTGGTTTCTAGTACTTATCGTTAGTACATTAGGATTTCCTGTGACTCTTCCTGTGTGTTTATGGTGAAATTTACCATTCATGCACAGTAGTCCAATTCCTGCCTTACACCTGAGAAAATGTAGGCTTTGTCAGGATTATTTGTTGCATTTGTATGAAGGACAAGCATCTGCAAACACACCTTTTCCACACGTTTAAGCAAATGTTGTGAACAATCGGTGGCAATTGGAAGAAAATATTAACTGCTGCATTTACATAACAATTTACTCAAGTTGTGCTGCTGAATTTAAATCGACTGGAGAGTTGTGCTTCTGAATACTTTGAAGGGACTGCAGTTATTTTTCCAAAAGACACCTGTGTCTCTTTGTCTTTTGATGGACGTGCAGTTGTTTTTGGACCAGCGAGTTGGGTGATTGTATTAGTTGATGGTGCAGCAGTTGTTCTTTGTTTGTTTTTAATGGTATTGCTGCAATATCTGATGTAGCTTCTGTATTCATTATATTTATTTTTAAATGTATTTCTTTTTAGGTACAGGGTACATATCTAGATGGAGAGTTTACAGTGCAGATAGCCTGTTGTATGCTAGGATGCAAGGAATGTCAGTGTTGACTTTGTTTGCATCAAAGTTAACTAGGAATAGACTATCACGTGTACAGAGACGTGAAAGTCCTACGTAACTCTTACCTTCTTTGAAGATTGTGCTGCCAATGTTGATCACAACATGATCTAGAGTTAGACCTCATGCCTTGGGAAAAAGTGACAGCATATGCAAGGGATAGAGAGAATTGTTCTCTGCATACATATATGTCTTTCATAAGAAGGAAGCATGCTATTGTGCGGCCTATTCATTTAACTTCTGCAAGATTGTCAAAGTGGATTTTGACAGACTGAATGTTGTTATCCCGTGGATATGTTTGAAATCCAACAACTGTAACAATGTATCCACTGACTTAAATGTGCTTTACATCAAGTTTATGTTTTAGTATTACTCTGCAGTTTAGAGACAGAGTTAATAGTTTTTCTAATCCAGCAGTGTTGGAGATACATTTTTCTAAGCTATTTAGTCATGCTGTTGCTTGTTAACACACAGGGAGTGTCATACTATGCACTTCTAGTTTATTGGTGGAGCTGATATGCACTGTGGGTTGAATTGATTTTTTTCAATATTGTATCTCTGAATTGGCTACAGCTTGCAAGCATTGGCATTAAGCACATGCATTTCAAATTTTGTTGAGTTAATTGTTCCATGACTTCAGGGGCAGATGCCTTGTGTCCATACAGCTCATGGATTACTCTAATTTGTAAGATGGATTTTGCATCTTTAGTAAGTAGGCAGTTATAATGTTTTTTAAAATGTTTGCATGGGTTACATCTGCAGACTGATGCATGCATTGAGTTAGTTCTCTATAGCGAAAATGTCAGCAGAGATTTACATTCCCAATGATTTTTAGTTTATTACAACACTGTTTATGTCTAAAATGTTGTAAATGGGTTGACCTTATACTGGTGTTAACTGTAAGAGGTCTCTGAATACAATAATGTGTTTTCCTCAAAGCAGTTGTTCGTAGTCGGTTTTTAGGACTTCTTGCAATCTGAGATGAATTAAAGTCAGCACCTCATTGTCCTCTCTTTTGTAGGCCATATCTACTATGTTTGTACTCTTTTTATAAAATGATCTGCGACAACAACAGCAATTTTGAGATAGGATTAGAACAAGTGTGAATGCTGCAATAGAATGAGTAAGGGTGAAATACAATAATATTGAGTACAATAATATTGAGTATAAAAGAAGACTTCAGGCTAATATACAGGGAAAGTACGTTATTACAATTAGAGAGATATACACACTATATTAATATACGTACTTTGTAGGATGTGAAGAGTTGTCTTTGTTTGGTATATATTTTTGTCAATCTTCTTTTTCCTGTAATTGTAAAATAAAGTTAGTTGGTATATGTGGTAATGGTGAAGTAGTTTCAGTAGCAAAGGTTGTGATTTATAAAGGTAGAAGGATGTATTGGAAAAGAGAGTGAATAAAGTTGTGTTATGTGTGGCGTGCTAAAGTATGATAACTATGTTGTTTGAACGGTTGCACTGTGACAAGTGAAGTTTGACATATTATAAGCACAAGGGTAAAAATTGACATAGTGTGAAAAGGATGCATTTTTAGTGCATTTTTGCAGCACAGGAAAGTTTGCAGTAGGACTAATATAGAATGTATTTGCTGTGCAGAAAAGTTTACCTTGATGCAAAAATGCATGGCAAATGTGTGAAGTAGGGCAATTTTTATCCTGGTGGTTTTAATACGGAAACTGCATTTACCTTGATGCAATGGATTTATAATGTGTTGCATTGTTTATAAAGGGCAAGGCAGACTGTGGCCTAGTGGTAATACCATGGAACTTTGCAGTTGCAGCACTGTGTGTTGTTAGTATATGGTGTGTTGTAGAAGGGGTTGCAAAAGAATAATCTTTTTTATGTAAGGAAACATGTTGCATTTAGGTTTGCATGTGTGTAGTAGGAATAGGAACACATTGAAAGGAAACATGCGTACATACATTGGCACTATAAACATGTATGTGAGCAGGTGGATAATGGTGGCAATATAAGGTATGTGATGCCAAAGGTTGGAACATATGACATTTATACATAAGGAAAAATGATGATCTTTTAAACAAATATATTTTAGGTGCATTTTGCTGAACATAGAATAATTTATATGTGCATTTCCAGCTGCACTGTTTGTAACTTTTTAATATTGAGTATAAAAGAAGACTTCAGGCTAATATACAGGGAAACTACGTTATTACAATTAGAGAGATATACACACTATATTAATATACGTACTTTGTAGGACTACTTTGCCACAATGCCTTTTAGTAACTCAATGGAGGCAATTTAGCATTAATGGCTTGAAGGTGTATTGTAGCTCGAAATGTGTGTATTGTTTGTATTATGATGCCCTCAGACATGTTAATTTTGGAAGTGGGAAGATTTCTTCCTTGTTAGTGATAGCCTACGATGGAATTTTGGTTTGTGTGAAGCTTTGTAATACAGTGGGCCTCATTACGACCCAGGTGGTAAGTTACCGCCAGGGTCGTACCCTTACCACCATGGTGTAAACTACGTTTACACCATGGTGGATGGCGGATTTACCACCCCATTCCAAGGTGAGTGGGGCGGTAAATCCCCATTTCCCATTTTACCCTTCCCCGTTCCCATTTTTGCCCCATAGGGCATAATGGGAGTGGGGAAGGCGCTAATTACGCCACCGTAAATTACGGTGGCGTAATTAGCACCATGGTCCCTTAGCGCCATGGATTTTAACGCCTGCAAAAAGCAGGCGTTAAAATCACCATGGCGCTAAGGGACCTTGTAATCAGGCGTTAAGGGTCGGCGCCGTTTACGGCGCCGTTAACCCCTTAACGCCTGATTCGTAATGAGGCCCAGTATGTTTAAAATATTGAGGGGTCAGTTATTTTGTATTTATTTTCTGCAATTCGATCTAAAGTTAAGTTTAACAATTGGGATTCCTCATTGTCCTCTCTTTTGTAGGCCATATCTACTATGTTTGTACTCTTTTTATAAAATGATCTGCGACAACAGACACATACTTTGGTATTTCAGCAAATGTGTTGTGAAACTTTGCTATTTCTTTTTTTGTATGTGTGTGTAAGGGTGTTGGTGTTTGGGAGATTTTCGCTAATATTTTCTAAAGTTTCTGAATTTTCTAAGTCAACTTCAGTTCCAAAATGTTTACTTTGGATGTGTTCTATTTTTCAAAGGAGTTCTTTGGTTGTTGCATATAGGAAAATGTTGTTTATTTTTTATATTTCTGGAGCAGGACTTTTTGCATAGTACAATCTATGGACACAACTTTGTATAGCAGAATGGTGTGTTGCTAACATTTTGATGTAATGGAAGGTACTTTTGCAAGCATTTCCAGAAATGGCAGCTTAAGAATGTCCTCATAGTCCAATGTGGATGCGTACTGGGCAGGAGTCCATGGTTTGTAAAGTTTTGATGCCACTTTTAGTTTCACATAGCGATTGAGGAATTGTCAAAAAGATTTTGAATGATTGTTGGCATACGTTACATATTGAGCAACTGGTCCATTTGTACAAAGGATGTCTTTGTTGGACAAAATGAACATTTGTTTGACAGTCTGTTGGGGAAGTGTTTTCTATTGGGGTTTCTCTTGCCATAATGGTGTCTCCTACCACTTCATACACTTGTCCTTTATTGTCTTTGAAAATTGGGTTTATTTGTTCTTGTTTATAAGCCTCTTCATTGAAATGTGGCTCTGTGCTTCTTGTGTGAAACCATTCACCTTCACATAAGTGTGAAAAGGTATCTTTATTGACATTGTGCATGTTTAGAAGTACTTATTGTAATGTATTGATTAATGTAGTTAGTGGTTTTAGAACTAGAACAAAACATTTTCTTTTGATCAAATGTGCTGTCAAGTCAATGAGAGCTTTGAAGATTTGTTTTCTGCGGTAGTTGTATGCATAGAACATTAATTTTAAAATTTTGAATGAGAGTGTTAACAACTCTACAGTGAAAAATGTTAGGTAAAATTGACTTTCTGGAACGTTTTACTGTGGTTACATTAACATTGGTAGATATAGTGTTAGGTTCATTTGTAGGTCTAATTTCATTTCTTTATCTTTTTTACTTTTATTTCTGAAAAAGGGGGCTTACTTTTTTAGTGTGCACTGGTTTACTTTTGTTGAGTGAGGTTACTAGCTGTTGTAGTTTAATGTTTTCTATACATTGTTTTAGAGGTGGATGACTATATGGCGTGTCCTTATTCTTTTCTGCTCTATATCGGGTATTGAAACACTTGAGTATAGACGCGTTATAAATGCCATGTAATATCATATCATATCATTTTTTTTGTTTTGTACTGAGTTGGTTTTTAGTAGGCATTCTGTGGTGACTGTTGGGACAAATAAAGTGTGTGCTTCAAAGTTGTGGAACGATTATGCATGTATTATTGCATAAACCTTATGGGGCTGTTTCATGGAATTTGTGCGGTGAAAAATGGGGATTTGTGCGCCATTCTGCCTGCAAATTCCCATTTGTTAAACAGGGATGTGCGGGCAGAATGGTGCACAAATCCCTATTTTTCAGCGCACAAATTCCATGAATCAGCCCCTATGTGTGTGCAGGTGTCATTGAAGAGATGGAAAGAGTGCTGTACGATTGTGTAGCTCGGTTGGTGTGGTTGGGAAGGTTGTAAGAGTAAGAGGCTGCATAGGTGTGATGGGCTTGGGTAAATATGAGATTGAAATCAGGTGATGTTTTATAAAATAGGTATATTCATGTGATGGGAATCAGTAATTAACTCTTGATAGTAGAATGTGTTGAGAAGTACTGGTGTTGGTGATTAAGGGACAAGTTGTGTTATTCAATAAGTAGTTTTGATGATGTGTTGAGGATGTGTTGAGGAAAACAGTGGATGCTTTAATGGTGTGATTTAGTGTACGGGTTTGAGGGTTGTGTGGGTGTAGTTAAAAAGAGATGCAGAAGAGTGTGTATGAGTGGTAATGTGTGTTAGTAATTTGGAATGTAATGAGTGTGACAGTGTTGGGTTGGAATTGAGGACTTAAGGTGGATAGGGGTATAGAAGAATAAAAACATGAAATTTTGATCTAGAAGTTCATGAAAGACAGTTCTGTTGTTAGGCAATAAGGCATTGGTGTATTGAATAAAGAGCAATTTTGAGATAGGATTAGAACAAGTGTGAATGCTGCAATAGAATGAGTAAGGGTGAAATACAATAATATTGAGTACAATAATATTGAGTATAAAAGAAGACTTCAGGCTAATATACAGGGAAAGTACGTTATTACAATTAGAGAGATATACACACTATATTAATATACGTACTTTGTAGGATGTGAAGAGTTGTCTTTGTTTGGTATATATTTTTGTCAATCTTCTTTTTCCTGTAATTGTAAAATAAAGTTAGTTGGTATATGTGGTAATAGTGAAGTAGTTTCAGTAGCAAAGGTTGTGATTTATAAAGGTAGAAGGATGTATTGGAAAAGAGAGTGAATAAAGTTGTGTTATGTGTGGCGTGCTAAAGTATGATAACTATGTTGTTTGAACGGTTGCACTGTGACAAGTGAAGTTTGACATATTATAAGCACAAGGGTAAAAATTGACATAGTGTGAAAAGGATGCATTTTTAGTGCATTTTTGCAGCACAGGAAAGTTTGCAGTAGGACTAATATAGAATGTATTTGCTGTGCAGAAAAGTTTACCTTGATGCAAAAATGCATGGCAAATGTGTGAAGTAGGGCAATTTTTATCCTGGTGGTTTTAATACGGAAACTGCATTTACCTTGATGCAATGGATTTATAATGTGTTGCATTGTTTATAAAGGGCAAGGCAGACTGTGGCCTAGTGGTAATACCATGGAACTTTGCAGTTGCAGCACTGTGTGTTGTTAGTATATGGTGTGTTGTAGAAGGGGTTGCAAAAGAATAATCTTTTTTATGTAAGGAAACATGTTGCATTTCGGTTTGCATGTGTGTAGTAGGAATAGGAACACATTGAAAGGAAACATGCGTACATACATTGGCACTATAAACATGTATGTGAGCAGGTGGATAATGGTGGCAATATAAGGTATGTGATGCCAAAGGTTGGAACATATGACATTTATACATAAGGAAAAATGATGATCTTTTAAACAAATATATTTTAGGTGCATTTTGCTGAACATAGAATAATTTATATGTGCATTTCCAGCTGCACTGTTTGTAACTTTTTTCTACAAGTAAGGGAAATGCAGTTGCAAAAGATGTGTAGAATCTTGTTTGTATATGTGTAAAACACTGTTAAGTGGCAGTTGGTGTGAGGAAGTCCAAAATGTTGGTAGTGCATGTAAATAACTGCCACTTAATGTGAGCAGGTGCAGAAAGTTGGAATACATGGAATTTGATAGGGGTGATTTAAAAAAGAGGATACACTTGAGATGATTATTACAGGGTAAGTGCCAGCAACCCATAACATATAATTATAAAGGTATTCAAAAAAATACTTAAAAGAAATAAGCACACCTGTACTACCTCTTGTTAGATGTAGATACTATTTAATCTGGAAATAGAAATCTGGGAGAGATTCACAGTAGTTTTTAATACAGAACAATCTGAATGACATGAGACATGTGTCCAGGGACATCCACGATAGTCTGCAGACTTTAAACATGCCATCCCGGTCATATTTCAAGAATGCCTGGCATGGAAAGAGCACTGCAGAGACCATGGACAGTCGCAAACTTCTGGGGACATCTGGGAATTAGACAATGAGGTTTTGTGTTTGTGGAGTCGGAGTTTAAGTGTACAGGAACACAAGGAAGCAATGTTTTGTTTCCTGTGTGAAGTGGTGGATAGATGGCTATGGCTATGAAGAAGCAGGGTGTGTGGATGCTGGGAGATTCATGGGTGCACTGGTTAAAAGCTTACATCAAACACCGTGGCATCTCTAATAATCTTGTATTAGAGGAAGTGGGAGCCACCTGGTATGGAGTTTGCAGATTAATCTGGACTGCATTGTTACCATTGTGCAAGAATATGGTTTGGATTAAACATCCTGACATTATTATAATGCACTGTGGAGGCAACAGCTTGGGGTTTGTGACTGGAGTATTGTTGCAGTTTGCCAAGAAGGACACGTTTAAAAGACTAATGGAACTGTGTCCAGCTTCGATATCATTTTTTTCAGGAATAACTGAAGTAAATGTGGAAGTGTTCACACTTGTTTTATCCTCACATTGAGAAAGCAAGGCAGAATGTGAATAAAACTATATGTTCTTTTTACAGGATGTAGGAATGGCATCTTTCCACAATAGGAATACAAAGTTTGATGATGTGAAGATTTTTCGTAGAGATGGAGTACATTCAACAGATGTTGGCAATGAGATTTTTCTTTCAAAGATTCAGAATGCCTAAAACAGTTATTGTGAAAAAAACGGGAAAGGGACCACGTGAAATATGTAGTAAAGCATCTGTTAGTAGGAATAGTACATAGCAACCAAAAACACAAACGTTTGAAGTAGTTTTTGCAGACATTATAAACAACAAATAAGTACAGTACAGCATTTGTCAGTATAGTACATAAAATCAAAAATAAACTTTAAAAATGTTTTTTTTAAATGGTTCTTTCAGGATCCTCATTGTAGAATTTTTTAAAAAAGAACATTGAGGATATATCTCCCACCCTGTAATTCCCAAAACAGTCTTTGAACAGTAAAACTGTCTGTGAAATTAATGGCTGTGAAAAACAATGGTGACTCATGTTTTGATGGTAGTGTAATATCAGTGGGAAGTGTGAAAACCAGAAATAATGGTTACACACTTCCTAAGCATATTGCACTTTTTGTTAACATTTTGTATGGCACAGAAAAAGGGATTGGGACAGAAATGTATTACTATCACATTTTCTTTGCTATGCAAATTTCATTAGCATAACATGTAATGCTAATCAAAATGTTGGATTTTCTTATATAGTCTTACTGCTGCAAGTATAAATATAAAGCAAATGGAGTCTATAATATTATTATTTTTTCTGATTCTATTTTTAAATTTTGGAAGGCGATTTCATAAGGAACCTGTTTAGTTGGGTTTTTTTGCAGAGGGAAAGAGAGCAAAGTAGAAAGTGAAGGAAGGGATGGTGGGTGCGAGGTAGGCAGGGAAGGGGCACCAACCACAATAAGGGAGGGACAACTGGACAAATGAAGATGTTGGGCTGCAAAAAACTAAGGTTGGGGCAATCCATTTCATGCGCCTTCAGAGCCTCCTCAAAGGCGCTTTAGATTCCCTTACCCCTGCAGATGATTGCGTCACAGTGGATACAAAGTATTGTTGACTGTGCAAGGTAAGGATCAATAGCCTCCTGTATCGCCTGTGAGATGGCAGGAGGAATCCTCTGCTCCTCTGCCCCATTGCTGTGTCCTGAGTGGTGACAGGAGTTGTCCAGGAGGGTGTAGAGGCTGAAGTAAGACCTACTTACTGAGTAAGGAATCTCCTTTATTGGGACTGCTTGGGGGAATGTGTAGTTGTTGTGGTGCATGGCGGTAATACCAAAGTAGTACTTCCCCTTTTGGCCAAAATGAGTACAATTTTGCACACAGTGCAGCATACGCAGGCAGAAAGAGTGTTAGGTACTCCTTCGATGGTGGTGAAAAACCTCCACACCATAACTTCTTATGCCCACCGTCATAGTAGGCACTTCATCCAACATATCTTCTTCTTCCTGTATGTCATCTGCTGCAGGTTCCCGGTGCCCCTGTTCAGGTCCTCTAGGTGGTGGTGGTGACCTTCTGGAGGAGGAGGAGGCATGACCACTGGTGGTGGCACAAGTTATTCTTGCATAGCTTACAATAACTGGCACATGTCTTTGGGTTTTCAATTTTATGTATAACCATAACGTTCCTTTAACAACATGTTTTCACTGAATTTGAGAGTTTTTTATTAGTACAACTTAACCATAACATCCCTTTAACAAAGTTCTTTCACTGAATTTCATGGGGTTTGATTAGTGCAACTTAACCATAACGCACCTTTAACAAAGTTGTCACTGAGTATATATTAGAAGCAGGACAAAGTGCACAGAGTTACACTTAGGATCGCACTCCAGAGGTGACACACAGAAAAACTCCTCGGCCCAATTACTGTGTGGAAGTAAACACCAAGAAAAAGAAAATTATCAATTTCTCAAGTGGTAAATGTAGCATGCAGTGTAACCGGTTTCACAACCCTTCGGCTGCTTGATCACCCGCAACACTATGATTCAGGGTACTTTATAACATAGCATTGGCTCTGTGGTTTTCTTATTTCAATGCAGCCCTTTTTGCTTTACATGGTGAGTAACAGACAAACAGTGGCCATATATTGTGCTCATGGCAGCCGGAGGAATGTTTATATATATTTATAGAACATTGATTGGACATTGCTTCATTCTGGACTGTTATACTTTGCTGTTTGGGTTGCTACTGAACCACATTCAAACCCTTCTTGAGAGTAAAGCCTTCCCTTAGCCCAGATAACCAACACGAAAGACATGGGAGATATAACCCTCTAGTGTGCCTGTTATATCTTTATGATTTTGTGTTGACTCTCGAGCGTGAGAGCCTGTACTCACACTTGTACTCCTGCAGGGCAGAAGTCAATGTGTCATAACATGTGTATAATGCATGCAGTATGAGTGTATTCACATAACTTCCTTATTTGTATTCTGAGAACATGTTATGAGAATCTGCATACTTGAAGATTTATTGTCTGTGGGATGTGTAAATGTGAGCCAGGGCTAAGGGCGTTTGGGGGGCTTGCAGTGTGTATAGGTGCACGGCTATGAGGGCGGTGGCATTGTGTGTGGGTTGTTGGCTTGTGTCCATGCTGGTTAGTAGTCATGTTTACATGTTGATGGTTATAATCAGATATTTAACCCTGCCATTTCAAGTATTATCTGTATGTCTGTGCATATTGTCTATGTATGCATGCTTGTCTATGCCTGCTTGTCTATGCCTCTTGCATTCCGTGGTTCTGCACATATACATATATGGCATATTGCATGTGTGTCTTGTTTGCCCGTGCAAGATGTCTGTGGCCTATTGCAACCACTTGTATTCCATTTGTATTGTCGGAGGGACATTTTTATTCAGAGACCAATGTTGGTGGTCATTGGTAGTGTTAGTATATGCGTAAGTCCTCCACAAATGTGCCTATTCATGTATACTCAAGACCTCTATTTCAGATCATATTTATAGGTGCATATTTTGTTTATTTTTTTAAGTTCATATCTCAAAGTTGGCAGAAAAAACATACATTGTTTTTGGCAAACACCAATTCCATATTAGGCATGTGCAAAACATTGAAGAAGACAATTTTAGACACCAAAACGTTCTTTTGTTCTTTTTGGTCTTTTTAAAAAGCAAAAGAAAAACAAAAACACAATTTTTTCAACATTATTTTCTTACATAAAACCGCCATAAGAATGACTAAATCTGCCCAATGTCTTTGGGCCTCATTACAACTCAGGCGGTAAGGGGTTTACGGCGCCGTAAACAGCGCCGACCCTTACCGCCTGAGTACGAGGTCCCTTAGCGCCATGGCGGATTTAACACCTGATTTTAGCAGGTGTTAAAATCCATGGCGCTAAGGGACCATGGAGTTAATTACGCCACCGTAATTTACGGTGGCGTAATTAACGCCTTCCCCACTCCCATTATGCCCTATGGGGCAAAAATGGGAATGGGGAAGGGTAAATGGGGATTGGGGACTTACCGCCCCGCCAAACTCGGAATGGGGCGGTAAGTCCGCCAACCACCATGGCGTAAACGTAGTTTACGCCATGGTGGTAAAGTCACGACCCAGGCGGTAACTTACCGCCTGGGTCGTAATGAGGCCCTTTGAAAGTGGGCTGATCCGTTGCTTGCAGAATGTGGTCAACCAAGAATTCGAAAACTACATAGGAAACCGTTTTCCCATGTTACCGCACCAATACAATATGTACTTTTATGACGTACAACTGTATAATCTATGATAGTGATTGTGCTTAAAAAGGGAAGTGTGAGACATCTTGTTATTTCTCTAAGTCAATGATGCTGCAGATCAGTGACTATTCCAAGGAAATGCTACTTTCTCATTTAAATTATGGTGTTATGCAGCACAGTTAGTTAAGATATTACTTTAGTGACAGATATAGCGGAAAAGCAAAGATTTCGGAGAGGACTCTAAAAGATAATAAGGGAAGGTATTATCTTCCCTGGTTTCTCTTTGCATATCAACAAATGGAATTTTACTTGCAGCTAAGATCCTTAGCAGCATAACGGACATTCCCATCATCAATTTGCCATTATCACAAACCATGTTGTAAAAAACAAACATGCCGGCCATCGCTTCTTTAACATCTTTAACACTCTCCGAATGGAACGGAAACCGGTCTATGTTCGTGTGTTTTATTAACATGTGGGGAGCCAGGTATAAAACCTGCAAATATTTTAACGCTTTGCAGGCGATCAATTTCAAACAGGGCTCATGAGATTTCACAGTAGAAATAATTTAAAAAGGAGAACACAAGCGGCATTTGTATGACGTCTGGATAAGCAATCTGGACGCGGCCGGAGTCATCCATCTCCGTTATTGTCTAGGAAGAAGGATGCCCAGAATTCAGTGCCAGCTCGTCTTGCGGCCCGTCTCCCGGGAGTCCTCAACATGGCGCAGACGGGATGAAGCAGGAACCAAAATAAGCGTCCCGCGTTAAAGGGTGCAATTGCTTCAGTAACGTGTCAGGGCTGCCAGAGCCTGACCTTTCTTCCTTCACCGCGGATTTCATTTCAAGTCGAGGCATAGCTGAAGAGAGTGAAATAAATGAACCGCCAGGTGAAATACTTGACCAACAGCATTATGATGTTCATTTTACAAGACAATGATCTTGACAGCTTTGTGGGAAGACGGGAGAAAATTGCAATATTCTTCTGCAAGACAGCGACAGCTCAGTTTACTCTGTTATTGTATTACTTTTTTTGTGTATCTTTCAATCTGAAAAGAGTCTTTGTAAAACGCCATTATTCTATGAAATGTACTTGCTTGAGATATACAGGTCTGTAAACCTTGGACTGGCTACCTACTTCTCAGCGGATGAAATGTGCCATAGGGATCATCCTTGACAGAAGCGCGTGTGGTGCAAGGGCTTGCGGTCATACTGTGTGCTTGATTTGTATCCCTGTCTTAATGAGCTCATTTAGCCAACTATCCAATAGGAGTATCCAACATTTCGAAGTTGTGTGATAATATGTTTCTTAATTATTACATTCATGCGCTTACCACTGAGTTAGTCTTTTTTTTTCATAGCTCCACCACTTCCCTGTGGGGGAATAACTGTGATATTCTGTTGTTTGGTCTGTCCTTCTGGACTGTCTCATTCTGCCGAGGGGGGCTTGCCACTCTCATCTTTCCCTTCATCATTGGGCTTCTGATTTCAATCTAATAGAGCCCCTATGCGGCCAGAGCCTCTGTGGAGCACTTACCCGTAATGCCCTGTTTTAAATAGGTGATCCCTGGTGAGGAGCTGGGGCAATGCAGCACACACGGTAGCTCCAAATCCTGCCTGCTGGGAATTGTTAAAGAGTAATTAAGTCCTATATGACGGATATGAGGGATAGCGGTTAGGCCGCCACATGTGCATTGAGAGAGCCACGCTCCATGGAAGTGTTTTACATCATAAGCCAATCCAGTTTAGACAGCATGGGCTGCGAACCAACTATTAATAATTTGGTCTTAGACCTATTCAGCGCCAGGTCATTCCATAACATCCATTTTTCAATAACGACGTAACCCTATTCAGTTCTTCTTCGTCTTGGTCATGAGATCCTACTAAGGGGACGACACAGTGTGTATTGTCTGCTTAGTTGGTGAATAAGATCCCTTCCTGTTCCAACAGTGTGAACAACGGCGCCAAAACATGTTAAAATGTTATACAGACAGGGGGATGCAAGCCCCCTGTGGAACACCGTATTCCACTGGAATTGAGACTGACTCTGCCACCTCAGAGCAGACTCAGCTTTCTCTGTTCTTGAGGAATGATGAGATCCAGCGTGTAGAGGCTGATGAAAAATTGGCCACTTCCTCTAACCTTGAGACTAATGTTATGTGGTCTACGAAATCAAATGCGTCCGACAAGTCCAAAAGCATGAGCATAGACACCAGCCCCTTGTCCACAATGATCAGCAGTCTGGATTTCAATTCTAGTAGCGCAGTCTCTCTTCCGTAGCCTGCTCTAAAACCAGATTGTCGACAGTTCAGAATGGTGTATTTGTTTAAATGTTGGTCAATTTGCCCATATGCAACCCGGTCGAGGATTTTCAGAAGTAAAGGCGTCTTGGTAATGGGCCTATAGTTGAATGGCTCATCCACAGATAATACAGGTTTTTTGAGAATTGGGGTGAACCAAGATTTTTTAATATCAATTGGAACGTGACCCTCAACAAGTGAATTTGTAGATGGCTTCAAGGAAGGTGGGGGCAGGTTTTTCTGATCAAGTCTCAGCAATGGTCGCTTTTGCATCTTGTTCTCCATTGTTAGCTATAGCATATAGTAACTATTAATCATCTTTATTCCACAAAGACCACCCGTATACAGAGTACTAATATGTGAACCGCTTTGTCCCAAGGAACATACCATTGCATCCTACAGACTCATAAAGTCCCAGTTTGGGACACTGGACAGTAGGTAAACATTGGCCCTCATTACGACCCTGGCGGAAATCGCGGTGCAAAATGCACCATGGAGCACGGCGGAAAGCTGCCGATAGCGCCATGGGGGTTGGCGGATTTTCCGCCCCATTCCGACCTTGGCGGGGCGGTAAATCCCCATTCCCCATTTTACCCTTCCCCATTCCCATTAGGGTATAATGGGAGTGGGGAAGGCGTTAATTACGCCACCGTAAAATACGGTGGCGTAATTAACAACAAGGTCCCGTAGCGCCATGGATTTCTCCGCCCGGAAAAACCAGGCGGAAAACGCTCCATGGCGCTACGGGAACTCGTAGTAGGGCGGACGGGTCCGCCGCGAATACCGCTGGCGTAAACTCACTCCGCCAGGGTCGTAATGAGGCCCATTGTCTGTGGGCACTGGGTTCGCTTTTCCATCACTAATGTTCTCAGTTAATTTATAATAACATCTGTCTGCACTACAAACTTAAATGTTTATATCTGTCTCCTTGTTTTCTGCATATACTTCTCCATCCCATTGCAAACTATACCCAGCGCGGCTCAATGCGCCACCTTTCACCGGAACTGGCACCAGATATGTAGCTGGATCTCAGGATCCGACCAGCATTAGCACCAAATAGCCCTTAAAAAAACCTTTGAAAAGATAAACAAACAAACAAACAAAGCACTTTGCACACTACAGTAAGGAGTGGGGGTGCAGCCACACACAGCACATTAGCCCCATGAGTGCTATTCTCCCACCCGCTACCTATACCACAGGCAACAGGACCCATGACAGACCCTCAGCGTGCCTGGGTGCTCTACTCTGTAACGAAATGTGCTCTGTGCCGTCTTGACAGCATGTCGATTGTTTTGCTCTATTTACCAAAAATCGTGGTCCCTTACCGACTTTGTGCTAAAAAAAACAGCTAGCGAGAAATCTAGCTATTTCTTTCTGTTGGTGTGGAGAGTTACACTTATTTCTATTGGTTAAGAGATTTGCGTCATTTACACAACTTTCCAAACCAATAGAAAAAAGTGTAAATCTCAAAAACACTGCAAGTACTATAACTTTGAACCGCGGTGCTGTGTGCCTCTGTTGCTGATTATGAACACCGCGGTGCTGTGTGCCTCTGTTGCTGATTATGAAAGGCTCCTACAAAAGTTGTTAATAGGATGTGGAGTAACTATAGAGTGTGCACAATGTAAATCTGCAAATTGAGTGACAAGAAAGCAAACAGTAGCGGACTTCAAAGGCACGGGAAGCACTGTCAATGGGCATTCATCTAGGCACATGGACTTTAGCCGAGCGTTCCTTCCATCAATGTTAGCATTTTGCATGGCTGGGCGGTGTCACTCTTGCAGCTTGGTAGACTTTAGCACAGTAAGTAGATTTTACCACAATTGGTCTATGTTGGTAATTCTACTTCCATTTGTTCTCCTGCCCATATTTGCATATTGCATTTTGTACACGGTCATGCAAACAATGTGTTTGGTAATTTCCAGTAATATATCACATTTATTTCATGCTACAGTGATATGGGCACTGGCCCTTCGGCAATCACCTATCATGCACATGGCCAATTATGCAAATTAGGAGATGACGTAATTTAGATGCTTCTAGCTACTTTTAGGACAGCCAATAGGTACTTTCCTTACTAACCAGTTCGCTACACTGGCTCTCTGTGAACGCACTGTGCATAGCATACTTGCATAGACCACATTACATCACTAAAGCGGGCATCCAGGTTCGCAGAGAGTTAAACACCCTGTGATTCACCAAAAAGCAGAATCCAGTTTGAAAACACAATTATCACTGAGTCACCACCTTTCCGGGCTCGCTCAAATTTGCCTTTCCAAAATGAATTGTGGTATTTGTATGTTTGCATATCTAGCTAGATATTCACATGGACACTGCTCGCTTGAACAGTACAGAAACCATAGCAACAAAAGGTCACTATGATTTGTTTATTTTTAAAGCAATTAAACAAAGTCGCCATTTTCAAAATATTATTTTTAACATTTCCTTTCATCGAAGTTCAACTGGCACCTCTGCTCCTCGTCTGAACTCTGCCCCTCCTCCAAACTCTGCCCACACACAGCTCTTTTGGAATCCCACTCCACACATCTTCCATTTCCATGACTTCCTCTACCTACTTCACAGCGCTGACCTTTTACGCAACTCGTGCTCTGAAATGCTCATGTTCTCAAGCATGTGTTCAATGTCTGTGGTGTGTGTTTATAGATATGTTTCATCCAATTATCAGTTATACAATAACTTGCTGGCTGCACTACCACTTTTCTTCATTTATTATTTGTTTTAATTGTTTATTATTTATTTACTTTTATTGTTTTGCATAGCACTTTCCACTTCTGCCCACCCCCAATGCACTTTCACCCTTTTCCTCTCCCATGTACTTCCACGTTCTCAATGTCACTGGGCCTAGTAAGATCATTGTTTAGTTCTCCCCTATTCCCCTCCCTGCCCTTGTTGCACTCTAAAACACTTCTGTATGAGGACAATACAAATAAAATATCAATATCAATCATTATATTCCAGTATAAAACAGCGACTAAAATGTACTTTGATTGTCTTATCTCGACAGATATCTTATACTGTACTGCATGTGCCACAGTTTCCAGCTACCATCCGACGGATTGTTTAACCAGCATTGGAAAATAACTATCCACAGAATATTGTCTATCACCGTTATATCGGACACCGACATGGGCCAATCTGTCCTTTTGCAGTACCAGTAACAAGAAGCAACTTATCAGCCTTCCAAATGTGGCAACGTGCAGAAGCAAAAACATTCTGCTTCAAATTGCAAAAAAAATACTTCTTCTCCCACAAAAACAACCATTTGCGTCACTCCAATGCTTGACTGCTGCAACATGAAGACACATAAGAAATGTCGTTCTTCATAATCAGCATAACATGCAGACACTGGAAATCACAATAGAATCCTGTGATGTTCCTTAGCTGTAACTTCCATAGGAAAAAAAAATATGTTAATTTTGTAGACTTAATAATGTCTTGCACAGATTCTTTGTTAAATAAAAGCACTGGTTACATTGAAAACACACAAAATTCTATATGTCAATACCATGTTTAGCAAGAAGGAAACCGTACCCTGTGTATGATGATATCTGTGTTTATATTCCCGGTTCTGCGTTAAGTAACATTTTGGCGTAAATGATAACATTTGCATTCGATGCCCATAAACGTAATAAAAACAGGTAGAGCAGATCCTTGGGACAAAGTAAATCACCTTCAGGAGGGATGTGATTTGTAATGTCATTATTGTTCTCTTAGTTATGTCATCAGTGATGTGATCTTTGATATCATCATTGTGGTCATAGTCTGCGCAACAGGGGGCGCAAAGTTAAGGTGGCTTTAGCTGAATTTCCAGGGATTTGTTGCATTAAGTTCCCACCTTAACGTCCCTGCAACTAAAGTTTTTTCCTTGATTTTCAAGGGTTTTGTTATTCCATACATAATTAACATTAATAATATTGACAATTCAGCTAATCAAAAAAAGCTATTGGACAACCACATTGCCCCCAAATAAACATGTTACAAAACATGAGTTTGCATATGTACCTAGCTTTTTGAAGTATTTACATGTATATGCACTGTTCATGAATAGTTATTAAAGTGTTACAGTAACTGTCAAACTTTGCAAAAAAAGTATACGCCCCACTCTGAATTTGTTTGCAAAGTTTGGTGAGGTTTGGTCCAGGGGGGGCAAAGTTATAGGGGGGGTCCCAACATTTATTTTTTCCCATAGACTGAAAAGGGAAAGAAACTTTGATCACGCCTACAGCCCAAACAGCTGGACGGATTTTCACCAAATTTGAGGCAGGAGCAGCGGCTTGGTCCTGAAAGCATGCTTTTGAAAATTTGGTGAAAATAAACAAAAATGTAGGTCACAAAAAATTAGTGATATCTATGTCCACTGCTCGGACACGCTTCCCTGTTCGCTCCGCGGACAGGACTTAGATTGGTTAATCGGCTTGCGTCATGCAACATGTTCGCGAACAGTGCTGATAAGTTCGAGGACACCTCAGCATTACAGGGTTTCTGAAATGCAGTTCTTGGATGGCTTATAACTTTGGCGCATCTTAATGGAACTGCATGACATTTTGCAAGTATATTTCTGAGCTGATTCTGAGTGAGTACGCAGAGTTTGTGGTGGGATTCTGTGATGAGAGGGTAAAATTAGAGGGGGGGGTACCAAAATAATGTAAAGGCTAATAAATGAGGTGCCATATGACAAATCTACACTTAATTTGGGAAACTGATAATACTTTTAGTCATGAATGTTTTTCCAAAGTTTGGTGGGATTTTGTGAAGAGGGAGCAAAATTAGAGGGGGGTCCCAAAATAATGTAAAGGCTTATTAATGAGGTGCCCTTTGATGAATCTTAGCTTCATTTGGCAAACTGATAGTAGATCAAGATATGCATGTTTTTGCGAAGATTGGAGGGATTCTGTAAAGATGGGGCAAAATCAGAGGGGGGTCCAAAAATATTGTAAAGGCTTATAAATGTGGTGCCATTAGACAAATCTACAAAAAGGTTTGCAAAAAGATTACAGATCGAGATATTTGTTTGTTTGTTTGTGCATTTATATAGCGCTACGAACCCTCAGGTATCTGAGCGCTGCTTATTTTCCATGGTGTGTGGTGCTCATTTATCAAACTCGGAAGGATGAAAAGCTGAGTTTGGTCCTGGCGGGATTCAAACCTGCATCAGCAGGCTCTGCACAGATGTCAAAGCGAGCGCTGTACTCGCTGTGCTATTTGATCAGCAATGATGCTTTCGTAAAGTCTGAATAGATTTTGTCAAGTGGGGTGTCGGGGGGAAATTCTGCCGGGGTCGGCCGGGCCGTCCGCAGACCTCCGGGCAGGGAGGCCCCAACTCCTCCCGTATATCCCAGATGAGATAGAGTATGAGACACACACAAGGAGCAAGGCGACTCTGCTGTTTATTTATACAAAACGGCAGGGATGGGTCAAGGAGCGTACGCGTCCGTCCTGACACACACATAATCGTGGGGCTCGCAGGCCCTTTTTACTGCATTATGACGCGCTACTTGCGTCACTTCAGAAAGTTAACAAAAAACCTATCGCCACTCTTAATTGGTTGCTCGAGTGGTAGGGTTAGTATAGTACACATATAGAGAATGATATTAGTGGACAAGGTGTAGTCAGGTGGTATATCTGGGTTGTCCCTATAATTGGATACATAAGAATTGTTACATGAAGGCTCCTGAGGATTGGCTAATGTTACTGACGTCTGAGATAAGAGCCCCATGTTCTGATTGGTGCATCCGTGAGCTCCCCAGCCTGGGACCACCGTTGTTCCCAGCTCTCGGTGTACCTGTGTTTGCAACAATGTTTCAATATGGGTACGTGCAGACAATGTGAGGATTTATTCATAGGTGGAAGGCTGACCGCTCCCACTGTAGCAGGTGTCCATTGAGCCTTTCAAGTGTCTCGGCCTGTGTCTCGTAGTGAGGGACCCAGACGCCTTTTCTCTCCTGGGTTTTGGCATCTCGTCAGATTCGGCTTGGTCACGTGAGGCGGGACCGTGTTTGAGGCAGAATTCTGCACAATTAATATTGCTTTTCCACTGTGTGTCTGGTTTAATTTGTAGATATGACTTTAACGTTGGTACGCGGAGTGCGAGGTTGCAACATCGTGCCTTTGATGATTTGTTCTTGGATGTGGGCTTGCAACATTGCGACCTTGGCTGGTTGCTCCATCGGGTTCTTTCTGCAGGATCAGCAACCTGACTCTTGCTTTGTTAATGTCCACGGGAGCTCTTGTTTGAGGCCTACTCGGGCCTGGTGCTTAAGTAGTCTGTTTGGTGCATAGGTGCTTTAGATTATAGTAGCATACATTTCCATGACCAGTATCGTGTTTCCATTATACCTCTCATGGTGGTAACGGGTTTCAAGGGAAGCGTGAGCAAGCGTTATAGATGAGTTCATGATGCATCTTGCGTTTCTGCATTCTGAAAGCCTATGTAAAAATAATAAAGATGCACGTCCGTGAATATGCCTGTCGCCTACGTCAGAGCACTGAGTATGTTCTTCGTGTAGATTGGTGTGGAAATGTTAAGTGTGTATACTTGTACAGATGTGCTTCCCGTTGTCTAGGTCGTCATGGCATCTCTAACGACGTGTGGTTTTTAGTCTAGCTGATCCGAGCCGCAGGTGTCGGCATGGCCAGTGCGGGCTGCTGGGCAGGCAGGTGGACACATCCGTATGTTCCTGTACCAGGGTACCTGGTCGTCTGGTAAATGGACAAACTCTTCTCGCGGCGGGTGTCTGGGCCGTGACCCTCTAGGCCAAGCGCGAGAGGTGAAGGACGGGAGCCTGTTCTTCCATTCTCCCACTTCAGTCCCCCCTCTGGTCGACCTGTCGACCACAAACATATCCTTCTCGTTATCTCCTCTTACCCTCCATATCTTAGTTATCCCTCCGAGATGTCCATAATGGTTTACATGATCTTCAAATGACCAATACATGTATTCACATGTTCCTCCAGGAGTACAGTATACCCATCTTCCTATGTAGCTCCTGGGGTTCCTTGGGTTCTCAATCTTCACTGATGGTGGGTCTAGATGATTGGTGATGATTTGGGTGCGCAACTTCTCCCTTTCTTGTATTATCACACCTGTATGCTGGCCGTCATCTGCTGGCATTAAGGGGTGCATTCCCACCATTTCCAGCAACTCGTCAGTCGTGCGTGCTTTCCGGGCCTTCCAAAATCTAATTATGATCAGGGTAGCTCCAGCCAAAATAGCACATCCCACTATTATTTTCAGTCCATCTGACAGCCAAGATGGCATCCATGACCATAATAGTGAAAACCAGCTCTTATCCTTGTTTACACCGTTACTTTCGTCCATCATTTTGGAGTGCATCTGGGCCAATTGTGAAACTGCTTCTGTCAGTGTACCATTGTCAGCATCGTTGGCAGGTATGAACGTGCAGCAAGATTGTCCTATTTTTGCACAAACTCCTCCTTCCATTGCTGTGAGAAGGTCCAATACATATCTGTTCTGGAGTGCTACCATCCTTACAGCTCGCAGCTCCTCTTTAATTGCGTTGAACCCATTTACTGTTGAATTGATGGTCATCATTAGTTCCCACCTTGTTATTTGGAGCCATTTTGCGTTTGCGTATGCCTGCAGTCCCGGATGTATTATTGAGGAGAAGAACATTGCTGCTCTGCTGAATAGTCTGTGTTCTGGCGGTATTAATGTTAGTTCCGTTTCCGACCTTCCCCACAGGTAATTTCCTGTCAATGGCTCTCCTTGTCTTTTTCTCCTGTTTAGGACAGTATCATTGCTGTTGGTCCTGTTTCCTTGCTCCTTCTGAAGTGGTGCAGATCTCTTTCTTCTCTTATCCCCTTCATCCATTTTAGGAAATTTCGCCACATCGACGTGCTTCTTAGGTACCACTAGTGATGGTACATTGACGTGTACCATTGTGCACACACCATTCCACAGGGGAGGCAGTGTATGATATGCCTTTTCTCCACAGGCCCAATAATGGTCCATTATTACTGCTGTTCCCGCTCCCCCCTCAGGCAACTCCATCACGCTTGCACAATTGGTGTTATATCCTACGTCCACCTCTCCTTTATGCTGGTAGCATACTTTAGGCGCAGTCAATGGTAGTATAGTTATCGGGTCTTCATCTTCTTCTACCCACGTGAGCATTGGTACATACTTGATCCACGTCGTCCAACATCGATGATTGTGTGTCTCGATAGTTGAGATAGTTTCTTTTGTTACCATGTTGCTGCCAATCACTCCTATCTCCCAGCTGTTGCCCAGGAACACCTTTCCTGTTATCGTCAGTAGCGGCCTCTCCCAGCATCCTTGTTTACCCGGAACTTCAGTTGCGTACCAATCACATGGTAGATACTGCAGTGTTACCTTCTTTGTTTCTCCTTTTGCAGGGCCACTTGTTATGTACCTGAATGCTTCAGCATGTAAACTGGTCTTGTGATAACTCAGATAGGTCTTGAGGAAGTTGTTTTCATATGGGTATGAGTCTCGTGTTTTCCATGTCATGTGCACTACTGTTCCTTGAAATCTTCCTTTCGTTTGGAACAGGGCCAAATATATTATGCACTGTGCTGTTTTTTCATCTATTTCTGTGGCAACAAATGTTCGTGAAGCGCTCATGGCGTATGGTATTAATGAGCAAACGTAACAGCTATCCTCAGTTGTCTGCTTACCAATGCGGGTCATGTGTTGGTACCATATGTTGTTTGTGACGTGTGCTGAATCTTGTACATAATTATCAATACCTTTATTGTCTGAGTACGTGCTGCGTTTAACTCTATTTTGCTTGGGTGCAAAATTACGATTACCACCTGACGTAACACCTGTTGCAGCAGGGGACGGGGGTATATTAAGTTTGGGTGCAGCAATAAAATCAATAGCATAGCTGTACTGCCAGACAGAGGCAGCCAAGAACCCGGTGATCATAAAAATCCCTATTATTTTTATTACATATGCTAATTTCACCGGCATTTTGCTCTTACCTTGCTGCGGTCCTGGCAGCTTATTCTTGCGACGTTACAGTTGCCCGCCTAAAAATTCTCAAAAGTGCTCGTTATTAAATGTTAGTTTTGTTTCCTTTAAGCTCTCCCTATCAAGTAGTCATTCAGTGCCCAGGCGAAGAGCTGCTCCCACGCTACTCTAAGTGATGGGTCTCTTAGGACCGGCAAGTATGGGCGGAGGTGGGGCATGTAATATTCTATGGCCAGGAGGAAGGCTGTGTAGTATACACGTACCCTTCTCCTTTTTAAGTATGTTGGCCTCTTTATTTTGTATACAAATTGGTGTGACAATTCTTCTGGGTAGTTATCGTCTGGCAGCACCATCTACACCTGCACACTGAACTTGTTAATTAGCTTTTCTTAACAATACAATATTACGCAGTTCCTGTATGTGCGAGAGAAAAAGAGAACATTCACATGTTTACATGTGTATTGGTGCAAGCAATGTCCTTCAATTTTAGTTACAACTGTACTTAGCAGTCAATGGGGGGGGGTTTGCGCTCAGATGGCGGAAGTATTTTTACTCTTTGAGCGAGTGATCATGGGGTGGGCAGTATGGGGGTCACCCCCTTCTTCGTCAGTTATTGTCTCCGAGGGAACAATTGGGTCGTTGTCTGTGGTGGAACTTTCTTCCGCTGTCGGCGATGTTGTTGCTGTTCTTCCAATGGACCTGTCGTTGGCGCTGGGGCGGGTCTGCAGTTTGTAGATCTTTACGTCATGTAGGTGGTTCCAGGCACGCTTATCCTTTAGTTTTACTGCTCTTGTTGATACGTCCTCTACCAGATGGGGGCCAGTGAACCTCTTCTCGTGCCACCTTCTATTGAAATTGCGAAGTAGTACGTGGTCACCTTTGGCAAGTTTGCACGAGTTCTCCTTTCCCAATTCCGTACTTTCGTCTTTTTCTTGATTGCTGGTAGACCCGCCCCGTGTGCGCTCGAGCTGTTGAGACACAAACACGACACTAGTAATCAAAGAAGGCACATATTGATACATTTCATCTCCTAACACATTCGCTGAACTTTCGTTATCGGTGAATGCCCTTGACGTTGGTGTTAGGGGAAGGCGCATTTGACGTCCAGTAACCACTTCGTGAGGGGTGAGGTGGTGGTCGGACCCTGGCCTGTTTCTAAGTTCAAACAATGCTAACGGAAGGCAATACAACCAACTTTTCTTTGTTGTTTGTTGTATTTTAGCAATTGCCTCCTTCAATAGGCCATTCAGGCGTTCACATACACCATTAGCCTGTGGGTGGTATGCACATGCAAATTTGTGTTTAATGTTCAGCAGGGATGTAATATGCTGGAACATTTCATTTGCGAAATGGGGGCCGTTGTCTGATCTTAACACCTCGCACACTCCCCACCTGGGGAAGACCTCCCTTACTATGAATTTGGCTGCTCTAAACGCATCAGGGTGTGAACAGGGCCCTGCTTCAATCCACCTAGAAAATGGACATACTACTACAATCATATACCTATTGCCTTGACAGATGTTGATCATATCAACATAGTCAATGTGAAGGTGCCGAAAAGGTCCTTCTGGCCGGGGTATTGTACCTCTTATCACTTTTAGAGTATGACCGGCCGTAAACTGTTGACATGTGAGGCAATTGCTGATAAAATTTGACACATGGGAGGTTAACTCGGGACAAAACCAATCTTCTCTAATTCGTGCTGCAATTATTTCCTTGCCTGTATGGGCAGGGTGATGTAATTGGCTCAAGGCGGTATTTAACAGTGCCAACGGTATTACAACTTTCCCAGTGCCACCCTGGCGCCATAGTGCGTCGGTTGGTGACATTGTGCATCCTCTTTTCACCCATACTTCTTTTTCGGCCATTGGTTCAGCCGCTTGTAGCTCCATAATCTGTGTGGCTGGGAGATGGGTGTACCCTTCTCTTATTAACATCTCCCTCGCTATTCCCCTCCCTCTCCCTCTCTGTGAGTCTGTGGGGTTCCATATCTCACCAAAATATGCAGCATATTTCGCATGTGCGTCTGCTGCTGCATTTCCTTTTGAAACGTAGTCTTCTCCATTGGTGTGTGCGGTGCATTTTACTAGGGCTAGTTCTTGGGGGTCGTTTATTACTTCAATTAGTTCAGCCAACAAGAGGGCATGTTGTACTGGAGTGCCATCAGCTCTCCTAAACCCTCTCCTTCTCCATTTTGATAGCCCTGAGTGGACAGTGGATGTAACATATGCACTGTCGGAATATATAGTTACTCTTTTATTAAAACTTTCCTTTAATGCCAATATTAGTGCAACGAGTTCCGCCGCTTGAGCAGAGTAGTGCTGTGGTAATTGGACACACTTCATAGCCACACACACCGGCGCCTCCTTCATTTTTACTACTGCTGCCCCAGTCCTTCGTATCCCATCTCCTTGATCAATAGTTGATGACCCATCAATAAACAAAAGCTCACCTCCCTCTAGTGCGTTTTCTTCAACTTTCCTAGTACATGAGTATATTTCAGTTACTTGGGTGCAGTCGTGGGCGTAATCTCCCTCTTCAATTACTTCTGCTAGGAACCTTGCAGGGTTAACCGTGCTACATCTAACAATTGCCAGTTCAGCTTTAGACAAAATAATCTCATAACCTGATGCCCTCTGTGTCGTTAATGTGGACTTAGGTTTATTCAATATCGCAAATAGTGCATGTTCCACAAATAGTGTAGTTGGACACCCCATAGTTATTGCTGATGCTTTTTCTACTGCAAAAGCAGCTGCAGCAAGACCTTGTTCACAAGAGAAGTGGCCTAACATTATAGGGTCTAAGTGACCGCTGTAAAATGCTACTGGTTTATAGCCCATGCTAGTTTTTTGGGCCAATACTGCTTTCATCACTGCTGAGTCGCAATGTGAAAATATAAAGAAGCGCCGCTCATAGTCTGGGGATGCAAGTACTGGAGCAGTTGATATCGCGTCTTTTAATTCGTCAAATGCCTCCCTCATTTCCATAGTCCATCCCAACTTTTTCTCCCCTTTATTTGCTTCCTTCAAACCCTCAAGCAGGGGTCCTATGTATGAGCTGTAATCAAATACCCATGCTCTACAGTAGTTGCACAGCCCCAGAAATTGCTGCAGTTCTCTCACAGTCTGTGGCACGGGAGTGCTTGAGATGGCCTGTGCTCTTTGTGGTGCAATCCTTCTTCCATGTTGGGATATCAGTTGACCAATGTAAAGTACCTGTTCCTGACAGTATTGTATCTTTTCCATGTCTACCTTGTACCCCTTTTCTGCCAGTATCGTCAACATTTTTAAGGAGTCCTCTCTACATTTACTTTCGTTTGTACTGCAAATTATTATGTCATCCACATACTGTAACACTGTGCTTTCCACCTCAACGTTACCCAAATCCATCTGTATTACTCTATTGAAAATTGAGGGTGATTCACAATACCCCTGTGGTAATCTGGTATGTTTCCACTTTGTATTTCGGTAAGTGAAGCTTGTCAAATCTTGTGAGTCTGGGTGTAATGGTATTGAGAAGAAAGCATTTTTAAGGTCAATCACTGTAAATCGTGATGCTTCTGCTGGAATGCCACACAATATTGTGGCCGGGTTTGCTGTTACTGGATACTCTGCTTCTACTATGTTGTTCAAGGGTCTGAGGTCCTGTATGAAGCGCCAAGACCCCCCTTTAGCCTTGCGCACCGGGTACACAGCTGTGTTACATGGTGATTCTGAGGGGACCAATATGCCATTGTTTATAAGGGCCGTTATGGTTTCATATATGCCCTCATCTGCCTCTTTTGACAATGGGTACTGTTTAACTCTTGGTAGTATGGCACCTTTTTTCAATTTTATCCTTACACCCCCCATGCTTTTTATGCATCCCACGTCATAAGGGCTAATAGTCCATAATGATTTGGGCACCTTTGACATATCCTCCTTAAAAAATGGGACTGGGGTGCCTGCGGGTGCCTCAAGTGCCATTGCAATTTTCTGTGCTACTTGTTTGTGAGCCACTCTTAGCCATATTTCTACACTCATCATGAACACCATTTCATTTTCTTCCTTTTCTTCTGAGAACAGCTCTTCATCTGACACCTGGGTCAGCCTACATCCTTCTGCTAGTGCTATCACCGCCCTCCATGCTCTCCCTTCTTTATCTTGGGCGTGCACAGCAACATAATCAGCTGTTGCAATAATGCTCTCAATGTCCACTACAAACACCTTCCCTTCTAGTTCATTAACTGGTGTTTCTGGTCGGAATAGATAGGCTGCTGGTCTCCTCCATATTTTCCCTTCTATCCCTGGCATCCATGCAAATGCCATGTCAGTGCCATATTGGAATATCTCGCCATCTACTGGCTCCGCCCTAATCGCTGTCTGTCCACAGTATGCTTGCAAAATCTGTCGTGCTGCGAGCATGTTAATCCCTGGAGTAGAGCAAATTATGCCATCCTCTGTAAAGGAGATCGTCATGTTCAACCTGTTCATTATGTCCCTCCCCAGTATATTTACTGGTGAGGCACTATAATACAAGAGTGGAACTGACAGATCATAATCTCCAATAGATAAGGGAACATTATCAGTAAATGGAACCAACCCTTTAGCCCCAGAAAATCCTTGGGTGTTCATGGCTTCGCCTGACATCTTAAATTTACCTTCCCTTATGCAAGACCGGGTTGCCCCGGTGTCAACAAGAAATGATAATTTTTTGTCACCTATCGTTACCTCTATGCGTGGTTCCTCCGCACTATTAGGTGTTACTGACAGGATGGGACACACCAAGGCCGTCTGTGGGCTGGCCTATTGGGGGTACAATGATTGGCCATTCCCTGTGTAAGGGTTGTGTCCCAACACCGTCACCCCACCCAATTGTGTTCGTTCATTTTGGGGTGGTGGTTGTATTAACGCTACTTGTTGTTGTGGCGGTGGCAGGTACTGTGTTATTTGTTGTTGTGGCAGTGAATAGGTTTGTGGCTGTTGTGTTGTTTGTTGTTGTGGGTCACTCCCTTTTTGTGACGTCTGCTGTTGTTGTATGCCCTGCTGTTCTTGTAATGTCCTAGGTTGTGCTTGTTCATTCCATGCTGGTGTTCCTGGCCTGACCCTACATGTACGTGACATGTGTCCTAATAGTCCGCAGCTCCAACACACGGGTGGTTCCCTGTTTTGCCATGGGAAGCTCCCTGTGTTGTCCTGGTATACGGGTTGCCCTGTGGGGTAGTTATTTCTTAGTCCCCCAGCCTGTTGTTGGGTATTATATCCATATCCTCTCCCCCTCATAAACCCTCCTCTCCCTCTGTTATAACTATAATACCCAGTTCCTTGCATTGGGTACCCTCCTCCCATGTTTGGTGCGTGTAATTGCAGAGGCGGCACTTGCTGTATTACACCTTGTGGAGGCGTTATTTGTGCGGGATCTTGTGCAGCCACTACTTGCGTTGGGCTTTGGGCCATTGGTGTGGGCGTAGTTATTAGTGCCCCTTCCATTGTGTATTTAGTAAGTTTTTTCTGTACTAATTTGGCCTCTTCTGTTTTCCTATCCTCTTCCTTTTGTTTCATTTTTCCTTGCCATGTTCTGCAGTGATGTACTATAGTCAGTTGTATTTCTGGCCATGGTTTTGCTTCCATCCCCACTACTTTCTTTAGTTGTTTTTGAACTCCTTCTGGGAGCCCTTGTACTAGTATATGATAAAATATGGCTGGTGTTTTGTCCCATTGTTCTCTAGTTTCCATGCGCCACTTTTCTTGAACATCCTGGATATAATCAACAGGATCCTCATTTTCACCCATCTTACGGGAAGTAATGGCTCCTATGTCTGATGTGTCTGGGTACTGCACTCTCAGTGCCTGCCATAGCGCATGTCTGCAGTTTGCAAATGGTGCCCCATCATGCAATGTGTTCGTTATTGTTACCCCATGGAATCCCGCTCTTTTCCAAATGTCATCCGCTCTATCCCCTAATATTGATATTAACAGGCCCTTCACATCTCCTACTGCTAGTTTCTGTCCTGCGGTGTGTTTTTCCATTTCATATATCCACTTACCTGCACCTCCACTTAGTGATGGGAGCCTACATTTTATATTTTCCTTATCCGTATGTTTCCAAGGTACATACTGTGGTCTAACCCCTCCTCTCTCAAGCAGTGGCATTAAATTCTGTCTTGTGTCACCCTTTACGCTCCATAATGTTGAGTCTTCACACCCCTCCTCTTCCCCCATTTCTTTTACTACTTCAAATTCTTCCTTACTACCTCTGCTCCTACCTCCCTCTTCTTCCTTTCCCCTTTTTTCATCATTTCCTGTGTTCAATATGGGTATGTTTATTTGTATGTCTTGCCTGCGACTAGGGAGGTCCCTAAGCCGACATGCATAAGGTGTAAGTTCATTCATGAAGGGCGCGAGCTTTATTCTGTGCAGAGAGCGCGCGGTAGTTGAACATGTAGGGCGTGATGTGGGAGGGTGCGATGGTGATGTGGGTGGCGTGGTTTCATTGGTTTGTGTTTCCCCTATTCTTTTCACTTCCTCCTTACTTCTCTCCAGCTCCTCCCATCTTCTACTCATCCAGGGCGAATCTATGTTTGTTCTAGTAAGGTATAGTTTATCTAAGCTTTCCCTTTCACTCTTCCTTCCATCCTTCTCCACTCCTCCTTCCTCCTCACTGCAAAAATCATTCATAAATGGCACCCCCCACTCTGCTTTTTTTTCCTTTTATTGTTACTGTTTTTAAGTCTATTAGGTCTCTTTCTCCCTTTCCGTTGTTACCAACTGTCCCCCTTTGTGCTGATGTTGTTGCTACCTCTCTACTTTTATATACATCTCCCCATCTTTCACTCTCCCAACCCCTCTCTTCTCTTCCTCCTTCACTCCTCTCCTCCATTTCCCTACTATTTTCCTCCCTTTTCCTTTTCAACTCCTCCATTACTTCGTTGCTCATCTGTTCCAATATCCTTTCATCCTCTTTCTTCCTTTCCCATTTCACCCTTTCTCTTTCTACTATACTCTCTATTACCTTCCCCTCTTCATATTTCTTAGTTGCCTCTGATATTATCCTCCTCCTCCATATTTCCATTTCTTTTTCCTTTTCTTCTTCTTCCTTCTTCTTCTCTCTCAGCACTACTCTTGATACCCTATCTGCTGCTCCTTTTACCCTTTCAGCTTCTCTCTTTTGTTCCTCACTTCGTTCCCTTAATTTTTCCAATTCGTCCTTACCTTCTTTCCTTTTCCTCACTCTCTCTCTTTCCTCCCGCTCAAGTTGTTTGATCAGTTCATTCTGCTCATCCCTTAGTTCTGCTAATCTTTCCTCCAAAATCTCTTCCTTCTGCCGTAGTAGCTCCTCTCCCCTCATTTCACTCTCTCTGGCACTATCCTCGTTTGTTCTCCTTACCGCCTCCCTTTCTTCTCCAGTTAGTGAGCCTCGTAATTTCAACAATATCTGTGCAGCTATCCACTCATCGTTTCCTATCTCTACAGTCTGCTCTTCTCTAATCCTCCTGTCCCCCATTGGTATCTTCCCATGAGCCACATATGGTGGAGGGCTGTATGCCGGGTTTGAGTATCCTTCAGCCGCCCTTAACTGTCCTGCTATTTCTCCTAATTCTCTTAAAGGGTACAACCCTCCTCCCTCTGTTTTCACTCCCGGTGTTATGGGTATCCCATTGCTCGGTTCCTTTTTTATGTCGTCTGATTTATCAATCTTTTCTCCTCCCTGTCTTTCGTTCCCCGTATTCTTTGTGCTTTCGCACTCCTTTTCCCCACCCGTTCCTTCTTTCTTAATCTCCTTTTCTTCCGGTGTTTCCCCCATAGTGAACATTCCATTTGGTCCTGGTCGAGACCCCTGGAACATCCTCCATAAGTTAAACACCTCCACATGGTTTGCCAACTTCTTCCCCTTGTATGTATTGTGCAGATGGTTCAGTAGTGAATGTTGGGCATATGGATCGAAACTACCATTAGACGGCCATGGTGTTAACATTTTGTTATCTGTCCCCTGGGTCCACTCTATGCTGTACTTAATTAACTTCTCCCTATGTGGTGGCAGTGTGGTGCATATGTGCTGTAGTGGGGTAGTGAGGGTGTTCCCCCACCCTCCCGACCCTCTCCCGTATGACATAAATTCACTCCCCTTGTTACCCTTCCCCTTACTAGCAGTTTACGATATACAACCTTGTATTGCTTACCTCGCCCCGCAAGTGTGGGGACTTTCGACAATCCTTTTGACAAATTATGCAATGATAATAAATATGATGTTATATTATATTCCTTCCCCTACGGCCCCCTGCGGCCGAAGCGCACGCAGCCCCCTGCGGCTGCGTACCCCTTACGATGATCTTATACAGTCGTCCTGTTTCTCCGTTCTCCTCCCCCGTTTACACTTGCCGTGGCCGGCATTCTCCGTGCGCAGCCACGCCCCTTTCCCCTTTTTTCGATCCACTGGTTTATAGTTTATCTCCGTACCAGCTCCTTTATCATGCTTCTCTTCCCCACCACTCTCAAACCCAAAATTCCTTGTGCTCGCGATATCCTATTAAATCCCTACTGGTGACGTCACCGATTTCTTCGAGCTACTGGTATATTCTTGTTATGTTTTTTAAGTTCAAAATACACTTGCAATCTACCCCGCTAACCCTACAGCTGTCTTCCTGTCTCTCCTGGAACAAGGTAATCTCATCAATAATATAACCGGACTGCGCACGCTGCGTCGCCTCGCGTGTGATACGCCCCTTAACAGGAGGGCTTAACCAGCCAATTATCTTCCGTTTTGGGCAACTATGTAACTAGCTACCGCCCACAGGGAAACGTCATCTACCTATCGAGTTTCTTGCTCGAACAATAGGGAACCTCATCTACTCATTGATCAATAAATGTCAAGTCGTAGGAAACCACACACACCCACCCTCACACTTAGTCGCAATTTAGACCATCAGTGTCTTACGAGCGGCTGCACGTGATGTTTTCGTGCCCCGCCCCCCTCTTTCGCGTAACGTTAGCTGACTGTTACGAGCGGCTGCACGTGATGTTTTCGTGCCCCGCCCCCCTCTTTCGCGTAACGTTAGCCGACTGTTCTCGCACTCGTTTTGCTACCATTCATTCCATTAGCAACACTCAGTTAAACCTTCGCCGCACATCTCTACAATACCTCCCCCCTCCCTTATTTACTTCCTCCCCCTCCCTCACAATTTCGCATTGCTTGTTGTGCGTGTCATGCTCACCAAGTTCTCTCGATGCAGGGCCGCTCGACTGCGTGCACCCTCCAAGCGGCTCGCCACCTCCCCTCGTCTGGACCACGTCTGGACACTCGCCGACCGCGGGCGGGATACTTCTCAACCGGCTCCCGAGGGCCAATATCCGGATTGCGCTGTCCGGTCTTCTCGCGGCTCCACGATGGTCCTGTAGTCCTCAGAAGGGGGCAACGGCAGAGGGGGCCGCGCCGCCGGGCCTCCTCGCAACGGGAGTGCCTGGAAAAACTAAAAATAAAAGTTGATCTTAAACAGATCTCAGCAGTGCCTCCAACTTGTCGGGGGGAAATTCTGCCGGGGTCGGCCGGGCCGTCCGCAGACCTCCGGGCAGGGAGGCCCCAACTCCTCCCGTATATCCCAGATGAGATAGAGTATGAGACACACACAAGGAGCAAGGCGACTCTGCTGTTTATTTATACAAAACGGCAGGGATGGGTCAAGGAGCGTACGCGTCCGTCCTGACACACACATAATCGTGGGGCTCGCAGGCCCTTTTTACTGCATTATGACGCGCTACTTGCGTCACTTCAGAAAGTTAACAAAAAACCTATCGCCACTCTTAATTGGTTGCTCGAGTGGTAGGGTTAGTATAGTACACATATAGAGAATGATATTAGTGGACAAGGTGTAGTCAGGTGGTATATCTGGGTTGTCCCTATAATTGGATACATAAGAATTGTTACATGAAGGCTCCTGAGGATTGGCTAATGTTACTGACGTCTGAGATAAGAGCCCCATGTTCTGATTGGTGCATCCGTGAGCTCCCCAGCCTGGGACCACCGTTGTTCCCAGCTCTCGGTGTACCTGTGTTTGCAACAATGTTTCAATATGGGTACGTGCAGACAATGTGAGGATTTATTCATAGGTGGAAGGCTGACCGCTCCCACTGTAGCAGGTGTCCATTGAGCCTTTCAAGTGTCTCGGCCTGTGTCTCGTAGTGAGGGACCCAGACGCCTTTTCTCTCCTGGGTTTTGGCATCTCGTCAGATTCGGCTTGGTCACGTGAGGTGGGACCGTGTTTGAGGCAGAATTCTGCACAATTAATATTGCTTTTCCACTGTGTGTCTGGTTTAATTTGTAGATATGACTTTAACGTTGGTACGCGGAGTGCGAGGTTGCAACATCGTGCCTTTGATGATTTGTTCTTGGATGTGGGCTTGCAACATTGCGACCTTGGCTGGTTGCTCCATCGGGTTCTTTCTGCAGGATCAGCAACCTGACTCTTGCTTTGTTAATGTCCACGGGAGCTCTTGTTTGAGGCCTACTCGGGCCTGGTGCTTAAGTAGTCTGTTTGGTGCATAGGTGCTTTAGATTATAGTAGCATACATTTCCATGACCAGTATCGTGTTTCCATTATACCTCTCATGGTGGTAACGGGTTTCAAGGGAAGCGTGAGCAAGCGTTATAGATGAGTTCATGATGCATCTTGCGTTTCTGCATTCTGAAAGCCTATGTAAAAATAATAAAGATGCACGTCCGTGAATATGCCTGTCGCCTACATCAGAGCACTGAGTATGTTCTTCGTGTAGATTGGTGTGGAAATGTTAAGTGTGTATACTTGTACAGATGTGCTTCCCGTTGTCTAGGTCGTCATGGCATCTCTAACGACGTGTGGTTTTTAGTCTAGCTGATCCGAGCCGCAGGTGTCGGCATGGCCAGTGCGGGCTGCTGGGCAGGCAGGTGGACACATCCGTATGTTCCTGTACCAGGGTACCTGGTCGTCTGGTAAATGGACAAACTCTTCTCGCGGCGGGTGTCTGGGCCGTGACCCTCTAGGCCAAGCGCGAGAGGTGAAGGACGGGAGCCTGTTCTTCCATTCTCCCACTTCAGGGGGCTAGGTTATATGATGATTGAATATGCATACATTTTACACTTTTGAAAAAATAAAACCTGGGTGGATTTCCAGCAAACTTACGTAAGGGCCATTGGCAAGGACCTAGAAGCATGGTTGTGCAAATGTGCCAGTGTTTTATTATTTGACAAGTGTCATAATGTAGCTACAAAAAATAGCGGTATACCTTTAGTGACTGAGGGGTAGCCTGTGGCCATGGGCATTGGCCAGATTGTCCGGGTCATGGAATAAGGTCATGATCCGGACAATCTGGCTACTGGCCATGACCACAAGGGACAAAACATAGGATTAAAGTGGCCATGTCTACCTGGGACTGGCTTTGTGGTAAAGATATTCGAAATTAGGATAGATCTGAAAGGGAAGAAAAATGTGCTTGTGGTAATATGGTCATAGGGTTTTCTTTTTGCCTTATGCAGGATGCCATGGAAAGCGAAGAGTGGCCCTGTATGGAACCCTCACCTTCCCTTTCCATGGTGGCCATCTTGGAAAAGGATTTTCATTCCTACACCGGGATGGCGCATGTGTCCTGTGTAGGAAGAAAAATCCTCTTTTTTAGCATCCCGGGTTCCCGCTTTGGGAACCTTTGCGTCCTAATGGCCTTCAATCCCCCATTTCAGTGGCTGTAACGAGGGAATAATGGTCCAGAGACCTCTTTATACACCCTTGCTTCGATTGGGCTGATAACTTGATCTGCTGGGCCGGTATCCACCATTCCAGTCCCTGAAACGGAGGATGAACGCCACAATATTCCCATTAGCATAACACAAAATGCAAATGTTGGAAAATCTTATTGAGTCTTGGCCCTCATTACAACCCAGGCGGTAAGTGTTTAACGTCGCAGTAAAGAGCGTTGGCGCCTTTAAACACTTACCACCTGATTACAAGGTCTCTTAGCGGGATGGTGACTTTAACGCCTGCTTTTTGCAGGCGTTAAAAACCAACCCGCTAAGGGACCTTGGCGATAATTACGGCAACCGTAATTTACGGTGCCGTAATTATCGCCTTCCCCATTCCCATTATGCCCTACGGGGCAAAAATGGGAATGGGAAAAGGGCCATTGGTGAATGGGGAATTACCGCCCCACTTACCTTGTAATGGGGCGGTAATTCCGCCATCCACCATGGCAGAATCGTAACCTTAGCGGCATGGACCATGGTGCTAATAGCACCATGGTCGTCCCCCAAGGTTGTAATGAGGGCCTATGTACTTTACTGAGAAATATAAAGTAGATGGAGTCTATACATGTTTTTTTTTAGTTCTATTTTTTGACTGCGAAAAGTGGTTCTTAAAGGAATATGCCTTTTGTTGTTTTTGGATGTATTTTCTTTGGCAGGAGATCTGAGAATGAAAGGTGGGGAGGGAAATGAGAGAGAGGAACCAAACACTAAGATGGAGGGGTAGGTGGACAAGGGAAAATGTTGCACATGTGTTATTTCTAGGGTAGGAGGCAGTGTTTCTCATGCTCCTTGATTACAGCAGTGTTGGTGGCTCTTGGGGAGGAGGGATGGCATTAGCTGATGCCATTTTAAGATAAATAGCAGTTTTGCTAAAAATATGTGCTGTGTACTAGACTGTTAATTGATAATGAGTAGGAATAGGTGTTGGAGCTGTGCAAGGGAAATTTTGAAGTTGAAAGTTCCTAGATCAGTAGAAAATGCAGTTCTGAACAGTCCACGAAGCAGAGATCTTATCGTGAAGTGCGGACGGGTTCTCGAGCACGTCATCATGCCGCGAGCCAGTGTATGGTCATGTGACACTGTCCGGAAGGTCTGATATGAAGAAGATGTTCGTAGAAGTCTACAGATGCAAAACTAGTTGAAATAGTTACAAAACATGAATGGAAGTGTTAAAAATGATTCCACAAGGTGGGAAATGGCAGAGTTTTAAGGTGACCCTTTGTAAATTCGACACAAACATTGCTATATTGGGTAAGTATGATATTAGTAAGTTGTAGGAAAATAGCATGCACTGGTAAAAATCTATGAAATTCACAGAAAATAATTTGTGAAAGGGATGTTATGGTTAAGTTGTACTAATAAAAACCTATGAAATTCAATGAAAAACCTTTGTTAAAGGGACATTATGTTTAAGTTGCACTAATAAAAAGCTATGAAATTCAATGAAAAAACTTTTGTTGAAGGGACGTTATGGTTAAGTTGCACTATTAAAAACCTTTGAAATTCACTGAAAAATCTTTGTTAAAGGGACGTTATGGTTTCAAGTAAAATCGGAAAACCTCAGAAATTCGCCAGTTGTCTTAATATAAACAACCACAACTCGCGCCACCACCGTGCACTGCTAAGACTAACTTCCAGGACATCAAAGGTGACATCACAAATGTCATTGATGACATCACTGATGACATCACATATCTGGGCCCTTGTTTTTGTTTATTACATGGACGCGGTAGCGTCCATGTAGTTATGGTTAAGTTGGTGTTTCCATAGGAAGAGCATTTTTTGGGTGGCTTATAACTTTGCTCCCTCTGGACGAATCCTCACCAAACTTTGCAAAGAAAGTATATGGCCCACTCTTGGAGAGGTTTGGTCCGGGGGGGCAAAGTTATAGGGGGGGTCCCAAAACTTTAGTTTTTTCCCATAGACATAATGGAAAAAAATTTGCGCACGTCTACAGCCCAAACCGCTGGATGGATTTACACCAAATTTGCGGCAGGAGTGGGGGCTTCGTCCCAAAAGCGTGCTTTTGCAAATTTGGTGTAAATCCGTCCAGTAGTTTTTTTTTTAAATGACCAAAATGTAAGGCAAAAAAATGTGTTTTATCTCTGTTCGCTGCGCGGATGGACTTCCCAGTTCGCTCTGCGGACAGTGCCATGATTGGCCGAGCGGCTTGCGTGATGTCTGCGGACATGCGACGTGTTCGCTGATTGGACAGCGTGGTGCGTGAAGCGCATCAGATTTTCTGTGGAGCTCGCCATCTTGCATTCGCGGCTGACCGCGGACAGCGCAGTGAAACTTGGATTATAAATTGTATTTAGTGGAGTGTGTTGGTGTGTAAGAGTGTTTGGGAAGGGTTGGGGAGTCTGAGATAGGTTCAATGTTCTGTTTTTTTTATGTGCTAGACACTTTTGTTGTGTTCGATTTTTCTGCGGACAACACGGCTGTTCTGAAATGTTCGTAAATAAACAGAATGGATTCGGTGTCAAGTTGAAAGTGTTCTAAGAAGACTCATGGTGTCCTGGAATGTTCGCAGGGGGTTTCCTGAAGATGTTGTCTGTATTGTTCGTTGTCAAGCTGAAAGTGTTCTAAGAACACTTGCGGTGTCCTGAAATATTCGTACATAAAGAAAATGGGGGTGTTCTGCGGACGTTGTCTGTATTGTTCGCTGGCAAGTTGAATGTGTTCTAAGAAGACTTGCGGTGTCCTGAAATGTTTGAAAATAAACAAAATGGGGTTGTTCTGAGGACGTTCTCCGTATTGTGCGCCTGGTTAGCTGTATCCAATGAGGGAATGGCACAGAGAATGAAGTGGAAATGGTAGAAGGGCTGTCTAAGAGTTATGCGTTCTGCGGACAGGGCGTGCTACAGCTGGGGTTTTCCAGCAAACCCAGCATGGAAAGAAGACTGTAGGGATCAGACAATCAGATGCTGAGGTTGTGGATTTGTGTTCAGAGAGACTGTGTGTAGTGAAGATGGCAGACGTGGGCAAAGTCAGGGTGTTGGTGCTCGGAGATATGTTTGTGCATGGTTTACAACAGTATGCTCAATGCAGGCATGTTGCAAAGCATTTTGATGTTAAAGGAGTGGAGGTGGTGTGGAGCACTGTGCCTGATTGCAATGTACAGGGAATTGTACAAGTTTGTGAAGATATGGGCAGGATCAACAGTCCCCATGTGGTAGTTTTGCACTATGGTGCTTTCCATTTGGGCTATCTCAGTGCCCCTACTTTGTTGGCAGATTTGGAACACTTGGTTCAAGCAGTAATGAACATCCTTCCAAATGCCAAAGTACTTTTTCTGGATTAGTACCTAGGGCAATATGGGACAATAGTTCAGTTTTTTGTCCTCAGCAAAACAATGCTAGGTGTGTAATCAACCGAGGCATGTGTGCCTTCATGCTTAGAGCTGGTATGTTCTTCTGTAATAATGAGAATATTGATTCCAGTAATGCTGTTTATTTTAAAGAAGATGGCATTTCCTTATCTTTTATGGGAAATGCCATTCTGTTTTGGAATGTAAGGGTTGCTTTGGAGAAGGTTATGTGAAGATTTTAGGAGTAAAGTAAGAAAAATAAAAAATAAAATACAAAATAACAGGTGTCTGTCAAGCATCTGCAAAAAAAACCCAAAAAAACGGCTCTTTTCAGAGCCAACCTCAAAGGGGAAATGGGACACACTATTTAAATTTACATTCACCACGTTCAGATTTTCGATATGTCCGCGGACATGGCGGTAGTCCCCGGACATCAAAATCACTAGCTAGGGGTTCAGTATGTTCTATGTTACATGTATATAAAGTCTGGGATATTATGGTTAAATTGTGCTACTAAAAACATATGAAATTCAGTAAAAATACTTTGTTAAAGGGACGTTATAGTTAAGTTGCGTGTTGGGATATTGCTTTTGTTTCTTTAAGCATTCAGTTCTTGATGTTTTAACATGTATCTGTACATGCAATCATTTGTATATTGCTTCATTCTAAATCTGTACTATTGTGAAGTAATGCATTCTCTCTAGACTGTTGCTCTTTGAGAGTATTCTAAAGGTGGTCAGTTGGTCCCTGCTGCCTGTGGCAGTGCCTGCTGTCATCTTCCTCTAATCTTAATAAATAATGTTAATTAGTTTCATTATCAGCCTGGCCCTATTTCTTAACATTGGCGACGAGGAACGCTTAGGATCCATTGCGTTACTGCCCCGGTGTACGCGTCCCTCATTCACCATGTGTGTGGCCACCGGTTCTCCTGCAGGGGTGACAGCAGGCAGAGAACGAAGTAAACGCAGGAGGAAGGGAGAGGCGGACAAACGCGACGCTGTCAAGAGGCAAGTCTGGGGGTGGGCCCTGGGCGGAAGGAGTTGTCTCCTCGAAGGGAGAGCGCACTGGCACCAGCTCGGGCTTTGCAGCCCTCGAGCCGTGCTGGGAGCGCGAGCGGCAGAGCTCTAGCACCGGTTCGGCTCTTGTAGCCCTCGAGCTGTGCAAGGTGCGCAAGCGGCTGAGTGGCTGTTGCAGTCCTCGAGCTTTCAAGCCATGCTGTGCGTGAGCTGCGCCCTGCCCTTTTCGCCCCGCCCCCTGCTGGATGTCAATATCGCTTCAAGGGAAGCGTTCTGAGCCTTGCCATTGTGACGCCAATATCGCCTCAAGGGAAGCGTTCTGAATCTTGCTACTGTGACACTTTGCCTGGCAGCAACTTTGTTTACACACACCGGCGGTTCCCTGCTTTCTTTAAAGAACGTTTGTTCGGCTGTGCAGCTGACTAATTCTGAAGGTGGAATTGGCTTATTGCATTCTTGAACTGTCCCCCATTTAGCATGGCTGTATCCATACCACCCCCTCTCTCTTTTCTAAATGAACCAGGCCGGCCTGCCCTCAGGTGGGATAATTGGAAAGATGCCTTTGAGAACTATCTGGTGGCTATGGGGGGAGAAAGATACTCGGCTGCACGCAAGAAGGCTCTTCTGATACACAATTTGGGCATGGAAGGGCGCAGAATTTTTGAAGGCCTTGCTGGAAATCAAGTCTCAGGATCTGGCGACATGAATGAATATGAGTTGGCTCTTGGTTGCCTGCGGGATCACTTTGAGCCAAAGAAAAATGTCAGTTTTGAGAGGCACAAATTCTTCCAGAGAATACAGAGGACAGTTAGGTGACTCATTAATCAGGGACCAGTTCATCAGGTGCACTAACAATGCCAGAGTTCAAGAAAAACTCCTTGCTAAAGATATGAGTCTGGATGAGGCAGTGGAGTTGGCCAGGAGTATTGAGCAAACGTCTCAGTACCTTAAAGAACTCAGGGTGGATAAATCTGTTGCACCATCGTTGGCTGTGTGTGCTGTAGATCAAAGGAAGAAGCCTAACTTTTCCAGTGGAAAGAAAGGGAACTGGAACATGCAAAGTTCTTGCCCTCACTGTGGGAGTTCCAGACACGGCGCAAATTTTCCATCTTGTCCAGCTAAGTTTGGTGAATGCTTCAAATGCAGGGGCAAAGGACATTTTGCTAACGTCTGTAAAGCCTCTGCTGTCAATTGTGTGGAACACAGAGCAGAAGATAACAGAGAAGAAAATGTTAGAAGGGGATATGACATTCAAGAGGTGTCGGATATGAGGGAATCGATCACCAAGTATGTTTTTGAAATATCGTCCTTATCTGGGGAGACGAAGGGCCCGGTGGACACTTTTCTTGTTGATGGGTGCGAGCTGGTCATGAAGGTAGATACATGCTCGCCCTGGACTATTATATCCCGAGATACCCTAGTCAGTGTTTTGAAAAAGAGTGAAGCTGTGATTCGGCCCACCAGTGTCAGGGCTTGTGGTTATGGAGAATCTGCCATAGACATTCTGGGAGAATTCCCGGCAAAGATACGGTATAAAGAAAGAGGTTGTCGAGCTATGGTACTTGTAGCAAAGTAAGGTACCTCCTTGTTGGGTTGGGAGGAGCGAAAGAACTTAGGGGTGCGAGTTCAGACTAGTGCTCCCAATCCTGTTACCATAGCGGAAGTTAAAGATATTTGGACCAAGGATTTCCTAGAGGTTTTTTCTGAAAGGTTAGACAAACTGAAGAAATTTGAGCATCATATAAAGCTCAAAAGCAATGCGCAACCTGTCGTGCACAAGGTGCGGCAAGTACCATTGAAAGTGAGAGATCAACTTAAGGAAGAGCTTAATAACTTGGTTAACAAGGGAGTTATTGAGCCGGTTACGGCCACCGAGTGGTTGTCGCCCATTGTGTTAGTAGCTAAAGCCAATGGGAAGCTAAGATTGTGTGTTGACCTTCGCAGCTTGAACCAGAACATTGTTGTGGAGAGACATCCACTGCCAAACATTTCTGAGACTCTGTTGACTTTGGGTGAGCCGAAGTTGTTTTCTGTCATTGACCTTTCGTCAGCGTATCATCAGGTTCCGTTATCCAAGGATTGCCAGCATCTTACCTCTTTTATCACACCCGAGGGTGTGTTCAAATATAACCGCATGCCTTTTGGTTTGGCCTCCGTGGCCTCTGTTTTTCAGAGGGTGATGGAGGAAGTGCTCAAAGGTTTAAGAAAAGTCACAGTTTTTCAAGATGACATTCTTATTTTTGCGGAGAATGAACTCAAACATGATGAAACGGTGAGAGCCGTGTTGGTTAGACTCAAGGAAGCTGGTTTGACGGTGCAGAGGGAAAAGTGTAAAATTGCTGTAAAAGAGGTGGATTATTTGGGCCACAGAATTTCATGTGAAGGAATTTCCCCCAAGAAATCTCTGGTGGACAGTATTAGATGTGCTCCCCAACCACAAGACAAGGAACAGTTACGCTCATTCATGGGGTTGGCGGAGTACTACCACAAGTTTGTTGACGGTTTTGCCACCATGTCCTCTCCTTTGAGAGAATTGTTAAAAAAGGGGACAAAGTATGTATGGACTGATGAGTGTCAGAGTGCTTTTCGAAAGATCAAAGATTGTATTGTGAGTGCGCCCTCCTTGGGGGGGTTTGTTGCCAATAGGAAGACTCTTCTAGCAGTGGATGCGAGTACCTTGGGTCTGGGTGCTGCTCTTTCTCAGTTTGATGTTGGCAAGGTGGAACATGTCATCGCTTTTGCCTCTCGACCTTTGAGGGGGGCTAAAGAAAATTATTCTGTGGTTGAAAGGGAGGCGTTAGCGGTCTCGTGGGCTGTTGCGCACTTCAAATTTTATCTCTGGGGTCAGCCCTTCACTGTGAGAACCGATCATAAGCCATTGGTTCAATTGTTGGGAAGTGTGGAATGGGCCAAAGGTTCACCCCGAATATCCAGATGGATGGTTGATTTGCTAGCTTATGACTTTAGGGTTGTGTATGTACCTAGGAAAGACAACATTGTAGCAGATTATTTGTCAAGGCTGCCTGTGCAAGACAAAGACTCCAGGGAAGAGAGTATTGAACATGGTTTGAGCATTTATGAAGTTGAATATGAAGCCATAGGAAGAGATGAGTGGAAGGAAGCTGATGATTTGGATGAAACTATAAAACAAGTGAAAATGTGGACCAAAACAGCTTGGCCCAGGAGAGATCTCATTGAGAAGAAATATGAGTGTTACTATGGAATAAAAGAAGAATTAAGCTTGTCAGAGGATGGCTTTCAGCTCAGGAAGGGAGTGAGGGTGATTCCCCCCTGCAATGTTAGACCCAAGTTAGTGAATATTGCACATCAGGGTCATCTAGGCATGGGGGGCACAAAAAGGCATATCAGGCAATCTTTTTGGTGGCCAGGAATCGATAGTGAGGTTGAGAGATGTGTGAGGGGTTGCAGAGAATGTGAAAAGAGTGACAAGAGTAAAGTTATTAGGGAGACCCCAAGGAGAACTGTGAGTGTTCCAAATGAGCCTTGGAAAAAGGTTGCAGTGGATTTAATGGGTCCCCTGCAAAATTTAGGAAATTATTTCAAGTACTTGATTGTTCTTGTGGATTATCATTCGAAGTGGGTTGAGTGGAAGGCGATAAGAAAGGCCACCACTGCCCAAATGATTACCTTCTTTGAAGAGGTATTTTATAGGGAGGGATTTCCCACAGAGCTGGTATCAGACAATGGGGTGCAGTTCTGTTCTGACAGAATGGTGGAGTTCTTTAAGAAGTTTGGTATCAGACATTACAGAACGGCCCTCTACCAGCCTAGGGCAAATGGTTTGGTAGAGAGGGCAAACAGATTTATAAATGGAGGGCTGCAATTAGCCATGGTGTCAGGTCTAAATTGGCAAAATGTTTTAAGGGAAATGGTGTGGAATTACTGCACGACCCCGCATTCGGTTACCAGAGTTTCCCCGTTTATGTCCCTCAAGGGCAGGCAACCAGGGACCAAATTGTGTCCGGGATGGTTGGACTTGGCGAAGAGTACTTATGTGGACAGAACTAGGGTTATGTCACTTATAAGAGAGGCTCAGGATGAGTACATGGAGAGGGCAAATGCTGAAAGGAAGTCCAAAGCCATAACTTGGAAAAGAGGAGATATGGTTTATATCAAAAACCCCAGATTATCTCCGTTAAGTGTATTGAGAGCAAACTCATTGGGCCTAAAAGAATTTCTGTAGTGAGAGGAAACGTAGCCATCATGGAGGGAGGTGAATGCTGGTCCATGTCAAGGTTGGTGAAATGTAACAACAATGATCCGGTTGAGGATTGTGGAAGTACTGAGGGTGACAATGATGATAATTTGTTATCTGGTTCAAATGCAAACAGGAGTGTAAACAATAATGTATTAAAGGATAACAATGTGAATGGGAATTTGGAGAGAGTGAGGAGTAAACCTCTCTGGTTAAGAGATTATTATCTTGAATGATTTCAACTTTGTAAGGGAGGAGATGTGTTGGGATATTGCTTTTGTTTCTTTAAGCATTCAGTTCTTGATGTTTTAACATGTATCTGTACATGCAATCATTTGTATATTGCTTCATTCTAAATCTGTACTATTGTGAGGTAATGCATTCTCTCTAGAGTGTTGCTCTTTGAGAGTATTCTAAAGGTGGTCAGTTGGTGCCTGCTGCTTGTGGCAGTGCCTGCTGTCATCTTCCTCTAATCTTAATAAATAATCTTCATTAGTTTCATTATCAGCCTGGCCCTATTTCTTAACATTGCGCTACTAAAAACCTATGAAATTCAGTGAAAAAACGTTGTTAAAGGGACTTTATGGTTAAGTTGCGCTACTAAAAATCTATCAAATTCAGTAAAAAAAACTTTGTTAAAGGGACGTTATGGTTCAAAGTAAAACCGAAAAACCCCTGAAATTCGGCAGTTATGGTAAAATAAGCAACCATAACTCGCGCCACCGTGCACTGCTAACACTAACACCCAGGACATCAAAGATGACATCACAAATGTCATTGATGACATCACTGATGACATCACATGGCTGGCTCTCCCTTTTTTTCCTTTACTGACATATCTAAGCCACATAGTTTTCTTCAGTAACAGTCAGGAAGTAAAAATTGAAAAGGTACTATATTTGTAGACTTAGGGTCAAGTCATATCATATGAAACATATATATAGCGGAAGACACAGGCTTGAAAGAGAGCAATCCTTTCTGTGCATGAAGATAATCATTAGAGTTATCAGCACTTTCTCATAGTTTTATTTTTATTACTATACCTTCCCTGTATATGCTCATATTTGTATACTTAGTACTCACACTCCTTTCCTTAGGGTTCACTCACATCATTTGATCCACATACATACAGTAAGTAGCACCTTTGAAACAGAGCAATCATTTCTCTGCATAAAGATAATCAGTTAGGTTATGAACTCTTTCTGCTACTACTTCTGCTTTTTTGCTTACTTCTCTGTCCCTGTATATACTCATATTTGTATGTGTTGTTGTCTCTTTGTGTTTTGTCTGTATTAAGTGTAATTGTGTATTAAGTGGGTTTTATTAACTACTTATTACATGTTAAATTATGAATATTGCACCTTCATCATGTATACTGCACACACTGCCTAGGATTCTGCACGAGTTGCTTAGTATACTGGATAGAACTTCATAATAGAATTCTATTTATATCAATGCATTGCTTAATGCACTAATTAGCTCATGATATTTATTGAAATGATCCTTCACACTTTTTGATCAACATTATAAGAATCCCTCCTACAGAGTTTTCATGAAAAGTAAATGCACATGTGATGTCATCAGTGATGTCATCAATGACATTTGTGATGTCATCTTTGATGTCCTTGGTGTTAGTGTTAGCCGTGCACGGTGGCACGAGTTATGGTTGCTTATCTTACCATAACTGCCGAATTTCAGGGGTTTTTCGGTTTTACTTTGAACTATAACGACCCTTTAACAAAGTTTTTTTACTGAATTTGATAGGTTTTTAGTAGCGCAACTTAAACATAACGTCCCTTTAACAAAGTTTTTTCACTGAATTGACATATATAGGCCAGGTGGTTTTGTTCATTGGCAGTCAGAATAATAAAATTGAAAAAGGTGCTATATATCTAGACGTTAACCTTGTCATATGTTCTTTAAGTACTTTCCTTAGGGTTTGGTCTCAGCTTATGGTGCACATACATGGGGAAATGAGCAGGCCTCAAACACACAATTCATTTGTATACATGAAGACAAACTTTAATGTCATTAATATTTTCTGATGATGCAGTTCCTTTCTTCCTTACTTTAGTTTCCCTGTATGTGCCTCTGATTTGTATGCATTGTGGTTCTTCATATGTATTGTTTGTACCAGCACAAGTGCTGTAAGTATTGAATTTTTAGCTAGTTATTACATGTTTAACATTACTCAAAACTCTGATACGGTAGCATTCATTATTGTACTATCCAAAATTAAAAGATTATAAATAATGTACTTCTATGGTGCATGCTGCAGTCATTGCCTATGTTTATATATGATTAGGTTCCTGTATTAACGACAACACTCCAATACAATGATATTAGATGAGTACAGTCTTTAATAGATTAAGTAGTTCATGATGGGTCTCTCGCTCACCCCTGACATCTTAACAATATAAACACAGATCCTTGTAGAGACTTTTCATCAACATGTATTTCACATGTGATGTCATTAATGACATTTGTGATGTCATCTTTGATGTCCTGGGTGTTAGTTTTAGCAGTGCACTGGGGTGGCGTGAGTTATGGTTGTTTAGCTTACCATAACTGGCAAATTTCTGGGGTTTTCGATTTTACTTGAAACCATAACGTCCCTTTAACAAAGTTTTTTCTTTGAATTTGATAGGTTTTTATTAGTCCAACATAACCATAGCATCCCTTTAACAACGTTTTTTCAGTGAATATACATATATATATATATATATTCAGTAAAAAAACTTTGTTAAAGGGACGTTCTGGTTCCAAGTAAAACCAAAAACCCCCTGAAATTCGCCAGTTATGGTAAGCTAAGCAACCATAACTCGCACGACCGTGCCGGGTTGAGTATATTGTATGTTACATGTATATAAAGTAAGGGAATCCTAATAAACAACTATCAAATTCACACTGTGTATACGTATATTCAGTAAAAAAAACTTTGATAAAGGGAGGTTATGGTTAAGTTCCGCTATGATAAACCTATGAAATTCAGTAAAAAAACTTTGTTAAAGGGACGTTATGGTTCCAAGTAAAACTACTTGGAACCATAGCGTCCCTTAAAACAAAAATTATTTACTGAATTTCATAGGTTTTTAGTAGTGCAACTTAACCATAACGTCCCTTTAACAAAGTTTTTTTACGGAATATATATATTTAAAAAAAAGGTTGTACAGCCGCGTTTAACAAGTATACATGAGCTGATAAACACAGCAATGACTGTGGGAGGGAGTAACCCGCATGTGCGAAATGAGCCAATAGAATGACGATATTATTCAACGTGGCTACGCATCTTCACGTGTAATATGCCAGACAATGGTATCATGCACCGCTGTCCCGCGCCTACACATTATACATGTCAACAAAAGATCCAATCACACATTGCAAAGTATTGATGCTAATACACCCATGCCGTTCGACGTACACTGTGCGTATGAGATAAGCCTATGGGAATTCAAACTCCTGTAATGCAGCTATGCCTCTTTGCGCATAATGAATCAACCAATCATAACACACGCTGTGGCTCCTCGCTTAAACATGACTTTTATACGCGTCAACACACTATCCAATCACAATTTGCAATCTATTGCCACGAGGGTGCCCATGCCGTTTGATGTAACCTGCGCACGTGAAATAAGCCAATGCGACATCGAACTCCTGTAACGTGGCTACGCCTCTTCGTGCATAATGCATCAACCAACCATAACACGAGCTGTAGCTTCGGACCTACATGTGACTTTTATACACATCAACAAACTATCCAATCACCCATTGCGCTGTATCGATGTGGCTACTCCCTTGCCATTTGATGACATCTGTGTATACAAGACTGTCCAATCAGATGGCATGGCAGTCTGAATCTGTGAATAATCACCACACACACAAAAAATAACTTTAAATTCATAATATCTTTCTGTACTTGTTAGTGAAAGGGTTTCTGAGTAACTGCAAGCACTTTTGGTACTTTACCCCTTAAACACTTCCTCCTTTTTACCCAGTTTTCCCAAAATCCATTTTTCCTTTGCTAGTGATTATTTTAGTTTGTCTATTTTTTTTAAACATTTTAATTTTTTGCAGCATTTTATTTTTTCATGTTGTCATTTGTATTCCTTTATATTTTCCTCCCCAGTTGCACATTCCAACATGTACGACCACGACAGTAGGAGCAGTGAGGATGATGTCACCATTTGGGTCGACAATCCTTCACCACCAAGAAAGAAGCATACAGGAATGAAAAAAAAACTGCAGACAGTTGGCGCCTCTTTAAATTTAAGGAACAATGCTCCAGAAAACAGCCAGAGGAGGGACTGGGCACCTTAATAAGACCCTACGCTGTCAGTCTTCCGATATCCCATCTCAAAGTCTAGGAACATCGATAATGATCAACCATCTGGTGCAAGTCCACTGGGATGATGTCGATGATGAATATCATAAAGCCCATGAACATTACAAAGGGCCACCTTCTACGTTACAAAAACGGATATAATTGAACACAGACTGCAAAAATATATTACAATATCTATTGTAATTTTATTTTATGCAGTTTCAGTACTCAAAAGTCCCAATTGTTGCCTGTCGCTGCGGTTAACAAAGGTGTTAATCCACAAATAAAAGCACTGAAGACATTGCTCACCTTAGCCATGCAAAAATAATCCTGCTATTCACTGGCTAATACTGTAACCACAACTAGAAATAATATTATTTAAAATAATAAACAATTATTTCTATGAGCGGTGAATGTGTTAGTTCCAGGTTTTTCAAAAATTGTTAAGTCTGAGAAGTACCCAGAACCAAGACGTTATATTAATTTATGGTCGAGGCAATGATTTCAGGAAAGTATGAGGGATGTCCTTTACTTTAATGATGAAACAAGACATGGGAAAACTAATGGAACTATTTCCTCACACCATCTTTATCTTTTCCAATCTCACTCAGAGTCAAAAATGGAGATGGACCACCAGATTTAATGGCAAAATTAAAAAATCCTAGAGAAATGTTAATAAAGCAGTTTCAGCATTTATGTCAGACCACAACCAATTATGGATTGCGAACAACAATATACAGTTCTACATGGCCACTTTCTATAGACATGATGGAGGACACCTAACCGATGAAGGACATGCAGTGTTCCTTCATAACATCAAAACAGTTCTCCTAATGTGCTTAAGTTCTACACTCAGTGTAGCCCAAAACAGTCCTTTTAAGGAATACTTATCATGTAAAAATACACAAGTACAATAAATAATAATACATGTTTTTTTTATTATAACCACAGCTACAGTTCAGTGACTTTTATCACGACCACCGGTTGCAAAAATTCAATTGACAAGGGGCCGACTTCAAGTTTTATAGTACAATCCAACTTACCTGATCAATACAGAACAACACTACTCATGTACTTATGTAAAGTAACTGAAAACTAAGAATCCATAGCAACATACATAACAGTAAACTAGATAGGCAAACATTGCACACCCGCACAACATAATACCATAAGTGAGAATACACAAGCTAAAATACATTGTATGGCACATCAAAAACTATACTACAATTGCTCTTTTTACATACATTTTGTTGAACTATTTTCTTCTATCTTCCTTACATGCTCAAAAGTCTGAAAAGATACATCAAAAACAAAAAAAGACTCTCCAATACCTATCAGGTCACTAGAGATTTTTCACCCCTGATGTCACTATACCTAAACAAAGTACTTTAAAAAAATATAAAACACTGAAACCACATACTATATAGCTGCAAATAGCAAACTACACATACCTTTGGCTATCTGTAGTCATGTGTAGCCTTGGATAAAGCCTTGAATATCTGCAAAACGTCCAGGAAAGCAAATGCTTTCCTGCCTCTCCACACCTCACCAAGTGCCCCCCTCATCAGTGCCAGCTCCCCCAACCCCACGATGGCCTTCTCACCTCCCCTGCCCTCTCCCTTTCCCCCCCACAACACCTGCTGCTTCTGTGACACAGTTTGCTATGTGATTTCGGCTAATTGTGGATATAGCCGAAGCTATGAAAAGCTTTGTGTTGCAAACTCGCTCCCTGTACCCCCTGCAACTACAAAATTTCACTCAGTGCCCTCTAGCCATCACCCCACCTGTACCCTGACGGCATTTGTATGTTTGTTGACCTGCAAATAGCTTTTTACTGTGTTACATTTTACCATAACATCGGCAATAGAGGTGAATATCTCTCACATCGAGAGAATAACACAATGGCGGTTGTTTCATTTCTGAAAACCATGATCCTGCAATGCACCATGGGAGATAAAACTATAATTTTTTGGGCAGGAGGCACACCCTTTTCCGTCAATTTTTAAAATAACTACGCAAAGAATAACCCCAAACCACACATGGATCGCAAGTCAACGCTTCATGCCCAAGTTGTTTTGGATCTGATCCAACTCCGTCCAGCAGTTTGGACTGGGCACTTTGGAAAAATTGACCGTTTTTGTCAATGGGAAAATGAACGAGAAGTAGGCTGCACTTTTGGAGAAAAAACAAATGTTGACGATTAATAACTGTTTTTTTTTAACAAAGCTTTACACAACTTTGCAGTCTGTAGGGCCAGCAGACTTTTAATCAGTTTCAAAATTTCGGCCAAATCTGTTACTCAAATCAAAAGTTATGAACAATAAAATTTTGAAGGGTTCCTATGTGTCTCCGACTCACCTTAACTATAGGGCGGCAACTGCTGCCACCCTATAAAAGACACAGAGTAATACATTAGCCACAAAGTTCTAACATTGGGATGGTAATATTGTGCAAGGAAGGAATTGTGTGCATTTCAAAATGAAGGATCATTGTTATTCAAACAAGCCATAGCTAAAATCACTGCTCCAACAAAATCACCACAGATCAATAAGAGAATGCACCACCCTGCAGCATGTTTTCCCTGTGGAGAGAATTAAAGAGATTCCACTTTTCATATTTAGGTTTAATGATTTATTGCTATTAAGTTGAGATTTTCGAGGAGGAGCAATTTTGCTTTGTATTACACTTAGCTGGGAGGCAATTTCAAATAGTGTTTCTGGTTTGGAGACAACGATGACAGGTGAAATATATTGATTTTGATTATTATGGTGACAATTTTTTGGTAGAATCACATTAAGTCAGGCCTTGTACATGTTAATATTGAGATAACAAGTTCCCAAAACAATAAGCAAAGGAATGTATGGGAAGGAAGGTGTTCATGTAAGACAGCAAACCTGTTGGGAAACATACACACCTTTGCATAAGCAACAGTTGAGGTGTTGAATATGTGTGTTTGTTCGGATGACTCGACACAAGCATGAAACTTCAGAATGGTACTGTGCATATGCTTCTAGACTCCTCTGTACTTTGAATGACATTTGTTTGATACAAAATGCAAGTGTCATCTATTTCAGGGGAGATAATTTAGTTTGACCGGTGTGCTTCCAAGATCACGACAAGTCAGGAAGTTCATGCTGCTGCTTGTAACAAGTGTTGAGGATATGTGTTTGGCTTAATTTAAATAGACAATCATGTGCATAAGTTATTGCCATATGATCAAGTTGTAGATAGGTTTGAGTCCATTTTCTGCCTAACATTCTGCAGAAGTGTTTGGGTGTTATGACAAAGTAAAGTGAATGTGGCACAAAGGCTGAAGTCAAACCCCTCTTGTAGCTTTAAGAGAATTAGGTGAAATTGACTCCACTAATCTGGATATCCTAATCAGCTTAGTTGAACATTGGGACTGCGCCCCACCTTGAATGAGTAGGTGTGGATATATTTTGGCTTCAAGATTTGTTTTACTTGTTTTCATTCACATTTTATAATAATTGATTATGTATGTAAATGTATATGTAAATATAATTGTTTATGTATAAAGTGCCTATACACAGGTGAAGTGCTTTAATGCGAGTGAGTGTTTAAGTGAGCATTAAAGCTCACCTGAGGCACTATGTTGCAGCCCTTGTTCTTGGTTTTAACACAAAGAGAAGGAAGCAGTGGCTTGTCTAGCTTCTGGTCTGTGGTTGTACTGGCTCTACAAAGAATAATGCACAACTTCTCTCAACTGAAAAGGGAGAGCGGCAGTGGTGCCTTCTACAATAACAGCAATTAGTAGATACAGTAATGCATATAAAAATCCTCAAAATGAAGGCTTAAGCGTGAATAGCTGGAACAGACTGTGGCATACCACACAGCGCCAGTTTCTAGCCATTACTCTTCAATCTTTATTTACGCTGTCTATGCTCCTTACTGACAAATATGAGTGTTTACTTTATACATTTTACAGATGATACGCAACTAATCATGGAGTTGAGTGGAAATCACACATTGGATAACAATAAGCTTTCGGCCATATACAATTCCATCAAAGTATGGATGAAATCAAATTGGATGTGCCTTAACAGCACTAAAACCAAGTTGATGACTTTTGGCTCCACTCACACCGAAAATGAACTAGACACTGCCTATTTCTCCTTAATTAAAGACGCAGCAATAAAAGTCACAGATAAAGTCAAGACACTTAGAGTCTATTTGCAATCATCGTTAGGAGCGGAAGCTCAAGTTGCCTATCTCAAACCCAATTGCCAATGTCATCAACGACTACTAAGACATTTCAGGCCACTACTCAGACAACAAAATAGTCCAACTATTACCAGAGCCACTATCCTGTTGTGCCTTGTCTATGGGAATTCATTGATGTTAGGAGCTAGTAACAAATGCATCAAGCAATGCCAGGTTATTCAAAACAATGCCGTAAGGACCATCACAGGCAAATTCAAAAGAGAGCATATCACCAACGACAGATAAAACCTTCACTGGCTAGCAATAGAGGATTGCATCACTTTCAAATCCCTGTGACCACAAAAGTGATGGGTGGTAGGTTTCGAATGAATCTGAACCACTGGCAATTGCTCTGGACAACCTTCCACACCACTGTTTTTTGGCTCTTCTGCGCCATTGCAAAAGGGGTCCAGCCATGTGCAAATCAGTCAGCTGCCGCCACCAATGGTAGCAGCCCAGCCCGAACTGCAAGGCCAGGTCCCCTCTGCACAGAAAACCAAGCAACCCCAGACATGTTTCGGCCTTGTTGGACCTCCTCAGTGAGGTGCAGCCTGGTTCCCTATGGCGCAGCGAGCAAGGGACCCACGTCTGAGCATACCCTCTCTCACATGGAGAGACAAACTGTGACCACAAAATTGATGGGTGGAAGGTTTTGAATGAATCTGAACCACTGGCAATTGCTCTGGGCAACCTTCCTACCACTGTTTTTTAGCCCGTCTGCGCCATTGCAAAAGCGGTCCAGCCATGTGCAAATCAGTCAGCTGCCACCACCAATGGTAGCAGCCCAGCCAGAACTGCTAGGCCAGGTCCCCTCTGCACAGAAAACCAAGCAACCCCAGACACTTCAAATCCCTGATGCTGGTCCATCATTGTCTATATGGGGTCGCTCCCTCATACTTAAAAGAAGGAATTCACTTTGTATGAGCCAAGTTGCACCCTTAGATCCAAACACCAAGGCCTTCTGAAAGTTGGCCTGTCTAAAAGAGCCAAGGAGCTAGGCGGAGCATTCGCATCGAAAGCAATCACCAGATGCAATGAGTTGCCTGGCCACCTGAGAGTAGAATCAAATGATTACATTTTTAGAAAGAAACTTAAAACTCCCTCTTTAAATAAAAGCTCATTGAGCCCTTGATTCACACCTTGTTCTGCATTACTCTGACACCATGGCCCCACCATTTTTTGTTGTTCTGTCACCAAATCATTGTGTCTATGTAAAGCGCCCTGATGCCTGCGGGCTCCAGCGCAATATAAATATATAAAATGAAAAATAAAAAAATAACAAAGAAAAAGCAAGCAATTTGCTTTGGTTTCAGGTGGCATGTTCCTCTGAAACTAAAAGGTGTTACCATGACCCGTAGAGGCATTTAGCCCCCTTTCCGCCTAAGTGGGGCTTAGTGTCTCACTCATGGTTTAGTTGGTGCAAAGGGGGTTAACATCTTTCACAAGAGTTCAATATTGTGAGCTGTTGGGGACTATACTTCAGTGCAGATGCCCGTGTAGTGAAATTCATTTCTTGCATAAAGGTCTGTGCAGTGGTGCCAGCAGTGGTGTTGCTAGGTCTGGAAAAGATCAGGGGCTAACCTAATGTTGGGACTGGTGGGACTCGGCGCTAGCTAGCATTTTGGTTGTAGCATCTGAGCTTCTATTTGGGGCTACAACTAAATGACCCGGGGCTATAGCTCCCGTAGCACACCCCCTAGCAACACCTCTGGGTGCCAGCATGTTGGCAGGGCTAACAAAGGAGGACAGCTCTCCAGTCAGGGTATACAGCAGTCCACAATCCCATTGCAGCATGGCTTTGCCACATTATGTAGGTTATCAGGTGAAAATATAAGCAGAACATATTGGAATTTGCCTTAGAGATTTTGTATTTACTTGACCACCAGAAGATCTGAGTTATGATTTCAGAGGACATCACCTGATTCCTTTGAAGACTTTAATGGGAAGGAATACTCTACCATTTCCTGAGGGGTGCTTGGGCCAAGCGTGTGAAAGGGGGACTTGTTTATTGCTGCATTGTTTGTTATGTCTCTGCTTTAAGACTAAGGGCCTCATTACACGGTAGGTGGTAAGGGTTTACTGGTACCGGTATTTTACCGGTGCCGGTAAACCCTTACCGCCTTACTACGAGGTCCCTTTGCGGGTTGGGGAATTTAACGCCTGCTTTTTGCAGGCATTAAAAACCAACCCGCAAAGGGACCAGGGAGCTAATTACGGTACCGCAATTTGCGCTGCCGTAATTAGCGCCTTCCCCGTTCCCATAGAGCCCTATGGGGCAAAAATGGGAATGGGGAAGGGCAACGGGGGAAGGGGGAATTACCGCCCCACCAACCTTGGAATAGGGCGGTAATTCCCTTTTCCACCAAGGCGGTGCCAGTATTTTACCGGCATGGACCAAGGTGCTAATAGCACCTTGGTCCACCGCCATCCGTGTAATGAGGCCCTAAGTGTCCATGCCAACATGTATCCCCTGGAAGGCAATTGTCCTTGTCGAATTAATCATACAGTTTGCTGTTTCAATTGGGTTCAATGTACCTTTCTATTTTGTAGTGACTATATCAAGTTGCATCCATTGCGCTTGTTGCAAAGATTGTTACAAAAACATAGTCAAAGTCTACTTATATGGGAATCAAAAGCTCATCTCTTTGAACTTTCGCTTCAGTATATTGTGCGTCATCTAATAGTTGAATTAATTCACTTAACTTGTATTTTCTTTGAAGATTGAAGACGTGTCTGGCTAGGTATTGTAGCTGCTTGGACAGCTGACAGGCCATTAAACTAAAGGAGCACAGCATGTACAGTTTAAAAGTTCTCATGCTTGAAGTTCACCTAAATTGATCCGGAGCTTTAAGAGCGATGCTTTTCGGAGACATGACTTGTTCTTGTGACCGAAGGCGCGCTGCAGTGCTCAAAGGCTGCAATTGTTTCTGTTTTCTATTGAAACTTTAAATACTGTGCCAGAGTCCGCTCCTGTGGTCAGTAATTCCGTTACACTGGCAAACACATGTGGTGCTGCAACTTCAGAGCACGTGAGCCCTGGTCACTGGAACGCAGCGTAGAGGCGCCTCCAAATATGTAAAGATGTGGCAATGACTATGGTCTTTCACTTAATAAAAACACGTCTGTTAATAATAATTCTATAGTACTTACAATAATACAAATATCGTTCATGGTTTTTAAATAGATAATATAATTATGCTAGCTCATTTTTTCTGCTCAATGAATGTGTTTTACGCAATCACAAGTCTCAGAATTCGTTGAATAAATGGCTATATTTTGAACATTCTCAGCGCCTTCCACCCCCAGCGCTGCCACATCTAGTTTGCCGCGCCCTATGACCTCTCCCAGACCCAGGCACCTGCTTTACTGGCAGCTGAAAGTGCCAAAGCGGAGCAAGCGCTGTGAGGGGTTTCCGAGCAAAGCCACGTCTCGCTGATGGCTCTGGAAGGCAGCGCCTCGAGGAAAGCAAGAGCAAACAGAGTAAGGAGGAAGATGACACAAACTGGCGCCTGTTTTCAAGCCCCACTCCCGCACCCCTTTAGTTACGCTCCTGGGGAGTTCCGACGTGTTTGCGGCCTGTTTGGGGTCACGGAACGCTAGTGGAGTCATGGAAGCGTTTCCAACATGCATTTTCGCTTTGCTGCAAACACATTTGGTTTTATGTTAGCATGGCGTTGTCATGCTTGTGTGAAAAACATGGGCTACTATGAAATTCAACTGTTTTCAGCACCTGCTAAAAGGAGGCCCGTTGCAAAGGAATCCTCTGGAACAGGGCCAATTTCCCATGACCTGGCACATAAAAATGAAGCGACGGTGTAGTGGTGTATGCTTTGCGTTGATGCTAGTGGAACATTTGAATCTATTTGAAGGTGGAGTGGGGGCACAGAACGAATTATACATTGCCACCATGTATTCCCACTCTACCCTTTGATAGCAGGTGGATTTACACCAACGTGTGAATTCTTGCTGGCCTAAAACGAACAGATTCCTGTGGAATCAATCTGTGCCGTGCACACGCTGAAGCACGGTGGACGCCATAGGAATACGTGTTAACGGCCGTGTGCCAGGCGTACGTGGCAAGCAGACATTTCACTGTTCGCAAAAACACGGCGTGTAGGCAATTCTGGCTGTTTTTACACCTATCTTTTTTCAATTGCTTCAAGGGGCCCCCAAAAGAATGTAAGTGCTAATGTTGGCAGTCCGCTCTGTGCAATAACCACTCTTTGTAAAATGGCCGCCTAAATGCTGCCAGGATTTCCTCGTGCTGTTGTTGTTGGCCTCCATGGCGATGTTGTCATGGCCACAAGGGGCAAACTACATTTCCCAGAATGATCTTTGCATCACAGCCACATGCACTTTGGTGGCACACAGACACCACTGCCACTGGCATCCTTGGAGCAACGCTCTACACAGTATTATGGCAAACGTTGTCATCAGTGCCACAATCCAGTGAACTCCCAGAGCCATGGATTCGCTCCTCATATCATATTGTCAGACCCTGCTTGTCCCGAACTGAACATCATCCTTCTGTATTTGCTGCTGCTCTCAGGCAGCCAGAGCGTGCCGGTCACGGACCGCTGAGCCTCCTGTGTGTGATTCAGGTGTACATTGCCACACACAACGCAGGTGTGTGCCAACTGATGTGTGCTGCCATACCTGTCGTCTGCCCCCTCGTTGTCCCAGATTTATCTCCTGCTTTCATACTTACTATTGACTTCTGTGCTTTCTCCTGTTGTAAGAAAGTAAATATTGCCTGCAATGACAGTTCGCCAAAGGCATTTATAATTGACTCCTATGGGTGGCGTTTATTTTAGCAGGTGAAAACTGCTGGCAGAATACATAGGAATCCTTTGTTTTCCATCAGCATTGAAGGCATATGTTGGTGTGGATTGGATAGGAAGTGTGTGGGGGTATAACCTTAGTGTGTGCGCTATGACCTTAGTCTTTTTGTTGTGTGATATACAGCTGCGTCAACACAGGGAAGAAATCCCCAAGACCTCCCCAGTATCTTGTCTGTTTCGTCTTTGCTCCATCCACCTGCAAAATTTGGGTATGTAATAATGATTTCTTGAAATGATATGATATGGCATTTATAACATGCCTATACAGAAGTGTTCCAAGGCGCGACAAGACAAGGGAGGGGAAACAGAGGGAAGACAGAGACAACGATCCTACTAGGCCAGGTGCCATTGAGATCGCACAAGTGCAGGGGGGGAGGGGAAAAGTGTAGCGGTAAAGGGGAGGAGGCAGTGAAGTGCATAGGAGAACAGTAAATAAAGAAAGAAAATAAATAAAAGTATGGCGAGCTGGTGGCAAGTGCTAGGGTACGTGCAGACATAAGGTGTCAAGTGCTAGAAGGGGCTGTAGGGATACATAAACAGTCCCCGAGTGCAAGGGTTGCCAAGGGGGCAGTGCAGGTGTGAAGGGATGGGATCCGGGCCCGAGATCAGAGGGTGGCCGGGTAACCATTGCAATTTCAGATTCAGCCAGGAGATCAGCAGGGGAGAGAAGGACAGAAAGCAGAAGCAAAAATGAAGGTATTGAGGTGCTTATCGAAATGGAGATGGTTCTCCTCAAGTTTCAGAGAGGCAGTGAGGCTGTCCCAGAGGGAGCCCCAGCAGAAGAAAAAGATCTACCACCAACTCGCTGCTTGGAAAAGTGACTTTCCACACAATGTGTCATACAATCTGTATTGCAACCTTTTTTTGTTTTCTAATAATGTTATACCTTATGAATGTGCATAACTTTTTTTTTATATTGTAACTTATACTAACAGCCTTGAGGACGACCGAGGGTCGAAATACGTGTCGGCTGTAAGCGATAGCACTATTGAATAGCTTCAGAACCATAGACTGTTGTTATCTTTATTGGTCTAGACATAAGTGTAATTGGGCAAGCCGTCAGCACTACCATAGTCTCTGTACTAAAGTGAAGTGGATAGGATTTGCAGGCGCTGTGGGAAATACAAGAGAGACATGTATTTCGTCTCCCATGTGCCACTCCATGTTCGGAAGAACTGCGAAGGCGGTATAGAAAGGTGTACTCAGCTTTCTGGCTTGTCTTTCGCTTTGCGCTGCTGTTGCCACTAGCTATAAAATGACCCCCCTCCCACAATGTGGAACATGGCATGGAAGGGACCCTCGCGCAAGTAAGTGCAAATGGAATTGCTTCCATCCAAGGAAAGACTACTTTCTAACGATTGATGCCCAAGCTGATACCCACTGCGTCAACTCTTCTACACTCACACTATAGTGCTTACTCCACTGAGCAGTACTGTGTCTTTTCACTCAGCTTCTTCCACCCGCTACAAGTAATGCACACATCCGGGTGGGGGAGCACAAGCAGGGATCGTGGATCTAGACAAAGTGTCACTGATTCAGAGCGTGCTTTTCACTGGTTTAAGCCCCGTTCACATGCAGGTAAAAGACAAGGGTGCATTTTGCAGGTGAGAGATACAAGTAGTGGAAACTGCCTTAAAATATGCCTTTGCATATGCATAGTGGTCACTCTCGAGATGGTCAGTCCGCAGCAAGGAGAGAATATGCACCTAGCCACTATGAATGCACCTGGGAGAGCATTGTCTAGCCTGCTGACATGGCAGCCACCAACCACCACTTGAAATCCTCCTTCATTGATGGCGACAATGGGATAGATTTCTGTCCATTTCTGTTTCAAACACGATCCTTCACCAATGGCTCTCATGAAGCCAATCAAACGTCGGGAACTCTCTACCAACATTGCTAGATACGGGGGCTGACAAATCCCGAGCTCAATAACTACAACTTTAAAAACGCACGAGAAACGAGCGCATACGTACACTCTCATTGCACCCTGCATCAGCCCGTGCCGTCTGCTCAGCCACACTTTCAAACCCTCACTAGCAGGTTTGCAGGAGGCCTTGCACTTGCCCTATGCAACGCCACTGAGCCCTCATTAGCATTTACTTATTACCATTTGCCAATTCATCTTTATTGAGGTCCAGAAAACCAACTAATTTCGATGGCTTGTTTGTCAGCATTTCCTGTTACACACGTAGGTTTGGCCTAGCTCGCTAATGGCGCCTTCCCTTGGGCCCCAGTCCCCATGAAAAGAACAGTTACGAGATTTTTAGACACACACATTTTGCAGTTTCAGAAAGAATTGTGGGTGGTAATACACCATTCAGCTGAAACAAGTACATTGTACAGTCACTGTGCACCCCCAGTCCAGCCCTTGCAGCTTGGTGTCTGTCAAGACAGGGACCACAACATGGGTATGATCATTTCTTTGTCAATTGTACCAACGTATTTTGAGAGTTCTAAGAAAGCAAGCATAGAGGCAATGTATTTGTAAAGGATAAGGATGCTATTGCCCATCACATGAAGTGCAGTAATTTCCCTAGTAGAGGCCAAATGGATCTGACAGAGCCTTGACCAACAAACTATTTACCATTGCTGCCTGTGACAATTATCCAGCAAACGAATGTCTGTATTCATTACTAAAAGGCATTGCTCGATAATAGATTGGCTAGGACTTTGCCATCAATAGAGTAGCTTTGTTCAATCTTAGGCCATCGGAGAATGCATTTAAATTGAAAAGCATACATGTATTATATCTACACCAGGAAAAAAAAAATGATTGTGAAATTGCTTGTCCATTCGAACTTGCAGGTCGATAAATATAAATGGTTTGACCTTTATCATAATCCAAATCCACATGAGCTCCTGTAAATTATCAAAGATCACTAATTCCAGTATGTCGTATTCTTGCAAGAAGAGTTGACGTTTCATTGATTTTCAGGCATATAATGCATTTTCTAAGGCTATGGAAAATGTTCACGAAAAAAAAGTTCTGAAAAAAATCATTTTTTGTAAGAAGGAGCTAAAGCTTCAAGTGTACACGACTGAAACGAAAATGTGTTCTTAGTAAAAACTGAGTACAAAAGGAGCGATGTTCGTAAACAGACTTGCATGTGCACCTGCAATTAAACCATGGAGTCTCCTATGAATAGTTCATGGCAACACAGGAATCACAATAACAGAACATTATTTGATGTAGCTGAAGGATATAGCTAGCTCAAAGAGATATATTAATTTATATGTATGTATTAGTTATTTGTAATGCGGGCTATACAACACAAATGTTGTTTGAAGGTGAATCAAGACAAGGGGGCGGAGGGGCGGGACGTGGGGGAAGGTGTACAACAAAATCAAAAACGTTCTTAAAAGATCTTGAAACATTCAGAACGTGAAGTGCTATGGAATGGGATTAAGGGAAGACAGGGAGGAGGGGTGGTGCGGGGAGCGGGTAGAGGGGCTGAGAACAAACAGACACGCTCTAAGTTGTTAGATGATTTAGAACCTGCAAGTGCCGAGACATGAAAAGGGGGAACAGGTGGGTTGTGCAGGAGGGTAAGAGAGAAGCTCACCCATACGGTGCAGGGGGTAACATCACATTTGAGATAGAAACCAGGGGGGAGTTCTTTGTACAGGGAGGGTATAGAGGAGTAGTTAGCCATTGGGAATGGTCATAACAATAAGCATGACCAGTGGTGGTCAATGTGTGGGTCAAAACACATACAAGATATATGTCCCTCTTCTAACCCTCCCTCCATTCTATCTGTACTCCAATCACAATATGTGTGTCTTATAGACGGTGCTAAAGGTCGACCTAATAGCCCACACAAATTGCTTACCCTAGGTTGTAAAGTATATGCTAGCCTTTGGGACGATTTGCCCAGTCTACTAAAAGACTGAGAGAATGACTCGAACAAACGGAAAGACGTGGTACCTTGCTCTATCATCGACCTAATGGATTGGGGAATTGCACTTTCGGTTAGCAAGCTACCATCATAGTACAGTGTGGCTGAGCCCAACATATGGAATTAATTGCACCCCTGGCAGAAACTCAAGGCAATATTTTTACGAAATGTGGAGTGCTTGCGAGACTTTTCTTGAAAGTGGGTCATCATCCGTGTCGACCATGTCATGCAATATAATGAAACATGGTCTTGTATAGTACACCTCTGCCTTTTTTGCTTCCTCATTCTTCATGGCCCTGCAGGAACAGATATGGCAGTTCGTTTTTAGTGGCATGGAGGGAAAAAGCAGGTGTGAATCCTGAGGTGTTTACGCAATCAGGCCGTGTAAGCATCTGAGTACCAAGTGACAGTTTAAAGCTACATCATTAATGGAAGCGATGATTGTGTGTGTTTCATTCAGAGTGGGGAACCCAAGATCAATCAATAGGGAAGTCAGTCAGCTTTGTAGGACTGTGTTTGCCATGGGCACGATGGAGCTTGAGAACTGGATAGTAGATCACTGGTGATGTTCTCTTAGTGTGATATATTTTTAGGAAGCTTGCAGCCATGTGTGTGGTGTGAATGTGTCGGTTGTCTAAGGTGATAAGCGATAGAGGTGTAAACTGTTTGGTGGGGAAAAAGATGCTATTGTGAGAGTGAAAACCGAACCTTTTGTAGTTGGATTATTGCATAAGTCATGGTGAAACGTTTTAATTGTTTTCTCTGTGTGAGGACAGCTTATGATTCTTATTCCACTTGAAAAGGGACAATTACATTGACCTTAAAGTTCTGCACTGTTGAATTCATTGGTTTAAAAGTTGAGTGAAGTGTCAGGCCACGGACATCATTTCACCAAAACGCATGGGGTAGCAGAAGTGACATCACACAACCCTTGAACTCTGATGAAATCACAGGAAGTGTTGTAATTTCACTCACTCCGAAGTGACATCACAGGAAGCGATGGAACACGACCTTTCACCCCTTGACAAAACAGGAAGTGGCATCACATAGCATTGTTCTTAAGTACACGACAAAACATATGGTTACAATATCACTGTAATGTCATGTACATTTCACACAAGAATGGATCACCATATCTACCGTTAATATCAGTTTGTATAGGCCCATATTACCAAATTACTGTGAATGCAAGCAGACGTCCAAGGCCAAAGGATAACAATGTGTTATTATATATCACTTACACTTAAGCGCTTCATATAGAACAAATATACACCCAATATCACCCAACCTGTGTTGGTACTCGTTTATCAATCGCAGAAGGATAAAGGACTGAGTTGGCCCCGCCAGGATTCGAACTTGCAACTTGCAGATCACATCGCAGCAGCAAGAGCTCGACCCACTGAGCTATCTTACCAGCTATAGCTATTTTACCGGCTATAGTAAAATGAGCAATTACATGTCTGAATGTTCTCAAAGTCAGAAAACAAATTACACTCTGTGGTGGATGCCAATAAACTGGAAAATGAGATTAAACAGCAGGCCAGTTCATCTGCAGGCCTGGTGCAAAGTTGGCCACATGTCAAGCCTGCGTGGATCTACTTTTCAGGCTTCACAGGAGGTTGACATACACATATCATCATGAAGGTTCATAACTGTGTCATAGAATTTGGTGTAGCTCAGGGAAAGCAGCGCGCTCACACATCATTCCCATACTCTGGGCACTCGTTACCTCATACATGCAAACAAACATCCTGAATAGCATGCCATAGAGGTAGGGAAGACACATTACAACAAAGCATTAATTGTGGCACAGTGAAATCAAGGGCCACTTTATGTGTGATTGTCAAACATTTCTACACTGCACACAAGCTTTTATGCACAGGGATTTTGTCACGAGACCGCGGACACAGAGATGGAATGTCTTGTGATGATCGTAACAGACAACGGCAGAAAGAAACATGCTATAACTGCAACTTGTGATAAACAACATATATTTTATTTATTTAATTTATTGGATATTTATGAGGTGCTTATAAAACAAAATGAATGCTTACTATGAAGGCTTTTTGGAAGTTTTTGTCTGTATTGTGAATTTGAAGTGTTTAAGAACAGACTAAATCAGTGACTCACCCCCTAAAGTGTGCCTGAAATACACCTTTAATGAGTCTAGCAATTAGAATTCCAGAAAGACGAATTATTTGTTATTCCTATTCTTTCTTTTTTTAGTGTCACTGCTCAAAGTGCTACACTTGTGAAACCCCTTTTTTTAAGAGGCCTGAACAATAAAGCCTATCACTCCAGAAACAAAAAGCCATATGGCGCTGTCCACAGATCCATTTATTTTAAACATGTTTTTAAAAAAAAGTTATTTTTTAGGGGTAGCAAGGGAGACCGCAAGGGCACCAAGGGAAACATCAGGGGTCACAAGTGTGACACCTGGCAACCCCCAGAAGACATCCCTGTGTCAGGCAGCAGATGGACCAAAACACAATAGTCCAATTTCCCAAATTCCTTGGCAGAAGCGTTATGTTCAGGAACCTAGCATATCGGCTCGGAGAAGCTTACATCGAGAAAATGATACCAGAAATGGGATGTCTGTTTGTTGGTGTTGATATTCTTGGTGCTTGGGTTTGGTCACATTTTGGACCCCGTGCTTTGCGTAATTTGAATACCTATGGTTTCAGTTATTTTCGGAAGGCTATGTGAACTTTCTCCATGGGAATCATTCTGGGATAGAGTTCTGGAACTTTGATGAAAAAAACGAGGACAATCCTCCGTGGCACTTCCAATTTAAGCTTGACCCAGTTCCTAATGTTGAATTGCTGGACCCTAGTATTCTACTTGGCTTGCAGTGAATGCGTGTCCCCATGGTTCGTCTGGACTCATTCCATTGTATGCACGACTGATGAAAAATGTTTTGAATTCAATCTTCCATTGGATTAGGAGCCATCAGAGCATTTTCAGGACAAGGGAGATGTGATTGTGTGTTTACAGTCTCAGAAGAGCCTGGCATTCATATGTGGGGCTTATTAGATTGTCTTAAATGTTTTCCCCCCTCCAAAAGGGACTCCATCTGGGCCGAGAGCAACACAGAGCCCACTACACCACCACCAGAATCCCTCTTTCCATCTGCGGATGTCAGGAGATCCACAAGACGCATGCAAGATTGATCATGGGACTGCCCACGTGATTTCTGACCCCAACACCACCATCTTTGTATGGTATTTCCCCAACCAAAGGGGCTTAAAATGGGCTGATAGCAACACAGAGCTCATTCCAACACCATCAAAAGCCCTCTTCCTTCTGCCTGAGGCTGTCTGCAGAAGTCATAAGACACACAAGAAGAACTCAGAATCGATACCTGGACCTGGAAAAATTAGGAGTCAAGGTTTCTTTAATTCTACCATCTCTGCCATATTGTGGCCCTATTGACTGCTCATCCACTTCAACCACTAAAGATAGACGCCCCACTCCTTTGGCCTCTCAGACTTCTGCTCCAAACTCAAGTCACTCTCAAGTCCCAAGCACAGCAGCCCCAGTTAATGACAAATCCAAATTACTGTCCCTGTTACCGGACATTATCACAGAGGTTCTCCAGCATTTTCATGGAATATGCACTTTAGGTAAAAGACCAAATAAAGTTTTTGTGTTGGAACACCCGTGGCCCTCTCTCATTTCGACATCGAGAAACAAGGGAGTTGATTTTTGCAGAGTTTGACTTTGTATTATTTCAAGAGACATGGCTTATGTATGAAATATACTTTGATGTTTATAGTATGATTTCACAACTTGCAACATGTCCAAATGGCTGCCGACCTTCAGGAGGCCTCATGATTGCAGTTCATAATTCTGTGGGTGCGGATGTACTATTAATGATACTAATGGGATTCTCGCCCTTAGATTTAGGATTGTATGAGGTGCAGTAACTCGAGGCCTATTACTAATTAACATATATTGGAATCCTGCAGTTCCTGAACTTTCTGGTTTTCTTGAAATATTTTCTACAATTATGACTGATCTGATTATTCGCTTTCCCTCATATTTGCTATTCATTGGTGTTGATTTCAATTCATGTTGTGCACCTTCTGCAAGGCATTTGTCCAATATTAAGTCAAACAACTGTCATGGTCGAAAGTTTGATCAACTGTTGTAAAATTGGAATGTAATTATCATCAATGGCAATATTCCATCTGATTGTCCTCATGCTAGTACATGGTCAAATGTGAAAAGTTCTTCCACAACAGATTATATTGCTGTGTGTCATTAACTATTTCAGCATTGTCAATCACTAGATGTAGTTCCCATATCACACAGCGATCATTCATCAATGCAAACAGTTTTCTCCATTCAACCCTATAACCTTTTTAAGTGTTATGACAGCAATTGAGCTGTGAACATACATGGGAATTGCATAGTGTCCTTTAAAAAAGGCAGACAGCAACTGAATGACAAGTTGATTTCCATCATAAATGCTGGTAATGATTGTAAATTGAAAAGGTCCTGTTGCCCTGAATAGTTTGTGTATTTTATTTGGCACCTAAATCCATCAATGTTTTCACCCAGTGTTGTCATGGCAACTCATGGCCATACGTTTGACGAAACCACCCACATAAAAAAAAGCATTGAAAACAAACTTGTGTGCCTTAAAATCAGTACAACTAGATTGAACTCTGTACCTCTCAGAAAAATCTAGATTGATCAATTCTTACAAACATTGGTCTCAAGGACACAGAATTTTACGTAACATTGAGGACAGACAAAATATACTTCCCTCCCTCTGATGCATGCAAGGGATTTCTGGGCTTTGGTCAACACACATTATCAGCCACAAAGTGTATGTCAAACTGCGATCTATTCCTCTGCCACTTGAGCGACATATTCTACTGATAACACCTAAACTGACATCTGTTCTGAACCATCCTTTAAAAATATAACATTGTGGACCCTTAGACTAGCAGAGGATGACATACTCAATATTATTAGACATTTATCTAAATCTCGTGCAGCAGATCCCGATGGCCTCACAAATTAGATTTTTCATGCTGAACCTGCTAGTTGGGTTGTCATTCTATGTCTTCTATTCAGACAGATAGTCAAGACTCAAAAATTCCCGCATTCATGGACACAGGCTATAGTCATTCCCATTCATAAGAAAGGAACTTGCTCGGATCCTGCAAATTACTGACCTATCGCCTTAATGGACGCAGACAGTAAGATCTTTACCAGGCTGGTTTTGCAGGATCTTGAAGTGTGGGCACAACGGAAGGGAATCTTATCAAAATTTCAGTTTAGTTTTCGCAAAGGTCTCTCTAATTTGCTCAATGGCTTAATCTTTAACACCTTAGAGGCTCGGTCCTAAAATAAAATTGCAAGACCAACATACATTGCTATAATCAATCTTTCAAAAGCCTTTAACCTTATAAATAGGTTGAAACTTTGCTAGAAATTAAGATCCTGGGACATTCCTGAAAATGTATTGCACATCATCATTGCCCCCCATACCAGACACCACAATTAAGATTTGGCTAAATCAAATGGGTGATTTATTCCATCCCATTTCTATAGCAAAAGGTGTATGACAGGCATGTCTCCTGGCTTCCATTTTGTTTAATGCATACCTTGCTGATCTTGCCCTTTCTCTTCAAAATTCCACTTTTGTTTCTCTTATCGTCAGCAAATGTAAAATCCACTTTCTGGTATATACCTATGATATAGAATTAATTGACAACAATCCAGCAGGGCTGCAACAATGCAAACAATGCAACAATGCAAACAATGCAAACAATGCAAACAATGCAAACAATGCAGCCTGCCTCTAACTAATGCAAATTTGGATTTCAGTATGCAGAATCAGAGAGAGAAGGAAGGACAGGCTGATAAAAGTCAGAAGACACCCATTTCCGACAATGAGATTTTGGCTGATTTAGAAATGGAGCACTTGGAGGTCGAGTCAAAAGCTCATCAACCTATAGATGCCGGCTTACTGACATCTCTATCCTTGACAATTGTGCCCTATATGAAGTTACACAAAACTATGACTGAGCACATGAGAGATCAGACCACAATGTTAGCCATGGTCGATACTAAACTCCTTTTTGTTTAGAAGGCTATGTAACAGCAATACAGGGAAGTGTTGCTAAAAATAGGGAGGATACTATTAGCATCCTACAGAGCCTAATTGAGACAACTACGAGAGATAAAAACAAGAGACACTCTTGATGTAGGCTTATGCAGAAATAGATGTGAAATCAATGAAGGCAACAATCTTCTCTTGGGCTTTGAAACAGTGGTGGAAGTGGAAACGGAGCACCTGCTTAATACCAATTGTGTTGGAAAAATACCTCCTGCTATTTCCCGGATCCCTGACATAGAGAAATTGAATTGTGATGGCTGCTAGACCCGCTTCCAGGATCGACCTGATATTCAGTAATCCAAAACTCCTCCAACAGGTTTTAGGCAATCTCATCTGGACCTTGTGCCTGGGAAAGCATCCGTTCAAGTGGTGGACAGGGACACCCAGACGGAAAAGCAGTCGGAGAAGAAATTTGTAATATTCTACAAATTGATGGATGGAAAAAGGGGGTTAGGCGACAAATTCCCCCAAAGTTTATGAATTGCCCTAAAAAAGAAACTATGTAAGGAAAAGGGGGCCATCTGAATTGGGGAAAAACCTATAAAGAAGATCGATCCCCCTCAGTGTAAATTAAGGGTGAAAGACAAAAAGTAATTAGAAATGTAATCCCTCCAAAAACAAGGGAGGAGACAGATGGCAGTCAGCATCCCTCGGGCCCTGAGGATCGAATTTGAGGGGCTCTGTGCAGTAGGAGTGAGGCTCTCAATAATTCCATAAATCAAATATACAATTAGATAAGTACAGAGGTTGCCATTAAGACTAGGGCCTTAAGATGCAAGTCAAACTCAAGGAAATCCAAGAGTGTGAGCCATCCCCGGACCTGCTGATTGAGGATGAAGAGGAGGTACTCAATTTGATTAACCTATTCACGTAGTCCTCCTTGGGTGAAGAATAACCTGAGACTTATTGTGAGCAAGGAGATAACGTAGATCTGTCGTGTATCTCGGTACACAAAATATCCAGAGAGAGTATCAATAAAACCATCGATGAGGAAGAGGATGTAACTGCTCTACAGGATTCTCCAGTCGCATCAGCACAAACAGGAATGAGGAAGCCAGAAAGAAGGGTATTCAAATTGCCGAACAGGAGAAATGAACAACTTACCTCATATTTGCATGATAACTTGGGGAAGCAAATGATAGAGATTTCACCCAAAGCTCCAGAGAAAGGACCTATTGAAACACCCTTCAAGTCAATAGACCATAAGAGACCGGCTTGCCCACATAAGCAATGGGATAGGGAAAATTGTAGCCCGGGACGCCTGAAAACACTTATATCGAGATCGTAAGCAATCACTAAGAACTATTCACCAAGACTTAATAATAGTGTGAGTACAGATCAGGTTGCCCCCACTACAAACTTTAATAAACAATCCAATAAAAACCCTGATGAGACTTTTAGAAATGTTTTGGAAAGAGTGCTTTTAAGTAATGACCACTTGATACTGAATAGGGCCAATGTACTTCATCTTTAGCGCAGAGCAGCAGCCACAGGCCCAAAAAATTCTGGGGATATCCACTTGGTGGAATTCCCCAAGGAAGACTGTATGGATAAAGTCATTCTTTACTTATCAAGCTGGAATAAGAAAGAACTGCTATTATGAGAAAGGGCTACTTTCTTATTTATGGGCTTTGTACTGTTGGATTATGATGGTCCTCTCCACATTGAGAAAAGGTTACATGAGGACAAATGGGAGGCAGAGCCGCAAAGATCGAGCAAGGAGCAATTCGATCAATTCTGCCTCGCCCTAAGCTTACTGATCGGATGTGTGACTGTATTTTGGATTTAAATGACATATCTCTGTTGAACAATAGGAAACTCACTACAGTAGTGGAACATAGCAACTCTAATACAGTCTTCAAAGATAAAAGACAATTGAGGTCCAAATTGCCGGCAATGGACGACTGGAGATGGTTGGGCGGTACCCTGGAAGACTAAGAGAATCAATCAAAGCACTCCAGTAATTCAAATAACCATACCAGGGCAATTAAAAGGTGAAAGGACCTTGGTATTATTAGGCTTGTTAGCTGGAATACGCATGGCTTTGCCCATTTGTTTGGGGTAGGGGTTTTAAAATACCAAGACTACAACATCATCTGTCTTCAAGAGACCTGGCTTCAACCCCCCTCTTCCTGAACGGATTTACCATCTGTTTGAATGCAGCTGAGAGAGGCGCTAAAGGGAGACTGATGTCTGGTTTGTTAATAGCCTTGAACAATGATAGGAAATTTGAAGTTATCTATGAAATTCAACAATTTCCCCAAATACATTCCCTAGTATTATCATGATGTATACATCCTCTAAGTACAGGCAAGATATTCTTGTTGATTAACTTGTACTGGAACACGGTTGCGGCCATGGGCAATTCCTTTGTAAACTCTGTTCTGGCTCTGATAGAGTAGGCCCAAGGAATTTGTTCGGGTATTGAAATTATTTCGTGCAGTGATTTAAATATCCATTGCTTTGACACAAATTTCCAATTGATTGAAGATCGTCTGCCTGCAGCAACATTGAAAGCGTTGAGAGGACTTCAATGGAGAGAAGATTTAGCCCTGAGAAATATTTTTATGGCAAATAGCTCTACTATGGGGGATGTGCTTCCAAATCCCACATGGAAAAGAGGCAAGGAAGTAAAGATCCTGTACTTTGTCTTTGCATCTGCCAATAAGCTTAGGTATATATCTGAGCTAAGGGTCCATCCTACGGACTTAGGTGATCACAATATATTGGTCATAACGATTAGCGAGTGGGTCACAGACAAGACCCAGCTTTTTGCCTTAAACCTTGAAGTGGAGCCGAGCCGCAATAGGATGAGGTTGGAATGGAATAAGGGCTTGAAAGGGCCTCTCCTCGAGAGAGTGACCTCATCAGACTTGTTCACTAGTTTGAAAATGTTTGGTGTGAGCCAAATGAAAAGCAATAAACCTGGCTTCAACCAGCACCATACATTTGACGGGGAAGTGGCTGAAAGGAAAAAACTTCTAAACAAGGCTATCAGAGCAAATCTATTGAGAAACACAGATTATTCAAGGGAATCTTCCAAAAAATATTAAAGCAGGCCTTTAAAAACTGGGGAAAAAGCCATAAATTCTGGATGCTCCAAAAAAATGCGGAAAAAATGCTATATAACATTGCCTCAATTAATACGGCAGAAGTATGGGGACTTATCAATGATGCCCATGTGCCTCAGGCAGCATTGGTTTTGAACCCTATATCTGCAGGGGTCTGGAAATACTCTTCGGACAATAGTATTCCCTGCCACAGAAGAGTGGAAATGTTGAGGTGGAGAAGATCAGTACCTTTTGGAAGTTCTCAACATCAAAGGATGAGATCCTAGACTGTATCAAGAGAGCAAGTAATTCCAGGGCCCAGGCCCCGACGGTATAACTAACCTAACCCTCAAACTTGATCCAGAGAAATGGGCTAGTCGTATGTATGAATGGTTTGAAGACATTAAAAGGGAAAAAGGAATATCACATTTCTAGAAAAATTCCATAGTGGTTCCGATCTTCAAGAGAGCTGATAGGTCTATTCCAAGCAATTATAGACCTATAGCCCTCTTGGATGTGATGGGCAAAGTTTTTGGATCCCTGCTGTTGATGGCCCTAAATGCCTGGGTGAAAGCATCCACCATTATGACCCATGGCAAGCAGGCTTCATGAAGGGCACAGGAATGGCACTGAATTTATTCATCATTAACATCTTGAAGTCAAAGGCCAAAGGGAAAAATGTCTCAGAGTTATATCTGGCCTCAATTGAACTGGCCCAGGCATGTGATACAATTGTTAGAAGATTGCTCTGGGCCAAGTTGAAAGGCTGGGGCTGTCCTGAAGATATAAGGGAGGCCTTGCAGATGCTTCATGAATGAACCGCCCTGCAAATCAGGCTGGATAGAAGGGGAAATGTAAGCACTCAAATTGAAACATCTAGCGGCTTAAAGCAGGGTTGCCCATTGGCACCAGCAGTTTTCAATCTGTGTATTTCCGATGTGGGCTTAGCTCTGGAGCCTGTACGGTGTTTTCTGCCCCGTTTAGCTGGGGTGGTGCTTGTCCAATCAATGTATGTGGATGATTTGATCCTCTTTGACCAAACCAAAGTAGATCTTCAAAGACAACTAAATGCACTGGAGGAGTATATTAACGCTAATTCACTTAAAATCAATGTGCAGAAATTGAGGATGCTAATATTTGGACAGACGAAGACATCGGCAGCAAACAAAGCCAGGGGATGGTTCTTAAAAGGGGAGAAAATCATGGAGGTTACCTCACTCACGTACCTTGGCATGTGCTTGAATGATAGCTCAGTTGACATACACCATGAAATAGGGCTTCGAAGCAAGACTAATAATCTGGCAACACAAGCCAGAGTGATCCTGGCCCGATATTGTACATTTTCTCTAATGCCAGTGATTGAGTTTTATCGCATGAAAGTCTCACTTATCTTAATTTATGGGGCAGAAGCCTCATTTACTCTCTCACACGACATCTGGAAGAAACTGGAGGAGCTCTCCAGGAGAAAAGTGTTGGGACTGCCATCTTGTGTTCCATTTGAAGTAATAAGGGCTGAGTTAGGTCTGACCTTGTTTTATGCTTGCACAGTTTGGAAGTCCTTATCGCTCCTTCGAAAATGTTGCAAATAAACTTACGAAGGTGCATGGACCTGCCTAAGGAAGGCACTGATAGAAGAAACAGATCCTTTGCTCAAGGCCTGGAGGGAAGTCTGCAAACTTATTCTGGTGCAGGTGAATGAGACGGAATTGTCACTTGGTAGCAACCTGCTCAAAGTAAAGCGAAAAATGTATGATCTAGATTGGATTCGGACCACTGAAGCTCAACAGAGTGCTAAATTATACAGGAATCACTTCCCGGACTTTGCAGCAAGGGGTTCAGTGCCTAAGTACTTGTCCAAGTTTCCTTGCAGATATCAGCGTAGTCAATTCATGGGCTTTAGGCTTAATCTGTTTACTACAAAAGAACTACTGGAAGTAAGGAAAGCTAAAGTGGAGAGTAACTACCAATGCCGATTATGTGAGAGCACGAAGAGAACTTTGTTCCACCTAACCCTTCTTTGTACTGATACTAAATCATTAAGACAAAAATGGTTGGAAGATGCCTTTTCACACTACTCAACATTAACAGTCGAAGACTGTTGGAGCAGACTGATGTTGGTAGAACGTATATCTATAACATTGTCCCTTCTGGCTTTTCTGAAGTATCTCTTTTCCATACTAAGTTACCCTAAACCTAAGGATGATGCTACCAGTCGTGTGAACTAAATTCTCGGGATTAACAAGTTCAAATTCTGTGATTGAGTAATCCTAGGGATAGAGGATTTGTGGTTGAATGCAGGTGTGTTTTCCCTCTCCGCTATGTAAAATGACAACTCTTTTCTGATAAGACAGTGAACAATCCTCCTTGGCAAAGTTCAATTGCCTTCCTTCTCTATTATGCAAGACAAATACTTCTATCCTTGAGGAAGAGAGTGATTCATCCTCTTTTGTAAATATTGTATTTTTGATGTTCTTTTGAATAACTGATTTTTTCACTATTTTACTGAAAGGAAGGTTATTGTAAAATGTTTTAGTTCTTCTTTTTCTTTTCTTATTTTTATTTTTTGTGTGTTTTTTTTGCTGGCAGTGTTGATAGTAAAGGGAAATTTCAGCGAAAAGGTTTCATGTTTTAAAACCAATTTGCCAATAATGTTTTTTTTTTAAAGATAGGTCTTCTGATGCGTGGATTACATAAAGTTATTAATATAATATGATCTATCGCTTTGCTACATATATTATTTAGGTTAAAACTGACACTGGGTAGTTTGAACCAATGAATCAATTAAGTCTTGGGAGGGGACTTGATCACTGGGTTATAGACAATAAAACATTTGTGCCTGTTTAGCTTGCACCTCCCCCTTCACTATAACACAAAAAATCATGTTATTGGCTTTTTCTCTGCACCTGAGATGGACACCATTTTCAGTGCTTCGGGACTGATGAAGCAAATTGGATTGAGGTGGTAGAAATTGAATAATCTGCAATGATGCTGAGGAATTAAAGATTACATAAAAGAATTGGGTGCACATACAGCAGTATGCAGAGCTAAGAAAATCAAGGACATTGCAGCTCCGAACGAATGTTGGCTGGATGATGCCACATATAGTGGTATGGTGAACATATAGCTCTGCTGAGTGGATATGGTATTAGTGGTCTGGAGCATTGAACAGTTGGAGGACGTCATGTGGTTTAACTCTCTCATAAGTCAGAAGGTTTACAATATGAATTCATTTTCATCCCAAAAGGATGGGATCACGTTGTGAAATCTCTTGTTGCTAAGCTGTACAGACTGTGGTGTGGGTTCTAGATGTTGCTTTGATTTTCTGTGGTAATCATGACTCATCTTGAAAGTCATTAACTGTCCCTGTGGAAAACACCCCTGAAGGATTGTAGTTCTCTTGGCTGATAAAACTGCACTGCTCCATGCTATGTTCCTATTTAAGGTCTGTAGGAGTAGGGGCTCTGAATGTTAGCAGTGAGATAGGTTCATCATTTCCACATGCACTTGTTACTGTGGGTTTGAACTGCAATAGGGGCCTAGGGGGTGGAACTCAGTTCTGGACTCAAGAGTCTGAGTCTCAGGCAGAATTAAGTAGATGCCAATGCATAGAGCACGTGATTGAAATTGCATATTGCTTCGGGATGATATTTCAATGGATTGAGCTGCACTAAACATAATACTAATATAAATTAACATACTAACCCAACCCCAGTTAACATGTAACTGAATCCCATAATAATATTTAGTGCAAAGTAGTTCATGATGAAATAGGTTGAAGGCAGTTTGGAAAATGCATGATGCTCTTTAAAAATGGGAAATTAAACGTGCAGGTTGGATTTGCACTGGGTGATAAAAATGTGAAGATCTGTTAAACTGAAAACAGGGCATTGTATTAGAGTAGGAAGCAAGGAGAGATGTATCTTTTGCTCTCTAGCAATGAAATCAAGTGCTGTTAGAATGGACTGATCTGCTCAAGAGGCGGTATGCCCCTTGAGTGACAAGGGGATTTAATAAAACAGGTTTTGAGAAGCAGTCGTTTTCAGTCATCTTCAGGAACTACGAGACAAAGTAACAGAGGGTGGTCTGGAGGCAGAATTCAGAGCGGCAGGCTGAATGATGCTTAAGCAGTCTTTATCTGAGCGGCATTGAGCATGGCAGGCGGTAAGATTGGGGAAGAGCACCATGCCAAACTGAATCAGAAATATCGCCAACATATTTGGGTACATATGAGTTTAAGTGAGGGGCTGTAGTTTTGAATGAGGTCCGATAGTCTAGATTAATTAGGTCACTTCATATTATGTGCTGTCTATCTTAATGTGCATGTAATCCTGCATTTGTGTTTTGAAAATCCTTGCTGTGTTTTTTGTTTTCTCAAAGTGTATTTCTCTTGCCAAGTTCCACGTTGCCAAGAACAGTTGGCAAGACTTGGCACTTGTAAAACACTGAAAGCTATTGCAATGTATTTGCACTGGGAAATCCAATGTGGGAATAACTGTTGCTCTATATAACTTGCATATATCTATTTTACGATCAAGAAAACAGATTTCATAGAAACTTGTAGTCTTATTGCATTAATGCTTCATTTGGTCATTTAGTTGATATGCATAAAATGAAAGAAGTGTGTTAAAATAAAGTAGCTGCTGTGAGCTGTTTTGATAGAGTGATTGAATTCATGTGCAGTATTTCAATGGCATGCTTTACAATTATTGAAACTACATCAAGAGGGTGTTGTGTGGTATTGTACATAAGGTACCACAAGCGGGCATGAACCATCCATCCAGAGTGTATCAAGTACAGTATTTTGTTTGTTGTTAGTGACCCTGGTAAAAACAATTATTAGGCAATGTTCTGAAGTTAGTCTCATTACTATAAAGATACCACAACGAGTCACCACAATATATTACCAAAAATTATATGACACTACCAAATATCACCATAATAGAAAATACCACGAATTAATAGATATAAACCCAAAATATTTCCAACATGTTTGCTGCATTGTCCATTGGGAAACTTTAAAACAGTTACTGGGTGTGGCCTTGCATTCTAAAGCATAACCATATAGTGCACTCATAAATTGACTAAGTGCTTTGAGGTGGTGCAGTACTGTGTGCTCATTTGACTCACATAATGGTTTCACCATGTCTCAAATTCAGGCTGAGTTTTCTGAATTGGCAAACTATCTTGAGGCAAAGATTTATGCCCATTCAGTTTGGTCTTCTGAAAATGCGACAATATGGAAAGACAGAATTACCACAGAGGTAGAACAGGAGGCATTTGAAAACATTTTTGATGAAGGAAGAATTGTGCAGGTGTGCTTCCTGAGGCTATTCCATGCAAAAGAATGCAAGGAGGAGAAAAACTGCATCAGATTATGCACATAATTGTGGTTCCTGCTACACAGGTCCATAAAGTTGCATGGGAATGACAGTTAATTTATAAGCAAGTTGCAGTTTGAACAATGAATGTGATCAGGTGCAGCGGTTAAAAGCAGAATTAAAACAGAGGGCTCTAGACACGGAATTGCAAGCTAAATGCAGCAATATAGCTACTCAATTGGCTGAGAGAGAAACAATTTAATGAGAGTGAGCAAGAATTAACCCACTTAAAAGCAATTTTAGATTAAATAAGAAAAGACAAAGATGTTGCTATTTCGGAAATACAAAACCTTAGAGAAGAACGGAGTGAAGATGATGATCCCGAAAGACGTGAAGATAATGTATTTTTGAATACATTGTAAATCAATGGCATCACTGTCATGGGAAAATTTGGGAGCATCTTTTATATAGAAAAGCATGTGGATGTGTGATGCTCCTCTGGATTGATATTCGTTTCTCCAAAAGAAGTGCTGCACTTCTCAGAGCGTAGGGGTCATTTTATTGCAGATGAAGTGCAGCATGGCAATGAAGTGATGGTGAAAGTACCTTGATGCTTTCACAGGGTCAAGAGAACAGAATTCTCCTGGTGTTCTTATATTTGTTCCCTCTTTATGTTGGTTTGCAGTGCGTAAGAACTCATTCAAGTTATCCCAAGCATATTCTGCACAACTTAATGTAAAAAACAATTTGGGTGGGTCTAGGTTCCAAAATATATTAGCATGACGTCAGAACCAGTATTCTTTTGTACCACAGATGTTTGGCAAGGGTTTTGTGATACTTGACCACAAAACGTTATCTTTGCCTTCTAACTTTTGAATCAGTTAAGTAGCGGACATGTTTAAGAAATTTATTTTAATTTATATAAAGGTCAGTAATGAAAACCGCCCTGCAAAAAAAACCCTCCCAAAAGTATGCCCATTGTAACATTTCTCAAATCGGCACCATGCCCCTATGCATTAAGATAGCGTGATTCTCACACTAAATAACAATTGTTCTCCCAAAATATGGCCGCGATATCAGAAACTAACAAAGGACCACTAGAGATGCTGAGGCATCCGTTTTCAAATGTTTGTATTTTCTCATACTCCTTATTAAATTTGTATTTACAAACAACACAAATTATACACTTGCATTATGTCAATGTAGCACATGGTAATGGTATTTACCTGCAATACGCCAGCAAACTCGTTTAAAAAACTCATCACATTTGGGAATTCAACACCTAAAATACATCTAATACGCGAGCAAGTCTTTAATTAAATTTGGAATGCCTTATTATCTGAAATCTGCTACAAATCAGAAAAAGGAATTGGACAAATCTGTTAAAAATAGTAGTAAGACTGAGCCGTCTAGTTACTATGGTTACAATATCAATAGTAACCCGCCTTCAGAATGAACGGGGACTCTTTGAAACGGCACACGCTGACAAACAGGTAAGCGTGCTGAAGGGGCTTTCGCAGGGGGCTCACTCACGCAATGGAATGACATGTGGAATACACGTGGGGACACGATCGCTATTTTTCGAAACTTTAGACCGCGAAACATGATTGTTAACATTAGGAAAATCAATACACCCACTCACTTGGAGTGTAAATATAGTTTGGAAGACCATGGTGATAAAATGATAACCTGGTCCCTTGCCTTTCTATTTAGCTTCAACCATTAACGGATTAGCCATTTGTGACAATTCACAACGGCAAACTTAAAATCGCCCACGAATTCATGTGCACGTTAAACAATGTATAGCCCCATAGACCAAAGGTACTTCATTAACCGTAAGCCGGAAAGCTTACTAATGGGACACATGTTGTTTTTGTTTTAGGGATTTAACCCATGACTATCCAATCTAAGTATTCAACTTATGAATTGTAAACCGAACTGACTAGGTAAGAATACATCAAAACCCCCATTTTTCTGGTTTCAAAATACAAAATTTATATTATATATGTCTTGCAAAGTGGAATAGGATATCGTCAACTAACCAAATTTCTCATGTATGTTTTTCTCTTTTTTCCGTTTCGTTTTTATTACTTGTTGCATTCTTTCTTTTGTCAACCACCCTTAACAATCCCACCATACCCCCTCCCTCAATGGCCATCTTTTAACATATGTGCATAAAACTGTTTGTGTTTGATTTACAACATGTATACAATGTTTATACCTTTTCTTTTTACATCTGTAATGAATATGATATTTCTGTTAATAGAATTTGATCAGCCCTGATTTGAAAAAGACGCAGACGTCGAAACACGTGTAATCTTAAAGGGCAATCTTTCGAATCAATGCACAATTAAAAGCTCAAAGCTTACAACTTGGAGAATAAGAGGCAGTGGTTGTCTTTCTTTTTCTCCTACATGATAAGGGCGCATGATACTAGTTAAAGTAACACATTTTTTTGCATCTTAAATTGTATACTGGTCTAAAACGTTGGCTGCAATAACAGGATATACACATTCATATTGGCCAGTTTGTGGTGAATCTTCAATTATTTGGGTGGTTTCTGTTACATTTTCCTCTATGTTTATATGTCTGTAGTATTCATTGTTTTCTTTGAGATATTGTAGGCTTGTCTAACTTTGTTTATGTCGGCTAGTTGTTGCCACATTGCCATTGTTGGCACACCATTAATGAGTACAATCAAAGATAAGATGTATCTATTGGCCCACATACTACTAGAGTGTCTATATTTTCGTTAAGATCTAATGGAAAATATACTTCTTTGCCACAAATGTCTTTTGACAACTTGGATGGAGGCAATTTGGCAGTTTTCGGTTGAAAGCATATTATAGCTTGAAATAGGTATACTGTTTGGATTATAATGCTCTCAAACAGTCAGTTGTTGGAGAGCTTTTGGAAGTGGGGACATTTTTACGGTATTAGTGATAGCATGTGATGGCATTTGGTTATTGTCAAGCTTTGTATTGCAGTACTTGCAAAGTATTGAGGGACAATTATTTTGTTTTTATTTTTTGATGTTTGATATAAAGCGAATTGGAACCATTGGAATTCCTCAATTCCTCTATTTTGTAGGCCATATCTACTATGTTTGCGCTCTTTGTATGAAATGTTCTGCGACAACAGACACATACTTTGTCGGGTATTTCAGCAGATGTGTTTTGAAACTTTGCTATTTCTTTTTTGTATGTGTATGTAAGGAGTTTGGCATCTGTGAGGTTTTCGCTAATGTTTTCTAAGTTACTGAATTTTCTAAAACAAATTCAGTTAAAAAATATTTACTTTGTTGTTAGGAACCGTAGAACACATACATGTCTGCAACATTCACAGCGCTATCCTTGTTATACTGCCCATTTTTGTTGGCGTTTGCCATGGAGACTTGCACAACGCATGGTACTTGTGCGTGTAGAATTCTTGTCACACGTCTATCTCATAGTTTACAACACGTTGCTAGGGCTACTCAGCATACACCAGCACATTGCAGTTCTCTGACAGGAACTAAGAACATACAAATGTCTCCTTCACAATGGCGCTTCATATTGAAGTATGAACCTTCAAACTTTGCTCAGTGTATCTGTGTTTCTTGGTTACCTGTTCATGGTTTGTATTTCAACTCTGTCATTGGATTACCCTTTTAATTTCTGTTTTTCTTAATGAATGGTCAGCAACACACTCAACACGAGGTGTAAACAGCCTGAAATTAGATTTCCCAACTGATTTTGTTTTATTTATATATGAAACATTGTGAATCTCCTCTGCAAGTTTGGGCCTATCTTAGTAGTAAGTGTTACTGGTAACGTGGACTCTGCACGCTATGCTGAATTGGAATATAAAACGTTACCATCATACTGTTTAGAGTGTCCTCATGTCAGCTTGAATAGGTTCTATTAACAATGCTAACATTTCCCCTATCTGAATCATGATAGGGTTACTATTCTCTCCATTACTGAAGTAAAACAGCAATCTCACAGAGGGAAGACATATCAAAAAACAGAAGGTGAGCCTTTGTCCTTCAATTCCCAATGTAGTTTAACCTTTCCACTACACTGGCTAATATTTTGTTTTGTTCTTACAGCTAATGAACAGAACAACAAAGGATTTTTTGTTTTGTTTTACAATCTACTGACTTCATCCAACAAGTCTAGTGCCCTGAATATTCAGGTTAGTAAAGACATTTATAACTGATGATTAGAGACATAAATAAAACACACATTTATCGTTTTTTCTTTTGTTTTTGCAGCTTGACATTTATCTGTTGGTTTTTTTTTTTCCACTTGCTCTTTCATTTGAATCTAAGCACCACCTATCTAGTACAACAGTTGGAACTTTGCTTCATAGGTAGGTCACCGTCATAGAGTAGGCCCTTTAGGGAGTATTGAAAACAGATGCCTTAATATGATGGGCCTTTTTTGACTATTTCTCAAATTAATTATTTTCCTGTAACATGTAGGAGAATGTTATTTAATTGTTGTACTTCTAGAGCAGGACTTTTTGCATAGTACAGTCTATGCAAAAGTTTTTGTATAGCAGAATGATTTGTTGTTAACATTTTCATGTGGTGGAAGGTGCTTTTCCAAACAGTTCCTTAAATGCAGGCTTATGAATGCCCTTGCAGTTCAGTGTCGATGCATATTGGGCAGGAGTCCATGGTTTGTAAGGTTTTGATTCTACTTTTGTCTTAAAGTTTCACATAATGATTACAAATTGTTGTAAATATTTGAAGGATTGTTGGCATATGTTACATATTGAGCTGCACATCCATTTTTACACTGGACAGTTTATTTGGGTAAAAGGAACATTTGGTTAAAGGTTTGCTGGGGAAGATTTTTCGATAAGGTTTTTTTTTTGTTATAATGGTGTCTCCTACCACTTCATATCCCTGCCCTTTATTGTTTCTGGCAATTGGGTTTATGTGTTCTTGTTCATATGTATGTGTGCTAATTTGGAATTCAATGAGTGTGAAAGTTGTTGGGTTGGAATTGAGGACTACACGTGGATAGGGGTATGGAAGAGTACAGAATGAAATGGTGGTATAAAAGTTGATGAGAAATTGATCTGTTGTTGGCAGTAAGGAATTCGTGGTATATTGAATAAAGAGCAATGTTCAGCTAGGATTAGAAAGAGCGTGAATGTTGCAATAGAACGAGTAAGAGTAAAATACAATATTCTTAAGTAGAAAAGAATACTCTAGGCTAATATGTAGTGAAAGTATATTGTTACAATTAGAGGGAAATACATGCTATATAATGCACTTATTTTGTAGGATGTGAAGAGAGTTCTTTGTTCGGTAGCTGTCTGTCAATTTTCTTTTTTCCTGTAATTGTAAAAGAAAGTTAGTTGGTATATGTGGTAATGGTGAAGCAGTTTTACTAATAGAGTTTATTTGTTATTAGGGTAGGAGGAGTTGTTGGAAAAAAGAGTGAATAAAGAAGTGTTATGGGTGGAGTAGTTAATTATGTTAACTATGTTTTTATACTGATAGGCCTATGACTAGTGCTGGGTGCAACATTATAGGAAATAGGGTGAAAATTAGTGTGTACAAGATATGCATATCTAGGTAATTCTTGCATTACAGGGAAGCTTCTTCCAGGGCTAATATGTAGTGGTAATAGCTGTACAGAAAAGTGTGGCTTGATGTAGAAATACATGAAAAAGTTATGTTTTGCATTAGGGCAATTGTTGTGCTGGTGCTTTTAATAAGAACATTGCAGTCTTTGTGGTGCAATGTATTTGTAATGTAGGGCAGTGTTTTTAAAGAATAGGGACAATGATGCCCAGTGGCCTAGTGGCAATGCAATGGCAGCTTGTATTTGGAGCGGCATGGTGTCTTATAGTAGTGGTTGTAAAAGACTAGTATTTTGTATGTAAGGACAAGTGTTGCATATAGATACATTGGCAGTATACACATATGTGTGAGTCGGTGTAGAATGGTGGCACTTTAAGAGATGTGATGATAATGGTTGGAAAGTATGCCATTTATAGTACCGTTTTGTCAACAATTACAAAGGCATATGTTCATTTACAGCAGCACTGTTTGTAACTATGTTCTACAAGTAAGCGATATGCAGTTTCAAATGATTTGTAGAACACTGTTATGTGGCAGTCGGTGTGTAGTATAATATGTTGGCAGTACATGTAACTAACTGCCACTTGATTTGCCCAGGTGCAGAATGTTGCAATATATGGCACTTGATAGGAATGCTTAAAAAATATAATATGCTTATTGATATGTGTATTACATGGTAAGCGGCAGGAATCCTGTTTACATATGTATACCAGTGTTGAAAAAAACACTCAAACAAATATAAGCATGCCTGCAATGTTTTGTTAGATGTAGATATTGTTGAATCTGCAAATAGAAATCTTGGAGAGTTTCACATTTGTTTTTGATTCAAGAGACTGTTAATGACAGGAGACACGTACTCTGAGATTTAAAATGTGCATCTCATTTGTTGAATTCAGGTGACGGGGTTACATGTCGAGTTTTGGGATGTGATTGTTAGATGGATGTGTGACTTTTTTGGAAGTAGCCAATGAGGGAGTGTTAGAATCATACAATTAAAAATGGTAGAAAGGCTGGCCACGGAGTACGCAGAAATGCCTGATAGTCTGTGGACCCCCACATGACATCCAGGTCTTTTATGGATGCCTGGCATGGGAATAGGACTGCAGATACCACGGACAGTCACAGATGTACACACACATTGGGAGATTAGCCAATCAGGTTTTGTGATGGTGGAGGAAGAGTTGAAGTGTGAAAAAACAGAGAGTAGTACATGTTTTCTTTGTTGTGTGAAGTGAAGATTATGGCTATGAAGAAGCAGAGAGTGTGGATTGTGGGTGGTTCATGGATCCATTGGTTAAAGGTTTACTCCAAGCAGTGTGGAATATCTTTGAATCTTGGATTAGAAGAATTTGAAGTTTCTTGGTATGGAGTTTGAATATTGAAGTGGGGGAATTTGTTACCGTTGTGCAAGAATATGGCTAATTGGAAACATCCAGACAATATTATAGTACACTGTGGAGGCCACAGTTTGGGCTATGTGACTGGAATGACCTTACAGTTTTCCATGAAGGATATATTTGCAAAGTTAATAGAACTGTTTCCAGCTTCAAAGAATATTTTTTTAATCGCTCAAAGGAAAATGTAGAATCATTCTAACTTGTTTTGTCCACAAATTGAAAAAGCCAGGCAGAATGTAAATACAGCTGTATGCACTTTTTTGCTGAATGTAGGAATGGCATCTTTCCACAATGAAAGAATGAAGTTTGATGGAGTGACTATTTTTTCGAAGCGATGGAGTACATTTACCAGATGTTGGAAATGTTTTTTCTTTTCTTTATATTGTTCAGAAAGTGTTGTCACTGTTTTTGTGAAAGAAATGAAAGCAGAACACGCGATATATGTAGTGAAGCATTTGCTAGTAGCTGTAGCAGATACCAAGCAAAAACAGAAAAAAAGATTGAAGCAGTTTTTTGTTAATGATAAACAATTTAGTACAGTAGAGTATGTAAAAACCCAAATATATATTAAAAAGATATTTTAAAAATCACCATTGTGGAATGGAAAAAAAGGTTACTTGAGTTTAAATCTCGCCTCTGTAATTCTCCAGTACAGAGAAATGTTTGTGTCTTTTTTTCTTTATCTCTAGTATACAATGCTTCATTATTTCCATTAGCATAGAACAAAATGATAATGGAAGTGTTGGAGAATATTATTGAGACTAACTACTTTATTGAAAAAAGTAAAGCAGATTGAGTATATACAATTACTTTTTTGTGTTCGATTTTTTAACTGGGAAATGCAGCTCTCAATGGAACCTATTTTAGTATTTTTTTATTTTGTTATTTTTTCTGGAGGGGAGGCAAGGAGGTAAGGTGGGGGAAGGAAGGGAGGGAAGAGGCACCAACCACTGATAAGGAGGGACAGTTAGTTGGACAGGGGAAGATGTTGGGTCTGCCTTAAATTTAAGGTATTGGACAGTGTTTCTCATGTTCCTTGACTGCAGCTTCGGAGGCACTTTGAAACTGCTCCCCCCTTCAGAGTGATATGTCGCAGTACATACAGAATACTGTTGTTATAGAAAGGAAATGATCAACAGCCTGTGTATGGCCTGCAAGGCAGCCGCTGGAATCCTCTGCACCACAGGAGTAGACTGTGTGATGTCTGGAGCAGTTGAGGAAGAGGGGGTAGAAGAGGTAAGCCTACTCCCTAAGAAAGAAACAGCCTTTCTCAGAGCTTCTGGATGGTCTGAGTGGGTGTGGTGGAGCATAGAAGTATTATCGAAGGAGTACTGCCTATGTTGTCTGGTACTGAGTGCTCAATGCGTTTAACATGGGCAGCCTGAGTCGTTGGTACCCATCCTATGGTTGTAAAAAAAAGAAAAGTCACACCCATGTTTCCTTATGGCTGCTGGAGGTAGGCACCTCCTCTACCTCATATTCATCTTCCTATTGTTCCTCTATCCAGGCCCACTAGGTGGTAGTGGTGGTGTTGGTGGTGTCCTCTGTGCCAGATGGGTGGCCATGACAGATGCCATTACACATTTCTTGAAAGTCTACTGCAAAGATTGTGCTCTCCTGGTCTGCCAGATTGCGAATGACTAAAATAAATGGGTGGGTCCCTTCAGAGGAACTGTACATGGACCTCTCTCCAGTCCACAAACTCGTGAGTTTAAAATAGGACTTGGAAAGTTGTGAAAAGTTGAGAGATCAACCGATAATTGCACTAGGAGCTCTGGCAGGGTAAACTTTCAACTTCAAACTTCCCATATCAGCCGAAAATGCAGTTTCAAAATTTCCATGAAGCACAAACATTGTTCGCGAACACGTCATCACGCCACATGGACGCGGTCTCATGATGATGTCTGGGGATGTCCACAATGCTGTGGTGATGTCAATGGACCATTGAGCTGAAAGCCGACGGGCGCATGCGCAGTGACATCCGCTATCGGGCATGCATATTCGCAAACTAATTTAAAGAGCCTCATTCGAGACCGGACATGTCGGGACTAGACACAACATCCGTGAATTTCAACCATTGTGTAAGCGGACCCGAACACTCATCTAGTCCGCAGACTATTCATTGGAGTTTAAAAAAAAATTACATTTACATTTGTATTGATACCCTTTGGTATCCTGGGTGTTAGTCTTAGAAGTGCACCACAGTGGCGTGAGCTATAGTTGCTTAGCTTACCGTATAACATTCATTTAACAGCATTTTTTAACTGAATTTCTGAGATTTTCATTAGCGCAACTTAACATACGCTCCTTTTTTTCACTGAATATATATATATTAAACAGCCTCCAATAGCGGCCGTGTAGTTATGGTTAAGTTGCTCAACTCATAGGAAACGTTTAACAACATGTTTTCATTGAATTTCATATGTTTTCATTAGTGCAACTTAACCATTACTTCCCTTTACCAACAATTTTTCATTGAATATATATATACTACTGCCTGCCAGAGCCGCTGTGCCCAACAGGTCTGACCCTGCTGGGCACAGCAAAGTCATCACAGAAGCATTGGCACCATTAACAAAGATACAGGCGCCTCTGTGTCCCCACTCCCATAGAGTCCTATGGGAATGGGGATGGGTATTAATAAAATTACCAGCGCCTGACTTCCCAGTCACTAGACTTGGAATAGCGCAGTGGCACCGGGAAGTCAGGCGCCAGTCATTTTTAACGGGTCTGCCAGCAACCCGCCGGTAGCACCGGCAGGGTTACCGTCGGACTCGTAATGAGGGACAGTATGTCGTTTCCGACAGGTCAACATTGTATAGTTTTACTTTGAGGAGCTCTGTTGCAATTACACCAAAACACTTTTGACCACCACTTGTTTCATTGACAGCAGAAACCTGCTAATTTCACACACCAGAATCATATTTAGCTGATCGTTAGTCGGCGTCAATGTTCTTTTACAAATCATGATGTAGTTGCATCCTTCATGCTAGGCTTGCATTCAGAGCATAACACATGTGAATAAACCACGGGATAATGTCTTTGCTGCAGTATGAGGTGAGTTTAAAGCAACAATTCTCCGAGGCAAATTACTACATATTGGATCATACTGTTCGTATAACTGAATAAAGGGAATCTGAAGTTGAACGAAGTAGGCAGTTTATGATAAGAGCAGCAGCATTGCAAGATGGTACGATTGATATCAATAGCAGGCCCAAAATACCAGTGCATCGTTTGTGACTTAATCCGAAGGATTTAAATCCCGAAAAGCAGAAGCTGCAGGGGTAAAACAGAGTGTGATTTGAGCTGTATGCCTCACTTCACTTGTAAACGAGCATGGCTGTTCCACAACAGGTCTTTGTGTGAAGGGAGAAACTGGCACTGAAGAACCAGGATTAAAATACTGATAGGCCGAACCTACACAGTAAGCACCATGTTTGCACTGTGTCACGTTTACATTGCGTTCTTTGGAATGCTGCTCTTTACAATTGGGCTAGCAGACATTTCACAATATTGTAATTTTGCAACAACTCGACAATACACTATTCATGTTGACTTTTTCAGAAAACATTCAAAAATATATTGCACACTCTAAAACATTTTTATAGACCATTTTTCTGAATTTTTCGATAACATGATTGTTTTATTTTTTATTTAATGTAACTAAACTGCACATTGAGCTTTGAAGTATGCTAAAGTATGAGTGGTGTATCCCTTACTGCAGCGACTCATTGAACGGTTTTTAACAAATAAAGCATTAGTTATTGAAATTACGTCGACATTAATGAATTCATTCTAAATTGATATTTATCATTGACTAATAGAGTAATGTTGAACAATGTGGCAGTATTGTGAAAATAACACCAGCGCAAGAAGTTGGTATAGGTCTGGATTTGCATATCTAGAAGATATACCTAGAAGATAAGCATTCTCATCCAATGAGGGATTCACAAACTAATGTTACCCTCCAGTCATAGTGAGATGCCTGCCAGTGACACAACAGAAAATGTGAGAATGCCCTGCAAGCTATGCTGATCCCCTTCCCCCAAGCTCAGCAACAAATCGTAGGCAGCGCCACACTTTGGGTCACAGTGGACATTCCCTCAAGCACACTGCCATCATGATCATGCTAATGCAGGGGCACACTGTGCACAGTTCTAGGTGAAATACGTAGGTGTTTGAATTAGACCTTAACTCTTTCACCTAGCATAGGAATAAGGGGAGGCATCGAAATATACCAGCCATTTCTGTGTGTGATCAGTAATATTATGCACAGTAATGATACCATAGAAAACATCATGCTGGCTCTGCGAATATATGCCAGCATCCCCAGGTGCAAAAATGTTCTTGTTGGCTTTGCCCTTAATGCCCTTAATACCAGTAGACATTTCCTGCCTTAGGAAGAAAACATGTTACTGCTAGTTGCACAAACGCTTGCCCAACCCCTTGCACCACCATTTAAGAATACTCTTTCTGTTGACACCCTTGACACCAGTAATCATGGGAAAACATGTCCTTGTTAGGCTGCACAAATGCCTAAAGCCACCATGAAAAAACACTCATGTTGACTTTACCCTTAACACCAGTAACACATGCACTGTCACAGCAAGCATATATTTACATGCTGACTGCACAAGTGCCCCAAACCTCCCCACGTAAGAACAAATATAAACATTTCCCTTGCCACGTATGTGAGTAGAAAATGTCATGCCACAAAAAGAAAGTGCCAGAATGTATGTCCCACTGTGCAATAAACCACCCAGCCCAAACCCTCGTCCATGTAATACCATTAATCAAGCAAGTACAGCATGTAAGAAAATATCCATGCTCCAATGTTCCTTTCCTGGGCCCTAGTCTTGCACACACACAGACAAACACATTCATATCGATGTACCAACCAGTAGATCACCCAGTGCCGGTTGTTTTTAGTTTTAAATGGAGGGCCGTAAACATTTCCCACAAATATTTCAGAGCAACCCAACAGAGCGAAGGGCCCAAACCAACCAAAAAGGAATCGGGTGTGTGGGGAAGTGGTTCCCCTAGTTAAAATGCTGCATTGTACAAAACCTTCTGTGATACATTGGGTAAAAAGTCAGTTTGCAATTTATTTTGTATGGTAACTCTAATCCAAAAATCCAATAGATGCAAGTCATCAAAATTACACAGGAGCATTTCCCAATGCATTTTCATGATGCATTTGCTCACAATATATACAAATATTAAATATGTTCATGCTGACTGTGCCCATACAATTCCATGCTGACTGCACTAATATATGCGAGTATTCACATATACAAACATATTCATTCCAGTAATGATACTATAAGAACAATTGTCCATGTTGGCATTGCCAATATATGGCAGTATTGACATATAAGAACATACTCCTGTTAACTTGCAACAATTAGAAAACATGTCCAACACGTGACTACAAAACGTAGGCCAGCTGAGACACATAATGACACATGTCATGTTTGCTTTACCCTTAACAGCCAATAAAAGATGCAATGCCAGAGTAGGAAATAGCTAGACTGGTTGCACCAAAATGAACCAACACGTCAGTCTAGCTATGTAATAACACTTACCATATTGCTTTATCATAGATTTCCAGTAAATACTGTTACACCACAGTAAGAAATGGATAGAGTGGCTGCACCCAAATTCCAGTCTAGCCAGGTAATTACACTTATCATGCTTGCTTTATAATGGATGCCCAGTATAACATGTCATGGCAAAGTAGAAAATGGATAGACTGACTGAACCAAAAGGCCAGTTTAGCCATGTAATAAATAATATGTTTGATTTTTCATGGATTGCCATTAAAACATGCCAAAGTAGAGCACCCATTGAAACCCTACCTGCCAAAATCAGCTCCTCGATCCAGCAAAGGTAGAAACTAACAGATATTCACACAATATTGACCCTGCTTGTTTACACACACTATTTGCTTGCTCATTCACATGCGCACCAAGTCACCTATACATCATACACTCACATTACATAATACATAATACACCCATACAAACACATATGAATCATAAACATACAACACCCTCCAACGCATTCACACACAATTACAACATTAATTTTTTTCTTAACAGTTTCCCAAATTGGTCGCATCAAGGGACTCTTCTACAGGCAGGCCTCAGGGCAGCCGTACTGCAAAGAGAGGGAAACCTGGAAGCCGGGAGAGCTTCCTGGTTTCTTAAATGCACAGTAGAGCTGGAGGGCCTCCATCTCACACCTCAACTGGTGGCATGCACTCTGACTTTAGAATGATATTCTGCCTTTCTGAACTCTCAGGGCACGGGGTACCGGGCTACGGCCACACCGGGGATGCAGGGACCTCAGCTACACCAGTGATGCCCAATGAATAATATTAATTTGCAAAACTTTATTTCAAGCTTTGCATTTATATATGTACATGTTTATGTATTTATGTATTCAGGACTTCATAAATCATGGATCTAGCTGGTAAGCAGCAGAGTGGCATACCTTGCGTGGCAAACCGATGATGTTACATGTAATGTTCTATATCTATTTTTCCCATTTTTCCTCTTTCCACACTTTAACTCCTATCTATTCCCCTTTCATATTCATTTAAAGAAATTATTGGATGAATTAATGGTATCGATGAAAATACATTTTTTTTTCAAGTTGTAATGAATTTTAAAAATAATGAAAGGAATTACACTTGAAACGCATTTAGTTGACTTAAACGCATCTCAACTAATCCATGAAATGTTTCTTGCCTTGGGTCGGGTCGGTGTTCAGTAGGTTATTTGCAGCTTGACAAAAAGGTGGCTTTAGTTTATGAGAGGGGGCACAAAGCTAAAATAGTGCCTCCTATCCCTCTCTAGATGGAAGTGACGATCTGAAAGTGTGTCATAGGGATTTTGTATTAATTGCCTACAGGTATTAAACAAAATAAACCAATGCATGTGAGGATCTCTGGTGACTGTGCTTACCTGCTAGTACATGGATACGGCCGAGGGTTGAGTGGTACCCATGCCATGGTCAGTCAATTCCTGTCATTTGTTTAGGAAGATTGTAGGCCACAATGTTTGTCCTTTGGCTGCCTATGACTTGCCTGGTGTTGTTGGCCACATGTTCCAGATGGCTTATTATAGCCACATAAAAATGAATAACTTTTATATTTTTAAACACAACCTGACATTTTTTTAAAGAAAAATAAACAATCAAGTCTTGTGACCAAATGCACTCTTCCACAAAAAAATTAATCATTTGCAATTTGTTGAAGTACACTTTGTTTACACTTTGTTTCAACTAAAACCTCACTAAATGTGGCTTGATGGATTGGGATCCTTTGTTTTTACTTTGCACACACCATCTTAACAGTAGTGGGTCTTGGGACCTGTTCAAGATGAACACTTACATTACATAGGGGACAAAAAGTCAAAAATGATTCACAAAAATAGAAATGATCATTTGTATGCCTGAATGAATCCATAAAACAGCAAGGCCTGGATTATGAATACATTCCATTGGTAGACATTGGTGAGGGATCTGTAAAAATCATGGTAAATAATAAAGGTTGTCAGGATATTCATTTAGAGGAAAACTCCCCATTAGGAATGGCCATACAAAAATCACATTATACGGCAGATTTAAATAACATGGTGATTGGGAATATTCCTGAAAAATATGTAGATGCCAAGGGCGAGTTGCCAGAACACCTGGACTCTCAGCCCAAAGGAATATTTAAAATTCATTCTGTGTATCCTTATGATTCAAATGAGACAGTGTGCTGCCATCAAGAGGATTGCATAATATTTAATTTAAATGAAAATGAAACAGGAAATCAGCCCATTGAAGTGGAAGCTGATATGCCAAAATATTTAAAAGTGGCAGCTCTACAAAAAGACACAGCCACACAGTTAGAGGAAAGCGCTGAGATTCCTTTACCAGAAGAGTTTCCAGAATTTTCCAGAATGGTAGAAGAGCAGATCTCCTTAGCGGATGCATGTGACAGCGATGAGGATCGAAACAATCTGAGGGAAATATTTATGGAGTTTAAGGATGTATTTGCAAAAGATGCTTATGATTGTGGTTTAACTGATTTACATGTGGCCACACTACCAGAAGGTTGTAGCAGAAATCCAGTGTTTGTACGCCAGTATAGACTACCGCTGGCATGTTTAGAATCATTGGCAGAGATTATTAAAAATTTGGAATCACGGGGAATAATCAGGCCCATTCATAGCACATCCAATACGCCTATTTTAGGTGTGTTAAAGCCAAATGGTCAATGGCGGCTGTGTGCAGACTTAAGAGAGTTAAATAAAAGAGTACCAGTATCTAGATGGCCACTACCATTCATTGATCAGGGCCTAGCTCAGATACATGGTTCAAAGGTATTTACCACATTAGATCTCACCTCTGGATATTGGTGTGTGCCATTGGCAGAGGAGATACAACACTTATTTTCCTTTACATTTGACAGGACTCAATATGCCTGGCTTAGAGCTCCGTTCGGGTACATCAATAGTGGGAGTGAATTTGGCATATTTTTGAGAAAGGCCATGCCGGATGCAGCGGAAAGAGGAACAATAGTTTATGTGGATGATGTCCTGATAAAAAATGAAAGCCTGAAAAGCCATTTTGATGAAATAAGACATGTGCTTGGCCAATTGCAGAAAGCAGGCGCCAAAGTATCTTTGCAAAAAGCACAATGGTGCAAGAAAAAGTGAACTTTCTAGGGCATGAAGTGACTGAACATGGGCTAAATCCACAAAGGAAGAAAATAGAGGCCATACAAAGATTAAAAGATCCTAAAGATGTGAAAGGAGTAAAAAGTTTATTAGGGATGACAGGCTATAACAGAAAGTTCATTGAGAATTATGCAGAAATCACTCAACCATTGACTAAACTGCTTAAACTAAATACTTCCTGGAGATGGGAAAGAGAGCAGTCTGATGCAGTGGCTAGATTGAAGGAATGTCTTGTAAAGGCACCATGTTTAGCATACCCCATAAAGGGCAGGGATTTCTTTATAGAAATAGGTTTTTCTGAACATTGTATGTCAGCAGTATTATCACAAAAACACGATTTGAATCACAAAACCATTGCATATGCAAGTAAGGCATTTTCCCAAGTTGAAATGAGATTTAATGAATGTGAAAAGGCCCTATTAACCACTGTGTGGGCGCTACAACATTTCCGCCCCATTGTTCAGGGAGAAAAGGTGATTATTGAAACAAATCATCAACCTTTGCAATTTTTAGAGAGTAAAAGAATTAGATCAGGCAATCTAGCGCAATCCAGAATCACTTCATGGACGCTGGCATTACAAGGTTTTCCCGTAGAAGTGAGATATGGACAAAATAAAAAGAGCCCAATTGCTCAAGGGTTAGCTGACTTACATGATTGTGCAGCTGAACAAATACCAAATGAAATGGAAGTGGAAACTAGTTTGCAGGAATTTGAACAATCATCACACAAAGCTTTTGATAAAAAAACATGCAAGGATTTACCAACTGTATATGTGGATGGTTGTGCTTTTCACATTGAAAATGACAGTAATAAACAGTTAGTGGCAGGAATAGGAAATGTCTGGTTGAAATGTGAAGGCGTTCCCAGTATAGGGATGAGGATTGGAGATAGGAGCAGTCAGGTGGCGGAATTGGCAGCCATCTATAAAGCAATTGCTACTGCAGTTGATAAAAAGTTCAGTGAAATTGTCCTGGTGACTGATTCTGACTATGCACGGAATAGCTTTGTGGAGTATTTGCCTGGTTGGAAAGCAAGAGGCATGGTTACATACAACAAAAAGCCACTTAAACATGGAAAAATGATACAAGCCATAGACAAATTGGTATCAGAAAATAATTTAACAATATACTGGAGAAAAATTCGTGGGCATTTAAAAACACCAGGAGAGGATAAGGAGGGAAATGATAAGGCAGACCATCTGGCTAAGATTGGGGCTGTGATGGGAGAATTGCTACATATTGATTATTTAATGGGTGAAATACAAATTGATGCAGTGACACGTTCTAAAGCACCAAAGGAGATAGATCAACCGGTGGTGCAGTGGAGTCATGACACGCCAGACCAAGATTTGATTGAGGCACAAAAGAATGATCAAATTTTGGCAATCTATTATAATCATTTGATAGATCCTGAACAAAATCCTTTAACAGAAAAAGATTGTATGGGAAAAGAAGAGTTGAGGGTGTTATTAAAGAACAAAACACGAATTAGATTACAGGATGGGCTCATGATTAGAGAGTCCATAACAGGGAAAATACAGTGGGTAGTACCCCTTTCATTCAGAGGACTGATGCTACACCATGCACATGATGCCATAACTGCAGGCCATAGAGGTTCACAAAAAACATTAGAAATATTAAAAGATTATGCTTACTGGCCACATATGTCCCAAGATGTGGAATTATATACTAGAGGATGTCTAGTATGCGCCCAATTTAAACCTGCTTCACCAATGCATAGAGCACCATTGATGAAAAGAGGCCTAACTCTCCCATGGTCAGATTTGCAAATAGACTATGTAGGTCCTTTAAAAAGGTCGAGCAGGGGACACCGTTATATTTTGAGTGTGGTATGTTTGATGTCGAAGTGGATTGAGTGCATTCCTGCACCAGATTGTAGTGCGCAAACAGCAGCCACATTGCTGGTGAACCATGTGTTCTCAAGGTTTGGGTTGCCACAAAGAATTGAGTCAGACAGAGGAAGTCATTTCACAAGTGCTCTAATGAGTAAGGTATGGCAAATACTAGGTGTGAAAAGGAAACTACATATCGCATATCGGGCGGTGTCTTCAGGTACAGTTGAAAGAAGCAATAGGTCTGTTGTGGATATTTTAAAGAAATTTGTGGCAGAAGCAGGTTCCAGCTGGGATTTGCGTTTACCATTGGTTTTGATGGCAATCAGGTCGACTCCTGCTAAAGCAACAGGTGTTAGCCCCCATGAGGTCTTAACAGGTAGGAAAATGGTGTTACCACAACACCTACTATACAGAACACATGAGCAAACCCTTGTGAGTGCATCCACAGTTCATGAATATATTGATGAACTGAGGAGACATTTGCAACATGCATTTGCTTTTGTGCAGAGAAATCTGGAAAGAGCTGCTGACAGTGCAAAGTCATATTATGATAAAAAGACATCAGTAAAGGAATACAGTGTAGGGGATCAGGTGTACAAGTTTCATTTTGGAAAAAGTAAACAGAAAAATTCTAAATTTCTAGCAGCCTGGCAGGGGCCATTTCGAATTATAGATAAGGTCTCTCCTGTAGTGTATAAAATTTTGAAAAATGAAGGTGAAACAGCAATAGAGCAGTTTGTCCATGTAAATCAAATCAAACCATGCTATCCCAGACATGAGATCAGGCAGCTTGAGCATGTAGAGACAGATAAAGTCCCTTAAAAAAAAAAAAGGAGAAAATAAGTGGATGTAGTCAGGAGGCAGTGACAAAGAAGTTAAAAAGTTGATTGTTATGATGGCACATAAACACTGTAGTATATGTAAAATATAATATAAAGTAAATATAAATAAATAAATAAATAAATGAATGCACATATAATGGAAGCTCATGGTTGGTGTGCAGAGAGAAAGTGTGTTAAATATTGAATATCTGCTTGTTTTCTTTTAACTTGTGTTTAATTTCAGAAAAAAAAAAAAAAAAATGAAATATTTTTACCAAGCATGTTTTATTTTTGGCAAAAGGATGAAGTTAGTATTATGCTATGTACTTAATTTGTTTATTTTCTATTTTGATTTAGACAATTAACATTATTTGGTCGGAGGTTTCGAGATCAGAGCCCACGGGAGAGACGATGGGGTCCTGGAGTCCCCTGGATGAAGACCAAAAGATGCCTGCCTCCAGGTGGAGGTGAAGACAAAATAACCGGAATGCCAAAAGAGATGACTACTGTGGATTCAAGATTGCCAAGATGAAAGAGTACTCGAATGAACCGAATAACATCGCTGGTCGGGACATACCAAAAGAGACAAAACAAAAGTTCCGGCATATGAAGTTCCACGTATTTATTATTTTAATTATTTATTTTAATTTGTTATATTAATTATTTGTTTTAGTTAGTTGTTTTATTTCGTTGTTTTTAATTGACTTGGAAAATTTAAACTTAAAGTAATGCCACTTCCACTGAGAAGGCAAATGTGGAACATTTTATGGACTGATGGACTCCGATGAAATATTGATTGCAAATTTTCATTGATGCACATGAATATTCATTTTGTTGGATTGCTATATTGTAAAAAAATAAAGAGAGAACAAGTTGTTTTTAGGAATTGGCTTGGATTATAGCCAAGTTCTAAAAACAAAAGGAGGGTATATGTAAGGATATTTGGCGTGTTACAGTACAGAGTACAGCACTACTGCACAGGTAGCAAACAGCACAGAGTACAGCACTACTGCACAGGTAGCAAACAGCACAGAGTACAGCACTACTACACAGGTAGCAAACAGCACAGAGTACAGCACTACTGCACAAGTAGCACAATTTTTTTTTTGCAGCACCACCACAAGGGTGCGGTGCATTGCTATATGGGTTACCAGATTAACAAGGAAAGACAGGCTATTCAGTCAAAAACGATTTTAACATATAAGATGCAAATCTATTTTTACAGTTAAAAGCACACGTGCTCATTTAAAAATGCACACTATTTTTCACCTGAAATGCCTATGGTGCGAGAGACACATTTGAAAATTAACAGCTAACCTATTAACCATTAACCTGACTAATAAAAACTTATTTAACATAACCCACTAATGAAATGTGTTCTCCACTGCAGAATTAGGCATACTCTGAAAACCATTTAAATGTGTGTGCAGATTTTTTTTTCTTCTCTTCTTTGTCTGCTTCTCCGTGTTTTTGTGCACAGTGACTGCAGGAAGAAGGAAGTCAGATTTGCAACAATTGCAAATGTATAAGCGAAGCTATTGTTGAGAGTAGGAGGATGAGAGATGATGGATTTCATTGGGACACGTCATACAGAGGGCTGAGATGAAAGTTTTAGTGGGCAGTATCGGGGAAAAAGACAGGGAGACATTTTTCTGCACTACTGGGGAGAAGACCTGGCTGTGGGACTCCTGACTGAATGCAGATCCCTGCGTCCTGCTACAGTCAAGATTTGGCAGTCGAGATTGGGGAGAGCTGAAAGAAGGACCTTTCCACTGGCTGAGGCGTTCCTATCTGAAAAAGCTGAGAATTCCAGGCAATGAACCCGGTTTGAGAAGGCAAGCGTTCCTTTTTGCTGGAGTTAATCCAAGGGAGCCACATTCACAAAGAGAACAGCCAAAGAGAACAACTAAAAAGATAAGGTAATGAGAAGTGTGGGAGCTGAGTGTGTACGGTAATATGCAGTCAGTGTAGGATTCCTGTGCATGCCTTAATCAAATGCTAATGTTGCAATTTGAGTTCTGTTCTCCGCCACGCTCTTTGCAGTGTGTCATAGACAATGCTTTTACTGTACCATTTTATTTATTTTTGTAAAGAGTGAGATCGTGTTTAAATGCAACTTTTATAATACAGAAAAATATTTGAAAACAGACGGGTGGTGTATTTAATATTTACCATTACAATGCCGATGAAGTGGGGGAGATTTTTAAACAGTGCAATGGTCATTTTAAGACAGATGTGTGCATGTCAGATTCAGTATGAACAGTTGTGAGTGATTGTAGCATAGCTCGTTGGAGGTACATGAGCCAACGGGAAGAGAGACTCTCAGAACATAGCTCCCTACCGTATATAAGGTAGTGGAAATTACCACAAGATTACCATATATAGCTCTCGGTCGTAAATAAGTCAGTGAGATCGCCCATGGTGGCACACCATCACTGAAAAATGTGGTTTTCCTAAAATGTAGGTCTGAGGTCTCTCTAGTGATTACACGAAAAATCTAAGCAAAGATAAGGGATTTTGGACATTGGGGCCACAAATAAAACAAGGGAATTATGCTCACCAAAATACCACCAACCGCGCCTACCACCCACGCATACCAAATATGCATGCCTGGGTGCTGAAATAATGCATGTTCACTGTATTATTGTTGTACATGGCCCAATCTGAATACAAGGAGTGATTGTTGCTAAGTTATATTTCGGCGGTAAGAAAATACCGTCAGGCCCCAAATCTCCACAAAATACCCTACATATTTATGGTGCGTTGGCCGGGAATCGAACCCGGGTCAACTGCTTGGAAGGCAGCTATGCTCACCACTATACCACCAACGCTGCCACCATTGCTGGTCTCTTCCTCAGCGATGCCATTGAAGAGGAGCTTCTCGGAGATGTGAGGGCAGGAGTTGGGCTCCATCTCGGTTTTCACGGAGCCGGTAGGCATTCTGATCTGACGCCGCCTCGTGCTGGGGTCCCGCTTCCGGTGACGTCACGCCGCCGCCGCCGCCGCGCGCCTCTGCTGCTGCTGCTGCTGCGGGACGGAGCCTCGCGCTGACCTGCCCGATGCGTGCGCTGAAGTGCGCTGAAGTGGCAGCTCCCACCAGGACCTTTCCCAGAAGGTAGCCGACCGACTGGGACTGGACCTGGGCAAGGTGGTGACGAAGAAGTTCAGTAACCAAGAGACCAGTGTAGAGATTGGCGAGAGTGTGAGGGGTGAGGATGTATACATCATACAAAGTGGCTGTGGGGAAATCAACGATAACCTTATGGAACTCCTTATTATTATTATGAGAGACGATGGGGTCCTGGAGTCCCCTGGATGAAGACCAAAAGATGCCTGCCTCCAGGTGGAGGTGAAGACAAAATAACCGGAATGCCAAAAGAGATGACTACTGTGGATTCAAGATTGCCAAGATGAAAGAGTACTCGAATGAACCGAATAACATCGCTGGTCGGGACATACCAAAAGAGACAAAACAAAAGTTCCGGCATATGAAGTTCCACGTATTTATTATTTTAATTATTTATTTTAATTTGTTATATTAATTATTTGTTTTAGTTAGTTGTTTTATTTCGTTGTTTTTAATTGACTTGGAAAATTTAAACTTAAAGTAATGCCACTTCCACTGAGAAGGCAAATGTGGAACATTTTATGGACTGATGGACTCCGATGAAATATTGATTGCAAATTTTCATTGATGCACATGAATATTCATTTTGTTGGATTGCTATATTGTAAAAAAATAAAGAGAGAACAAGTTGTTTTTAGGAATTGGCTTGGATTATAGCCAAGTTCTAAAAACAAAAGGAGGGTATATGTAAGGATATTTGGCGTGTTACAGTACAGAGTACAGCACTACTGCACAGGTAGCAAACAGCACAGAGTACAGCACTACTGCACAGGTAGCAAACAGCACAGAGTACAGCACTACTACACAGGTAGCAAACAGCACAGAGTACAGCACTACTGCACAAGTAGCACAATTTTTTTTTTGCAGCACCACCACAAGGGTGCGGTGCATTGCTATATGGGTTACCAGATTAACAAGGAAAGACAGGCTATTCAGTCAAAAACGATTTTAACATATAAGATGCAAATCTATTTTTACAGTTAAAAGCACACGTGCTCATTTAAAAATGCACACTATTTTTCACCTGAAATGCCTATGGTGCGAGAGACACATTTGAAAATTAACAGCTAACCTATTAACCATTAACCTGACTAATAAAAACTTATTTAACATAACCCACTAATGAAATGTGTTCTCCACTGCAGAATTAGGCATACTCTGAAAACCATTTAAATGTGTGTGCAGATTTTTTTTTCTTCTCTTCTTTGTCTGCTTCTCCGTGTTTTTGTGCACAGTGACTGCAGGAAGAAGGAAGTCAGATTTGCAACAATTGCAAATGTATAAGCGAAGCTATTGTTGAGAGTAGGAGGATGAGAGATGATGGATTTCATTGGGACACGTCATACAGAGGGCTGAGATGAAAGTTTTAGTGGGCAGTATCGGGGAAAAAGACAGGGAGACATTTTTCTGCACTACTGGGGAGAAGACCTGGCTGTGGGACTCCTGACTGAATGCAGATCCCTGCGTCCTGCTACAGTCAAGATTTGGCAGTCGAGATTGGGGAGAGCTGAAAGAAGGACCTTTCCACTGGCTGAGGCGTTCCTATCTGAAAAAGCTGAGAATTCCAGGCAATGAACCCGGTTTGAGAAGGCAAGCGTTCCTTTTTGCTGGAGTTATCCCAAGGGAGCCACATTCACAAAGAGAACAGCCAAAGAGAACAACTAAAAAGATAAGGTAATGAGAAGTGTGGGAGCTGAGTGTGTACGGTAATATGCAGTCAGTGTAGGATTCCTGTGCATGCCTTAATCAAATGCTAATGTTGCAATTTGAGTTCTGTTCTCCGCCACGCTCTTTGCAGTGTGTCATAGACAATGCTTTTACTGTACCATTTTATTTATTTTTGTAAAGAGTGAGATCGTGTTTAAATGCAACTTTTATAATACAGAAAAATATTTGAAAACAGACGGGTGGTGTATTTAATATTTACCATTACAATGCCGATGAAGTGGGGGAGATTTTTAAACAGTGCAATGGTCATTTTAAGACAGATGTGTGCATGTCAGATTCAGTATGAACAGTTGTGAGTGATTGTAGCATAGCTCGTTGGAGGTACATGAGCCAACGGGAAGAGAGACTCTCAGAACATAGCTCCCTACCGTATATAAGGTAGTGGAAATTACCACAAGATTACCATATATAGCTCTCTGTCGTAAATAAGTCAGTGAGATCGCCCATGGTGGCACACCATCACTGAAAAATGTGGTTTTCCTAAAATGTAGGTCTGAGGTCTCTCTAGTGATTACACGAAAAATCTAAGCAAAGATAAGGGATTTTGGACATTGGGGCCACAAATAAAACAAGGGAATTATGCTCACCAAAATACCACCAACCGCGCCTACCACCCACGCATACCAAATATGCATGCCTGGGTGCTGAAATAATGCATGTTCACTGTATTATTGTTGTACATGGCCCAATCTGAATACAAGGAGTGATTGTTGCTAAGTTATATTTCGGCGGTAAGAAAATACCGTCAGGCCCCAAATCTCCACAAAATACCCTACATATTTATGGTGCGTTGGCCGGGAATCGAACCCGGGTCAACTGCTTGGAAGGCAGCTATGCTCACCACTATACCACCAACGCTGCCACCATTGCTGGTCTCTTCCTCAGCGATGCCATTGAAGAGGAGCTTCTCGGAGATGTGAGGGCAGGAGTTGGGCTCCATCTCGGTTTTCACGGAGCCGGTAGGCATTCTGATCTGACGCCGCCTCGCGCTGGGGTCCCGCTTCCGGTGACGTCACGCCGCCGCCGCCGCCGCCGCCGCGCGCCTCTGCTGCTGCTGCTGCTGCGGGACGGAGCCTCGCGCTGACCTGCCCGATGCGTGCGCTGAAGTGGCAGCTCCCACCAGGACCTTTCCCAGAAGGTAGCCGACCGACTGGGACTGGACCTGGGCAAGGTGGTGACGAAGAAGTTCAGTAACCAAGAGACCAGTGTAGAGATTGGCGAGAGTGTGAGGGGTGAGGATGTATACATCATACAAAGTGGCTGTGGGGAAATCAACGATAACCTTATGGAACTCCTTATTATGATCAATGCGTGCAAGATCGCATCGTCCTCCCGCGTGACTGCAGTTATTCCTTGCTTTCCTTACGCTCGACAAGATAAAAAGGACAAGAGTCGGGCGCCAATTTCTGCTAAGCTGGTTGCAAACATGTTGTCGGTGGCTGGCGCTGATCACATAATCACCATGGATTTACACGCTTCCCAAATACAGGGTTTCTTTGATATTCCTGTCGATAACCTGTACGCAGAGCCAGCAGTGCTGCAGTGGGTTAGAGAGAACATACCAGAATGGAAAAACTCCATAATTGTGTCACCTGATGCAGGTGGAGCAAAGAGGGTTACTTCAATTGCGGACAGACTGAATGTTGAGTTTGCCCTCATCCACAAGGAAAGAAAAAAGGCCAATGAAGTGGACCGAATGGTCTTGGTTGGAGATGTGAAGGATCGGGTAGCTATTCTTGTCGATGATATGGCTGACACATGTGGCACTGTTTGCCATGCAGCAGACAAGCTGCTTTCCGCTGGTGCAATTAGAGTCTATGCAATATTAACACATGGAATTTTTTCTGGACCTGCTATCTCCCGGATCAATAATGCTGCTTTTGAAGCCGTAGTAGTAACCAACACCATTCCACAGAAGGAAAAAATTAAGCATTGCCCAAAGATTCAGGTCATCGATATATCTATGATCTTGGCCGAAGCAATCCGCAGAACGCATAATGGAGAATCTGTGTCCTACTTGTTCAGTCATGTCCCGTTATAACCACAGGAAGTCCTGTCTTGAAACCGTCTCCCGAAAGGCCTTGTTTCCTGTTTTTTATTCTACCTTGTTGTCCAGCTATGAGTTCTGCATCTTTATGAACGTTTTTAAATGTCTTCTTTGTGGTATCCTTGGATGGTATTGGGGGTACCGTTTGGAAAGCCTCATTTTGCAGGCCAGATAAACTAGTAGACTTCTTATTTAAAACGGTAGATGTGGTGATGCAAAAGAATCTTTCATTGAGATTAAACTTGACAATCTCTTAATGCATCTAATCATAAAGCAATGGCACGTTTAATAAATGGATCAGTAAGTGGCTGAGATTGTGTAGTAAGAGAAGTTCTACAAGGAGGTAGGGAAATTAGTGCAGGCATTGTCTGCTGCCGACAATGCAAAGTTGTCTTATAGGAGGCAAGATATCCTGTGTCGATTATGGACATCAGATTGATGTTAATTTGTTGTGGCTTTTCAGGTCCACACAAGGCAGATCATATAAACGGTTCCAGTACGGTTCAGATAGTTTTAATGTTTCTGCACTTTTCTTATGCCAGTAATACTGGAAAACTTCTCAGGGGATAGTAGTGGCGCTTTGCAGGAATCTCTGCATCTTATTAAGCTTTAAATTGCCCTTTCTGCAGTAATGGACAATGCATATCCCTGCTTTGAGTTCGGCCACCTCTAAACAGTCACTGCCAGTTGAGTGAAAGTTAAGGGGATGGAGCACACAATTGGTTGTTACTATAAGAAGTGGCAAACCTAATGTATAGCTGTTAACGCCAACCTGAATTGATTTGACAATTTCATGATCAATTTATCTTAAATTGTGTTGCCGCTGGATTTTGCATCGCCCATGATCAACCTTTTAAAGCAGAAAGGCCAAAACTGAGTTGACATGCATTAAAAACATGACTAAGCTGATGGTCTCCCCCGCTCAAACCCCTCCGAGAAAACCAGTTGCGTCACTGAAGCAGTATTTGCACGTTCAAGGGGGGGGGACACATGTATAGTTGCTATTTTTGTACCAAAGCTAGGTCAATTCAAGAACGGATAATCTGTAAACTATACCCCAGCCTGTCGTTTAAAACCTATTTGCGGTTGAATACATTTCTTTTATTTTTGCATATTTTCCTTTTGCAGATTACTATTAAAGTTATCAAACGTGCTCAAACATTCTCAATAAATTGTACGAGGCCATGTCTTGGACAAAAAAAAAAAAAAAATTGTGCTACTTGTGCAGTAGTGCTGTACTCTGTGCTGTTTGCTAACTGTGTAGTAGTGCTGTACTCTGTGCTGTTTGCTACCTGTGCAGTAGTGCTGTACTCTGTGCTGTTTGCTACCTGTGCAGTAGTGCTGTACTCTGTACTGTAACACGCCAAATATCCTTACAGACCTGTTCAAGATGAACACTTACATTACATAGGGGACAAAAAGTCAAAAATGATTCACAAAAATAGAAATGATCACTGTACTGGGCAAATTGTGGGAAGATGTGACCACTTTGAAGGACACATTCTACATTAGTACCACACATGTATATAGAGGATGTCTTGGAAAATATGGTCACTACAGAATTGAAGGCTTGATCATAATGAGTAGGGCCATTAAGCCACACTTTCTATATTTCAGAGCAGATCCTTGAACCCAGGGTCTCTATACATACTCCTCACATATTCATGGCAGATAGCTACATCTGTCCCTAGCAATAGCTAAATTAAGGTTCAGACCTAAGAAAACAAGCATTGGAAAAAATGATTTATTGCATTTTACATTTTAAGGCCTGGGTGCAAAACCTTGGCCATGTTGTTGCTGTGTTGGTGAGGAACCATTGGTGGGAAGTGGGCGACCCCGTCCCACGCCCTTATGCTCTTTAGAGTAAGGCGAGCGGCATTCAAAGCACTATGATGGACTAGTGCCCCCACCCCAATATAATCAACCTGCATAGTGTAGCCCAAGGCACGAGCTAGACTGCAATTTTGTATAAATATTAGTGCATTCTGTGTAGATGTTAGTAACTATAGTTTGGAGACAAGGCCTGCGTGGCGAATGTGGAATTTCATGCACTAGGTCCTAATTGCGAGATCAGGAAAATCTCGAGCCATGCCCAAGCTCCCATGACAACAACCCACACCCCCAACCACCATAAAGCTCATTCATTGTTCTAATAGTGTTGCACAGATGTTTTTCTATCCGCAAAGAATTTGCCCTACAAAGCAGCGTTCATAGACCAGCGCCTTGTAGGCATGTTATCTCACACTGGCCAAAGAATGACCTGGCTCCTCCCCAGGCAATCGCAAGTTGTAGCCCATATAACTGACTAAACCTCAAGATCCCTGAATTCCATGATACGAGGTGCCCTTTGACCACTAACCCCAAAGTACCAAGTCCTGAAATGTTCAAAGAGGAGGGACACTGCAAATCTTTGAGCTACAATCATATGATTTGTATTGTGAGGTGCTGGGAGGGATACATTATAGTTGAAAATGATGGTGTAGACATTGGAGCCGGATGAGTGATTGAAATGTGTGTGCGGTGGTCAGAGTGGACCAAAACCTCCTTTATGCCAGTCTTAAAGCCTGCCAGGTGCACAGTATAATGATAAAGTAGCATTGTGCTAGGAGTATAGCTAATTTGTTCTTTGACCTTCGTCGATGAGAAGAAGGTTATCTCTGCAGCACCCAGGTGATGGAAAACGGACAGACTGGGCTTTAACCAATGACCTGGCATTGTTTATGGGGCAGGCTGATCTTGTATTGGCACACACCAAACGGCAGTGCAGTTTATTACTGTATATGTTGCATCACGATGACAATGTGTGCCCTTTTAATCTTCTGCTTGTACCTTTTTTCGGCAGAACTTTCTTGGCAGCAGATGTATGTGAGATTAAAACTTGTTATCCTTACAAGATCGACTTGGACCTTTCTTCACTAGCAGGTGGTTTTCTCTTTGGTGTGAGTGTTTAGGGGTTTGCCTTCAATTGGTGATGCCAACCTGATCAAAGCACCCCTGTATTTACATAGGCTTCCAGACGGTTCTCCAGAAGGAGCCGCGGCAACCTACATTGACCGGTCCCGAAAAAACACATTTTCCAAGTGGTTTATCAGGAGCCATTTTAAGAGAAGTCCTCTCTGCTCATTGAAGCGGGGTGCGGCTCCAAGGAGAGTGCATGCCAGTAGGACAGAGGAGTTCAGGGTGAGCACACACATGGGAATAGACTCTTGTAAGTGATAATAAGTAGGGGACAGATGCATGGGGAAGTGTGAGCGGTGTGAGCATGAGGAGAGGGAGGTTGTTGATGTGACATGAGTGTGGATTGTGTTATTTCTTATTGGTGTTTGTAATGTGAAGAGATTCTTTTGGTATGGCAAAGATAAGGCAGGGCGACCCTCTTCGGAAGGGGAGGGAAGGTGGTACCACAAAAAAATATATTATTTAAAGAGGAATACGGAAATGAAAGTAGTGGTCTCATATAAGTAGTAGTCCTGGAACAAGTATTGGCTCCCACAATAGGAGCATCTTGGAACACAAATGCAAATATGTAGTAGCTAAGTATAAGGGGAAACAGAAGCGAAAATACATTTTAGACCTCTAGCGAATATTTGAGGACACAGAGGACCAAGGGGACTCAGCAAGAGCACAGATACAGGAAGATGGAAAGTACCGGAGAGGAGGAGGAGTGGGTGGGGAGTCAGCAGAGCACAGGGGATTGAATCCTTTGAAAGCATGTCCCGCAGGTGGGTACACACATCCAACCTATGTACCCACTGTGGTAGGGAACCATTTAGCACCAGAAACACCACAGGATAACACTCCCCGCTAATGCTCCCAAACCCCCATATGCACACCCGTGTTAGGAAGGAGATCATCCTGTCCCACCCCCCGGGGCCACTGACAATGAGAATAAACTTCATTGAAGCCAAGGGGGGAGATGCCCCCTCCTCCATTGTGAGGGTAAGAGCCCTATAATATAGTGAAGTAGGAAAATAACCTAACCCATGTCTTGGCATAAGGACTCCATTTTCTACCAAGCCTAGACGCCATCTTTTACTAGGCCCAAAAACTACCACTCTGTGAGGATGTGGCACTCGCGCCCCAGGCCTCTCTCACAGCACCAGGCCATCTCTGCACAAGCCTTGTTCCCACGGAAGTCCATCCGTTCACTGTCCTTTCAATGTTGCAAATACCCAGTATCGTTTCTTAAAGAATGTTCTCTGCGGAGAGCGTGAAACAGATACATGCCCCAGCACAAATGCACATTCAGCTCCACTAAACTGCCCATGTGCCCTCAACCCCGACACCGCCAAGCCAGAGCCCACCAGTTCTGCCCCTAAATTACTTTCATGCAGATGAACCTCTAACCCCTCATATTGGTCATTCCAGAACACCCACCAGAGAGCTAATCCTGTGTAGCAGTATATTCTCCCAATAGCAACACAAGTCTGTTTGTATCATGAGGTACCAAGGAAGATAGGCAGTAGATCAAGCTCCCAGAAGAGACATTTGGGTGCAGGAACTGCGGTATCAATGAAGCCCTGAATGTGGGGGTTGGCATGTCAATATATTATCCCCTCTTCTCATAGAACCCCCTTCCATGTGACGTTCAGGTATCTGTCATTGTTAATTAATTACCAGTTCCTGTTGTTTACCTTAGATTAGTTAGAAATGTTTCACCAGGCTGAACTGACCTACACCGCAAATGATGAGCCCAGGTGACCATGTGCACCAAGATTGACTGGGAAGCAGCAGCCAGTTAGGGCCTGACATCCCATATAGAGCAGGCCAATATATAGGTCCCCCACCTGCCAGTAACATGACATCTGTTTTAGTCTAAATCGTCATTGATGATGCACTTGCCCTTTTCAATGTGCTGCCCATGTAGTTTTTGGCAGAGTGATCCCGGGCAGCAGAGTTCTTTGCTGGCATATTGATATGATATACACTTGGTTTTCCTTACAACCTATCTCTTGGTCTTATTCCCTAACATGTTGTGTAATTATTGGGACACGTGTATGAGGTTGGTGCCTTCATTTGGTGATTTCCTTAGCCCCCGTACTTGCAGCGAGATCCAGGGCCTCTCTGGAAAGGCTGTGCCCACCTACATCAGACCAGTCCCCAAAACGCATACAGAGAAGAAAACAGTTCTTGCTGTTCCTGCTTTGCGAATACCCCGCTGCTCATTGGGGCCGGGTGCGGCCCCAGGGAGAGGCCCAGGTGTTGTGGATTAATGCAAACTGAGGATTTTGGAAGAACAGGCACAGGAGTATAGATTGCAAGGAAAAACAAACAGTGGGATTGTAAAGATACAGAGCAGTGTGATTGAAGGGAACACACACAGGTTGAATGTGAGTGAATTGGATAGTTATTTGGAGTAAAGCGCTTTTATCCTTTTTATATGGCCATTTAGTATTCTTTTTTATTAGAAAAATGACAAGACTATAAAGAGGAGATGCCGGAACCTACCCCGATAGGGGCTAGATAGTGGCAGTCACATTTCTCTCGACCACATTGGTCCACATTTCTCTTGACCACATTGGTCTCAACCAGTGCAGAGAATAAAGTACGGAAATAAAGTAGGAGCCCCATATAATTAGAGGGCTCGGGAGTAAATACCAGTTATTATTTTAACTTATTATTTTAGTCTTTTTTTTTTAGTGTTTTTCTTTTATGCGAGGAGGAGACCCAGAAGGGGCAGAATGGTGTGAGTAAGGAGTGGGTGGGTGAAAAAGGTATTAGTCTAAGGGGAAAAGGTGGGGGATATTAAATGTATGTATGTCTTTTGGCAAAGTATTGTTCCAATGTCCATGTATGTTTGATCATTTGATAAACAAGAATCTGATATATGGGACATGTATTCATTGACTGGTAAAAAATAAGGCCCCAGAATAGAGTGGGAAGGGAACATAAGTGGTTGAACAAGGAAAAGTACATTCCTCTGTGAAAATTAGACCTGAAACAAAAGTGACTAGCCATGGGGATAGATACCTCACTATCCCACATTTGTAAACACCTCCCCCTGTATAGCGAGTGAATAAGAAAAAAAAATACCACAGCCAATGGGTGACAGAAACGAAGGGGGTGGGACTATCTCTGGCCTGGCCAGATGGGTCTTTTGATAGCGGATCGTTAGACCACCTGTCCACTTATCTGACAGATGAGTATAAGGCGGAATAGTTATAAAACAGAAGGGAAATATTAGTCCTGTGGCAGATGTTTGAAGAAGCACACGCTCCAGGCAAGAGGCAGAAGGGACCAGATATGTTAACAGTAACAGGAAGGGATAGGGACAAAGATAGAGACAAAGAGAAGGGGGAAGGGAGGCCTAAGAAAATGTATCCATTGCTAATGCAGCCAGCAGAAGGGTACTCAAATCCAACTTACGTGAGAGAAGTGCACAAGCAATGCCGAGCACAGCCCTGCCACCCCCGTACGACCCAGTGACCATCACCCCCACCCCCACCCATACTGCAGCAAGTGCAAGGGATATTGAGGTGGCATTAGCGTCCACCCACACAGAATTGGCTCGATTGCGGCCAGCGTCATAAGCGGCATGAGGACCAGCGGGCGGCCCCAACCCCTGAGTGCTGCCCCTCCCCTACCAGAAGATGAATTGAAATCGGGAGATTTCCTCTTCAGGATTGACAGCGTGCTCATATGGGCAGTGTGAGTAGAACGAGAAGGGGAAACTGATAGTTTGGCGTATGAGAACGTGGGATTGGTATGGGACGAAGGGTATTGGAGCAACTTTGATGAAGTGGAAGAGGATGCAGTAGGAGGAAAACAGCAAGTACAGTGGGCCACCCCCAGAGTGGAAGATACATGGGAAGGAAGTCTTAGGAACAGGCTTGGGAGGATTGGCCTAGTAAAAAAGAAGGGAACAGGAGTGAAGGGTGGAAAGGTAAAATCAAAACTACAGATACCCCTCATCCACAAGCGAGCAGGGAGGCACCACTACATCCCCTGGGCTCAGATGGATAAAAACAAACTCCTCAAGTTCCTTCCCCTTGCTCAGGGCGGGCACGGGGACATGGATCTATGCCTTTCAGATAAACACAGCAGGAGTGCCCCTCACCATAGGGGATATTAGAAGCCTCTTGGTGTCCGTAGTGGGTGATCAAGCAGAATCAGAGTGGGTGAAAGCAGGTTATCCGGGTTTGACTATAAGTAACAATACCCATGATGGGGCCTCATTCAATAATGTTGAAGCACAAGTTTGGGATGCACTGCGGAGGACTTTGCTCGATACCCCCGATTTACACTCCATAATGCAATGCACTATGGGGGTTGGGGAAGATGCTGCCCCGTTCATTCACCGGGTCTTAGAGATGTGGCGCTCAGAGACGGGCACTGTGTGGGACCAGTCCTCCTCCCTATTATATTTCCTTGTAATGGGAGGACTGCCAAAGGTAGTACAGAAGGCCCTTGACAACATAGTGGGAATAGAAGCCAAAGGGTGGCATGAGATTCAAAGCATCATAGTACACCATTGTAGGGGGATCAAAGAAAGAGAAAAGGAAACTATCCAGAGGAGGTTAGCTGAGGAAGTGAAACACCTACAGACAAAACTAGTGAAGGTCACAGCTATAACAGCAGCATTGCCCCCAGAACAGATGGTAGAGGAGTGGGGTGCCTCTGAGGCCACACAGGCAAGAATGGCAGCGGTGTAGACAGACAATGGGCATGGACAGTGGCGAGTAGAGCAACAATACGTGCAACCCCAGTGACAAGGAAGACCCGCACAATGATGAGGTAGGTTCCATGGACAGAGGGGAGGAGGACAGGGCCCCAGAGGAGGGAGCAAGGGCAATGTTGGTCATGCAGGAGGTAGGTGCAATTTTCACAAGAATGCTGCAGCAGGCAGGGAGGAATCTATCAATACAATCAACCTTACTACAACCATCAGCCTTATGGGATTCCCCACCCAGAGAGACCACACGGGCCAGCCCAGGGGGCATATGAGATACTCCTACTCTACCCCAATTGCCAATGCAGATGCCTAGCCCCAGCACTTACCATCACCACAAAATCACCCCAACTAACAAGCTGTCCAAAATAGTAACCCTTTTGCCACCGCCCAGAATGGCGCACCTGCACCTTATCAAGTAGCATGTGTGCTTGGAGGAGACACCTTCTCCTGGCCAGGGACAGACAACTATCCTGACTAGGACAGCCCACAGAGAGCACTTGCATGTCCAGTACTATCCACTACCTTGCATCTAAAAGAGGAATCACTGGTGGGGGCAGAGATAGTAAACAAAGAGTTAATCTTTATGGTGGACTCGGGTGCAGAGGAAGTCATGCATTTGCAAAGGTAATTTTCTGTTATCTGGCCAAACTCTTGATACGCAAAGATTCTCTGGTGCTGTGGGCACGGTTCCTTACACAGAAGATTTGGACTTTAAGATAGCAGGGAGGGTAGTATGAGCACCCTTATTGTATTACGAACGTTCCCCAGACAACCTATTGGGAAGAGATTTGCTCAGCAAATTAAACATGACCAAATTATTTACCGAAAGAGGGATTGTTTGCTCCACCCCAGGGATGTGCTCCCTCAGGACACTCTTGATATTACATACTGTGGCCAACAAAGTAAAAGTGAGAGGGGTACCAGTAAATACCGATATGTTTCTTTATGGGATTAGGTTGCTGGCAAGAGCAGCGCCCGAACACACAAGGAAGGAATAAAGGGTACCCTATGACTTTGTCTTTCGCCCCGTAGCAACCCTAGATATAGTGGCTGGTACCATCTTGTCATTAGCTCTAGAAGGGGTACAAGTGTCTCCTAAAAGAATTGTTGTAATTGGAACTGATATTCATAGATGTGAGTGGAGCACCATGCTGTGCATTGACTCCAATGCGTGAATTAACTGATGAAGAAGTGTTTGCTGATGACAGCAATGACAGGGAGATTGCACTAGAAATTAATATTCCTTGTGAAATAATGGTGCAATACTGGAGAGTGCCAAGCCCCCTCATGGCTATCGTCAGTGACCACCACCTTTTTGTGAAACATACATACAACAAGTCCCATCCTACCTGTGGACCACTGCCCCATGATGTGGGAAAATTGAGAGAAATGACCCCTATAAAAATAACACCAGGAGCTATATTACCCAGAGTAAAACAATACCTCCTGTTGAGAGAAGCAGAGGAAGGGATTCAAGAGACACTACGTGCACTCCTAGAGCAAGGTATAATTGTCCCCTGAACCTCCTCATGCAATACTTCTGTGTACCTCATTAAGAAAGCCACAGGGGGGGCGGTTGGTGTATGATACAGGACCTGTGCCCCCTTAAAGATATTGTCCAAAAGGTGTTCCTTCTCATCCCAAATTCTGCCTCCATTTTGTGCAGCATTCCAAAACAGGCCACTCACCTCACTGCGGTGGATTTGAAGAATGACTTGTGCTCTTTGACCCTGAAACACAATATCTCACAGCCTTCACCCTGAGGGGAGAAGGTATGAACACTGTTGTTTGCCTCAGGGGTATTCCGAATGTCCGAGCAAATTCAACAGAATATTGCACAAATATCTTGTCAACATTCAAGTTCAGAGTACGATCATTCAAAATGTAGATGATCTATTAGTCTGCAGTTAGAGCGAAGAAAGTTGCCAGAGGGATTCCATTGCTCTTCTCCAACGCCTGGCACAATCTGTTTGGCAGAGGTCCTGTACCTGGGACAACTAATTTCTAAAGAGGGCAAAAGAATAATTCCTGACCGTGCAGCTACAGTGTGGGCCACTGCCAAACCCAACACAGTCAAGGAAATGCAGAAGTTTCTAGGACTCTGTAATTATGTAGAGCGTGGTTCCTAGATTATTCAGCATAGCCTAGGCCTCTCCTGCAAGGGCTGAAAGAAACCCAGAAAAAAAAAAAAACACATATGTCCTGAACAGAAGAGAGGCAGACTACATTCAATGACCTAAAAGAATTCATCTCTACCGCCCCAGTCCTAGCCACACCCGATGATGACCAGGAATTCTATCTTTTCTCGCACTCTAATGGCACCCTTATGACAGCAGTACTAACCCAAAATAGCTCCAGGGGTCACAAGCCTCTGGCCTATTACAGTGGCACACTCGACTCAGTGATGCAATGTCAATTCATGTGCGAACAGGGTCTTACAGCAGATGCCTATGCTATTGAGAAAAGCTTGACAATTTTTATGGGATGCTCTTTCACCCTGTACATTGAACACTCCCTGTTTACAATACTAGAAAGATCAAAATCTACCCTCACTACTCACAGAGTGTCAGCATATGAGATCATCCTGTCAAGCCCCAAATATCCATGTGGTGAGATGTAAAACTGTAAAACCCAGCCATGTTCCGTATGGAACCATGCACTGTCCAAGATATTTCCAAGATCATGACTGTGCCACATACGAGGGAGAAGGGGATGACATTCCAAAGTCCAGAGAACATGCCCCAGAGGAAGGAGAAGTGTTTTTTTTTGTTGATGGCTCAGCATCCATTGACCAAGAGACAGGTGAAAAACATGTAGGGTCAGCAGTAGTGAATATGGAGGAAGGAGAATATGAAGCACTGATTAAAAAACACCTGCCCATGCACTACTCCTCCCAAGCAGCAGAGCTTATAGCGTTGATTAAGGCTTTTTACGCAGCAAAAGGGTGCGCAGTGACAATCTATTCAGGCTCGGTGGACGTAACCACCATGTACACGCTGGGCTATCGAGATGGAGAAATAGTGGATTTAGGAGAGCTGATGGGTCCCCAGTACAACATGTGGAACTACTAAATAACTTGCTTGAAGCCCTTGCAGAACGCTCTGTAGTAGCAATAGTGAAATGCCAAGCACACACACAAAACAGGGACAAAATATCTTTGGGAAACACAGCTGCAGATGCAGCAGCAAAAGAAGCAGCATACCCCCAGTATCCAAGTCAGCAAGGCAGAGATTTCCAACACGGGCGGATACAAGGCACTACCCATTGCACATGTGATAGAATTGCAGTGCAGGGGACCGGCGGCAGAGCAAGAGTTGTGGCTCAAATGAGGGTGCACTCAATCACCCACAGATCTGTTATGCAGAGAGAACACAACAGGGAAGGTTGTCATGCCTATAGAGCTGTTTCATGTAGCATTCGAACAACTACATGTTCCTATGCACAGTTAAAAACAACACATAGCTGCCGATCTCCAGGAGGATTGGTTCATTCCAAACCTCCAAGAGCACCTCAATCAGGTGGTGGTCCAGTGCACCACATGCCAAGTGTTCAGCACACAAATGACCTTACGAACACTGCTTGGTACACTGACTTGCTCTGTAGGACCCTTTAGGGAGCTGCACATAGATTACATGGACATGATAGAAAGATGTACGGTGCCAGATATGTTATTGTGGTAGTGTGTCCCTTCTCTAGATGGGCGGAAGCAGGACCTTGTGCACATCCAGATGTGAAGTGTGCTGCCAAATTCTTAGGGCCTCATTCACAGAACATTTTCCTATGGCATTGCACCATTATAAAACACTTCCATGAATCAGGCCATTAGTGAGAGAGGTCTTCCCCCGATGGGGGAGTATGTGAGGTAATACGTTCAGATAATGGGACCCATTGTTTCAATTTGCTCTTCACAGAAATCACATTGATGCTGGGAATAAAGCATAAAATGTGTTCAATTTACCACCCACAAGCCAATGAAATGGTAAAGAAAATCAACGGCATTCTCAAGAGCCGATTATACAAATTGTGTACCTCATTAAACAAAAATAGAGTTTATTGTCTGCCCCTAGCACTGTTTCAACTACATACACAAACCAGCAAGTACCACCACCTGTCCCCCCATGAAATAGTTACTGGTAGGTGCATGCAAATGCCACTGTTACCAGTAAGGAGAGCTTCTCACGCCCATAGGGCAGCCACAGTTCTTGGGGAAGAGTTTAAAGAGTATCTGAAACAACACACTGGAGCCATAAAATGCTTCTCAAAAATGATTACACCACCATTCACTGCAAAAAGTGAGGCAACCACTGGGACCCTGGCTGGGGACAGCATTGCCTCATGCAAGGAGAGTTAGTGTATGTGTGAAGCTTCAGCAGGAAATGGAACTCTCCGAGATTGCATGGCCCATATGAAGTCATATACTGCACTCCATTTCTGTTAAAAGTAAAGGGGATGTGATATTGGATACATCTCTCAGATATTATAAAAACACAGAGCGATGCCACCCCAACCACCGCCCCAAACACTCAGGATGAAAGCCAGGGAACTGCCATGGTCCCTTGAAAACGAGTGATATACTCACCATTGAAAAATAGGAAATACTGGAAATAGGAAAAACTGATTGTAGAAAGAAAAGCAATGTTAAAATAATTAACTGTAAAGTGTATCTCTCTCTATCTCTCTCTCTCTCTCTCTCTCTCTCTCTGGCACCCCCCTAAATCTCTATTAATGCCCATCCAATTTTATCCTTTTTTATAGGTGCAGCGATGCTAGAATTAACACTGCTTAATGAAACCATTCAGATAGATAGCAGTTGGAGTAAAGTGAGAGCAACCGCACATACAGTTATCATTGTGGCTTGCACTTTAGTGCTATATTGTTCACCATTCTTATGTTTATTTTGTGAATGTATTGGGGAGCATCTTTTATCTCGGGCTCCCACATAAAAGAAGTGGGGAGGGGGTAAACCGAATAGGAAATAGTAATATGTTATTGAATTTAACAACATTATTTAAAAATGCAACAAAAGTAGCCCCAAATGTATTCTTATTTGCAAATAACGCAATTGAAAGTATATCTGATGCACCAAACGACACGCTGCCAGCTCCTACCATGTTTTCAGTTCAGCAGACTACCTCACAACCTAATATGATGTCTTCCTCAATGTTTTCTGAAATGTTTGATGTGTTGCTCACCCCAGTCCCCAATTCACAACCAAGTTCTATTTACCCCACTATGGCATATCAACAAGTGAATGTAAATACTGATGGTTCCCAACTGCATAGCGATGAATCTAGATTACCAGTTCCTGTTGTTCAGCTTAGATTAGTTATAAACGTTTCACCCGCCTGAACTGACCTTCACAGCAGAGATGAGCCCAGCGGACCCACGTGCACCAAGATCGACTGGGAAGCAGCAGTCAATTAGGGCCTTGCATCCCATATAGAGCAGGCCAATCTTTAGGTCCCCCACCAACCAGCAACACAACATCTGTTTTAGTCGAAATCGTCATTGATGATGCACTTGCCCGTTTTAATGTGCTGCCCGTGTTATCTTTGGCAGAGCACTCTCGGGCAGCAGAGTTATTTGCTGGCATATTGATATTATATAAACTTGGGTTTCCTTGCAACTTATCTCTTGGTCTTATTCCCTGATAGGGTGTGTAATTATTGTGACACGTGTGTGAGGTTGGTGCCTTCACCCGCCTGAAGTATTGGCATCTGTGGGTGTCAGGTCAAGGGAGTTCAAAGATAGGTTGGTAGAGCTACTAGCAGAGCTGAACAGGATACAGACATCCTCAAGATAAGTGAGGGATGCAGGGGAAATGGTTGGGAGCCTGGAGATCAGGGGAGCTGCTGCACAGGACAGATACTGAAGGAATATGTGTTGAGATGTAGGGAAGGAAGGGTGAATGGACAATCTGGCAATCTGGGGCCAAGAGAATTCTTTGTTGGAAATGAAAAGGATGACGACAATGGCACATTTTGATGAGGGACAGTGTGAAGAAGAAGGAGGGGGTAAAGAGGCGGTTGGGAGTACCCCCCCAAGTAGAAGGCTCGTAGGTGGGGCAGGTTCAGGAATAGGGTTGGCCATATGGCAGTGACAAGGAAACATTGAAGTATGAATAATGGTGTGGGAAGTGGGGTAACAGTGCAGATGCCCCTCATGCATAAGGGGGCAGGGAGGACACAGTATGTGCCGTTGCTCCAGATATATAAAAACAAACTTGATTAATGCTCTGGGTGCCCCTGGCATAGGGGGACATTAAGAGCTTGATGGTTTCTACATTGGGGACCAGCCAAGGGATATGTGGGTAAAAGCTGGGTATCCGGGAATAACCCTGAGGGATGATGCACACGATGGAGCATCATTCAACGGAATTAGAGCACAGGTGTGGGATGCGTTATGAAGGGATTTCCCAGGTACCCCTTATTTACAGTCCCTGATGCAGTGTACCATGTGTGATGATGAGGACCCAGCTACATTTATTCCTAAATTACAAGAGATGTGGAGAGCTGAAACGGGAGGACCATGGTATCATTCAATGTAACTTTTTTATTTCATCGTAAAGAGGGGTTTGCCAAAGGAAGTGCAGAAAGCGTTAGAAAGTGGCAAACCTTGTTGTCTAGGCACCTGTGTCGACACCAGTACAGGTGGAAGGGATAGAGAGTACCCAGCAGTTTGCGTGCACCACTATTGCTGAACTCTGGGCTGAAGGAGGACAAGGACAGTGGGGCAGGGGCAACAGTACCCCAGTAACAGTAGCCCAGCCCACAGTGGCAGCAAAGTGGACCACAGGAGGTAGTGCAGTGAGGAAGAGTGGGATTCCAAGGAGCAAGAGGGGGAGGTTTTGGACACAGTGGGGGCAGGTTTGGACCATCACAATGTTGGATTTGTTTGGAAGGGAATGCAGAAGCAGGTCTGCAATGGAGTATTATTATGGGACACAGCAGCAGGGCCAAGTGCCCCAAGGGCCTCAAGGGCCAGGGTATCAGCAACAGGGTCAAGGGTATCAAAATCAAGGGTATATACAGGGGCAACACCAAACCTATAACTAGAAGCCCCAACCATTGGACACACAAGTGTGACACCCGCCGCAGCAACAGCAGGGTTGTGTGGCCCCAGTCAATAGGGTACTTTGGAGGAGCAACAGTGATGGGGATAACCCCTTCTCGTTCCCCGGAAGAAACAACTATCCTGATTAGGACAGCCCACAGAAAGCCTGTGCATGTCCGGTCTTGTCAACGGGCATCCACCCTGAAGAGGAACCCTTGGTGGGGGAGGAGATAGGAGACAAATAGTTCTTATTTACGGAGGACTCAGGTGCAACGAAATCCTACATCATGGAAGGGAATTTCCCGTTTTCAGGTAAATATCTTGAAATGCAGGAAATCTCTGGGGCTATTTCCATGGTTCCGTACACTGAGGAGCTGGATGTAAAGGTGGGAGGGAAAGTAGTGCAGGCTCCCCTACTATAATCTGAAAGTTCCCTAATCAATTTGATGGACAGGGACCTGCTCAGCAAATTAAACATGACAATGGGCCTCATTAAAACTCCAGCGGTAACCCTGCAGTGCTCCTGGGGGTTTTCCACGAGACTTGCAACATTTACTGGCGCCTGGCTTGTCGGTAACAAAGGGGAGTTACAACCCCATCATTCTGGGAAGTCATGCGCCAGTAAATTGTAATTCCCCATTCCCATTGAATCCCATTGGACTCAATGGGAGTGGGGATCACTGAAGCACTGTGCTCCCCATTCCCATTTTGAAATTTGGCGGGCAGGTGCCATTCCTCCTGCCAGGTCTGACCCTGGTGGGTTGGATGGCACTCCCCTACAGAGTCGTACTGTGCGGGTCCGGTAAGAACGGTGCCAGTAGGCTTACCTGCACCGTTGTTACCGGCCGGCACAGTTGTAAGGAGGCCCAATATCATTTACAGATCGCGGTATGGTTTTCTCCAAACCTGGGATGTGCGCAATCAGGGCAATGTTGATAATACACACAATGACAAGCAAGGTGGTAGTTCACGGGACTCAAAACATGTTCAATTATGATATTACTGTGCTCATGGAGGCATTGCCTCAGATTGCTAAAAAGTGTTGGTGAGTGCCCACAGATTTCATCTTTCATCCTGTTGTTTCACCTGATGTGGTGGTGGGAACAATATTTTTGTTGGATTTACAATGATGGTTAATTTCTGACAAGAGGGTTGTCCTGCCAGGAATTGACAGGGACTGGTGTGAGTGGTGCACAGTGCTCTGTATAGATCCATCAGTACAAATAAAGGAAGTGACAGATGACGAGCTGTTTGAGAACCATGACAAAAATGGGGAGATAATATTAGAGATTTGTATCCCCTGTGACAAAATGTTACAGTACCAAAGGGTGCAGTGCCCCACAATGGCAGTACTAATTCCACCTCTATTTCTTGACAAAGACTAAAAACACATGCCTATACAGTTGTGGACTACATGATGTGGGATTACTGAAAGACGTAACAACTATGCGTATAACACTGAAGCCAGGTGCCGCGCTACCCAGGGTAAAACTATCCATTATCAAGGGAGGCAGAGGAGGGTATTAGAAAGACAATACAGGCACTACTGGACCAGGGGATCATTGTGCCATCAACGTCTCCACTTAACACAGCAATATGCCATGTCAAAAAATCAACAGGGTGCAAATGGAGAATGATTCAGGACTTGCACCCTCTAAATGATGTGGTACAGAAAGAATTTTCAGTTGTTCCAAACACTGCAACAATTGTATGCATTATCCCCAAAGAAGCCACATACTTTACTGTGGTGTACTTGAAGAATGCATTCTTCTCGATTCCACACCATCATGAGTCGAGGTACCTCGCAGCATTCGCACAGGGCAAGATGCATTTCAAACATACTAGGTTACCTCAAGGGTACTGTGAGAGCCCGAGCATCTTCGACAGAATACTGCACACTAATTTAGGGACCATACAGGTGCCCAGCATTAATATTCAGTACGTAGACAATCACAAGGTCATCACCAGTTGTGGTGTTAGGTGAACAGTTCAATTATTATTTGACCACACTAACACGTGCGATTAAATGTGTCTCTCAACAGATTGCACCTCACAGAATTGAGACAACAGACCCACTGGATGTAGCAACCCCGATGGCGAGAGATCCTGAGTGCATGACCACACAACAGCTGCTGCCTGGTGACTTTGTGTACATTCGCAATTTCATGCGTAGGTGGTACTATCCTTGGTTCCTTGGGCCCTACTAGGTGGTGTTTTGTACTCCCCTCGCTGTGAAGGTAAAGGGCTTGCAATATTGCGTCCACCTCTCTGAGGTCCACAGGGCACCTCCAGACAGCATGTCAGCACTTTGGTTATCTTAAAAGGAAGCATAGTAGTACCTGCACCCTATTTACCTCACCTACCTGTCCAGGCATGATACATGTGCGGTGTCGCACTCCGTTGACAGGCCGAAGATCAGCTGCTAGCTCCATTTCTTCTTTTTTCAGGAACTCTTTTTCTCTCTCTGTCTCTCTCTCTCTCCCTCTCTTTTTCTCTTTCTGTCTCTCTCTCTCTCTCTCTCTCTCTCTCTCTCTCTGTAAAGGTATGTCTTGTACACTCTCCTTTTCTTTGTTTTGTGACTTTTGCTTCCAATTCAGGAAAGAAGATGATGAATCTCACAAATGTAAATAATTGTTTGTTAAGTAGGGATCCAAAGTGTAGATGCACAATTGACAATATATGGGCCTATGCCTACTATGTGGAATGACCATTATTGCGGGTCTATGTATGAAATTGATGGCACTGTTGGGGCTTTATTTGGGAGGGTATGTTATAGGGGGAGGTCCTATAAGGGGGGAATTGGACTGTTTATTTAAACAGGATAGTACATATAAATGTTAATAATATTAGTGGATTTACATACAATAATAATGGAAATATATATAGGAGTAACAGCAGAGTTCATACGAATATTAGTGATTATTATAGCAGGAACAACACTACAGCAAGACTGTGTGCACAATTGGCAATGAGGGTGATAGTAAAGAGTCAGTTCCAGCAAGTCAAGGATTGTTCAATAATTCGAAACAGTATTGTGATATTTTTGAAAAGCACTGTTGATTCTGACACCCCTAAGAGCGTGCATAGAATAATTAAAATGGAAGTATGAAAAAAGTATGATAGACATCAAGGACTTTGGATGTGATTGAGGATATACCCCATCTCGAATTTAGTGCTCTTGGTATACTGAAATGAGTGGTGTGGGAAAAAAACATTGTGAATGGAAGCTGTAATGTGTGTTCTGTGTAGAAGTTAGTAACAATAGTTTGGAGACACGGCCTGCATGGCGACTGTGACATTTCATGCACCTTACCCTAATTGCGAGACAAGGGAAATCTCGAGCCAGGCCCAAGCTCCCATGACGACAACCCACACCCACAACCACTATAAAGCTCATTCATTGTTCTAATAGTGTTACAAAGATGTGTGTCTATCTACAAGGAATGTGCCCTACAAGGCCATGATCATAGACCAGTGCCTGGTAGGCATGTTATCTCACACTGGCCAGAGCATGACTTGTCCCCCCCCCTAGCAACCACGAGTTATAGCCCATATAACTGACTAAACCTCAAGATCCCTGAATTCCATGGCATCAGGTGCCCTTTGAACACCAACCCCAAAGTAACAAGTCCTGAAATGTTGAAGGAGGATGGACTTTGCACGTCTTTCAGCTACAATCATATGATTTGTATTGCAAGGTGCTGGGAGGGATAACTTATAGTTCAAAACGAGGGTGGAGACCTTGGAGCCGGATGGCGTAGACGAGAGTGAATGAAATGTGTGTGTGGAGGTCAGAGTGCACCAAAACCTCCTTTATCCCAGACTTAAAGCCTGCCAAGTGCACAGTATAATGATGAAGTAGCATTGTGTTAGGAGTGTAGTTAATTTGTTCTTTCAGCTTCGTCAGTGAGAAGATGATCTCTGCAGCACCGAGGTGATGCAATACGGATGGACTGGGCTGGAACCAATGACCTGGCATTCCTTATGGGGCAGGCGAATCCTGTATAGGCGCACACCAACCAGCCGCGCAGGTTTTCACTGTATATGTTTACATCACAATAATGATGTGTGTCCTTTTAAGCCTCTGCTTGTACCCTTTTACGGCAGAAGGTTCATAGCAGCCGAGTTCTTTGCTGTTGCTCTCATCTGTGTGTGAGATTAAAGTTTGTTATCCTTACATGATCGACTTGGGCCTTTTTACCCTAGCGTTTTATTTTTTTTTTCCCTCTGGTGTGAGCGTTTAGAAGCTTGCCTTCACCATGTTGAGAGAAAGATTTGTCTGTGTGAATGATGTCTTTTGGTGAGGACTGCACGGCTATTGGTGTGATGAATTGACTTTAGCTCTGAAGGAGTACAGGGATGAGTATTGCCATACTACTACAAAACCAGCAGTGATCTCAGTCATAAAGGTGAAACCGGCAAAACATGAATTGTACTCCTCCTTCACCTCTTTGAGGTTGTATGGGTCAAGATCAGGCTTTACTCTGAAAGATGGGTGTGAGCAAGCAAGGAAACACCCAAAACAATATTACTGTTGGTCCAGAATTAAATAAATGTTATTTATAAATAAAAGACTTACATCAAACTTAGAGGACAGGCATATTAACAACACTAAATACCCAACCCTGTAATCAAATTCACAGAATATGCAGACTCTTGGTGGAAAGGGGCACTCTCACTATGAAAACACTGGTATTCAGGCAGTTAATATTACATTTTAGTTGTATATCCTTTGAACAGCCTTCTATAAATGTAGGCAGTGTGGCCTTAATTGACACCAGGTCCCAAAGGTATATCTTATTTGAATCCTGGGTGACTAATATTAAGGGTATCCCATGACTGTTGAATTAGTTTGGATTCCCAAAGGCTGATGCAAAATGTACATGTTAGTGTTTCACTGTAATGTTGCCAAACCATATGTCAGTAACAGGGATCTCAGAAGGCATCTTCCTGCAAAGTGTATACATGTGCACTAGAGTACCAATGTGGACATTGAATATTGGGGCCTGTTTATCGCAGCATACTTTCTGGCAGAGAAAATCAGCATCATTTTCCAATAAGAAACATCAAAATGTGCAGCATTGCCCAAAACAACACAGTGTTCTGTCACATGCTCCAAGCACAATCCTTCTAAGGGTCTGGTTCATTGTCAAGGTGAAAGTATCTACTGAGGCTATCTGCATTGTTAGGAACCAGGTGAATGATGTATGTCCATATATAATCCCTGTAGGCATTTGGACCCCTACAACATCTTTGGATTCTCTTCTTGCATAGCCATTCATCTCCCGATAGGCCTGTGGTCCTTTACTTAATGAGCTATATCCAAGAGTACACCGCGCAATACATTTTGTGGGTTTTTTGTCAATGTTTCATAGTGTAAATGTAGAACCAAAATGGGTTGAAGGTTTTGAATACATCTGAACCACTGGCGTTGCTCTGGGCAACCTTCCACACCAATGTTTTTCAGCTCATCTGTGCCCTTGCAAAAGGGGTCCAGCTATATGCAAGTTAGTCAGTTATTGCCACCAACGGGAGCAGCGCAAGCCCGAACTGCTAGGTCAGGTCCTTTCTGTACAGAAACGTAAGCAACCCCAGAAATGTTTCGGCCTTGTTGGTTCGGCTTGGTTCTCCTATGGTGCAGCGAGCAAGGGACCCACATCTGGACATACCCTCTCTCAAAAAGGGAGACAAACCAGAACCAAAAAAGTGATGGGTAAAAGGTTTTCAATAAATCTGAACCACTGATCACATGATAAAGCATCCAATAATTGTGTGCTTAACATTTAAGCTACAGTACATTATGCTGCCATTCCAAGGAGTAGGTGGACATTAAAGCAGAGTGTGCATCTCCGCTTTGCATAGCTCCCTCCTCTAGGAAGAGCATTTGATTTTATGCCACAAGAGATGTTCACGCAAGCGTAAAATGAATGGATTCCACTAGAATGTGCATCACATCAGCACCTGCTAAAGACTAGACGTATACCTTTGTAATAGATTATTAAACACTTCCAGTAAAGCATATTTGCAGGCAGTGTTTTATTTCTCCCAAAGCGGAGAGTAAAAGTTAAGAGTAAAGGTGTTTGATATGATATGATAATTTATTTATATAGTGCCTATACACTATGTGTTTCAAAGCGCTTCACGACAAGGAAGGGAACAAGGAAAAATACAAAAACATTCTTACAGGCCATGAACAACAAGAACAACAAGAATACATGCACTCTTTACTGTTACACTCCACTTTGGGAGTGTCCAAAATACAATTTAAGATTGCCTGCAGGGGACCTGCATCATGTAAGTGTACACGATGGTGGTCCCCTACGTGTGATTAGCATTTCTTTTAGAACATGGCCACATTTACCTACAAGACTTGATGCACTCACACCTTTTTTCGAACATGTTGCTACTCTGAATGACGGGGTTTATAGCTCGCCAGCACATGAGCTTCCCATGCATGCAGTAGGTTTAATGTTAGTGGCGAGTGGATGGACTTTACCAATCCAGTGGGTAAAAATAGCTATGCATGATAAGATGCAAGTCTACATTCTTCTTATGTTTGGAGATCAGACCAACTTATATAAAGGCAGCAGGATCTGGAGCATGATAATGGCCTGTCTCTCGGGGCTCCCAGGGACCTGACAGTGATGCATGCACTTTCCCGGGAAGTGCACACTTGGCAGGATGCGCATCTTTAAAATCAAAACAACAGTAATTGAAGTCTAGTATTTAACGCGGAGGAATTAAATAGGGTATGGATCTCTGTGTACGTATATGACTGAAACAAAATGCCCCAGATTTCATGATGCAATTAGTGCAGCGATCAGCAATAAAGGATGGCTGTATTGCTAATCAGCTTAATCAGCTGTCAATGCAATGCCTGATATTTAGATTGCACATTTTGCGGTTATGCAGGATACTGTTCCTATGCAGAGCGGTATACAACATTGTTTGTTGGGGCACCGCAGTTTTTGTTGAAATGATTGTAGGGATATCAACAAACCTTAGGAGTGTTTCCTTTACAAAAGTTACCTGCTTGAAAATCCAGACTTTAGCAGTAAAAAACGGCTGCAAACAAATTTGCTTTTCTGGAAAATTTTAAATATGGCGACTTAATTTACAATAATGGAGTATACCATTCCATGAATTTCGATATCCTATTGAAAGTGAAACAGAAATGGTAAAACAATGGGGCGGAGTTTGAGTTCAAGGCCCCATGAGTGCCTCTTGCCTGCTGTGGATTTCAGGGTTACTAGCAAATCATGCAGATCTTGGGGTTCACTTGGACAGTTGCATTTTGCATAGCACTTTATCTGTAACAAAATCAGTAACATAGATGAATAGCAAATGAATGGAAATGTACATAAAGAACACATTTAAAACATGGAAGAACAAGCTATATTTCGGCATTCAAAACGGTTTGGTTTAAAGTTCACAATTTCAATGTGTATTAAAATACCTTTGCTCTACGATTACTTTGGAGCTTGGGATCGTGTGCATTGAGACAACATGCCTTTATAAACGCAGTCGCACCAAAGTACAATAATATAACATAGATACAATAGAGCACAATTCAGTTTTAGGAACAGTAACTTGCCTGGATAAAAAATAATTACCAAAAAAATAAATAATAAACGACAGAATTCATTCCTTTTCCTGTATAGATTTGCTTGGAAAAAAATGACTTACTATAACAGAAACTAATTATCAAGGGAAAATATATTTTGAACAAATGAAAAAGCATGAAAAACAGCACATCTAAAGGGCACACGTATGACATAATCAATAGGAGGGGAGTGTGGATGGTGTGATAGACTCGTCAGAGGGAAAGACACCGATAGCAGAAATCTGAACCCTTTTCTCTTTTGGGTTCTCAAGTTCTTCTGTAAAACTTGTTTCTGTGTACATGCCCATGACACCCATCTCCATGGAAAGGTCAGTTTCCCCAACGGCACCCATCCCCAAAAAGGCCCCCTTTCACTCATTCAAGCATTGGTGAATATTATCTACCCGCAATTCAACCCTCCAGAGACAGCATTCATTCTCCATGAGGGGTTTACTAAGAATGTTCAGTTCCAGGCCTGCTATTGGAAATTATATTCACTGGCTTATCTGTTTCGCTCACATCCAGCTCTAAGTCTATAGGTTTCAAAATCAGCATTGAACCTTCCTTTAGGACTAAGGGTGCAAAAAACAGAACGCATGGTATCAACTGTACCTCACTTGCAACATCAAGCCCTTCATCCATTATGTCCACCATAGACCTCAAAGCTTTCATTCATGATTTCGTCCTTTGCCACTTGGATTGAGGAAATGATATTCTTGCTGGTGTCCCACCCTCCTACCTGGTCAGATACTATTTGTCTAGCAAAAAAAAAACATTGATGAAATACTAACCCACAGAGCTACATGGTTTTCCTGCACCCTTAGACCCCACACACCAAGACCACATCATGCTCCAAATGCTCTTCATCACACAAGATGCATAGAAAAACAGTTTTATGAAACCCTACCATGTAGAACCTTTCATCACATTTTACTGGTGTATTGTTATGTCAGTAAACGCCTTTAATCCCCACACCCACCTTGCGCCCCTCCCCTATCATGTATTAGAACCCTTGACACTTTACCTTTGGAAGAATTCTGCAGTCTCTACAGAGCAATGGATCACAAGAAACTACACATATCACTATGCTACAAACAAAGAGATGCTAGAAGGAAAGAACCAAAAAGCCATTTCCTGCAATACAACCAGACTCTAATAATCCTGAGCTAAAACATTTGACAAAACTGAGTCATCAAACAGTTTCACTGTCTGTGCAATTCTGCAAATGTACATGAGGTTCAGGTGGCAGATTTGGATTAAGTTTGGGACACTTTCATGCTGATTAATGTTTCTGTAAACTGTGGGCTGAAGTTGTCAGACCCTTTCCTACCAGCAAATGTTCATAGTAAACAAAACACGGTCTTAATGACAGTGGACAGTACATTAACTGTGAGAAATGCCCAAATAAAATTAAATGTCTTGTTGCCTACTTTCTTGCCTCTGGCGCTTTCTATTATATATAATATAGAAACCAAAATCAACTCTGTTTTAAGCTAGCAAAAAACGAAATCTTATAAAAAAAACACAGACTGTAGAAAAATGTTATGTCGATCAGTCCGTAATTGATTTTTTTGGGGTGAAATCCATAATAACAACATAGGTACAATCAAAATCTAATACAATGAACACATGTTAATACATACAATCGAAAAAAGTAAACATTAGCACATTAGCACAATACAAGTGATGGTCAAAAACACTTTTCAGACACCCTGAGAGCAGAGCACACTAGGGTATCAACGCTATAGAAGCAAGTGATCATTGCTGCAAAATACTCCACCTTCAATTCTACAATCACCAATGCCAAGTCCGACACCAGAGACATATTCAGCATCTTCAGGGAACTCAAAACCCCTGCTAAACCCCCTTACTCTTTGATCAAAGACGAAGCTTGGCACACAAATGTTCAATCAGCAATGATCCATAAAATTGGCATGCTCAATAAAATAATCACTAACAATCGAGTCAGCCGGCACCCACCACAATGAACCACAGATGCCATTACTACCCCCTCTCACACGAGCCCCGTGACCCCGCACATCTGCTTCAAAGATGTCACAGAATCAGAAGACCTAGCCATCCTCAAGAGCCTAAACCCTCCAGGTGTAAGGGAGATTTCTCTCCCACCAATATCATCACGGACTGCTCAGCAGTCCTAGCACCATTCATCACCACCTTCATAAATGCCTCCTTCTCTGCAAAAATAATGCCCGCTAGTGTCAAGGAAGCCTATTACTAAAAAATAAAAACACACTCTAGACCCTACAGCCCCCAATAATTACAGGCCTATCACTACTGACTCATTCCAACTGAAAAGTCTAAATATGACAGCCTACCTACTAGTGCAGCACTTTCTAGAAGCTAACCACATCCTCAGAATGCGCGAGTCTGATTTCCACCCCGGCCATGGGACAGAAACAGCATTGCTCGATTGAAAAAAATCAGATGGACGAGATCAGGGACAGGTGTAAGCCTGACCTCCTGCTCCTCCTGCATCTGTTGGCGGCGTTTGACTTAGTAGATCATAAAATCCTCTGTCACCACCTTAATGCTTTGACCAACTTCTCCCCTGAAGGCTCAAAATGGATTGCCTCCTTCCAAGAGGGATTAGTCATGATAGTGTTTGCGCAGAACTCCACTGCTCTGCCAACCCTATCCTTTGTGGGGTACCTCAAGGGTTGTGTATATCTCTGACCCTCTATAACATATTCACCAGACCACTTTTTGACATCTTGGACTCCATCAGCATAGCCTAATGCAACTATACTGATGACACTCAGATTCTCCTCCCACTCACTGGCAACTATACGGAAGACTCCAACACCCTCAATTCCACATACTCCATCATCAAGGCTTTGATGGTGGCAAACTGCCTTTGCCTTAATGGGGATAAGACAGAGTTTCTGCTTGTAGGGTCGGCTGTGCTTCTTAAAACCGCAACCACCAATACTCAGCATTCTACATCGACATCAGTCTGGTCCGTGTCTCTCCTTCAGTGAAGACACTAGAGTTCAACCTGGATGGCACTCTATCACTATACCGCCAAGTAAGTTCAATCACCTCCTTGGTAGCCTATGCCACCAAATGTTAAATGCATCCATACCCTTTCTATCAACAGATAGTCACCCAACCATCACACGAGCAGTCATCGTCGTGAGGCTTGACTTTTGCAACATCCTATTCACTGGTAGCTCTACCAGAAACCTCCAGAAGCTACAAGCCATACAAAATAATGCTCTCCGACAAGCCCTGAACATCCCCAATAGGGACCACATCACTGCAGCCAGGAGAGGAACCACTGGCTTCCCATACGTGAACGTATCACCTTCTAAACCATGCCCATAAACCACACGTGTCTCTCCAAAACTGCCCTCTACCTCTCACATAAATCTCTAGATCCTACTCATCTAGGCCAACCAGGACCCATACAATCACCGCCTCCTCCAACTAAAAGTCAGACTCTCTAAAGCCAGAGGTGCAAGATTTCCATACATCGCAGCCAAATAGTGGAACTTTTTTCCTCCTACCCTCAGAGCTGAACCCTCATTCTGGGCATTCCGAAGAGCCCTCAAAACCTGGTTGTTTACATAGAGCCACACACCTATACCTGATTCCCTACGTACTGCATCTGGTAATATGTACTGTAAGTAACTTCTCTGTAACAATCCCTCAATGCCTCTGGGTCACCTCTTCTATTGTAAGTAACTGGATTGTAACAGTGCCTCAATGCCTCTGGGTTGTTTGCGTGTTGTGTTTTATAAATAAAATACATGAAAATATAATACATAAACAAAAATACTGTTATGTGAAACTAAAACCATAGTAAATTAGTTCTTATCCACTAGGCTCATTTTTAAGTTTTATTCCTCTGCCCATAATGTTGAGTCATTTTGGGTAACCATAAGACAGTGAACAGCCTGATGAGTAGTAGTAATTTATACATTTCTGTAGATCAGAAATAGCCATTTTCTCCTGAACGTTATGTGTAACGTACAACATATTATAAATGTAGTAAATCTTCTCTCATGGTTTGGCATCTTTTGCACTTGTCTGAATTACCTATGTTTAATTTATCTCTCAAAACCATGGTGTGTTTTAAAGTGTAGATATCTTGCAATCAATCCTGTGGTATTTATCCCTGATATTGCAGTTGATCTCTCTCTGGGCGATTTAGGGTTCAAGTACTACGTTGGAAAATTTTCAGTCAAATCAACAACATTTAGGTTTACTTTTGTACCTAAATCCCAAATGTAGCATACCCAGGGTAGATTATGGACACCATTTTGTAAAAAGAAACTTCTTCTATGGCTAATCTATATGATGGTAAATGATTTGAGGTCATGATCCTATATCAATAGATTAATGGTTTAAGAGCAGCTTTGAATATTACACTGTTTATCCCCCTTTCTAATCGTAGGGATAACGTTGGGGAGCTTGATGGTAGTGTAAGCATGTTTTTCATAATACATAGTTCTTTGTTCTCCAGTCAGATACCATTTGTGTGATCCCAAAACTCTACTCCATAAAGTGCAGATGAATTGGCACAGGTTCTTAGAATCTCCAGATGTTGTGAGAGCATCAAATCAAACGCTGTAGGCAAGACTACAAAGACCAGGAAAAGAGTTTGGTTTCCAAGTTTACTATATTTATACCAAAAAGAAGGTTATGGCTAAATCCCTGGTCTAAAGGGCTAATACCTGTACTCAAGCCAGTTTCTACATCAAAAAGAGAACTGTTGTCTGAAATTCAGTCTTCAATTACCTTCACAAGTATTGTGCCATAAATGTTAGCACCAATGTCTACTAGTGATATTGGACAATCATTTTGAGAATCACTATGATTTCCAAAAATGTGGTATGTTTTCCCCAGTGCAAATATTGCAACACTGCAATGCTACCCAACTAAATCATATTCATTTAATCAACTTCAGAGGGATGAATTTCTGCATCAACGTCACCTTTCTTCTCGCGCCACTATTCTTTCAATTCACAAAACCAACTCCAACCATAATTTCCATTACACATCCTCTACCCCCAGCTGCTACCTATTTCTCAGACTCAATGTCGCTATGCTTCTATATCTCACTGTCTTTCTATTGCTCTTTGGAAGGCACAGTCAGTCTGCAATAAAAACTCGTTTACCTCTGATTCCTTCTTTTCCCATTCTCCTTCCCTTGACCTCATTACCTTTACTGAAACCTGGATCTGTCCCTCTGACCCTGCAACACTTCATTACCCTGTCTACATCTTCACTTACTCTCCCTGTCCCACTGGTGGTGGTGGTGTAGTACTGTTTTCACACTCCAAACTTCCTATCTCTCCTACTCCCCCATCTCCTGCTCATTCTCCCTCATTTGAATACACAAACTCCACAATCACTGCCCCTTATGGCATACATAGTATCTCTCTTTACTGGCCAATAGGTCAATTCTTCAACCACATCTCCCAACTAATTGACTCTTTCCCTCCCATCACCACCTCATTGTAATTGGTGATTTCCACCTCCTCTCTTTATCTGCTGCTCTATCCACTGACTTTAGCTCTTTTCTACTTAACCACTCACTCTCTTCTACCTACTCTTCCCCACCAATTGAAATGGAAACTCCCTTGACCTTATTCTCATCTCTGCTCAAATCTCTGCCTCTGATACGTTTACTGCGCTCTCTCCCTCTGATCACTCTATTGTCTTTGCCTCAATCTCCACTCCTGCTTATTTCCCTCTCTTCCCATCTATTACAACAATTACTAAGGGCAGGTTCCCCTCCTCCAAACTCCCTGACTACCTCTCTGACCTTCACAACTCTCTCTCCTCTGCTGAACTCACCTTACCATCCATTGAAGAAGCCTTCACTATCATTAGCCACTATCATTAACACTGATCTGTATGCTCCCTTTTCCTCTAACTACCCGGTTAGTACAACCACTCCTAATTCATCCCCTCCATGACCCTGGATTACACATATCATTTGCACACTGAAAACAAGAACGTGGAAAAAACTTCACTCTTGGCAAAAGTCAAAACACTCCTGTGATCTCTAACTCTATCTCACCGCTCTTCAAAACTATTCCTCTACTCTTGACTCTGCCAAACATTACCTATATCTCCCTCTAATTTCATTTCAATCCCCCCAAACTTGGCAACCCCAAAAATCTCTCAACTCAATTCTCTCATCTCCTATGCCCACCTCAATCTCCTATACTATTTCTGCAAATGATTGTTCTCTCTACTTTGTGTTCCATTAACAGTACACTCGCTGATTACCTTCTATCATCTCCGTCTGCTCACTTTTTTCTAACACTTCTACCCCCCTCTTCTGCAACTATGTCTCCCTTTGTCTCACCAACTCTGATGAGATTATTGCCCTACTACTCAAGGCTAACCCTCCCTATGTGCCCCCACTGTCCTACTGTCACCACACATTGTGAAGCAGAGAGCTCCCAGTGTTGCTGAACTTCTTACTTCTCTCTTCAATGCCTCTCTTGACAATGACACTTTTTCCTCATCCTAAAAGACAGCTACTGTCATCCCTCACCTTACGAAATCTGGGTTAGATCACAACTGTGCTGGCAATGTTCATCCTGTCTCTCTTCTACCACACTATTCCAAAATCCTACATCGAGTAGTATTCAATTGACTCACTGACTTACTTTATACTCACACTTATGGGACCCTGTTCTGTCTAGCTTCTGACAATCGGTTTCTCCTATCAACGCATTGCCAACATTGTCATCATTGACCAATCACACAACTTCTCTCTCCTCCTCTCCAAATCTGCCACTGCAGTCAGACTCACCCATCTCAATATGAGAAAATCTGACATCTTCTTCCTTTCAATATTACTAAACATCTAGTCTCCTCCTTCGTCCTTTTGAGATCTGACTACTGTGCTAGTCTCATCTATGGCCTTCCCAACTATGATTTGTCATGTCTGTACAAAGTCCTCAACTTCGTAGTTTGCACACTTTTCAACCATTCTCGCTTTACCTCTGCCTCTTCTGCCCGTCGCCAGATTGCCTGGCTATCTATGAAACAAATCGTTAAGTACCTATTCTCATCATCTTCAAAACTATCCATGGACTGGCCCCACCCTACCTATCTGCTCATCTCACTCCCTACTCCCTGCTTGCTTGTTAAGATCATACTCAGCTCACCTCCTTGTCACCAGTTTAGCCTCCTGTGCTCCCTCTCATTTCCACTCTATCCCTACTCGCTCCCCTACTTTGGAAGCTCATCCTCTCCCTCTGCATAGTACTCCAACTGTACAACTATTTCTTTGCAACCTCAAAGCTATCCTTCTTTCTGAAGAACCAACCTGTTTCCTAGCACTCTACTCTACTGCATCACCCTGTTCCACTCTCCCTACCCTTCATGGACTACCCTTCAGCACTTTTCTGTCAACCCGCCATCCTTAATTCAGCACTTTCTCCACCATCCCATTCCTATTATATTCTATCATGTCCTCATCCCTGGCTTGTGTTTCCATCTTCCACTGCAACGTCTAGTCTTCAAGTCACATTCTGTCACCTGATTATAATGGACCCATTTCCTCCACTCTGTTATCAATGATAAAATCTGTAAGTGTTTTTGTGCCTGTGATTTTTAATAATAAATACATTGACACATCAATACATTTATAAAACATATGTTTGATATGTGACTGACTAGGCCTAAGCCCGTCTAGTCTTTCTGAGGTTATTGAAACCTAGCCATGAAATCCCTAATTTCAAATAATTAACCTCAGTGTACGTCACAGAAGCAAACTCAACGGAAGGAAACTTCATGAATGGCTAATGCATGACTGACTCTTCCCCATTCCTACAGGATTTTCTGAAGTGTATGTCTGTCATGCATTTCCTTTGTTGTGATAGTATAAACCTAAATAATACATAATGAATTGAACCTTGAATGATGAAAAGCAGACCCGGGCATGAGTCACATGTTGCAGACCACGATGCCCACTTCAAATTTGCTAACTTAATCAATTTTCGAAGGATGAAAGTGCAGTTGTTTTTATCCAGATCTCAGCAGCAGGTGCATTAACTTTCTGAGATATGTTAACGCATATTTTAATTTGTTATGAAATCTGGATAGAATTCACAGATTCACCCTTATATCCAGCCTCTTATCACCAGACCTTTTGCTTGACCTTTTGCTCCCTTCCTGTAGTCTTTGAAGTTATTTTATGTTATAGTTTTTTTCAGGAAGTAACATGAATAGGTTTGATCCTGAGAAAACAATCTGAGCCTGCTCAGCCTCTTGTAAAAAGAAAGAAAACTCTGCAGTAACAAACATTCCTGCCTAAATCTAACTTGCAGATTCGCAGGAGACTACTGATCATGTATAAGAATGTTCTCCCAGGCCTTCTCTCTAATAACATACTGAGGCCTATCAGATTGACCCCAAAGCTGCTGAACTTCAGGAAGGAACCTGAAGACCCCTCTTTTTAAGGATAGCCTCAATAACCACTGACTTCCTGAAAGCACTTGGTCTACTCCATCACCTTCCTCTGCTCTGTAGAAAAAATGTAGGCTTCGCATTTCAATATGTAGACTCCGCATTTCATCATTCACATTTTAGCAAAGGTTTGAATTTTAATTAGGGCCAAGGGTGTGAGACTCATAGATGGACTCAGGCTGAATCTAAATAGATGCCAATAGATGCCAATGCACAAAACAAATGCTAGAAAATGATCACTTTGCTCCATGATGCCATTTTAATGGGCTGAGTTGCACTAGAAAATAATGCTAACATGAAACTAATATACTAATTTACCCCTGTCCATTTAACATATAATTCCCATAATAATATGTAGTGCAAATCAATCCATTATATAAACTGGATATAGATTGACAGATAATGCATGGTTTTCTTGGACAGACAAATGAACTTCAAGCGTGCAGGCTGAATCTGCGCTTTGTGGTAAGATGAGAAATGTGTGGATCCGTTCTACTAAAAACATGGCATTGTATTGGAGCAAGTTCAGCAATGCAGTTTGTGTTTCAGCTAAAAGGCACAGAGGAAATCACATTATGTTTTAGTGGGATGATCTGGTAAAAGGGAGGTGCTTTTGAGTGACAGGGGGTTTTGTGAAAAAGGTTTGTAGAGAGAAGGCTGGGCATTTTCATTCTTCCACTCACTGACGAAGGAGGCAGTTCTGGTTCCTGGGCAAACTGAGTCTCTGGTGCTTGCAAGATGACTGACAGGCAGGGCTCTGACTGTCTCTCTCCTGGGTTGGCAATCCTTAGAAAAGCTGCAGTCTCGAGCAACTGTATCTGTAGATGACCCTGAGTCGGGGAATATCGCCAACTTAACCTAGGTAATTATGCCATTAATTGAAGGGTGTGTGAAGAGCATGTTGATACTATGTAGCATAGATTAAATAATTCAATTCATTTGTAGGTGCTGCATTAGCAATAAGAAGTTAAACGTGCATGTAAAACTGTTTGTATTTCTCTCTGTTTTGCTGCAAGTTAAAGTGTATTAATCGTACCAACTTTTGTTGCAAAGTAAAGGCTGTTAACAGGCAGGGCTCTGCACATTATTGCAGATATATGGCCTCATCACGAGTTGGGCGGTAACGTCGGCGCTAATAGTGCTGGTGCTATCTGCCCTTCTGCCAAACCCACCGGCGCTATTAGTGCCGGATCATGGGTTTGGCGGATTTGGAAGTTCCCATTCCCCATTGAGCCCATTCGGGAATGCCCCATTCCTCATTGGGCTCAATGGGGAAAATTTGTGCTCATACCGCCGGCTGGAAATCCGCCGGCGGTATGAGCGTGAATTTTTGGTGGATTTTACCCCAGCTCAGAGCTGGGGAGAAATCCGCCAAAGCCCTGATTTGGTGGACCCTAAATCCGGTGGTAACAGCCCTACCGCCGGATTTAAGGGTTACCGCCAAACTCTTGATGAGGCCCATAGTATTGAAATTAATTGCAGAAAAAAAACTTGCTTATGTTGTGAATTACAACGTGGGCGTACGTGTCACTCTGTGTAATTTGCATATTTCTAGATTATGATAACAAATATTAATTTGAAAAGGTAATTTAGTCTCATTGGGCCTCATTACGACCCAGGCGGTAAGTTACTGCCTGGGTCGTACCTTTACCACCATGGCGTAAACTACGTTTACGCCATGGTGGTTGGCGGACTTACCGCCCCATTCCGAGGTTGGCGGGGCGGTAAGTCCCCAATCCCCATTTACCCTTCCCCATTCCCATTTTTGCCCCATAGGGCATAATGGGAGTGGGGAAGGCGTTAATTACGCCACCGTAAATTACGGTGGCGTAATTAACAACAAGGTCCCTTAGCGCCATGGATTTTAACACCTGCTAAAAGCAGGTGTTAAATCCTCCATGGCGCTAAGGGACCTCGGAATCAGGCGGTAAGGGTCGGCGCTGTTTACGCTGCCGTAAACCCCTTACCGCCTGGGTTGTAATGAGGCCCATTGTATTTTTCTGCATTCAGTCTCATTGGTTTGGCACATAGGGAGATAGAATGTGTGATATTAAATATCAAAGCAAAGTTAGTCACAATAAATTGGAGAGGATCAATTTATGTTTTGTATTTCAAGTGCATGCTTTATATATATATATATATATATATATATATATATATATATATATATATATATTGATTTAGATATATATATATATATATATTTCAGCCAAAAGGGCATAACAGTGATGTTGTAGGTAAAACATCTCAGGAGAACATGAGCCATTTTTTCAGAGTGTACTAAGTTCAGTATTTGCTTATCATTAGTGACCCTGGTGAAAAAATTATCAGGCAGTACTCTGAAATGAGTCTAACCACTATAAAAATACCACCATATCAAAATACCACAAAACACCATGGGCCTCATTACACGGTAGGCGGTGAACCATGGCGCAATTAGCGCCATGGTTCATGCCGGTAAAATACCGGCACCGCCTTGGTGGAAAGGGGAATTACCACCCCATTCCAAGGTTGGAGGAGCGGTAATTCCCCCTTCCACCATTGCCCTTACCCATTCCCATTTTTGCCCCATAGGGCATAATGGGAATTGCGGTACCGTAATTAGCTCCCTGGGTCCCTTTGCGGGTTGGTTTTTAACGCCTGCAAAAAGCAGGTGTTAAAATCCCCAACCCGCAAAGGGACCTCGTAGTAAGGCGGTAAGGATTTACCGGTACCAGTAAAATACCGGTACCGGTAAACCCTTACCGCCTACCGTGTAATGAGGCCCCATGAAATACTAGATATAACCCCCAAAGAATCTCCAACCGCTCTCACTGTGTCTCTCTCTGTATATTCTCCCTATTATTATTATTATTATTATTATTATTATTATTATTATTATTATTATTATTATTATTATTATTATTATTATTATTATTATTCTACGGCACTCCATGTATTTCCGTTTATTCATTTTTATTTTATTTGAATGTTTGTAATGTGCTGCTGTACACAGAGGGTCTCAGAACACCTTGCATGGTTCAAACGTTTGAAAAGGTGGGATTTGAAAGAAGAAGTTACACAGTGTTTTCGGGAAAGGATAGGAATATTAGAACATACAAGTTATTGCAGGTTTCTAGCAAGGTACAACATACATGCACTTACATACACTTCATTAGTGGGTTTTCTTTCTTTAATTCACAACAATCTTGCAGTGTTATCCTTATGGGGCCCATTTTATGTTAAAACCATGAGAGCAAGTAATTGGCATCACATTCATCTCTTCTAAATTGATGTTGAGGGGTGAATGCACATTTAAAGAAAAGAAAAAGTGCATGCTGATCTCTAGGGTACACTGCATGACATTGTATCATGTTTATCTCTAAAATATGAGACACCAAACAATCTAACAAAAGTTATCTTTGAACATGTATCGTTCTTGGAGAGTGGTCTTAAGCATCAATCAGTATGTGGATCTATAGATTAAGATTCTGTATTCTTGCATAATGATGACTGGCAATGAGCAAGGATTGAAGATTCAGAGACATAGGCCCTCATTACAACACCAGCGTTAACCAAAGGCGCTATTAACACCATGGTTGCTGCCGGTATTGCAATGAGTCCGCCAATGGTAAATGGGGAAATATCGCCCCATTCCAAGGTTGGCGGGGAGGTAATTCCCCATTTACCATTGGCCCTTCCCCATTCCCATTTTTGCCCCATAGGGCTCAATGGGACTGGGGAAGGCGGTAATTACGGTCCGCAAATTGCAGTACCGTAATTACCTCAAAACTCCCTTTGAGGGTCCCTACTTTAACGGCTGGTCCAAACCAGCCGTTAAGGTCGGAAGTTGCAAAGGGACCTCGTAATCAGGCGTTAAGGGTTTTAACGACGCCGACACCTTTTACAGCGCTGTTAACCCCTTAACGCCAGTGTCCTAATGAGAGCCATAATAACCTTTTCACCTACTTCTATGAAACATAGCATGAACAAAGGTGCAATCACTGTTGCATTCTCAATTGAAATTGTGCAGCTCAAACTAGGTAGAGCAACAACAAATTAATGACATTATTTTTAGGACGCCCTTGACAGCGCAGGAGCTGTTGTTCTAACAAATGGCCATAACTGAAGCTCCTTTTCTCTCAGGAAAGTACACTGAGAGGGAGACAGTGCAATCCAACAACTACATAAATCTTTTGCCATTTAGTGCTCAACCATGCAGTGTTGTTTGAATTCTTGTGGTTATGCATTGAGGGATGTTAAATAAACACCAACAATTGTATGGTGGACTCAAAAGGCTTGAATATGCCCTTATAACTGCAATACAAAAAAAGAATTAGCACTTTAAGCCAAGTCACAAATCCCTTACCTTATGAAAACAGATAAAGCACCCTACTCTAGCTCCACAGGAGTTGAGGGGTGGAGAGAGGTCTGGACCCGGCCCTAACCCTAAATGATTCCCCAGCAAAACTGGGCCAAAGACCTACGTTTCCCCCATGATCTCGTATGGTAATGTGCATAACAGTAACTCCAGCCTATGCTCACCAGGATTATTTTACCAATTCTGATGCTGGCACACGAGTGTGAGAAGAAAACTCAACAAGCACCAAAATGAGAGAAGAGAAGCTATGAAAAGCTGAAGCTGTTACAAGCATGAACAAAGCTCCAGCGCCAAAGAGACTGATTACCACATTGGAGTGGTTAATTAGACGAGACACTGGCTCCAGCCAAAATCAGCACAGCCAGGTAGCAGCACCAAGTGGCGGCTCATCAAACAGGAACAGCAAAATACATCTGTAATTCTTAAATCAAAGTCTCTACACTAGGTCACTATGGACTTGAGAGGGGAAGGTTCCTCAGAATTACCATAGCGGACCCTGCCAATGAGTCCCCAAGAGCAAACGTTGGCATCACTTTTCCATCAACACCACGTCTCCCAGACAGCAAGCACATCCTGGCGAATTTTGTGACTAAACCCCCACTTTTAATGATTATTTAACAATACCAATCCAGAGAGGAAAAGGAAGCAAGAAGAGTAGTCATGTTGCCAACTGTCACCAGGGGAGGGATATATAAGCAGGGGACAAAAAAAACAGAAAGTGAGGTTGGCCTACATGAGTTCAGAGGAGGAGGTGGACAGTGAACAAGAGACTAGCAGGAGGAAGGAAGGTGTGTCAGATTGTGGAGGATGGTTTTGTATAAGGCGAGCCATTGGTTTAGGATTGATAGTAGCGTGAGTGGATGTGGGTGTGAAATGTGTATTTAGAGAGGGCAGTGTAAGGTGCTAATTAGAAGGCTGGTACAGAGTGAAAGGAAGCTGATTGAATAGTAGTGTGGGAGGAGGAGGAGTAGAGTAGGAGGAGTGTGGAACAGGAAGTAGCAGTGTGGGAGGAGGAGTAGTATTGTGGGAGGAAGAACAGTGGTGTGGGAGGAGGAATGGTAGTGTGGGAGGAATTGTAGTATTGGTACAGTTGGAAGAGTGGTGTGATGAGGCAGGGCAGGAGCATGAAGAGTAGAAGGGAAAGGTGATGGTGCAAGTGGGACCAGTAATATTACCAAGCAGTTGCAAGGCACACTATCCTAACTTTCCCAATTACAACATTAACCTGTGGTGAGAAAACAGGAAGTAAGAAAATCCCTGAGGGTGATAGGGAGCCTGCATTGAAAGGGACCACCTTTGGTATAACTAACCAGTGCTTACAGATGCATGGGCTGAAGAGGAAGTCCGTAAGGAGACAAGCGAGAGAGGGGTTGCCATTGGGCAGACACATCATGTTATAGTGACCCTTGAACCATCTGTGAAACTCTTGAGTGTTGTCTGTGCCATCTATGAAACACAGCACTGTGCCACCCAACACCCATCCATGGAAGTTCACGACCAGTTCAGAGTCAGATAGGCAATGCATTGTGGGTATGCAAACAAGCCCAAATATTAATACTTTCTTCCAAATAAATGTTTTACTCCAATGTGCCAAACCTCAAGGATCAACTAATAAACCAGAGATCAAGACACTCCTCTTCAAGGATGATTCCTCCAAAACACAAACCCTCTACTCCCCACCAATGCTGAGAACTGGAGACTGGGTGATCTGTTTCCTTAGCAGGTTCCTAATGGATTCCTGGTTACGAAATCATGTGACCTTCATTTCCCTAAACTCCTGCGTATTGATCCCTTTAGGTCTGCTTCACTAGCTTTATAGTATCCCTTGTGACTTGTAAAGTTCCATGTTGCTTCCCAAAACTAGTTCCATGCTCAATAAATTCCCTAAATAACCGAATACCCTAATGTTATTGGTCATGGGCATGTTCCTCATTACTCCATTCCCCCATTCCTCCTCCCTGTCTCGCAAAAACCCAGCCTCAATATTTGTGTCTGTATAGCCAATTATACCCACAACTCTCGTCCTTATCCCAGCACACAAGTACACTGTGTTGCACTCTACTGTGTACCAGAACTCCACTACCCCTGCTTCACTCTTACTTGTCCTAGTACTCCATTACTACCCCACTATCCCTGCCTGCCTCCTATTAGTCGTGGTCCCCCATTAAACAGCCATTGCCTCTGCCTCCCTGTTTTTCATCCCAACCTCCAATTAATAATCCAATACCACTCCTGTCTCTTGCTCACCCCAGTATCCCATTAGTAATCCATTACCCCCACCTCCCAGTGCCCCATTAGTAATTCCACCATATCTGTTCTCTTTGTTGTGGTACCTCATTAATGCTCAATTACCCTCAGCTGCATCATCATCCCATATTCCCATTAGTACTCTATCACTCCTCTTGCATGCATCCCCATAACAATCATTTGTGCACACCCCCATCACTGTCCCGTTAATGTATTCCATGTCACACTTCCTCACATGTACCCCTATCACACTCTCTAGGGCACATCTGCATCAGCCTTACTCGTGTGCATCCCCTGACGGCCTCCATTGCACATATCCCATCAACATCCCTTGCACATATCCCTGTCACTCTCACTCGCATGCATCGCTGTTACCCTTCTTCGCATGCATCCCATCACACTATTTCACATGCATCCTCATGATACTCCCTCATTCACATCCATGTCACCCTCCCTTGTGTACTTCATCATCATCTTCCTTTGTGCACTATCCATTGCCCTCCCTCCCACTCACCCCGGTCACAGTCTTTTCTGTGCAGCTCTCTCACCATTTCTTACATTCCCGTAAATCCCTCTCATGCACATTCCCTGTTAGTATACCTCGCCTCATTCACATCACCAGCCCTTACACTCATCCTGTCAATGGCCCATGGGTGCATCCCTGTCACCATCTCTCCTACCCATCCCCATCAGGATCCCTCATGTGCAACCCTGCAATAGCCCTGTGTGTACCTCCCCATCACAGTCCTTCACATGCATCTCCATCGCAGCCCCTTGCACTCATCCCATCACAGCCGCTCATGTGCATTGTCCTGCCATTCCGGTCACAGTCTCTCATGTGCAGTCCCATCACAATCCCTGATGCCCATCGCAATCACAGTCATTTCCGTGTACTCCTCTCACAGTCCATGATGTGCATCACAACAGCAGTTTCTCTTGAGCATCCCTATCACAGTTTCTCGCAGGCATCCTCAACACAGTTCATCGTGCATATCCGTTTCACAGTTCATCATGAACAGCCTCAATACAGTACCTTGGCACATCCTTGTCAGAGTTGCTCTCGTGCATCCTCGTCAGAATTGCTTGTGCACATCCTGATCACAATTCCTTGTGCACATCCTCGTTACAGCCAGAGAACATTTCCTGTGACCCACAGATACGCAACAGGAGGTCTCTGTTATGTGGAGCTTAGAAACTCTCTGATAAAATTGCATGTGATATAAATTATGATTAACAGTTTAGAAGATAATTGTGGCACGGCTAGCATTTCCTATGAGCTAGTCTCTATGGATCTGGGATTTGATCACAGGAAAATCAAAAACTGTTATTATTAGTCTATGCAAAGGACAATTGATGGTACTGGAATAAGGGGTTATATCACATTCTCTAGTGTTGGTGTTCATTGCAGGCAGGAACATATCAAAGAGGCCAGCAGTGTTGGGGACAAATGAAATGTGCTAAAATCCCTGAGCTGCTAACAGTTGTCTAGAGCACAACCCACCCCCCTAATACCTCTCCACCTGCTCTCTCTCTCTCTCTCTCTCTCTCTCTCTCTCTCTCTCTCTCTCTCTTTTTCTCCTCTTCTCTCTCTCTGCGAAGATTGTGACAAATCTAGTAATCTGGCTTTGTCAAGAGGAGTTGGGAACCCCTGTCAGATGATATTAGGAGGCTGGCCAGGTGTAAATGTAGAACCAAACCTAACCCTGAGGTGGATGGTGGCTGCAGGTAGGGCCCTAATTCCTGTGCCCTCCTCCTCCGTGTGATAAGATGTGTTTTACAGACCATTGTTCTGTACAGACTTGCATACTTTACGAGATACTTGCCAGTGTCTTATTATTTGCAGAGGTCCCACATTTGCAATAAAGAAAACCCAGCAATCCAAAGTGACATGGCCTGCCTGCCCTTGGAATAGACACTGTGGCGCCACTGCAGGCATACACTAGCGATGGTAACCAAGGAGAGAGAGAGGCTGTTTCCGTAAGCTGCACCACAAAGGATCTTGTGGAGCTGCTGGAACACACAGGCAAACCCACACACCAACACGAAGGCCCCCTAGACCAGTGGGTCCAAGAGAGGACACACCCTCCCTTGGAAGTTATGCAAGAAAACTCCACGGAGCAGGGTCCCGGAAAAAGGGCAATACATTTGATGGGGAGTGTCTTTTACTTTTATCTATTATAGTCAGTAAAGGACTCAATTTTAGAAGCTATTGTCACATGGCTTCAATACTGTAATAAAAATTAGTAAGGCACACATATGATTACCTGACAGGGTTAATAATTTAGCTAAACATTAGTCTTCTTCTTCTTCTTCTTCTTCTTCTTCTTCTTCTTCTTCTTCTTCTTCTTCTTCTTCTTCTTCTTCTTCTTCCTTTTTGCGTTTAAATATGACGCAGATTTAGAGTTATGTTGCCAATTGGTATCACGATATGAACATGCTTTAGTCCTATGTATTCATCAAACATAAAAGAATAGAAATATAATGATATGATATGATCGTTTATTTATATAGCGCCTATACACAATATGAATGTGTGATACCAAGCAGCACATGTCCTTATGGTGTCCAGCAGCTCTCAAAAATGCAGTTATATTCTGTTTGATAACAGAAACAGATAATCTCTAGCAGATGTGGATTTATTTAACCTCATGGACAATTTCAGCTGCGGTTTCGTCTCCAGGTTGCATGTTCTGTTTCTCATCTGCTGCTTGTTATATGTGGTCATTATGTTGTCTTCTTTCTCTACAACATTTTCGAGCTACCCTCTTGAGTTCTGAATTGAGTTTTTTTAATATTAAAATTTAGAAGTTATTTGTACATAAATTAACCTTCGATCCCACAAATAACAAATAATATGTTAGTCTTAGGCATTAGAAAGTCTATCCTTACTAGTATAACATATCCAACCTATGGATCAGATGAAAACTGGATGCCTAGATTTGACTTGGTGAAGCCCAAATATTAATACTTTCTTCCAAATAAATGTTTTACTCCAATGTGCCAAACCTCAAGGATCAACTAATAAACCAGAGATCAAGACACTCCTCTTCAAGGATGATTCCTCCAAAACACAAACCCTCTACTCCCCACCAATGCTGAGAACTGGAGACTGGGTGATCTGTTTCCTTAGCAGGTTCCTAATGGATTCCTGGTTACGAAATCATGTGACCTTCATTTCCCTAAACTCCTGTGTATTGATCCCTTTAGGTCTGCTTCACTAGCTTTATAGTATCCCTTGTGACTTGTAAAGTTCCATGTTGCTTCCCAAAACTAGTTCCATGCTCAATAAATTCCCTAAATAACCGAATACCCTAATGTTATTGGTCATGGGCATGTTCCTCATTACTCCATTCCCCCATTCCTCCTCCCTGTCTCGCAAAAACCCAGCCTCAATATTTGTGTCTGTATAGCCAATTATACCCACAACTCTCGTCCTTATCCCAGCACACAAGTACACTGTGTTGCACTCTACTGTGTACCAGAACTCCACTACCCCTGCTTCACTCTTACTTGTCCTAGTATTCCATTACTACCCCACTATCCCTGCCTGCCTCCTATTAGTCGTGGTCCCCCATTAAACAGCCATTGCCTCTGCCTCCCTGTTTTTCATCCCAACCTCCAATTAATAATCCAATACCACTCCTGTCTCTTGCTCACCCCAGTATCCCATTAGTAATCCATTACCCCCACCTCCCAGTGCCCCATTAGTAATTCCACCATATCTGTTCTCTTTGTTGTGGTACCTCATTAATGCTCAATTACCCTCAGCTGCATCATCATCCCATATTCCCATTAGTACTCTATCACTCCTCTTGCATGCATCCCCATAACAATCATTTGTGCACACCCCCATCACTGTCCCGTTAATGTATTCCATGTCACACTTCCTCACATGTACCCCTATCACACTCTCTAGGGCACATCTGCATCAGCCTTACTCGTGTGCATCCCCTGACGGCCTCCATTGCACATATCCCATCAACATCCCTTGCACATATCCCTGTCACTCTCACTCGCATGCATCGCTGTTACCCTTCTTCGCATGCATCCCATCACACTATTTCACATGCATCCTCATGATACTCCCTCATTCACATCCATGTCACCCTCCCTTGTGTACTTCATCATCATCTTCCTTTGTGCACTATCCATTGCCCTCCCTCCCACTCACCCCGGTCACAGTCTTTTCTGTGCAGCTCTCTCACCATTTCTTACATTCCCGTAAATCCCTCTCATGCACATTCCCTGTTAGTATCCCTCGCCTCATTCACATCACCAGCCCTTACACTCATCCTGTCAATGGCCCATGGGTGCATCCCTGTCACCATCTCTCCTACCCATCCCCATCAGGATCCCTCATGTGCAACCCTGCAATAGCCCGGTGTGTACCTCCCCATCACAGTCCTTCACATGCATCTCCATCGCAGCCCCTTGCACTCATCCCATCACAGCCGCTCATGTGCATTGTCCTGCCATTCCGGTCACAGTCTCTCATGTGCAGTCCCATCACAATCCCTGATGCCCATCGCAATCACAGTCATTTCCGTGTACTCCTCTCACAGTCCATGATGTGCATCACAACAGCAGTTTCTCTTGAGCATCCCTATCACAGTTTCTCGCAGGCATCCTCAACACAGTTCATCGTGCATATCCGTTTCACAGTTCATCATGAACAGCCTCAATACAGTACCTTGGCACATCCTTGTCAGAGTTGCTCTCGTGCATCCTCGTCAGAATTGCTTGTGCACATCCTGATCACAATTCCTTGTGCACATCCTCGTTACAGCCAGAGAACATTTCCTGTGACCCACAGATACGCAACAGGAGGTCTCTGTTATGTGGAGCTTAGAAACTCTCTGATAAAATTGCATGTGATATAAATTATGATTAACAGTTTAGAAGATAATTGTGGCACGGCTAGCATTTCCTATGAGCTAGTCTCTATGGATCTGGGATTTGATCACAGGAAAATCAAAAACTGTTATTATTAGTCTATGCAAAGGACAATTGATGGTACTGGAATAAGGGGTTATATCACATTCTCTAGTGTTGGTGTTCATTGCAGGCAGGAACATATCAAAGAGGCCAGCAGTGTTGGGGACAAATGAAATGTGCTAAAATCCCTGAGCTGCTAACAGTTGTCTAGAGCACAACCCACCCCCCTAATACCTCTACACCTGCTCTCTCTCTCTCTCTCTCTCTCTCTCTCTCTCTCTCTCTCTCTCTCTCTTTTTCTCCTCTTCTCTCTCTCTGCGAAGATTGTGACAAATCTAGTAATCTGGCTTTGTCAAGAGGAGTTGGGAACCCCTGTCAGACGATATTAGGAGGCTGGCCAGGTGGAAATTTAGAACCAAACCTAACCCTGAGGTGGATGGTGGCTGCAGGTAGGGCCCTAATTCCTGTGCCCTCCTCCTCCGTGTGATAAGATGTGTTTTACAGACCATTGTTCTGTACAGACTTGCATACTTTACCAGATACTTGCCAGTGTCTTATTATTTGCAGAGGTCCCACATTTGCAATAAAGAAAACCCAGCAATCCAAAGTGACATGGCCTGCCTGCCCTTGGAATAGACACTGTGGCGCCACTGCAGGCATACACCAGCGATGGTAACCAAGGAGAGAGAGAGGCTGTTTCCGTAAGCTGCACCACAAAGGATCTTGTGGAGCTGCTGGAACACACAGGCAAACCCACACACCAACACGAAGGCCCCCTAGACCAGTGGGTCCAAGAGAGGACACACCCTCCCTTGGAAGTTATGCAAGAAAACTCCACGGAGCAGGGTCCCGGAAAAAGGGCAATACATTTGATGGGGAGTGTCTTTTACTTTTATCTATTATAGTCAGTAAAGGACTCAATTTTAGAAGCTATTGTCACATGGCTTCAATACTGTAATAAAAATTAGTAAGGCACACATATGATTACCTGACAGGGTTAATAATTTAGCTAAACAACAGTCTTCTTCTTCTTCTTCTTCTTCTTCTTCTTCTTCTTCTTCTTCTTCTTCCTTTTTGCGTTTAAATATGACGCAGATTAAGAGTTATGTTGCCAATTGGTATCACGATATGAACATGCTTTAGTCCTATGTATTCATCAAACATAAAAGAATAGAAATATAATGATATGATATGATCGTTTATTTATATAGCGCCTATACACAATATGAATGTGTGATAACAAGCAGCACATGTCCTTATGGTGTCCAGCAGCTCTCAAAAATGCAGTTATATTCTGTTTGATAACAGAAACAGATAATCTCTAGCAGATGTGAATTTATTTAACCTCATGGACAATTTCAGCTGCGGTTTCGTCTCCAGGTTGCATGTTCTGTTTCTCATCTGCTGCTTGTTATATGTGGTCATTATGTTGTCTTCTTTCTCTACAACATTTTCGAGCTACCCTCTTGAGTTCTGAATTGAGTTTTTTTAATATTAAAATTTAGAAGTTATTTGTACATAAATTAACCTTCGATCCCACAAATAACAAATAATATGTTAGTCTTAGGCATTAGAAAGTCTATCCTTACTAGTATAACATATCCAACCTATGGATCAGATGAAAACTGGATGCCTAGATTTGACTTGGTGAATATTGACTTACTTCGGCAGGAGGTTAATTACAGCTCTAGAGTGTTCTTTGCCAAGTTCCTTCTCTCCAAAAATGCAACATATTAAACTGTATTCGGAAAGACACACGAACAACCACCAACTGCACCACAAAGCACCACACATAGGATAAATACTATATGACACTATACCAATGCATATTCAATATGTTAACATACAAAGAGGTTTAGTACAATAAAACAGACTAAGCATCCAACATTTTATATTAATAAAATGGAGTTACCATCGTCAGAGAAATGAAACCCATATTCACAGAAAGCATTAGCGTAGTTGCCACTGATGTTGAAGTGCCAAATGTGCATGAAAGCAAACATGCCTTTTTCACATCCTGGTGAGATTTTAAAACCTTTGCAATTGCATAAAATAGCACTCGGAATTACTAAATATTTAATTTAAATGTGTGGTTGAATGAATGAGGTAAATATGAGTTATAACAGAATCAGGGATGTAAGAACACTAGCAACTACAAGACAATGTACCAACAATGGGCACACAGTTCAAAAATCAACTTTGAAATGAAAACACAGTCCAGTCAAATCACACGTGCATGAATTGCATTCGCTAATTTACACAGGTTTAAATGTCAAAACAGTTTGAAAAACTGTTTGAAATAGACAGAATTGGAATGCAGTTTTTATGCTGGGTGACAGATGCACATCACAGGGACAATGTGAAAGTGAAAGGGTGACTCTAAATTAATGACAGGATGAGATTATCAATGAGAAAGGACATTTGTTTTTTAAAATAAAAGCAGTTGACAGAGAAAATCGATTTGGAAAGGAAAGGACAAGTTTCACTTAAACTAGATTTTAGTGGCTAGAAAGGAGAAATGCCACCCGTGAATAGAAAAATTACACTGCAGTTGTAACCCTTCACGCAGTGTGCCTTTTTTAAGGGAGAATTAATTTATTTAATCAAAATAGTACTAAGGACTTACACAAAACAGAAATGAGTGGGAGAATGGCTCTAAAACTTAGAAATCAAGGATAGGGTGCACAGAGGATTCTGACAGTTTTCAGGATTTTGGCTAAGGCAACTATGGGATTTCTATGGGGTGGAACCTAATACAAGGTACAGAGCAAGGGATGCAGTCTGTGGTTTTTGGGGAAGGGAAATACTCACAACAAGCACTTGAATGGGGTATTTTGGACAGAGCACCAGGTTTCTGGACAGCAGGGCAATATCTGGTTACTGATCACAGTGGCAAGCTCTCCCAGAAGAAACCAACTGGGCAATGGTCTGGTCACTGCACAGCATCACCTCAACTGGATGGATTGGGTAGCAGGGCAAGCAGGCAGCACTGGATAATCCCAAAGAGGGTTCAGCCACCTTTCCCCCTGAGTTATTGCGATGTTTAGTGGGGTTTCTCTGGATCAACGGTCCCTCCTGCATAGGGTCTGCTATGTTCTGGCCTGGCAGTGGAATCTGGAATCTTGCAGGATGAATATGCGATGTCTCGATACGCAGGAGCTGGAAAATTCAGAAGAGTGTGTCCTTTGCCTATGTGAGCTTCCCCCTTTTATAAGGTGGGTGACATCACAGAATTATACAATTGGGGTGGCTTTAGCTGGACATGCCTCTAACAACAGGATAGGTCAGCCTATGTATGTTGCCTCCTCCCTAGAAGCAGATTGGACTCAAGGAGGGGATTCAGTTTTATGGGGTGTGTTTTTATGAGGTACAGAGCCATCCCACATTCCATTTTGCCAAAAGTCAGTTATGACATAAATTGCACATTGGCTGTCAATTGACAATGCGGTTTTCTCTAACATCTAGACTTTAAACATTATTTGCAGCTCTAGTCAATTTCTTATACACAGAAATCTGTTCACGGCAAACGTCTACTGACACTAACATATGCACAGAGAAATAGGGCTTCTTGTGAAGAGTTAAGCTATGATATTTTGTTGCAAAGAAAAGCATTTTTCCGTATGGCTTGAAGTGAAGTTTCTTTGTTATTTCACAGATCTTACATAGCCTATCATTCAATGAGAAATGCCCCCTTTTTCGGAAACACTACCTGAATATGGAGGGACCTAGCTGGGTCTCACTGGATCAGAACTGTCTACTGTTGAAAACAGTGGAAAAGAGCATCAGGGCGCAGTCATTTTAAATGTAAAATTTTCCTTTTTCAATGGGAAATGTTGAACTAGCAGCATAGCAGCGCTGCTTTTCAATTATTTTCTTTGGTGCACATAAGGAAAACACTGACAGCTATTCTCGGGGTGTTCCAGGTTCCCTCTTGCCCCATATGTGCTTGGCAAAGACAGCACAGCCATCATTTTTGTATCTGGCAAACAAAGTTTTGATGCGCGGCAATGGTGCTTGATAGAGCCAGCACAGCCATTCTGCTGGTACTGCTGAATTGCAGCTTGGTGATGGAGGGGAATTCTGCTGGGTTGGTAAATGTACCCCACAGTGTAGATAACAGAGGTAGATGGAACGGGTATGAGGAACACAACACGAGGGGTAAACGTAGTGTTAAGTGAATTACCATCAATTGGTAAGACTTTCTTTGAAGAAAAAGGTCTTCAGGTCCTTCCTGAAGTGTAGTATAGAAGTGGACACTCGTTTCAAAGACAGACTGCCTAGCATTGAACAGCCTGGTTCCCATTTTTTCTTTGTTGCAGTTTTTTTTATTTTGCTGGTGATATTGTGGCATCTGCTGTTGTGCTTGCCTCTAGAGCTGGTACGTTTTTCAGCCAAGAGAGTGGTGTTTTTGTTGTGACTGCTTTGTAGATGATGTAAGCTGTCTTCAACATGATGTTTGTTTGAAGGGGTAACCAGTGAGGCCTCTTCAGGATGGCAGTGTGATTTCATTTTCTCAGTCCTATGATGAGGTCCAGATGGGAGATGGCCAGGGCTTTGACAACTGATCTCCAACTTTGGGGATGTAAGTATTGGCATTGCAGAGGAGCATTAGCTTAAAACATGCTGCGTGTGTCTTTTTTCAGGTCACTGCTGATGGTAAAGCTAAGACGCTTTGCTCTTGGTGAGTGTTGAGGTCATCAAGCTTCATACCAGTCAGCCAATTCTAGACTTCAACATGCTTAAGAGAGTTTGATTGGAGAATGAACTCAGTCTATATCATTCTGAGCTTCTGGAAACATACTTTAAATCCAGACTGTGATGAGCAACATACAGTGCTTGAGTTGATGGGTATTATTAATGTGATTGATATTTAGGCAAAGTTATCTGCATTCTGCATAGTGTATAGAAAGATGATTTCCCAGATGTTCCATGCAGAAGTTACATAAGACAGGGATCAAATGGAACCTATTGGTACTCTAGAATTCACAGGGGCGATGCTAGGGCATGTTGGCACCATGTGGATGTGATGGCCTCTGTTGAGGAGGTAGGAGGGACCACTTGCAGGACTATTCCATCAAAGCCCCTACGTGTGGCAAGTTTGGTTAGGAGGGATTAACCATCAATGTTTGCAAAGGCAGCAGAGAAGTAAAAAAGAATGAGAAACAGATGCGTGTGGTCACTGTGCTGCATCATGTTTGAAATCTGGATTGGTAGATGGAAATAGGGTAACTTGATCAGTAAAAGAGTGTTGTTAAATCACATAAAAGAAGCACGAGTCTCAAAGTGATGTAGGCAGTGATGCACAGAGAAAGGATACCAATTCCCTAGTATTGATTTTCAAATATTCTGAAGATATGATTTCTATGGGTTTCAATTTGTGGTGAAGTGTTTATCACTAATTATGTTAAATAATCAATTTCCTATACAAGGTGGTATAAACCTCTGGAAATTATTCTTTAATGGGATTCAATATGCCTGTATCATCAGTACATTTGATGATGAACTTTATTACAATAAATTGATATATCAGGAGATTAGGAATGCAACTTTTCGCATAACAGGTCATGTTCTTTTGAGGCACAACATCATTTGTATATTTATTTGTTGACTTTAACATTTATGCTTGCAAAAAATCCCATGCCATATTAAGATAAACTGTTCAAACTGGTTGCACGAACATAGGCCAGTATGGCAATGTTAGAACGCTCATTGTGTTTGTTTGCCCTTAGTGGCAGGAACAAAATGCCAACCCACTATAAGAAAACATGTCGTTGCTGAACAAATGCCCTTAATTATTAGAACATTCATTGTGTTGGCTTTGCCCTTAACACTGGTGTAACATGTCATGGCACAGTAAGAACACATGCCTTTGTTATCTGCAGAAATGCTCCCCAACCAATGTAAGGACATTCAAGGTTTAAAATTCCCTGCCATAATAGGAAATTGTATTCTTGCTGGCTGTGTACGCCAATGCGCCCTTATTTCCCAGCCACACACACACAAATTCATACACATTCAAACAAGCAGTCAGCCCAAATACAGATTTTCTATCAGGCAATCATTCACACACATCTAGAACATTCACACTGTATTGTTATTCCATGTGAACTCACACCCATTCACACTGCACCCTCATGTGCATACTCATATATACAGACCTTGCATGCACATATTCATAAACACACCTCTGACATCCTTGCATGCAGGCATAGTCTGTCTCCCAGGCTCCAGGCAGATAGGTACCACGAAGTATGTAGAGCTTCCTGGATCCTACCATGCGTGGTGGAGCCTGAGTGCCTTCCTCTCCTCGACGACATAGATCTAATGTGCAGGAAGGCTCAGGAGCACCTCTAAGCAGATTTGGCCTACAATTTCCCAGGCTCCAACCCCATTAGCCATGCAATGCTGGGAAAGCAAAATTAACTAGCCTTGCACGACCTATTGGGCATGCACAGTGGGGAAATTCAGAGAAAAAGGAAACCACATTTACCTTTACATTTTCATTGGCTCCTCAGTAAAGATTGGTGCATAGGCAACCATCACACATTAAATAGAAGCTGCTCCTGTACTGCAGGCTCTACACCCACTCCTTGACACTCCACATGCTCACAGATAAACCACCATCTGCTTACCGCTGCAGACCTTGTCATGTCTTCTGATGATTATTGCTAATCTCCCCAACCTTGTGTGGCCTTCTGCACAAATGATGATCACCCGTGAGAAACAATTTAGGAAGTGCCAAAGGGATAGGAAAACTGACATCCAAATTCGTAAACAATGCACCTAACCTGTGGACTGATACTTCATCCCCACCCGCAAACAAAACAGCTGCTCCCAGAACGAGGAGTGAACAAACCAGGAGAGCCTCCTCCCACTTTTTGAGGCAACTAAAAAACACACCCAATGGGTAAGCCACCCCTTGGTACTGATTCCCTTGCTTATATGATGCATTTGGCTCCAGACTCATGCCTTCTGCTGACCTGAGATTATCAAAGGGCCCTCTTCTTTTACAGACTTACTTTGTTCTTTTGCCAGCTCCTTTGCTGGTCCCCACTCACTTTGATTGGACACAACTACCCACTACCAGTTTCCCCGTGTATGGCTTGTCCCCAGGGTTCTCCACCTCGTTATCCCCCATTTCATTAATGTCACCTATGATGTCTGGGACATTCCTTTTCACTGAGTTCTTTCAGATTCCTTGGAATTGCAAGATTTGTCATGGTTCACTATTATGAAAAACTTGATTTCATTTAGGTCATTCCTTTTGCAGTCTACTATATATGTTTGCTTGCATCAATTGACTTTTCCCCATGCACTATGCAAATTTACACAACAAATTAAAAGAATAACTTAGAAACGAGTTTGGCAAACAAATCTAGCAATTAAAGACTGCGATGAATTGATTGAATTTGTCCTTTCTCCCCTAGGGGGAGTCTCCCCCTTTGAGGCTAGGGAGGTGAGCCGACTTTGTGAGACCATCCCTAGGGGTCTGATAAAGTGGGACCTCATTGGGAGAGACTCTCCTCTTAGGGAACAAGGACTCCAGTTCCAGTGAGGAACTCCCCAAGCTATATCTCATAGTGGCATATATGGGACTGTCAGATATGAAGAACACTATAGAAGCCAAGGACCTGGAAAAATATAAATAAAACATATATATTTGCAAACAAGAAAGTGGATCTGTCGCTTTAATGCGACCTCCATTAAACTGTGATGAGTAGACTGAAGAGTGAGCATCACACTCTGAGACGAGGCAAAGTTAAGAGAGAATAGACAGTCTAAGCAGTGGAAGCCCCCTTAGGGCCTCACGCCTGTGAGAGGTGGAGCAGAGGAGAGCCACAGAGCCAGCAACTTTCAAAAATGGCCTGAATGTGAGAACAAAACACTGGACTCCCAGCGTTTATACATAGTGAGAATCTGAGAAGATGGACAGCCAAATACTGGTGGTGGCGTGACCACTACTCTTTTGTGGGGGCATTGTGCCCATTCAATGATGCTGAAACCCCAACACGGAGGCATCAATGAGGTATCCACTTAACCGCAGCCATACCTGATCCTGAGGAAAGAAAGGACCGAGAGCAGGACGCTGGCGGAGACACGAAGAAAAAGAAGCAGAGCCAGCAAAGAGAACCTGAGCCAGGCACAGTGACCTTCCACTGGAGAATCAAAGGTAACAGGGAGAACGGGAGAACAAGGAGGATGTCCAGGATTCATTATGAAGCAGGGGAAATTTGTCCCTGTGGAATTGACAAGACATTGACAGGCCGATTCATGGAATTAATGTGCGCCAAAAATTCCGGCGCAGAGGTGCCAAAACATGCGATTTGCAGTAAAAGTGTGAAAATCGCAGAGCAACTGCGAAAATCGCATGGAAAACCAGCGCACATCGATTCATGGAAGTCCGTGCGCGAGAAAAATATTGGATGTGCGCTGAAAAAGTGCGCGGCGCACGCCGGCGCACAGGCCATCCAACGGCGTGTGCCATGGCTGCTGCGAAATCGCACATAGCGCGGCGCACATTACAAAAGTAGGCGGAACACAGGGCGTAACACTCGGAACGGGGAACAAAGCGTGAAAATATGGGCATCACGGGGGAACGCCCACACGCTCGCCTACAACTCGTGTTCATGGAATCGAATAGGGCAAACCAGCGCACGGTCAAAGACGCGCACAGGGCAAACAAGTACGCCACAAGAAAGCAGGCGGTAGCGTCCCTGCGCCAGAAATAAATGTGCGCCAAAATGTGCGCTAACAAAAAGCACCCATACACAGCTATGATGAATGATCCATACAGTGGCCCAATAGGACAAATGAGGTGCAAAGGGGTACCGACAAACACGGACACCCGCTGGACACCCGCTGTGTGAAAAATAGCGTGTGCGTGTATTACGGGGTTCGCGGGAAGTTCCACACGAGATTGGCCTGGGCACGTGTATTCCGGGGTGCGCGTGAAGTTTCCCACGCAAATTAGCAGGGTACATGTATTTCGGTGTGCGCGTGAAGTTCCACACGCAATTTCAGCAGGGTACGTGTACTCCGGGTGCGCTGCAAATTCCACACGAGAATCCAGCAGCCTACGTGTATTTCGGGGGTGCCGGGGAGTCCCACACGTGAATTGGCCGTGTGGGTCCTCCCAGCTGTTCCCTCTACACCCTCCACGGCCCCTGCAGGCAGCCCACACCACAGGGGACTACCCTGCACCCCTGCACATGTCCCGCAGGCAGCCCATCCACCATGGCCATGCCCCCCCAGCCAACCCACATGTCACCTTGCACTACTGCCCACCAACGCATGTCTCCCAGCACCCCCACCCCCCCAGCATCCAGGGGCACCGTCCATCAGGCCCCCACTCATGTCTCCCTGCACCCCCACCCCCCAGCACTGTAGGGCACCCTTCACCAGGCCCCCACTCCTGTCTCCCAGCACCCCCACCCCCCAGCACTGTAGGGCACCCTCCACCAGGCCCCCACTCATGTCTCCCTGCACCCCCACCCCCCAGCACTGTAGGGCACCCTCCACCAGGCCCCCACTCATGTCCCCCTGCACCCCCATCCCCCTGCATCCAGGGGCACCCTCCACCAGGCCCCCACTCCTGTCTCCCTGCACCCCCACCCCGCAGCACTGTAGGGCACCCTCCACTAGGCCCCCACTCATGTCCCCCTGCACCCCCACCCCCCTGCATCCAGGGGCACCCTCCACCAGGCCCCCACTCCTGTCTCCCAGCACCCCCACCTCCCAGCACTGTAGGGCACCCTCCACCAGGCTCCCACTCCTGTCTCCCTGCACCCCCACCCCCCAGCACTGTAGGGCACCCTCCACCAGGCCCCCACTCCTGTCTCCCTGCACCCCCACCCCCCAGCACTGCAGGGCACCCTCCACCAGGCCCCCACTCATGTCCCCCTGCACCCCCACCCCCATGCATCCAGGGGCACCCTCAACCAGGCCCCCACTCATGTTCCCCTGCACCCCCACCCACTTGCATCCAGGGGCACCCTCCACCAGGCCCCCACTCATGTCACCCTGCACCCCCACCCCCCTGCATCCAGGGGCACCCGCCACCAGGCCCCCACTCCTGTCTCCCTGCACCCCCACCCCCCAGGACTGTAGGGCACCCTCCACCAGGCCCCCACTCCTGTCTCCCTGCACCCCACCCCCCTGCATCCAGGGGCACCCTCCACCAGGCCCCCACTCATGTCTCCCTGCACCCCCAGCCCCAGCACTGTAGGGCACCCTCCACCAGGCCCCCACTCATGTCTCCCTGCACCCCACCCCCCAGCACTGTAGTGCACCCTCCACCAGGCCCCCACTCCCTGTCCCCCTGCACCCCCACCCCCTGCATCCAGGGGCACCCTCCACCAGGCCCCCACTCCTGTCTCCCAGCACCCCCACCCCCCAGCACTGTAGGGCACCCTCCACCAGACCCCCACTCCTGTCCCCCTGCACCCCCACCCCCCAGCAGTGCAGGGCACCCTCCACCAGGCCCCCACTCATGTCCCCCTGCACCCCCACCCCCCTGCATCCAGGGTAGCCTCCACCAGGCCCCCACTCATGTCCCCCTGCACCCTCACCCCGCTGCATCCAGGGGCACCCTCCACCAGGCCCCCACTCATGTCCCCCTGCACCCCCACCCACCTGCATCCAAGGGTACCCTCCACCAGGCCCCCACTCATGTCCCCCTGCACCCTCACCCCCCTGCATCCAGGGGCACCCTCCACCAGGCCCCCACTCCTGTCTCCCAGCACCCCCACCCCCCAGCACTGTAGGGCACCCTCCACCAGGCCCCCACTCCTGTCTCCCTGCACCCCACCCCCTGCATCCAGGGGCACCCTCCACCAGGCCCCCACTCATGTCTCCCTGCACCCCCACCCCCCAGCACTGTAGGGCACCCTCCACCAGGCCCCCACTCATGTCTCCCTGCACCCCACCCCCCAGCACTGTAGTGCACCCTCCACCAGGCCCCCACTCCCTGTCCCCCTGCACCCCCACCCCCTGCATCCAGGGGCACCCTCCACCAGGCCCCCACTCCTGTCTCCCAGCACCCCCACCCCCCAGCACTGTAGGGCACCCTCCACCAGACCCCCACTCCTGTCCCCCTGCACCCCCACCCCCCAGCAGTGCAGGGCACCCTCCACCAGGCCCCCACTCATGTCCCCCTGCACCCCCACCCCCCTGCATCCAGGGGCAGCCTCCACCAGGCCCCCACTCAAGTCCCCCTGCACCCCCACCCCCCTGCATCCAGGGGCACCCTCCACCAGGCCCCCACTCATGTCCCCCTGCACCCCCACCCACCTGCATCCAGGGGTACCCTCCACCAGGCCCCCACTCATGTCCCCCTGCACCCCCACCCCCTGCATCCAGGGGCACACTCCACCAGGCCCCCACTCCTGTCTCCCAGCACCCCCACCCCCCAGCACTGTAGGGCACCCTCCACCAGGCCCCCACTCCTGTCTCCCTGCACCCCACCCCCCTGCATCCAGGGGCACCCTCCACCAGGCCCCCACTCATGTCTCCCTGCACCCCCACCCCCCAGCACTGTAGGGCACCCTCCACCAGGCCCCCACTCATGTCTCCCTGCACCCAACCCCCCAGCACTGTAGTGCACCCTCCACCAGGCCCCCACTCCCTGTCCCCCTGCACCCCCATCCCCCTGCATCCAGGGGCACCCTCCACCAGGCCCCCACTCCTGTCTCCAGGCACCCCCACCCCACAGCACTGTAGGGCACCCTCCACCAGGCCCCCACTCCTGTCCCCCTGCACCCCCACCCCCCAGCAGTGCAGGGCACCCTCCACCAGGCCCCCACTCATGTCCCCCTGCACCCCCACCCCCCTGCATCCAGGGGCAGCCTCCACCAGGACCCCACTCATGTCCCCCTGCACCCGCACCCCCCTGCATCCAGGGGCACCCTCAACCAGGCCCCCACTCCTGTCTCCCTGCACCCACACCCCCACCCCCCAGCAGTGCAGGGCACCCTCCACCAGGCCCCCACTCCTGTCTCCCTGCACCCCCACCCCCCAGCAGTCAGGGGCACCTGCCAGCAGGCCCCCACTCAGGTCCAACTCATGTCCCCCTGCACCCCCACCCCCAGCACTGTGGGGCACCCTCCACCAGGCCCCACTCATGTCCAACTCATGTCTCCCAGCACCCCCACCCCCCAGCAGTCAGGGGCACCTGCCAGCAGGCCCCCACTCCTGTCCCCCAGCCAACACGTCATCACAATCTAGATCCCTGGCCCTTATGGGCAGCCTCCACATGCCAAACACCCACCCAAGTATTGCATCCACCCACTTAGAAATGCCAATTACATGATACAACCCCAATGGCAAGTATGTAAATGAACACATCTCCCTCACATACACACAATGGGTGTCAGGGAATGTCAAAACCCATATCATGACATGCATGAAAACAATGAGACGATACTACACATTGAAGTATGATGAAAAAATATGTATTAAAAGCAACATAAATGGAATCAAAAAGAAACAAACGAAAATGTGAATTAAAAACAAAAAGCAGCATGTCCGTAAAATAATGTAAAACCACAAATCATAATCCAAAGGAAAGGTGTCCAAATTTACAGTTCAGAAAAGTAAATCCAATGGAAAATTAAAATCAAAAACCATTGCTCCATGTGTAAAATCAAAATGAAAAAAAAAAAATCCCAACAGTCAACTATATACAGATAAACAATCCAGGGTCCATGATCCCAACAGAAGAAATGAAACTTATCTAATAAGACTACCTAATAAAAAATGACTATATGCAAAAATGTGGCCCATTGTCCAAAAGGTCCAAAAAATATAAAAAAGCAAAGGAAACCTAACACTAACTACAGAACTATTTACAAGGGTAGCGGGCTAGTCTGACGGCTCACTTTGGGATGGTCCGGGCCAGGGCATCATCAAACTCCTGCTCAATGTCCCGGAGGTGGTCCTCCTCCATGGCCCCGAGGGTCCGCAGGGCCGACGACATGTTCACCTCCAACTCCCTGCGGATTGCCTCGAGGCACTTGGCCTGCCTCAGGGCCCTCCGCATGGAGTTCTCCGCCCTGACCACTGTGAGCCGTGCCTCGTCTGCCCGCTGCCGCTCCGCATCTATGGCGTGGCCCAACAGCTGCCACACGGAAGACACTTCCCATCCTGGGTCCTCCTGCCCTCCGGCCCATGCCTGCCCCTCCAATGTCGAAGGCCCCGAGCCATCATGGCTCCCACCTCGTTGCTGCTGCTGCTGTGCCTCTGCCCGTGCCCTGGCTCCTGCTGCCTGCACATCCTCCATCGGCTGGGGTGCAGTCGTTGATGTGGCCACCCCTGCTGGATGTCCGACTCCCGACTGTGGCAGGGATGCCTCCTCCACCAGCCTGGCCGCACTGTCAGAGGCAGCTCCACAGGGCACCCAGGTGACAAATGGGTGAGATGATGGCACGGAGGACGACTGGTGCATAGGGTGTTCAGATGAGGAGGGGGTCGGAGCAAGCTGCAGCAAATGGAGGAATCCGGCCTGGGTGACCTGTCCCAGTAGGCCGACGAGGTCAACGAGCCATTCAAGATGACGTGCAGTCTCCTCATGAAACGACTGCAGGTCACCTCGCATGGCCCGTTGACGCAACGCCACACCAGTCAGGACAGGCTCAACCCATACCTGGATAGCCACGTCCGCAGGCAGAGGAAGGCCAGTTGTTGTGAGCTCATCCCCTGCCTGAAAACGGGTCTGGACGTAGGCATCCGCTGGTGCAAGATGATGCAGTGAAAGGATCAGGGACAGGATTGCACACAGGCACCTCCGCGGCAGCCTGTGCTGCCTCCTGTCCCTGGTCCTTCACTGCACCACTAGCACCAGTGGAATCCCCACCTCCAGACCCCGTCTCTGTCGCATGCACGGCCTCCTCCTCCACTAAACCCCCCACCAACCTGGATGACTCCGTGCCATCTTCCCCCTTTGGGTCCTGTGGGGTCCCACCTGCCCCTTCTGCTGCTGAGGAGTCCAACTCCAACCTTTGCCTCTTGGACCTCCCCCCGGCAGCTGCGGCCCGGGACGTGGCACCAGACTCCTCACTCCCTGACGAGATCACAACCTGGGAGGGGAGCCGGGCCTTGCATGTCCGGCTGGCGGTGCGATCCCCGCCGCTGTGCTCCACAGCAGCTTCTCCGCCCTCTTCATCAGTTGACGCTGCAGACAGGGAGAAATAAAACGCAGGCATCAAGGCACTGTACAATGGACACATACACACATGACAGTTGTACATGAGTGGCATTGGCAAACCTCAGACATGGCATCACAATCGCCAACACACATGTCATTTCAACTCGCACACATGAGCCATACCACAGCCATATCGCAACAGCCAGCACCATCCATACACATACAACAGCATGAGCAGGCAAAGGTGAGCCAGACATCACATGCAACACAGGGAGTGCACTACACATGCACACACACCACCACACTTGCATGCATGTGTACACCTCTGCCAACTGTCGCAGTGTTCAGATTGGCATCCATGTCACATCTGCCAATCAGGCTTCCACATCCCGCTGTCACATGCATCCATGTTGCATCACTGTTGCACCCTTGTCAAATAGACACACATGCACATGTACACAGTGCTGATACATGCAGCTGAAAACAACATCCATGTGTGACATCACGAACATGCCTACTTACATACACATTCATCCAAAAATGTGTGCCCACACAACTGCATTTGGCATGCAAGCCTACACACACAAGCACCATCCATGTCTCACACATGACTGCCCTCGCACGTGTTAGCCTCACGGCCCTGTACACCCCCCCCATACTTGGCCCCATAAAAACACATGTGCAACCTGCACACTACTGGCACATCACCACACGCACAGCACACAATCATGATGCATGTACACTTACCGCTCGACTCCAGATGGGTCAGCCTCTCAAGGACCTGGACGTGGAACGCTGGTGATATGCGTTCCAGGACCCTCATCTGATCGTCCGACAAGTGGCCACGGCGCCCCTTAGTATCTGCTGCCTTCAAGAGGTGCCGGGCCTTGTTGAGGGTCCTGGACCTGAAGTCCTCCCAGCGCTTCTTGACATGATGGAATAGTCGGACTGCCACCCCCTCCGCGTTGATGGCAGTCACGATGTCCGTCCAGATCCGAGTCGTCCTTCCTTGTCGGCGGGCAAACTTCCGAAGAGGGCATCATACTGCCCCAGGAATTGCTCCACCAGTACACCAACTTCGGTGGCAGTGAAGCTGGTGCCCCTCTGCCTCTCTGGCCGGGGGTTGTCAGTGGTGCCAGATGTTGCAGTGCCCGACATGACAACCCCACAGGAGTGGGTGGGCAACTGGGTCCTGGGGCTGGTCTGTGGAGCGATGGAATACCAGTCGGGAGTCTTCGGTTCCAGCAGGGGTGGTCACAGCAACAGCACCCCTGGCTGATGTGCAGGCAGCAAATGGCAGGGCACGTGGGCAGCAGGCAATCAGGCAGCAGCAGATGGCAGGTGGGAGAGTGCTCGGGGCACTGGGGGGCAGTAATTCGGCCTTCTGGGCAGGAACGTGGTCTTCCGTGTGCTTACGCCTGGCCAGCTTGATACGGAGTGATTTGGCATGTGAAAATCCAGCACGTCTGCATGTAATTCGAGGAAAGAGCCTTAGCGCGTAAATCTGTAATTCTTGTCGGTTCACACGCGATTTACTTCACGTCGTTCCAAGTTCGTACTCCCTGTTACCTCTGACAGCTTTTTCTCTTCTTGTCTTTTTCCTGGGCCTGTTTCCTCAAACAGTGTTCACTTCTCCTGTTGTCCTGCCTCCTCAGACAGCATACAATTCTTCTTTTGGCTGGCGTGTTGCCAACGCGCACACACGCGTATTTTTCACGCGATATTTCCTGGCAGACGGTGAGTCGCGCACGTATTTGACATCTGTGCTTGCCCGTGTGTTGCCTACCCCTTCAGAGGTTAGTCTAGGCTGCGCGTGACACGCATACGTTCATTTTTGTGTTTCTGGGTGCCACAGCGTAGTGCAGGTTTTCTTTTCCACGCACGTGGTCTAGGAGGGGTTGCATGCACATTATCTCCCTTTTTTTCGGGGTGCCTGTGCGTTGCGTGACCTGTCATCTTCCCCCATGGGTCACATAGAGCCTTGCTTGAGCACTAGGGAACAAATTCCATCTAGTACCCTACCCCTTTGACCCTCAATTGCCCAGAACAATAGTTTACTGCAACTCCGATACGCACAACAACATTAGTGCCATGGTTGGGAGGCGAGCACGCGGTAAGGGTGGCAAAGGTGGGCGAGCCACAAGAGGTGGCCGTGGTGGATACGGTAGGGGACGTGGCCAGGACTTGCAGGGTGCCCCTAGCCCCCCATGTGTGGGTGACCAGTCCGGGACACCCATGCCCCCCCCCCCCTGGTTGAGGGTAACGTGGCTGACACCATCCCTGCTCAGCCCTTGTTGGACCAGCCCATTGTGGAACCAGACCTGGCACAGGGTGACTCCATGGATGACTTCCAGGTCAGCAGGTCTAGGCCACGTGTGGCGGTGCACGTTGGTGTCACCAGCCCACGTGGATCAGGGGCAGCTATGTCATCTGCTGCCCCGAGTAGGCAGGGTGGGGAGGCTGCAGGGGCAGCTGCGGCTCCATCCACCCCAGCTCTGAGTCTCCCAGCCAGGACAGTGTCATTCCTAGTCCATCCTGCTGACGTTCCCCCTGACTACATCACACTTCAGCTAATGCCTGCACCAAGTCCCATGGTGAGTGTTCATTCCCACACTCCTAGTACACAGTCCACCGGGGCTCCTGCCCCTAGTGTCCAGAGCGGCGTAGGACACTCAGTATCACCACCACCTTCCAAGCAGAAGAGGAAGAGTGCTTGTCCAGTACAGGCTGATGCCCCAAACATGGCTACACAGTCTGGCCCACCAAGGAAGCCCAGCTTCAATCAGGCCGAACTTGATGCACTTGTGGAGTATGTGTCCGCACATGACAGCGAAATGGTGATTACTGCAGGATGCAAGACCACCCCTGCACAATGTCAGGCACACTGGCAGACCATTGCGGAACTCATAAGTGCCCTTGGATTCGTGAGGTGCACAGCTAATGATTGCTACAAGCGCTGGAATGACCTTAAGCGCAGGGCAAATAAAAAGCTGGCCTCAAGTCATGCCGCAACCCTAGTGACTGGAGGTGGGTCTCCGGCAGAGGACATAGAACTCACTCCACATGAGTATGTTGCTGGGACCTACATCACGGAGGAACAGATCCAAGGCGTGGGAGACCTGCCAGATTACGAGGCATTGTCCGGTGAGTGCACATGCATGTGTGTGTCATCCATGTGCATGGTGTGTGTGTGAGTGCTTCTGATTGAGTGCCAGGTGAGGGGGTGTGTGCCTGAGTGGTTTGGGTCACCCATGTGCTTCATCCAATACATTCTGCGCACCAGGATTTGGGTGTTGCATTATCCCTTCTGGCAACAGTAGACATTCAGCCCAACCTCACGCCAGTTGCCCTTGAAGTGTCATCTTGCCACAACATAGTTGCATATTATTCTGTGTTCATTCAGGCTGATTGTCTGCATTCCACTACTTTCACTAGGCATTTCTCAGTCCTATTGTCACATGTGTGACATGGCTAGGGTACATGCCATCTGTGTGATGGCATGTGTCATGTATGTGTATTGGACATGCCAATCACAGGCCAATGTGTGATGGAACTGCTAGGCAGCATGCAGCAAATTTGTTGGTCTTCCATCTTGGGGTCATCAATGTGTGCCACTTGCCTCCCCTTCATACGCAGTGACAGTGCATGCATGGGAGGGTTATAGTCATGTGGGACATGTGTCAATGAAGTACTGTTTCTGTTGCTTCTCAGCCCTAATTGTGTTCCATGGTGCTAATGCCTGTTCCCATTTCTTTTCTTTCATGTCTTTGCAGGGGATGACGCACTTGATACTGCTGGGGTTGTGGAGATGGTGCAGACCCAGGAGGGGTCTCAGGCCCGACCGGGCACCAGTGAGGGACGTGGTGTGGTGGTGGGTGAGAACCCACACTTGCTGCAGACCGTCATCTCAAGGGGTATCTCTGGGTGCACCTCCCCTGAGCTCTATTCAGGTGTCGATTCGGATGATGAGACCTATGTGCTGGAGCAGGTAAGTGTTTCTGGGAGGGATTCTGTACTGTCCAACCCACCTGCACCAGTAGTAGAACCCTCAATGGGGATGTCAGTGTTGGTAGGTCCGCCTTTGGTGGTTACGGATGCAGGGTCACACTCCACTACATCTGATCCTGTTCCTGGGCCAGCAGATCAGAGGGGGAATGCAGTCCTGCAGCCTCAGGCAGTGCCGGCACAGCAAGGCGCAGTTCGCCTTGCCCCAGACAGGTGTGGTGCCCGCTGACGCGGTGGCTGTATGCCACCTGGCAATACCGCATGGGAGCAATCCATATACGGTATGGCAAACCAACAGGCAGCATCAACTGAGATGATGGCTCAGGCCATGGATAGGGTGGCCACTTCCATTGTCCCCCAAGAAAGGCTAATTGAACAACTACAGCAGGCAACAGATTCCATTAGCCAGTCACACAGGGAGGACATGTTGGCGTCCAACAGGGACAGGCGGGCGGCACTGGAGACTCTGCGGGAAGCCATTTCTGTTGAGTCCCAGGGCCACAGGGAAGCCCTGAGGGTGGAACTCCGTCAGCTCAGGGCAACTCTGGTTGAGCTTGAGGCTTCAGCTAACACGAGGACAGAACAGCAGCTGGAGCGGCTCACACGTACGCTCTCAGCTGAGATGCAGGCAACTAGGGAGGAGGTCCGGGCATCCCGTGAGTTGTTGCATGGGGACCTCCGCACAATTATCCTCCAGAACCAGACCTTCCACACCCGCATGCTTGCTGCCATGGAGGACCAGACTAGGGCTTTGCGTGGGCTGCCTCCCATAGTGCCACCACCTCCTGATGCAGCTGCAGAGGGTGAGGAGAGCGACAGCAGCGATTCTCCCACAATAGGGTAGCCGTGCAGGCCATGAGCCCATGGAGGTGTTTTTTTTCTCGCAAGATCCACAAAGGTGAGTTTTGGTGTGCACCCTGTCCTCGGACCTCCTGGGTGGCCTCCCCCACCCCCCCCCCGGGCCCATTCATGACCATTTTTGATTTTTTTTTTTTTTGATTTTTGATTCTTGATTTTTTGGACAGTGTGTTGCCTTGTGTGGCTCCCGTGGGCATACGCTGTATTGTGGCTGGGCACATGCAGGCTTGTCCTGAATTTGGGTCAGATGCTTGGGTTTGTGTGACACACACCCCTCCTGCTTCCCGTTTCCATGGGCTTGCAAAGGGTGTGAGCAAGTGACATTGACTTACAGGTTGATGTTGGACTCCCATTTGATGTGTGGGCAGCCTGTAATCAATACTGTGTATACATTCCTAGTGCATATTGTTGTATTGTACACTGCATGGTGTATTGATATGTGCCTCTGCATCCATCTCATCCTCCTAATTTGCAGGTCCATTTCTCATGTCTTCACAAGGCGGTCTACTTTGGAACTGGAGTCCATGTTGTAAGCAGTGCACCTACACTTTTGCGTGGCGCTAACACTGTATAGTTGGGAGTGTTCAAAGTGCTGGCATTATCAGGTAGTGAGGCTACCATTTTTTAAGTCCGTACTGTCATGTTTATGGTAGGTTGGAGGTTGTGTAGGTGATTGGTATTATTGGTAAGTATTTGGTAATGTGTGTTGTTGGTCCTGCATTACTGTGAGCATTTCATGTGTGACCAGTTTCCATTAGGAACACTGCAGTTGGTGACACTTGGGTCATGTTGTGGGGATTAATTTGTTTGCTCTCACATTGCATGACATGCCATGGCGTGTTGTGTGGCCGTGCCGGGGAGGGGTTGGGTGACATGGCACTGTTCTCATGTAGTATTTTGCAAGTGGCTATTCATTTTTGCTGCATGGAAGTGTATCTTTTGTTGACACTGCATTGGTGGTGTTTGTGTAGGTAGGGATGGACACATTGTGACACTTCCAGATGAACAATCTCAGGCTGCTATGGTTCTGACAGTTGACTGTCCCTTAATTCATCAGAATTGTCAGATTGAGTCATCATTGATTGTCAGATGGTATGTGCCAGGGCTGTGTGCACTCCACCGGGGTGTGCTTTCTATGTGAAGTAATTAGCCACCAGCTGCATACGGGCTGCCTCACCCTGTGCCCTTTCCCCTCCCATGCGCAGCGGGCGTGCATGTGGTTGGGGATGTGGGGGCACCACCATGTCCACAGCCAGGCCCCGGCGTGTTGCAAAATTGTGCAGGACACATGCTGCCACTATGATCCTGCACACTACTGGGGGAGCGTATAACAGCTGCCCACCAGAACGGTCAAGGGAGTGAAAGCGTGACTTGAACACTCCGAATGTGCGCTCTACTATGCCCCGTGTTGCAATATGGGCTGTGTTGTATCTTACCTCGGGAGGCGTGATGGGGTTCCGAATTGGCGTCATCATGTGTGTGCTCAGAGGGTAGGCACAGCCCCCTGGGGAGGTGGGGATGGGGATCATTAGTGGGGTATTGGCATTACTCTGTATCTGTCATGCATGCGTGTGCTGTGGCATTTCTACTCACCAAGCAGCCATGCATCGCCATGCCGCCCAGCTTCCATGTCCCGGTTTAGGGTTGACATCCTGTAAATGAAGCTGTCGTGGGTGGACCCTGGATAGATGGCATATACTGAGGTGATGATTCCCTTGGCATCACATACTACCTGGACGTTGATGGAATGCCAGTGCTTGCGGTTTCTATAGATGTGCTCAGATGCCCTGGGGGGACGTAGAGCCACATGGGTGCAATCAATGGCAACTAGCACTTTGGGGAATTGTGCCACCCTGTAGAAATCCTGGCTGACAGCCTGAGTTTCTGCAGGTGTTCTGGGCAGGTATATGTGCCTGCAGACTGATGGGCGTGCAGTGATGATGGCCAACACCTGGTGTAGGCACTGTGACTGCGTGGACTGTGACACCCCCCCCACTATAGCACTTGTCCGCTGAAATGATCCGGTAGCCAAGAAGTGCAGTACATTGAGGACCTTCTCCAGGGGGCTGAGTGCTTGGGAGCACAGGGTGGGTGATGTGAGTTCATCCTCCCACTCACTGACCAGGTTGAGTATTATGTGTGGTGGAAACCTGTACCTCCCATACACCTGTTCATCAGGCATACCAAATATGCTGGTTCTGGGTGTGAAGATTCTGGCCCTGACTATCCTTCTCCTCCTCCTGAGGTATTCCACGGCCACTACTGCTAGGAACGGTATATTCATCCTGGCGTCTGAGCTTGTTTGTTGTTTGCGCACTCATTTATGCTGCGCGGGACGTGCGCCTGCTTCATGCTGGCATACATGTTTCAGGATTGGGCCTTTTATTTTTTGGCGCATTGTAGGCGACCGTGTAAATCTTCCCACCCACCCCAGGAATACACGTAACACGCTCTCCCAGGCCCAGTCGCGAGTAAATATTCCCGCCCGCCCCTGGAATACACGTACCCCACTCTCACAGGCCCAGTCGCGTGTGGAACTTCACGCGCACACACCGAAATACACGTACCCTGCAAATTTGCGTGTGAAACTTCCAGCGCACCCCGAAATACACGTACCCAGGGCAATCACATGTGGAACTTCCCACAAACCCCGTAATACATGTACCCTGCTGGTATCGAGTGTGGAAGTTCACGCGGACCCATAATACACGTACCCTGATGGAATCGCGTATGAGACTACCTGCGCACCCCTGGAATACACATACCCAAGCAAATCGCACGGCTGGGGGGTGGGGGTGCTGGGAGACAGGAGTGGGGGCCTGCTGGAGGGTGCCCTACAGTGCTGGGGTGTGGGGGTGCTAGGAGACAGGAGTGGGGGCCTGGTGGAGGGTGCCCTACAGTGCTGGGGGGTGGGGGTGCAGGGAGACAGGAGTGGGAGCCTGGTGGAGGGTGCCCTACAGTGCTGGGGGGTGGGGGTGCAGGGAGACAGGAGTGGGGGCCTGGTGGAGGGTGCCCTGCACTGCTGGGGGGTGGGGGTGCAGGGAGACATGAGTTGGACCTGAGTGGGGGCCTGCTGGCAGGTGCCCCTGACTGGTGGGGGGTGGGGGTGCTGGGAGACATGAGTTGGACATGAGTGGGGGCCTGGTGGAGGGTGCCCCACAGTGCTGGGGGGTGGGGGTGCAGGGGGACATGAGTTGGACCTGAGTTGGGCCTGGTGGAGTGTGCCCTGCGCTGCTGGGGGGTGGGGGTGCAGGGAGACAGGAGTTGGACCTGAGTGGGGGCCTGCTGGTAGGTGCCCCTGACTGGTGGGGGGTGGGGGTGCAGGGAGACAGGAGTGGGGCCTGGCAGAGGGTGCCCTGCACTGCTGGGGGGTGGGGGTGCAGGGAGACAGGTGTTGGTCCTGAGTGGGGGCCTGCTGGCAGGTGCCCCTGACTGGTGGGGGGTGGGGGTGCAGGGAGACAGGAGTGGGGGCATGGTGGAGGGTGCCCTGCACTGCTGGGGGGTGGGGGTGCAAGGAGACAGGAGTTGGACCTGAGTGGGGGCCTGCTGGCAGGTACCCCTGACTGATGAGGGTGGGGGTGCAGGGAGACAGGAGTGGGGGCCTGGTGGAGGGTGCCCCACAGTGCTGGGGGGTGGGGGTGCTGGGAGACTTGCGTTGGTGGGCAGTGGTGCAAGGTGACATGTGGGTTGGCTGGGGGGCATGGCCATGGTGGATGGGCTGCCTGCGGGACATGTGCATGGGTGCAGGGTAGTCCCCTGTGGTGTGGGCTGCCTGCAAGGGCCGTGGAGGGTGTAGAGGGAATACCTGGGAGGACCCACATGGACAATTCCCGTGTAGTACTCCCCGCGCACCCCTGAAATACACGTGCCCTGATGGAATCGCATGTGATACTTCCCGCGCACCCCTGAAATACACGTACCCTGCTGAATTTGCGTGTGATACTTACCGCGCACCCCTGGAATACACGTGCCCTGATGGATTCACGTGTATTACTTCACGCGCACCCCTCATGTACACGTACCCAGGACATTCGCGTGTGAAACTTCCCGCGAACCACTGAAATACACATTCCCTGCTTGGCGTTTGCTGTTTGGCAGCCCTGTGGACTGGTCCAGGGTTAGCGCAGACATTTGCGATGAATTGGAAATTTTGATGGCTTTTCCTTGCGCGAGGGCGTTCTTGGGGGCGTAACTGGCGCTGCTGCAGGGTCGCTGCGCCACTCTGTGCCACGGCTGGTTTTGGAGGCTAAAATCCATGAATACGCTGTGCGATGAAATGGATTTTTTCGCACGCGGCTGGCTCAGTGTATCACACGGGGACACTGTGCGCCAGGCGCGTGCGCCACTTTTGTGCGAAATTCTATGAATTACCCAATGAGTTTAAAGTCAACAAAGTGGAACTGTATCACTGTGGAATTCGAGATCTCTACCACCAGGGTACTATTACCCTGGGAAGAGGGGCACATAGCCAATAAGTCAAGAATTCTGTGAATGGTAAGAAAAGCCAAGTGAACCACTCAAGGGAAGAGATAGTCAGAATAAACCACCCAAGAATAGGAGGGACACTAAGAGCCAAGAAGGCATTAATCAGTTGAGAGGGTATATGGTTCAGAGAAGATTAAAGAGACCAAAAAAGGAGCATTGAACCATAACAAAAGGGGAAGAAAGACCCAACGGCATTGTGAAAAAGTGGCAAGAACTGATACAGAAAGCGAGAAGAGACTATTTAAGAATGGCCTACTAAAAAGGAATTCTGAAGAGAAGAAGACACATTCCCAAAATACAATCAGGTGATGGAGACACTCTCCTGATCTTGTTTATGTTTGGTTAGAATATTGGTAGGGTCCATTAGAAGGTGTTTTTGGACAGTGAATTGATTCATTTGAGACTTTCTGATGATGAAAGAGCACCTTAGTTTCTTACAAAGGCAGCAAATACCCACATAGCAATACGGAGCAATACGGAGAGAGAGGTGCTACCCTTATTATTTAAGCTCCCTAATGAAGGGGACCCAGTAAACTACTCCCCCACTGGGATTGTCAACAAAAAATATACAGTTTCTAAAGGGAGTAGAATAAATACTGCTGGTTCTGCTTTCCCACTTGTAATCAATTCTCCACACTATACATATAGTACCAAAAATATATCTATACTTATTTTAAATGTCCTTATTGAAAATGCGTTAACATAAAAAAAGACATAATCAAGCTGAGACATACCTCTGTGATATTACTCTGCTTCTTGCTCAATGAAAACGCACATCATACATAAAACCATGTACAGACAAACGCTTTTTTCAGCCAATATAGAGTAGGTACAGAACAGCTGTCCTTGTCCCTGTATTTCATCATATGCCTTCATCAGGACAGAATCAGTTTGCTTTGATCCTTAGTACACCCCTTTTGTGTTTCTTATTCATCAGGTTGAAGGCATATCACTTGCCTAAACCTAAAATGCTACGTACACAGAACACCCGTTAGATAACCATTCCCCTCTTTAAAATACTCCATTATTTACAATTCTCGCAGAACCAGACTAACTTTTTATCACTTTGTTGTGGTGCAGTGCATCCAAAACTCATTTAGGATGCATCTTCAATAACACAATGTATCCTTTAAATTGGGCCGTTAATTTCTTCTGCACCTCAGAAACAATCTGGAAAACATTTATTTGAAGCTATTTCTCATCTTGGCCGTAGCTCCTTACTCATTATTTCTGTAATGTAAAGTTAACTAGCCTTACACTCAGTCACAGAGTGTCTTCCACTTCAGAAACCTCTAGTGCATATCGTTCTATGCTATTAAACACCACCACCGTGATTGTGTACACTACATTGCATATCTTAAAACTCTCAGAAATATTTTATTTTGTATTTGGCTAAGGTGTAAACTCATTTAAATCGTTATACACTCCCGACCATAGGTGCAACGTTTGGAAATTAGCATGCACCTAAATTCTCGATATGTTGCAGGTAATGCTTCTCTTGGAAAACAGATGTGGGGTGGTTGACAATCACCATGCAACTACAGATCCTTGAGCACGGTGCAGACAAATTGTAAATACATTATTTCTAATTTCTAATACTTATTGCTGTTAATAAACACACTGGCAGTCTCTGAAAGGGGCCCCTAGGGGTCCCTCGTGCTATGGAAACAAGTGAATGACCATAAACGAAAAGATGCGCCAGACACAAGGTTTCAAAATCCCAATGCTAGGGTTTATTGCAAGCAAAAGATAGTATCAATTGGTCAATTCTGATCTCACGCCCCGCGACGTGAGTTTCCTAGACCTCGAGGGACGCAAGAGAGCGAATTACGTACATCAGTTACATATATACACAATTAATATCATACAATCAGCAAAGTCATGTTCAACACCCCTCTGTACGAAGTTCCTTTGAACCTCGGGATGACGATGGACATATCCGACGAATATGACGATCATAATGCTTTCGATGTCTATTCTAGTAACAATGTGCAATTTAGAAAGTGCGGAGGCATCTTTTAGAACATGGTGGTTCTATTCTTGGAAGCAATCTGTACATGGGGAAAGAGCCACATTCCAAGCTTTACTATCTATGAGGTACTACTCATGTCCTGGGAGCCGACACATTCTAAGGGGTTTTGCGAAGGGGGGCCGTAAGAGAAGCATAATTCAATCTTTTAACTGTATTATTCTAACATATTCTACCATTGTACGAGACTGGCTGGCAGCTGTGAAGTGATTAAATGCCCTGCAGCTTCGTCCCAAGGCTACAGAGAGGGAACGTGGGCATTCCTTTCTGGGCTCCTCATGAGGAGTTCAGCAAACTCTTCAGTCCCGCTACCTTGTCCTTTCATATTCAGACAACAATGTTAACAGTTGAGCAGAGTAAGCAGAATCTGCAAGAATTGCAAGCTGCAAAACAGTTTTTATACAGAAAGCAATGAGCAATGGTTAACAAGCAAAATGGCGATTCTGCTATGTTTAAAATGGCCGCTTGTTGGTCAAGCATAACAGTTTATATTTCTATAATTCGGTGCATAAGACGGTTGGCCCACTGCCATCAAGTTACGTCTGTCATTCAAATGAAGGGTATTCATTTTTCCAGATTGACATTTCGAGGCCATTAAAATATGCATCTGCTCTTAATAAAGTTTTAGCCTGCTTACTGAATTGTTGTCCTAGAGGCACACTGACCTCCGTCGCCATCTGTGGCTGACCCTGGTATAACATGTCAGGTCACTTGAAACATCACACCTGTACTTGCTACGTTTGTAATAACAGCCACAATTTGCCCCTCCTAACAACTAGAACATTACTCTCCACTGTGAAAAGTGCAAAGTAAATGAATTCCTATCGAGCCACTTGGGACATTACACCCATGGTTGCTATGTTTAAAATGGCGGCAACATGCAGCTCTTGTCCACTAGAACCCCAATCGATAGTTGGGGAAATGCAATCTACACACCTTCCTGTTCTTCTATTCACTTTAGAATCGCCCCATATTGATACAGCCTGTTGAACTCACTGACTTAAAGCAAAAACACTGAAATTAGCTCATCTGATGAAAGCCTTATATTTAGTGCAGCTGGGGTTAACATACCTCGCTCATAACAAAAACCAGACAGCGGGTCTCACTACCTTGTTTTTAAACCTCTATTCTGCTTATCATGATATGAGAGGCTCTCATTTGACACACACATTTAACCCCGTATTCACTGTCTCAAACTGACTGATTAACCTTTGTTCCACCTTTAATAATAGGAGATCCTAATTTCCACTACCTAATTTTATTTACACTTGTAAGATCACAAACCAGAACAGATCACCTGCCTCATGGGTCTTTTGCACAAAATGCCCCACCAACGGTTTATCCTGTACTTTGTTCCTTAAACGGGATCTGTGTTCGCAAAAGCGCTGTCAGATTTCTCTATTAGTACTCCCTAAATATGGAAGCTTACAGTTACAGGGTCATTTAATGCTATATACCACATTCTTACTTTTGCAGTTGGAGAACTGCCTCAATTTCCATACCGTTCCATTCAGAACCACTTCCTTGACATTCCTGGTGTTGGGATGGAAATGAGCCTATACCACCGCCCCTAGGTGCTTCCAAATAAGGCAAACCCCATTTGAGGAAATGTAACCTACAAGGGGGGGAATAGTATTCATCACAAGGTATCATTTAAAGACCCTACAGCACATGTAGCAGTGCCCACATGGCCTTCTGCAAAGCTCTAAATACCTGTCTTTTTCCAACCTGACAACTATGGCCATCTTAGACCTTGCAACCTGATAATAAATGTTCATGAAATCCCGAGCAATGACACCACTAAATGTGACTACTAAGTCCCTAAAAGCTTACTCTAAACGCAGCATTTGCAGTTGCTCAATTGAAATCCAGAATTAGTGAGCTTGTTATATCCAAACCTCCACCCAAACACTCACCACTCCTATCACTATGCTCACTCTCTACACCAACACACAATTAGAGCGTGGCTACACTCCTCAATCAATTTCGGCCTAGCTGTTCGCATATGAACAATACTCCATGAACACCTCAACATTCTGATAAAACACAGCTATACCAATGAAAATCGGCATAGCTGCACATATAAGCATCCTGCACAGGCCTAATGCAGCCAGAACCCAGTCTTGGTGACCATCCTCCAGACTGCACACATTCAACTGATATCAATACCACCACACCTACTGCTAGGATGCAGCTACCATCAGGCAATCGTATCAGCTGCGTACATAATCAGTGCACTCAAGCACCCTTTGACACCTTACTCTCTCGACTGACCTGGACTACGTTTCCCGAGGGTGTTCAACCTACCAGAGCTTTGAGGTCATACCAGTGATATGTATAGTGCTATATAAATGCCAAATAACATAACATAACATAACATTACACAATGCCATTTTGTGTTAGGCCCAAAAACGGGACCGGCTGCAGGCTCACACTGCTCACGCTCCTGGTTCACAAAGCCTAATTTCCATGCTACATGCTGGCTCCACTTGAGCCCTGTTCCCTTGGATGTCCATTTCCCTCTCGTCCCTTTAGTGTTGCGAATATTTATTATCACCTTGTGGAATGCGCCTGGCAAAGAGCGTGAGACAGCACCAGGCTCGGCGCTGTGTCCATTCATCTCCACTAACCTGCCATCAGGCCTCCAACCCCCACCCAGCCAGGCCGTAGCCGGCCGCAAACCCCCAACTAGTCCCCCACACATTTAAATTCTTGATAAGCATTCGACCCCCTGGTCCTAACCTCCATAAAATGCCCACCACAGATTTAAAGCATACACAACTGTATTTCTCTCTAGCAGCAACACACGTCTCCTGTAACATTAGGTATCGGGAAGGGTAAATCAAAGATCAACCCCCAGGAATGAGACATTGGATGTGGGAACTGTGGTATCAATGAAGCCCTGAGTGTATGGGTCAGCATGACTGTATTTTATCCGTCCCTCTCTCTGGCACCCCTTTCCTGTGCCATCCAGATGCCTGCCATAATGAATGAATAGTCTGTCTTAGTTGTTTAGTTTAGCCAGAAACATTGTGTTTTAAGCATGCCCTGACGTTCACCGTGAGGATGAGTCCAGCTGACCCACGTGCAACAATATTGACGGGGAAAAAACAGCCAATTACCACCTGGCATCCCGTATGGAGCAGGCCCATGTGTAGTGTGCCTCCAATCAGTGGCACCAACTCATCCTATATTTGAATGAGGATTTCTGTGTTTATAAAACCTTGTTTGCTAATGTAAGACCAGAGTGCTCTTGAGCAGCAGAGTTCTTTGTTGGCATTTGTATTCTGTATTGTGAAAGTGAGTTTGTATGTTTAGGGTTGGCTCCAGCCCCACAACAGTTGGTGTGCTGACATTTTCGCCCACAGTTGGTTGTCATGATGCCTACCCCCGGGCATCTGGACCAAGCCCATCAGCCCCGGGAGCAGGCATCTAGACATTTAGTAAAACCTCGGCAGCCTAGGGGCTATCTGGGTTCAGTCCTGGCGCCTTAGGCGCCAGGCTCATAATAGAAATCAGTCCTGGCGCCTAAGTCATTACTTACCTCAGGCAGACCATGCTGCAAAAGACTCCAATCCAACATGAAGCCTGAAAGGGACTATTTTTCTACAGGGACTGTTTTTTACTCGGGTGTGGTTCTAGGGACTTCTTACCTGGGACTACTTTTGAGGCTATTTAAACCACGCCCGACCAGCAACACACGCTTTGTGTTATTCTGCATCCAGCAGCGTAATGCTCACCGTGCCTGCAGCCTGCATCCAGTCTTCTGCCACGCCCGCCTCGAATCCGGAGCTCCTAAAATTAAGAGGAAAGAAAGGGACAAGGTTAGAAAACAAACTTATTTCTATTCCACACCTGATTCTGGATCCATCTCGTCTCCGGACCTGTAAAGAACATCATTTCTGCACGCGCCACACCTCCAGCTGCAGCGCTGCGCCATACTCACCAGTCTTCACAGCATCCTTCGGGTCGGCGCTGCCTCCATCATTTCTTCGCCGAACTTTGGCACCTAGGAGACAAAAGAAAACCACAAGGTGAGCCGAGGGAACCAACAAATATAATTCTTACCACCATAGACTTACCTGATTTACCACCGGAGGCATCCTTTTGTGACTCTCCATATTTTCACGTGCCGCATCTGTAAAGAGAGGCAAATCAACACGTTTTCCAAGTGCAACATTTACCGGACAGCGCCGGGTAATACAGACTCTTACCTGAGCGCCACCAGCTGCCACAAGAGCATCTTTTCACAAGCCAGCTGCAAGACAAGAAAGGAAGGGGGGAACAAGAGTGAACATCGGACATATTGAACTCTATGAACTTAATACTTACTGGTCCTCACCAGGAACCTCAGAGTCAATACTCTCTAGAACTCTCCCGAGCCTTCAAACCAATGAAGTAACTGGAATCGACGCGTCCCTTCAAATCCACGCAGGATGGAGAGCTCATCTTTCAAGAATATAAGATGAGATTGCTGTGAGGGCATTTCGGAGGTGATTAGTTGGGGAGGACTGTGGGGGTGCGATCACTTGAATCCACAAGTGGCTAAATCCATCTTTCCACTTGCAGGAGAATATTTCTATGGGTTAAGCAGACAAGATTAGGAGGGCAGTTCCAGTCAGTCATCGCTGCACTACGCATCACGTGGGTGGAGACCGCAGCTGTCTGGGTCTGACCGATGCCCCTGTGGGAGCCAGGTGAGCGTAACATCGGCATACAAGTCTGGGGTCTACTGGCGGTAGTGAAATTTGACCAAACCTAACCATTCGCCCTGCACAAGGCAGGCTCTGGCCGTGTACTATCAGTATTGGCAGTTTCGGGAGATTGACAATTTTGCGATTGTTAACTCCAGCGTCACAACATTTGGTGGGCTTACATTTTTTAACCCGGGGGCTGCATACCATTCTCAGGGTGTACTGGTGATAGTGAAATCTGACCAACCCCATTCATTCGCCCTTCACAGGGTGGGGTCTGGCCTTGTGCTATCAGTATAGGTGATTTTGGGAGATTGCTGATTTTTCTACTTTTCCAAACTAGGATGTTAGGACACCAGGTAGGCATACCAGTATAGGGTGTACTGGGGCTAGTGAAATTTGACCAACCCTACCCATTCGCCCTGGACAGGGGTGGAGCGGGGTCCGGCCCTGTGATATCACTGCAGGCAAATTCAGGAGACTGGCGATTTGGCAACTTTTTTAAAATAGGAAGTTATGACGCAATAAATCATACATAAGGCTATAGCTGAATCCCACATGGATGGCAGCTACACACCCAGGGAATGCCTGGTGGTACCACTAGTATATTATACAGCGATCATTAGCATCATATGAGATATACAGAGGAAAAAAGGAACAAGCATTCCAAGTCCATGCTACCCACCCATAATAAAGATCTTTCCAGAGGGACGTCCCCTGCCAATCATATTCAATATTCGCCACACCAGTATCTATGCCTAAAAGCTCCATCATGGTCCCCAAGGAAATGCTGAAATGGATACCAAATATTCCAGTGGCAGATATTTTGCTGCACTACAGAGCAATAATTCAGTCCCTTGTTACAGATCCAAGTCAGCTATGTGTGAACCATGTGGTGGGTGTGGGGGATAGTGTTCGACCAATGCAATAGAATACAGTGTTTAGCCAACATGACCATATGAATAAAATCTGCACCCTCCAGCTGATATTTTGTGCACTTTCCATTAGCAGTGTTATCAAACTTTATTTAACAAACCAGGGTTATAAAGGCTTGATGGAGGATTTTATATTGTATTAATCTGGTTTTCAATGCAACCTTCTGCATATACTGACATAATATATTATGACATTTATAATGCACCTGTACACAAGTGTTTCTAGGCGCGACAAGACAAGTAGGGGGCTACAAAGGGAGGACAAACAGCGATTTTACTAGGCCTTGTGTCATTCAGATTGTGCAAGTGCGGGGGAGAGAAGAAGTGCCATGGGTTGGGGGAGGATGGAAAAGTCTGGGAAAAATGAGAAAAAAATAAGAGTGCAGCCAACCTGTGGCAAATGCAGGTACTCATAAGTGCAGCAAACATGCAGCAAATGAGTGCAAAGAGGGGACTGTAGGGTTACAGATACAGACAACAAGAGCAGGGGAGCCATGATATAGTGCAGGAGTGCAGCTGGACTGGCAGGGACCTGGGCCCAAATTCAAAGGGTGGCCGTGTCACCAGTGCATGGATCAGACAGGTGATCGGCAAGGGAGAGGAAGAGAGAAGGCAGAAGCAGAGAAACATCTTGAGTTGCTTCCGGAACCAGTGATGTTTCTGCTCAAGTTTCAGAGAGGCAGGGTGGCTGTCCCAGAGGGAGGCCCCAGCCGAGAAAGAGATTGGCCCCCAACTCGTTGCTTGGAAAGTGACTGACCCTCAGAGAGTTGGAGGTGGAGGATCGGAGATCTCATGAAGGAAGATATTTAGGAAGAGAGAGTTGGACCCAGGCCCCAGAAAGCCTTGTTGACAATGCAGAGGGCACTGGCATAGAGAAGCCCACAACTGGTCATCTATTGGCTTCCCCAGATCGCTTTCCCATTTGAATTTTCTTGGGGAACTCTACGGAGTGGAAGACCCTTGTGTCATTTGGCAGACAGTAGAGACAATTCTCGTGGAGCCCACTGAGTTCCCAATACACTGCAATATTGGGGTTTTCTGAGGCTACTGAAGAAATTGTGGGGTCCAGGCATGAAAGGCCATTCACAGCCTAAGGTATTGCAAGGCCAATCAGAAGTCATGCCACATTGTTCTAGTGTACATAGATAAATCTCACCCCTGATTGGGACCAAGTCCAGACAATCGATTTGTCACCTGCTGGGCCTAAGTCTCTTATACCTAAAATGCACAATTATGGCATATGTGGAAATTGCACACATAGGCACTGATACAACCTCCACCATGCAACCACTGTAGAGGACACAGGATCAAATGTCATTTATTTATAAGTACCATAGACAAAAGGGCTGCCTGTAATGAGCAGGGTTCCACAGACATCTTTTCCATCCTAAAATGGGAAACTGTGGAGATCCCGGCAGCCAATATGATGCAACATTTGCCATGTCAGGGGCAAAGAGCCCTCCATTAGCATAAGGTTTAGTCAGAGTTTCCCACTTGATTCTTGGCAGTTTGTTGTGCCAGGTTAGACATATCAGGAGTGAACACGTTAGCCCATCCCTCTATCTTTCATTGAAGATGTTTTAAGTATGCATAGTGTATGTCATTCAAAAGGGAAATATAAGAAATAGCCCAACATCCACACTTTCTCTAGAATAGCAAATATATAATCACAGGACACATATTCAAACCGCTTTTCAGCATCTAGTAGTGCTCCTACTGCATGTATATTTAGGTACATTTTGGCAAGTTTAGTGAACAATCACCTCAGATTCAGTGCAGTGTACCGGCTTGGCATAAAGCCAGATAAATCCAGATGAATCATTAATGGTATGTGGGGCAGCAGGAGGTCATCAGCAAGTATCTTAGAAAAGATCTTGGTATCCATGTTAATCAGCAAAATGGGTCTGTAAAAAGTACAAACTGGCAGGTTCTTTCCAGGCTTCAAAATCACCATCATCACAGCTTCTCACATTGTGGTTGCAACAAAACCAGATTGCAAAGATTCCTGTCATACCTGTAACAAGTGGGGAGTGGCACTGGGACCAAACGCCTCAAAAAATTGAACAATGATGCCATCTGAACCAGAGGTTTTAGAGGACAGGATTGCTGTGATCACATACATTATAACCACAGTTGTGATAAGGGCATTAAGGTGTTTCAGCACATTTCGACTCAATGTGGATAAGGGTACGTCCCCAAAATAGTTTGTAATTCAATAGAGGTAAGAGTCCCTCTACTAGCGTACAGTTTTGTGTAATCGCAAAGAAAAGTGTTGGCTATTGCATCCAGATCTGACACTAGATTCCCTCTGTGTCCTTTATAATGCCAATGTTGGTAGGGCCACTTTCATTACACAAGAATTGGGTAGGATGGGCGACCCAGCATGCGTTCCTCACCATATTTACAAGCCTGTCTAGGGGTAAAGAGAAATGTAACCTCCCTGCCATCCAGAGCAAAATTGGTCTAACTTAGTCTTAATGGATGGCAGTAATCATTCATTGGCAGTTTTCCCAATAGAAGCTCAAGATGTTTTAGTTTGGCCTCAAGATCTGTCAGGCTCCTGTATAAATACTTTAAGAATTTAATTTTCAATCCTTATACAGCAACCACATAGATAAACCTTAAATGTCTCACAAATCATAGACATCAAAGACTGATCAATATTTAATTTTTTTTAAAAGTAGTAATAATATCCTTGATGACACTTTCAAATGTGACACCCTGAAGTGCCTGGTCCTTAAACCGCCATGGAGATCGTACGATAGCCCCATCGTCAAGGCATGGTTTCCACACAATCAGTGAATGACCCTAGCAAGTTCTATGGAGAAGTTTACACTCTCTAGTTATACAGTCCAGTCCCTATCAGGATATATTTATATTTGTATTGTGTGTGGATAAGGAAGCTTCAACCATTGCAACATCAAATAATAAAACACATACATAAATCACTAATCACAGTAAGATTCAATTCTATCTTAGTAAACATACAAATCAAACATATTCAGACAAATAATGTGTGCAAATGGCTTCCTAATGTATACATACAACATTAGTTAAAAATATCACAGGATACAATTAATCAATAAGAAATACATAATATAAGAATAGAAACCTACTGAATAATAATACTAGTAAAAAGGCACATGAAATCTAAAGGAATTCAGTCAACAAGGCAATCTAATTTTAAGCTCCTCAAAAAAAACCATAACTGCTATCCCCAACAGATGTGGGAAAGTCACCCAAGCATTTGGTCCAAAGTTACTCACTCATGTCATGAATGTGATGATGTCATCAGTCCTTTGCCAGCAGTAGCCTCTCCCCATGTGGGCAGGGGACGGCAGCCGCTACCTGATTCTGACCGTGGGGATGGTTACATGAGGGAGAACCACCTGGGGAAGGCCACCCTCAAAGGGTTGATGCATGATCAGAGGAGACATTGTATCCCTGTTGCCTTTTAGGGATACCCCCTCCATTCTGCAGGCCTCTATGGCCTATTTTGCTGATTCCCTTCGACCATCCATATGACCTATTGGTAACACCTTTCAATTCCCTACACATAAAACACCAAGAATGGCCTACAACTCCCATATATCTTGACATACTGGGATGAGGAGGCTAATGGAGTAATGCAGATCATCAGAGACGAGAAACACCAGATACGCTCTAGTGCTTGTGAGGATATTATAGGTAGCATGGAGTGAGAGAACGCTACCTAGGAAAGCCAAGCCCTCTCACTGTTCAAGCTACTGGCTTGACACAAACCCACAAACAAATGTTGAATTTAGCTGAAATACGTTGAGAGAGGTGGGGTGTAATAAGGAAGACATGGTTATCAGAAGTACGACAGACACAAGGAGTACAATCCAAGGGTGTTTATTGAACATTATATGGTGACAACATTTCCAAATCTAAACCTAAATCTAAGATGGGAGCAAGCTACGACCATCAAAGTAAAGGAAACGCTGTCCTAGTGGTGTTGTGTCAAAACCAAATGGCCTGTACTGATAAATCCTTACTCTATATAACAAAACGGTGTTGGACAATGATATAGATAACAAAAGAGTGCAGTGCAAACTGAAATGTCTAGAAGGGGTCAGTAGTTCAGGACTGCTGAACGAGTGCACTCCCTTCCACATGTTACATCACGGGACAAGACAGAACAGTGGCATGATTATGAGCACCCATTGAGTTTACAGGCATCAGGAAGTAGTTTCTTCAGAAAAGATAGGATTCCTCGAATCAATGTCTTTTGCTTGGCATCACAAGACTTTACCCAAGCTCTCATCCTGCGGCATTCCTCTCTTCCCCGTGTTTCTAGTGATACTTCTTTGTTGGATTCACTTTTGTCTTTACACCACTGTTCAGTCACTTTATCAAAATGCAGGATACACTTTGCATTGCTTTCATTTGGCTTCACTGTAGCATTCAAATTACAGTTCAGTTAACTTTAGCAGTTCTACTAGCTTACAACACACAGGAGCTTTTTAAATTAATATTTGAGTCACTTTCACTGATTCACACAGGTCGCTCTGCTCTGGGCTGAGACCTTCCTCTGTAGGTAGTTCTGGCTTCACTCGGTCATGTGCGAGCCTTTAAACCACTAGCATCACACGTGTTATTTTGCAATCTTTCACGCTTTCACTTCAAAGTACTTGCCAGTTCAATACAGAGACTTCCGATAGTCGATTGTGTCTCGCTGGGTCACTCTGTTATATTGTATCAGGTATATTTACTTTCAACAATCATGCTTCTCTTTCTCATGGCTGCTGTCCTATTCATAACCCACAACACTGGATACAGTTCAAAGGTTTATACTGGTCTCCTCTCCCGAGGACTTCTGGAATCTGCAGTTCGTAGTTAGCATCCCAGGGGTAATTTTGTAGACTTTTGACTGTATGGGGTGCGGGGGGCTAGTACCCTTGACTTTACCCTTGTATGACCACTTTGACTTTTCACCTCATCTCTCAGTTTCTCACACACACACAATCTGGACTTTCTTCATACTTTTACATAATGCTTTCGCTCGCGGTTTATCAACAACCCAACAAGCACTTCAAATGTTAATGTCCTTTTCATTTATCAACACAAGCCGGTATCCTATTTCACTCACTAGCCAGGGCTGATACAGTTTATCAAGACCTTCACTCTAGTCAAGGCTTTTGGCCCAGCTCAGCTTGCCTCCTTTTAAGCCCTAACACTGCAAATGAAGGAAGTACCACAGTGACTTTCTGCAGTAGCAGACAGTTACCACTTTGGGATTCTGCTGCAACCTTCACCCCACAGCTGGTAGGACCGCACCCTTTAAATTGCCTCCCGGTCCCGTCTGCTCCGCTTCCATGATCGCATCGCCTTCACAGGATTTCCTGTCCTTCCATTCTGCTGGTCTTGCTCCCTTCAGTTGCCCTTCTCTCCTTGCTCTCCGGGTCCTCTCATGCTCCACCTTTTATCCCAGTGGGGAACAGTAACAGGATTCGGGTGTGAGTCATCAGGATCAAGTGCCTGACTCTGCCTGACCCTGATACTGTACTGGGACATGTCAATCAGACTGGCTGTGTGTGAGTCTGTCTTCCCTTGAAGGGTTTGGCACATGTAGCAGAGTGTGGGTAGGAAAGGGAGGGTAAAGTTCCTATATAGATTAAATCTATACCATACACGGGAACGGACTAAAAACTGGGAAATGAATAAATTAAATGATCGCGTGGGATGTCGATTTGTTGAATGTAATGAATCGTACGAAACGTTGAAACATTTTATACTGTATTGTCCGCATTTTAAGAATATAAGGACACTCAAATTGAGGAAATTTGCGGAAATTGAATTTGAGGACTGCCTTGAAGTTTTGTGGACCAGAATGATGCAGGGATGTCACAAACCCTTAATATATGAATTGGCAAGTTTTTGTAAACACATTGAGAATGAATTAGAGCTATTTTTGTAATTGTAAAATGATTATTTGTAATATTTTAAATTTTGTAAAGGTTCTGCATGAATTGTTGTGTATTATGAACCAAATGCAAATAAAAGAATAAAAAAAAAAAAGTTCCTATATAGAAAATGGAATGAGGGTGTGCCACAGGAAAATGGGAGCAGGGATACCGCGTCTCTCCTCTTAGTGCCCACTCCCCAGGGAACCTTATCCAGGTGATTCTCTTGCACTGGTCCACCCCCGGGGTCTGGATCCAATAGTGATAGCTGTGCCCCGGCCACCTTGATGACAGATCCAAAGTGATTGGTCATTGAGACACCCTTTGGTTTCTCACAGTGTCCAAATGTGATGTAGCCAGTAATGTCCGGAGGGTGCTAACAGGCAACTATGCAACATTGTGTGCAGATTGGTGAAGCAGTGGGAAATCGCATAAGGAACAATGCTTTGCCACAAATCCCACTACGAACAAACACATTTTGACTTATACATATCTATGTAGAAAAATGTGTATAGCCAAAGCCATGAGCTCACTGCATCAGTGTCTCATTCCTGGCTCCTCACACTATCAATTAACTGTTCAGTGTGGAATAACTTCTTAAAAACAAAGTGTGTTGTGCAATCAGTGTATTACAATTGGTACACAGATGACTCAACCTTTCCATTTCAGTTTTATCTTTACAGAAATAACAAAAGTCTTCCTCCTTCAATATTAAGTTTAGACTTGACAAAATGTCCATAGTAGGAAACAGGTTCCACCTGAACCTTAACATTTTGTCCTGATAATATCGATTTGGAAAAATATTCAGAAATGGTTTGACAACCCCAAGTGTTTTGTAGTCCAACTGGAGATGGGTTATAGAAGTATATTCATGCAATGTGTTAATTGTGGCACACCAATCAACATCATTTAATGCAAATTGTACTGCGCCAGGACAATCCCAGAGGTCCTGTAATTTCTTCATAATCTTCAAAAGTAGGCTTTCACACTGGTCCCTCAGCACATTTAGGGTAGACATACTAGTATGACTCATTGCAGTGCTTATATCAACATATAAGGATATATCAACAGGGTAAAGTATGCTCCTGTATAATGCCAACAGACTTCACCTGACTTTTGCTTGTAAGCACTTAAGTGCAAATTCATAACGGATGGCAACACTAGGGATCACATTAGGAACTCTCAGAATTTGTTGCCAGTTCAACTTGTCCAGTTTGTTAAAATAATCGAAAAGCAAAGGGCAGAATAATTCTACACCATGGGGGTCATTACGACCTGGTGCAAATGAATACCGGACACCGGTAATGAGACCGGTAATCCCTTTGCGCCCTATTCCGAGGTCCCTTTGCGGGTCCTTCCTTAACGCATGGTTTTAGAAGGTGTTAAGGACGGGACCCGCAAAGGGACTTCAGAGCTAATAACGGTACTGTAATTTACGGTACCATTATTAGCACCCTCCCCATTCCCATTGAGCGCTATGGGGGCTCAAATGGGAATGGGGATTGACATTTTCAATGGGGACTTACCGGTCCCGCAAAGGTCGGACTAGACCAGTTAGTCCCCATTGAACCAGGGCGGACACGGTAGCGGTAATGGTGCTAGTCGGTATAGTGTTCTTTTGCCGCAGGATTTTTCGTCGTGGGACTTTTCATTGCTGTTTTTTTATCGAAAAAAAATCATTGTTTTTTTTATTTTTTGGGGGGGTTTAAAAATTAAAAAAATATTTATGGGTGAAAGGGAATAATTACACAAAAAACCAGGGGTTTGGGGGGGTAACTCCCCCCCCCAAAAAAAAAGATGAGTTTTTTTCGATAAAAAAACAGCAATGAAAAGTCCCGCGACGAAAAATCCTGCGGCAAAATAACATAGAACCGTGCTAGTCATGGTGCTAATAGCGCCATGACTAGCCCCAACCTCGGAATGAGGCCCCATATCTTATTTTAGGTATCACGTTACCCTCGTAAACTGTTTTGAATGAATATCTACCATACTTCTGATTGAACTTAATCATCCGGCCCACCAAAGTTTGTGCTTTCTGCTTCAACAGTTGACAAATAAAAGCCTTCTCTGAATGACTACATACTGGGAAACCTAACTAAACCAGGTAATCCTCCTGAATGAAAACATCATTCAGTAAATGCCATTTAAGTGAAGGATTTTTTTTTTTACCTTTAGAAAACTGAATAATCATATGTTTCCCATTTTAATGACCAGTGAATTTACTCAAGCAAAGTCAGAAAAAACACTAATTAACCTGTATAGGGCGACTGAAGTTCTATCAAATAGGTGAAAGTCCTCAGTCTATGCAACCAGACACAACCATTAAATCCTTTTTTTAGGGTGATGGCTGTACTCCAGAAGATCCATCAGATACCTCTGCTACAGGATCACTGTGCCCCTGATGCCAAAAGGGGTAGAAGCCAGAGAAAAAGCCACGGGGTGCCAGCTGTGGGTTCCGCCAGACTTGCCGGTCAGGCCTCCGGTGGTCACTTCCAAATATGATCTCCATAGTCCTCTATCTCATATAGACGAGTCACAATGGTCCCACCCTACTCCTCCAGGAGTACAGCAAAGATGTGGATGTTCATGGGCCTTAAGCACATCTTGCAGCCCTGATATTCCTCCCTCTCGTCCGGAGCCTATACTGTGGCATCCATCTGGATTTGAGCTTGCTAGTGCCCCGTACAGCACTGTTTTTACAATTGTACACACAGAAACAGACACACACACACAAACATGTGTTCAGATGACATCTGAACAATTCTTCAATGTTGTCTGTCAGTGCATGAAAGGTTCATTTATTTATTTATTTACTTATTGGGTAGTTATAATGTGCCTATACAGTATGTGTTTCGAGGTTCAACAAGACAAGTGGGGAACAGGGAGGACAAAACAAAAATGATCCCAATAGGCCTTGTGACATTCAGAATATGCAAGTGTAGTAAAAGAAGTGCTGCAGAGAGGGGCGGGAGAGGAGTGCTGGTCAGAGCAGAAAGGCCTGTGAGAAAAAGCGAGTGCCAGCGGAGGCCAGGTGGACAGAGTGTGGGATGTTTTAACCCACTCATCCAAGCCCTACAACAGAACTGTGCATTACTGACAGCGTAAACATCATAATGGCCGCCGGAAAGCATGGTGCTGGCAAGAAATCACCAGAAAGTGGGCAGTGAAAACCTGACAGATAGGCCACCATCCACTTTTGCCTCTGTCAGTGTTAATACAGGAGACCATTGCCAGACCCCATCCTTTGGCTGCACACAGAGCAAAATCAGTGCAAAGGATACAGAGCTGTTCAAAAATCTGTTTTAGTTGGTGTCAAAATTGCTAAAATCGTGGCTCACAAAACCACCAAAAGGATACAACTTCTTGTTGGGTGTTCTACATTACTCTACTGCAAGAATCCACATCAGTACAATGTCAGCAAGAATAATATGTTATTAGGACAAAATCCCATGTTAAAGACATTTGATTTAAAGACAGCTGTCAAAAATGGGTGCAGTACCGGTGCTCGCCACTGACAGGTGCTGGCGATTTCTAAATCCTGACAGGAGAGCTGTCTTGCAGAAGCTAAATATGCCAAAGCAGAGAAGTCTATCAAAATGCCATATAGAGTGCCACACATTGATTTAATGTGGAAAAAGACTTGATTAAAGATATGTTGCTTATTTTCAGTTTATAATGTTATATTTTTTTCACAAGGAACTAAGTTGCAATTGATTAGAAGGCAGTCTGATTTAATTAAAAGTTCAAGAGGCTTTCAGTCCCTGGGAAGCCTTCACACCTGGTCTTACCACCAAAAGCACAGGATATTGCATTGACATGTAAATCAGGAGAGGAGATTTTCTCTGCAGCCCGGAAGAAGGAACAATAGGGGATTTGGGATTAATAGAATATGCTGATTTGAGGTGTAACTGTCAACACTGCTCTGGGAGAAGCAAGACATGTGACCATCTGACTCACCAAGCTTCTAGGGGCGGACCAGACTGGGTTGTGGATTTAATATTGCACCAAATATATGTTTAAGGAAAATGCTTCTAAAATATTGTATCAAGCTGACAGAAATGTACAACCTTGGGATTCTTAATATGACAAATGCCATCACAGTTTGAGACTAAGCTGAAATCCGTACGATGTTCTGAGACCAAACCCCGGGATTTATTAATATTGTTGGTGCGGTGTTTATGCTAGAAACATAACAACTTAGAGTAACATGCTCAGAGAGGGTGTGTACGTCTGTGTAAGATTTGGTGCCAGACCAATATTGCGAAACATACCAAAATCACGAATAAGTTGTCATTTCTGAACTAAAGCTCTTAGGAAAATCAGGGTTGGAACAGAATGTACCTTAATTAATCTGGGATGTGTACATGTATTCTCAACAACTTGTGTATCTGGGGAGCATTTTTGGTTATGAAAAATTAATTTCTAAGTAAAAGCAGAGGGGAGGGATTTCAGCTTCAGCCATAAACATGACACCTGATGACTCATTCTGACTCACCACTCTGTTCTCCAGTAAGGTCACAGAGAATCCTCTAACCTATCAGGATCCTTAGTGGGTTGGGCATAGAAAGTCAGCCTCTACACCCACTTAGAAAACACACAAAAAGGGACTGCTGAGACCCAGATAGGAACACTCATTTTTTCCACTACTCACCAATTCCTGCGCAGCACTCTGCCCGACCAGATCCAGACAATATCCAGACAGAGATTCCAGACACCAGATAGATCCAGAAACCAGACTCTAGAACCAAGCTCTAGAACCTTGGAGAAGCAGAGGCCTAATCACAAAAGCTGAATTCTCTTCAGCAGGCCTCAAAATCTTTTGCAACCTGATACTCAACAGCAGAGCTGTGCTGTTTGCTTCTGGCTAGAACCCTGTGCCAGAACCAGATCCAGACCCAGAGAGAGCAGTGCTGTATCCAGACCCGCCAGACCCAGACCAGAGGCTGTGCAGTGCTGAACGCAGAACCTAGAGGGCCTGAGACCTGTCGGGTGGCGAGAGTGCCGTCCAAACCTGACCAGATCTGTGACGAGGTCCATTCCATTCTAAAACTAGGAGTGAGTATCTAGCCTAGAACTGTGCATAGTCATCTCTTAGTCTAAAGTAAGCTTATCCCATCCAAATCAACCTGTCCAGAACTGCATTTAGAATTTTGTGTCCATCCTGTGATTTCAAATCTGTAAAAGCGCCATCTTTCATTCTGAAATCTTGACTTCATTTCTGAAAATCTACTTTCACAAAAATGTCTGTATCTTTGGAACCGCACGTCCTAGAAGAGAAATCTAACTGTCATTTTAAAGCTAAAATCTTCAGCATTCCAACAAATGCTGCATTCTTTCATATCTTGCATTTCCTTGAAACCATACAAAGTATTCTTTGCTACCTTATCCTTTATATACCAACTCCTAATTGATTAAAGAGAGTGTGCTATTGTAATATTACCCATTGTTGACCACTACTATATTCATAAGTGTGCTATCAGATATTATTTTGTTCATAAAAGTGTGATATAGATCCAATAAACCTTTTAATTAGCAAAACAAACCTACTTCTTGGCTCAGTGAGGTCAGGGGGATTCAAAGAGAGGGGCGTTATCTAAGGGTTCATCATCCAGATTCAAAGAATTTGACATAAAAACATACTAATAAGGGCTTCCATTGGGTATCCCAGACTAGGCATTGACTTAGTTGGATTGCTGGATTGGAGTCACTTACAAGAGCCAGGGAAAAGCAGAGAGTGTGGGGGAAGGAAGGTCCACAATCTATGTGCGAGTTAAGTCCCAGTCCATCAAGTGCAGGGGGAGCGGCCCTGAAGGGCAAGCGCACTTTAAGGGCTGGGTTCGGGGAGACCAAATACAGGGGTAGAATGGAATGAGGGGATCTGGTGCCCTGAAGACTCTGAAGGAACCAAGTAGCCAGGTAGGAAACAGACAGGGACATTAGCAGGGGAGGGGGAGAGGAAAGGAAGAAGAGAAAAGGAAGGTCTTGAGAAGCTTCCGGAACTTAAGGAGATCTAGCTCAAGTCTGAGAGGGATAGCAAGGCAATTCCAGAGGGAGGCACCTTTGGAGGAGAGAGATTTACCCCCTAGTATCTGCTTGGAAAAGCGTCTGATTTGCAGAGAGTTAGAGCTAGACAACCGAAGCACTCTAGCAGTGGGGTATTTAGGGACAGATGGTTGGATGTATAGGGGGCTTATGTTATATGAAATCAAAAGGTAGGTTAGCAAGTTGTGATCTTTTGCTAAAAGCCCAAAAATGCAGAAAAGTGAAACATGGGAAGTTTACAAAATGTGCACACGATTAATAACTAAAGATATTATTCTCTGTTGCCTTTTACACAAGTGATGTTGCTTAAATAGAAGTAAGTTTTTAAGAATACTGTTACAATGTTCACAAACATCCTTGGCCCCGCTCCCCGAGGATCTCAGAGAAGGCATGAAAGCTATGTTATTTTTCAAGATCTGGTCAAGACAGGAACATTGTCCTTATTAGAAAGCCAACACATTTATGTTAGGTCAGTAAAATGAATGCCGTTGACTTTAGAGGAACTAACATTTCATTTAGGTTGCTTCATATTACATATCCTAATGAATCCATATTATAGAAATAAAGGTAAAAGTGGTTCTTGAGAGGGGTCAGGCAGTGGGGCAGTTTTCATGGAGGAATAGGCACACCTCCATTTGCTCATCAGAAAAGTAGAGTTATGAAAGACTTTTGTCTGTGAGCCCATGTTCATAACAGCATCTCAAACACAGCCTTGCATTTTCAGCTGATTAGGCAATGTTAATGTTAATGTTAATGTTAAAGGACATTTGTACCGCACACTATCACCACCAGAGTGGTCCCCTGGTGCTCTGGTGGCTCTGAAAGAGGAAGGGAGGGGGCGGTTAGTTGGAGGAAGCTGGAAAAGTGCAAGAAAGCAGTGATGTGCTGTTGGCAGCCTCAGCCCAGTGGGTCATGTAAAGAATGTGAGAGAGGGTTCCATTTGTTTATCTTCAGCACCAGGTGAAAGCCAATGCCAGATAGTGACGGTTTGGATTGGGTTCCATTAAATCTACTTCCCCTCATGTTGTTGTTTCGTGCTGTTGTCACCTCGGTCAAGATAACAGCATTAGCACAATGGATGGGCATGGAGTGGTGCAGAGATGGAGTGATACTTTATCACACCCTGCCCCTGCTACTTACAGGCTGGGATGGGGTCAGAAGCCATAATTACACCCACATTTATGAGAACCATGAGCAGGGAATGGGGCCAAATCCTTGTTTCCTGAGTATGGGGCACGAAGTGTGAACGCCCTGCCAAGTGTATTTTCCTCCTGTTAAAAAAAATAAAAAAAAACATCTGTAGACATCTGCAATTCCAAACTGCATGTGTGGTCGGGCCCTGCACTTCAAAGCACCCCCAGCCCTACACACACACAGACAACACGGTCCACCGATATATAAATAATTTCAGCTAACGCAGTGTTTGCAAATATTTATGGAACGACATACACATGTTACTTGTGAATATTCAATTTAATGTTACCAATGTAGTATCACTTGCTTGCTCGAAAGTCAACTTGGATTGAGAGTGATTCTGAGTTTGGTGGTATTTCCGAGGAAATAATACTGGTTACAGCCATGTGGTCTGGTGTGGACTCCCCTGGGGATTTTCCTTGGGTGGCAGTAGCACACGAGATAAATCAGAGAATGTTTTGCTGCTAAATGTGTTGTGTTTAGTTTTAAAGGCAGGATTCGATTTGCAGTACAGTTTCAAATGCACCACGTCTACGTCAACGTTGGAATTTGGCAGTGGAATGAAAGATTGCCATTCCACTGCTGCCAGATGAATAGCCATAACCGAATAACTGCCATTTGTGAACTGTCTCAGAACCCCCGCCTTGATTCCTAACGGCCAATGGTTTGCTAATGAGTAGGTCTGTTTAGTTAATTACGTGCGGGTACCTCATTCAGTTCACTGCTTTCCTTCAGGTTGCTGCATTTACATGGTGCCAAGTCCAAAAAGCAACTGCAGTACATGTTTGTCTTTTCTCCGGGTTCATAAACATTGTGCAATTGCTAAATGAGCCGTTGAGGAGGAAATAACCATATAAGTCACAGCGAGTTTAGAAAAAAAAGACTCCTCTTGAAAGTCCATCGTTATCGCTTCTGCTGACTTTCTGAGGCCTTAGCGTTGGGAGGGGCGCTTGACATGGCAGGGGAGTGAGGCTGAGTGCAGACGAGATACTGCTGCGTCGTTCATGCAGACAGACTCAAAGGGCGGAAGTAAAACAGAGCATCGCAACCTCAGAGGGCTTTGATTTACTGACAGCGCATCAGCCTACAGCACAGCCCAGAAGCAGCAAGTGGAAGAAATCGCCTTGCTGCAGCGAACAAGAGTTGAGGATAAAAATACATACCCACCAACTGCTCGTTTAATGCACTGCCGCGGAGGGAGCGGGTTTTTTGCAGTTGTGATGCTTGCATGAAAAAATGCACACTGACAAGGAAAGTGAGCATGACACATGGCGCTCTACGCATCACTGTAGACATATGTGGGTCGCGTGAACTGCCATCTCCAGAGGCTGAGGCTGCATTGTTGGGCTAATTGTTCGGTCCTTTACTCCAAATCGTTTCCACAAACTGCTACCCGAACAGACTATTCAAAGGGCCTAATACACAGAAGCGTTTTAAAATGGAAAAACCCCATTGGAAAATACTCTGTGAATTAGGCTCAAAGAGTTTAATATGACACAAAAGCAGAACATCACTTTCATATATTTTCAGAAACTGTTTTTCATCCTTCCCCCCTCCTTCCACCTCAGAAGACTCAGATATTATGTTATGGACAATACAGTGATATATTTGCTAGTTGCCACAAAAACATGTTTGCAGTATTTGGAGGCAAAATGTGTTTGTGCAAGCTATTTTCGATTACTTGGTTTTTGAATAGTGCTCTGCTGCACATTTGCGGCCTCGAAGCTTTGGTTGGTCTTGTGGTAGTGCACGGATTTAACACGATATGCTTGTGGTAGTTTGTAACATAGTATGCATTGCATTCACAACGACACAGGCTAAACGCAGACGCTATGTGTGAGGCTGTTGTGAACAGTTTGAGGTTAAATCTGTGACTAGTTTTGGCTGCCTGACTGCGTGAAAAGGAACATTAGACCTGTGAGAAGTTAGCTGACACTGGGTGGTAGTGCTTGGTACCTGGACAAACTGCTAAAATGCTGCAAGTAACTTTAGTAATAGGTTGTGGCGGAAGATATGAGTGGGGACATATCTTCTGTGGAATGGTCAGTCTGTCGCTAGTGCCAGATATGTGAGCATTAGCCAAGGAGAAGGTAGCTGGTGCTACCCAAAAGGAGCAAGTGCTATTTAGACTTCAATGTAGTAGTAGTCATTTTTATAGCACCTTTTCCCATTTGTATGGCCTCAACGTGCTTTGTGGTGGGATCACCCTCGTGGACCGAATTCCTTGTGTGGGAAAATCCGTAGACCATGCTTATGATGGGTGTGTGCGTTTGTCCAAAATTAGGGCTGAGGTGGGCAGGCTGGTCTCTAGTAAGCAACCCAAGATGTTGGGCATGTGGATGGGTGCTGGGGGCGGTCACAACAGTGCCGCAGGAGGTTTGCTATATGACCAGCTAGATCGAATATTGTTATAGGTTGTTGCTGTATTCTAATGGCAGAGGTGTTGAAGCAAGTCTGGTGTAAGGGGGCGAGACAGTTTTGTGTCCAGCTAGACAAGTTCATAGTTGTAGCAGCATTATAGTGCGTGGATGGAAAGCCGCGTCTGAATTGTGACGGTACCAGGGCAATGTAAATTGTGGGCTGTGTGTTTCTTCACCTCATAACATAACCTTAATTACAATCAATAAAAAGGATATTTCATGAGGCTTACATTTTCCTGGACTGTGATGCAAAGTCCCATCAATCCCATCAATGTGATGTTTGGAGAAGAGCCCAGGGTAAAGCTGTTTAATGAAGCTTGCATGTGGTTGGCCTTCATCAGGACGGTGGGAATGGTAGTAGAGAAGAGTGTCCTGATGGTCTCGTGTGCAAAGTTTTGCTATGGTGAAAGGCTTGTAAGCGGTTCCCCTGTTCTGAATGTAGGAGAGATAGGCCACCAGTTGCTTAGTGGATGCGGGCATATCCAACTGCCGGATTTGTATTGATCCACTTCATTGTCCGTCACCAACACTGATATTTGTTCACTGTCATTTTGTATTGTGTCCACATGTTATTTGTAAATTGAGTTCCGCAGATTGTCAAAAGGAAGAAACATGTCCAATGTTCACCAAATCCAGTCAACTTGACTGGACTTTACCCATGTATATTGTGTACAAAACTGTAAATTGAAAGGTTTCCCTTGTTTTTTCTACTATGACAAACAAATGTGCATTAAAATCTTGGGGTCAAAAACTTTTTGGACCCTCAAAAAATTAGAGATTGTTTCTACTCGTAGTGGTATATTTGTGAAAGTGTGTGTTATCTCTCATCCTGATTATTGTGTGATTATGTAAGTGTATACCCACCTGGGTAAATCAGGGCCTAGCCAGGAGCCCTTTCTTCAATTTACCAATATATGGCCACCTTTGGGTTTTTCATATGGCATTACCTGGAATGTTCAACCGTTGGCACCCACTGCAGGACCTCCTCTTTTTTCACCATTAACACTAATGCTGTATTATCACAGCCAGCACATATAGTAGGCAGGGGTATGCAACCAATGGCTGTCCAGATGGTTTTGCACAAATGCTTCCCTGCTGCTTCCCAATTAAATATCCTACCTAGGGCTGATGGGACTCGGTCCAAAATGTCTGAATGCCAAAGTTTGCAGACCATGGTAATGGGACATCTAGCAGCAGTTATTTCTGCTTTTCTAATAGTATATCGAAGGGGATGCCAACCAGTCACCCTGATAATGGATTAGCTGCATTAATTTACAAGAGAGTGCATATATGGGGGTCATACTCATTTACACTACTTGTTGATTAGTGACAAAATGAATCATATGCACAAGGGATGCCAGGTCTAGCTAAAGAAGAAATGATTCTGATAAAAAAGAGTGGTCGAAGTGTAAACAAAAGTGGTGGAACTAAGTTCCCTATGCCCCGCCCCCTTTTCTGCCCACTGCCCCCATATTCACATCACTCCCCCGCCCCATCATTCGAAAAACATACCTGGGCCCTTCCTTCCCTTCGTCCACCCTGCATAATATGTTTTACAACACTTCCAGTAAAACTGAAGAAAACAAAAGGAAAGAAAAAGGATTTAAATGACCAGCATTAGTGTGTCATTGTCCTGCTCAGCATGCAACTTCCCCTTCACCACCCAACATTCTCACCTCTTAGAGAACATGGTTGTTGTGGCTCAGCCCGTGCCTCGGGCCGCCTCACTCACACGCATACATGCACTCACTCATAGAGACACGGAGGCATGTCTGCTGTTCGCAAGGTCCCTGCGGCCACTGCCGTACGGACCGTCTTTATTCGTACAGCGCATGCGTGACCGAGAACGAGGCTCGCGCATGCGTGCGTTTACTTTACGACATAACATCCCTTCTTTTCTTTAAACAGAAACAACATAAACAACACAACTTTGAACTGACTCAACGTGAGTCACTGATCCAGACAGTCTGTCGGCTCAGTCTCCTGAGTCCAGGACATAGGGCCTCATTACACGGAAGGCGGTAATCCAGGGTGCTATTAGCACCCTGGACCATGCCGGTAAATTACCGGCACCGCCTTGGCGGAAAGGGGATTTACCGCCCCATTCCAAGGTTGGAGGGGCGGTAAATCCCCCTTCCGCCATTGCCCTTCCCCATTCCCATTTCTGCCCCATAGGGCTCTATGGGAATGGGGAAGGCGCTAATTACGGCACCGCAATATTGCGGTGCCGTAATTAGCTCCGAGGTCCCTTAGCGGGTTGGTACTTAACGCCTGCAAGAAGCAGGCGTTGATTCCTCCAACCCGCAAAGGGACCTCGTAGTACGGCGATAAGGGTTAACGGTCACCGTTGCCATTAACGGTGACCGTTAACCCTTACCGCCGTCCGTGTAATGAGGCCCATAGTCCTTAAAACGCACAGGTGGTTGGCGGCCCTGTCTCATAGGGTACCGGCTGCTACTCCTTGGGGTCGGCAGCAGGGTCACGTCAAGGGGTGGTGTGTCCACTGGCATGTCGGCTTCAGGGGCTTCTGCCCTTTCCTCTGGTGCGGGAGCGTCTTCCTGCTCTTCTTCCCTGCGATGTCCCTCTATCTTCTTGAAGAAGGACTTGTTGCGAGTCACAGTATCTCTTTCGCTGGCTGCTGTTACCATCATCCCCTTTACATGGGTGACTGTCCAGGGCTGTGGCTCATACGTGATCGACAGTTTGCCCACTAGCCAGCGATTCCAGACAAGTACAGAGTCTCCTACTGCTACCTCCTTTTCCAGTAGGCCTCTCCTCACGCTCTCCCTCTCATTTCGGGCTGCTCGTTCCTGCGGAACCTTGTCATTGTCAATCACACCTGGCTCGCGGCCCTCTATTTCTTGGATGAGCCCCCATGGCCTCGGATGGGGCGACCCTTGTTGACTGGTGGGGAGTCGTCCTGTATTCACATAGCAACTCAAACATGTTATTTTTCAGCTTGCCTCCTCCATTTGCCGAGACGCAGAATATTTTATTCAATGTTCTCATGAATCTTTCCGCTTCCCCATTTGCCCAGGGCAAGAGTGGCGATACCTTTCTATGCTGAATTCCCTTCTCCTTCATGTATTGTGCAAACTGGTGCCCTGTGAATGGCGGCCCATTGTCGGAGCACAGAACCCTTGGGAATCCATGAGTTGCAAACATCTTTTCAAGTGCTGAGATGGTGTGGTCACTTGCCGTTGAGTCCACTAGCTCCATCTCAGCGTACCTTGACCACTGGTCGACCACGGCCAAGAAATACATACCCCTCAGAGTCGACCCAAAGTCTGCATGAACTGTGCCCCAGGGAGTTTCACTCCTCTTCATGGAGTTTATGGGTGGAGCCCTCCCCGCTGGGCTTGCGGCTTGACATGGCAGGCACCTCTGCACGTGTCCCTCCACCTGGCTCTCTAGGTCCGGAAACCACACTTTTGGTCTCAGCAGTGCTTTCATTCAGGCGACACCCTGGTGACCGGTGTGCGCCAGCTCCAGGACCTGGGATATAAGTGAGTGCGGGATAACAATCTGTCGCCCTCGCAGTAGTAGGCCGTCGTCATAGATCGAAAGTTCATCTCGTACCTTCCATAGAGCTTGCAGATCTCTCTGTGCCTTGTACTCTCACCTGGTGCTGCTGAGCACCTCTTTCCAGTCTCCACTCCGTATGGCAGACTGTATGATCTTGAAGACCTCATCATTGGCCGATTCTTTGGCCACGACCTCCCTTGACAGCGCTACTGGCATGGCTCCTTCAACAATGTTGTGGATGAACTCCTGACACTCTACCAGTTCACCCAGACCCTGTGCCCTTTCACAGTTCGGGTGGCAGGACAGGTAGTCAGCTGGGTTGTTTGTACCGCGCCTGTACACCAGTTTCACTCCATATTCAATGAGCGCCAGCATCCACCGTTCGATACGAGGCGGGGGTTTCGATGACACTCCTGCCAGAACTGGTATCAGCGGTTTATGGTCTGTCACTACCACTACCGGTTTCCCTAGGATATAGAGGCGAAAATGCCGACATACCCACAAGATCGCCAGCGCCTCCCTTTCGATTTGTGAATAACGTCTTTCATTGTCCGTTAGGGCTTTGCTCGCGTAGGCGATTGGGCGCATGCTCGCTCTGGCATCTGCTTGCATGAGTACGGCTCCCAACCCCACCAGGCTGGCGTCTATCACTATCTCCGACTCAGCAGTGGGGTTGAAGCAGGCCATTGTGTCCTGATCTGACAGCGCCTTCTTTATTTCCAGAAACGCCTCCTGTTCCCTCCTTTCCCATGTCCATGGTACATCGTTCTTGGTCAGGGCACGGAGCGGCTCAGAGAGTGAAGCGAGGCCTTTTATGAATCGTCCACAGTAATTGACCATTCCGAGGAAACTGCGCACCTCAGTGGGAGATTGTTGCGCCATGGCCTCCCGGATATCTCGGATCAGTCAGGCGACACTCCATTTGCATGAAAAATGAACCCAAAAAATCTGATGCGATCCTGAAAGAACTCACACTTTCCACGATGTAGCGTGAGGCCCAGCTCTTTCAGCCTCTGCAGAGTCATCTCTAGCCTCTTCATGTGTTCCACCTAGGATGCTGCAAATACTAAAATGTCCCCACTCCCTTCAGGCTGGCTAGTGCCCCTCTTATGGCATTCTGAAAAACTTCAGTGGCAGAGGACACGCCAAAACGGAGACGTTTGAACTGGTAGAGCCCTTCATGAGTAGTGAATGTTGTTATATACCGCAAGTCCGGGTGAAGTTCCAGCTGATGTTACCCGGACCGCAAGTCAAGCTTCGAAAAAACTTTGGCCCCCTGCAGCTCGCCCACAATGTCGTCCAGCGTCAGCGTGATATGGCGTTCCTGTTTGATGGCAGAGTTCGGGAGCCACATGTCCACACAGATGCGGACGCCACCGGGTTGTTTCGGCCTTGGTGCTACAACAATGGGTGAGACCCAGGGAGTTGGCCCCTCAACTCTCTCGATGATGTCCATCTCGATGAGTGATTGGAGCTCCTTCTCGACTTGGGATTTGAGGTGGAAAGGAATTCTGCTGTGTTTGAGTGCCATGGGCCTTATTGTCTCATCAATATGTAAGCGTACTGGGGATGCCTTTAGTTTGCCCACACCCTGGAAAATGCTTGAAAACCTGTTGATGAGTTGGTCAACATCTGCTTGGTATACTGCCAGTGCAAAATGGACAATGTTCAGGGTCTCCGATGTGGCGCAGCTCAGCAGCGAGTGCGGACTGACGTCAGTAACATAGAAACGCCCCTTGATTGCATTGGTTCCATGTGACACAGGCGTGACGAATACGCCCTGAATGGGCAGTGGTGTGTCGCCCCCAAAAGTATAAATTCTAGCCTTTGATTTGTCCAACGGTGGTTGGCCCGGGATGGCTTTGTAGTGCTCCGTGGCTAACACACACACGGAAGCCCCAGTGTCGATCAGCACTGGTGTGGGGGCACCCTGAATGTCCACGACACATGTTGGTTGCCTCCTTTTCTTGGTTCCAGTGGACAGGTTCAAGATGAAGAAGATCTCTTCTTCGTCCTCCTCTTCTGCGATATTTAGCCTCTGTGCTTCCTGTTCCAGCGCTGCGATGCTTCGCTGTCTCCTGAAACCGCTTCCACTTGCTCTTGCAAGCCCTCAATGCTTTGACACTGGCGTGGCCGCACGACACATCCTTGCATAGTGTCCTGGTGTGCTGCGCCTCCCACAAACTCTAGTCTTCGCCGGACAGTCTTCCGCGTGTGGCAAATCGTACCCACAGTACTGGCACACTGCTGGGGAGCCCTGCGTAGGTGATGCCTCTTGGTGTTTTTGGCTCCAGCGTGTTTTGGACGGGGTTGATTTCCCTATGGCAAATGCTTCCTCTCCTTTGCACGGGCATACAGTAGCGTCCATTTTGGCGCCTCTGCTCTCTACGAGCTCATACACCCTGCCATGGTCTACAATCTGTTGTAATATCATACCTGGTTCTCGCAGAATCTGCCTTCGCAGTTTGCTGGAGCTGCATCCCTGTATAACTTGGTTTCAAATCATTACCTCCTCATTGTCCCACCTGCAGGTGCTTGACAACTGATGCAGACATGCGCAAAACTGGTCCAGGGATTCATCATCTGTTTGTTTCTCCCCACAAATTATGAATCTGTCGAAATCAACGTTTGACAGTGGGATGAAGTGGTTATGGAGTGCAGTTTTGACAGCTGCATAAGTCACTACTTGTAGGTTCAAGGAGTCATATATCCGCAGAACTTCCATACCTGCCGAGTATAACAGCGTCACCACCTTTGCGTCATCATCGTCTTCCCCTGTCGCCCTGAAAAACGTGTCTAATTTCTTTATCCATAGGAGTCATTTGGGGCCCAGTTTAGAGGGTGGACCGGAGGTGTCAAAATCTTGCATGGGTGGTAGTGATCCAAGCTGTCACCGGGCCACTCTTGCCGGTGTGGGTACTTCGCTGTCACTGTCGGTCATGCTCGCAGGTCGCACAGGCACCACCCTTCACGAAGGAGGCCACAAACCTGATCTTCCTGAGAGCAGACGTACCTGGGCGTGCAGACAGCGGCTCTGTGGTGGACCCCACCTTCAGTATGGTCCACTGGCTGTGTTGCTGGGCCTGGTCAGCCTCCTCACCAACGTGCCATGAAGGACTGATCCCCCAGGACCAGATGCATGGCCCTCCAGACTGGAGGACCACGAGGGTTCAAAAAATTGGGAAAAAATCAATTCTCCAGCACGTGTGCAGCGCACGAGCACCCTCGCGGGCCGCTACTGCATCATGCGCTGAAAATTAAAGATGGCCGCCACCAATCGTGTCGGGTCCGGACTGCGTCAGAGGAATGATATGTGATTGACACGCTTGCGCGCATCAAATAACTTCCTCGTGGCAGCCGTCCTTGTCACCAATGTTGTGGCTAAGCCCGTGCCTCGGGCTGCCTCACTCACACGCATACATGCACTCACTCATAGAGACACAGAGGCACTTGTGCTGTTCACAAGGTCCCGGCGGCAACTGCCGTATGGACCGTCTTTATTCGTACAGCGCATGCGCAACCGAGAACGAGGCTCGCGCATCCATGCATTTACTTTACGACATAACAATGGCCAGCCGTAGACACACCCATCCCAGTGCCTGCAAACAAGACTGAGCCTAAAGCCATTCATACGCAGATCCCGATCGAGCTGTGCTATTTGGCTGCTTGGCAATGGGTTTTATGTCCCGAGAAGTCTATTGAAATAAGTAGTGCATTTTCAGCACTTGAGAGACAATGCAGGGGAACATTACAGTGGCTTGATATCTGTCGATCTTAGGTTCAAATCGCCAGTAGGGATGAAACATAAAACAAATATTATTTTGATAGTTGCTGTTCTGGAACGGTATTCTAGGCCACATACAGTAAAGGAATGATAACGGGTTACCCTCAAAAGTAAGGCAACGTTGTACACTTTATTTCCCGCCCACTTTCATCTCTGATAAAGAATCTGATTTACTTGTTTCATACTCATTTAGCAAGACAACTCACATGTGTACGTGCATGTGAAATCCCCCACTCCACTTTTCATATATTTTTAAGAGCCCTGTTAAGTGCTTTGTCGATGAGTATATTTGATAAGCCTGAATCCTTCAGTGGAAAAGAAATTAGCAGATAACATCTATTGCAGTGACTAATCCTTGCAGAAGCTTAAAACAACCTCAAAAGGAAAACATATTTTAAAGTATGGGAATATCTCTGTGCAGCTTTATTCATCAGTTCTATTAAATAACGTAAGACACCTTATGACACCCAGTCTTGACTCTATCTCCATAGGAAGCAGTGGGGACTGAATAGCCAAAACATGTTGCTTTTACATGTGAACAGACATCAATTCCTTTGAGTGATGTGTGCTGTGTGATAAGAGGTCACTTTCTGGACTTGTGCCCTGTCATTATTGAATTCCATTGAGCAGCTTTAATGCCTGTTTTGACCCGTGCCTCACGTCAAGGGGCACTGTGGTAACAGGAGAGTTCATTAACTTGGGAGGACCTGTTCTTAAGTGACAGAAGCAAGGACCAATGAAAGAAGAGAAACTGAAAGGACTTTGAAAGTTATGACTGAGAGCTAGAAACATGTGGTCTTGTTGCTATCTGGAATCAGTGGACAGAAATTGGTAAATGTGTTCCATGAAACTTATACGGGCACTGGCAATATTCAGGAACTTGTGAGCTTAGAAAATAGACTGAACAGACTGAATGAATTAATAACTGCTTAGGCAAATACCTTTGCTACTTAAAGTGTAGCAGCACAAACTGGTCTAACACACATACTTGCTGGCCCATGATGAGGGTCCCAGAAGAAAGCCAATGTAGGAGTCTCTCTATCTGTCACCAGGTTGACAGTTGTGAGACATGAATTCAGTTATGTCAGAATTCACTTTTAGGAGTGAACTCGTTTTGCACCAGAAGCCAAGCCTAATTTGATTAGCCCTTTGACTCTGGAGACCTCAGGCAACAGGTTACAATTGGTGATTTCTGATCACAATCCCATATGTTCTTGTGCCATTCGACAGAGAATGACTGCCAAGTCAGTCTTTGACACCTTACTGAATGACAGTCCCAGAGGTAGCTCCTCTGCTGTGCTCAATAATGGTCAGAACCAGTGAAGGAGGGTGAAGTGACCTGTCAAGTGTCACTGAACTGTCATCCACAGGAAGATGGTGTGAGAGAGAGACTTGTCAAAGCTCACTTGAGTTTGATCAGAGCCGTCAGTGAGGCTGTGTGTCAGGACCTTCACCGGGCCACCCTATTATGGGAGATGGCCAAGTGTTAACCTACACAGGAGCCATTGGCCTTCCTTCAGCATTACATTGGTGTAAGTGGAGGCAAGATGCAACCTCTTGTCAGTGAAGTACATGATGTACAGAACTGGGCAACCCCCACTCCCCAAGTCCAAGTGAGGACTATTCTGGACCTCACTGGGAAACACAGGAGTAAAGTGGCAGACTATAGAAATATGGCTGTCCCCCTCACTGCCCTCACTACTTCAAGGGGACTTAAAGAATTCTTATGGATCCTGGAATGTGTGAAGGCCAACACTTGCCTGAACGAATCAATAGATCAGGCCCCTGGTTTAGGGCACCTGATTGGAAGAGACCTTTCATTATGCAGACAGTTGCCCATGACATTGGGATAGCTGGAAAACGTTCACAGCATGGTGTCAAAGGTGAGGAACAACCTATATATAATATCAGCTACTCGTTTAGGAGTGGAATACTCAAGTGGCCCCAGATGGAGAAGAGATGCTTTTCCGTTACATGGTGCCTTAGGTTAGGTCCTACCTCTACAGGACTCACTTCACTGTGTATGCTCCCCCTAAGCCTTTGATGTGGTTGGTGGATATTACGGGAGATAATCTAAAGTGGCTCAGGTGGTTCATGAGTCTACAGGCCTTGAACTTCACTACTGGACTTAGGGCCAGATTTCACATTTAGCAATGCTGATGGGCTGTCCAACTGGTATAACCGACTGGAACAGAGTACACATCAAGGGGTGGATTAGTGTCCCCTGTCCCTAGTCTGGGAGGGGTTAGTGTTAGGAAAGATTCCTCTTTACTGCACCTTTTCCTCCATTTATTTGGACCCCCAAACATTTTGCTTTTATTTTTGTATCTGACCTGTTCTTTTTACAGTGTATTGAAGCCTCAAGTTTCACTACACTGGCTTTTGCTCATCTGTTATGGGGAAACTGACATATATTTCAGGCTGCCTGTACTGGGAAAAATGCTGTCAGTACTGGGAAACATTGTTTTCCTTAGTCCACTTACTTTGTTACTACTTTTAGTAATTTGTTATCACTCGTGTTAACGTTTTGTCATTGTACCATGCATCCTACAATGCAGTACAATAGGCTACACATTTTGTTTTGCCCTAGACTAACAATCAGAGGATTTTTGTGTTAAATGGAGAAGCTGGTGACAGAAATGACTTTTTACTATTTGTTGGTGCATTTTGTTTTAGCCTTACTGTGTTTGGTTACTAACTGTGGCTAGTGGGAAAATATGGCCATGCCATGAGATTGTTTGCTTGTTCTTTGGCGATCTTGTCTTTTAGCCTTCTTCCTGGCCTGTGAGGGCAGGCAAATCCTTATATGGACTTCCAGTGCCCGGGAAAAGCAGAGACTGTTGGCGGGCTACTGGAGGACTAGGTGTGTTAGCTTCCAGGAAGTGGACAGGGACAGTCTGGTCCCAATCCATAAACTGGTGTCAGTGTGTCTGAGTGGTATGCATGATTTTTGCTGCCATCAGGATCACTGCTGGGGTGTTTGTGTGGGGCAGATCTGTCAATGGCAAGTTGAAGCTGCTGCTCTTACCTGGCTTTTAGGATAAGAAGAGGATATGTGCATGCACTCTAGAGAGATCTTGGAAGAAAATAAAGGAGCCAAAACTCCTTTCCAGCAACAAGACTTGCTAGGAGACCGTGAACTGGTCGGAGGAAGGCTTTGGCAACTAACCTCTGCCGCTGCCCTGGTAGAGCACTGTCCTGTGGAAGATCTCCAGCAATCCTGTGAAGGAGCTGTGACCCTGGTGGTGGAGGGAACATCCATTCTTAGCGTCAGTTTCAAGTCCTACAAAGAAGAGCTTTTGGAAGTGCCCAGTACAGCCCTCTGTCTGACCCGCTCTGAGTTTGGGCTGCTGTGCTGCAGATGTCGCCGTTCTGAGTTGAGGCCTGGAATATGACAGATCTTCAGGTTTTACAACAAGACTTACCTTTGTGAAATGTTATGGTCCTAGCCTAAAGAGTACCCGAGATAGGATGGAAAGTCTGACCACAGCAGGTGAATCCCCATGTATCACCGTGCATCGGTGGCCGTCATCTGAAATTGCTTACCTGCATCCATTGTTGTCCTGAGAGGGGCCCTGCATCAAGTTCTTTTGTATTTATTCACTGGAAGAAGATCTTGCACTAGCAAAAGTCCACAACTGGAGAACTGCTCGAACATGCAACCAATGGAAATAAAGGCTGAGGCTGACAGTGGAAACTACGACCTTGGACCTTCTTCAATTGACCTGCCAAGTCCTGTGAAGAATCGGAGTGTGGGGCAGAGTTGTATCAATACTTACCTGAACCACTTTGTAACTTTTATACACGTTTAGATTATTTTGGCTTTGCCACTGCTTGTTCACACACACACTCAGTTGGTAACACATTTGTAAGCTAGTTTAACTTGTCTCTTGATACTTGTAACTGTTCACTGGACCCCAGAGAAAATACCTTCATTTTTTCTAGCATCACAAAACTGTATGGAAATTTGCTGAACCTTTGGGCACAAAGCCCCATACATTTTAGGGATTGACTTCTGAAGTTAGGATTGAATCTCTGAGGGCTAGTAGTGCTAATACAAATCTGTACATTCATTTTCAAGTGTTTGCTATGTATTTGGCCCATCTCCAGTAATTGTATATATGTATCTAATTTTTAGTATTGGATGATAATATGACCTGTTAGGGGTCATTTCTCACTCTGTTATTCGGCAATAAGTAAAGAAATATTTGTATACTGGTTTGTCTAAGTGTGTTCCTTGACTATTTCACTTAGTGTGATCATGGTGGACCCTTTACAAGCTCATCACCTCTTGAGACTTAGACTAGACCTCTCGACTTGCTACCTTGAACTGGTTTGGCTACAGACCCCAGAGTTGTCCCTGTCACACTTCTAGGTTGGCCTTCTATACATCTGTCCATCTGGCCAGAGAATAGAAAATCAATCTAAGATTCTGGTTATTGACAAACCAAGTATAGGACATAGAACCAGTCACACAGTGAGCTATTCACAATTTGCAGGGAAATATGGTTCTAGCTAGACATGTTGCAGTTCTACTTAGATTTGCTAGAACCATTGGTCAAGAGGCTTTTGGACATACATCTAAAATCTATAAATAAAGGACAAACAAGCTGCAACATATGGCATGGAAATATGGGGGGGTGTGGCCTAAGAAAACCCACTCTGGCCCCAGTCGAATTGCTAATGTCAGTCGTATTACAATTAGTATTGTTAGCAGTGTTAGTAGTTAGTCATGTTAAGATTGTTAACACTCTGAACGATGCCATACTATGCAATACTATGCTATACATTGGCTAAGTTTCTCTGCTAGGTCTCCCTACATAATCCTACAGATGCCATGAAGTTTGACTTAGATCCTTACTGTGGAAACGTCTGTGAACCATGAACTAATTTGTTTCTCCTTTGCCCCCATTTATACCAGATATGGGAAACTATATGCTTGTTCAATCTTGAGGGATCATAACCGACGAAGCAGTAATTGTGTGCAACATTGCAAAATATTGCATGGCTTGCCAGGAAGAAATTCAGATGTTACAGCAAATTAATACCCAGTTTTTTTGTTTTTTTGTTTTTGTATATTTCTGCTATGCATCAATTTATTTACCCCATAAAATCTATTTCTATGGTAGAAGTGTGGTCCTTTGCTGGTTTTAACGGTATCTGGTTAGTGTTGTGAGAATATGATTGCAGCATCATGGTGGTTGAATTTGTATATGCATTTTAATGCAAACATTACATCTACATAATATGTGATATGCTCGTATGTTAACTGTTGTTTTTATGATGTTTAATTGCATTCTATGTCTAATGATGTATATATATATATATATATATTCAGTGAAAAAACGTTGTTAAAGGGACGTTAGGGTTAAGTTGCGCTTATAAAAACCTATCAAATTCTGTGAAAAAACTTTGTTAAAGGGATGTTATGGTTCAGTTGTGCTAATAACACCTATCAAATTCAGTGCAAAAACTTTGTTAAAGGGACATTATAGTTACTTTGCACTAATAAAAACCTATCCATATTATGGTTACAAGTAAAACTGAAAACCCCCAGAATTCGCCAAATGTGGTAAGCTAAGCAACCATAATTTGAGCCACCACCATGCACTGCACACTGCTAATATTAACACCCATGACATCAAAGATGACATCACAAATGTCATTGATGACATCACGGAGGTCCCTTCTCAGGAGGTTAGCTCAGCGGCAACTTGCTCGCCTTGGAAACAAGAAAACACGAAGCAGCACAGGTACCTTTCCCGGGTCCGCGCTTAGAAACCTCTGGGTATTAAGCGTGTTGTAAGTATGCAACTAAGAGACAGATTACTGTAACAGCGCCTCGATGCCCCCAGGCTGTGTGAGCGCTTTAAAAATGCAAAATAAATAAACTGATGGCATCACATTTGCATTTACTTTTCATTAAAAGCCTCTACAAGGGATTGTCATTATAATGTTGGCAGACAACTGTGATAGGTCATTGGGAGAAATATATGAGATACATAGTTCATTAAGCAATGCATTGCTATAAACACCATTGTATTACAGAGTTCTTTCCAGTATAGGAACCTTCTCATGTAGAAACATAGGCATTGCCATCAGCATGTACCTTAGAGGTGCAATATTCATAATCTTGCCATGTTGGATAATAACATGATAAATGCATTTGTATCACAGTTTTGTGCACTGTGAAACATGCAATGAGCCCCTAATAGTGCCTCACTTACAAAATACCTACACACAAAACATAAAGAGATCACAAGGCATACAGAATAAGAGCATATACAGGGAAAGTAAAGTAAGCAAGAGAGTAGCAGTATTACCAGAAAGTGTTCATGACCTATCTGATTATTTTCATGCACAGAAATGATTGCTGTGTTTCAGCCCTGCTTTTTCCTATATATATACATATGTATAACCAGTAAAAAAACTCTGTTTAAGGTACGTTATGGTTAAGTTGCGCTACTAAAAACCTATCAAATTCAGTAAAAATAAAAACTTTGTTAAAGGGACATTATGGTTCAAAGGAAAACCGAAAAACCCTTGAAATTCACCAGTTATGGTAAGCTAAGCAACCATAACTCGCGCCACCGTGCACTGCTAAGACTAACAAGGACATCAAAGATAACATCACAAATGTCATTGATGACATCACTGATGACATCACATGTTTGGCTCCCCCTTTTTTACTTTACTGACATAGCTAGACCACATGCTTTTGTTAAGTAACAGTCAAGAACTAAACATTGAAAAGGTACTATATTTGTAGACTTATCCTTCAAGTATGTTCTTACAGTAATTCCCTTGGGGTCAAGTCACATCATATGAAACATATACATAGCGGAAGACACAGGCTTGAAAGAGAGCAATTCTTTCTGTGCATGAAGATAATCATTAGGCTTATCAGCACTTTCTCATAGTTTTTTTTATTTTTTATTACTGTACTTTCCCTATATATACTCATATTTGTATACATTTTACTCACACTCCTTTCCTTAGGGTCCAGTCACATCATGTGATACACATACATAGGGTAAGTAGCAGCTTTGAAACAGAGCAATCATTTCTCTGCATAAAGATAATCAGTTAGGTTATGAACTCTTTCTGCTACTACTTCTGCTTTTTTCTTACTTCACTTTCCCTGTATATACTCATATTTGTATGTGTTGTTGTCTCTTTGTATTTTGTCTGCAATAATGCAATTATGTATTAAGTGGGTTTTATTAGCTACTTATTACATGTTTCATAGTACGCAAACCTCTAATAAGAAAGCAGTTATCATTTCACTATTCAACATGGCAAGATTATGAATATTGCACCTTCATCATGTATGCTGCACACACTGCCTATGTTTCTGCATAAGTAGCTTAGTATACTGGATAGAACTTCATAATAGAATGCTATTTATATCAATGCATTGCTTAATGTACTAAGTAGCTCATGATATTTATTCCAATGATCCTTGACACTTTTTGGTCAACATTATAAGAATCCCTTGTACAGAGTTTTCATGAAAAGTAAATGCACATGTGATGTCATCAGTGATGTCATCAATGACATTTGTGATGTCATCTTTGATGTCCTGGGTGTTAGTGCACGGTGGCCCGAGTTATGGTTGCTTAGCTTACCACAACTGGCAAATTTCAAGGGGTTTTTGGTTTTACTTTGAACCATAACGTTTTTAGTAGCACAACTTAACCATAACATCCCTTTAACAAAGCTTTTTTACTGAATTTCATAGATTTTTAGAAGTGCAACTAAACCATAATATCCCTGACTTTATATACACGTAACAGAGAACATACTGAACCCCCAGCTAGAGATTTTCATGTCCGCGGACGGATGTGGACAACAGCAACACTACCCAAAAACTCAGGGGTACCTTAAATTGTTATATCATGCCATATGAACACTGCACAAGTTGAAAAACCAACACACAAACACATTATATGTAGTAGTAAATAAGAAGTAGAACCTTTATATATAAAACATCAGCCATCCATTTAAATACAATATATACTAAAATGGAATATACCAAAACAACGAAGATATGCTTCAAACATAATTACCTCACAGAAACTGCACAACTTGGAGCAACAGCAGATCTACAGAACAGTGAGAAGACAACTTACCGCAATCTAGTAAGTAAACTTCTTTTTTCTTATATATTTCTAAAATGTCTATATTAGATACAATAAAAGTAATATATATATTTTTTTCCTCACAGAAATGTCAAATACTTTAGAATGGCTTGAGGAGAATTTCCCACATGATGAAATGTCTGAAGATAGTGAAACTAATGGTAGACACTTCTCTATATAACCAAATTAATAAGCATTACTTTATGTGCACTTAACATATATATATATATATATTTTTTTTTAACAGACCATGCAAACATTGAAAACAATACACAACAAGATACTTTAGAACAAACTCTCCAGCGCATGGAAGAAAACATGAAAAAGCTCATGACAAATTTCCACCTTTTGAAAGATTTTGTGGAGGACCATATAAAAGAAAAAAATACATACCATTGTGCAACATGTACCTGTCCCCCCTCTCCATATCCCAATCGATTATCCCCAAAACCTCCCCACATAGAAAAACGTTTTGATGAGACTTCCATCCCTTCATCTTCTCCGTCCATCCTCTTGAAAACCCCAATTCCCCTGTGTTTGTGTCAGTTTCTGCTTCCCCTTCTCTATCATAAATTGTACATATATATAATATAATGAAAAATAAATGTTATGTGTGTTTTAATTTAGTCCTTTGTGCTTTTTAAAAAAAAAAGTCAGTTTTGGTGTCCGCGAACAACACGGGTGTCCGGAATGTTCGTAAATAAACAAAATAGGGGTGTCCTGAGAACACTACGCCTGTCTGTATTGTTCGTAGGCAGGTTGAAACTGTTCTAACAACACATCAAGTGTCCTGGAATGTTCGGAAAATAAACAACATGGGGTTGTCCTGAGGACACTTTGTCTGTTTGTATTGTTCGTAGGCAAGTTGAAACTGTTCTAAGAACACACACGGCGTCCTGAAATGTTCGTAAGTAAACAAAATGGTGGTGTCCTGAGAACACTATACCTGTCCGTACTGTTCATAGGCAGGTTTAAACTATTCCAAGAACACATCAAGTGTCCTGGGATGTTCGTAAATAAACAAAATGCGGGTGTCCTGAGGACACTATGCCTGTTCTTATTGTTCGCAGGCAAGTTGAAACTGTTCTAAGAACAACCGCCTGTCCGTAACTGTTTGCTTCTCTTGTGTCGCACTTTTAATTAGTTTCAGGACCCGAACACTGTCAGTAGACTATCTACACATGGCAACAACACCCATAAATCCTACGAACATCGCGCCTGTCTGTAGCTGTCCAGCACACTTGTGTCACACTTTTAATTAGTTAGAGGACTCGAACACTGTCCGTAGAACACCAACGCGCATGCGCAAAACAGTTCCCGTACATTTGGTGTCCTGCGACACCCATTCCCTTTGCGGACATGTCCGCGACACCATCATGTGACCGCGCCCACGCTAAGCGTGTGTTCTGATTGCGCACACTGTTTGTGTCCCTGAACAATTTAAAAGTACCTTTTCAGGCAATCTACAATATTGTATAATAATTAATCACCATAGCACATGTCCCAGACAATGATCCTGACTTTCTACATACTTTTAGGGACTTTTTGAGCTTTTTTCTGGTGTTTGATCTGTCCGCGGACAGCGCGGGTGTCCGCGAAGCGCACACCAGCACCCCTATAAAAATTCCACACCCCAGAGCTCATCCTCATGGTGTTTCTGGCTACCCGACAGAACACTGTACTTTGGCTGCCAATCTTCCTGATTTTTCAGAAACCTGATGGCAACCATGGGTCCTCTGCTTCCACCTGGTGCTACATCTGCCTCAGCACCACCCCCACCCCCTTCACCACCACCACCTCCCCAAGTCTTGAAGAGGGGAACAGGAGTGAGGATGTAGAGGAGGATGAAGCGGGTGAAGAGGATGAGGTAGTGGAAGTCCCTACTACCAGCACTCGCTGTGACTCTTGGGTGTGGCGGTGTTTTACCATTCATGGTAATGTACCCAAGGCACGTGTGGACAAAGTCACGTGCAAAAAGTGCAAAATGGTGCTCAGTCGTGGGAGGCTTGGTTCGTACAGCTTTGGTACGACAACTATGAAGCAACACCTAAGGTTGTTCCACGGTGGGGCCATTCGCAAGGTTGTACCTTGCGAGGAGCATAGTAGGTTGACTTCCTCTACTACATCCTCTGTTTCCAATCCTGTCACCACAAGGAACACTCCTGTGGGAGAGCGTATACCTCCATCTGCCTCACAGGCCATTCGCGATGATAATGACCCTTTCGAGGGACACACTTATGTGTATGTACTGTGACACAGTACTCTGCAGGGGGGATAGACTTCGTAGTGCTTTCGAGATGGTCTCAGAGCACGAGAAGACCTGCCCACTACCTAAGTAAGGCCCACCCTTCCCTTCCTCTCTCCATCCGCCCTTTCTCATCCCTGTGGTTGGTGTCCTCCCTTACCCTACTTTCCCCTCCTTTCCTAGTGTATCATGTGTAAAAAACCCAAAAAAATATAAAACAACAAAAATAAAAAAAGAGGCAATTTTAAGAGCCACCTTTCACAGTTTAAAAATCAAGTTGCAAATAAATGGAGCAGAGCCCTGTGTATTTTTTCGAAGTCCGCGGACAGTTCGCGGACATCTAAAATTTTGGGGTGCTGCCCTATCATGACCATTGCACTTTTCTCTGGGAGGAAGTGGTGGCTCTGAAAAGAGCCTTTTGGTGGTGTTTGTTTGTGTTTGAAAAACCTGAAATGGTCAGCAATTACTGCAAAATGGATGGCTGTAATTCCAAAAAAGGTCGCAATGCATTTTGTACATTTCTCAGAAAAATCTGATTGCCAGCATAAGTAAGATGAACTCCATCTCTGCGAAAAATGTATGTGCTAGGAAACATAATATTTTCATTGTAAAAAGAGGACATGCCAACATCTCTTAGAAAGGCACAAACAGCCTTATTGACATTGTGCCTCGCTTTCTCCATTTGTGGACCAAATGAAGAAGAACGCAGCCACATTTTACTTGAGAATTTGGAAACATGTCCATGACCTTCCCAAGTCCTTCTTTCATTGGAAATTGCAAAGAAATTCCAGACACATGTCCTAAACTATTCCCTCCACAATGAATTATCATTATGTCTGGATAATGCTCTGTCATCAAATTAGCACAGAGAGGTACCAAGTCCAGCCACTTCATTCCACGCACTCCATGCCAGTGCACTTCCACATGTGGGAATCCAAGATCTACAGATACTCTACAGCTTTCTGCATGCATCTTCAACCAATGTATCCACAAATCTCCCAAAATCCAGACAATGGGCCTCATTTCGAGTCCGGCGGTAACCGAGGCGGTAAAGCACCTGGTTACTGCCAGACTCGTATTACCATCCCGCCTCCATGATTCCCGGAATTACCGGGGCATTACAACCCCGGTGACCCGGGAATTCCAGAGGCGGAATGGTGTAAATCCCCATTCCTGTTGAGTCCGATAGGACTCAATGGGAATGGGGATCATGGAAACACCGGCACCATCTCGTGACGGTGCCGGTGTTTCCTCGTCCGCCTGCAGGCAGGCGGTGTTAAACCCGCCAGGTCAGACCTGGCGGGATTGACGCCTCCACCTGCAGGAGTCGTGATCCCCTGGTATGGGAACAACGGTGGCGGCGGGTTTACCGCCACCGTTGTTTCCATACTGGGTGAGTTATAATCAGGCCCAATCTGTTTTCTGAAACAAACAGCCATAGCTATCTGTTCTTCTCTCAGGAAAAAGACTTTCTGACAAAACCTCTCCTGACACACACCCACTAAACTTTACTGACCAATCCCTTGCTCTGCTCATTCTCATTTGCATACTTCCCCAACCCAAAATCCCTGTATGTAACACACGATGTCCGCGGACTACCGCCATGTCCGCGGACATATCGTAACATCGACAGCCCTTCTACCATTTCCACTTCACTCTCTGTGCCAGTCCCTGATTGGATACAGCTAAGCAGTCACACAACCATCCACCAATCACATCCAATACCTCTACATCTAACTCCATCATCATAGATCAGCACTTCAAATGTACTGTTAGTCACTCTGAGTACACGTGTCATATCATTGGAAAGCACCTACTACAAGAACTACTGTACAAGTCTCCAAGATTTCTACTGGCAGCTGCATGCATATCCATATGCATGAACACAAACTACAGGTATGCATAGTTTCTGTATAGTACATGTACAATTCTTATAAATGCATATTAACAGATTAAGTGCCTTTTATCCTGTCTAACCTATAAAATGAACTTACTGTCATTTTTCCCATCTGCTATAATCAACTGTCACTTCCAAACCTATTTGCTATTTAATTTCTTTTTACACACACATTTGCAAAGCATGTTGAACTAACATATTTAAAGTAAAATATAAAGACTGCACATAGTCAAACAAAATTGCATGTACACATTATGTTCAGATTTCAAACAAGAATACTTCTACAAAAACATAAAAATCAATGTCTAAATTAACATCAGTGCTATAAACACACAAAATTACTAACTTCTTTCCTTTACAATTGCAGTGAAGACCACTCTCCTGAAAAGCAGCAGCAGTATCTGAAGTGCAAACAACAACTCAGAAGAAACCTGCTCATTCCACACAAAAAAGTAAGTTAAATACCACCATAATATTTTTACTGTTACTCACACTGTGGAGTTCATTCATGGTATTTCTGCGCCAAAAAACAGAGATCGTGCATCATTCTGAGCACAAATCCCTATTTGTTAAACTGGGATTTGCAGGCAGAATGGCACACAAATCCTAATTTTTCGGCGCACAAATGACATAACTCGGCCCCTAGAATGTTAGTATTGTAGAACAAAGAACTGTTTTGATTCTATACCCTTAGATTTACTATTTGTGTTTTTCCTCACCACTAACTTACTCTCTACTGTCATCTGAACCCCAGTACAGTAACACACAAATTCAAGAATAGCCATCCCAACTAATTGTAGTTGCCCAATGCACAATCACACACCATCACATACATCTTTAGCATCATACTCAGACACTCATGCACACAGCACACATACATTGCAGAATAGCCCAACCATACCTTCTTTCTTTTTTTCAACAGACCCCAAAGAATGCCTACCAAAAAGCAAGTCCATAGAAAGCAACGCAGAAGTAGAGCAAATGAAAATAGAAGTGTCCAAACTAAGCATCCATCTCTAGCAGAATGTATACAACAAGTTCAAACATAATAGCGAATACAGTCATTTAGTGAAACAAAACAAGCTTCAAGTACAGAAACTTTGCCTCCTCTATCAAAATGTAAAATGAAACAGAAATCAATTAACAAGAATTCAGCTACCACTACTGCTAAAACTGCTTCTATAAATCTTAATATAGGGCCAAGTAAGCATACCAAAAAAGTATTTTAGCAAAAATGTTCTGCTACAGAGTCCTTCAAAATCTTATAAAAACAAGAGAGAAATCATGCACAACCCTTAAAACCTACCGTAGAAAAGTAATCTTAGAAGCTTTGTAAGTGTAATGCTTCTCAAAAGAAAGTTATTTATTTTAGTGTTAAACAAAATTAAACCACTAGCAAAACTAATAACTAAATTACAAAAAAGACTTCTCAATAAACAAAATGTCAACAAAAATAACTTCTTAAATATCTGTGGAGGAGAATGGAGTCACACCACAAGCACAGAACCATATTTTAATGAAGAAGCATACAAACAAAAGCAAACAAATGCAATTGCCATACATAGCAGTGGACGAGGTTATGAAAATGTTAATAATACCATAATTGAACAAGAAATACTGCTTACAAAAATATCCCCAGAAAACCCAGAATTACCTCTCCATTCGACTGAACCAGAATGTCCAGTATACAAATGGCCATGCATGTCAATGTGTAACATTCCCAAAAAATCTTTCAAGTCTTTACGCCAATTCCTCAATCAGTATGTGAAAGGCAAAGACAAAATCAAAATGAAACTACTGCAAAATATGGATACCTATCCAGTGCACAAATACACAGGACTACAGGGACATTCATTAGCCTGCATTTCAGGACCTATTTGCAAAACCACCTTCCATCATATCAAAATGATATCAACACATCATTCAACTATAAGAAATCTAGTCTATAAACTGAACTATGCTAAAAGTCCTGCTTTAGCACTAGCCAATTTAAATAACATTCTTCTACATTGTACATTCTACTCAAAGAAATCGACTATATCCAGAAAAATTATTTTGGAAATGACTGCCACTTTCAAAATGCAATAGTTTTACAACAGACTAGCAACAATTCTATGCATGGCAACCTTCTACTGCACACATACAAAAAAGAAATACTGAAATTTAAAAGTACATCTTCTGAAGTACCAAACCATGTGTGTGTGTGTTGCCGGAGAACATTTTATAAAAGTAACACAAAAACTGTAGACCTAACATACAAAATAGAAGACAAAGAAGATTCTAAATGGTTAGAATTAGCTCTCTACCTTATAGCAGAAAACAAATACGAAATAACTGACCCCTTAATACTTTGAAGTTACTGCACTATAAAACTTGACAACAACCAAACTCCTTAACGTGCTATCACATATAATTTGGAATTATTCCCACTACCAAAACCCCTACAACAACTCAATTTATATAAGAGCATCAAATTCAAACAGTGCATCCCTTTCAAGCAATAATACACCTTCAACCCAAAACAGCAAAATTACCTCCCTCTGAATTGGTGAAAGGCATTTGTGGCAAAGTAGTGTATTTACCATTAGACCTAAAACAAAATGTGCACACTCTGTGAGTGCAACGTCCAATAGACCAATCTTTAATTATCTTAGTAAATGGTGTACCTACAAAAGACAAAACATTTTGCCAACAACTGGTAGACTTACATAAAGTTAGAAAAGCCTTGCAATATCTAAAAGACAATAATGAATACTACAAAGAAATGAATATTGAAGAAAACTTGAAGGAAACCACTAAAATAATTCAAGAGTCACCAGAAATTGGTCAATTTGAGCTTCTAGATCCTGCTACAGTATCCAATATTTTAGGCCATTATTCAATTCATCCATTGCTCTCTAATGACACCATAGAAGATGCATTAGAAACATACCAAATGCGACAAATGAAAGGGTCACCAATCAGCATATGGGAAAAAAGTATAGAAGCACATGCTTTTCCTCTACTCTTTTCTACTGGCAAAGGGGGAAGGTACGATGATAGACCTATTCAAATAACAGCATCAGAATACCGTTCGTTATGGCTGTATTCTGAAGATCCCAGATTTAGACAAAATGTGGAATACATATTACACCTACTCTTTGAAAGTGAACTAGCGGAGATGAACACACATTAAAATCAGGAACCCACTTTCAAAATATGTCAGCTACGCAATTAATACAAAAAGTGCAAGAAAAAGATGAGGTTTTACAATCAAGCATTACAAATCTATTAGCAAACATGCGTGGTACTAAAGAGTACTGGTTCTGATGTCATGGAGATGTACGTTGTATGATAAGAAACCTTGGCCCACCCACTTGGTTTGTTACATTAAGTTGTGCAGAATATGCATGCGAAGATTTACATGATTTCCTCCGCACATCAAACAAAACAAAACAAACATAGATATACTAACACCTGGAGAACTTTGTTCTCTAGATCCTGTTAATGTTTCAAGATATTTTCATCATCGCTTCATTGCTATGCTACTCTTTATTTGTAATAAAACTGTTCCTCCCCTCGGAGAAGTGCAACACTTCTTTTGGAGAAAAGAATACCAAGCCAGAGGAGCACCACATATCCGCATGCTTTTATCGATTAAAGATGCTCCTAAATTTGGTCAAGACAATGATGCCACTGTGTTACAGTTTATCGAAACATTTGTCACTTGTGAAATTCCATCAGAAACAACGAATGGTGATCTTCATGCACACATTTTACAATTTCAAAGACAAAAATGTGGCAAATATTGTCATCGCAAATACAAAAACAAAGGGAAATACTACACCAAATGCCGCTTTGGTTTCCCTAGACCGGTTACAAAAACAGGTCAAGTGAACAACTTCATGCCTTCAGTTAGACATAGTGTTAAAGGTAAGTCACCTAAAAATACATATTACATAAAAAGAACAGAAGAAGCAAAATATATCAATGATTACAATGCAATCATTGCCCTCTTATGGAATGGAAACATAGATGTACAGTACATTGCAGACAATTCCACTGCAGTTCCTTGATATGTTAAAGCATACTTAACCAAAGCAAGACCTCTGGAATGACCTGTCATCAGACAAAACACTGTCTCAGAAATTGTACCGCTTGGGCATAAAAATGCTCTCACATACAGAATGTGGCTCCTATGAAGCAGCTCGATCGTTTAACCGGTACTGCTTTATATGGAAAATCTGAAAATATAGTATGGCTAAGTCTTGGTCCTGATACATCTAGAAAAAGAGTTCTCAAATCATACGACGACATAGAAACAATAGCCAAAAATGTTCCCAACAGCCAAGACATTTTGAAAAACAATTTGCTGGACATATACTACCCAAACAGAAGTACCACTTTGGAAACCATGTGTCTATACCACATAGCCCAAAACTTCACATACAAAAATAATATAAAACCTGATGAAAAATAATGTAGATACAGAGTGACAAATTGTGAAGGCAGCTTAGTAAAACTCACCAAACCAAGTTTAATTAATCATATCAAGTTTTAATTAAAGACTCCTCAACATAAAGAACTATATCACATGTCCCAGCTACAACTCTTTAAACCATGGAGAAAAGAAGAAGAAATACTAGATAACTATGACTCCTACAAAAACGCTTTCAAAGCAAATGAAAGCACTATAACCGAAATAAACTTTACACACTACAAAACAATGTTGCACAATGAACAGCAACACAAAGAAGAACTCCAGGCCCAACTAGATGAGGACACTCCTGACAGTAGTCAACCTTCTGTAACAGGAAGCCAAGAACCATTGGGACAGCAGCTAATAGCAAATGAGGCAGAATTAGCTTTGACAGAAATAGAAAACACCATGTGTCAGTATGAAGATAAAGAAGACTTAACTATACTACAATCAAAAGTAAACAATGAGAAGCGTAGCATTTTTCAAGAAGTAACAAAAGAAATTGCACATGGTATACAACATGAAAATAAAGAATGCACCTACCAAAAATACAAACCTACACTACTGTACGTCAGTGGTGAAGCTGGTTCAGGCAAAACATTCTGAATCAAAATCATCAGCAAGTTCCTTCAGCAATTGACAAACAGCAAACTGTCAGCTGTCGTCACTGCCCCCAAAGGTTTAGCTGCCTACAACATAGACGGTGTCACTTTACACCGATTACTACTCCTGCCAGTAGAACACCAAAACAAATGAGACTATTACAAACTTTCTACAGCAGTTGCAATGGAACTACGCAGAGTGTTAAAACAAATTAAAATGCTACTAATAGATGAAGTGAGCATGGTCTCCAACCTAATGTTGGCTTTGATTCACCTCAGATTACAAGAAGTACTCAAAACAAACTACGAAGAGCTCTTTGGAGGAAAACACATTATTGTTTTCGGAGATCTTCTTCAATTGACACCAGTGAAATGTGAACCTATTTTTAAAACCTTAGGACACAAACTCTGCCGTAAAACTGTTGGCAGCATAGGAAATGTCAACCTTTGGCAACATTTCCACTACAGAGAATTAACAGAAAACATGCAGCAATCTGCAGATCTCACTTATGCCAACATCTTAAAAAGTATTAGAGTTGGTATTCTATCTCAAGAAGCACAAGCAATATTGAAAACCCTGCACATTCATGCACTTTATGGCAATAATGCATGTGTTACTGATGTTATGGAACAATTAGCGCACAAAAATGTCAATTGTATGGCCTTAATGCCAACTCTTGCAAGCTGTTTCAAATTCAATGAAACAGTGTTAAATAAAGAAATGCAACCAATAATGGAAATTAGCGCCACAGACAAACTAGACCTACATGGTATGACACTACCCATGTGTGAGCAAGCCACAGCAAGACAAATAGTTTAGAAAATTCAATCTCCAACACTCCAGCTGGGTTGGAAAACATATTAAAATTATCCTTAAATTGTAGAGTAATGCTTAAACGTAACCTTGACGTGGAGCAAGGACTAGTTAATGGAGCACTGCGTACAGTTGTTGGCTTTCAAACATACCCACGTGACAACACTATTCAGTTTGTCAATATTCTCTTTGACAAACTTTCAGAAGTGAAAAGGATAGGATGCTCAACAGCTCAATTCCTTCTCTAACTCTTGCATACGCAGTCACCATTCAGAAATCACAAGGTCTTACCCTAGACAAAGCATTGATAGATATTGGTAACACAGTCTTTAAAGAAGGCATGAGCTATGTAGCACTATCACGCTTACGTAGGCTTGACAGTCTATTTCTAATCAACTTTGATGCAAGTAAAGTAAACGCTGATATTCCTTGCATTTTAGAATACAATAGACTACGTTCATTATACACCCCCCATCTAAAAACATATCCTGTTCCACAAAAGGTAAAAGTAAACTAATTCAAACAGAAATGCAACAGATGTCACTGCAAATCCTCCAAAGAGAGAAAAAGAAGCTAATATTTCATCAATTACCACAATCAAAGAAGAACCTATCACTCAAAGTAACTAGGGTACTTCTTCAAAGAAACAACGCACATTCCGAAAAAATGACTTGGACACAGACCTATCTGGTCCTTTTAAATTTTCAAATATAACTGATGTAAGTTGCTACGCAAATGTAGCAATGAATATTCTATTTCAATTGCCACCAATTGTTGACAACATTTACTTACACAGTACAGACCAATTGTCTTTGCAAATGTTAGTACTTCATAGAAACGCAACAAACAATCCTGACAACACGTATAGTGTTCATGGAATAAGACAAGAATTGGACTACTGTGCTGCAATGGTGAAATTCACTATAAACTCCACAAGAGTCCACAAGAATTTCTCATGTACTTACTACAAGTACTGGAAAACAAAAACATACCTATAAATGAAATCTTCTAGATTTCATACATGTGGAAACATACATGCACTCTCATGTATGTATCCATACCTAATTGTGAATCCGTTCCATTTCAGCAACTTGTACAAAATGCAAACCATGGTAGATTATGTACTACCTGCAATTCGGATAATCGTTCCACCTTACTAATACAAACACATAGTAAATATGTAATACTAATGCTTCTACGTTACAATGCAGATGGTACCAAAAACAACTGCAAGCTGACTGGATTCGCACATGGTCAAGTATCACTTGGTAAGAAAACATTCAGAACAATAGGTATAATCTACCACACAGGAGCCACAACCAATGAAGGTCACTACACTGCATATATAAACAAATAAATGTGGATTGTTCAAATGTAATGATAGTACCATTACTCTAAAGCAGAGATTACCAGCAAATCTTACAAACACTTATTTAATCTTCTTAAAACCAAAATGTAATAACTAATCTGTACTTAAATATTAACAAAACTTAAATTAAAAAACTATAAACTGTTAGAATATGCCAACAAGTATCTAACTGCCCCAAGATTCTACAACAACTAAGCAGATAAATGAATACCACTAAATTATATAAAAAAAATAAACAGTTAGAATACGTCAACTGGTATCTAACTGCCCGAAGATTTTGAGAAAACCAAACAGATAAATCAATAACACTACGTTATAACGGAAAATAGACAGTTAGAATGCGCCAACTGGTATCTAACTGCCCCAAGATTTTGCAATTACCAAACAGATAAATCAATACCACTACATTATAACAAAAAAATAGACAGAATATGCCAACAGGTATCTAACTGCTCCAAAATTCTGCAACAAGCCAACAGATAGAACATTAGCCAGAAACAACAAATGAACACTGAAAACAAACAAACAAATAGACTGTAGTTTTTATCCGAAATAAAAAAAAATTCTATTATTCAATGTTATAAGTCGTCACAAACTACCAATACTAAGATGATCTTTTCTTTTATCACATAAATTGACAAGGAATATATGTACTCCAGTTACCAAACCAAACAGTAAGTATATTACAATAAGTACAACCACCACAGCATATCACACCCATGGTGGCTTATAACTTTGGTGCTTATAAATTTGGTCTTGGCCATGCACCAAGAACCTAGGCCCTGGCCACAATCACTGCAGCATATCACACCCATAAACACCAGTCTACGAAAATCCCAGGACACCACGTGTGTTCTGAGAACAGTTTCAACCTGCCTACGGACAATACGGATAGGCATAGTGTCCTCAGGACACCCCCATTTTGTTTATTTATGAACATCCTAGGACACTTGATGTATTCTTAGAACAGTTTCGACTTGCATGCGAACTATACGGACAGGTACTGTGTCCTTAGGACACCCCATTTTAATTAACTACGGACATTAAGGACAGCGCTGCTGTCTGCGGACCGAACGAACACAACAGGGGTGTCTGCCACCTAAATAAATACATTTGACCCATCTCTTACTCCCCCACCCTCCTCAAACAGTCTTACACGCCAACACACTTGACTAAATATTATTTTTCTACCAAGTTTCACCGAGATGGCGGACATGCCCAGAAAATATGATGCATCACACGCTCTCAACCACACAATCAGCGAGCACGTCGAATGTCTGCAGACATGACACGGATCGCCCAGCCAATCAGGACCCTGTCCACGGAGTGAACAGGGAAGTGTGTCCGTGGAGCAGACAGAGATATCATACATTTTCTTGCCTTACGTTTTAGTCATTTAAAAAAACAAAACTACTGGACGGATTTACACCAAATTAACAAGCATGCTTTCGGGACCAAGCCGCCGCCCCTGCCTCAAATTTGGTGTAAATCTGTCCAGCGGTTTGGGCTGTAGGCGTGAGCAAAGTTTTTTCCCATTATGTCTATGGGAAGAACAGAAGTTTAGGGACCCCCCCTATAACTTTTCCCACCCTGGACCAAACCTCACCAAACTTTGCAATAAAATTCAGGGGAGCGAAGTTATAAGCCGCCCAAAAAGTGCTCTTCCTATGGAAACAGCAGCTTAACCATAAATACATAGCCACTACCATGGCTGTGTAATATATATATATATATATATTCAGGGAAAAAACTTTGTTAAAAGGGACGTTATGGTTAAGTTGACATCTTTGATGTCCTGGGTGTTAGTGTTAGCAGTGCATGGTGGCGCGAGTTATGGTTGCTAATCTTACCATAACTGCCGAATTTCAGGGGTTTTTCGGTTTTACTTTGAACCATAACGTCCCTTTAACAACGTTTTTTTACTGAATTTGATAGGTTTTTAGTACCGCAACTTAACCATAACGTTCCTTTTAACAAAGTTTTTTCACTGAATTTCATAGGTTTTTAGTAGCGCAACTTAACCATAACGTCCCTTTTAACAAAGTTTTTTCACTGAATTTCATAGGTTTTTAGTAGCGCAACTTAACCATAACGTCCCTTTAACAAAGTTTTTTTTACTGAATTTCATATGTTTTTAGTAGCACAACTTAACCATAATATCCCTACCTTTATATACATGTAACATAGAACATACTGAATCCCTAGCTAGTGATTTCGATATCCGCAGACTACCGCCATGTCCGCGGGCATATCGAAAATCTGAGCGTGATGAATGTAAATTTAAATAGTGTGCCCCATTTTCCAAACAAAAAAAAGTTTCTTTTCAGAGCCAACCTCAAAGATTTTGAGGTTGGCTCTGAAAAGAAACGTTTTTTTTGTTTTTTTTTGCAGAGGCTTGACAGACACCTGTTATTTTGTATTTTCTTTTTATTTTCCTTACTTTACTCCTAAAATCTTCACATAACCTTCTCCAAAGCAAACCTTACATTCCAAAACAGAATGGCATTTCCCATTAAAGATAAGGAAATGCCATCTTCTTTAAAATAAACAGCATTACTGGAATCAATATTCTCATTATTACAGAAGAACATACCAGCTCTAAGCATAAAGGCACACATGCCTCGGTTGATTACACACCTAGCATTGTTTTGCTGAGGACAAACAACTGAACTATTGTCCCATATTGCCCTAGGTACTAATCCAGAAAAAATTACTTTGGCATTTGGAAGGATGTTCATTACTCCTTGAACCAAGTGTTCCAAATCTGCCAACAAAGTAGGGGCACTGACATAGCGCAAATGGAAAGCACCATAATGCAAAACTACCACCTGGGGACTGTTGATCCTGCCCATATCTTCACAAGCTTGTACAATTCCCTGTACATTGCAATCAGGCACAGTGCTCCACACCACCTCCATTCCTTTAACATCAAAATTCTTTGCAACATGCCTGCATTGAGCATACTGTTGTAAACCATGCACAAACATATCTCCGAGCACCAACACCCTGACTTTCTCCACTTCTGCCATCTTCACTGCACACAGTCTCTTTGAACACAAATCCACAACCTCAACATCTGATTGGCTGATCCCTACAGTCTTCTTTCCATGCTGGATTTGCTGGAAAACCCTGGATGTAGCATGCCCTGTCCGCAGACCGCATAACTCTTAGACAGCCCTTCTACCATTTCCACTTAATTCTCTGTGCCATTCCCTCATTGGATACAGCTAACCAGGCGCACAATACAGAGAATGTCCTCAGAACACCCCCATTTTGTTTATTTTCAAACATTTCAGGACACCGCGAGTGTTCTTAGAACACATTCAACTTGCCAGCGAACAATACTGACAACGTCCTCAGAACACTCCCATTTTCTTTATGTACGAACATTTCAGGACGCTGCAAGTGTTCTTAGAACACTTTCAGCTTGACAACAAACAATACAGACAACGTCTTCAGGACACCCCCTGCGAACATTCCAGGACCCCACGAGTCTTCTTAGAACACTTTAAACTTGACACCGAATCCATTCTGTTTATTTACGAACATTTGAGAACAGCCGTGTTGTCTGCAGAAAAATCGAACACAACAAAAGTGTCTAGCACATAAAAAAAACAGAACATTGCACCTATCTCAGCCTCCCCCACCCTCCCCAAACACCCTTACACACCAACACACTCCACTAAATACAATTTTTAATCCAAGTTTCACTGCGCTGTCCGCGGTCGTCCGCGAATGCAAGATGGCGGGCACCACAGAAAATTGGGGCACTGTTCGCGGAGCAAACCGGGAAGTCCGTCCGCAGAGCGAACGTAGATATCACTAATTTTTTTGCCTTTTGGTCATTTAAAAAAAAACTACTGGACGGATTTATACCAAATTTACAAAGGCACGCTTTCGGGACCAAGCCCAGCTCCTGCCGCAAATTTGGTGTAAATCTCTCCAGCGGTTTGGGCTGTAGGCGTGTGCAAAGTTTTTTCCCATTATGTCTATGGGAAAAAAGAAAAGTTTTGGGACCCCCCCTATAACTTTCCTCCCCCCCGGACCAAACCTCTCAGAACTTTGCAAAAAAATTCGGAGTGGGCCATATACTTTTTTTGCAAAGTTAGGTGAGGATTCGTCCAGGGGGAGTGAAGTTATAAGCCACCCAAAAAATGCTCTTCCTATGGAAACACCAACTTAACCATAACTACATGGACGCTACTGCGTCCATGTGATATATATATATATATATATATATATATATATATATATATATATATATATATATATATATATATATATATATACATCATATGATGCAACGAAACCCTAAGGAAAGTAGTGTAAGAATATATGAGAAGGGACATGTCTACAAATATAGTACCCTTTGAATGTTCGGTTGCTGACTGTCAATGAAGAAAAGCACCAGACCTAGATATCTCAGTGAACAAAAAAGACGGAGTGAGCCATGTTATGTCATCAGTGAGTAAATATCCAAAGATTGGATCAGTAGGATGGAATGACACTCCTTAATACAAATTCATATTTCATTAGATACATTTATCATATGGAATAACATTTCCTCAATAAAAAATTCATAAAAAACATTTCATATCAACATTCATAGCCACATACAAAACTCATTCATACATTTACACAGAACACAAACACCCATGATGTTTCATTTATCATTGGGTTTTAAGAACACAGCTTCATTTTATATATTGAACAATAGACCCAGTCCCTAACATTAGGTGTCGTGGTGTATCTAACACCAGATTTTTGGGTCAGGTATTTGTCACACAAAAAACGTCGACACGTGTTTCGGTCGGAGACCTTCCTCAGGACGTAAGGCAAAGCCAGAGTTCTTCGCCCAGTTCTTAATAAGTAAGGGCCCGTGACCAATCCCCAAGTTCCAATTCGAGGAGAGGTGAACGGAATGTGGGATATTAATCCTCCACCGGAATCAGTGCAAGTACTGAACATGTGTTCATGGTGTAGTTCGAAACCGTTCGTCGTGGTGTCACCACTGTGGAACGCAGCGTAAGAATCGCACACTTGATGTCTCATTCACAAAGTTCTTTAACTAAATATCGATAAGCTTGCCATAGAGTGGAACCGCGTTAGTTCGTACCACTCCACCTCCTCCAGGTCAATGATGCCATCAATGACATTGGTGATGTCATAGAATTGGGATCACGGGTTGCATGTAGGTAGTCCATCAGTGGTTGCAGCAGTGGGAGCATGTTGGTTAGGGTGAGGGCATAGCTAAAGAGGGAGGCAGGTACAAGTTGGGGTGTTGCACCGATTGGCTCATGCATTGGGATAGTGAATGAAGATAACATGGCGGTCAGACCACGGGCACAGGAACCTTTGCTAGCCATTTTAGCATGCAGCCTTTGTCATGCGTGGGAATTGTGATGCGCTAGTGAAGCCCAGAGCTTCGATTAAGTTGGCTAAGGCTAGAGCATTGTCATCAGTGGGATCGTCGAGGCCCAAGTTTACATCTCCCAGGAAGATGATTCTAGAGGAGGTCTTGGTGTTATTCGAGAGGATAAATATTGTGACTTCCTTGAAGGATAGTATAGGGCCAGTTGGCCTATACATGAGGTGAATGTTTAGCATGGCAGAATTGGCGATGCACAGTTTAATGTCGAGCATATTGCTATTAGTACCCCGGCCCACAAGATCTGCGAGACTGGGGTATTAATAGCAGATTTCCTCTGTCCCGAAACGCTGCAGCGTTTCAGATCAGAAATAAATAAATAAAAATTACTGAGAAAATGGCCTATGGGGAACGGAAAAGTGAGTCCATTTTCCCTTTCCATGGCGGCCATCGGGAGCAGACGAGCTAGGAACACTTCTGTTCCCAGTGTGTCTGCTCCCGAAAAAATAAAGAGAAGAAGGTAATTGAGGTGGGAAGGAGAAAATAAACGAAAAAAAAACATACCTGGGTACACGGTGGGGGTTGATGGAAGCCTCCAGCCGCGTGGAGTCTTGGAGCGGGGATAACCCCGCTTCGAGTCTCCACACGGCTGGAGGCTACCATCATCCCCGCCGGGGACAAAGCAGGCAGAATGTAAGTTGGGTGTGGAGGGCAGGGAGGTGGGAGGAAAGGGAATACAAATAAAAAAACATACCTGAGTCCCCAGCAGGGGGCAATGGTGGCTCCTCAGCCATGTGGAGGCTCGGAGCAGGGATAGCCCTGCTTCGAGCCTTCACATTGGCTGAGGGGCTACCACACTCCCGCTGGGAAAAATGGCCGTGGAATCCCGGCTGAGGGATTCCCGGCCGGGTAATGACCTGGCGAGAGCCAATCAGAATGTGTTTTACATTCTGCTTGACTCTTGCCGGGTACTAATGTGGTATAGCATTAGAAAGCTGTTTGACTGGGTGGTGTGATTTGGCAACAAGGCTTGGCATGACAACATTTGGTTCAGTCAGATAAGTACTGAAAGTGGTTAAAAAGTGCAGAGGGCAACATAAACAGATTATTTGTTTCCTGGAGTGCTGTGAGGCCTTGTCCAGGGTCTCAGAGAAAATGTGAGTCCATCTTCTGTCCTTCCCAGCCAGGAAGGTAGCAAGTGAGCACTTACACTGTTACCACTTCCTGTACGCAGAGTCATGCTTACCAGTCATACTTACCAGTGTTGAAGCTGCAGTCAGGCTTTCCATGGAGCAACCCTAGAATCCTGTGACACCCAGCGCTGGGTCTCTGAGACTATGTTGTGTGTTCGTTTTCTGTTCTTTCCAACCGGGACAGCTTCCAGAGACCATTTGCATGCGTGCCTCTTCCAGTAGGCAGAGTCATGGGTACTAGTGCTTCTGGCAGGCAGACAAGTCATCAGATAACTTCAAATGTTCCTCTGAATTGATTTGAAGGTTGTTCTTGCTCATGGACTGGAAATCGTTATATTCACAAAAAAGGTGGACGCAGTCTTTACCTGTTGATGTCAGCCCCACAGTGCTATTTCTACAGGAAGTGGGGAAGGGGTAGAATAACTATTGGTGGCCTAAGCATTCCCAAGATGGTGAAAATCCCTCTCCTTTTTTGACTTTTCAAGTGGGCTAAATGTCTTCCCCTTGTCTCCCTGTCTACTTGACATCAACCAGCCTCCAGTCCTTACCAACCTGCTGCAATTTACACATTGCGCTGGCATGGTTTTCTTTGTAGCACTGAACATTCTTTATTCCTGGGGTGTTTCATGTCCTTTTGGGAATGTGTCATGCCTTCCCAGTCAAAGGCCAAACGGGTGGGCTTAATCCCTCCTGGGGGAGAACCACGCAACTCCAGATAATAGATGCACAAGTATCCCTACAGTGCCATGCATTACAACAAACCAGTTTGACAATAACATATTAGTTGATTATGACAACGAATAACTGTATTTCCTCATTGGCGACTATGCCAAACCAGATATGGCGTATGCTTATTTTTATTAAGTTGCCACCTGGCCTTCGGGATACACAGTTAGAAATTGAGACTGGCTTCTTTACATTCACCAGGAATGGCATTTTCATTTAAAAAAGGCCAATGCCGACCATAGATTTACTTTGGTTCTGAACATGCCAATATTAAAGCATTCGAAGTGAACCTTCCTGGACCTTCCTGGTGTAGTCACAAATGTTTGGTCTTAATCAAACTACCACCTGGCCTTGGGAATACACAGTTAACAATTGGATCCTGTTTCTTTAGTTTCAAAGGAATTCCCATTTTTAATTAAAAAAAAGACCTTTATAAACTGGCGGGGCACTGTTGAGCAGCAAGAAAAAATGTCAACCTAAGTGCTGCTCTTGTCCCAGCACCGGCAATATCATCATTGTATAAATATCCTGCTGTGTGCTGAAAATCCATGATCAGATCCAAGACACAAACAGCTAAAAGTGTGCAGATAACGGATTTGAGTCAGCATCATTTTCAACACATTTCCTGGTTGAACGTGCACACCACACACTTGCTCCAGTCCCCAAGCCTGGTGCCCCACACACAAACCGTTATTGCTAGACTGCTTAATTACATACAGGGACAGGGACCTTATTCTGAAACTATCCAGAAAGAAAGGGACATTGCACTATGAATCTGGTTCCGTTCATGTATACCCGGACTTCTTGGCTGGGGTCCACATACAGCAGAGGGCGTATGACCAAGTGAAAAGGGCGCTGAGCGCCAGACGCGTTCCATATGCACTGATGTTGCGGTCTAAACTTAGGATACAGCATAAAGGTCGGGTGTACTTCTTTGAGAATCTGGCAGAAGCTATGACATATCTAAAGCGTCCATCCCCTACCATCACAGGATTGCAGAAACAACCAAAGCCCCGATTGAGAGATGGGAAATGTGCATGACAGCGAGGCAGGATGAAAAGTGAATCTAAAATCTGAACGAATAGGTAAACTGAGAAATAGCATATGTAAATAAGCATACAGCACAAATGTTGGAATTTTTAAAACCCGGGGACCGTGAGCGCTGGGCTGCTCATAAAATCCCCCAGGAGAACTCCATTGTTATGCAAGGTTTACACCATCAACTTGGGGCAAATGGTGAGAGTGGGGGGGGGGGGAGGCAAAAAAGGCAATATGTTTGAGGCGGGGCATGAGTGTTGCGAAATGTTTTATGTTACAAAATGCAGGTTGGCGAGGAGGCAGAATGATGCAAGATAATACATGAAAAGTTGGTATTTTCACAAAACAGTATATTAAGTTATGGTTGAATGGTGAGTGATGGATGTGTGAATCAATTGGACTGCTTTCACGGAATGTGAGAGGCCTAAATAACCCCATTAAAACCAAGAGGATACTGGCATACATCGACCACCACTCACTCAAAATACTGATGCTACAACAACCAGACGCCTCAGGTACACTGATTGAGACGTTCACCTTTAGATGGGGGCAACAGAGATTTTTTACCTCATATTTATCCAAGTCAAGAGGGGTGTTTATACTAGTACATTGTACATTGTCCTTTAATTCGATAGGGTACAAATAGACACAGAAGGAAGGTACATAATAGTGTCAGGCGAATGGTTGGGAAAAAGATTGTATTGGTGAATTAATATGGGCCCAATATTGATGACCCAAGTTTCTACAATGAGATTGCCGAGAAATTGGTGAGGAAAGGTGAGATCCCCATCATATGGGGTGGGGACTTTAATACAGTTTTAGATATAAAGAGATACAGAACAAGCACCACCCAATAGAAACTAACTAATGCTGCAGATGATTAAACACATAATGGGTCAAGTGGTGTTGATTGAAGTATGGGGGAACAAACACCCAACAATAGCTGAGTACACATACCCTTGGTGCACGATGCAATATCTCAAATTGACTCGTGGCTTATCTCCGCTGAGTGGGCGACCAGACTAAAGGGTAGCAAGCTTCTACTGCACACTCTCTCTGACCATTCACCAGTAGTAATGAGTCTGCGGCTGAGGGATGCACCTGATATGGGAGACATTTAAGGTGTGGCTATGTGGCACAATGATTTCTATCACCACTGCGGTATTGAAAACAGCGCAACAAGAAATATGGGAAATTGAGGGGGAATTACGACTTATAGAAAACCAATATGGCACAACCAAAGACAGTGCTCTCCTGTCAGTTATTAAAGGAAACAAGATTAAATCATGTGACCTGGAGGACCGAGAGGTGCGATATATGGCTAGACCAGTCCACGCACGTAGATTTGGGAAGGGGACCGAACTGGGAAACTGGTGGCAGTGGTGGTGAGGGGTGGCCGAGGGGCACACATTATTACCAGAATTGTAGGGATGTCGGGCCAAGTGATTACGGCCGATGAGGAAATAAACAAAGAGTTCCAGAAATATTATATGGCATTGTATGCCAATGCGGATACGAGCACAGGCAAAGAAATAGAATGATATTTAGCTGAAAGCTCCCCCATTGGTCTCCCAACAAATATAATGGAAGAAATTAACAACCCGATTGAGTTAGAGGAAATTGAAGAGTCAATAAACGCACTGGCTGCAGGCAAATCCCCAAGTAAGGGAATCATAGCCCCTTAACTCCTGAGAGTCTGGCAGAGGTGCTCGAGAATGGTTGGCTACCTTCATCGTTGTCGGAGGCTGTAATTACCGTGCTACCAAAACTGGGACGGCCATCAAATGATAAGGCCTCCTATCGTCCATTATCCTTAATTAATTCTGATGCCAAGATCTTGGCCAAGACATTAGCGTACAGGCTTCTCCCGCATATGCAACAATTGGTACATCCAGATCAATCAGGATTTATTCCTACACAATCAACGGCACTGAACCTGCGATGACTATTTGGGATTATCTTGCAAGTTAATCCATAGGCAAGTGCAGTGGCAGCATCACTTGATGCAGAGAAAGCCTTTGATTCGGTCTCATGGAACTTTCTGTTTGGGGTTCTTAAACACTATAGGATGGGAGAGAACGTCATTAGATATACCCGACTGCTGCATACAAATCCAACTGCTAGAGTCCGCATGAATGGGACATTATCACAGACATTTGCATTATCCTGGGGCAACAGGCAGGGTTGTCCTTTCTCCTCATTGTTATTCGCGCTCACAATAGAACCTCTGGCACGACGAATGCACAAATTAAATGCACATAGAGACATACATATAGACGGGCCCCTCAGATAATCTCCCTATATGCAGATGAAACACTGCTATATTTACAGAACCCTGAAGAAAACCTTAAACCAGTCATGGTAGAGGTAGCCAAATTCACAACACACTCAGGATATATGATCAATAACGCAAAGCCAGAATTATTCCCACTGAGAACACACCAAAACCAACCGACTTGTTGGGATTCAGGTGGGCCCCGATGAGATTCAAATATCTTGGTGTGAATGTCTCCCGCAAACAACAGACACTATACGAAGATAACCATGACACTTATCTCAATGTGTTAACAACAAAATTGGAGGCATGGGCCAGACTTCCAATGTCCCTATATGGCAAATTATCTACATTGAAAATTATAGTGGTAGCTAAATTACATTATTATTTTACCACAATCCCTATATGGGCCAAGCGCACATTTTTTACTAGACTTAGGTCCATGGTGATACAATTAGTGTGGGGTAATGGAGTGCCCAGGATTATCTGGGATGGACAAACGAAACCATATCAACGGGGTTTCCTCGCTGCCCCAGATTTCGAGCTAAATTATATGGTAGCACAGGCACACTATGAGGTACATTGGCATTCACAGGACCTGACCCCTGCCCACTTAGCACTGGAATGATATGGTGCAGCCCCACAGACCTTAGGGCAGTAATCCTAGCAGAAAGCTATGCAGATTCATGTCTATTTTATCCGGTACATACAACAGTTAATGCATGGAGACAGATATACAAACTATTGAATGAAAACACACCATATAATAGTAAAATAGCACTATGGAATAGGCCTGGGCTCCCCCCTACGTATGAGCCAGATAAAAAGAAAGCCTGGGACCCTGAGGTAACCATGAGACTTGGCTGTTTCTGGGAGGGACCTTTGTAACCCAAGACGAGTTTAGGGAGATGTTGGGGAATAGTCATGTTAAATTATTGCAATACTTTTGAATGAGGGTGGCGGTACATCACAGATAGCCATCATTCCCGCAAGAAACAAAGTCCTGTACGTGCATAGTAATTGTAATGGCAGATGAGATGTCGAGGGGACTGGTCTACATATTATACAAAGTAATTCTGATAGGCCAGAAGCAGCAGAATAAAGCAAAACTTAAATGGGAAAGGGACTTAGCAGTGAATAGTGACGAAACCAAATGGCAAAATTCTGCTTGCTGACTAGGGAGGTCTCTCTAAATGCTTGCCTATGGCTCATACAGTTTAACATATTGAATCAATTGCATTATACTCCAGCATGGATCTTGTGGTTCTTTCCAGGTACATCGAATGTATGTTTGAAATGTGGTGGTGAGGGGGCAGATTCAATACACATGTACTGAAATTGCCCAAATATTAAACTGTTCTGGAGAGAGGTGTTAGGAGTGTTACACAATATGACTGGGGTTCCCCCCTCTACTTACAACATTGAAATATCTAATGTGGGACATAGGTAAAGTATCCATCAAGATGCAAAGACTGTTTGACATGGGATCTATACTGGCTAAAAAATGTATACTGATGAAATGGAAATCCGGGAGGGCACCAACTTGCCAGGAATGCCTGAGAGAAATGACTTTTGTGAGTGAAATGGAGGAGGGATACGCATCATCAGTCCATGTGACAAGTAGACCAAATGCCATATGGGTCCCATTTAAAGACTACCTCATTGGAAGAGACACTGAAAGTGCATGAGGTGTAACATATAAAATGTACTGTTCATATGCTAGTACAGCAAACAAGAGATGCAGATGTATCAAAACTGTGTGAACCTTGTATCTGCTGTAACCTGCTAGCCTGTAATTTGAATAAAGTGTTTTAAAAATGAAAGGCCTTTACAAACTATAGATTATCTTTGGTTCTAAACATGCCAGTATGTTATTTTTTGGAGGGCACCTGGAGTAGTCATACATGTTCCCATTGACTAGTAGGGTGCTATAACCTTTGTAGTAGATTTTGCAACAAAAAACAATTTACACTTTTAGTGCACAAATTGGCAGAGGATCTTATAAAAGTAAAACCCATTGCTGCTGACAAGCTGTTGACGTGTCTTTACCTCACACATACCATAATAACAAAGATATGTTCAAGGTTGTTTATTCTCACTGTGGTCAATGACATGAGGGTGTGATTGAGATGGCAGCAGGGGGAATGGCACACTAAGAACCATCCCTCTATCGTCTGCTGTGGGTGTGCTGCCTCCCTAACCCAGTTTTCCCTGTTCCCCTGGTTGGATTCTAGCAATAGCTTGAACCCATTACTATTCTAGCTGGGGTGAGGGTCGAAAAGGCAAATTCCTTATTTGTCCAAATATGTCTGGGGATTTCCTAGGGCCCTGACATATCACTTCCTAGAATTCTCAAACCCTGGGTTAGCCTCTCCCACAATTGTTTCCTTCCTTTCCTTTTCCTGATATTACTGTCTTCTCTCACTCTTCCCCCTTTTCCATCCTTTCTTGCACCCTCCATTATACCCCCACTTCCTCTCACTCTTCTGTCCCTCAAATGTCCACCCTTTCCTAGCTATTCCTTCTCTCCTCAATTCTTCTCTCTCCCCTCTATATCCACTCTCCCTTATTTGTACTCTACCCGTATCTCAGGTGTCACATTTACTCTCCTCCAGCCTCTACAGTCTCCTCTCACTTCTCCACTCCCTTCTCCCCTCCACTCTCCTCTCCCCTTTCCATGCTACTCTAACATCTGATTTCCACTCTACTCTCTTACCTCCACTCTTCACTCCCATTCACTTCTTTCACTCTCTCAGTTACTTGCTTTAATCAAACACACTTATTCTACTACACTAACTGACCATCCTTCAGATACACCAGCTGTCATGCACTCATCCACAGCCAAAGTCATTCAATGAGGTAATACTCTCTCTCACAACCTGAACCTCACTTGAAACACATGCCACAGCAGTCTCCGAATTGCTGTGTTCTTCCATTCCTCCTTTCCCTGGTCCCTTGGTCTACCTCCACTCTACCTGACCTCACCAAACACCTCTCACCATGTCAAATACCCGAGGAGTGTTTGTACCCCCGACCTGTTCTCTTGTCTCCATTATCCTCCCTTCCCCATTGGTTCCGTTGATCATAGGCTTCCTGTGTCCAACCTATTTTTCTGGTTTCCCATGGGGTTAAGTCACAGCAGCAGGAAGGGTTAAAATCCCTTAGTATCTGTGCCCCCTTTCTGCACATAGAACATAATGCAATCTCTTTGATGTGGGTTTCCAAATGTGTGCTGTTATCACTGTAATGTTGTGAGCTTGGGATTAGTAGTAAACTGCTTCCGTAAACCATTGTAGAGTATCTTCTTTTTTCAGCAGAGCAGGCCGTTGTTTTCCATAGTGTGCCAAGAGCTCCCTCCTCTGCACACCCTTCTGGCAAATGGAGTTCTGGAAAAAACCCAAAACCCTGACAGGGTCATATCCAAAAGCAGGGGAAACAATCAATACAATCACTACATCCCAGGACCGACGGAACTAGGAACACACTGACTCCATCAACACACAAAACAGTCCCCATCATCGTACTCATCATGTCCAGAGTAGACTACTCCAACAGCCTATACCTAGGAATGCCAGAACGTCTATTAAAGAAACTTCAGCGCATCCAAAACGCTGCGACCAGACTCCTGCTCAAACTACCATGAAGACAACACATTACCCCAGCGCTGAAAATTCTACACTGGCTACCAATAAAACAGCAAATAAAGTTGAAAACATTGTGCATAAGAAACAGAACAATCCACAGCCATGGAGCAGAATTACTAAATAAGAAATAAGCGTCTACCATCCGACAAGACCACTCAGATCAAGCAACGACATTTGCGTAGAACCAAAACCATACAATAAAAGAAAATTCAGAGGATCATCTTTCTCTCACCTGGCAGCAATAATCTGGAATGACCTACCAAAAAACATGTGCAACACAAGGGGTCATCTAGAATTCCGAAAACTACTTAAGACATGTCTCTTTGCTCCGAAAACAGAAGGAAATGACTAGGAAGCATAGACCCAGCAGGAAACAAGAATCCAAAGAGTAACCTATGACCCCTAAAATAATCTTCCCTAACCAGAGGGTGGGGGTAGGACAACCCAACAACCCATGTCCACATACAGCTAGTCCACAGAGGAAACCTAGGTAGGTACTGATCCCCCTAGGACAGGCAGGGAGTGACCAGAACCCTCTAACTCAAACATCGCCACCCAGGGTAGGGGAACACGCCTGCATCAGCCAGATACACATACCATTAGAGTGACACAGAGGAAACTGTCACTCTTCTACATGCGTTCAACTAGGAAGACAAAATACAACACCAAACACAAAGGATAACCTTAGATGTTCAGCTTAGAAACACAAAGTTAAAAAGGTAAGAGAAAACCTGCTCCATCAACTCTAAAACCTCAACTTTCTGCATACACTTCTCATACAGAAAAGCACACAACCACTTCTCTGCACAGCAATCCGCACATACTTCCCCACATTGCAACAACAGACAAACACCACATAACACTGCACAACAGCACACTGGAAAGTCACACCGACCAGTAAACTGCAAATAAACTCAGCAATTTTTGCAAACCAAACTGAAGCTGCCAACAGGACATCAACACTCTCCTATTGCTACTACACCCTAATAACCACCAAACTCCCGCCATTTTCCGATTCGCCAGAGCATCTGGGGACCACTCTGATGGTGACAGTGTGCGGTACAAATATCTTTAACATTAACATTAACATACACTCACACAGGCAGCCATATATACATTTAAGTGTACACCCTTTCACCATACACTCACAGACGCACACGTCATGGGGTTGAGTGGAGCCCTATTTCATCAAAAAGGAATGGTTTCTTTGTGAAGTCACTCTGACTTCATAAAGAAATTATATCCGTTATGGACCAAACAATAACGGAAATAATTTCTTTATGAAGGCAGAGTGACTTCAAAAATAAACTATTTCTTTTTAAATTCATAGGACTCCCCCCACTCCATGACATGGAGGCCTCCATCCTGGATGCTTCCATGTCACCGGGTGGGAGGCCTTCATACTTCAAAAAGAAGGTTTCTTGTTGTAGTCACTATGCCTTCATAAACAAATAATTTCTGTTACAAAAAGAAACTTTTTTTTCAGAAAACATGTTTTTGTGAATTTTTTTTTTTTTCACTCCAAGGGGACCCCCCTTCCCAGGACATGTGTTGGCGAAGCCCCCCATTACACCAGTGCCAGCATCATCAAGGAAGCTGGGGGCTCAGTGATCCAATCTGCTCTGTGCTCCTTTCCCCAGCATCCTTTGGAGACTTAATTTGTAAAGCCTGTTTTCTTTCTTCTGGCCTGAAAGGGACACCACAGGAATCAATGTGCCATGACTACCACCGGGGTGGGGCCCATCACTGTTAAAAGCAGGCTTTCTACATGCTGGGCTCAGTATTGTTTTCCAAATGTTTGTTTGTTTATTTGAAATTATTTGAATTTTTTTTTGGTCAAACTACCAAACAACTATTCTGTAATTATTGTGCCCTTTCCTTTGTGTTTTATCACAGGTTATACTAATAAAGATGTTATATGCTTATCAAACTGCTTAATCTGAAATACATGCTTCTGTTGTGCTGAAATCAGTTATTAGGAAATTAAACGGTGGGTTCATGGGTGCCAAATTTTGATCTTCACTACAGGTGCAGAAATACCCCCAACTCTGCACTGAATATAAGCAAGCGACGAGACCAACCCATCCCCTGGCCAGACACATTTTATTTCTTATAAGGAATTGCAAAAAGTCAAACGATTAACAAGCAGTTAAAAATATATAGCGTCTCATCAACAGTCTCTCAACCTGCTGAGCTTTCCTGGTTGCCTTCTTCAGTAGAGCGTGTCTATGGATCCCTTAATGAACAAAAAATCAATGCATTACCAACAGTATTTTGGGTGCACCACTGCCATGGAAGTGATGTAAAGTGGAATTGATGTACAATGTGGAGTTTGGAAAGAAGCAGCATGAAAGAAATTGCACCATTTTTAAACTATTATTTTGAGCGGAGCTCAACTGCCAGCTCTGCCACCTGGGAACTCCACCACTCCTCCAAAATCCACCCACACAACTTGTATCATCCCCTTTACATTTTCTCCATTTCCACTACTGTGTGCAAGAGCGTAAGAGAATGGCGCGTGAAGGAGGCCAGAATAAAATTAATTGAGAACAAGTCCAACATGTACAGCATACATTCTGGAGATGAGGGTGGTCGATGGACGTAGTAGCAAATTCATCATTCAAAGAAAAAAGTCCAGCACAGAGTTTGTCTAGAACAAATTATATGAGAAAAAGAAAAACACACATACTCTCTATTAGGAAACCACGTTCAGCTTAAGATAAATGGCATGCTTTTGAATTTGAAAAGCATGAACTATTTTGCAGTATTTTTTTATATTTTATTTGAAATGTTGTCCACTGTTGGCCCTACCCAAAGGGTCGCTCATTGAGCACATTACAAAAGTTGAAAAGCGGGGAGGTGAAAACATAGTTTGTACAATGTTTCAGAAAACATGTTTTTGTGAATTCTATTTTTTTTCACTCCAAGTGGACCCCCCTTCCCAGGACATGTGTTGGCGGAGCCCCCCATTACACCAGTGCCAGCATCATCAAGGAAGCTGGGGGCTCGGTGATCCAATCTGCTCTGTGCTCCTTTCCCCAGCATCCTTTGGAGACTTCATTTGTACAGCCTGTTTTCTTTCTTCTGGCCTGAAAGGGACACCATAGGAATCAATGTGCCATGACTACCACCGGGGTGGGGCCCATCACTGTTAAAATCAGGCTTTCTACATGCTGGGCTCAGTATTGTTTTCCAAATGTTTGTTTGTTTATTTGAAATTATTTGAATTTCTTTTTTTTTTGTCAGACTACCAAACAACTATTCTGTAATTATTGTGCCCTTTCCTTTGTGTTTTATCACAGGTTATACTAATAAAGATGTTATATGCTTATCAAACTGCTTAATCTGAAATACATGCTTCTGTTGTGCTGAAAGCAGTTTTTAGGAAATTAAACGGTGGGTTCATGGGTGCCAACTTTTGATCTTCACTACAGGTGCAGAAATACCCCCACCTCTGCACTGAATATAAGCAAGCGACGAGACCAACCCATCCACTGGCCAGACACATTTTATTTCTTATAAGGAATTGCAAAAAGTCAAACGATTAACAAGCAGTTATAAATATATAGCATCTCATCAACAGTCTCTCAACCTGCTGAGCTTTCCTGGTTGCCTTCTTCAGTAGAGCGTGTCTATGGATCCCTTAATGAACAGAAAATCAATGCATTACCAACAGTATTTTGGGTGCACCACTGCCATGGAAGTGATTTAAAGTTGAATTGATGTACAATGTGGAGTTTGGAAAGAAGCAGCATGAAAGAAATTGCACCATTTTTAAACTATTATTTTGAGCGGAGCTCAACTGCCAGCTCTGCCACCTGGGAACTCCGCCACTCCTCCAAAATCCACCCACACAACTTGTATGATCCCCTTTGCATTTTCTCCATTACCACTACTGTGTGCAAGAGTGTAAGAGAATGGCGCGTGAAGGAGGCCAGAATAAAATTAATTGAGAACAAGTCCACCATGTACAGCATACATTCTGGAGATGAGGGTGGTCGATGGACGTAGTAGCAAATTCATCATTCAAAGAAAAAAGTCCAGCACAGAGTTTGTCTAGAACAAATTATATGAGAAAAAGAAAAACACACATACTCTCTATTAGGAAACCACGTTCAGCTTAAGATAAATGGCATGCTTTTGAAATTGAAAAGCATGAACTATTTTGCAGTATTTTTTTATATTTTATTTGAAATGTTGTCCACTGTTGGCCCTACCCAAAGGGTCGCTCTTTGAGCACATTACAAAAGTTGAAAAGCGGGGAGGTGAAAAAATAGTTTGTACAATGTTTTGGACAGCATAGGAGGATAATGATAGAGAATGGCCGGGAAGTTGGTCTGTCTGGGAATAGCTGTGTGTTTTGAGGCATTTCAGGAGCGTGATGATGGAGTATTTATTTATGTTTTAGCACGTTTCCTATTGTACATTAGTCTTTCAAAGGCCATTCATTCAGATCCTAATGCAAGTACTGAAAACAGTGCACACAGACAGATGTTTCAGATGGTGAACGGAGGATTGGCCGTTCTGGTCTTGGAAGCAAGACTATGCAGAGCAACAGAGGTTTGAAAGCCGGATCCACGCTTAGAAACTGAACTCAGGTATTAAGTGCGTTATAAAAAAAAAACACATGCACGTCATTTAGGGGGGTCCAGGGGTCGCAACTGCGACCCCTGAGCTCTCCCTTGCTACCACTAAAAAAAAATACAAAAACATTCTTTATTATTTTTTTATTTTATTTTACATTGAGGCTTATGGGCTGTGGCCAGCAGTATGTGGCTTTTTGTTTCTGGAGTGGCTATTTTCCTGATGACTGGCCGGTAAGGTAGCTAAGTGGATTGAGCGCTGGCTGCTGCAATGTGTGTGTGAGCTGAAGGTTTCAGGTTCGCCTCCCAGCAAGGTCAACTCAGCTTTTCATCCTGCTGAGGTTGATAAATGAGTACCAACACAGGTTGGGTGATATTGTATTTATATTTGTTCTATATGAAGCTCTTAAGCGTAAGTGCTGTATAATAACACATCATTATCGTTTGGCCTTGGACATCTGATTGCATTCACAGTGATTTGGTAATATGGGCCTATACGCACTGATATTACCGATACGTATGGTGATCCATTCTTGTATGACATGAATATCCCTTTACAGTGATATCCTAACCATATTTGTGTAGTTTACTCACAAACAATGCTATGTGATGCCACTTCCTGTTTTGTCATGGGGTGAAAGTTCGTGTTCCATCGCCTTCCTGTGAGGCGACTTTGGGGTGGGGTCAAATGGCATCACTTCCTGTGGTGTCATGAGAGGTCAAGGGTCGTGTGATGTCACTTCCGCTTCTCTTGGCTTATGGTGAAATGACCTCCCTGGCACTGACACAGCTCCAGCGTGGCCAGTTGGAAACATTACAATGGTATAACACAGCTTTACTGATTTAAACACCCCTTACTGATATGAATGGTTTTAAAAGTTAAGTTTGCAACAATTGCAAATAGGAAAACGGGAGCTAATTATCTGGAATTATTTTGTGTGTGGTGCCCTCAATTTCTAATGAACAATTTTCGCCATACTTAATGTGACTGCGTTTACTGTTTTCCCTTGTTTGTGCGGCTTTCCGTGATAAGGTGAAATGACTTGAAGGGAATTGGCATGCTCCTCTCGCTCTCACGTATAGACCTGGCTCCAGCGCAGTGGGCGGCCAATGAGGTAGATTTGCGAGCGCCACTCGGACCCGAAGGTCAATGACCGTGTAGTCGCTTGCTCTCTTCAGCTAAATTCCAGCGCTCCTTTGACTGCAGATTGACAGCGACTGCCCTATTTGCCATCATACACGGGTTGCTTGATGAATATCACTGCACCACCACGCATGCTGCCCAGAGAAGCTTGAGTAAGTTTGTCCAACTGTAAAGTGGAAAATGGCATTCTGAGCAATCTCACACAGCATGGAAAATCAGGCGCTTGATTGCGGACAAGGAGAGCACTTTAAAAAATGGATTGGCGAAATGAAGCAATACAAGCATTAGACGTGTCTCATGGCGAAGCCTACTCCGGGAAGGAGAAGAAGAGTAGAGAGAGAGAGCGAGAAACAGAGTCTTTAAAATACATTAGCTATGGAAGGAATACCCCTTACAACAGCGTACAATCATCAAAAATGTGGAGAATAAAACAATATCAGAATTCATTTTGTAAAAAATAGCAATTGCATGCAGGCACCCACCAACACCTGCACTTTTGTTTCTATTGCCCTGCATGGAATGTTTAACACTATCCAAGCGGAGCGTAAAAGCAAAGAGAAAAATCAAGCAATATTGGGCCCGATTCATGGAAATGTGCGCAGAAATCCTGCAAGGGTTGCACGCCTAGAAGGACACTGTGCGAGCCTGCACGCAGAATAAAAATGTGTGCCCTGCGTATTCATGGAATCACTGCACAAAGTAACCATATTTGCAAGTCGTGGGCTGAACGCCCCTGACACGTTCATACGCAAAGAATAAACAGCCACAACAGCAACCTCTGTGCGCTCCCCCGGGCGCTAATACATGCACCCTTCAAACAGTAAGTGCGGTCCCCTGCAGAAGGCCTGCAGCTCACGGACACTGCGCAGCATCCCCATAACTGGTGCTGGCACCCTGGCAACATGCTCATGAAAAATCGTAACTTGGTCCAAACTCAGAATATCTGCGTGCAAACCCTCGTAAACTATTCCTGCACCTTGCTACACTGCTTACACAAACCCCTAAGTTAGATTGGATCCACAGTTGAGTGCACTCACCCCTAAATCCCACATGCAAACCCACCTCTTCACCTAGAATCCTATTTGTAAGTTTACTTACGACTGCCTTTGGGTGGTGGATAGTATGAAGACCTTGTGGGGCCAATTTTCTGCCAAGAGGTTGCACACTCAATTCCATGAATATGTCTCATGCCACGCAATAGTCGGCGTGCAAGAGACTGCAACCGGGCTCTGCCTCGTAATGCCCACTTTTTCGCATGTTCTTTCCCATTTTCAATGTTCCGCCCCCTACTCCGCTCTGTGCGGAGACCGTGCCGTGTCTGTGCGAACTCCCTCCAAGTCTTGCAAAAGTACTGCGCATTCGATTCCATGAATCAACAAATGCAGTTTGGTGTACAAGTACCCTATTTTCCACACAAATAGTTCAATGAATCGGGCCCATTGTCTTTACTCTTTACTTTTACTCTCCCCTTTGAGAGAAATACAACACTGCTTGCAAGTATTCATAGAGGGCAGTGTTTTATAATGGATTACAATGGAATGCACCTGCTAATGTGAGGCATATTGCATGGAATCCATGTGTTTTGAAACTAAACTGCATCAACATCTCATGAAGGTTTAAAACTAAGTTCTCTCCTGAGACTGAGGAAGAAAGCAAAGCAGAGAGGGAATCTCTGCTTTGCTGCCCTCTTACACCTCAGGACATCATGAAGCTCCCTTCCTTGCTGCCGTACAAATTCCCCAGCTATTGTGCTGGCATGGATTTTCATGCCGGCACACATGCTGGAGATCCTATGGGGGCCGCCTGCTTTAATGAGTCCCATAGTACTCAATGGGAATGGGGAACACAGAAGCACAGGCACCATTAATAATGGTACCGGTGCTTCCATTACGGCTTGCTTACCATGGCCACTGTGTCCAGCAGGGTCTGCCCTGTCGGGCACAGTGGCTCCGGCAGGCAAACCAGTACTGTGCCGGTCTGGAAACAACTGTGCCAGAAGGCTTACTGGCACCGTTGTTTCTGGACCAGCACAGTTGTAATGAGGCCCATTGTATAATGAGGGAGAGACACAGGACGCTTGAGGGACAGCAGAGGGTAACAGGATTAGGGGTGTACTTGCAGGATCTGGGAAGACTCTGATGGAGCTGTTGTTCAGGAAGGAAGCTATCTAGGAGGTGGCTTTGTAGGAGAAATTGGTTGCAGTTGTGAGATTGTGGCATAATGTGTTATGGTCAACCAAGTTGCAGGCAGCTGTTAAGTCCAGGAGAAGACGAAGCGCCAGTTTGCCTTTGTCTTTAAAGGTGTCACGTTGCATTTTTAGATCTAATAGTGCTGATTCTGTGACATGGTCCCAGCGGAAGCGGGATTGATGCATCCCTAGGATGTGATTTGTTTCAAGACAGGACTGAATTTGGATGTATACTGCCCTGTCTAGTATCTTTAGAAGAAAAGGAACTGTAGTGATGTGATGATAGTTGTTAGGAGAAAGTGGGTCAAGGGAGGTTTGTTTTAAAAGTGGGAGTACACAAGATTCTTTCAGACTGTTTGGGACCAGGTTAGATGAGAATGAGAAATTGATAAATCTGGTTATGAATGGGGCTGCGCTTTCAGAGCATTCTTTGATAATTGTGGCAGGACATACATCTGCTTTTCATCTCAAAGGTTTAAGGGTTTTGAGGATATATGCTGTTTCTATTTCTATTACCTTTCTAAATTTGAAGACTGTGGTGTTGTGATTTGTCCTAGTATGGATGGGCAGGTTAGTAAGGATAGCTGATACTTGTTTCTTAGCAATTTAATTGCTGGAGGAAGGTTGTGTTTTCTCCCATAGCGTTCTGGATACTAATGCACAAAGTTTCTTCCTTGATGATAGTGCTTGGCGGTAAGGATGGGGTCTCTAATTCTCTATGAATTTTGAATAGCTCTTTGTAGTTGGAGTTGGCAATGGCTATCCTTCCATTGTAGGCTGAGGCTTTCGCCTCAATGATGCATGTTTGTATTAATTGGCTATGCAGGTAAGGGTAGATTTGATGCGATGAATGGGGTCTTTCTTTCATGGTTTTTCCGCTTGTCTCTTTTTGGAATGTAAGGATGATAGGCAAGTAGAGAGCCAGGAGTTAAAGTGGCTAATAGGTTAGGCCTTTCTTGGGAGGAGAGGAGCTACCATGTTCATTGCGTTGGTTAGATTTGTTGAGTAGAGGTTAATGAGGAAGTCTGGGTCTGATGAGTCTGCATGATCTGACACCAGGGGGATGAGAAGGGGAGTGATGGATTCTTTAGCGATGTTTCTTGAGCTCCGGACAAGTGTAGATTGTAGACTCTGAGTATTTAGTGGTAGTTGTTTCTGCAAGGGGAGTGTGGAACAGAGAATGTGATGGCACGAACAGGGGCAAATTGCATTAGATTTGATGGAGATCTGACTGTTGAGGTCTGATACATAGACCAGGGATCTCCCTTGATGTGGGTGGGTTTTGTGACTTGATGAATAATGCATAGGTCTATAAGAACCGTAGCTAGTTCTATTGCTGCTGTGTCTAGGGGGTCAAGGAGGCCTAAGTTGAGGTCACCTAGGAGTATGGCTCTGGATGTGGGTTTAATGTTGTTCCCGATTCCGTGGATAATTTCTTAGTCAAAGTACATAGGTGGGGCAGGCTGTATGTAGATAATGTGAATGATAATAGGAATCCGAGGGGGAGGAGGTGAGCTTAAATGATAGGAGTTCACAGTTTGCCACCATGGGGCACTTGATAGGGCTGATTTGTCAAGAGTCTTTGTAGATGAGACACCTCTGCCTCTAGCTTTGGTTATGTGAAGCCTAAATATGGTGAATTCCTCTGGGAGGGCCAGGGAGAGAGTGGGGCTCAAGGCTAGATGGAGCCAGGTTTCTGAGATTGTCAGGTAGTAAAATGTATGTGATGTGATAACGTAATTTATGTCCAAAGCATGTGCAGGGAGCAATCTGGCATTAATTAAGCCTGCGTGGAGAAGGTGAGGAGTTCCAACAACAGTAGGCTGGAAGCTTACGGCTGCAGATTCTGGGAGGCAAATGTCTCCTTGTTTTTGGTAGGCAATGGGCAAGGTGAGTGGGCCTTGGCACAGTGAATCTCTGTGGGAGTTCATTGTTTCTTACGGGTTTGGCCCAGAGGAACTTGTCCCGATGTGTAGGTGGGGTCTGAGTGTATTGTCTGAGTGGAGCAGTGACAATCCTTTAAGTCGTAGCCTGCGGTAGGGTCTTCTGGGCGGGCTTGCAATGCAAGACTTGAATTGTATTAGAGTGAGGTAGTGGGTGGCATGTATATGTTCTCTTCCTGAGGTGGGCATTTCTAGTTAGAGTAGGAGCAGAAGTGTGGTGCAGGGGTGCCTCTGATGTCCTGGATACAGGTTTGCGGTTGTTATAAGCAATGGTATCTTCGGTAAAATATGAGAATTTCAGGCGACGTCTAGTGATGGGTTGCGAGAGAGATATGGTGCTGTGAATGTCTGGGCTGCATGGAAAGCTTCATGCTTTCTCATTGCTAGGTTGTGCTGGGGGACTACCACCCTACATGCGCAATTGGTGTGCATTTTATTGATAAAATGTAGGGCTTGACTCAGGATTGAGCTCATGGACGGGCTTATGGAAGTGTAGAGGGCTTGGTACGGCTTGCTAGGCTGGTAACTGGTAGTCTGATTCGTTGTGATTACGTTTGGTGGGGTTATTCTCACATTTAACGGGGATGGCAGCGCAGGTCTGTGATTGGCATCTGCCGGCGGTATGCAAGTTCTCAGTGTTGTAGCCGTGACTGGATACTCTGAAAGTGGATTCTCGATTTTGGCTGGCAAGATATTATTAAATACATTACTCTGCGGCTGTGAAACTAATGAGCTGAGTAATTTGGCTATGGGGGGAGGTGGGATCTGTGAATATACAGGCCGGCTAAATGCGGGCATGGAAGGAAGGGAGTAGGGCATGGTAAGGGGTAGTGCCTGGGACAGACTGTTCTCGCTAGCCCGTTATTCAATGCAATGTAGGTGCCAGAAATACAGTCATGTAAAATGGCCTTACCTTTTGCAACAAGTAAGCTGAGTGCAGACTGAGGCGCGGATGTCGACATCAACAGCTGCGAGCAGCGGAGAGCTGCAGAGAGGTCAGCTGGCTTTGAGGTCTGGCCTTTTGAGGACGGCCATCTTTCTTCCTGCTCGGATGACCCAATGGGTTATGAACATGTTGGAGCCAATCACAATACTGTGGCTGCCATTTTATCAGGCCCTGCAATAGCTGCAAACTTAAAGCAGGAAATGGCTTCATTGAATATATGAGCCAAATCGGATATATGAGAGACGATATGCACTCAGGCAATCATTTAGAGTGTACCCACAAGCTGACATAGTGGGAGAATGGTATCAATAAGGATGCCCCTTGCTGAGCTGTCGAAATGCATCCAACATGAACAGAATGGATGTACGTTAAAACAAAGTCTGACAACAGCAAAAGAATGTCATAAATAAAATATAAGAACCTTTGCTGAAACTATTTGAAAATACTTAAGAATTACGATGCAACTGGAGCACTAAGAGAAGAATGAAGTGACTCACTGGTCAATGAATGTAAATATGTCATAATGCAAGATAGAAAAAACATATATAAGCTTGCTCATAAGAGGCATATATTTAACATTTAGGACGACTATTAGGAGAAGATGGGCAATGGCTTATGTCAATTAACCCAGCTACCTCAAAATAAGAGCCCAGGATCATGAAGTGAAAAGACGATGAAGAGGCTGTTTTTCCTTTGCAAAATAAAGAGGTCTATTGGCCTGGTACCAAGGATGCTATTTCGAGAGATGAAGTCAAAGTACGAAGGGAGTCCAATGAGCAGATCATTTGCAAAGGACACATTTCTCAAGATTAGGAAGAACAAGAACATTTACAGATGCCAAGAATTGGAAAATTAAGTGTCTAAAGTTTATATGAGATAGAGTGAGCAAATCACTAACAGCCAAGAGTAGCAACTACACACAATATAACTGAATCAAATAGTGTTAAATACACTGTAGAAATGGACACATCTCTGGTCTCTTAAGATGTGATGAGGAACTTGCAAACAGGGGCTATCTATTAGGCTTGAAACTAAGATAATGGTGTGCCTACACTCCCTTGAATTCTCAGAGACAGTGCAGACTGGTAATGTCAATCTTCAAATAGAGAACACTGGCATGAGGCCTACGGATGAGAGAGGGTAGACTTATTGGGAAAACCATGGGAGAGCTGACATATCTCAAAGCACCTGGATTTCATTTCTATGTACTTGCTGCTTGTGAGCCGAATTTCCAAGGTTGGATTTGGATCACCAACCAATCAGGGAAGCCTGCCATGCACGTTTACATACTATATTGCGAGTAGATTAGGGCCTGTCCTACAGACAAGGGGCCGCCAATGAGAGACTAACACTCATGCATTCTACATGCAGACATGTTCCCCTAATCCAATCCCACCCATCAATAGGTTGTAATGCCACGTAGGATGACGTCCTAGATGACTGATTGATCCTGCAAAGTTTAGTTACGTTTTGTGTGTCAATCTGCAATTTTCTATGGTTAGTATGTGCTAATCCATTCATGCATTACTGTACAATCTGTTTAGCACTATAGTTATCATGGATCAACATTTGCTGAGAGCCACGCAGAAAGATATAATGTAGATATACTTGTTATTTTGTAAAGCGCACATTCTATTTTTCTAAGCGCTAGATGTGGTCTGTTTTTATCCATTATGAATTTGGGTTTTGCTGAGTACGAAAGGAAATATGTTAATGATGAACCCAGCTGAACACAGTGTAGAGATATTATTTATAAGATAGTGTTGTTTGGCAGACACTGTTAGCAGACTGTCAGCTATTCTCTGCGCAGAGAATATAGCCTTGACTGCACGAGGAAGAGATTGCATGATTGAAGATTTTCTTTCTGAATAGTTAGGATGATTTGTACGACAGACAGGATTGTTCGCAATATGTCTTGCTTTCTTAGAATATGTTCCAGCACAGTACACGGCTATGTTGAAATGTATGCACATAGGTAGAAGCATGCTCTTTCCATGAAATGCTTCTACACATGTAATGTACGTCAATGCCACTATGTATAATAGTGAATTTCTGTTCAGTAGGGGAGCGAAGGAGTGAGGGTGCTCTCATTGCTAGATTGGGCGGATTGCTCGTTTGCTAGGACTCTCATTGCTAGTGCTGTGCTGAGTGCTAATGCTGTGCTAGTGTGACAGCTGAGTGCTGGGGGCTTGGCTTTTGTTAGTGAGCAGCTGACTTCCTCTGCCAAGCATAATAAACAGTTTTCTGTTTAATATCTATCTCTGTGCCTCTGTGATCTTATTTTGTTTCCATAGTAATAATTTTGTGACTTACAGTAGGGGGGCTTGTTATAGGGGGGTCCCAAAATATTGCTCACGCCTACAGGCCAAACCACAGGATTGATTTTCACCAAATTTGCGGCAGGACATCGGCTTGGTCCCGAAGGTGTGCTTTTGTAAATTTGGTGGACATCCGTCCAGTAGTTTTTTTTTTTTTTAAAGGCCAAAAAGTAAGTAAAAGAAATGTGTGATATCTTGGTTCTGTTCAGGGACGGGCATACCATTGGTCTAGAGGGCAACGTGATGTCCGCGGACATCGGACGCGCCTGCTGATTGTATGGTGAAAAGCGTGAGTTGTGTCACATTTTCAGAAACTCCCGCCATGTTGTATTTGCGGACTACGCCCATTGTCTGTGAACATTGTGGTAAAATAATTTTAAAAAACCACAACGTTGCAATTGTCAAATTAATCAATCTCTGGGGAGTTCAGCGGTGATGAGGATGGGATGGCAAATGGCCCTAAAAAGCCAAAAAAATTGCATTTTTATTCCCGATGTACGCAAACAGTCAATTTGTGATGTCATCTTTGATGTCCTGGGTGTTAGTTCTAACAGTGCACCGTGGTGGCACGAGTTATGGTTGCTTAGATTACCATAACTTGCAAATTTCTGAGATTTTTCGTTTTTTCGGTCCCTTTAACAACATTTCAATTTCATGGGTTTTTACTAGTGCATGCCTATTTTCTACAATCATACTTACCGCAACACAGCAACATTTTTAGTCCAACTTGCAAAGTTTCACCATAAAACTCAGCCATTTTCCACCTTTTAGCATCATTTGTAACACTTTCCGGAACTTTTTCAAATGTTGTGGTATGTTGCGGATGGTTCGGAACTGCACTTTCTACTGATCTAGGAACTTCCAAGCTCAAAATGTACCCTTGCACAGCTCCTACACCTATTCTTACTCATTATCCATTAACAATCTAGTACACAGCACATACCTGGAGGAATATTATCAAAACTGCTATGTATCTTAAAAATTGCATCAAGAATACCTGTGCCTACCTCTAGCACCAAGAGAGAATCATGGATGTGGTGGTTCTTTACCACTGTTGGGAATGTACCAAAGGCTAAATCTACCAAAGTGAAATGCACGTTGTACTCAGTCGTGGAATACCTTTACAGTACTCCTAGGGGACCACTTCCATGCGCTGCCACACCCAATCCAACCACCACAGTGCTCTCAGAAAGGCTGTGGATTTCTTAGCAAGTAGTAGGCTATCTTCCTCCACCTCATCTTCCTCAATCAGTACTATAACCACGCAGCCTACTTTTGTGGGAGACAACATCCCATCAGCTATCGTACAAGTAATAAAATAGGATGTTTCGAAGACAACAGTCCTCTGTATATATTGCAACACACCACTCTGCAGGGGGGCACAATTTCAATGTGTTTTTGAAGCTGTAATCAAGGAGCATGAGAAACACTGCCCCCTACCTTAGATGTTACACACCTGCATCCTCTTCCCATGTCCACCTGCCTCTACAGATTTGTGGTTGTTGCCTCTTCTCTCATTTTCCTCCCCACCTTACTTTCTAACCTCTCATGCAAAAAAAAAATAAATAATCAAAACAATTCATAAAAAAGGTTTATTTAGGAAATACCTTTCAAAGTTAAAAAATAGCACTAAAAAATAACCTTATAGACTCTATCTACTGTACTTTTCTCAATAAAGTAGATAGACTCAATAATATTCTATCACCCAAACTTCAAAAGCCTTTGTGTCACTGATTAAGTTATCCCACCCATAACGCTAACATCACTATACGTTCAAAATAAGCTCCACCTATTTCAATGACGTTTTTGGGCACCATAGCCAAACATACCCTGCCATCACCAACGTCATAAGATTATCTAAAGCAAAACAAGGAACTTAAGCACAGATATCTACATCAAATGCAAAACTTTTCTTTCTTTTTACAAAAATGATAGCAACATTTTATTTTGAAGAAAACAACAATACTCAGGAGCGTAACAAGTATTTTTCAATTTCACACATCGAAAAAACATTCAAATAAGTCCACGAAAACTTGGTTAACTTTTTCAAATATAGTTCATAGCTACAAAACTTTGTATCATTCTCATTTTCAGTAAAACTGTCAATGATCATCTTCTAATGCCAAATCTGACCATCGATTCATTTAATGCAAGTCTTTGCGTTCTTCACCAAAAATTATCTTCCGTGACCAGGGAATAATGTACGCATCTGGTGCTCAATTACAGAGGAGAAATGAGTGCCTGGAAATTGAAATAAAAGCAACACTTTGATATCTGCACTTTCTGGAACCTATAAGCTCCCATGTTGCTCCTTGTTACTTCAACTGCGAAAGGACAGATTGTTGCCTGGCGGTTGTCCCAGATGATTGTTCTCACATATCCGTTGTTAATAATTATTGTCCAAATACTGTTGAAAAAGCTGTCGGCCGTAAGCTGTACCCTTGATATGTGCACATCAAGATTATATTTATTTTGTAATTTATATAGCATGCCGAAACCAGGAGCCTCTGGGCACTGAACTTTACATGTGACGCTAGTACATGGAACCAAACAGACAATGTAACAAATATACACTATACAGCAAATATAGAGAGTAACATATATACATTGCTGTTAGGCACGGTTAGCCACATTAGTATGTGTTTGCGAGCAGGGAAAATACTTTAAGTACTGGAAGCCTGTAAAAAGAGGTATGTTTTCAATTGTTTTCTGAAGGTCCAAAAGGAGTCTTCAGATCTTAGTCTGGCTGGTAATGTTTTCCAGTGTGTTGCAGATATTGTGGGGAAGCTGCTGCCTCTTTCTTTCTGAAGCTTGAATGTAGGTGTAACTAGCATGTGATTGTGGGTGGTACGCGTGGGCATGGTTGATTGGGATCTGATGATTTTGTCGGCCAAGTAGGTAGGTGCTTGTCTATTTATACATGTGTGTGTCAGCAAGATAGTTTTAAAGTTAATGCGCTCTTGGACAGGGAGTCGATGTGCATTCCTTCTTATGTTGGATATGTGAGATGTTTTAGGTTATTCAAGGCTGCTCTCAGGGCATTGTTTTGTAGAACCTGACGTTTTTAGATGTTTTGATGCTCAGTGCCCGCATAGAGGGCATTGCAATAGTTCAGTCAGGAACAAATGAGAGCTCTCGCCAGTGAAGTGCAGATGTCAGGAGATAGGAAGGGTCTGCAGGCGTTAATCAGCTGAGAGTTGTAGGTTGCTGCTGAGGAGGTTGCATTAACTCGTTTGGAGAGTGTCAAGGAGGCGTCTAGTTAGAAACCCAAGATTTTTACTTCTTTCTAGACCTTTATGATATTGCCATCTTTGTTAAGGGCTTTGAAGGAGTCATGGAGTATTTTTAGGTGTAGTTTGGTGTTATCTTCATTTATACATAGACAGTGGTGTGTCATCAAGGTTTGGATAGTTTGATAGATGATGTTGAGGTTGGCTGAGTCAAGGCAAGGAGAGAACTATATAAATTGAAGTCAAAAACATATTTCAGTAACCACTTTACTGTAAAATATACACTTTACATTCTTATTTTGCCTATACATTTCAGTGACAATTCACACGTACAATGTCTAATATTGCCTCAAATTGAACATCCATCCATCAGGACGTTCATCATATAGCACACAGTACATTTCAAGCGACACTTAAATAAATATTATTTAAAATCTTGCTAACATTTTGTTTTGGGAATCCATTCTTCGAATGTACCGGAGTAGTAACCACTTGAAAACACAGCTTTCTGAAATAGAAACTTGACTTTCAAAAATCGGCTTTTAATGTAGTCAATTTTATAATTTCTTTGTGGATTTTTGACACATTTACTCCTTCAAATTCTTAGTGCGCTGTATTCAAGGACACATAGCAAGGAGACCCTTCATGTATGGTTCACAGCATGCCAGAGTCAGTTTCGTTTTTACAAACACATGCCATAAAAATGAGCAATATTAGTGGCAATAAAGAAAATATTTAACCACCTAGCACAATATTTACTTCCATGTTACCGCTATCAATGCACCTGTACCCAATACTTTTACGTTTTCTTTCAAAAACAACCTCAGACACAGTCCATAGAGACACACATTTCCCTACACCTCAGTAATAATCGGTCCCCTGCTTTCTGCTATGGGAACCATTTCCCCATGCAGAGACTTGCTGCAACAACATCTAAGGTATCGTGAATAAAACTAGTTTTTCAAAAATATCTTCAGATAGTGTGTTCCCATGCCTCCTACAGCCTTGTGCATAATGCAAGGGTCTTGACTTTCAACCTTAAACCAACCACAAAAGCTTCACACTTTGTCTGCCATAATTGCTGGAACCTGAATGAATAATAGTAACGTACATACAAGTACACTTAACACGTAAAAGTGTACACAAACAAACAGTGGAGTACAGGCTTACTAGCTTCTGTGTACATCAATTCCCGCAATCATATCCATTTCTGCATTCATACAGGCTCCCCTCGTTGCCCTCCACAGTAAGATGTAAATGTGCAAAGGCCACAGGCACATTTTCATAATGCACATTGGCCATACAAATTCCTTTGCCCGTTATTTAAATGTTGACTAACATTGTGGCACATACACTTCTGGTGTATTGTAATCTGTAGGCACTTATCATTGTACCTACTTTCCCATGTGTCAAATTACTTTCAGTCCAATTAAATAATTCCTTCATATTACAATCACTCTGTACTCCCACTACATTACCTACAATTACTATACACATATTACTACTGTGGTGGTTGTACCCAGTGAACACATTCTGGGGGCCATGGCCTGCGCCCATGGTCCCCAGAATCTGACCACTGTCGTCCGTTGACACCAAAATAGACTGCAGACTCAGCAACATTTCCAGACCCTTTTTTCTCCTGAGAAAACAGTTTCACATTGTCTTCATTCCATTTCCCTACAATTTGTATGCCCTCTTCCAGCCGTCAAATTACCCCAAATGTCCTTTCCAAGCTGCCCCTCAACAGTGCTGTCCGCGAACAGCTATGGCACTGCCAGGCATTTTTCAACCTACGTAAACTGCCTCATATCATCTTTGTTCCACTAACCCTCCCTTCCAAGCCCCTCTTTCCGCCACCAAATGACCCAAAATGTGTTTCCCACAATTATTCCCCACTGTGCTGTCTGCAGCCAGCTATGCCTTTCATTGAATCCAACATGGCGGATGCTTCCAAGAATATGATGCACCTCACTCTTTTCACCATCCAATCAGCGGGCAAGTCCGATGTCCGTGGATTCCACGTCACTTCCTGGACCAACCGAAGGCCCGTCCGACCAAACCCAGATAATTTTGTTTGCGCTACTTTTTGGTCATTTTAAAAGAAACTACAGGATGGATTTATACCAAATTTACAAAAGCATGCTTTCGGGAACAAGCCGCCACCGCTGCCACAAGTTTGGTGAAAATCTGTCCAGTGAGTTAAGCTGTAGACATGAGCACAGGAAGAACCACACATTTTTTGACCCCCTATAACTTTGCTCCCCCACCCCCCTTGATGTAACCTCACCAAACTTCAAAGGATCCATCGGACACAGGGCCAGATACTTGCAAAGTTTTGTGAGGATTTGTCCAGGGAGGCAAAGTTATAAGCCACCCAAAAAGTGCTCTTGCTATGGGTTGAGCAACTGAACCATAACTGTACTGTAATATATATATATATATATATATATATATATATATATATATATATATATTCATTGAAAAAACTTTGTGAAAGGGACTTAATGGTTAAGTTGCACTAATAAAAACCTTTGAAATTCAAAGAAAAAACTTTGTTAAATGGGCGTTATGGTTCCAAGTAAAAATGAAAAACCCCTGAAATTCGCCAGATATGGTAAACTAAGCAACCATAACTCACGCCACCACCGTGCACTGCTAAGACTAACACCCAGGACATCAAATATGACATCAGAAATGTCATTGATGACATCACTGATGACATCACACATGAAATATATTTTGATGAAAAGTCGCTACAAGGAGTTGTGTTTATATTGTTGATAACAAGATGTCAGGAGTGATCGGGAGACCTATCATGAACTACTTAATCTATTAAAGAATGTACTCATCTAATATCATTGTATTGGAGTGTTGTTGTTAATACAGAAACCTGATCATATATAAACATAGGCAATGACTGCAGCATGCACCATAGAAGTACACTATTTATAATATTGTAATTTTGGATAGTACAATAATGAATGCTCCCTTATCAGAGTTTTGAGTAATGTTAAACATGTAATAACAAGCTAACAATTCAAAACTTACAGCACTTGTGCTGGTACAAACAATACATATGAAGCACCACAATGAATACAAATCAGAGGCACATACAGGGAAACTAAAGTAAGGAAGAAAGAAACTGCATCATCAGATTCGTGGACACACATCCCTGTTTGCTCCGTGGAAAGGACACTGATTGGCTAATCAGCTCGTGTCATGTCCGCGGACATGTGACGTGTTCGCTGATTGGATGGTGAAGAGCGTGAAGTGCGTCGGATTGTTGCGATGTGCCCGCCATCTTGGATCCGCCGACAGCTTGGCCGCGAACAGAGGCAAAATGCAGTTTCGGGGAGTGTTTTGGTGTGCAAGAGTGCTTGGGGAGGTTTGGGGAGTAAGAGATGGGTCAAATACTGTATTTGTTTAGGTGGGAGGTGCCTCTGATGTATTTGCCATGACCGCGCTGTCCGGCATGCCCGTAATTAGTCAAAATGAGGGGTGTCCTAAGGACTCTATTCCCGTCCGTGCTGTCCGCAGGCAAGTTGAATCTGTTCTAAGGACACACGCAGTGTCCGTGGACATAAAAAAGTGCCCATATGGCAAAGTTACAATGTTTGATTCTATGGGTGTTATATGTTGCGGTGGTTGTGGCCAGGGCCAGGAGTCTTGGGTGCATGGCCGAAGTTATATGCACCGAAGTTATAAGCCACCATGGGTGTGATATGCTGCGGTGGTTGTGGCCTGGGCCTAGAATCCTCACCAAACTTTGCAAAAAGTGTGATATGGGTGGGCCTATATAGACTGTTAAAATGTTTGATTCTATGGGTGTGATCTATGGGTTTGATATGCTGCAGTGGTTGTGGCCAGAGCCTAGAGTCTTGGGTGCATGGCCAAAGGCTATGCACCCAAGACCGAAGTTATAAGCACCTAAGTTATAAGCCACCATGGGTGTGATATGCTGCGGTGGTTGTGGCCAGGGCCTAGAATACTCACCAAACTTTTCAAAAAGTGTGATATGGGTGGGCCCATATAGACAGTTAAAATGTTTTATTCTATGGGTGTGATCTATGGGTTTGATATGCTGCGGTGGTTGTGGCCAGGGCCTAGAGTCTTGGGTGCATGACCAAAGGCCATGCACCCAAGAACAAAGTTATATGCACCATGGTGGCTTATAACTTCACTCTCCCTGGATGAATTCTCACCAAACTTTGCAAAAAGTGTGATATGGGTGGGCCCATGTAGACAGTTAAAATGTTTGATTCTATGGGTGTGATCTATGGGTGTGATATGCTGCGGTAGTTGTGGCCAGGGCCTAGAGCCTTGGGTGCATGGCCAAAGGCCGTAGGCTGAAGACCATGCACCCAAGACCAAACTTATATGCACCGAAGTTATAAGCCACCATGGGTGTGATATGCTGCAGTGGTTCTGGCCAGGGCATAGAGTCTTGGGGGCATGGCCGAAGGATAGAAATGATAGTTAGGTGCTTAAAAGAAGCTAGAAAAACAGCTGTTTCAAGACAAGTATTAAAGAAGGTGACATGATAAGATATTAAGAGAGGGTAGACTTTAAACATAAGGACAGTGGGAATTGGGTCAGTGGGCGCAGCAGTAGGATGAGCTTTACTGAGAAATCAAAAATTGCACCCAAGACCGAAGTTATATGCACCGAAGTTATAAGCCACCATATGTGGCTTATAACTTCGCTCTGCCTGGATGAATTCTCACCAAACCTTGCAAAAAGTGTGATATGGGTGGGCCCATAGAGACAGTTAAAATGTTTGATTCTATGGGTGTGATCTATGGGTGTGATATGCTGCAGTGATTCGAATAGGAATACACATTGTTGCATTCCTGAAGAACCCTAAGAACAATTGGATTGTTTGGAGAGGGATAGTTGAAGCAATACCCCCATTTCTGATATAGAATTGATTTTAAAAGGAGGTAATACATTTGTATATTCATACCATGGAGATGCTTCAACATTTTAGAGATTCATTGCCATCTAAAATATCAATAGGGTTTGATGTGATATTGAACGGTGATATCAGCTGGTATCATGATATGTGTTTTTCTTCTTATTATTATTATGGCATTGCGAATGGTTATAAAATAATTGTACAAGTATGGAGGGGAGAATGACACATTTACTATTTTCCCCACTATAAGCTCAGATAGCCTGTTATATAATATAACTAGGAGGTTATTTCGATTTAAAAATTATGTTGAGGAGAACTATGAAGGTATACATGCATATCTTGAAAATCTGTTAATTTAAAGAATAACCTATGGTACCAGCACATGAAAGAGGTGGGCAAAAGAACATCAGACAAAAGTTGCTATGTTTGTTTCTTAATACCGTATGCCATGAATGTGGCAAGAACCTTTCTTGCAAAAGACATGTCTTCACATGACACAAAATGCCTCAGTCATCTAGCAGCATGCACAACCAGAATACAATTTGAAGGAACATGGCCTCGGTTAGGATGACGATCAAAACTGGCATTCCCATATGAAGATACCTATGTGAAAACAAGATGAATGGAAATGGATTAGAATAGTCAAGCAGAAACTCATGTATCCATCCCAGATAAGAGAATGAATAAAGGTTGTCCAGATGAAGAAGTTGAATTGCTCATGCTCAGACATCACTGAAGAACCAGGGGGGCCAAGTTGTGGAGAAGACCTCAGTTAGTGAGATATGGAAAAGTTTTCACTAGTATTGGATGGGAAGATAGGCTATTGGCATGCCCTACACATCTGTTGAAGAAAGAATCAGCAGGTATTGTGCAGATAGTGAGTGAAACATTTCTGGAATCATGGGCCAAGTATTCCAAGTTTCTCACATGTGTCAAGAATGAAGTAGGACCAATTTCTATAATACCACTGAAAAATGCAAAAACATGCTTCAGGAACGATGGCCTGATCCTGGTTTGAAAAAATAAAGGATGTGGACAATTAATGGAGGGATTGCAATGTTAATGGATCAATATTGGGCCTCTTACTTCTATCATACTATTTATGATGAATACTGTGGGTTGAGGCTTCTAGGAATGGAACCTGCCTGTGCTTTGCAACAGTTATATTTAGATTGTGAGTTTGGCAAGATCACAGGAGCCGTTTAGGGGTTTAGCCTGAGCCCCTGTTTGGTACGTGGAAAAGGTTTTTTGCTCCCGGTTATCTTGGTTATAAAGATTTGAAATGATATCCATAACACTTTGGTTGGTACGAAGTGATTCGTTTATTTGTGGTCAGCCGACAAGTGTTTCGACCCGTAGGGTCTTTCTCAAGGCTAGTCTGGTTGCTGATTGCCCTCAGTGGGGTGTTGTTCAATTTGGAACTGTCCTTGCGGCAGTCCTGGCTCCTATTGGGCCCTGTGTGTTGTGTCTGCGTCCCTGGGCAGTCGAAACACGTGTCGGCTGACCACAAATAAACGAATCACTTCGTACCAACCAAAGTGTTATGGATATCATTTCAAATCTTTATAACCAAGATAACCGGGAGCAAAAAACCTTTTCTATTTATGATGAATGTTTACTCTCTGCTAAGCTCTTACTTTTCTGATTGTCTTCATTCCCAATCTGCCCATCCTAGGTGTCTTTTCCAAACTCTTGCTCGTATTCTCTCTCCTCCTACTCCTGATCACTCCGTCAACTCAACTGTCTCTCCTCTTGACTTTAACCAATTCTTCTCATCAAAGGTTCGCTCACTCCATTGAGACATTGAAACCTCTTGTTCCTTAGGCTCTTCACCCCCCTCTTTTTCTACCTCTACATTCTCTATTTCCCTGTTCACTCTTATTTCTAATGCTGAGGTTCTCTCTTTTCTCAATAAAGCTCATCCTACTGCTGCTCCCACTGACCCAATTCCCACTGTCTTTATGATTAAAGTCTACCCTCTCTTAATATCTTATCATGTCGCCTTCTTTAATACTTGTCTTGAAACAGCAGTTTTTCCTGCTTCTTTTAAGCACATAACTATCATTCCTATCCTAAAAAACCAATACAGCTAACCCCCTGATTGTTTCTAATTTTAAGCCTACTTCTCTCTTTTCGCATCTTTCCAAGTTGCTTGAACACCTTGTGTGCTCCCAGATCTCATCGTTTGTCACCCGTCACTCTCTTCTTCCTCAATATCAATCTGGCTTTCATCCTAATCATTCAACTGAAACTGCTCTGAACTGTTTGCTCTAAGCTCGATACTCTGAATAATCTTCTTTTCTTATTCTTCTTGACTTATCTACAGCATTTGATACCGTAGATCACTCTCTTCTCTTGACTTCACTTTCTTCTCTTGGTCTTAAGGGTTCTGTTCTATCTTGGTTTAGGTCATGTCTTTCTGACTGGTCTTTCTCTGTCTAATGGTCGGGTAATTCCTCCTCTCCTTTCCCTCTTAACCTTGGGGTCTCTCAAGGGTCAGTCCTAGGCCCCTTCCTCTTTTCTCTACATACATCACAAGTCACAGCTTTTATCTCTTGTGTTGGTCTCTGCCATCACTTCTATGTGGATGATACTCAACTCTTTCTGTCTTCCTCTTAATCTACTGCTGATATTCATCACACCATTACTGCCTGTCTGACTGCTATTAAATTATGGATGTCGTCTCACTTCTTTACTCTGAATGCAGGGAAAACTTAGGTTTTGTTTTTCCCGGCAAACACTCTTCCTCCCCATCCTTCAAACAGTTCATATCGTTCCCTCCCTTCACTCTTCCTATCTCCACGACTGCTCGTAATCTTGGTCTTCACTTTGACTCTAAATTTTCTTTCTCTCATCATATTTCTCTGACCTCTCGTTCCTTTCGCTTCCACCTACATAACATACAGAAAGCTTGACCCTTTCTCACTTTCCAGGCATCTAAACTTCTAATATCCTCACTGATCTTTTCGTGGCTCTTCTACTGTTCCAGTACTTCCTTTGTGCTCCCAAGTTCTCATCTTTCCCCCCTCAAATCAATCTTTCATTATTCTATTTCTTTATTATGTCTTCTCCCGTATCGTGATTCTATTTCATCTTCTCTTGCTACACTTGGTTGGATTCCCTTTCACTCACAAATACAGTTTCACTTTCTCTGCCTTGTCTTTAAATATCTATACAGACTTGCCCCTAGATATCTTTCTGCTCTCGTATCCATTTATATCACTACTCATTCTCAACAGTCTTCTTCCCTTTTCAGACTCCTGGTCCCTCGTCTTCCATGTGCTCAGTCCCACTTCCGATCTTTTGAACTTCTTGCTCCTCTTCATTGGAACGCTCTCTCTCTCTCACTTCGCTCTATTACCTCCTATTCTTTGTTTTGTGCCTCCCTGAAAAAGTATCTTCTTCAACATCCTTGATTGTATGCAGCCTGGAATTGACAACTTAATTGTTTAAGCATTTTTTATTGTACCGCACTTTCCTTTATATTGTACAGCGCTTTGGAATAAGGCAATGTATACACTACAAATAAAATATAAATAAAAATATCTACATGCAGTTGCCTAATAATTGGGGAGGAATATGCTTTATGTTCTACCTCCTCCTGCTTGCCCGAAGCAGGCTTGTCCTTATGGGACACTCTATGTGATACCCATAAGTCAGCAGCAATGGCAACCCTCTTTGTATTTTTAGTCAGCCAAATGCTGCTTAAACCCTGGGTAACAAGAGGCAAACAAATGTTCAAGCATGACCAAATTGATCATACCCTCCAAGGTGGTTACTTGTTAGCCCTCTTTCCAGCCACAAAAGAGTTTTAAGGAATCTGCAACAATAGTTAAATGGGTCATACTGTCTTTTCTTTTCTATTCTCTAAACCTCCTCAAGTATTGGGCAGAAGACTTCCCAAACTTGAGGATAAGAGATTGCTTCAGTTTTAAAAAGTCTAATCGATCAGCCTTTGACATTTCCATAATAGCACTGCAGCCAGAATGGGGCAGTCTGTTGATCAATTATGCAATCCTGTCAGCACCACTCACTCCTTGTACCTGATATGCATCCTCAAATGTTATAAGCTAGTCAATTATGGCATTCTTCTCCTCATACATACTTACAAGATCTTTTGGAAACCTAGGATATGAAGATAACCCAGAACCATCTCCAGATGCTCTGGAAGAACCTTGTGAAGCCTGAATCTTGGCAAGCTCCAGCTGGTGATCGCTGTTGATATCTGTTTTTCTGCCTTTGAACCCTCTCAAATTCCAATTTGGCCACATTAAACTCAAGCTTTTTTTCTTTGAGCCCAAGTTGAACAATGCCTCAGCATCTGAGGTGGTGAGAGCCAAAAGTTCAGAGGATGCACGTTCTTCCTTATCATCTTCAACATTAGCCACTACAGTGGCAGTAACTCCATTACTGCTGCTGGGTCCCTCCCCAGCCCCACTATCAGGACCATGTGCTAAGTTAGACACAACCTTATTTCTTTCAAAGTCCAGAATTTTTACAAGCAACTCTGCTTTTGTGCCAGAGACTGTGAAGCCACTGTCAGCACACAACTTTCCTAACTGATCCACTTTGGTGGCCCTTAAATTGGTGAAAGTGATTGTTTCCATTATATCTAGTACGGCAGGTGACTTGTTTCTACAAGGCAATTAGCAATTATAGTGTTCTGTATAAGTTTTATCTGGACACACCACCAGTGATCTATTCCCTGATACCCAATACGGATACTTTTCATAAAACACCCAGATGTTATGTGGAGAGGGTCATACCACCGCTGTACACCAATTTTTTAGGACCGAATCACAAATTACAGGATGCATAAAAATACACCTATTATTTATTGGCTTTTACACAATATAGAAAAATTACTACTAGCAAGTAGAGTTATCACACAAGACGAATGCACTAAATACATTTATACATTAACTTTGTTATAGAGCATAATACACATCAGAAAAGCCTGCAAAGGAAATGTCAGAATAGTGATATGCACTCAAAGTCCACAGAGATGATCCATAATTAAAAGTGTCCAACCCTAAATTGTCTGGGGCCTTTTGTGCAATAGTTCAGGTAAAAGTTCTACAGAAGTTACGAAGTAGGAAAAAATGCACGTAGGGTCTCTGGGGTCCAGTGAAGGGTTCGTAGGGCTATTGTTCAAGTTAGACTAATGTCCATAAGTAGATGTCTTGCGCAAGTAATGGCAAATCCATTAATGTTAGAATTAAGCTTTATCATAAGCCCATTCCCTTATAATTGAAGTATAGGGGTAGAATAGAAATTCTGTAACTTAGCCCCCGTATTCCGATTCTTCCCCAGACTTTGTAGGACAAAGGAAGAGGGTTCAACGTTACTTTTCCTGCCAAAAGTCAAAGTCCTCAATTCCCAGGGGTTGCAGGTTGCCCCTGATTTCTGGTTGGTGTCTTTCACTGTTGCACAGACTCTCAATTGAAGAATGCAGCAAAGCTCAATGCAGGACCCCTCTCAGGACTGGACTCGGGTCAGGTAAGCTATTTCGGAGAGTCGTCACCGAAGCACCATGACACAAAAGGACCCAGGAGTCATAGTCAGACTTTCCCTACTATCTCCAGTCCCCTCAATGTTAAAATGGTGAAATATCGCAGGAGGTGGTCTCATAGAGGCAGCAGAGGATCCCCCGAGTTGCAGGCAGAAACTCGGGACAATGATGCCGGCAGCACAGTAGCCCAAAAACAATAGGAGGACTAGCCAACACACACCTGAAGGACATGTCATTTCCCCCATAACATATGAACAAAAGCCAGTGTAGTGAAGCTTAAGGCTTCACTTTACTGTATAAAATACAGATGAGATTAAAAAATGAAAGCAAAAAGTTTTGGGGTTCCACAAAGATGGAAGGAAAGGTGCAGTAAAGAGAAATCTTGGACTTGTGAGGGAAAGAAACAGCCAGGTTACTGGGAGAGGAATCCATTTATGATTTAAGACAAAGATTGTTCCCAAACACCAAAGCTTGTGAACGTGAAAAGATAATGTATTCTGGCAAAGGGCTGCAGCTGGATCACCCATAAATCGGAAGACAATTTGATATTTGTCAGCATAATAGTTAAAAGTAGAAGAGAAAGTATGTTTATAGGATCAGAGAGAATTGCTATGTAGATGTTGAAGAGACAGAGAACGGCATGGAACCCCGGGGTAGCACACAGTTAGAACATGTAGGATGAAAGAGAATAGGGTCTGACCTCACCTGGCCCATTATGTACACAAAAAAAGAATGAGCACTGCTAAAGGCATACAGCCTCATTACAAGTGTGCTGATAAGCTTACTGGCTTTGCTGTTTCTGGACCGGCACACTACGGGTTTGCCTGCAAGAGGCGTTGTGCCTGAAAGGGCTGACCCTGCTGGGCAAAGCGGCCATGGTAGACAAGCCATCAGGGAAGCACCGGCACAGTTAACAACGGTGTCAGTGCTTCTGTGGTCCCCATTCTCATAGAGTCCCATAGGACTCTATAAGAATGGGGACTTTCAAATTGCCGGTGCCTGACTTCCTGGACCGCCAGGGTTGTAATCCGCCAGAGTTACCTGGAAGTCAGGCACCGCTAATTTCTTTTGGGTCTGGCGGCAAGCCGCCGGTATCACCAGCAGGGTTACTGCCGGACCCGTAATGAGGCCCATAGTCTATAATGGCTAAATGTATTTGCTGATGGCTTGGAAGGGTGGAGTGGGTAACAGTGCCAACGGCTGATGATAGATCAAGCAGCTTTAGGATGGCAGGACAATTGCTATCAAGCGACTGCAGAGGTTATTTCATAATGCGGAGACTGCTTCACAAGATAAATGTTAGACATTGGCAATGAAAATGATGATTGCACTAAGCCAAAAGTGGGCAGATATTGCTGAGTTGTTGGCAGGCTTTTTGAGGCGAAGCAGAATGTGTGTCTTGTTCACTCATGATGAAGATCACACTAAGAAGGAGCAGTTACACAGAGACGCCAATAAATGGGCCAGGGTGTGCAATGTTTTTTAACCTGGCCATGAAACATCCTTTTTCACTGACGCCTTAATTTTCTGTACAGCTGAAACAATGTATGTAGGGGAGACTGGCTTGTTGGAGAAGAACTATGCAGAGGCCCCTCTTGGGTGAAAGGTGAGGGTTTGTTTGAGAGATAATGGTACCTGAATGAGGTCTATATTTCCCAGAGATTATTACAAATAACATATCTGGAAGGAATTGAAAAAATGAAAGCAAGGACGCACATTTCTAAGGGGCTCGCAAAGCCTTACATATTTTGAATACATCAGACGATTTATTGAAAGCAGTGTGAATATGCTTGTGGTTGAAGGCAATTTGTTTTTGTATGTTAGCAACATTAAATCATTTAATGTAAACCGGTCATGTCAGTCTGTGATCATTGGTGTACGTTTTTGTTAAACAGCTTTCACGTTTTCTATTCTTGCTCTTCATGTTGGCTAGTTCGGAGTCAAACTCAAAGTTGTATGTATGAGATGCATTGTTCCTCTTTTTGAAGATGGGACGAATATATCCAGGAGGTTGGCAAGGGCTTCATATTGGATGGCAGTACATTGTCAGGACTGAAGTCCAGGGGTCTATGACAAGGCTAGCAAGACTGACGGTGGCAGCATAGGTAAATGAGGACAACCACTTCTTCGGTCTAAGATAGAGGAATTCCAACCTGGAGCAGGATTTTATCATGTTTCAGTGATATTTACAGTAAGCAGGCAATGATCTGCCCAGACCAGTTTAAATAGACAAATGTTTATCAGTAAGACATATTTGGAGGGGAAGGGATCTTGAATATGCAAATCAATGTGAGTAAGGCTGGTGGCCAGAAAGTGAAACACAAAGTGTCACGTGAGTCAATAAAGCAGGAATTGGTTTTGGTTTCTGAGGTAGCCAAAAAGATGCGAAGTGACACCAAACAAGGTTGGGTTGGAGAGATGTTGAATTCCAGACATTAAATTGAGCCATTCATTAACAAAGATGGCAGGGTCACCTGGAGAATTGTAGATCTATATTATGGTGAGGAAGGTTTTGGTTATCTAGAAGTCATTTGCAATGCAGACTCTCAAAAGAAGGAAGGTCATGGTTGGAGTGCATTTTGGTAAACATAGAAACATAATATATCAGGTTGGAACGTCAACCCACCCTTGTTTGTCTATTGATCAACATGATTTTAAATCCATCAGGGAGAAAGTCATTTTTGGCTTCAGTACAGGTTCTTGAGAACCAGCTCTAAGTAATGTCATAAATGCTAAAGACACATTCCTCCAATAGGTCATGGATGTTAGAATCATGTTTGTTGCTAGCAACATGTTTTCAGGATTTCATCCTTGAGGAAGGTGCATACTTTTGTGATTGTCCTAGGAGGCGGACATTGGCAGTGAACAGGCATACAAGGGGCTATAAGATGCCCACGGTAATTTACTGTGGCTCAGGAGGCACACATGGGAGCTGAGTAATAATAGAAAGATTAGAAAAGAGGTGCTGTCCACGAGGGGCCGGACCGCTTCAGTGCAATTCTCATGAGGGACAAAGACAGGGAGCAGGCGATCAAATGTGAGAAGGTAAGTGTGGCTGAGAAGAGCCATAGTACTTTCATTTAGATATACATTAATCCCCATTTTGGAGAAGATGGGGAAACTAGGCTGAATTTCCTTTATGATGGCGCCATTTATCCTTGGGGAGCCATAGGCAGAGAACATAAGGGAATGCAATGCAATGGAGCAGTGGTAGAATTTAAAGATGTCAGTCAGCTTCTCCCTGGATGCAAGGTGTATTTGATCATGATTGCTTTTTTTCCATTGGCACGCAGATATGTACATACTTAGACCTGATTGGACGAGAACGCTGATTCTTCTCAATATAACCATACGGAGTGTGGTGGATTCGACAACTTGTTGTTTTTTTCTTTTGATCATGTTATGTTATGTTATGCGTGATGGTTTCATCAAGCACGCATTAACCTTGTTGAATCTCAGCGCTATTTTAAACATTAAACCAAAACTAAACTCCTACAGTTGCCGGGCTCAGATGGGGAGATAGTAGTGATTAAAGAGGTACGGTGTCAGTCTTTTCCTGAATGGTAGGAGGTTGGGCTCTCTGCATAGCCCAGCAGATAAGCTGTTCCATTGCATAATTGCATGGACCAGGAAAGTGCGTCCGCCCTATCTATCCTACCTGTATACAGCTAGAATGAGTCTCCTGCCAGGTCTTAATCTAGAGGAACATGTTGACAAGCAAGAATTATCAAAGACAATGGGGCCAGTGATGGATGCCTGAGGCATTTAAAAATAATACACATGCTCTTGAAAGCAGTGCAGTTTCTCAGTGGCAGCCAGTGCAGTTATCACAGTGCTGGAGTAATATGTTAACATGTCTTGCAATTCAGTCGAAATCTAGCAGTAGTGTTCTGTACTCTCTTAATTTTGGATAACATGTAGCCTAGTAAGCCAAAGTAGATAGCATTGCTAACATGAAGGTTCGAGTTCAACAGGGAATGTGTGGCCAGCCCCTGGTGTTAGAAGGACAGATTAGGGAGAAGTTTCTTTATTCTCCTCAACATGCAGTACAAGCTCTTTTTGCTGCTGAGATCTGTGCAGTCAATGATGTGATTTTATTATCGAGCATAACGCTCACATTCTTAACTTCGGAGTTGAGTGCAGGGCAGTGCCATGCGCCTCTGTCAGAGTGAGATAGAGTTGCCAGGGAAAGTGCACACTTAACACGTTCTAAACGTGCTTTAGATTCGTATTTTGATTAGCCCATTCACCATGAAGCACACAAAGAAAGCGTTATTAATGTTCTGCAAGTTTATTTGTATTTCAAACAACTGTGAACACATGGAATTCATTTATGGTGGTTAATTAGATAATGAAGCATTTAGGATAATCAAAGTCTGAATAATTAAACATGTCTGCATCTCTTCTCTTTATGTCACTGCAAGTTGTATGCTACCAGATTTTAGCACCAGTATGTCACTAATTTCAATTTTAATATTGTTAATATGCTTCTTAAAAGGATGTTCATTCCTCAGTTATAATTACAAGCCGTGTACTATTTAGACACACGACATGCCTTATTTACTGAGGCATGTAATAAACAAACTATCTTTTTGTAGTGTAGGCAGGAGCAGAGTTCCAGCTCTACGAAAAAACCATCCAGTTTGGATTTGTCGACACTTGTTTAAAAAGATAATCCAGGGCAACTAATGACTGGACAACTAACAATGTGTATTCTACATTGAATTTTCATTTAATTTCTAATAAATATGACAGTGCTTTACAGCATCAAATGTTCTAAGGAACAGACAATTGCTTTGGATCTGTGTTATTAGCTTAATACTGTGACTGTCACTGGCTAATATATTATGCCAGTGCTGTTCTTTTTCCTTAATTGGAATTCCAGAAACAGATGCTCCTCATTTATATATTTGAATATTCATGGGAAAATGCACATACACCAAATGTAAGAGCATTGTTTTTTTATATAGGTGCATGTGTGGGCTTGGTTTTTAGACGATGCAAGGACGTGATGACATAGGTGCACCTAAAGGACCTTGTAAATTGTTGAATTCACTGATTGCTTTTATTACCTCTTTTGACTCACCTTTTAAAGCTAAATTTAAGTAAATCGGGCATTTTGGGATTAAGGACCAATGTGGTGGGGACTCCAGCAATGTCAGTGTGCTCTCATGTTCGTCTCTTTGGGTGACCCATTACCAAGGTCTGGCATTGGGGTTACCCACTTCCAATGTGTCTATTCATGTGCCCTGCAGATGATGATCTGCAGCCTGAGATAGAACGAGATAGGGCTGTCTGCGGTCATTTTCATGAATGATTGGACAAGACTGAGTAGGAGGTGGGGGTTTGGACTGTTTTTAATCTAGACAAACCAGGGAAAACAGAACTGATAGGACTCAGTGTTTCCATCTCACAGGCAATTAGTAAGTGTACACAGAGTGAAGGCTGGGGCAGTGCTCAGGAGAAATATATAAAAAATACCCAGATACCCAAGAGAATAAGTATGTTGTCTACTTTCTGGACAATTCAGCAATTTGCCAGGCTCTAGTGATATAACCATAATCAAAATAAGATGGCTATTATACTGGGAAACGTAAAACGTGAAAACTCATTTGTATTAATGGAGTTTTTATCCTTAGAAAGGGTTTGGAGGCAATCTTTCCAATAGTAACCTTTCATAATTTGAATGCTTCTTTTTCTTTTAATGGTTAAAATGTAAAAAAAAAAAAAGAAAAAAGGGATTTAGCACCTGAGACAGTCAGACAGAAATGGACTTTCCCAGGCGTGATTCTGTAATCACCGCTCGCACCCGTGGCATAAATGAGAAATGGGACTAAATCCCTTTTCAAATGGTGACAGCCATTTTTTCAATTTTTTTATACCCGTAATCATCCGAAAAGAACCTAGTCCTTTTTCCATTTTAATGGTGGCAGCCATTTTTTTTACTTTTATTTTTCTTTTCTTCAGAGGATGGGCTTGTGCTTTCTGCGCTGAACTCATCTCCTGATAGCAGGGGTGCGGAGATAGCGGAGATGGCTGGTAATCACCCACACCCCAAGCCAAGGCCCTCACTTCACTAATGCCTACCATGGCTCACGCTGGTGGGCTGTTACCGGCCATGTCTGCCCACTGCCTAGTGGATGAAAGCCATTTTCAAAACGTATCAACAATATAATGTTATCAAGGACAATGCCAAGCAACCTATATATTTATATATTCATGGAAAAAAACATTAGTTTAGGTTTAAGTTAAAGGTGCCCAAATGTAACACAACCAAAACCCTGAAATTCCTGTTGATGTCACCCATAATGCCAGAATTCTCTTCAGAATTTGAGCCAAATTCATGGTACGAGTAAAAAGTTATTAGTAATTCATTTTTTGGATTTCGTACGGTTCTCAGTACTCACTTTAACTATAGTGTGGCGACCACCACACTACAATATTTGTCACAGCTCTACCTAAGAAACCTCAGATGAACACCTTAATATTAATTACCGACTGTTATTTTCTCTTAGTCACAGAAGGACACAGTGCTTCAATTATAAATACAGGCAAAGTAGATTTGAATCTAAATTATTTATTACTAGCAAAAGTACCATTTCTTCGAACGAGTTCTGTAGACAGACATGATAACAAGCTCAATAATTGTTGAAAATTAATGATCCTGTAGGTTGTTGTCCCCCTTACCCTGATGTGGTGCAGTTTGTTGTGGTGCATTGTGGTGCAAATATCTCAAAGATTGTGCATCCTAGGGCTTTGACATGTGGTTTTCGAGGTCCAGGTTGTGAAAATGAAAATGTCTTCCCCCTCGCGGTGAACATGGTTTATGGACGTGTTTCAGCCGTGTTGGACCTCATCAGTGAGGTGAAACTGTGCCTCTCTGAGCACACTGAGCAGGGAGTCCATGTCTGGTTGCCCCCAGGTAATTTAGGGTGACCAACCCCAAGTTCCTTCCAAAAATACAAAAAAAGGTAGCAGGCATCCCTCTCTCGAAAGAACACGGCATGATAACCTATTCAGAGTTTGCAGCCATCTGCTTTTTGCTCACTGTGTCAAACGTGAAATTATATCATACCTCCTATTGCAACGAATATATGTGTATTGGCCTACGCCAAGCTGCTTATAAGCCACTTGTGAAGAAATCCGTGTTGCAAGGTCCTGACCTTAGAATCAATGTAAACCGCCAATTTAGGTCAATCCGCCATTTTAGGTTCTCTCCGTAAAGTCTCCGTAAAGTCACCCTGTGAGTTAAAATGGTGGACGATGTCATTCCGAAATACAACATGGCCGTCTTGACCTCTTTGTGTAATTAATATATAACTTGCCTGCAGGCCACTTGTTGAGGTCGTGAACTGAGACCTTGTCTTTCGTTGACCTGTGTGTAAAGGATTTCTCGCACCAATGAAACTAATCCACAAGCATATGTTAAGAACAATGTATTCAAATACTGAACTTAGAACACTTGTTTATCTACATTGTATTAATGTTTCAGAAGACCTGTATAAAAAATCCTAAAATACACAGTTGCCGTGTAGGCATGTTGACGTATGTATTAAAGGCAAACTAGTTGCATGTGGATATGCGAACTCGGCATGAACCCTAGATTAGTAATGTATTCCGGGTCATGGTATAAGTTCATGACCCGGACAAACTGGCTACTGGCCATGACAAAAGTGGTGTTAAAGTGGCCCTGTCCACCTCGGCCCAGCTATGTGGTAAATGTATCAGAAAGCAGGATAGTTTTGAAAGGGAAAAAAAATTGCTTGTGGTATTATGGTCATAGGGTTCTGACTTTGCCTTCTGCAGGCTGCCATGAAAAGGGAAGAGGGGCTCTGTACGGAGCCCTGCCTTCTCTTTCCCTGGTGGCCATCTTGGAAAAGGACTGTTGTCTTCCAAAGATATGGATCAACAGCCTCTTGTATTGCTTGCAAGGTAACTGGTGGGATTTTGTGTCCCACAGAAGTAGGCTGTGTGATTACAGAATTGGTTGAGGAAGATGATGTGGAGGAAGACAGCCTACTAATTGCTAAGAAAGGAACAATCTTTCTGAGAGCATTGCAGTAGTTGGATTTGGTGTGGCGGCGCATCAAGGTGGTCCCATTGGAGTAATATCCAGGTAGTCCATGACTGAGTGCACTCAGTGCATTCTACTTTGTAGCTTTAGCCTTTGGTACATTCCCAAAAGTGGTAAATAACTGCCACACCCATGATTCTCTCTGGGTGGTAGAGGTAGGCACTTCATCTACCTCATCTTCTTGGTCCTCTTTATTGTCTTTGGAAATACTGTGCTTTTTTTGTTGTGTGAGCATGGACCCGAAAGCAAAGTGCAAACGCGTTCATGGTCACGTCATCATGCTGCACACAAGCGCATGGTCACATGACACAGTACGGAAAAGTCCACGATGATGTCAGACTTCGCAGACGTCGATGGAAGCAAAAACAGTGGAAAAAATTATAGAAGTGTTAAAAATAATGCTAGAAGGTGGGAAATGGCAGAAGTTTAAGGCGAAACATTGTAAATTGGACAACTACGTTGCTATATTGGGGTAAATATGGTATCAGTAAGTTGTGGGAAAATAGCATGCACTGGTAAAAACCCATGAATTCTCTGAAAAAAATGTTGTTAAAGATACGTTATGGTTAAGTTGGACCAATAAAAGCCTACACAATTCACTGAAAAAACTTTGTTAAAGGGACCTTATGGTTAAGTTGCACTAATAAAAACCTATGAAATTCACTGAAAAAACTTTGTTAAAGGGACGTCATGGTTAAGTTGCACTACTAAAACCTATGAAATTCAGTGACAAAAACATTGTTAAAGAGACGTTATGGTTCCAAGTAAAACTGAAAAACCCCTGACATTCGCCAGTTATGGTAACTATGATATTTGTGATGTCATCTTTGATGTCCTTGGTGTTAGTCTTAGCAGTGCATGGTGGTGGCGCGAGTTATGGGTGCATAGCTTACCATAACTGGCAAATTTCAAGGGTTTTTTGGTTTTACTTGGCACCATAAAGTCTCTTCAACAAAGCCTTTTTCACTGAATTTCATAGGTTTTTAGTAGCTCAACCTAAACATAACACCATTTTAACAAAGTATTTTCACTGAATATAGATATAAATAATATGCATTTGATAAATGTTTGCTAGGATTCCCTTAGTTTATATACATATAACATATAACATACTGTACCCCTTACCCGCACTAGTGATTTTGATGTCCACGGAATGTGCGCTTGTCCGCGGCCAGACTCGGTCAACATCAACACTATCCAAAACCTCCGGGGCTATCTTACATTGTTGTATCATGCAATAAAATCACTGAACATGTTCAAAAAGCAGCACATAAATACATTACATGCAATAATAAATAAGAAGTGGAAACTGTATATGTAAGACACCAACCTTTCAATTACATAGAATATGCAACATAATGGAACATACTAAAAGAATTACCTCACAGAAACTGCACAGCAAAAATCAACAGCACAACTACGCAGCCATTAACAGCAAAGCTTAGCAAGAAACTAGTAAGTACACTACATTTATTTTATATATTTATAAACTTACTTACCATTACTTTATGTGTACTTAACACATTTTCTTTTTTTAACAGACCGTACAGACATTGAAAATAATACAGAATGGAGACCTTAGAAAATCCTCTGCAGCGAATGGAGGAAACAATTGATCTATTCATGCCAAATGTCATTCTTTTAAAAAACTTTGTGGAGGACCATATACAAGAAAAAAATCAATATCACTGTCCCACATGTACCTGTACCCTTCCATTCTCCATGTCCCAGCAAACCATCCCCAAAAACTCCCCAGCAAGAAAAACGTTATGATGAGACTTCAATACCTTCCTTCCCTAACATCCATCATGTACAAACCCCTAATTCCCCTGTATTTGAATCAGTTTCTGCTTCACCCTCTCTTTCATAATTTTTATATTGGTACACAATAATAAAGTGTGCTGTTACTATATTCCTCTGTGCCTTTTTTTTTTAAAGGCAGTCGGGTGTCCGCGGACGGTGCGGGTATCCGGAATGTCCGCAATTAACCAAAATCGGGGTGTCCTAAGGACACTGTTTGCACTGTTCGCAATAAAAATGGAGGTGTCCTTAGGACACACACAATGTACGCCTGTCCGGAATTAACCAAAATGGGGGTGTCCTAAGGACACTATACCTGTTTGCACTGTGCACAATCAAGATGGAAGTGTCCTTAGGACACACAAGATGTCCACCTGTCTGCAATTAACCAAAATGGGGGTGTCCTAAGGACACTATACCTGTCCGTACTGTCCGTAATCAAAATGGGGGTGTCCGCAGAACAATAAAGACTTCTGCATGTTCGTAACTATGCAAATTAAGGTGTCCTAAGAACATTCCCACTGTACGCATTGTCAGCAACCAGAAAGAATATGAACGTAGAACACATCTCCAGTCCGCCTGTCAGCAAAGTTGTGACGCACATTTATTTTGTTGAGGGACCTGAACACTGTCCGTAGAACACCCACGTGCATGTATATCACACCCTTGGCTCCTACTAACATCACGCCTGTCCGCTGCACGTGTGTCGCATTTTTAATTAGTTTGGGGACTGGAACACTGTCCGTAGAACACCTGTACGCATGCACACAAACGACCCCACACATTTGGTCTACAACAGACAGCCGTCCCTTTCGCGAACCTGTACGCAACGCCATCATGAGACCACACCCGTGCTAAGCGTATCAAACACTGTCTGGGCCCCCGGACACCTAAAAAGTGTTTTTTTAAGCAATCCACAGTATTTTCCTGGGAAAGTTCACCCTTGCACATGTCCCAGACCATGTCCCTGGTGATCTGCATACTTTTTGGAACTTTTTGAGCCCTTTCTTGGTGTTCGAAGCACGGGTGTCCGCAAAGCTTACCTAGCACCCCTATAAAAGGCCACACCCCAGAGCTGATGCTCATTCTGTCTTTCTAGCACTACTGGAGATTGATCCTGCTTTTCCTACTCGAGAATCAAGATTTGAAACAGCTGTCCTGATGGCATCCATGGCTGCTGCTACTGCTTCTCAGAACCACCACCACCCCCTCCACCACCAACACCTCACCAAGGGCCTGCAAAGGGGAACAGGCGTGAGGATGCAGAGGAAAGTGATGAAGAGGATGAAGAGGATGAGGTAGTGGAAGTCCCTACTATTAGCACTCGTAGTGAATCTTGTGTCTGGAGGTTATTTACCACTCTTGATGGAGTTTCAAAGGTGCATGCAAACAAGGTGACCTGCAATCATTGCAAGTTGGTGCTGAGTCGTGGGAAACCAGGTTTGTACAGCTATGGTACTACCTCAATGAAGCGACACCTAAAGTCGTTCCACATTGGGGCTATTTGTAAGGTTGCACCTTGCGATAAATGTAGTAGGTTGAGTTCCCCTGCAGCATCCTCTGTTTCTGCTTCTGCCACCACAAGAGACACTCCTGTGGGCAGCGCATCCCTTCAGCTGCCTTGCAGGCCATACGTGATGCTGTTGATCCTTACCTTTCGAGGGTCACAGTATAGTGCATGTTCTGCGACGGAGTATGCTGCAGGGGGGTGAACCTTCAAAGTGCTTTCGAGACTGTGGTCAGGGAGCATGAGAAGGACTGGTACCTACCAGTATAAGGCCCACCCTACATCTTCCTCTCTCCACCTGCCCTTTCTTATCCCCATGGTTGGTGTCCCTTCCATACCCTCCTTTCCTTGTGTGTCGCAATTAAAAAAAACAAAAAATATATAAAACAACAAAAAACAAAAAAGGCTCTTTTCAGACCTGCCTTTCATAGGTCAAAAACAGTAGTGTCAATAAAATGCTGCAGGGCCCTGTGTGTTTTTAGAAGTCTGTGGACAGTCTGCAGACTTTTAAATTGTTTGGGGTGCTGCCCTATCAGAACCATTGCACTTTTCTCCGGGATGAAGTGGTGGCTCTGAAAAGAGCCTTTTTGTGGATTTTTATTTGTGATTCAGAAACTTTAAATAGTCAACACCTATTGCAAAATGGATTGCTCTAATTCCAAAAAGGATTGCAATGCATTTTGTACATTTCACATGAATATCTGATTGCTAGCATTAATAAGATGTACTCAATTTCTGCAAAAAATGTGTCTACTACGAAACATAATATTTTCATTGTGAAAAGAGGACATACTAACATCTCTCAAAAAGGCACAGAGAGCCTTGTTAACATTGTGCCTCACTTTCTCCATTTGTGGACCAAATGAAGAAGAACGCAGCCACATTTTTCTCTGCGCAATACGGGAAAAAATTACTCTGGAGTTTGGATACATGTCAATGACTTTCCCAAGTCCTTCTTTCATTGCAAATTGCAAAGAGATTTCAGACACATGTCCTAAACTGTTCCCTCCACAATGAATACTAATAATGTCTGGATGACACTGTGTTACCAAAGTAGCAGAACGAGGTACCAAATCCAGCCACTTCATTTCACGCACTCCATGCCAGTGCACTTCCACATGAGGGATCCAAGATGTACAGCCAATCCACAGCGATCTGCAAGCACCTCCAACCAATTTATCCATGAATCTCACAAAATCCAGACAATCTGCTTTCTGAAACACACACCCATAGCTATCTGCTCTCCTCTCAGGAAAAATAATTTCTGACAAAGTCTCTGCTCACACATCAGACCCAGTAAACCCTATTGACCAATCCCTTGCTCTGCTAAATCTCATTTGCATCCCTCTCAACCTCAAAATCCCTGTATGTAACATGTGCTGTCCGCAGACAACCACGGTGTCCGCAGACAAATCAAAAATTCTGAGAGTGTGGAATAAAAATGTAAATCGTGTGCCCCATTTCCCCTTTGAGGTTGGCTCTGAAAAGAACCTTTTTCATTGTTTTTTTGAAGATGCTTCAAAAACACCTTTCATTCTGTACATTCTTTTGATTTTTTTTTTCGTTATTTTCCTCCAAATATCTTCATATTAGCTTCTCCAAAACAATCCTTATGTTCCAAAACAGCATGGCATTCCCCATAAAAGATAAAGACATGCCATCTGCTTTAAAGTCAACAACATTACCAGAATCAATATTGTCATTGTTGCAAAAGAACATGTCAGCTCTAAGCATAAAAGCAAACATGCCTCGGCTGATTAAACACCTACCAACATTTTGCTGAGGACAAAAAACAGAACTATTGTCTGATATTGCCCTAGGTACCAAACTAGAAAAAGTAACCTTGGAATTTGGAAGTAATTTCATTACTGCTTGAACCAGGTTTTCCAGATCTTCCAACAAAGTAGGGGCATTGACATAGCCCAAATGCAAAGCACCACAGTACAGGACAACCACACGTGGACTGTTAACCATAGCCATATCTTGACAAACTTCTAGCATTGCCTGCAAATTGAAACCAGACACAGTGCTCCACAACACCTCCACTCCTTTCATATCAGAATTATGTGCCACATTCCTACATTTAGCATACTGCTCCAAACCATTCACAAACATATCTCTAAGCCCCAACACCCTGACTTTCACCACCTCTGCCATCTTCACTACACACATCCTCTCTTAATACAAAGCATAAACTCGATACCCGATTGGCTAATCCCTAAAGTCCCCTTTCCATGCTGGATTTGCTGAAAAACCCTGGATGTGGAACGCCCTGACCGAAGAGAGCTGCGGTGTCCACGGAGCGCATAACACTGGGTCTGCCATTCTACCCTTTCCACTTCACTCTCTGCAACATTCCCTCATTGGCTTCTGTTAAGCAGTCGCACAACCATCCACCAATCACATCCAAGAACTCTACATTTAACTCCATCATCACATTTCAGCACTTTAGATGTACTGTTGATTGATCACTCTTTGATGTGACTGCAAAGCACCTACAGCAACTACTACACAACTCTCCAACATTTCTACTTGCAGATTCCTGCACATCCACATGCATGAACACAAACAACAGGTATGAATATTTGCTTCACAGTACGTGCACAGCTTTTGTATGAATGCATATAAACAGAGTAACTGCCACTTAGCCTATGTAACCTGTAAAGCAAGCTTACTGTCATTGCTCCCATCTGCTGTGATGAAATGTCACTTGCAAACCTAGCTACTTTTCATGTAATGTGCAAACCATTATTTTGTTCATTCATTCCATCATTTGTGTAACCACTTGCACCTATTTATCCACATTTCAACCATAATAGCATTTAATGCATTATAGTGCATAGGTTGTATATAAAATTTCATTTCTATACATTCTGCATATTTAACATACATTCTACCATTTGTACTTGCTTTAGAAATTATTATAATAGTAATCAGACACAGCACACACAGCTATCTAACAAAATGTCATTTCATTTTAAAAGATGGGACAAACAGTATAATTATAGGAGAAGGCTTTATAATGTGTTATAAAATGACACACAGCCAAGATGACTACATGCATCTTTTTTCATGCACACAGATACCCAATATCATTTTAAAGGCTTCCAGCTGAAACAACACCACTGCCTTTACAACTGTTCTTGCAATCTAGACAGTTCTCTCCTTTCAGCTGGTTGCCCATTCTGTTCTAGAATGTACAACAGCATTCAACTATGCACAGGTGTTGTCATGTCTATTACATCATGTACAACTATGTACAGTGTTGTAAAAAAATACATACAGCATCCCACCTTCCCTTCAGTCTGCAACGCAAGTACCAGATCCTACCTTGCAACCCTTACTTTATTTCACACTCGCCCATCTCCAAGCACTACAGGATCACTCAATAGTTTGGTAATAACCTGCTGCATAATAAGCTGCTGAACCCATCTAACCCTTCTGCTTTATTTCCCACACCTCCACAAATGCATACATTGCATGCTTTTCCCTACAGTTGCTGCCATTTACCCTGTAAAAATAGCAAAAAAAGCATATGATTATTTCTTCTATCTCTTAACACCCAATAACACCACCTTAAGAAGCCAGGTGTGCTCTGTGTGCTTATTATTATAGTCATTTTTAAAGCACATTCAACTAACAAATTCTAAGTAAAATATACAGAATGCACATAGGCAAAGGAAAGTGCATGTAAATGCTATGCACAGTTATTAGAAAGCACTACTACAGCAAAAAAAAGATCCATGTCTACATTAACCGTGCTATTAACACACATATTTAATAACTTCTTTCTTTCACAATTGCAGTAAAGATCACTCTCCTGGAAAGCTGCAGTGTCTGAACTATGAAGGTGAACTCAGAAGACACCTACTCTTTCCATCCAAAAAAGTAAGTGCAATACTGCCATAATGTTGTAACTGTTACTCAAACACTGTAGGATTCTAGTATTGTAGAACAAACAAGTGTATTAATCCTGTAACATTAGATTCAGTATTAGTGCTTCCCCTCATCAGCTCCATACTTGGTATTGTCATCTGAACACCAGCATAGTAACACACAAATACAAGAATAGCCTTCCCAACATGCTGTAGCAACCCATTGCATAATCACACACCTCTACATTCATCATTACCACGATACTCAGACACTCATGCACAAAGCATACATACACAGCAGAGGATCTAAACCCACACTTTCTTTCTTTCTCCAACAGACCCCAAAGAATGCCTACCAAAAAGCATCTCTGTAGAAAGCAACGCAAAAGTAAACAAAATCAAAAGTTAACAAACTCTGCAAAATAAGCATCCCCGTCTAGCAGAATTTGTAAAAAAAAATTCAAACAAAACAGCTAATACAGTCATTGAGCAAAACAAAAAAGCTTCCAGTACTGAAACATTGTCTCCTCTTTCAAAATGTAAAACAAAACAGAAAATGATTAACAAGACTGCAGCTACCACTAGTGCTAACACTGCACCTATAAATCTTGATGTAGCCGCAAGTTAGCATACCAAAATAATTATTTTACAAAAAAATGTTCCGCCACAGAGTCCTTCAGAACCTTATAAAAACAGGAGAGAATTCACGCACAAACCTTAAAACCTACCGTAGAAACGTATTCCTAGAATCTCTCATAGACAGTGCAATCCTTCTCAAAAGGAAATTGTATATTTTAGTTTTAAACAGAACGAAACCAGTAACAAAACTAAGTCCTAAACCACATATAAGTCTTCCCAATACATGGAATACCAACAAAAATAGCTTCACAAACATCTGTGGAGGTGAATGGAGTCACACCACGAGCACCAAACCATATTTAAATGAAGAAGTATACAAAGAAAAGCAAATAAATCCAATTGCCATACATAGCTGTGGACGAGGGTATGAAAAACCTAATAATACCATTATGGAACAAGAAATGCTGCTCACAAAAATATCCCCAGAAAACTCAGTATCAACTCTCCATTCCACTGAACCAATAGGCCCAGTCTACAAATGGCCATGCACATCAATGTGTAACATAGCCAAAAAATCTTTCAAAGCTTTACGCCACTTCCTCAATCAGTATGTGAAGGGCAAAGACAAATTCAAAATGAAACTACTACAAACTATGGACTCCTGTCCAGTGCGCATATACACAAGACTACAAGGACATTCATTAGCCTGCATTTCTGCACCTATTTTCAAAAGCACCTTCCACCATATCAAAATGATACCAACACATCATTCAATTATAAGAAATCTGGTCCATAAACTGTACTATGCCAAAAGTCCTGCTTTAGCACTAACCAATTTAACCAACAATATTCCACGTGGGAAAGCCAAAAAACTACTCGAAGAAATAGAGCATATCCAGAGAAAATATTTTGGAAGTGAAAGCCACTTACAAAATGCAAAAGCTTTACAACAGACTAGCAACAACTGTACAGACGAGAACCTTCTACTACACACATACAAAAAAGAAATACTAAAGTTTAAAACATGGTTCCAAACCATGTCTGTGTGTGTGTGTTGCCGCAGGACTTTTTTTTATAAAAATAGCACAAAAACTGTAGACATAACGTACAAAATAGAAGACAATGGCGATTCCAAATGGTTATAATTAGCTCTCTGTCTTATAGCAGAAATCTAATATGAGATTACTGACCCCTTAATACTTTGCAGTTACTGCACTGCAAAACTTGACAACAACCAAACACCTTCACAAATAACTTGGAATTATTCCCATTACCAAAACCCCTGCAACAACTCAACTTATATGAGAGCATCATAATTCAAACAGTACACCCATTTCAAGCAATAATATGCCATCAACCAAAAACAGCATATCTACCTCCCTCTGAATTAGTGAAAGGCATTTGTGGCAAAGTAGTTTATTTGCCACTAGATCTCAAAGAAAATGTACACACTCTGGGAGTACAACATCCAATAGATCAATCTTTAATTATCTTAGTAAATGGTGTACCTACAAAAGACAAATAAATGTGGCAACAACTTGTGGACTTACATAAAGTTAGACAAACCCTGCAATATCTAAAAGACAAACATGAATACTACAGAGAAATTAATATTGAAGAAAACCTGAGGGAAACCACTGAAATAATCCAAGAGTCATGAGAAACTGTTCAATTTCAACTTCTAGATCCTTCTACAGAATCCAATATTTTAGACCATTATACAATTCATCCATTACACTCTAAAGATATCATAGATGATGCACTCGAAACGTACCATATGCGACAAGCCAAAGGATCTCCAATCAGCATATGGGAAAAAAGTATAGAAGCACGTGCCTTTCCTCTACTCTTTCCTACTGAGACAGGAGGAAGGTCCGATGATAGACGCACACAAATAACAGCATCAGATTACCGCTCTTTACAAATGTATTCTGAAGACACCAGATTCACACAAAATGTGGAATACATATTCCACCTTCCCTTTGAAAGTGAACTAGCAACTCTATGCTACAGAGTTGCACACACATTGAAATCAGGTACCCATTTTCAAAATATATCCACTACGGAATTACTACGGAAAGTGCAAGAAAAAGATATGATTTTACAGTCAAGCATTACACATCTTTTAGTAAACATGCATGGTACAAAAGAATACTGGTTCAGATGTCACAGAGATATATGCTGTATGATAAGAAACCTTGGCTCACCCACTTGGTTTGTGACATTAAGTTGAGCAGAATATGCATGGGAAGATGTACACAATTTCCTACGCATAGCAAACAAAAACAAAACAAACATAGATGTAAAAACACAAGGAGATATCTGCTCTCTTGATCCTGTAAATGTATCAAGATATTTCAATTATCGCTTCATTGCTATGCTACACCTCATTTGTAATAAAACTATTCCTTCCTTCGGAGCAGTGCAACACTTCTTTTAGAGAAAAGAATACCTAGCCAGAGGATCACCACACATCCACATTCTTTTGTGGATTAAAGATGCTCCTAAATTTGGTCAGGACAGTGTTGCCACTGATTTGCAATTCATCCAAAAATATGTCACTTGTGAAATCCCTTCACATACAACACATAGTAACCTTCATGTACAAATTTTACAATGTCAAAGACACAAATGTGGGAAACTACACTGCAAAACTTAACAACAACTAAACACCTTCACGTGCTATCACAAATAACTTGGAATTATTCCCCCTACCAAAACCCTTGCAACAACTCAGCTTATATGAGAGCATCACAATTCAAACAGTGCACCCATTTCAAGCATTAATACACCTTCAACCAAAAACAGCAAAATTACCTCCCTCTGAATTAGTGAAAGGCATTTGTGGCAAATCAGTTCATTTGCCATTAGATCTCAAAGAAAATGTACACACTCTGGGAGTGTAACGTCCAATAGATCAATCTTTAATCATCTTAGTAAATGGGGTGCCTACAAAAGACAAAATAAATTGGCAACAACTTGTGGACTTACATAAAGTTAGACAAGCCCTGCAATAAGTAAAAGACAACAATGAATGCTACAAAGAAATACATATTGAAGAAAACCTGAGGGAAACCACTGAAATAATTCAAGACTCATTAGAAAGTGGTCAAATTCAACTTCTAGATCCTGCTACAGAATCCAATATTTTAGACCATTATACAAATCATCCGTTACACTCTGAAGACACCATAGATGATGCACTGTAAACATACCAAAATTGACAAGCCAAAGGATCTCCAATCAGCATATGGGAAAACAGTATTGAAGCACGAGCCTTTCGTCTACTGTTTCCTACTGGAAAAGGAGGAAGATACAATGATAGACCCACACAAATAACAGCATCAAAATACCGCTCTTTACGAATGTATTGTGAATACCCCAGATTCAGACAAAACGTGGAATCTGTATTCCACCTTCTCTTTGAAAGTGAACTAGCAACTCAATGCTATGGAGTTGCACACACATTGAAATCAGGTACCCATTTTCAATATATGTCAGCTACGCAATTACTACAAAAAGTGCAAGAAAAATATGAGGATTTTGAGTCAAGCATTGCAAATCTTTAGCAAACATGTTTGGTACAAAAGTATACTGGTTCCGATGTCACAGAGATGTACGCTGTATGATAAGACACCTTGGCCCACCCACTTGGTTTGTGACATTAAGTTGTGCAGAATATGAATCGGAAGATTTATACGGTTTCCTACGCATAGCCAAATAAAAACAAAACACACATAGATATAAAAACACCAGGAGAACACTGCTCTCTAGATCCTGTAAATGTATCAAGATATTTCCATCATCGCTTCATTGCTATGCTACACTTCATTTGTAATAAAACTGTTCCTCCCCTCGGAGAAGTGCAACACTTCTTTTGGAGAAAAGAATACCAAGCCAGAGTAGCACTACACATACACATGCTTTTTTGGATTAAAGATGCTCCTAAATTTAGTCATGACAGTGATGCCACTGGTTTGCAGTTCATCCAAAAATATGTCACTTGTGAAATCCCTTCACATACAACACATAGTGAACTTCATGTACAAATTTTACAATTTCAAAGACAGAAATGTGGGAAATATTTTTGTTGCAAATATAAAAATAAAGGGAAATACTACACCAAATGCCACTTTGGTTTCCCTAGACCAGTTTCAACAACAGGCAAAGTAAACAAATTCATGTCTTCAGTTAGACATAGGCCCTCATTATGACCGTGGCGTTAACCAATGTCGCTATTAGCGCCCTGGTTGATGCCGGTAATTTACCGGATCCGCCATGGTGACATGGGGAATTACCGCCCCATTCCAAGGTTGGCGGTGCGGTAATTGCCCATTCACCATTGGCCCTTCCCCATTCCCATTTTTGCCCCATAGGGCTCAATGGGAATGGGGAAGGCGGTAATTATGGTACCGCAAAATGAGGTACCGTAATCACCTTCAAGGTCCCTTTGCGGGTCCTTACCTTAACGGCTGGTACAGACTAGCCGTTAAGGACGGGACCCGCATAGGGACCTCGTAATCAGGCGTTAAGGGATTACCGGTACCGGTACCCTTACTGGTACCGGCAATCCCTTAACGCCAGGGTCATAATGAGGGCCATAGAACAGAAGACCAAAATACATCAATGTTTACAATGCAATCATTGCCCTCCCATGGAATGCAAACATAGATGTGCAATACATTGCAGACAATTCCACTGCAGTTGCACGATATGTCACTGCCTACGTAACTAAAGCAGAGAAAACAGAGCTTGAAGACCTCTGGAATGACATATCATCTGTCAAAACATTATCACAGAAATTGTACAGTTTAGGCATACAAATGCTCTCTCATAGAGAATGTGGCTGCTATGAAGCTGCAGAGTATTTAATCTGTATTGCCTTGTATGCAAAATCTGAAAAAAAAAGTATGGCTAAGTCTTGGTCCTGCTAAATCTAGAAAAAGAGTTCTCAAATCATATGAGGACATAGAAACAATAGCCAAACATGATCCCAACAGCCAAGACATAAAAAAAAACAATTTACTAGATACATACTACCCAAACAGGAGTACCACTTTGGAAACTAATAGGCCGATTCATGGAATGAATGTGCGCTGAAAATTTCTGTGCAAGCATGCGAAAGCGTGCAAATCGTAGCGCAAGTGCGCAAATCGCAGCGAAACCCGCGTACATCGATTCATGGAAGTCCTTGTGCATGTAAATCCATGGATGTGCGCTGAAATCCTGCGTGGCGCACGTGGGCGCACACTTCACGAAACAGCATGCGCTACGCGCACAGCGAAGGCGCACATAGCGTGGCGCACACAACAAAAGTAGGCGTAACACGGGGCGTAACACGCGGAATGGGGAACAGCGCGTGAAAATGTGGGCGTTACGGGGGAAGTACAGGCGGCAAATGCGCGGAACGCCCACACGCACGCCCACAACACGTATTCATGGAATCAAACAGGGCTAACCTGTGCATCAAAAAAGACGCGCTAATCCGGAAACACATACACCAGCAGGAAGCAGGGGTACGCGGACCCGCGCAGCATAAAAGTGAGCGCAATCAACAAACGAGCTCAGACACTACAATGAATATACCGTTCCTCGCAGCAGTCGTCATGGGATACCGCAGGAGGAGGAGGAGGATAGTCAGGGCCAGAATTTTCACACCCAGGACCAGCCTTTTTGGGATGCCTGATGACCAGGTGTATGGGAGGTAGAGGTTTCCACCTCACATAATACTCAACTTGGTGAGTGAGTGGGAGGATGACCTCATATCACCCACCCTTTGCTCCCAAGAACTGAGCCCCTTAGAAAAGGTGCTCAATGTACTGCACTTCTTGGCTACTGGGTCATTTCAGCAGACAAGTGCCATAGTGGGGGGTGTCACAGGCCACGCTGTCACACTGTCTACACCAGGTCTTGGCCATCATGACTGCACGGCCATCAGTCCGCAGGCACATATACCTGCCCAGAACACCTGCAGAAAGGCAGGCTGTTGTCCAGGATTTTTACAGGGTGGCACACTTCCCCAAAGTGCTAGGTGCCATTGATTGCACCCATGTGGCTCTACCTCCTCCCAGGGCATCAGAGCACATCTATAGAAACCGCAAGCACTGGCATTCCATCAACGTGCAGGTAGTATGTGATGCCAAGGGAATCATCACCTCAGTATATGCCAACTATCCAGGGTCCACCCATGACCGAAATGCATTGGCAAGAGCTGTGATTTTGAATAGAGGGATTGGGAAAACACCTAATGCATTGTGTGATTTGAACACAATCTCCTGAGTAAAAGCTTTGATAAACCAAGTGGCTAAAATCGCATTTTTTCAAAAGAAATAAATCAAATAATTCCACGAATTCTTCAAAAAACCAATTAACTAATTTAACAAAGAATGGAATTGAGCTTCAAGTACTGAATTTAGCCTCATGATACGAGGCAAGCAGTGAGCGCTGGGTGCTACAGGGGGGTTTCCACTCTGTTTTTCAAATCAGGCCAGGGGGGGCACCCAGGAGGTTCGAGGACAGGGTGCACACCAACACCCACCTGCGTGGAAGTTGCGAGAAAAAAAATACCTCCATGGGCTCATGGCCTGCACAGCTATGCCATTGTGGGAGAACTGCTGTCGGTCTCTTCACCTTCTGCTGCTGCATCAAAAGGTGGTGGTGCTGTGGGAGGCAGCCCACGCAAAGCCCTGGTATGGTCCTCCATGGCAGCAAGCATGCGGGTCTGGAAGGTCTGATTCTGGAGGATGATAGTGCGGAGATCCCCATGCAGCACCTCACGGGTTGCCTGCATTTCTGCACGCATGGCCTTGCGTGATGCCTGGATCTCCTCAGGGGTTGCCTGCAGCTCAGCTGAGAGCGAACGTGTGAGCTGCTCCAGCTGCTGTTCTGCCCTAAAATTTCGGGAAGCCTCAACTTCAAGCAGAGTCTCCCTGACGTTATGGAGTTCTACCCTCAGGGCTTTCCTGTGGCCCTGTGACTCTATTGATATGGCTTCGAGCAGAGTCTCCATTGCCGCTCGTCGGTCCCTGTTGGACGCCAACATGTCTTCCCTGTGTGATCGGCAAATGGAGTCTGTTGTCTGCTGTTGTTGCTCCATCTGCCTTTCAGGGGGGATAATGGAAGTGGCCACCCTCTCCATTGCCTGAGCCATCATTTCAACTGATGCTGCCTGTTGGGTTGCCATACCGTACATGGAGTTTTCCCATACAGTATTGCCTGGTGGCGCACGGCCACCGCGTCGGCGGGCACCACACCTGTTTGGGGCAAGGCGATCTGCACCTTGCTGTGCTGGCACTGCCTGAGGCTGCAGGACTGCATTCTGCCTCTGATCTGCTGGCCCAGGAACAGGATCAGATGTTGTGGAGTGTGACCCTGCATCTGTAACCGCCAAAGGCGGACCTATCAACACTGATATCCCCATAGAGGGTTCTAACGCTGGTGCAGGTGGGTTGGACAGAACAGAATCCCTGGCAGAAGCACTCACCTGCGACAGCACATAAGTCTCATCATCCGATTCAGCACCTGAATAGAGGTCTGGGGAGGTGCACCCAGAGACACCCCTGGACAGAATGGTCTGCAGTACACAAAGGGTTTTCACCCACCACCACTCCACGTCCTCCATTGGTGCCCGGTCGTGGCTGAGATCCCTCCTGGGTCTGCACCATCTCCTCAACCTCACCAGCATCAAGTGCGCCATTACCTGCAAAAACATGAAATACAATAAATGGAAACAGGCATGAGCACCATAGCACACACATAGGCCTGACAAGACAGAGATCCTGTACATGATTTACACATGTCCCACATGACTATAACCCCGGCATGCATGCACTGTCAATGAGTTGGAAGGGGAGGCAAAAAGCAGACACTGAGGACACCAAGATTGAAAAGCAACACACCTGGTGCATGGTGGGTAGCACTGGCATCACACATTAGCCTGTGAGTGGCATGTCCAATACATATACATGACACATGCCAGCACACAGATGGCATGTAGCATAGCCATGGTACATTAGACAACTACAGCGATATGTCAGTGAATGAGTACTGTCACCCATCCATGTGAGATGGACCTGATGAGATGAAAAATCCTAAATAGTGTGGCAAAATATGCATGTGCCACACACTGCAACACATCCAGTGTACAATAATACAGTGATTGTAAGCAGATGTACACATCAATGGTTGGTCACTTTAACATGACAGGAAACAACTATCATGTTCCACATGCAAACAGGCCCTAAAAATAAATGTGAGCAGGCCAATACTCTATCGGCCTGAATGGTCTAATCATTCACATAACCAGGTAACAAATGTGGCCCAATTTGTGGTGTAATCAATGACAGAAGCATGTCACATATGTGGCATTAGGGCTGAAAAATGCGTAGCAAAAATGGGAGAATTGAAACAATCAGCCTGAATGAACACTGAAAAAATCTGAACAATGTTGTTGCAAGATGATAGTTCAAGGGCAACTGCAGTAAGGTGGCGCTAATTGGCTACTGTGGGCAGAAGGGATACTGTCATACCCAAATCCAAGGCACTTGAATGTATTGGAGGAAGCACATGGCTGACCCATACCACTCTGGAGTACACACCCTCACCTGGCACTCAATCAGAACCCGTCATCCAAACAACATACACATGGATTACACACACATGCATGGGCAATCACCGGACAATGCGTCATAATCAGGTAGGTCTCTCACACCTTGGATTTGTTCCTCTGTGACGAAGGTTCCAGCAACAGACTAATGTTCAGTGAGTTGGATGTACTCTGGTGGAGACCCACCACCAGTCAACAGAGTAGAGGCATAATCTGAGGCCAGTTTGGTCTATCCTGGCGTTTCAGGTCATTCCACTGCTTGTAGCAATCATCCGCTGTGCGCCTCACAAATCCAAGGGTACTAATGTGGTCCGCGATGGTCTGCCAGTATGCCCTACGTTGACCAGGTGTGGTCTTGCACCCTGCAGTGACAACCATTTTGCGGCTATGTGCAGACACATAGGCCACAAGAGCATCAAGTTCGGCGTCATTAAAGCTACGCTTCCTTGACGTGCCGGAGTGTGTAGCCGTGTCTGGGGTCTCAGCCTGTAGTGCCAGAGCACCCTCCTTCTTCTTTTTCAAAGGTGGTGCAGATCCGAGTGGCTCTGGTCAGTAGGGGCAGATGCGCCAGTGGACTGTGTACTAGGAGTGTGCGAAGGCACAATAATCATAGGTCTTGGTGCAGGCATTGGCTGCAGGGTGATGTTGGCAGGGGCAACGTCGGTTTGATGGACCTGGACCGACACTGTCCCGGCTGGGAGACTCAGAGCTGGGGTGGATAGAGCTGCAGCTGCCCCTGCAGCCTCCCCACCATGCCTATTTGGGGCAGCAGATGACATTGCTGCCCCAGATCCACGTGGCCTGGTGACACCAACTTGCACTGCCAGACGTGGCTTAGACTTGCTGACCTGGAAGTCAGCCTGGGAGTCTTCCTGTGCCGGTTCAGGTGATATGATATGATATGATAGTTTATTTATATAGCGCCTATACACAATGTGTTTCAAAGCGCTTGAAGGCAAGGGACTGAACAAGGGAAAATTCAATTACATTCTTACAGGCCATGAACAGTAAGGATGTGAGATTAACTATCATACTCGGCCTGAGGACATTTCAGATAGTTCAAGAGCTAAGGCATAGATAAGGAAGGGATAACGGAGAGTGGGAAGGACATGGAAACAGACAGGCGACTACTGTACTAGGCCTGACGACATTTCTGGTAGAGCTGGAGAAAAACAAAAGGTGAGGGAGAGGGGTGCAGAAAGGGAGGGGGGAACAAAACAAGCGACTATCATACTAGGCCTGATGACATTTCAGACAGTGCTGGAGGGGGCTGTGGGGAGGAAAAAAACAGTAATGCGAGGGTGGAGGAAAGAGACAAGGTTGCTATCATATTAGGTGCAGGGACAATTCTGATACAGTAAGTGCATAGAAGAAAGTAAGGGGAGGAGATAGGAAAAGGGAGAAGGGAAAGGAGGAGAGAACAGAGAGTAAGCAGTCAAAAAGAGTGGAGAAGCAAGAGTGGAGAGCGAATACAATTGCAGAAGTCAGTAGTAACACATAATGTTGCAAGACAGGATACAAGATGAAGATGGGAACAGCATGATTCAGGGCCACCATGAGTACAAGATGCAAAGGAAGTCCAGCATGAGAGTTGAGAACGAGTGACGCACAGTGAATGAATGAAGTCCCTAAAAGTCAAATCCAGCATTGGCCACAAGACGGTGATGGTGAAACCAGAATGTATCAGGACAGACTCCTGCAGAAGTAGGCTGGAGGAGGTTGAGGGGGAGCAGGGTAGAAGAATCACAATGGGCCTGTCAAACACGGGCTGAGCTGGGATGGTGTCAGCTACGTTTCCCACAACCATGGGGGGGGAGCATGGGTGTCCCTGATTGGCCCTCCACACATGGGGGTCTAGGGGCACCCTGCAAATCCTGGCCACGTCCCCTACCGCGCCCTCCACGCCCACATTTTGAAGGTTGGCCACCTTTGCCTCCCTTACCACTTGGTCGCCTCCCAACCATGGCACTGATGTTGTTGTGCTTATGGGAGTAGCAGTAAACTATTGTCCTGGGCAATTGGGGGTGAAAGGGGTTGGGTACTAGATGGAATTCGTACCCTAGTGCTCTAGCAAGGCTGTCTGTGACTCCTGCGCGAAGATGACGGGTCATGCAACGTACAGGCACCCGAAAACAAAAATGAACGTGCACGCAACCCCTCGTAGACCATGTGCGTGGAAAAATGAACCCGCACTACGCTGTGGCACCCAGAAACACAAAAATAAGCATACACGTAATACACGCAGCCTACAATGACCTCTGAAGGGGTACGCGACACACGGGGCAAGCACAGTTGTTAAATACGTGCACGACTCACCGTATGCCTGGAAAACGAACATGAAAAAGACGCGCGTTTGCGTGTTGGCAACACCCCACCAAAAGAAGAATTGTACGCTGTCTGAGGAAACAGGCCAAAATATGAATTGAACGCTGCCAGAGGTAACAGGGAGTACGAACATGAAACGCTGTGAAGTAATTGCGTGTGAACCGACAAGAAGTACAAAATTCACCCACTCGCTCTCCACAAAAACCACGTACAAGTAAATGGCGTCCTACACATACCTTTTAAACTGACCCACACGTACAATGTCACTTACGCGTGTATGCGCTAAGGCCCTTTCCTCCAATTACACGAGCTGACACTCGGACGTGCAGTTTTTGCACGTGTACGATGAACATGCACCCGAGGGAAACGCCCTTGCGCGTCAGAGATGCGCTAACGCGCTAAAGAGCCTTTGGTCCAATGAATTTGCGTACGTGCGGTGTATTCACGTGCTGATTCACTATGCACCCGTCACCAGGGAAACACCCCCGTGCATAAAGTCACAGACGCGCTTCCGTGCTAAGAGCCTTTCCTCCAATTACACGCTGACGTGCAATTTTTTCACGTGCCAAATCACTCCGTATCAAGCTGGCCACGCGACAACACACAGAAGACCACGCTCCTGCCCATAAGGCCGAATTACTGCCCCCAAGAGCCCCAAGCACACCACAGTCAGGAGTCGGACGTCCAGCAGGGGTGGCCACTACGACAACTGCTCCCCAGCTGGAGCAGGACGTGCAGGCAGCAAGAGTCAGGGCGCAGGCACAGGCACAGCAGCAACTGCAACATGGAGGGAGCAATAATGGCTTGGTGCCTTCAACATCAGAGGGGCAGGCATCGGCCAGAGGGCAGGAGGACCCAGGATTGCAAGTGTCTTCCGTGTGGCAGTTGTTGGGCCACGCCATAGATGCGGAGTGGCAGCGGGCGGAAGAGGCACGGCTCACAATGGTCAGGCCGGAGAACTCCCTGCGGAGGGCACTGAGGCAGGCCGAGTGCCTCGAGGCAATTCGCAGGGAGTTGGAGGTCAACATGTCATCGTCCCTGCGAACCCTCGGGCCATGGAAGAGGACCGCCTCCAGGACATTGAGCCGGAGTTCGATGATGCCCTGGTCAGGGACATCAAAAAGTGAGCCGTCGGACTAGCCCGCTGCCATTGCAAATAGTTAGTTAGTTAGTTAGTGTTAGGTTTCATTTTGGTTTTCATTTTTGTTTGGGGCACTTGGACAATACCCCACATTTTTGTATATAGTTCTTCATTAGTTAGTGTATTTTTGTAGGTTTCATTTGGACAGTTGGGCTCATGGACCCAGGATTTCATCCTTGTAAATAGTTGGAGTGTGGATTTGTCGGCATTTTTTTTTTGATTTTTACATGGAGCAATGGATTTTACTTTTTCATTTCTGTTTGGATTTGCTTTGTTGGAAGGAGACTTTGGAGACATTTTTGATTTCATATATTTTGGATTCTGATTTCCTTTTTTTATCATTATGTGACATTCTGCATTGTTTTCCTTATGTGCATTGTTTGGTCTTTGGATTTCTTTCACCACATGTTTTGTTCAATACATTTGTTCTCGTACTTCAATGTGTGGTATTCTACCATTGGTTTCATGGTTGTCACGATGTGGGTTTTCACATTCACTGGCACCCATTGTGTATGTGTGACGGACATGTGTTGATGTACTTTGGGTTGTTTCATGTAATGGGCATTTCAATGTGGGGTGTATGTTATGCTTGGTTGGTTATTTGGGCAGGGGTGGCATGCCGTGGGATTTTGGTGGCCATGAGGGCTATGATTGTGGGTCATGTTGACATGTTGGGGGGACATGAGTGGGGGTCTGCTGGCAGGTGCCCCTCACTGCTGGAGTGTGGGGGTGCTGGAGGACATGAGTGGGACATGAGTGGGGGCCTGCTGACAGGTGCCCCTCACTGCTGGGTGGTGGGGGTGCAGGGGGACATGAGTGGGACATGAGTGCGGGCCTGCTGCCAGGTGCCCCTCACTGTTGGGATGTGGGGGTGCTGGGGGACATGAGTGGGACATGAGTGGGGGCCTGCTGGCAGGTGCCCCTCACTGCTGGGGGTGCAGGGGGACATGCGTGTGGGCCTGCTGGCAGGTGCCCCTCACTGCTGGGGGGTGGGGATGCAGGGGGACATGAGTGGGACATGAGTGGGGGCCTGCTGGCAGGTGCCCCGCACTGCTGGGGTGTGGGGGTGCAGGGGGACATGAGTGGGGCCTGCTGGCAGGTGCCCCTCACTGCTGGGGGGTGGGGGTACAGAGGGACATGAGTGGGATATGAGTGGGGGCCTGCTGGCAGGTGCTCCTCACTGCTGGGGGGTGGGGGTGCTGGGGGACATGAGTGGGACATGAGTGGGGGCCTGCTGGCAGGTGCCCCTCACTGCTGGGGGTGGCTGGGCTGCCTGAGGGACATGACCAGGGGTGCAGGGTAGTCCCCTGTGGTGTGGGCTGCCTGCAGGGGCCGTGGAGGGGGTAGAGAGGACACCTGGGAGGACCCACACTGCTAATTCACGTGTGGGACTCCCTGCGCACCCCAGTGGATACACGTACCCTGCTCTGACAGCGGAATCGCATGTGAAACTTCACGCACACCCCCAAAATACACGTACCCCACTCTGACAGCAAAATCGCGTGTGAAACTCCCGCATTTTACAGGCGCTTTCGTGGTTGGAGGGCTGTATGGTGGTCCAATGGCCTGTGCGCCATGTACGGGATTTGTGCACTGTGCATGGCGCATGGGGAGGGGTTGGGGTCGTAACTGGCGCTGCTGCAGGGTCGCTGCGCCACTCTGCGCCACGGCTGGTTTTGGATGTTGAAATCCATGAATACGCTGTGCGCGGAAAGGGATTTTAGCGCACGCGGCTGGCGCAGACTGTTGCATGTGCACAGTGTGCGCCAGCCGCTTGCGCCACTTGTGCGCTGGGGTCTATGAATTACCCCATAAGTGTCTATACCACGTAGCCCAACTTCACATACAAAAATAATATTAAGCCAGATGAAAAGAAAGATAGATACAGATACGGTGTGTTTCGGTGGGTGGCCAGAGCAAAATGTCTGAGAAGTGTGTTTATTTCCAGCCGATTTCAGAGAGATTTCCCTCTGTCCACTCACCGACAAAAATGGTACCTCACATGTGTGTGTGCACCTACCTGGGTGCAAAAGGAAAAGACTAACCCACTGGACCCCAATCCTTACGGCACAGCATGTTTTGTTCATGTGGGCAACCTACAGATTTGGGCCTAGGGTGTCGAAGCGAGCAAGGAAAACAGGGAAACCCATGATTTTCCCAAAAGAGGACACCAATGGGAATCCACAGAGGTCTGCCTTGCACGCATTGCACCAGAATGTATTACCCAGAATCCCTGGTAAAGTCCAAATTTGGGGGGAGAAAACACAATTTACGCACATTTTACTCTAGTTAGCCACCCCAACACACCGCCAACAACACATGGCCTACCAGCCTGCATTCCCACAGATGTGCTGATGAAAACGGTAACCTCACATGTGTGGGTGCACCTACTGGGGCGCAAAGGGCAAAGCCAAAAACAAGGCTACCTCCAACTCTTTTCACACAGCAGGATTGCAGGATTTTGACTCATATGCACACCATACAGATGTGGGCCTACGGTGTCTAAGCCACCAAGGAAAACAGAGGACACCCGTGGGAATGCACAGAGGTCTGACTTAGCGAAGCGGCCCAGAATTTATTACCCACAATACCCGACAAAGTGTAATATTTCTGTCCTCCAATTCAGCTTTCCTACCCTTTTCTTCCATTCCGTCCACGCATGTCCAAGTCGCAAAAATGTCCAACATCGCCTACCTCTCACAAAACGGTTGATAACCACATCAAAATATATATATATATATATATATTTTTGTTTCCATTCAACCTGTTCTTGAAAGCCGGGGAATTGGGGAATTCAGCACAGCAAACCATTCGTTCCTAGCTCTCACGAGAAAAAAAACCACAGGCTTCATTGTACATAATTTTATTGGCATTTTTGGAAAAAACCCAAATCTTCCCACTTTTTGGTTATTTTCTCTCACCCCCCTACAGCAGCCTAGGAATCCTGGGTGGCATTACGACTGCCTACATGAGGGAAAAAAAGAGGACAAGATATCTCATGTAACAAAAAAGCTACAAGGCATTGAATTGAGACATACCGAAATCACCAAAAAGGGCCTTGGCACTGGGGGGAAAATCCATGGCACTTAAAGGGTTAAACTGTAGAGCAATGCTTAAACGTAACCTTGACGTGGACCATGGACTAGTTAATGGAGCACTTGGTCCAGTTGTTGGCTTTCAAACATACCCACATGACAACAACATTCAATTTGTCAATATTCTCTTTGACAAACTATTATAAGTTAGAAGGATATGACGCTCAACAGCCTGCTTCCTTGTTTTCAAAGACATGTATGTATGCAGAGAACAATTCTCTCTAACTCTAGCATACGCAGTCACCATTCACAAATCACGAGGTGTTACCCTAGATAAAGCATTGATAGATATTGCTAGCACAGTCTTTAAAGAAGGCATGAGCTATGTAGCACTATCACACTTACGTACACTTGACAGACAATTTCTAATCAACTTTGATGCAAGTAAAGTAAATGCTGATATTGCTTGCATTCTAGAATACAATAGGCTGCGTTCACTCTACATCCCCCATCTAAAAACCTATCCTGTTTCGCAAAAACTAAATGTTATAAAAGAAATCTACTTCAGACTCAAACTATGCATGATCTTGCAGCAATTCCTCCAAAGAAAGTAAAAGAAGCTAATACTTCATCAAGGACCACAACCACAGAAGAATCTACTGCTCAAAGTAACTCAACTACCTCTTCAAAGAAGCAACGCACACTCCGAACAAATGACTTGGACACAGAACTGTCAGGTCAATTCACATTTTCAAACATAACTGGTGTAACTGGTGCCACCAAACCTTAGAGCAGAACCCTCATTTTGGACTTTTAGAGCCAAAACAAAAACATGGCTTTCCAACAAAAACGCTGCTTAATGTACTTCCTCTCCGCATGTCTCTGTTGACCACCTGTAACCCGGTCTGCTACACCTATTGTTGTTTTATCACAGTCTGTATTGTATATTTTTACCATGTTGTAACTGTTTCTAAGTCTCCGGCGCCCAGTTACCCCAGGGTTCGGCGCGCGGTACAAATAAATAAACTAAACTAAACTAAACTAAATTGCTACACAAATGTAGCAATAAATATTCTATTCTAATTGCCACCAATTATTGACAACATTTACTTACACGGTACAGACCAATTGTGTTTGCAAATGTTAGTCCTTCATAGAAATGCAACCAACAATCCTGACAACACTTACAGTGTTTCTGGAATAAGGCAGGAATTGGACTACTGTGCTGGAATGGTCAAATTCACTATAAACTCAGAAGAAGATCCACAAGAATTTCTAATGTACTTACTACAAATACTAGAAAACAAAAACATACCTATAAATGAAATTTCATTTCATACATTTGGAAACATACATGCACTCTTTGCAGGCATGTAGTACAAGAAGAAGTTCCTAATGAACGCTTCGTGTATGTATCCATACTTAACTGTGAATCCATTCCATTTCAGCAACTTGTACAAAATGCAAACCATGGCAGATTATGTACTACCTGCAATTCCGATAACCGTGCCACCTTACAAATATAGGCACATAGTAAATACGTAATAGTAATGCTTTTACGTTATAGTACAGATGGCACCAACTGCAAGCTGACTGGATTCACACATGGTCAAGTATCACTTGGTAAGAAAACCTTCACAACAATAGGTATGATCTACCACACAGGAGCCACAACCAATGCAGGTCACTACACTGCATATATGAAAAAGAATTGTGGATGGTTTGTATGTAATGATACTACCATTACCAGCAAATCTTCTAAACACTTACTTAATATTCTTAAAACCAAAATGTAATAACTAATCTGTGAATGAACATAAACAAAACTTGAACTTGAAAACTATGACCAGTTAGAATACGCCAACAGGTATCCAACTGCCCCATGATTCTGCAACAAGCAAACAGATAAAAAAAATACCACTAAAATCAAACTAGAAATATACAGTTAGAATATGCCAACAGGTATCTAACTGCCCCAAAAATCAGCAACAAGCCAAAGGATAGATGAATACCATAAAACAAGAAATACACAGTAAGAATACGCCAACAGGTATCTAACTGCCCCAAACATCTGCAACAAGCCAACAGATAGATGAATACCACTAAAATAGAAAAATTAATAAACAAATAGAATAGACCAACTGCTAATTGCAACAATACTACCACCACTTCCAAATCCAAAAACATACACCTATTCAATTCCTCCTGTTGAAATCAATGAAAGAAATCTATTGTACCACAACGTAGAACGTTTTTTTTTTTTTTAATCCAGCATGGATTTTTTTTCCCACATACCCAATGATTTAATCAGCAAACACCGGAACTGAGCAAATTGCACAGTACACTGGTTTGAACTATAGTACTTCTAAAGTACTAACTATGAGGTTCGACAAAATACAGAAATGTCTACTATGCAATGCAATACTCATTATAAACTACCTACTGATTTTTTCTTTTATCACAGTGATTGAAAAAAAATGTCTGCCCCAACTACCCATGTCATGAAAAAACTGCATACAACCACAAAAAGTCAAACAGTAAGTATATAATGATTGGACTCATGAACACCACAGCATAACACACCCATTCAAGCAAACACCTGACCATAGACCACAATCCAAAATGTTTGCTTCCATGGGTATCTTATGCTGCAGCACTTGTTGCCAAACACTACAATCTTGACTGCATGGCCTGGCCAAAACTCTACATACAGCCTCAACAAAGGAAACAGTAAGTATATAATAATTAGACTCACAAACAGTGCAACATAACACAGCCATGCAAACAAACACCTCACCAATACATACAACCCAAAATGCCTAGTCTTCAATACAACATTCTGAACACAATCCAACAAACAAACTAACACAGATCATTTCACTATCCTATAAACACTATTACACTACTGCCAATCAGTACACACATTTTTGAAAATATATCCCCTAAGCAGCCCACATACCACAGTCAAAATCTTTGGTAGCATGGGTGTGTTATGTTGTGGTGGTTGTGGCCAGGGCCTAGAGTCTTGGGTGCATGGCCGAAGGCCTACAGCCCTTCGGCCATGCACCCAAGTCTCTAGACCCAGGCCATAACTACCGCAGCATAACACACCCATAGAAGCAAACACCTACCAAAAGACCACAACCCAAAAACATAATACATCCACCTCAAAACCTATCCACTTCAATTAACATTCTAAAAAATAATTGCAACCTAGGCAAAAACTCTTCAATACATACCCTCTTCACCAAATGCTCTACTAACGACCCAAGACCAATATCATACTAAAGTAAAATAGCCAGTAGTGTGCCCAGTGCTTAGTATGTCTGTGGATAACCTCGGTGACCGGCATCACACTCCCTAAAAACAAGACTATATGTTTACTATTATACTCATTTGTAAAACATATTCAACCAACAGATTCTAAATAAAATATACAGGATGCACATAGACAAAGGAAAGGGCATATGCATACTATACTCAGTTGTAAAAAAACACTATTACTACAAAAACAAAAAAAAACAATGTCTACATTAACAAAAGTGCTATAAACCCACATATTCACTAACTTATTTCTTTTACAATTGCAGTGAAGACCAGTCTCCTGAAAAGCAGCAGTGTCTGAAGTGCAAACAAGGACCTAGAAGAAACCTACTCTTTCCATACAAAAATGTAAGTACAATACTAACATAATGTTCTAACTGTTACTCAAACACACTAGCATTTTAGACTTTTAGAACAAAGAAGTGTATTATCCCTTCCCCATTACCAGTTGCATACTTTATATTGTCATCTGAAGCCCAGTTTAGTCAAACACAAATACAAGAATAGCCATCCCAACTTGATGTAGCTCCCATTCACAATACCACACTTCCGCATTCATCCTTACCATCATACTCAGACACTCCTGAACAAAGCACGCATACACTGCACAACAGCCCAACCCACACTTTCTATTTTTCTCCAACAGACCCCAAAGAATGCCTACCAAAAAGCAACTCTGTAGAAAGCAACGCAGAGGTAGAGCGAATCAAAATAAAAGTGTCCAAAATAAGCATCCATCTCTAGAAGATGTTGTACAAAAAGTTCAAACAAAACAGCTAATACAGTCATTAAGTGAAACAAAACAAGCTTCCAGTACAGAAACTTTGACTCCTCTATCAATCATCCATCATGTATGTTGCACACAATGCCTATGTTTCTACATGAGTAGCTTAGTATACTGGAAAGAACCTGATAACAGAATGATATTTGTATCAATGCATTTAATGCTCTACGTACCTCATGATATGTATTCCAATAATCCTTCCCATTTTTTTTTATCAACATTACTATAACAATCCCTTCTACAGACTTTTCATGAAAAGTAAATGCACATGTGATGTCATCAATGACATTTGTGATGTCATCTTTGATGTCCTGAGTGTTAGTCTTAGCAGTGCACGGTGGTGGCACGAGTTATGGTTGCTTAGCTTACCATAACTGGCGAATTTCAAGGTTTTTTTGGTTTTACTTCGAACCATGATGTCCCTTTAACAACATTTTTTACTGAATTTCATAGGTTTTTAGTAGCGCAACTTACCCATAACGTCCTTTTAACAAAGTTGTTTTACTGAATATATGTATATGCATATATAAGTTAAGTTTGGTTCCTTCCTGCTACTCGGCCTGGATCATCGAGAATATGCAGAGATTACATCTCCAGAGACAAGCCCTATCTTCCCCTGAAATGTTAGGGTTGTAATTCCCACTTGTAGAATACACTATCCATTGTCCATTTTTTGCAACATTACATTTTCCCCCAATTACGAAGAAAAAGCAATGGAAAACTGTGTAAAATGAACACACAGAAAACAGGGACCTCACACTCTTACAATTTTAAAATAGGTTTTGCTTGACAACACTAACACATCTCGGGTTTCTCTTCGGGAATCATTTTTTATGAGAATATGAACTCTACTTCTTGTCTTTCTTCTTCTTATTTTCTTGATCTATTATAATCAAATGCTTCGTTAACTCTTTGCATTCTAACTTGAGAAGCATTTCTTGTGATGGTTCTATCTGGAACCCAGTGTCCACAATACAAACGTTGATATGATCATTTGCGTCATAAGAAATGTTGTGTCTGGCTTAATAACTCAGTTTTCTGCAAACCAGCATATGATCTTCTATCTTCAGATTGAGTGTATTTGCAAGGCCCTTTGATACAAGTATTTCATAAACTTGAACATATTGCCCTGAGTGTGGGCATTAATAATGTCATGGTGAGGAGGGTTGACTGAATGCAATTTTTGGAATCTTGTGCAGGGTTTCCATTCTGACACAAGTTCTGCATGGACATTTCTTGTGATTCTTTAAAAGCTTTGATAATCCCTAATACCTGCACACAGAGCTTGATTGAGGGAGAGTTCACTTGCTGATCTGTCCTGTGCAGTTTTTTTTCCAGGATAAACATGACACACTCCCATTGGATTGATGCACTAGAAGAGCTATTTGCTTGTGAACAATGAACACACATGCCATGATGCATGAAACATCATGCCAATACAATTGCTGAACATTGTCTGTTTTCTGGATGGCATGGCAAAGCCACTGGCGGGAACATGCAGTGTGTATGGGAATAACATCAGATACAATATATGGGGCTTCAGATGAACAAGAGGAAACCTTGATTAATGGTCCATTTTCCAATAGTGCCTTAGGTAACCTCTACATTATTAGTGATTCTGGTCTATCCAGGCTGTTGTCACACTGGCACAAATGCCATACACCCACAATTGTCCACCATTGTGTCTACTGAAAGGGAATTACGCGGTGTCTCTTAATTACAGCCTTGTAGCCACTACTACTCTGTCCTTCATGGGTCATGTATATTTGTTGCTGTTGTAAGATTTTGAGTATGTTCATACAAGTTCCTTGAGGAAATTGACATTCACTGATTTCAAAAGATCCCCCTTCATATTCGTATACATGAATGCCAACAGGTCTTCTTGTCCACACCATCATGACATTAGTTGCTAGCTGTAACACATCTCCATGGAAGACTTGAAGTCATAGAAACCACTGTACTTGATTTACAGGATATCTTGAAATACATCTGTCTGTTTTGTATTATATTCCTGGGATATGAATGATTTAGAAGTTATAAATATTGTTATCCTGGAACTCCATCTTTCAATTCTGTTGCATTTTGGATTTCTTTATATTCGTGTCAAGGAATGTGTCTCTTATAATGATGAACCATCTCCCAACATTAACATATGGAAGTGCTTGCATTCCCAGAGTATTACCAGGCTCCCCTTCTATGAACTGTAATATGCTCTCCAGATCCAACAGACTTAGGCTGGTCTATGCCACTGTTTGCAACACTGAGTCGCATCCAGGCTTGTGATGAGCCAATAAAGCACCCAGTCCAACTGGATTGGCATCAAACATGAGTTCTGTATAAAGGAGGTATGAAATAACTAATATAAATATAAGATGAAATTGCTAGTCATCACTAGGGAGCAGTGGATTTCACTAACATTAGATGGGGTAAGTGTTTCAACAATATAGTCAACCTTCTACAGGTCGGATATCATCCCTTTGCTTGAGAAGATGTGCCAATGAGATTTAATTACACCTTATCGATCAATGTTATTCCAGCCTTCCCAAGTGCTTTACCCACCTAACAAAGGTTATTGCCCTGATGTTCACATGCGTCTGTGGAGACCGAAATGTGACCACAATTCTTAAAGCAATTACATGTATGCCTGATCACTTTCCTAATGTTTTCTTTCAACACCTCATGACATTGTAAAACTTAGCCTCATGTCCCTAAAAGCTCATATGAGTGGAACACATCATAATGTATCTTGATTTTTGAAGTACCTCTAAGTGCTGGAACACTTTCATTAGATCAAATTTAGCACATCTAACTGGTGAATTGCAATGATAATATCAATCAGTGGTTCTCTCTCGTTATGGTTCTGTTTACCCAAAGTATGCCAATATATATGTGGATTTCACCTATGAAATTCATTTAGGCACCTACATGTGGCAATGGACCTTTTGTTGATCTTGATGTTTGTTTTAGTAGATATTCTACCTCCTCCACCTTTCACAAATCCATCAGTATGCAAATCCATAGCACTTGCTGTTATTTGACATGGTGATTGTTTGTGGTACTTCACATTGCAGCATATGTATGTTGATGTAGTTTTGCCTTTGTACTTCGGCATCATTGGGAATATACCTTGGCTTTTATCAATCAGTTCCTTTGCAGCTCACATGAAAGTTGGAATGGTATAGGAATAACTTTCTCTCCATCTGCCCATATTGCGATATGCACCAAATCAATACTCTGGCTGGGGGATGATTGACAAGGTCTATGCTTTACTCCTGATGTTGATCAGTAGCTGTTACCTTCCATAGGTATCACCAATTGTTCCTTTCTGACCCCAAATCAGAAAGAGTTTGTCCCTTGATTTCAAGCACATGATGACTCACTTCCAAACTTCATTCTGTTTGTTGAGGTATTTCTTTGGTTATTTCTTCTCACAGTTGATGCACCTCAATGTGTGCTTCTACCCACAGCACCCTAAATCACATTTCAGGAAGTTGTTCTGCTGGAGGGTGGGTGGATTTCCTACTGGCACAGCATATTCTGCAGTGATGCCAGACTATCTCTGCTTGTGGGGTATTGGCAGGTCGCAGCCAAGAGTGACACACAGAGACAGAAGCAGGAGCGAGAATGAAGAACTTTAAATACAATGCCAAAACAGGGGCCATATCATAATCACATTGCTGCTGCTGTCAGCTGTTAATTCATCCAAAGCATGCCGCCAGTTTCTGCACACTCATCTCCAGCCATGGGGTCCTCTTAGTAAGAGTAAGAGGACTGAGAACCTCTGATTAAAAACAAGAACACAGTGAATGTGATTGTGTTTTCCTATATAAATATCAAGTTGTAATTTGAGAAATGTGTTACTGAATGTTATATGTGTTGGTACATTTCACAAATATTTATCTCATAGAGGCTCATTATGAGTTCACCAGTATCCCACAGTAACTGTAGTACAATTTCCACCAATTGGTCTGCCAGAAGTACTGGCAGATGCCAAGTGGAGGTAATGCTGGTAAATCCCCATGCCATGGATTCCCATAGGACTCCATGGGGGGATGTGCTGGTATTACTGCCACTGGTATTACTGGTCCATTAATACTGGCAGTTTTTGGTAACCCACCCTACCACCACATGTATAGTTAGCCAATCTGGAAAAAGTGCTGGTACACGTTATTATCAGCAGTTTATTTCCGGAGTGGCCACCTTATAATTAGACACAAAGTGTCTGGACAACATCTTTGATTTCAGAAAACTAGTACCATTATTGTCTTGTGGCAGATATGAAAAATCATGTTAAAGAACTGGGATATCCTTCCAACCCATGCCATTATACAAGTGAATAAAAGAACAATACATACATGTAGATCTCTGTGTTAAATGGAAATAATGCAAGTTTAACAAGACAGAATGGTCGGAGTAACTGTATACCAGTGAATCTGAAAACAATACTAACTGGTGAAAAAGAACGAGTAAAACATCCCACAAAAAAACAACATCATGCTGCCTCTAAAAGGAACCCACATCCGAGTCAGAAAACAGAACAAACATACCATGTGAAATAATGCACCCCTAAATTTATTGGGGTTCTCGCCTGGTGAAGGCGACTTTACATTTACCAATTGTGTAGCTTACTCGTATAATGATACTGTGGAAGTAATTACTCTTAACACTACTCAGTGGAAACTGAGAGAACATAACACATTGCTAAGCAAAATGTTGTGTGTGTGACCAGCTGTCACTGTAACCTACCATAAGCAAGCAAGAGAAGAACATGTATTATACAAGGAATTTCAGACACTAGTTTAAGTTATGTAAAAACCTAATTTTCAAACCTTTGATACAACATTACCAGTGATGTTGGCACTCTCCAAACAAAATATTTTGGGCTGTTCAACAACTGCAAGAAAAGCAAAAAAGCAAAAGGCGGGAATTTGGATAAACAACTAAAATATATTAACATTGATGGATATATTGCTTTGATGCAGTCAAGAGAGGCCTAAATCTGTTAGAGGAGTGCAATAATCCAATTATTTAATTCGACTCTGGTGACATTCAAATCCATCCCTGAGTAAAGATCATTCACATAATAGTGAGCAGCAACACCTATCTATATATTAAAGGAAAAAGCTTTAGTTACAGCGACATTAAGGTGCAAACTTAATGCAGCAAAACCATGAAAATTCAGCTAAAGCCACCTAACTTTGTGTCCCCTGTTGCGCAGACTATGACCACCATGATGACATCACAGATTACATCACTGATGACATCACTAATTACATGACAACACTAACTGGCATTAAGCATGGCCTACAGCCATTGTCATTGTACATGGCCAAATATTTTTTAACACATGAATGGATACTAGGTATATCCTTCAGTTATGGACAGTGGTCACAACTTTCACCCATGTGCACTGAATATTTAAAACACTAACAAGCTACCAACCATAGATTCTGGCCTTTTCCAGTGGATGCAGCTTTCGTCAGTGTCCACTGTTTATTATATACACTGAACAGGCACTAGCCATGGACTGTAGCACAATACTGGCCTTTGGCCATAATCTTTGACTGTGCCTACTATATATTCTAACATATAATATATGGCCGTGACCACTATCCATTTTAAAACCCTACCAGACCACAAGCCAAGGCCTTTGGATTACAGTCTTCGAGACTCACATGGTTTTTAGGCAATGTGCAGTCAGATAACATTATTTGCCATGGAGCACACACTTTGATTAAGCAGCGTTCTCCAAGCAGTACACCCTATTTCGGGGTCATCATTTTGGTGTGGGCCTTTTCGGCATGAAAGCCATTCCGGCACCGTTGTTTTGGCACGCGCGATGTTTCGAAATGGCTGACATTGCAGCCATGTCCAAATACCCTCATGCTAAGTAGGAAAACAATGGTGCACTACAACAAACCTCGCCACCTTCCACTTGCATTGCTTATATTTTAATAACATTAAATTAGGTAATTAAAAAAATAAAAAGTATACAGCCTTGAACGCTGGTCGGCCAGAGTTCGAGGGTCAGCATTTAACCACTAGGCCACAGTGGCTTGGTGTTCCAGGAGGCATACATTGCATATTTCACCTTCAATTTAATATGTTCAATGCTAAAAGGCTAGTTATGAAACTTGTGAAAAGCCAAACCATCACATCATTGTAGCATAATGGTCTAATGCTGTGTCTCGAAATATATGAGGCCAGGGTTCACTGATAGAAACGTTCAGCAAAAATGTGATCTTTTTTATTTCATTTGTTCTGTTTTTTATTGCTGCCCAGAGATGGTGTCGTCCTCTTTTTGAATATATGTGCATTGTAAGGGGGTATGTGTGTTGTGAGATTGTGCAGGTCATCTGAGAGGGTGTGCATGCAATGTGTGTGTGTGTTTGATGTGAGCATGTGTCTGTGTGTACATGGTGTGATGTTGTTTGTGAGGGATAGTTGCATGCAGTTTAAAAAAGTTGCAGTAAATACATTTGTTCATGTTTAATACGTGTTCAATATTGCAATGATGGTGTAATACATGTCCCATCCTGTTTTATGATGTAGCAGTAAAGAAATCTATTCACGTTTAATCCATATTACAAAATGCAAATGCCTGCAGGGTCATGCCAATTGTGACCTCTCTCGCGAAAACATCCTTGCGCCGAGAGGTAAAAAATACAAAGTGCCTGCAAGTTAATGCCGCACCAATTGCGACCTCTCATGCAAAACATCCTTGCACCGGGAGGTCCCTGCTCCAACTGTCTGTGTCTAACTGGGCACAGCCCAAACAGAACCTGCAGCGAAATGGTCACACCATAGTGGCGTGCACCTAGCTGGCCATGCTGAAATGTCCTGTCATGTGCTCTAAGCCCGTTGTTTTATGGTCAGTCTCTTGCTGACTGTTGTGATACATCACTCGACCCCAACTAAAAACATTTAAGGAGCACGGAAATGGAAAAAAATGACCAGCCACAAGAATAACATATGCCTAGGTACTTTCTGCACCCATATCAAAAATCAAAAGCTGGCACCCAGAAATATATGCACATTAAGTGGCCACATATGTTAAAGTGAAATATATAAGTGTAGTTCAATTGACCTTCTCCTTAGAAGAAAGTGAACAAGACAAAATAGCATTGTATGTTTAAAAAAAAGTACTGAACACCAGAAAAATAACCTGAGAGAGGAAATCTTTCAATAAATATGCTTGCAAAGTATAAAAGTGATCACCTTTTAAACCCAGCAATCGGTAGTGAACTATTCCATGGAAAACAAAATCCCAATATGAAACAAGTGCTTGTCATCTTGTGGGTAAGCTTCTGCACTTGGACCATGACAACCTGAAGAAAATCCTGTTATCCAAGTACTTGAGCAAGCTTACCAACCTAAAAAAAAAAGCAAGAGGTTGCATCTGCCCTCTGAAAATAAAGTTATGCTGTCCACCCACGTGTCCTTTACTGGTGCAATGAAAAGCAACAACAATCAGGGGAAAATAACTGCATCATTGTCCAGGATTGCAAACTCTCTTGCCAAATTGTGGGCAAATACTCATGACTTACTTGCCCTCTCATCATTTAATCTGCTCACCCCCATGTCTGTCTTTCAACAATACTCTGCTTTATAAAGCTAATTTCAAAAGTAAACATACCATAGTGTTACTAAAATATATACATCCTTAGAACTATTTTAGGCAAAAGTGTACAATTGCGGCATTATTCCCCCATCTTTACTGTGAGACAACACATATCAGAATGCAATTCAGCAAGAGGAAAAAAAAAATGTCTGAGTGCAAAACCTTCAAAGACTGACAGTAGAACAGTTTTAAAAAAAGTCACGCGGATGCCGGGTGTTATGAGATATTCAAAATTTTGAGAACTCACAATGTTTTCAGGCAATGCGCAGTGAGATTAAATTATTTGCCATGGAGCACACACTTTGGTTAAACACTGTCCTCCAAGTGTACAACCCTTTTCGGCGCCACCATTTTGGCGCTGCCCGATTTGGCACAGGCATTCTGCCGCAGCACTCATTTCGGCGCAGTTATTTTGGCACAAAGGATGTTTGGACGTGGCTGACATTGCAGCCACACCTAAATGCCCTCATGCTAAATAAGATCACAGGACTGCACTGCAGCAAACCTCACCACCTCCCTCTTGTGTTGCTTTTCTTTTCATTAAATGAACAAAACAAAACATACAGCCTTGGAACATGGTCTGCTAGAGTTGATGGCCCGGCATTTAACCACTAGGCTACAATGACTTGGTGCTTCATGGGGCATACATGTCATACTATAATTTAATATGTTCAATGATAAAAAGGCTAGGTATGAAACTTGTGAACATTCAAAGAATAACATCATTGTAGCATAATGGTTATGTGCTGCGTCTCAAACTCATTATGGCCAGGGTTCTCTGATAGCAGTGTTCAGCATAAATGTCATTTTTTTAAATTTAATGTTTCCTGTTTTATAAAAATGCAGATGCTGTGTGTTGTGAGATATTCAAAACTAAGAAATAAAACACACAGAATTCAGGACCGTGGACTGTCTGCCATCCATGCAGTAACCAGGACCGACCTTGCTTAGCTTCAAAGTGAGGAAGGATCTAGCCACATTAGCCATGTTTTTCTAAGTGTTCTTCTAAGGGTCAGGGGAGCATTTAGTAGGCAACATGGCCTTAGTGGGCTGACCCCTTTCTCACTTTGAAGCTAAACAGAGTTTGTTCCAATTACTGCAGTGATGGGAAACCCAATGTTGCTGTAAAAATACCCGTTTTTTATTATTGACTGGGCGTAGTCCAACTACCAGCTGCACCTCCTCAGTGATACTTTTCTTTTTCTCACCTTCCCCCAAACACTCACTGTCTCCATAGCCCTGGTTCTCTCAAGGCTGGACTACTGCAATAGCCTCTTTCTCAACCTCCCTGCCTCTGCTCTACACCCTCTGCAACTCATCCAGAACATAAACGCAAGACTTATCCTTGGCCTCAAGCCCATGGACCGCATCTCTCTGGGGCTGAAATTCCTCCACTAGATCCCTGTGTCTGCAAGGACCAAGTTCAAGACCCTCTGCATTGTCCACAAGGCTTTCTGGGGCATGGGACCTACCTATTTGCAATGATGCCTACCTAAATACTGTCCTTCCCGAGCCCTCCGCTCATCTACCTCCAACCTTCTGCGAGTGAGCTGGTTCTCTAAGCAGAGATATCTCCAAGTGCACCTAGTCAGTAAGAAGCTGAGGTAAGTGCTGAGAGATGGCACTCTCATGGGTCATTGACCAAGTGCAGTAACGATGAGGCAAGTGTAAGGCCCAGAGGCAAGTGCGAGAGGACTGGCGAGGTTGCCTGGGACCTGTGAGACTCTGAGGTACACCTGGCGACCAGTCAGCAAACTGTGCGGAAAAGGAGGGAGAGAGGGATAGAGCGGAGAAAGAGGTTAGCAGGGTAGAGGGATAGAGAAGGAAGAGGAGAAGAGGAATGTCTTAAGGAGTTTCTGGAACTTAAGGAGATCAGGCTCAAGACGGAGGGCAGCAGGGAGGCTATTCCATAGGGAGGCCGCTGCTGAGGATAAAGATCTCACTCCAAATCTCTGCTTGGAGAACCGGCTCACTCGCAGAAGGTTGGAGGTAGATGAGCGGAGGGCTCGGGAAGGAGAATAATTAGGTAGGCGTTGTTGCAGATAGCCTTGTGGACAATGCAGAGGGTCTTGAACTTCGTCCTTGCAGACACAGGGAGTCAGTGGAGGAATTTCAGTGCTGGAGAGATGCAGTCTGTGGGCTTGAGGCCAAGGATAAGTCTTGCGTTTATGTTCTGGATGAGTTGCAGAGGGCGCAGAGCAGAGGCAATGAGGTTGAGAAAGAGGCTATTACTGTAGTCCAGCCTTGAGAGAACCAGGGCTATGGAGACAGTGAGTCTTTGGGGGAAGGTGAGAAAAGGAAAAGTATCACTGAGGAGGTGCAGCTGGTAGTTGGACTTTTTAGAGATGTCCGAAATGTGAGTGAATAAGGAGAGAGTGCATTCGAAGATGACCCCAAGGTTTTTTGCCTCACAGCTGGGTGCAGCTGCAGGGCCAATGGTGGCTGACCAGAAAGAGAGTGGGAACGTGGGAGCAGGAGTCCTGATGTGAAAGTTCTCAGTCTTACTGGCACTGAGGCAGAGGTAGTTTGCAGCACACCATGGCTGAATTGCGGACAGACAGTCAGATATAAGAAAGGTATAAGAGGTTGCTCAGGGTAGCCTGAAGGAGAGTTGCATGTCATCAGCATAACACTGGAAGTTAGAGATGAAAGTGACAATCACACATGCCAGCGCAGCCATGTAGACCTTGAAGAACCAGGGGGCTAAGTAAGAACCCTGGGAAACACCGCAGGTTGAAAGAGTGAGAGTAGATAGAAAAGACCCAAGTTCCACCTGGGATGGACGGCCGGAAAAGAATGAGGTTACCCACGCCATAGCCTGACCTGTGATTCCCAGGGTGTCACGGAGACGTGCAATCAGGATGTTGTGGTTTACCATGTCAAAGGCAGAGAAGAGGTCAAGAGGAATGAGGACAGAGGGGTGTTAGTGTCGAGATTTAAGAACAGGTCTTCACAGGTATTCAGAAGAGCGTTTTCCGTTCCTCTGGATGCTCTCTAGCCAGACTGATGGTCGTGGAGGCAACCAGCAGATTCAGTGTTGAGGGTGAGCTGAGAGATAGCCAGCTTCTCTAAGAGTTTGTCCAGGAAGGGGGTGATAGAGGTAGGGCGGTAGTTTGCTGGAATGGAGGGGCCGGCAGAGGGTTTCTTAAGCAGAGGGTGCACAATGGAGTGCTTAAGAGAAGATGGAAAAACTCTAGTGGCAAAAGAGAGATTGCAGTGATCAGCTAAGGCTGGAGAAAGAGAGTCAATGTTGTACTTAATGGTTTTGGAGGGGCAGGGGTCCACCTGTTTGGATGAGGCCTTCATAGATCGGACTTGTCTGGCGACCTCATCAGGTGTAATGGGATTGAGAGAAGAGTGGAGAAGTGGTAGAGTGGCAAAGGGAGGCTCCAGAAGTGTTGGTGTATGATGTGGTGTGGAAGTGAGAGAGAAAAGGATGTCTTGGGTTTTTTCAGTGAAGTGTGCAGCCAGGGCCGAGCAAAGGTCCTGGGTGGGTGTGACAGAGGAGGAGGAGGAAGGGGAATATTCAAGATTACCAGTAAGTAATCTGAGTATTACCTCCATGTCCCTCTTTCTCGTCCAGGTACTTACCTTTGAGTTGTACCAAAGCAGAAACAGGAAGGACACCCATGCCCACCACAAAAGACACAGGCCCTCATTACGACCCAGGCGTTGGACCATGGTGCTAATAGCACCATGGTCCATGCCTGTAACTAACCGACTCTGCCATGGCGGAATGGGGAATTACCGCCCCATTCCGAGGTTGGCGGGGCGGTAATTCCCCATGCCGCCATGCCCCTTCCCCATTCCCATTTTTGCCCCATAGAGCTCAATGGGACTGGGGAAGGCGCTAATTACGGCACCGTAAATTACGGTGCCGTAATTAGCTCCTAGGTCCCTTTGCGGGTTGGTTTTTTAACGCCTGCTAAAAGCAGGCGTTAAAGTGCCACTCACAAAGGGACCTCATAATCAGGCGTTAAGGGTTTAAAGGCGCCACCACCTTTTACGGCACTGTTAACCCCTTAACGCCTGGGTTGTAATGAGGGCCACAGACACCAACGGTAATGCAAAACCCACCCAACACCAATTTATTCAAGATACAGCAAAAAGCCAAAGGCATGCTGACCATGACTCCTATCACCACCTCAACCAGACACAGCCTCCAGACACCCACACCAAAGGATGGACGTAGACTGGAGCTCCTCCATGTTGAGTTGGTAATGCAGAATGAATGTATTAGGTGTAGCTCATGTGGCAGCTCGGCAAATATCCAACAAAGGTAGCCCCCGCGGGTCTTCCCAGGAGACGGTCACCCCTCTTGTGGACCGGCCCTGGACCCAAGCTGCAGTACAGAGGCCAACAGACTCATAGAATCAAAGATTAGTCCACCGGCTAATCGTTGGAATGGAAGCCTGGCAACCACAGTCCCCTGCCCCCTGATCAGTGAGACAAAAGGACTCTCTCTGGGACAGATAATGTAAGACCGCCTGCTTGGCATCCAGACAATGCCAAGCCTCCCCCCTAGGAGAGAACGGAGCAAGAAAGAAAGCTGAGATAACCACTTCCTGAGACCGATGGAACCAAGAGGCGACCTTGTGCACAAACGAGGGGTCACAGCCCAGCACCAAAGCCTCCTCCTCGACCACTAGAGACAGTGGCCTATGCAAGAGGGCCCTGATTTCCCCCAAATGCTGAGCCAAAGTAATGCCAATCAGGAAGGTAGTCTTCAGCAACAACTATTTCATCTCCACCTCCTCCTGGGGCTAAAAGGGAGGCTTCTGCAATATGGACATGACCAAAGGAAGGTCCCACGGGGAACCCCAACTGGGCCCAAAGGATGAGTACCTGCTACCCCTTTCAAGAGCGTTGAGACCAGAGCCTCGCACCCTACCAGAGAGGACCAGGAAACCTGGAAAGCCCGAATGGTAGACCACTGAGAACAGAAAGTAGAGACCACCAACCCCTTCTCCGCCCCTTCATGAAGAAATTGCAAAATGTCTGGGATGCCACACTCCAGTGCCAGGACACACTTCAGGTGACACCAAGCCAGAAAATTAGCCCAATGACAGTCAGAACTTAAGTGTAGAGGACTGACGCACCCTCTGAACCATCCCAGCCACTGCAGCTGAAAGGCCTAATGCCAGGAGATCCCTCCTCTCCGTTTCCGGAACCCACAACGGATTAGAGAGGAGAAGGGGGACATTGACCACCCGCAATGCAGACGGCCACCTGAGCAACACCCAAGGAGAAGCTAACTGCATCTCCAGAAGGCCCGGGAACCACCCCCTCTGAGGCCAGTAAGGGACCACCAGGATAAACACACGTGGAGATGATCTGATTGTGCTGATGACCTGCAGAATTAGGGGATTTGGAGGAAAGGCATAAGGAAGCTCTGAGGGGCCAAGTCAAGGGAAGAGCGTCCACCCCCCCACAAACCCCTGGGGGGCAGAGTCCTCAAGCAAAACCAGGAAAGTTGAGAGTTGCAGGGGGAGGCAAAGAGGTCCATCCAGGGATGCCGAACCACCAACACACATCCTGAAAAACCTTGGGACAAAGGGACATCTCAGCTGAGACCGGAAACACCCTGCTGAGCTGGTCCACAGTCACATTGTCCACCCCCTAGATATGGACCACTCTCAAGGAGACCAGGTTTGCCATGCTCCAGGTCCAGATGGACAAAGCCAGATCCTCCAGGGAGCGGGACCCCGTAGCCCCCTGATGGTTGATTGAAGCAAGAGCCAAGGTGTTGTCTTTCTGAACCATAACATCATTCCACTAGATTGAAGACCTGAAGACCACCAAAGCCCTAGAACACCTGATAACTCCTTCCAATTGGAGGAGGGCAGCTTGAAAAGAAAAGAGTTCCAGTGAGCACGGAACATACTCAAAGGTAAGTACTGGGAAGAGGAATGGGGACATGGAGGTAATGACTTATTCATTCAAATGGATGTTAAATTAATTTTAATACATATTACATTCACATCAATGTGTGCAATATGCATTTCAATGGGTTACATATTCATTCCATTGCATGTCCTATTCACTTCAACATGCGTCATATTCATTTCAATAGATGTCATAATTATCTCAATGCATGTCCTATTAATTTCCATGTGTGTCTTATTCATGCCAATACATGTTATATTCACTTCAATGTGTGTCATATTCATTTCAATGGGTGTCATATTTATTCCAATGAATGTTATATTCACTTCAACCTGTTTCATATTCATTTGAATGGGTGTCATATTCATTCCATTGCATGTCCTATTCACTTCAACATGCATCATATTCATTTCAATGGGTGTCATATTTATTTCAATGCATGTCCTATTCATTTTAACGCATGTCTTATTCATTCCAATGCATGGTATATTCATTCAAATGCATGTTATATTCACTTCAACGTGTGTCATATTCATTTCAATGGGTGTCATATTCATTCCATTGCATATTCTATTCACTTCAAAGTGTGTCATATTCATTTCAATGGGTGTCATATTCATTCCAATGAATGCTATATTCACTTCAACCTGTTTCATATTCATTTCAATGGGTGTTATGTTTATTTCAACGTGTGTCATATTTATTTCAACGTGAGTCATATTTATTTCAATGGGTGTCATATTCATTCCATTGCATGTCCTATTCACTTCAACGTGTGTTATATTCATTTCACTGGGTGTCATATTCATTCCATTGCATGTCCTATTCACTTCAACATGCGACATTTTCACTTCAATGGGTGCCATATTTATTTGAATGCATGTCCTATTCATTTTAACACATGTCTTATTCATTCCAATGCATGGTATATTCATTCAAATGCATGTTATATTCACTTCAACGTGTGTCATATTAATTTCAATGGGTGTTATGTTTATTTCAACGTGTGTCATCTTTATTTCAACGTGAGTCATATTTATTTCAATGGGTGTCATATTCATTCCATTGCATGTCCTATTCACTTCAACGTGTGTTATATTCATTTCACTGGGTGTCATATTCATTCCATTGCATGTCCTATTCACTTCAACATGCAACATTTTCACTTCAATGGGTGCCATATTTATTTGAATGCATGTCCTATTCATTTTAACGCATGTCTTATTCATTCCAATGCATGGTATATTCATTCAAATACATGTTATATTCACTTCAACGTGTGTCATATTCATTTCAATGGGTGTCATATTCATTCCATTGCATGTTCTATTCACTTCAAAGTGTGTCATATTCATTTCAATGGATGGCATAATTATCTCAATGCATGTCCTATTCATTTCAATGTGCATCTTATTCATGCCAATAAATGTTATATTCACTTCAATGTGTTTCATATTCATTTCAATGGGTGTCATATTCATTCCAATGAATGTTATATTCACTTCAACCTGTTTCATATCCATTTCAATGGGTGTTATGTTTATTTCAACATGTGTCATATTCATTTCAATGGGTGTCATATTTATTTCAATGTGTGTCATATTCATTTTAATGGGTATCATATTTATTTCAACGTGTTTCATATCTATTTCAACGTGTGTCATATTTATGTCAATCGGTGTCATATTCATTCCATTGCATGTCCTATTCACTTCAACGTGTGTCATATTCATTTCAGTGGGTGTCATATTCATTCCAATGCGTGTCCTATTCACTTCAACGTGTTTTATATTCATTTCAATGGGTGTTATATTTATTTCAACGTGAGTCATATTTATTTCAACGTGTGTCATATTCATTTCAATGGGTGTCATATTTATTTCAATAGGTGTTATATTTTTTTCAACGTGAGTCATATTTATTTCAACGTGTGTCATATTCATTTCAATGGGTGTCATATATATTTCAATGCATGTCCTATTCATTTTAACGCATGTCTTATTCATTCCAATGCATGGTATATTCATTCAAATGCATGTTATATTCACTTCAACGTGTGTCATATTCATTTCAATGGAATATGTATTCAGAAGATAATTCCCTTTCCATCTGCATTCAATCATCTCTCCAACATTTGAGCCACTGACCACCAATAATGCCTCTTTTCCATTCTTATCCTACTCAAACTCTCTCCAGCCTTTGATACTGTATACCATCCCTTTCCCTTAAAAACCCTCTCCTTCATTGGGCCTCATTATGAGGTGGGCGGTAAGGGATTACCGGCACTGGTAAGGGCACCGGTGCCGGTAATCCCTTACCACCCTACTACTAGGTCCCTTAGCGGGTCCCTTCCTTAACGCCTGGTTTTACCAGGCATTATGGAAGGGACCCGTTAAGGGACTTCAGAGTAAATACGGTACCACAATTTTCGTTATTAGCACCTTCCCATTGAGCCCTATGGGGGCTGAAATGGGAATGGGGAATGGCTTTTTCAATGGGGGCTTACCGGTTCCGCAAAGGTCGGAATAGACCGGTAAGTCCCCATTGAACGGGACCGGACACGGTACCGGTATTGGAGGTAGTCATGGCGCTAATAGCGCCATGACCAACCTCTTAATGAGGCCCATTATCTTCAAAAACACTGCACTCAAATATATCACTTCCTACATCTCTAATAACTCAGCCACCATCACCTGGAACTCTTAAACCTCCTCCCCAGAACCCTTCCTTAGGACACCCCGAGCCCAGAGTTGCGTCCATGTCTCACTGCTATTCATATTGTTCATCATGTCCATGGACATTTACATTTTTCATATTATTATTGTATGATGTCACCTTTTTAGGAGCCAGAAAATATGTGTATCTGTTTTATGAAGTACAGATATTTCATGCTATCACATAACGTAATGGCCTATTCACAGGTTGGATTTATACCAGGACAGGAAACTGAACCACTCATTATCAACACAGAGAATTACCTGAATATTTTTGCAGCATGCGACACAGTAAGTCACCTGATTCTGATTTTGTTGGACCACGTGCTTCGAGTAGGAGATTCAACAATTGGCTGGATGTATTCTTTCATGATCATCACATTTCAACCCTTATTTCACCATACATCAATACAAATGAGTTGCGGCCTCTCCCGAATTATATTCATCATCTATTAAAGAACACATATTCAGTTGATTAAAAAACTGTGAGTCATACTTTATGCAGATGACACACAGCCCTTTTTCCATCAGCACCCCTTCTCACCAACTTTCTATGCAATGCATTAACATGTTCTTTATGCATTAATAGTGCTCTTACTGTCACTATGTGCAAGTCTTTTCCCTCCTGAAAATGAGGAGGAAACGTATTTTTCTTTTTAAAAAGTAGAAATAGCGAGGAAATATTTGAGGAAATCTGCCTACATTACCAACCCATTGGTATTTTCATAATTATGCGGATTCATGAAATACTACATGGATTAACAGTTTTTACACATGCAATATTTCAGGTTGAACATGTGACTATTCTAAATGTGTTCCTTATTGTCTCATACGATTGACTTCTCGATCAAGAAAACAAGCATTCTACGAAACTCCATCGACACAACATAACATTAACATGACCTCACATACCAGGTATATAATAGTATGTGTGCATGTTACATCCCTAAATAGTCATATGCTGGCATCGGATGCCAAGTAACGTCTAATGCCCTGGATGAAGCACAGAAAAATCAACATTTCAATTAGCCGATGATGCTTTCATCATAAATGCCCACGCAATCTATGCTTGCTTGTACTCCCTAATGTGTACACTGCATTTGGCACTGAAGTGCACGCTCCATTCCGATCTATCCACTCAAATAAACAACAAAAGACCATTTTAAAATCGATATCCTCCTCCATTTCAAATAGATTTCAATTTGTAAAGGGAGCTCCTAGCGTCTCTTCCCTATTCCAGAGACCTCTATTGATGCCTAAAATTACCCTTCCAGGCTACTTACTCCCCCAATGATTTCCAACCTCTTCGTGGAGCACCATGGAGTCATACATGCTAAATACTTGATTTTTTTTATGAGGATGCAGATTGTACCTAATTATATATGAAAGTGTCAAACTAATATATCCAGAACTTAAGCTCCTCCCTGAGCCAAAGCTTCATTGGATGCCTAAAACACAATCTTATTAAATGGATACACCTCCCAGGCCCAGATACAAACCTGCCTCAACAAAGTGGGTGGCAAGGTTTCTTTTTCTTTTTTTCAATAGTGCCAAATAAAGTGGGTTCTATATTGATTCTGCCATTACCTCTGTGGATCATGTCAACTAGAAATCAAATCAGCCTCCTCAAAAAAGATCAAGCAATAGCTACCACCCAATATCTTCCACACCACAGAACAAGCATTGTTCTTTACTCAGATTGAAAGTGGCCACAGTCTGCTCTTTGGCCTAACAGAGTCTGCCCTTTCAACATGTTTGATGCATCAACACGTCGGAGTAACATCCATAACAATTGTGGTCACCCCTCTCCAAATCTCAAAACCCAGCATTACACACTAGAAGCCTACATATTCAAAACCTTCTGTGTCATTTTTTTCCTTAAAAGGGTGGCCAAGTCTGTGCTAGACATGCATATCTATTTGGCATGTGGATGGGTGGAGAGAGGCAATCAAGAGAATTAGTCTAGAGGGGCATGTGAGAGGATAGTTAATGTGTGTAGCTACTATTCGAGATGTTGTGCTGAAAAGTAGCTGCATTCTTGTGGCAGAGGTGTTGTGCAAAGTGTCGTTTGAGTTGTGAGTGAAAGCAGATGCGTGCAGGACGGTAGCCGTGCCTTTGGATAAATTCCATAATCATGGAGTGTGATAGGTTCAGATACATTGGCTACACTCGAAAGATTGCCTAGATTCCATATGTTCGTCATGTTCTAAAATCACATGCAATTAATATCGGTGGCTGCACTCTACATGCAGCCGGTCATAATAATGTGGCTACATTCTAAAAGCAACTCTCTTGAACATAAAATGGCTATATTCTGCAATCGCTACACTCCATTCCGATGTCCAACATTCTCCTAGATTCAATATACTGGCTTCATGTTACAATTTACAATTACTTCGTTTTGATTCATACGATTTCAATTCTGCATTCATCTGAATTTAATGCAAAGGCTACATACTACATTCAGTTAGATTCATACCATAGCTACCTTCTACATTTACTTGGAAGTTATGCCAGCTTTTTTCTACAGTCAAAAGGTTTTAGTGACGTAGATGCAATCTAGGTTTGCCAAGATTGAATACATTATCCAATCACCAAGTAATGCCAGTTAAGGCCTCATATGGATTCTATTCACAATATGTATTATGCCAATGGATGACATTTCCCAGTGCGGGTATTCAATCCTTTCCCAATCCCCCACCCTCACCAGCCCTAATCTGGAAAGTGCACATGGGCAGCCCCCCACTCTGCTGACGTGCGCGCTATTTTCTTCCACAAGTGAATTTGTGAACATGAAAAACATGTCCTCGGATTCTCGTTCTTCTTCCACAGCGCTCCTCTCTACCTGCTCGCATGATGGCAGGAACTTGCAGACAATGGGAGGGTGAGGAACAGGAGTTCCCACCCCGTTTCTCTCCATTATTTTTCAAGAAACATTAGGAGATGATTAAAGGTCTATCGGTTGGACAAGTGGTTGGAACTGCAGAAAGGAAACACAGTTCTTGGGACCTGAATTGATTTCTGTTTATGGTGATGGCCTAGCCTGGGGTACGTGGGCAGAGCTAGGGGTACCAAGATGAGCCTCACATCGACTTCAAGTTTGTGTTAGTTTAATGCTGTTTTTCTTTCCCTTTGCAATGTGAAGGGACTAGTAAAATCGCATGTTCTTTTAAATCAACTACAACACGTACAAGTGAGGACCTGACACAATTCTTTCAACCTTGTATACAATTTCCGCATTCAAATGTGTGTGCACATGAAATGTGGCCAATGATGTGAGTCACTTCCTGCACTAAACTCTGTGAAGACCTTTGCTCATCCCCCTCGGGGTGTGCGAGAGAAACATGGCAGTGCTGAAGGGTTTTATGTACAGATGGATATCCAGATAACTAATAAATCCAACCTTTCCAGGTGGACGTATTAACTTTAAGGGTCTAATTGATCATGTTGGCACAAAGGTGTTACTCATTTTGCAAAGGCCACGTTAATTCACATTGATGTCATTCAAATTAACCTTAATCAGACAGCAGATTGGCTGTGATTGCATTACTGGGTATGCTGCAATTAGACAGCCCCTGTCTTTACATGCCTCTCAGCCTTATTCCAATGTATTTTTTTCCGTTCACAATAAACACCCATTTACACATCAGATCCTATTAGTGTAATTGCCTTTAAAATTGACTTTTTTGTGTAGTCACTTTCTGGTTCTGTTTATTCTGCAAAGGTCAAGTAATGCAGATTGATGTGGTCTAAATTAACCTTCAGCCCTTACTTCGCTGCTTTCAGTGAGAAGGCTGTCGTGGTCACAACAGATCTGACAACAGCCTCCTTTTTTTGTTAATCCGCCGTTGTCACTAGGGGCCTTATTCACTCACAGACGTGTTTGTACAATGGAACAATCATATTGGCAATCGCCCTGTGAATCAGGCCCTCCATGTCGTGCATTGTGTGCCTGCATTGTCAAACACTGTATCCATCAGAGTGCATTATTACCAAATCATCTGAAAAGGAGATACACTGTGCATGCTCCCGATGGAAGGCCATGACACTGGAGAAGTTCACGCCCTTGACCTAAAATTCTGTTCGCCGACTGGATGTGTTACACCTCTTGGTGGTGTCCAAAGGTTTAGGCTTTACAGTGCATGTTAGAGTTTCAGAAATATTTACATCGACAGTGTCTTTTTTCTTCTGATTCTCAATAATTTTAGCTCAAAGGTAGTTTTGCTTTGCTAATCACAACAGCAAGGTTTAAAGTTCTGAAATGCAATATAGAGAAGGAAACAGGCTTTATATGCCTCATATAAGACAGCCTAGGATCTCTGTGTTTTCCTCTGTGATATGTGAAACACAAATTCCATAAATAACCATTTAAACATGTTAAAATAGTACTTACACGTTTCAAAACACCTTGTCATCAAATGACTCACTGCTTCATAGAACTTTGAACTCAAATCTGCGCTGTGTTTCTAAGGGCCATTGTTGGCGGCCATGGGAGGCAGGGAAACAATAACATCGGGATCTACCAGTATCATATAGTTGAGTCCAAGGATAGGAGCAGTCGTGGACGCAACACGGCTATTGTAACTTTGTAATTGAAATGCCTGTAGTCGGAATACTGGGTTTAGGAGCGAAAAGATTGTTAGTAGTCTCTACTTTTGCACTAAAGGAAAAAGAAATCTGTCTGTGACCTGAAAGGACCTGACAACGCTCGCACTAAGGCTGTGAATTCTTTAAAGCAGCCGCGTAACGTTGCCAACTGAAACGGGTGCTTTGTACATTTTATTTTACTCTGTGCATCTAGAACTGTCATCTGCCCTAATATATTTGTCCTGCATAGTTTGCAAGGCAACCACTAGGCCAGACTGCATTGTATGCTTGTGTTGTACATTCATTTGATATTTGTGGACTATAGTTCCCATCTTCCCCGATTCTGCTCTTATAGAGACGTCAGGCGCTTCAGCGCTGGCATTTCAAGAGCCAAGCCGGTCTTGCGCCGGTCCTCACCTTCCACGGCGTCCGGTGCAGAAAACGCTGCTCGTGAGCACATAGCGCACCCTTTCCAAACCACTGGTAAGCATGGGGTTCCTGCCCCTAGACAAACTTTTGTTAGATAGTCTTAACTATCAACGGATGATTTTGGCCAAAACGGCCGCCCAAACAGCTCTAGATAGATCTAGCGAGACACAAATCACTACCAATGAAGAACTTGCCAAAAAAAGACGCTCAAAAAAAGACAAACAGCCAACCCATCCAAAGCACCAAAACATAGGTCAACCAACCCCCAAACCAGATTTAAAGATCAGTCTACTAAATACTCAGTCTCTAAATGAGCACACTCAGTGTATACATGACATGACAGAAAATTTCGATATCCTGTCCATCACTGAGACATGGCTTAAAGAGTCAATAGGCCCGACCTGCAACATTGCCGTCCCAGATGACTATGTCATAAATTATGCAAACAGAGAAACAGGCCAAGGAGGGGGCGTAGCAATTATTGTGAGAGACTCCTGTTAGGGAGAATTCTCATTTATGGTTAATTTCCCTCACCTAGTGAGTCCCTCGGCAGCTTTGCTGGATTTCTGTGGTTTATTTCTTCCACCTGGTAAGAGTGTGAACCTTTTTCCCACTCTTACAGTGTCTTTGCTCTTTGTATTTGTACTGTTTGTGCGATCTTGGGCTCAGGAGTCACACCACTCCATGAGACCCACTTTTTGTGTGTTACCCAGCACCTTCAGTGTAGTGACAAAGGGTTGTCTTTGAGACTTCCCTTGACTCAATTTTTCTGGGGCTGACTACTGTCCCCCAGAAACAGGTAAAGTTGCCATTAACTTTATATAGTCACTTTTAACTACAGACCCAGTACACCCCATCTTACATGGAGTATTGGAAAGGGTTAACACTTATTCCTTTTTGTCTGTACCTCTTGGAGCCTAGTTTTGCTCCCTTAACATTAAGACTTGGCTGATGGCAGTGGTCTCTACCATAACTTTTCTACCGCGATTATAGTATATAAACATGGAACTGTTTTAGGCTATTATATTAATATTAGCTTTGAACATAAACCCGATTGGCCAAATACATTTTATTTTCGCTCCGGTCGGGTTTAGTTGCTATTTCTTTTTGTTAAAGTCCTTCTTGTGTTTTACGTTTCGCATCAAACCAGGTTTGCCTTCTTTGTTCACCGTCCTTTGGCAGGCTTCTGCGAAGAAGCCCTCCTTTGCCGTCAGGGTGTCTAGGTGGGCTGAATGTGAGGGAGGGGTTTAGTCAATTCCTGCACCGGGTCTCCTTGGAGACCCAAGTCACACTTTGTGCCGATTGGCTAATGTGGTTGTCCGGGCTGGACAACCCCCCTGCTGTGTGATTGACAGCCAGGCTGTGTGAATGGGGGATTCTGGCATAAAAGGACTCTTGGGCTGGAAGTCAGAGTCACCACTGGAACAGCAAGAACTGAAGAGAAACGGAGAAGAAGACGGCTGCTGCAGTCCTGAGCTATCTACCCTTCAACGTCAGAGAAGATCCAGTCCGGATCTTTCCTTGAGCCTGGTGGGATCAACCAGCTAACCTCCAACAGCCAGAGAATTCTCTTCTGGGTCGAAATCGCTGCACTGAGCTGTAATGGTCTGGATAGCCATCACAAGAGCCCTCTCCTGTTTTAGGAGCACACCTTTTATTCACTTTTGCTTCTCTGCTGCTGGCTTCATCCGTGGGTAATGCAGATCGCTCCAGACGTCCGCCTTCTTGTCCCCATGACTGAGGCATCAGGAACCGTGAGTCGGCAGGAACTACCAGGAAGAACTGCCGTAGACCCAGCTTTCTTCAAACAAATAAGGTACTGTATCCATTTGATCGTTCTCTCCATCCGACCTTGAGGAATCGGGGTGAACCCTTTTCCTTTCCAAAGGCTTGTCCTTTCTTTCTTCCGTCTTATAGCTTTTGCCTCTCTTTGACAATATCCAGTACTCCTGGCAACGTTAATCTTGAACTGTTCTAACAGTGTGATCCTTGACAACAGAACCCCTGCTCCATTTTGACACTGCACAGGCCTATTGACTTAATCTGCCTCTTAGAACATGTCCTCTGATTCTATTGCCTTGACAAAAGTATTGCCTATGATTTTTGTCCCCTATTTTCTTTTGTTAATTCTATGTGCTACGTGTTTGACTTTGGCTACATTTCTTCCCGCCGGTATGCTTTTCTTTCGTAAGACCGAACTGTCATTACTGTCATAAAGTGATTGCGTATTAACCCACAGTAATGTCTTTGTTCCACAACACTGGTCTGTCAAATCCAAATGTACTTACCTTGAATTGATCTGCACAAGTGGAATTGGTTGTGTGTAGTATATTTGGAGCGTGGTTTTATTTTAATAGAAGTGAAGTGTTTTGTGAACAGATGGTTTAAAAATAAATGGATTTATATTTTATTAACCAGAAACCTCGAGTCAGTGTTTGTTTGAGTCACAGTAATTGTAGTTCTTTGTGTAATATCTACTTCTGCTCATTTGCTCTTGAGATAAGTCTGGCTGCTCAGCCATTGCTACCACTTTACTGTGTAGTACAGGCTTGTACCAAAGGTGAAATTGTATTACCATTTGTAGTCTTAATTGTGTTCAGCAGTCCCTAAGGGCACTGCATATGATTCTGCCTAACAACTCCATTCATCTGTTTTTTCCCGAGTAACATATCATGCAGCTGAAGTAAAATCCTGCATTTAAAATACTTATCAATAGACAACAGTAGCCTTAACTTAATTGTTGTTTATAGGCCACCTGTCTCCACACCAGAATTTAATGAGGAGCTTACTCACCTTCACAACCTGCTCAAAGGACCTAATACCGATACACTAATAGCTGGGGATCTCAGTCGATGGTATGGCGACCCCAAGGACAAAGAAGCCATCAATTTAGAGACACTAATAAACAACATTGGCTTCAAAGTCGTAAATCAAGAGCTAACGATGGACAACGGACACCAACTAGACTGGGTTATAACAAACAGTCTAGAGTCACGGGACTGCCGAACCGACCCATGTATTTGGTCAGATCATCATAGTGTGACCTTTTCTGTCACACCCCCTTGCCCAAGGCCAAGCCTCCCAATCCTTCACTTAGAGTTATACACCAGAACTTCAAAAACATAGACAGAGACCAGCTTGATCTTTGCCTAGCTGAAATCAAGAACAACCAAAATGAGGATGATTCCTGTGATACACTACTGACAAATTTACTATTCCATCTCAACAAGCTAGTGGACCAGAAGGCGCTACCACAAATCAAAACCATTAGATCTAACCGCATACAGAAAAAAGGGTTTTCTGAAGAAGTTTTTGAACAAAAAAAGGAGAAAGGAAAAGGAGAAAACTAATGGCTAAAAATTCCTATCCCAGTCAATAAGGAACTCTGGAAGGAAAGTGAGAAAATCTATAAGAGCAGGATAATAGAGGCAAAAAAGAATGTCTACAATGACCAGATTACAACCACAGCCAATTCCACTAGCAAACTCTTTAACATCTTGAAATCTGTAGAGAAAACTAAAGCAATCTCTCCCCCATACACACCGACTCAAGAAGAGTGTGGCAAAACTCAGATTGCGTTCTTCCACAAAATTCTTTAAAAAGTTCTTACCTGCTCCATTGTGTCTGTCTAAATGAAATGCCACTAACTGTGACAACCACTGTAACTGAGTAACACCTGCTATGTTATCTCTCCTATACCATGTAACTGTGACCAAGCAAGCTCACTGTGATGCCCCAGGGCCATTGTGTGCTCTATAAATTACAATAAATAAATAAATGTAGGGTAAAGGCTCTATTTACACTTTTGTGCAAAACAACCCAAAATGTGCAATTTTACACATTTCTCCTGTTGGTGGCAAAATGAAGAGTAAAACAAGGGACAATTGCCCTTACTCTTCATGTTTCCGCTTTGTCAGTGGAAACATGTAAGTACCAACACAAATAATGATTTTGGCAGGCATTTACAGAGAATAGCTATGGTGTCTGCATGCTTTTACCAGATGGTCATTTCTTGTGGATTACATTGCAATCCATTCCGTTAGCACCAGCATGAATATACAAGCTGGTGGTAAAGCTGACAGATTTTTCAGGTGGGGCTGGCGCAGCAGGCGGACATGCAAAGATCATCCTACTTCCATAATTTGCCTGACAAATTGAAACAAATTCTGTGGATTGGTATGAACTGTAGTAAAAACATAGCATCATATTTCTCTGCCATTTTTACCAACCTGGCGGACCTGGAACATGAGCCCCATTTTATAAATTGGGATGAAGAAGTAAGAGGGTCTGCAATTATGATGATGATCCAATTGTCATCAGAATAGTTAAATAAGACCACATTCAGGTCAATTTCGTCAATGGTGAATGTACACATTTAACACAATTACAATGTGACAGTGTTGATCAATGTTTAACAAAATGCTCACTGCTCCATGACTCCGCACGAGGAATGTATGGCGTCAGATATAAACGATGGACGTGTCGCACCTGAGAAAAGATGAGAGTTCTGGTGAATCTTGCTATGTTCCCCAGTCTCTAAAGAAGAATGCCATGATCCGCCACACCATCAGCTGCAGACATATCAAGAAGAGCAGGGATGGTGGTATTTCCAATCATCCAGTGCATACATTATGACTCATGTGGGGCTTCTGCCCATCACACAAAGCACCTGCAGTGCGTTGAGTAGGTTGTGTGGCTCAACAAAGGCTTGCGGTTGGGAATTAAATTGCGAATCAGTGCCTGTACTTTTGGCCTTTGCATTAGGTTTGATATTGTTATGGGGCCGTTCCACTTTGATAGTGACGAAATGTGGCTAATTATTTACAGAGACAGTGAGAGGGAGGAAATACTTGGGCCTGGGCTTAAAGGGTTGAGAGTTTATTGAAGATTTTGAATAATTATTTCTGGACATTATCAGCTTCTCTTGTACGTCTGTTATGGAAACGTTCTTATAAGTTCTAATGATATTTGTATCGACAGACAGATGAGATGTAAGGATAGATGCAGACTATAGTGCCTCATTACGAGTTTGTAGGTAGCCTTGGTGCTATTAGCACCATGGCTGCCTCCAAACCCGTGTCCGGGTAGTTGGAATGGGGAATTACTGGGTTATTCCAACCTTGGGGGACCCGGTAAATCCCCATTCTGAAAACCATTCCAGATTCCCATTCGAGCCCCCATAGGGCTCAATGGGAATGGGGAAGGAGATAATTATCAGGGAGTTATTAGCTCCCTGGTCCAGTAGCCGGTCCCGCTAAGGGCGGTTGGAAAAACCAGCCGGCCCTAGTGGGACCCGCTAAGGGACCTCAGAATGTGGCAGTAGGGGGTTAATGGCACCGGCATCTTGACCGGTGCCGTTAACCCCCTACCGCCAAACTCGTAATAAGGCCCCATTGAGTCATACGAAATCTTCCATTTTCTTTCAAACTGACATTGTAATAGCTTGGCTTCCCAGTGGTCAGCGGTAAACCATTTAACGTCACGCTTCCTAGCACAAGGGAAACAGTTGTGCAGGGGCAAGTACTCTCACCATCGTGTGATACATAAATGATCATCATTACAGACTTTAGTCTTTACTGGATTGCAGTTAACGGTAAGATACGTGTTAAGAAAACAATACGCTTTGAAAGTAGCATGTTTTTGGATAGTACCAGAATGAATGCATTATCTTTAATTGATGAATATGACAGTTGGTACAATGTAGATAATGTATCCGACCAGTTGGAATGAATGGAATTAAATGGGCACCAGGCATTCTACTGGTACAAAATAATATGCAGGGAGTGCACATTGTTTTGTAGGACCCTGCATTAATTTTGTGAAGTGTATGGTAGCTAGAGTGTCTTGTAGTTGTCAAGCAGTAGATAAGCATGTTTAGTCGATCAAGATGTTTAAGTTAACTAAAGGATATAACATAACAATGAACATTTTGGACACGATCTTGTACAACTTTTCTGCAAACTCGGTGATGAATCCTGGTGCTTGAATCAAGAGTAGTGAGGAACGGATGTGGATTGTAGAAGACACTTTAAAATAGAGCTGATTCACACTGTGGTAGGGAGAGGAATGTCAGAGATTTAGCTTAAAGGGTATCTTTATATATCATCACCAAATTTTCTCCATGCACAGTGGTATATTTCAGGAAATGTATTTTATATACACATTTCTTTTATAACTGGGTTAATATGATGTAGGTCTGAGTGAGAAATAGAAAGTAAGGTTTGAAGTCTGTATTGTTTCAGAGGCATCTAGTCTGCATTTTGCCATTGAGCTTACATTTATCATCATACATGCAAGATCAATACGTGTCTTTAAGTACGTTTATTTCATTTGAAGTTCATGCATAGGTCCTAGGAGAATGAGAGAAGGGTCAAATTCCGGCAAAAGTTGGAATATGATATGATATGATATGATAAGTCATTTAAAACACTCATATATACAAATGTTTATAGGTGCAACAAGACAAGGGAGGGAAGACAGAGGGAGGACAAGACAAACAATCTTACTAGGCTTTGTGTCATTCAGATTGTGCAAGTGCCACAAAACAAAGTGTGGGGGAAGGGAGAGGGGGAGGTGCGAGGGACAGGGAATGGGGAAGTGCACTCAGGGTGCATTGCTCTGAGCAAGTGCAGCCAGGGCAGTTTAGCTCTGGGTAAGTGCAGGTGGCAGTGGACTGTAGAGGTAACAGTTACAGCCCCTAAGTGCACAGTAGGCCCAGAGGCAGTGCAGGGGAGACTGCTTGTGGAGCAGCCTGGCACCCAGAGAGGGTAGCAAGCAACCAGTTGGTGCAGTAGACAGGTAGGCCCGCAGGGGAGGGAAAGAGAGAATGCAGAGGAGAAAAGGTAGGTATTGAGCTCCATCCGGAACTTCAGGTCGTCAGGCTCAAGTTTGAGAGGGGCAGGGAGGTCATTCCAGATGGAGGTGCCTGCAGGGGAGAGGATATAACCCCCACTCTCTGCCTGGAGAAGCCTCTGACCCTCAGAGAGATGGAGGTAGCTGAGCAAAGGGCTCGAGAAGGAAGGTATTTTGGAAGAGAGCGTTGGATGTAGTTCAGGCCCAGAAAGCCTTTTGAATGTTGCAGAGGATCTTGAACATGAACCTTGCCGCCACTGGTAGCCAGTGGAGAGATTTCAGGGCTGGAGAGATACGGTCAAAATATTGACAATGCTGTGCCAAAGTTTGATTTGTATATTGACAGCAGGTGGGAGAGGAACAAGGGATCCAAAAGTATATGCAAAAGAAACAAATGTAAATCATTAAAAGCAAGTCAAACCTGAAGTTAATCCCGAGATCTGGCAACCTTATTTTCATCAAAAAATGTAGTGATTGCCTCATCTGTCCACTGTTTTCAATTTTGGGTTATCTGGCACCTATAGGGTGAAGTTAATCACTAACTCACAAGCAAAAGTGAAGGCCAAATGCTAACTCACAGAAATTAAATTTGCAGTGATGAAAATCTAGATTGCAATAAATATGCTTCTAACCTCTGAAAATGTCTATATTGGTAGATGCACCTTCATTTCAAATTAAATTAATTTCAATCAAAAATGTGTTGTTCCAAATGATGTCCACTGCTTCCTCTGGTACTAGAAATTAAACAAGCCATAAACCCTCTGTTTGAGTAGGAGATGGCGTTGAGCTCCCTTACGATTACAGTGGCCAACTCTTGTGTGTCTAGGCTTTATGGTCAAGTTTGTTACAATACTCTCACACAGCACTGGTTCAAAATATCAAAACCAGAGCTAGTCCCAATACATCAATGTTTGTTTCAGACCTACCACAACTTGCTGGATGACATCTTGTGCTTGGCGCCCTTAAACTGTTTTCGTATCCACAATGTCAAACACTCAGGGACTCATTACGAGTTTTGAGGTAGCCATGGTGCTATTAGCGCCATGGCTGCCTCCAAACTCGGTTCCTCATTCAAAAAACACATCCCCATTCCCATTCGAGCCCGATAGGGCTCAAATGGGAATGGGGAGGGAGCTAATAACGGGCCCGTTATTAGCACACTGGTCCCCTTGCCGGAACCGCAAAGGAAGTCTGGTCTGACCAGACGTTCTGAGCGGGTCCCGCAAGGGAACCTCGTAATAGGGCGGAATGGATTTACCGGCACCGGCACGATTACCAGCGCCGTTAAACCTGTTCCGCCCACATCATAATGAGGCCCTCAGTTTGGTAATGTATGGTCAGGATTTATTGTCCTTGTTAGGCTCTGAGATGTTGACTGAAATGTTCTTTTGGGTCATGGATTTTCCTGGTCTCAAGCAAAACGTCCCTTTTTTCCAGTCATGTTAAGATTTGCCACAACTGGTGTTTCCTGGCGTTGGTAGCGGTCTGAAGTTAAGTTATCAATGCAATGGGACAGGCATATAGTATTGCCCAATGCTGCTGGAGTACTATTGTAATATTCCGGTCTGGTGGAAATACAGCCATATTGATTGTGGTACCAGTAGAAAATCGGACTGCTCCTTTTGGGCAAATCAGTTACAGCATGTCACCCTGGAAGTAAATCTACCAAAGAAAGATGACACTGGGTTCTTAGGTTGCAGTTGAATTCAGATCAACACACTCTGATGTAGAGGTGGTTTAGCGTAGTTAGACTTTACACTGTCAGCTGTAGGACACATTTGAATTGGCAGATCATATTTAAACACAGTTGCATGATAGATATCTTGACTGTGTATTAGTGAGCAATCAAAGAGTAAACGCCTAACACTTGATTCAAGCTTTCCCCTATGAAAAGAGGCAAGTACTCATTGATGCTGGTCTCACCCTCGTGGAAATGATATCATGTGATCTTGGAGAATCGTGCATGTTCTTCACAAGGGCTTCAGGCCAGCATTCTCATTTCATATGTTTGCAATTAACTGTAGCAGGCTGTCACTTGTGTTTGGAAAGGTTGCTAACCTTCTGCACACTATTTGCAAACATACGTACATGTAACTATTAGGGTGATTCCTTAGAAAGTGGATTAATTCAAGTTTTCAAATGTTCTGTTCACAATGGTCAGATGTGTACCCTGACCCTCCTTCCTTTTGATTTCAAAACAGGTTTTGAACCCACATACCAACAACCAAGTCGCACATGCATAAAGGATTACTGTTCGACTCCAGGAACCTACTACTAGATTTAGAAAGATTATGCAGTAGGCACACACCTCCTGGGCAGTGATAGCAACTGCTAACTTCAGGTATGCTACTTACATCAGGAGATTACTGTACTTGCATAAATAAAGTGCATGGCCTCTGCGCTGTTTGGGTATCTACCTTACACATGGTGGAATGTGTTACTGTTACCAGATAGTCTATAGAGGTCAGAAGTTCTCAAGATAAAGTCAAATATCGTAACAACCCGAGAAGGGAAAACAAACAAATGTCGGGAGGGGCACTTTAGGACTTTCAGCCTTACACTACCTCATGTTACTCCATCCACTTTAAAAGATTCACAACAAAGGAGCTTTTGCTGGAGTATAAATGGTAAACCACATTTTTAGTGCTGATCTCAATTAAACATTAAATGTAAACTTCAATAAAGCAGCAAACAGTTAAGATAGTGTAGGAGCTTGAAGGTAGGGTACTAATAACTTCATATACATTAAAACCTAGGCTTAAGCAATGGTCAAGTGATTACTCTTATTAATCCCCACTTTCTTCCATTCCACAGGGACAACCTTTGCAGTGTGTGGCTTTCATAAAATGCATTTTGTGTGTTGTCATCTTTGTGAACTTCAATTGGATACATTCCATGTAAGCACTAGAATCCACTAATTGAAAAAAAATAATAATAATGACCAGAAGAGCAAATATGATGGCAGTGTTTTGTTGAATTATCTGGCCCCCACATTCAAGTCTATTGGTCAATGAAATATATATTTCCGGTGTAAAATACCCCTTAATTACAAGATGAAACCAATATGATCTTTCAGCAGTTATTTATTCGGGTCATTTGCTACAGACCATTACACCCTTTAACAGTGAACCGCACGAGTTCTGTTCTTTTCCAGAGCAACTATTCCAATACATGGCAGCCAATTCATCCCACAAATATTCCTGAGTGAGATAAAGTGGGGCACTAGCTCATAAACCTTACGGATTTTGTTTCATATATTCTCATAGGAAAGATCCTGTAGGTCTTCCTGACTTTGGAAATGCTCCCTGTTGCACCCTGCAGGAAGAGAAGCTATTCATTTGGAGGTTCAGCTAATTACATGATGCTCCCTGAGACCATACTGCTCAAGGAGACCAGTCTGAGCAACCGCACAAGCAAACCAAAGGCCTGAAGCAGGCAGGCCTACTCACCGATTCCAGCATGGATATGGCACAGAAGGCATCAAAGGATGTTGCAAGGGAGCGTTCATGATCAGGTCACACTAAAATAATTGCACACAACTTGTTTTCCCCTTTCTCTTACACTTTTACCTCATTCATACATGCACCAATGTAACCAATGTTAGTCATGCGTAAACTTATCAAACATATATTTGGCAGAGTTGCAAAGTGCTTTGCTGAGTGTTCATTCTTTTCGACCAAAAATCGTGTCCCAACTTATTCAATGGTCTTTCTATGCTGATGAAATAGTGTTATTTGATCACACCCCAATTGGTTTACATAGATCATTAAACCAACTGACTTTGCATGCTGTGACCCATCATTTAGTAATACACATTGATAAGTCAAAAATCATGACTTTTACTTCTGCGAAAAACAGAAGACAATATACGTAACTCAAATAGCACACAGTGGTTTAATAATGGTCGTTTTATGCACTTCGGTTTAAAGTGAATCATTGGTAGTTCCGACTGAAAATTACCCATCAAACGAAAATAAAATAAAAACCTAACCTGTCAGGCCGGGCATGATGCTGCCGCAATCAAAAATTGGGAGGGTTTTACCTACTGTCTAAATTAACATTGTACAAGAACATCTTTTGATAGAAATTGAGAGTAGATGTTTAGGATTGCAGTGAAATACAATTATATTAGGTTTTTCCCAAATAAAAACCCGAGATGCCTCTATATGAAATTCAGGTTGGTAGAAACATTAGAGGTTTTAGCCCAAAGAATACATATTTTGGGAATTAGGAATAAGTGCAGATTGTCTAAAAGCCAGACCACCTTTGAGGGTATCAAACATTGTCCCATGAGCACTTTGAACAGGATTACATTTTTTCAGAGATCTCTTCCTAATAAATACCATCTGGGTATGAGATATTTTGGTCTTGCTGCATGGATGGAAACCAAGGAAGTCCGAATCAGGTGGTGGCTCATCTCTGGGAATTTTTTGAAGGCCATTTAAATGAGATGACTCTAATCTAAAGGGAAACAAATTAATTGTAGAATTGTTTAATATGTGATAGAGCTTGCAATATTTAGGAAAGTGTAATATTTGTGTAGATTGTAATGTTTCTCTTTTATGATATTGAAGAGTACACACAGTTTATTTGTAACCGTGAATATGCCAAATACACACAAAATCAAATCAGTGTAAAAAGTATCAGCGTACAATGAGATGTGTGGGAGTAAGCAGTTTGAGCTGGAGTGAAAGAGAGTTGGCAGATTGGCGTTGGAGGAGAGAGAGGTGGAGGATGATCAGGAGAAGTGGAAGAGTGGTGGTGGGAGGGAAGCATAAAAGGAGAAGGTTGAGAGTGGGAGCACAATAGAAGTTGGAAAGATAAACACAGATTAGAGCAGATGGAGGAGAGGAAAAAGAAGAAGATTGCAGGAAGTTGAAGGGGAGGTGTAGAGAAGGAAGTGAAGGAAGCGAGAAAGGAGAATAAGAACAGAGTAAGCTGGACAGAGGTGTTGGAGAAAAACAAGGAGGAGGAGGGGTAGCAAAACGGGAGAGCATAGGTTGATAAAGAAATCTAAGGGCCTCATTACACGGTAGGCGGTAACCATGACGCTTTTAGCGCCATGGTTGCCGCCAGTATTTTACCGTGTCCGCCTTGGTGGATGGTGGAATTACCGCCCTACTCCAAGTTGAGCGGGGCGGTAATTCCCCATTCACCAAGGCCCTTCCCCATTCCCATTTTTGCCCCCATAGGGCATAATGGGAATGGGGAAGGCGCTAATTACGGTACCGCAAATTGCGGTACCGTAATTAGGACCACGGTCCCTTTGCGAGTTCGTTTTTTAATGCCTGCTAAAAGCAGGCGTTAAAGTACCAACCTGCAAAGGGACCTCGTAATAAGGCGGTAAGAGTTAACGGTCACCGGTAGCATTACCGGTGACCGTTAACCTTTACCGCCTTCCATGTAATGAGGCCCTAAGAGTGGAGATGAAGGGACTGATGATTGTGAGGCTTTTCAGAAGATAGAGAAGAACATAAAACAGCTCAGAGAAAGGGAAAAGAATAAAAGATGTCAGAAAAAGAAGTACTTGCCCAAGCCAAGCAGCACCTGACCACGAGCGCACCAACCTCCTCAGTGATGGTGAAGACAGTGGCAGAGTCTGTTTATAGCACAAGTGAACCTCAGTCTTTCCTTTCCTATTCCCAAAGTAACTGAATCAGCGTGGTAAAATCTTGAAGAGTTACCCCACACTGGAGGCAGCCCACCTGTCCACGGTGGTGGCAATGACTACCAAATATGGAGTTACTGATAAAGCAAATAAAGAAGTGATGGGTGCTTAATAAACCCGCAGAATGAGAGTGGTTTTATTTGACCAAGAGGTTGAAAGTTCCTTGATGATATAAAAATGATGGTTGTTCTATTTCACCTGACTCATATTTTGTATAAGCCTGATTTTCTCCTCACCTTCCATTCATTGAAGCAAGTGGAAGATGATACCATAGGCTTTGAGGCCTGCTCGAGATCTGCGTAGACTAAGGCAATGCACTCTATGTTTACAAAGGGAGATCAAAAGAGGAAGAGAGTGGCATTGCAGTAGAAGTGTCTGCGAGAAAGCAGTCAAATATTAACCTTCCCAGCCCTCAATGGATCCAAAACTGTTTAGGTTGATTCTTCTGTTCCTTTTACCCACATTTCCCAATGTTTTGTGCAGTATTTCTAATTCAGACGTTAGGCTAGCAATTTGGCTGTCATCATCTTCATAAGTGTTGATCGGATTTAGTAATCCTTCAATTCAATTTTCGAATCTCTCCACAAAAGCCCTGATGGAACTAATGTACATTTGGATCTGAAGATCTTGGGTGAGGCAATTTTAGACAACAGCTATAACAGATATGATTCTGGAGAACTTTTTGATGACAGCAGGTTTCCGACTTCCCTTTTCACTGAGTACTAACACCATCATGGTAGCATTCCAAGGGATCACTGTCTGATTCAGCATGGAGGAGAGATGCCATGTTATGTGTTTTCGATATTTCTTGACTTAGGCTCCAGAGGAGGCTGTCCCAGATAGATTGAAATCTTCAAATAGTTTTAACACCACACCAACCAGTCCAAACCCTAGCCACCTCACTGTGGTGGGAACACTACCATTACCCCATTTTCCCACAGCAGAACAGCCAAGGCCACAAGCCACATGATGAGCAGGTGGCCACAACTGGACCTCGGACAGCCCCACTATGCAATTGCTGCCACTCGAAATAGCAGGAATGAATCTCTCCTATCTAACTGCTGAGAACTCCAGGTCTGACTACCCAAGGAACAGATACAAAGGACGTGTTCCCAAACTGTATCTATCAAACTGTGTTAAGAAAGAAATACACCTGTGGATAGACACCACCAGTCCAGAATTATGTGTTGATAGGTGAGCTCTAGTGGTTAGGAATGTGTAAGGTTACCAAGTCAGTGCTAAAGGAAGCGTGGATGTGACAGTAAATATGGAAATTAGTATGAGGTTCAGTTTAGGTAAACTAGGGATTGAATGGCAGAGAGGCACTGACTACCAGCCGCTGTACCAACAGTAGCATTATAGCTCACAAAAAATGACCTGGGACTGCCACCATACATTTCAAAATGCAGGCAATTGACAAGCTGAGCCACATGAACAGCGGGACACTATGACTCCCTCCTCCATCACCCTCACTCAAGTGATCACCTCAGGACTCCTCTTATAAGTTCTGGACCTTGTTCATTTCACAGCCCTACACTCATGTCTTCCTGTAGCTTAGATGGGGCGAAACAAGTCATATTTCCTAGCTAGTTGAATTTTCGAATGGATTTAACTTGCAGGAGCGATTGTTCTGATGTCTGGATCTGTAGGAATCTCTTGAGCAGATTCTATCAGGGCATGGATATTAAGCAGTGGTCGAAGTGTAAGAAAAGAAGTAGTGGAACTATGTTCCCTGCTGGCCTGCACCCGCTCCCCACATACCCCATCGCTGGACCCCCTCCCACACACAATACAAACCCCCAAACACATTTGCCTGTTGTTTAAGGGAATGTTCAGTGCAGTGCACTGAAAGTGAACATTTCCACTTCTTCCTATACTGTTATTTTAAAATAAAAGTATAGGAGATGTAAAACTTAATTAAAAAAAGTAGAGGAGCACCACTCCCACCCGCTCCCGCTCACTTCGACCACTGATATTAAGAAGGCAATGTTTGAGAGCTACGGAAAGCCAAAGCAAAGCAGCCATTTTTGGAACTGCAGCCCTGTGCATGCGCTTGTAATTATATCCCCTTTCATAAGGAGAGTTGTGTGGGGTCTGGTAGAAAATAGTGATGATTTTACAACACAAGGAGAGCCTACCGTTAGATAGCATCAATCAGTTGAACCTTTCTCCGACCAACTCCCAAACTCCCTGCAGGATTGCATTGGTGGATCTGTTCAAATAACAGTCTTTAGTGGCTGCACTGCTTGCAGCAATATTGTAGATGACCAGTTCTCACCAAAGTTCAACAAGTAGATGCTAGCCTCCTATTACTAGAAATGTGTTGCCCCTTCCTATTTCTATATCTTGCTGTGCAATCCCTACTATTAATGCTTCTGCGATCACCAGGCAGGGATAAATCCATGGTTGTTCATCAAAGATGCATGTTTTTTCTAAGCAGTCTGCTGAGAGTTAATGGCTTAATTGCAGCTTTAAGTGGCTATTGGTTTAATAAATAAGCCTTAACCAAGTGTACCTGTCCCTTGCACTGAAGTCCTCATAAAAACACACATTGGCAAAGTGAACAGTTTTGGCTTGAGATATTAGTACTGAAATCATAATGCCCATAATGCCCAGGCAAGCTCTCAATTTTTCAGCTGCTGCAATGTTATGGGCATGATGTACCTTTTTTATCAGTGCCTAGAACATGTCTATCCCATGCCTTCACAGTGCATGCTTCCTTTCACCGTGGGACCTATAGCCCTGCATTCCTGAAGGGAAAACCAAACTAAGCGTACCAGATTAAAAAGAAGATAAAGAGATCGTTGAGAATGAGACTGCCTATAATACAGAAGGTTCATCTGTTTACTTTGCACTGATAAATAAAGCACAGCCACCATCCCTGCATGATCAACCTACACAAAACTGCATGATATAAAGTATTTAGACAGCATGTAATTGACTGTGGCCTAATGCTTCTGGTTTTTGGGCAGCGGCACACATTTCTGTGAGGCCAGAGTGGAATGTGTTCCTGCAATGTGAAAGCTGAGTGCCTGTTCTAGGAGTGTCAGTTAGATCTGGATTCAGGGTGGGTGTGAATGGGCTGGTGGTTTGTGTCACTTGAAGTTTCCATCTATTTTACCTATGGACTTACCTGGTGTACTTACCTCTTCTGTACTTGAAGTACCAATGGAATATAAACCTTACCGTACATTATTTCAAGATCTGTTTTCCTCTGTACTTAACTTGATCATTGTATATTCTTTGTCTATGAGGGGGTTAACTTATAAACAGTCTGTTTTCATGAAATAGCATGTGCTTAAATGTTCATTTACCCTCAGATGTATTGTTATCAATTTGGTATATCTTAAACTACTACACCATCAAAATGTTCCCTGCCACCGTCTGTACTTACATGTTAAAATGTACTTACTCTTTGGGAACAACTCAACACATTTCCAGTGTAATATCCATATTAGTATGGAGAGTGGAATCCTCAAACTTTAAAACGTGTTGGCTCAGAGAAATGAGGTAGGAGAACTTTGTCAGTTTCCTGTGACATTGAGCACAGTTCATTTTTAACAGCCTTAACAAAAAGCAAAACAATCAAGGTAAGTCTCAATGTTTTGCTTTAAGCAGCAACACATGCTCGCATTTCATTAATTTATTTGCTGGCCTGCATCTTTCTGATTAACTTTTAGCTTCCCGCCATTGTCCAATTTCCAGTCCTTTGTCCAATTTCCAAGCTGGTGTGGGTCAGAAATTTAAGACTGGCCCGTAAATTGGCCAATTTTGGGGAAGCCATGCCATTCTCCCTGTGTCATTAGACTGGTTTGGCTACAGCCTCTCAGCACGGCTCTCCCATGATTAGAGGAAGTGCTGCACAGAGAGCACTGCAGCTAGAGCAATGACATGGCGGTTAGTGTGGCGCTTCTGTGATGCGAGGGAGCGCCACGCCAAGAGCACAGCTGCCAGTGCTGCAGGGCTCTCTATGCGGTGCTCTCTCTCATCACTGAAGCACCACACTAAGTGGCCTGGTGCCACCACCGTCCCCAAATTGCCTGTGCATCTCCTGACAAATGCCGCCCAGGCACTCTGAATCCCTGTCCCCACACTCCTTACCTTAATCCGGCGGGGGTGGAGGTGGGAGGAGTGACTTTGCTCCCTTAAGCTTTGCTCGTCTGCACCTAGCATACAGGGCCTGGCTTCTCACTTTACCACCCCAACCACCACTCACTTACCTTAACCTGCAACACAAGCTGGGATTTAAGCCCCTGCACTTCCTATCTTATTACATTGTATCTGGTTTCATGGAACTAGCCAGTTCCCTGCAACCCCTTCAGTTAAACTGATTGTATTTTCTTTTTTTTTTAACCTATCCTCCTATAACCCAGGAAATTTTAGCTTTATATACCATGCCCTCTGGCTGTATGGGGAGTTATGGGCCCTAAGGAACTTGTTAAATTCCCTTGCTGCACTCAGCCTTTAGCTTGGCCTTCAGAGCCATAACTCCTCTTCCGGCCCTCAGGCTTGGTCTATAACACCTCATTAATATCAGACCACCCATCTCACACTTAGAGGGATTAGCAAGGATAGGACTACAATGAGATGCATGCATGCCAGACTGCTCCGGGCTGCACTCCTCATCCTTCATCTTTTGAGCTCAATACACTGACAATGTATGTCTGTTACCGGTGCATTTTCTTTGCATCTCCTATTTCTCGAATGACGCGTTTAGGCCACATACATTCTTAACCACATGTATTTAATATTGTGTGATTTAGTATCACAACTTGTCAAACTAGTTTTGGGTGAATGTTGCTTAACGATCAGCTTCATAAACCGTTTCCTTGCGTATATGTAGAATCCACAATATGACGCCCCTGTTTTTGTGGTATTACATCTGCCTAAAATAACTAGGCCCTATATTTCACTTTTCCAGGGCGCTCTTCCGTGTTCAACTTATTTTGTAACAGCCGTACAAAGGAACGCGCTGACAAATGAAAATATTGCAAATTCACTTCACTGATGCTGGGTGATGACCTTCTTTCATCAGCGTTGAATTGCAGTGGAAAGGACAAAGACACCCGTTGAATGTTTCAGAATTCCAGGCTAAGGAGTGTTTATATTAAGAATTGAAGAGTTTCAGCGTGCGTCTTTTTAGCCTTATTAGGGAAACTGCACAGCATGTTCGCTCTTTCTCTCCTCCACAGGCTCGTTTCTCAATGCGCACCATTCAACGTTTACAGGCATTCTTTCTCTACACATAAGTATAAATATATACGTGTTCGCATATTTACTTTACCTCCCAGGACCACACTATTGGACGCTCCTGATTTATAGTATTGTAGAGACGCGCAATTATCACTGCTCAGATATGATAAACGAGGAATTTACAATCCAAACATGTTTAACTGCTGCTGTGGAAAACTTTCTGAGGTGGGGAGGAGGTGGTAGAAGGCGAGGCGTTATGTTTTCTAAAGGCACACTGTAAGTCATGTTCCACGTGTTGCCAACATGTGTTAAAAATGGCACATATATTTTTTTCTTCTACCGATTGAATTCATGTGGTGCTTGTAAACATTCTCCTTGGGCAATGCGCCTGAAGAAACATTCAGACAAAATGACGAAGACATCTACTAAGTGGTTTCTGTTTTACAGGCTGAGCTCTTGTAGAATTCACTCAGAGAACTCAGGTCTTGCCTTCTCAGCTGCGAAATCCCAAGCGCAGCATGGGAAATGTATTGGGCAAGTATGGCAGATTGCATTCACAAAGGTACCACACTGCACTACACACGGAGGAGCAAGTCAGTCAGGGCCGGCTTGAGATGTGTGAGAACTTTAGGACCCCATTTCAAAATGAAGTTACTCAATAGAGCAGAGGTTTATTGGCCTACGCATAGCAGAACACATATGCAGACAGCGGGGAGGTGAAACCCAAAATGACAAGTTAGGAAAGTGCAGGTGTAGTCAAAACCTAGCAGAAAGGCCCTGTGATGATAAGCGCTAGCACACTGCGAGATCCTAGAAGGGACAAGGGAGGAAGGTAGGTGGGGTGACCTGAGGGATCCAGCAAAGGCAGCCTGTAACGTTTGCTCTACAAAGCACACGTTTATTGTGCTGAATTATATTGTGGCTGGACCTGTGATCACATAGGCCCGCCCCGATCAGTGCGGGGGCACCCAGCACACTCCACAAGTGCCTTTGGTGCGAGCTGGCTAACAGGCACACGTGCCAGCCAGAGGGTTGCTGGCAGCACCCAGCAGACACTTCAGTTGCCTTGTTGACCCGGCTAACATCAGTTGCCAGGGGTTTCCGGGCTAGCAACTCTGCTGTGGCCACACAGTGTGACAGTGGCCTGTGCGCCTCTAGGTTACACATGCCGATCTGGGGGCCATCAGATGAGTGGTGGCCACAGTACCATGGTGACACAGTGTCAGCTAGGGTGTCCAATAATGAGATACAGAGACAGAAGTGCCATTTATGAAGTCTGCCGCCATTCTAAGCATATGCCTGCTGATGCTCCTTTTAAGGACAGGCAGTCATGACAAAGTCATGACACACATTCTTAAAGGGGCAACATCACACCCCTCCTTTTTCATAACAAAACAGAGATAATATCACTGGGCATCAAATAAAATAACAGTCACAAACAGCAAATAATTGGCCCACTTGTGAACCGTGGGATAAACCATTAAACACATACATTGGGACTCAGTCAGATACAAACATTAAAACAAACACCAAACATTCTTTATATATTTTTCACGTGACGGTCCGAGTTGGTGGACTTCTGATGGCATGTTGGCAGGTCTACCACATTCTGATGGAAACTTTATTCAGCGTGGGACAAGGGAAACTTCAACCAACGGAAGACACAAATGTCAGTTACTGGAACCGAATTGAGCATGCCAACCATCTGTGAGATCACAGCTTCACATACATATTCTTACCAGGACCACTTTAAGAACATCAATAACATGCAGGCTCACACCATCAAAATATATATCTACTGAATACTCTTTAGGCACTTGCGGGGCTGCAGGAAACAGTTCAACCTCACACTTGTATCAGACCAGAATAGTTGAGGGCACAGTGCAGGAGACGGCAACCAGGGACACAAAGGTCACATAGGCTGTAGTCCCTTCATGGTGGGGCAGGCAGCGAGACACTGGTGGCAGAGTGTCTGGGCTGCGCCACTTATTTAACTCCACCAGGCAGGAGTATCACCTTACTGGAGTGGCACCAGACACTGTTCAACCCCCCAGGCAGGGGTTGTTGATATGACACAGGTGGCATTCTCTCTTACTGCCTTCCGGAGCATCTTAAGTTCCGTGGCTGCCCTAGGCCACATCTCTCCCTTCCCAACTCCTAGGCACAAAGTGCAGGCGAAGTGCCTTTAGTCTGTGCAGTGTCCTTATATCACTGCCTGAAACCTGTGTGTGCTGTGAGAGGAACACGGCAGCCATGCAACATCTGTTACATTTTTTCTTTTTTTTTTTTTACAAGCTTCATATTCACCACCCAGTGGCCTGAAAACACCATGGGTGCACCGCATCCCATCAAACACGGGCAGCCACTTTAATTTATTTTATTTTCCCCAAACACAGACCTTTCCCGTATTCTCCCCCAGGCAAGAGCTAATGTACCTAATGAGGCAGAAGTCCTGCCCCCACCATGTTTCCCCTCCCCCAGGCAGGATATATCTGATTAATTATATCGGCCGGGGCATCCTCACATTTTCTCCCCTCAGGCAGGAGATGATCAATTTGACCTGGTGGGGCAGAGCTTCACCACTTCTTCCCTCAGGCAGGAAACCAACAAAGTCACATGGCGGCGGATGCCACGCCATATCTGCATGTGCATGCAATCTTGTATTTTGTCCTTTTGAGTTGCGAACAAACTGTGCACAAACAGAACTCACTGCGCTCTTGGCATGGGATCACTCTGGCGGCTGCCAGAATGGTGGAATGCAGGCAGGCAGCAGGGCCACGCACCCACCTTCCTTCCAACATGCTTTGAACGCAGAGCAAACATAATTCAGCCTGCCTTTTCATTTTTTTATGAAGCTCCATGCAAGGAGAAGCTTTATTCTTCACTGCTGGTCGGGCCAGGATCACTCTGAGGACCTTCATCGTCACTGGCTCCACTCACAAAGCGAGTCCACCTCCCTTGCCAACCGCCTTCCTCAATCTCCAAACATGAAAACAAAACTCTGAACATGGACCAAACTCCCTGCAGAGCACAACAAGGAGTCGGGAGAACGCACCATCATTATGGGGCCACAAAACTTCATTGCCATTCCCAATCAGTGCTGGGGGCATCTAGCACACTCAGCACACTCAGCTAGTACCTTTGCTGTGGGTTTGGTAAACAGGCCAGTCTGAGGGTTGCTACGGGCACAAAGCAGACACTTCCAGTTGTCGTGGTCACATGGTTAAGATCAGTTGCTGGGGGCTTGCTGGCTGGCAACTTTTCTTTGGTCACACAGTGTGACAGTGGCCTGGGGACACCCAGATCATTGGTGGCCACATTACCGTGGTCACCCGCTGTCATAATGAGATACAGAGACAGAAATGCCTTTCATGGAGCCTGGCACCCAGAGCCGGCCCTAGCATTTGTGGAGCCAAGTGTGGAAAATAAAGTGTATGACTCCGTCAGATTGATCCTGCAAAGTTTGGTGAGGTTTTGCCTAGAGGGGAAAAGTTAGTTATAGGAGGGTCTCAAAATGTGTGTTTTGTCCCATAGATGCAATGGAAAAAACATGTGCTCAAATCCACAGCCAAAACCGCTGGATGGATTTTGACCAAGTTTGAGGCAGGAATGGTGGCTTGGTGCGAAAAGCATGCTTTTTTAAAATTCGCTGTATATCAGTTTAGTAGTTTTAAAAAAAAATGCCAAAAAGTAGGTTAAAAGAAATTAGTGATATATGGGTCCGGTCAACTGACTCACTTCCCTATTCGGTCCGCGGTCACGCCCCTAGACCAATCAGGGCCCAGCGTGATGACTGTGAAAATTGGATGCTCCCGCTGATTGGACGGTTAAAAGCATGAGGTGCATCATATTTTGTGAAACGGTCACCATGTTGGATCCGTGAGCAGCAGCCAGTGTGCACGGAAAACACATTTGGGGTTATTTGCTAGTAAAAAGAGAGGCTGGAAATGGTGGGTTGGTGGAATAAAGATGATATGGAACTATTTTTCTAAATGAAAAAAGTGGATGCGGGTGTGGCACGGTCCATGGACACTGCACTATTCTGCAGACAGCGATGTGAACAAACAATTTGGAAAACACATTTGAGGATATTTTATGGTGGAAAGGGGGTGTGGAAAGGGTAGGAGAGTGGCATAAAGAAGATATGGAGCTGGTTTTATCAGTAGAAAAAGTGTTTGCCTATGCTGCCGAGTCCACGTTCAATGTCGGTGTCCACAGACATCATTTCAATTGCAGGTGGTTCTGGGCAAGGTTTGTTATTTGAAGGTGTATTGTATGTACTTGTTATATGTTTAGTGAGTTAATTTGGGTTCAAGAAATATTAAGGAGGCATTTGTTAGATTTGCTGGTAACCTATGTGCATTTATTTATGTGCTGTAATGATTGTCTGCATTGCAAAACTTGCATTATATGCCATGATTTACATTCTGCAGAAGCTGGTGAAATGGAATGGATTCATAGTTTGGTATGGATACAAATGCAAATCGTTCATTAGGGATGTGCTCTTGTGAAACATGGTTGCAGAGAGTGCATGTATGTGTCCACATGTATGAAATCTGGAAGTTTTCATTTATAGGGATGTTTTTGGTTTACAGTAATTTTTGTAAGTACATTAGGAATTCTTGGGGATCGTCAGTGTGTTTATGGTACATTTTACCGTTCCTGCACAGTAGTCCAATTATTGCCTTATACCTGAGACACTGTAATTGCTGTTAGGATTATTTGTGGCATTTCTATGAAGGATGAGAATTTGCAACACAACTGGTCTGAGGCATTTGATTAAATGTTGTGAACAATTGGTGACATTTGCAATAGAAGATTCATTGTTACATTTGCATAGCAATTTGCTCCCAGTTGTGTTGCTGAAATTAAATGGACCAGAGAGTTGTGTCTCTGCATCATTTGATGGGCCTTCAGAATTTTCTTCAGAAGAGATATTTGTCTTTTTGACTTCGGATGGACATGCAGTTGAGTTTGTACTGGACAGTTTTGTGGTTGTATTATTTGATGGACAAGCAGTTGGTCATTATTTCTTTAACAGTATTGTTCGGGAGATCTGTAATAGTTTCTGTTTATATTTGTTTTATTTTTGAGGTACAGGGTACATATGTAGAATGAGTGGTTTACAGTGCACGTAGCCAGTTGTATTCTAGGATGCATGGAATGTGAGCGTTGACTTTGTTTGCATCAAAGTTAATTAGATATATACCATTGAGTGTACAAAGGCATGAAAGTGCTTCATAATACATACCTCCTTTAAATACTGTGCTGCCAATGTCAAACAATGCAGATCTGGGCTTAGACATTGTGATTTGTGAATAGTGACAGCATATGCAAGAGAATTGTTCTCTGCCTTTGTACATGTCTTTAAAAAGAAGAGAATTTGCTATTTTGTTGTCATGTGGATATGTTTAAAAGCCAACAACTGTACCAATTGCTCCATTGAATAAACATTGTTCTACGTCAAAGTTACATTTTAGAATTATTATGCAGTTTAGACACAAAGTTAATATTGTCTCCAATCCAGCTCTGTTGGCGATTCATTTTTCTAAGCTATTTAGTTGTGTTTTGCTTGTTGACATATATGGCGTGTAACGCTGTGCGCTTCTAGTTTGTCTGTGGAGCTGAAATGCAGTATGGGTTACATTTCTTTTTCTGACATTGTCTTGTTGAATTGAGTACAGTTTGCAAGGGTAGGCCCTAAGGACATGCATTTTATATTTTGTTGAGTTCATTGTTCCATGACATCAGGAGCAGATGTGTTTCGCCCATATAGATCATGGATTGATCCACTGATTAAGATGAATTTTGCATCTTTATTAAGCAGACCAGTTCTAATGCTTTTTAATATGTTAACATAGGTGAGGTCTGCAGACTGACACATGTTTTGAGTTAGCTCTCTGTAGTGACAACGTTGCTAGAGATTTACATTTCCAATGCTGTAGAGTGTGTTGCAGCATTGTTTATGTCCTATTGTGTTAGCATGTTTACTTCCAAAAAGTTGTTTACAGTCAGTTTCCAGGACTTCTTGCATTTTGGGGTGAATTAAAGCTAACATGAGGTTGGAGACCATGCTTACTTCATCAAATTAGAAGCATTGCCATTTGTTTCAGAATTCTGCAAACTTCATTAGCAGCTTCTGCTTATAATTTGTAGTATACGAATTTGTTTTGGTGTTCTACTGAAAGGGTCAGTAGTCAATGTACTTACAACTCCTATGTTTTAGGCAGCTAATCCTGTGGTGGCTAGTTTTGTAGAAATGCGCTGATTATTTTAATTAAGAACGTTTTACTAGAACCAGCTTCACTACTTACATAGAGGAGCAGAGGTTTATATATATATATATATATATATGTCTACAGCTACAAGTTTTAGTTTCATGTTTAAAACCATGATCAATGTCTTCAATAACTTCTATATACATTATGAGTTCATCATTTAGCAGTGATTTTAGCTCTGACAAGTCTTCTTTAGATTGTTTAGATTGATACATGGCATTTTCTACCTCAGTCATGGCTTTTTCGGGTTCATTTAAAATGAGTGGTTCTCCAAGTGGTTCTTGCCTTTCTGTTAGAAAAGGTTGACTGCCCTCAGGAGTGTCTTTATCTAGTTGAGCTTAAATTTTTTCCTCTTGTTGGCATTCATTGTTCAACATTTCTTTGTATTGTTTGAAATTTACATTTGCTATACTGCTTTCATTTTCTTTGGAAGGTGCTTCAAATTAGTCATAGTAACCTAATCATTTGTCTTCTTTTCACCAAGGTTTAAAAAGTTGCAGTAGGGTTATTTAATAAAATTCTCTTTGTTGTGTTGATTTAAATGATAACTTCATAAGATCAATTAGGCTGGGTTTGGTAAGATTCACAAGGCTTCCTTCACAAGTTGAGACTGAATATTTTCCAGTTGTCCCATCTGGCGTGACATTGTTTTTGTAGGAATATTGTTTTTGTATGAACAGTTTTGGGCTATGGTGTACAGGCACATGTTTTCCACAGCAGTACTTCTGTTTTAGTAGTATGTGTCAATTACATTGTTTTTTGTTTTAATGACCTGGCTTTTGGGATGATTTATGGCTCTTGTTCTACCTCTTGGAAGGATTTTAGTACTCTTTTTTCAGAAGAAGCTGGACTAGGGTTTAGCCAGATCACATGTTCAGATTTGCCATATACGGCTGTACCCGATAAACAATCTGCAGCTTTGTATCACCCGCATTCTCTATGGGAGAGCATTTCTATACCGAAGATGTACCACTTTTGAGACAGTGCTTTGTCCAATGATATGTCATCCCAGAGGTTTTTTAGCTCTGTTTTCTTAGCTTTGGTGAGATAGGCTGTGACATATCTCTCAACTGCAGTGGAATTGTCTGCAATGTACTGTATGTCTATATTTGCATTCCACAAGAGGAAAATGATTGCATTGTAATCATTAATGTACTTGGATGCTTTGTTTAATTTTGTATGTGTTTTTAGGGGATTTGCCTTTTATACTGTGTCTAACAGAAGACATCAAGTTTGTCCTTTTTTGCAAACTGCTCCAGGGAAGCAAAGGCAACATTTTATGTAGTATTTAACTTTGTTTTTATATCTACGTCGGCAGTATTTGATGCACTTATGTTTTTGGAAGCACAAGATGTGTGCATATAGGTCATTGTCTGTTGTTTCTGAAGGGATGTTGTAGGTAATATGTTTTTGAATAAACTGGAAAACGGTGGCATCACTACCATGGCCGAATTTGGGAGCATCTGTAATACACAAAGGCATGTGGATGTGTGGTGCTCCTCTGGATTGATATTCTTTTCTCCAAAACAAGTGTTGCACTTCTCTGAGCATAGGGGTAGTTGTATTGCAGATGAAGTGGCTCATGGCAATGAAGCGATGGTGAACGTACTTTAATACATTGACATGGTCAAGAGAGTTCTCCTGGTGTTTGTATAGCCATTCCATCTTTATTTTGGTTTGCAGTGCATAAGAAGTCGTGCAAGTCATCACATTCATACTCTGCACAACTTAAAATAACAGACATGTTTGTGGGCTGAGATTTCTTAGTAATACAAAGAACATCAGCGTGATGTCACCACCAGTATTCTTTTGTACCACACATGTTTGCCCAGACCTTTGTGATATTTGACAGCAAAACTTCATCTATTTCTTTAATTCATTTAAGCAGTTGGGTTGCAGATCTGTTTAAAAAATGAGAGCCTGCGTTTACTGTGTGTGCAACTCCATAACATAGAGTTGCTAGTTCACTTTCAAAGAGGAGGTGAAAAATGTATTCAAAATTTTTTCTGAATCTGGTGTCTTCAGAAAGTTTACTTCAAGAGCGATATTTTGATGCACTAATTTGCATGGACCTTTCATCGTATCTTCCTCCTTTTCCTATAGGAAAGAGTAGAGGAAAGAAGGTGCTTCTACACTTTTTTCCCTTACGTTCATTGGGGATCCTTTAGCTTGAGGCATTTGATATGTTTCTAATACATCTTCAATGGTGTGTTTGGAGTGTAGTGGATGCATTTTATACTGGTCTAAAATGTTGGCTGCAGTAACATGATTTACACATTCAAACTGGCCAGTTGTTGGTGAATCTTGAATTATTTGGGTGGTTTCTCTTATGTTTTCCCCTGTGTTTATATGATTGTAATATTCATTTTTTTCTTTCAGATATTGTAGAGCTTGTCTAACTTTTTTAAGTCTACTAGTTGTTGGCAATTGTTCTTGTCTTTTGTTGGTACACCATTAACTAGTACAATCAAAGATTGACCTATTGTACTCCTAGTGTTTCTACATTTTCTTTAAGATTTAATGGCAAATATACTACTGCCACGGATGCCCTTTAGTAACTCAGATGGAGGCAATTTTTGTGTTTTCAGTAGAAGGCATATTATAGCTTGAAGTGGGTGTGCTGTTTCGATTATAGTGCTCTCATACAAGTTAATTTGTTGGAGAGCATTTGGACGTTTTTTGTGAGAGCACGTTGATGACATTTGGTTATTGTCTAGCTTTTTGTTGCAGTATGCTCAAACTGTTGAGAGGTCAGTTATTTTGTATTTATTTTCTACAGTTAGATATAAAGCTAATTGGAACCATTGGGATTCCTTATTGTCCTCTATTTTGTAGGCCATGTCTACAATTTGTGTGTTCTTTTTATAAAACATACTGTGACAACAGACACATACTTGGTTTAGTATTTCAGGAGAGGTGTTCTGAAACATAGCTATTTCTTTTTTGTATGTGTTTGTTAGGAGGTTGGTGTTTGCGGGCTTTCGCTAATGTTTTCTGCACAGACTGCAATTTCTAATTCAACTTCAGTTCCAAAATATTTAATTTGGATGTGTTCTATTTCTCAAAGGATTTCTTTGACTGTTCCATGTAGGAGAGTGTTATTAAAACTTTTCAGTTCTAGAGCAAGACTTTTTGCATAGTGTAGTCTATGCACAAGGTTCCGTATAGCGGAGTGGTGTGTTGCTGACATTTTGATGTGGTGGAAGGTGCTTTTGTAAGCAGTTCCTAAAATGCAGGCTAATGAATGTCCTTGAAGTCCAGTGTGGCTGCGCATTGGACAAGAGTCTATGGTTTGCAAAGTTTTCATTTTACTTTTTTCTTTTAGTTTCACATGGTGATTGAGGAATTGTTGTAAAGATTTAAAGGATTGTTGGCTTACAATACACAATGAGCTGCATGTCCATTTGTGCAGTGGATGGTTTGCTTGGGGCAAAATGAACATTTCGTTGAAGGTTTGTTGGGGATGTTTTTTCTATAAGGGTTTCTTTTGCCAAAATGACGTGTCCTACCAATCCTTGCCCTCGGCCATTACTGTCTATCGCAGTTTTATTTTTTTCTTGTTTCAAAGACTCTTTATTGAAATATGGTTTTGTGCTACTTGAGTGAATGGATTCACCTTCACAGAGGTTTGAAAAAGTATCTATATTGATATTGCACATGTTTAGAAGCACTTATTGTAATGTATTGATTAATTTAGTTAGTGGTTTTATTTTGTTTAAAATCAATATAAACAATATTCTCTTTTGTAGAAATGCGCTGTCAATTAGAGCTTCATGGATTAGTCTCCCGCACTAGATTTTAAAGGTACAACGTGACTTTTTAGCTTTTTTTAAGATTGTGAAGAAATGTACTGTGTAAAATGTTTTGTCCCAAAAAAAATCTTAGATTGCTTTAAAGTGCCTACGTTAAAATTGGTAGATATAGTGTTAGGTTCATTAGTAGGGCTGCTTTTGGTTGTGCATTTATTTTAACTTTTAGTTTACCTTCTTTCTTTAGGTGGTTGGTTTAGTTTTGTTGAGCAAGGTTACTAATTATTATTGTTTTAGAGGTGGATTACTGTATGGGTGGCTTGTATTCATTTCTATTGTCTTTCTTTTCTATGCAGTTGCTTTTAGTAGGTATGTTGTGTCTATTGGGAAAATGAAAGTTTGAGTTTGAAAGTTTGGAATGTAGATGCATGTATTGTGCATGAGTGTGTTGGTGTGATTGTAGAGATACAGTGCTGTTTGATTGTGAAGTGGACTAATAGGTGTGTAGTTGGGAATGTTTTAAGAGTAAGAGTCTGTAGAGGTGTGTTGAGCTTGGGTTAGTGAGTAAGGGAGTGGTGATGTGATTCAATAGGTAGGGACATTATGATGTGTTGAGGAAACCAGTGGGTGTTAGAATGATGGTGTTTTGATGGGAATATAATGAGTGTGAATGCTGCAATATAATGAGTAAGAGTGGAATAAATGTTGATTCAAAAAGAATACTTCAGGCTAATATATAGTGGAAGTATATTGTTACAATTAGAGAGATATTTACATGCTACATTAATGTACTTTCTTCGTAGGATGTGAGGGGAATTCTTTTTTGGTAGCTGTCTTTGGCAATGTTCTTCTTTCCCGTAATTGTACAAGAATGTTTGTGGGTGTATTTGGTCATGGTGAAGTATGCTTAGTAAGCACGGTTGTTAATTATGGTGGTAGGAGGAGTTGGTGGGAAGTAGAGTTAATGAAGTTGTGTCATGGGTGTTGTACTAAAGTGGGTTAAAGTGTTGTTAGAAGAATTGGTCATTTTGTTTAGCACCTTAGAAGGATCAGGGCAAACATGAGTGAGGACAAGGTATATATCTTCGTTATATTTACGCTGCTGATTTCAATAAAATATGGGCTCTGTTTGTGATGCAATGTCTTTGGACTGTTTTTAAAGAAAAGGGAAACTTGTGGCCTAGTGTTAATGCAATGGCGAATTGTTGTTGCAGCAGTGTTTGGTGTCGTATAGTAGAGGTTGTGAAAGCAGAGTACTTTATATGTAAGGTAAAGTGTTGTATATAGATACTTTGGTGGTATACAGATATGTGTGAGCAGGTGGAGTATGGTGTAAGTGTAAGGGATGTAATGAGTGAGGTTGGAAAGTGTGACATTTTTATTGAATGAAAAATGGAAAATGCTGACTGTTAAAAAAAATGTCTTTTCAGGAGCATTTTTATGAAGGTTAACAAAATACATGTCTGCATTCATGGGAGCTTTGTGTGTAACTTTTTGTAAAAGAAAATAAAAGCAGATAGAAAAGATTACGTGTTACTTGGTGTGTCTAATTTTCATATGTTGGCAGTACATACATACGAGCCAATATGATGCATTGCAGCCTGTGGCTGCTTATGTAGTCCTAGTTATTTTGCTTGCATTCTGGGACTTGTAGTTCCACATTTCACACTATAAAGCTTGCACTACAATTTCCAGATTGTAGAGAAAAAAACAAGGACTGGATAAGCACATACAGATTGGAATGGGTTATGTTAGCGACTATGCATGTACTGCAAAATATCATACTTCCACCTACCGAGTGCCACTTAGAAATCTTTTACACGTGTGTTGCATCTGCTTTTTCTTTCCTTTAGAAAAAAGATACACACAGCTGTGCTATAAATGCACATATGCAATTGTTTTACTTTCATGAATATGCTCCTGAAAAGAAAATTCTTTAAACACACAGCATTTTTTGTCTATTTAAATGCCACACTTTCCAATCTTGCAGTCCAGTCCTGTTTTTTTCTTTCCATTCTGGGACATGTAGTCTGAGTTTTGTAATGGGAGATGTGGAATTTCAAGTTATAGAATGCAAAGAAAAAAATGAAAATTTGATAGGCACCTACAGATTGGAATTGGTTAAGTTGGCATGTATGCATGTAGTGCCAACAAGTTAAACTTCCACACACCTAGTGCCACCTAAATATTTTATACATATTTTAGAAAAAAGTTATACACAGTGTTGGTATAAATGGACATATGCATTTTTAAACTTTCATCAAACTGATCCTAAAAAGACATTATTTTTAAACACACAGCATTGTAAGTATCTGCTGCTTGATGTGAGCAGGTGCTGAACGCTGCTATGCATGGCATTAACTACAATGGTTAAACAAGAGAATGTGCTTATGGAGAAGCTCATTACAGCGCAAGTAGCAGGAACCCTCTATAAATATATGTGTAAAAGAGTTGAAGAAAATACTTTAAAACATATAAACATACCTGTAGTATGTCCTGTTAGATGTGGGTGTTGTCGAATCTGCAAATAGTAATCTTGGAGAGTTTCACAGTAGTTTTGGATGCAGATGGCTGTGATTAGCATTAGATATGCACTCTGAGAGTTCAAGAGTATAATGGAAGTGTTGAACCGAGATGACAGGGTTACATGTAGAGTTTTTATATGTGGTTGGTGGTAGGCTGTGTGACTGTTTGAAAGCCACCAATGAGGGAGTGTTAAAAACATGAATATAGAAAGAGTGAAAGGGCCGCCCTGTGTTACGGTGTCCATGGTCACCGTGGTAGCCTGTGGACACTGAACGAGCCATTTAGGTCTTTTAAGGATGCCTGGCATGGAAAGGGGACGGCTGAGACCAGAGACAGTCGTGGATGTCCGCGGACATTAGAGGATCGGCCAATCAGGTTTCCTGGGTGTGGTGTAAAGCAAGTGAGGGAGCAGGACTTTTGTTTGGTGAGTGCACTGAAGATGGCTAGTGCTATGTCATTGAGGAATCAAAGTGTAGGAATTCTCTGAGAAGCATGGATACATTGGCTGAAGGTATATTCTGAGCACTGTGGCTTGTCTGAAAATCTTGGATTCAATGAATTACAAGTTTCATGGTATGGAGTTTTAGGAATGAAGTGGGCAAACTCCTCCAGTTTTGTGAGAATATGGTTCACTTGAAGCATCTGGACATTATTGTATTTCACTGTGGAGGCAACAGTTTGGTGTATGTTACCAAAATATAATTGCAGTTTGCAATGAAGCATTTGGAAAGTTATTATTTATCGAATAGTTCAGAGACAAATGTGGATGGGTTTGAATTTATTTTGTCCACAAATTGAGAAAGCAAGGTGCAATGTTGGACATCGTCATATACATGAGAAAACCCATCCATGCATGAATTTCATATGTAGATGACAATGTCCAATTTCAGAAATGTGCACACATCACAAATAATGTGTCTTTATGACTAGATATGCTTTTTACCTTCAGGTCTTTGTTTTCCCCTCGTTTCGAGACCACATTATTTTACATGATCAGAACAAGTTTTGAGATGAATGGATTACTCCTTAAATTAGTGATTAAAATACAAAGAGAAATTCCAGGAAGCAGCATTCTCCATATCACTCATGAAAAAGGTATAATCTAATGTTAATGGTCTGTACTTTGCAATTTATGACTTGTGTCTGACCTTTTTAACAATACAATTCTTAGGTGGAAGAGTGCACTTGTTGGATAGGGAGAACTTTCTTGTTATCCCTTTTAGATAGGCGGTGCACCACTGGACCTCTAAAGAGAGATTTCTGGTATAGGGAAAGGGTGTTCTTCCAATTAGGGACATCCTGTATGTGTGTTTTGTTTAACAATAGAGAGTGTGTTTTGCTTTCCTCTGTTTAACGCTTTCTCCAAACACTGTATCAGAATGGGAAACATTAATGGGAGACTTTGGAATTCTGTACGATAATGATCAGGTCGGAAGTGAGTGAAGTTTCATCAAAGCGACTTTCATTTACATTTTAGGTATTTGATGGGGATGATTGCTTGGTATAAGGGGGGCAGACACAACAAGTATAGTGTACATTATTCATAACATGGTTTTTAACATAATTAAAAGTTCCTTAAAGTCATTACTAAGTGTATCAAATTTTGAAGACAACATCATGATTTCCTTATGTACAGTTGGGGATGGGGCTTCTCTGTGTGAATCTTGGGATTCTCCATAATTAAATTGGGGTGGTGTTTCTTCATGTAATCTATGTACTATAAGAAAAAAGACATGATTATTTAAATGACGTCTCTACAAATTTCATTATTTGTTTATATTAAAAGATGTCTTGTTTTCCATTAGATATGTTATTATCACTCATTTCTTCTGTTGGAAAGTGTTCTTCCAACCACTGAAGTGCATTTGCCATTTCTGTTAAAATTAAAACATAGTAATATTTGCTAATATGAAATATCTGCATAATAAATAGTAATAATAAAGAAATACAGTGTACTTACTGTTTGGTAAGTGATTGTTTTTGAATAAGTGCTTGGTGTATGTGAGCATCTATAAAGAGTGGTATTCAAATGATAATATGAGGTGTACAGTTATGGTTAATACGTGGTGAATTCCATTATATTGTGTTATAAATAAAAAATAATTGTACATGTTCAAGTAATCATTTGTACAAAAAGGTATATTTGCATGCAGTAAATATAATTAATGCTGTTTTCTGTATATCTGTTGCTTGATGGGTAGAACACTTTCCATTGTCCCCTGTGCTTCTGGTCATACTACATTCTGTCAGTGATCTAACACACTGTCCACAGACTTTACAGCTGATACATTGGGGGCCTGTATAATATAGGGAACTTGTAGCAAATCAAGGGTGCACTGGTAAAAATCTATGAAATTCAGTGAAAACAACTTTGTTAAAGTGTTTTTATGGTTAAGTTGCACTAATTCAAACCTAGGAAATTCAGTGAAAAAACATTGTTAAAGGGATGTTATGGTTCTGTTGCACTAATAAAAACCTATAAAATGAATTGAAAAAGGTTTGTTAAAGGGACGTTATGGTAACAAGTAAAACTGAAAACTCCTTGAAATTCACGGGTTATGGAATGCTAAGCAACCATAACTTGCACCACCACCATGCACTGCTAAGACTAACACCTGTCATCACAAATATCCTTGATCGCATCACTAATTGAATCACATATTAAATTAGTTTGGACAAAAAGTCCCTACAAGAAGTTGTGTCTATAATGTTGGTAACAAGATGGCAGGGGTGAGGGAAACCTAATATGAACTACTTAATGTATTACAGAATGTACTCATCTAAACAAAATGTTATATTTGAGTGTTGTTGTTAATACATACATCTAATAATAGATACACATAGGGAATGGCTGCAGTATGCACCATGGAAGTACAATATTGGTAATTGTGGATAGTAAAATAATTAATATTATTTCATCAGAGTTTTGAGTAATGTTAAACATGGAATAAATAGCCAACAATTCAAGAATCACTACACACTTGTGTTAGTACACGCAATGCATATGAAGGCCTACAATGCCATCAGATTACAGGCACATACAGGAAAACTAAAGTTATGAAGAAAGAAACATGAGCACCAGAAAATGCCAATTACATTAAGGTTCAATTTCATGTATACAAATGGATAGTGTGTTTGAGACCTGCTTATTGCTCTGTGTATGTGCACCATGAGCTGAGACCAAACTCTAAAAAAAAAACTTTAAGACCATATAAGAAGGTTAGTGTTTAGAAATATAGCACCTTTGAATGTTCATAGTGTCACTGTCAGTGAACACAAACTTCTGGCCTCGATATGTCAGTGAACAAAAACAAGTGGCCTAGATATGTGATGTCATAAGTGATGTCATCAATGGAATTTGTGATGTCATCTCGGATGTCCTGCGTGTTAGTCTTGGCAGTACACAGTGGTGGTGTGAGTTATGGTTGCTTAGCTTACCATAACTGTCAAATTTCTGGGGGTTTGCAGTTTTACTTGTAAAAATAACGGCCCTTTAACAAAGTTTTTTCAATTCATTTTTTAGGTTTTTATTAGTGCAACCTAACCATAACATCCCTTTAACAAAGTATTTTTCATCCATTGAAACAACTTTGTTAAAGGGACGTTATGTTTCAGTTGCGCTAATAAAAACCTAAACAATTGGTTTAGTTGTACAAAGTTATCCAATTGGACATTTGTCGAAGGCTCGTGCAGCCAAGGTGTGATGCACTGAGTGCAAAGTTCTACTCTGTCACGGAAAACAGAGGATGTATTCCTATGGCACCACCTCCATGCAGCGCCACACCAAGTCCAACCACTGGGTGCTCTGAGGAAGGTGATACCTTTCTCCGGGAAAAGAAGACTGATGCCCTCTACCTCATCTTCTTCAACTGCTCCTTTTACTACAAAGAATACCCTTGGGGCAGAGGATCCCAGTGGCAGCCTCAAAGGCCATACAGAATGCTGTTGACACTTAACTTTCGACGGTCAAAGTGCTATGTTTGTACTGTGAAGGAGCAGGAGCATGCAACACCTTCATCTATGTGGTTGGTGTCCCTTCACTCCCTCCCCCATTTCCCTCCCCCACCTTACTTTGCCTCTCCTGCAATAAATCAAAAATCCAAAACCCAAAAAAAACATAAAGAAATGGTACCTTATGAAGCCACCTTTCTCAGTTAAAAAATTGAATTAGGAAAACAATTCTAAGGACTCTTTGTAGGCTGCATAGTCCACAGGCAGCACGGTAGCCCGTGGACACCTATCAAAGTCAAGGCGTGGGGTGGGGGCATGAAAATCATTTAAATAGTTTTTCACACATAAATGGTGGCTCTAAAAAGATTGTTTTTCTTTTTGACTTTTAAACATTGTTTTGATCAATTTCTTTAACATACTAAGCTAACAGTGGTTCTACACAACGTAATTATTATGTGTTCACAAAAACTCCATAAATGCATTTTGAATGTTTTCCAGAAAATTCTTATTGCCCACATCAGTTAGATGCACTCCATCTCTCCGAAAAATGGTGACAATATCATATGTCATCAGATGTAACACAAACATTGTACAAAAAAGCACACACAGCATTTTTCACATTGCTTTTTCCATCTGTGGTTAAAATAAATTGGAACACATACACAGTTGTCTCTGAGAAATATGAGAACATATCATTTTGGAATTTGGAAAGATTTCCATCAACTTTCCAAATGTCTCCTTCATTGAAACCAGCCATGAAATTCCAGTAACCTACCCTAACTTGCTCAATCCATAATGAAGAACAATGTTTTTCGAATGTTTTACGTGCACAATATTCTCACAAAAAGGGAGCACTTCATCACTCGTACTCCATACCAAGACACTTCAAATTCTTGGAATCCAATATTTTTCACCAAATCCACAGTGCTCAAAATAGACCTTCAGTCAATGGCTCTAAGAGACCCCCAAAATCCATACACTCTGCCTCCTCAAAGACATAGACATAGCCATGTGCAGTGTTCCGAAACCTCCTGCAAACAAAACTCCTGCTACCCTCTCTTCCTATACACCACACCCAGGAAACTTGATTGGCTGATCCCCCCAATGTCTGTGGAAACCAGTGATGGTCCACCGTCTCTGTAGTCCCCTTTCCATGCCAGGCACCCTCAAAGACCTGGAGGAGCATATGCCATTTTGGGACTACCATGGTGTCATCCAGATAATCCAATTGAAGGGTTGGGGAGGTTTACACTTAATTTAAACAATGTATTGTACAATGGTGGCTCTTAAAAGAACTGTTTTGTTGTTTCTTTCGGTTTATTTTTTTATTTTATTTTCTGATTTGTATTTCCTAGAACTACATACAAATGTTTTCATATGCACTGTACATCTTTTTCACATACACTTTCTCAGTGCATTTTGAATATTTACAAGAAACACCTGATTCCCAAAACAAGTAGCATTTACTCCATCACTCCAAAAATAGTTTGCACCATCCAACATGATCTTTTCATTTTCAAAAGATGCACATGCACCTTTAATTACAACGTGCCTGCACATATGAGCATCTCCATACTTCCCTTGGATGTATTTGTGAAAAAACTATGCTTCCTCATGGAAATAGTTGCATTAAGCCTTGGAAACATATCCTTAATGCAACCTACAAATATAGTGGAGTAACGTAGGGCAAACTATTTCCTCCACAATTAACAACAATAATACCTGGTCATTGAAAGTGAGCCATACTCTTAGAAAATTATATAAAACTCACCCAGTTTAGCCCAGACACTGTATATCACCAAACCTCTAGTTCCTCCAAACCAACAGTACCAGAGATGCCACACATTCCAGAGTACCTTTTCAAATGAATCATCTGACAATCTCCCAACATCCACACAGTGAGCTTTTACCTAGCAATGGCCACATCTATCTTCCCTACACACAACACTCAAAACACCTACTATCCTCTCTTCCTGTAAACCATAATGAAAATACCTCATTGGCTAATCCCCACAGTCCCCTTTCCATGCCAGGTATCCTTAAAAGATCTGGATGTGGCATATGCCATTCCTGGACTACTGTGTATGGGGGGAATTTAAACTCTATTTCAGTCATTTATTCTTTAGCAGTGTCTCTGAAAAGAATCTATGTTTATTTGTGTTTCTTAGTGTTTGTAAAACAAACACCTTTTTTCTTTTGTTTTCTTTTATGTACAATAGTACTATACACTCTACAATTTTCTTACATACACTTTTCCAATGCATTCCTAACATTGTAAAGAAATATTGCATTTCCAACATCTGTAAAATTAACTCTATATTCAAGAAAAACATTCAAACCATCAGACCTTATATTGCTCAAACTATGACATTCATGCATCATGTTCAAAAAGCAGATACAGCTTTATTGACAAGCTACCTCAATTCTTCCATTAATGTTTGGACATCTCCATGTTTGCCTCAGATTCACTTAAAAAAAGAATCATCTTTGCAGCAGGAAGCAGTTCCATTAGGCTTTTCAAGAAATCCTCCAGGGCAATCTGCAAATACATTGGAGTCACATACCCCAAACTGTACCCTCACAATGCACAATGATAATGTCAGGACATTTAAAGTGAACTATACCATGACAGCATGAGATAAAGCTTACCCATTTTAAGCCGCAAACTGCATGCCACAAAACGTCCACTTCTGCCAATCCAATAATTCCTGAGGTGCCATGATTTTCAGCATACACCTTCAATGACTGAATTGAAGAATCTCCCAAAATCCACACACTCTGTTTCCTCAAAGCCATAGCCATCTTCACTACACACAAGAAATCAAAACACCTACTACCCTCTCTTCCTATAAACCACAACCAAAAAACTTAATTGGCTAATCTCCACTGTCCCCTTTCCATGTCAGGCATCCTTGAAAGACACGGATGAGGCATGTGCCATCTGCAGGCTACCGCGGTATGCACAGACCTAATAGCACAGGGGCAGCCCTTCTACCCTTTCCCTTTCATGTTCTCAACACTCCCTCACTGGCTGCTTTCAAAGAATCACACATCCATCCACCAATCACATCCAACAACTCTATAGCTAACCTTGTCATCTCAGTTAAACACTTCAGATCTGCACTTGAACTCTGACAGTACATATCTCCTGGTAATCACAGCCACCTGCAAGATAAACTGATGTGAAACATTTATATTTCCAGATTCAATGTCTGCATCTACCAATACACAGTACAGGTATGCTGACATTTTTTGCAACTATTTTACAAATATCTAGATAGTGGTTTCATACTACTTACCCTATAATAAGCTTCTCAATAAGCATATTCTGTTTTTTAACCACTCCAGCAAAATCCATCCATTGCAACATTCAACACCTGCTTACATGAAGCAGCACATACTTACAATGCTGTGCATTTAATAATGTTTCTTTTCAGGAGCAATTTGATTAAAGTTAAACAATTCATATGTCCATTAATAGCACTGCTGTATGTAACCTTTTTATAACAGAAAAAAATAGCAGATTCAAAACATGTTTCTAAGTCGCACTACGTGTATGCAAGTTTAATATGTTGGTAGTACATGCTTACCTGCCAACATGACCCATTCAACAAACTATAGGTACTTAACACGTCTTAATTTCTTCTTTGCATTCTATGGTTTGTATTGCTACTTCTCCCATTATACAACTCAGGTGACAAGTCCCACAATTCAAAGAAAAACAACAACGCTGGAATAGAATATTGAGAAGTGTGACATTTATCTTTAATGGAAAATATAAAATTCTGTGTGTTTTTAAAAAGATTTGCTTTCTTGGAGCATTTTCATGAACGTTATAAAATGCATATGTGCATTCATAGCAGCACTGTGTCTAACCTTGTCCTAAAAGAAAGAAAAACACATGCAAAACATTGCTACACAATTATTAAGTGCCACTTTGCTTGTGGAAGTATGATATGTTGGAAGTACATGCATACTTGCTAACATAACCCATTCCAATTGGCAGGTGCTTATACAGTCCTGATTTCTTCTGTGCAACCTGGAACTTGTTGTTCAAGTTTTAAAATGGGAAAAGTGGAACTACAAGTCACACAAGGGCAACAAAAAAATGAGGACTACATAACCACCTACAGAATGGAATAGATTTTGTGGGCAAGTATGCAAATTACAAAAAGTACTTGTAAACATGTGCAATGTCAATATAGATACCATTTTAAAATTCTGTGTATGTCAATGGATGCACACAAGCAGCACAGAATCACATTTCAATGAAGAGGCTTATAAACAAGAACAAAACAACACAATTGCCATAGTCAGTGATGACTAAGGGAATGAAATGTTAGGAGATACCATTATGGCAAAGGAAACGCTTATAGAAAAAACGTCCCAAACAAACCTGCAACCAAATGTTCCTTTCGTCCAAACAAACTATCCAGTGTACAAATGGACATGCAGCTCAATGTGCAATGTATGGCAACAATCCTTTAAATGTATACGACAATTCCTCAATCATAATAGCAAACTAAAGACCAAAGTAGAATAAAAACTTTACAAACCATAGACTCCTGTCGTGTGCGCAGCCACACTGGTCTGAAATGACATTCATTAGCCTGCATTTTGGGAACTGCTTCCAAAAGCACCTTTCACCACATCAAAACGGAAGCAACACACCATTCCCCTATACGTAATCTTGCACATAGACTATACTATGCAAAAACTCCTGCTCTAGAAATAAAATACAGAATTTAAATATTCTCCTACATGGAACAGACAAAGTAATCCTTCAAAAAATAGAGCACATCCAAAGTAAGTTCTGTGGAACTGAATTTGACTTAGACAATTCAGTAACTTCAGAAAACATTACTGAAAACCTCACACACACCAACCTCCTAACAAACAGATGGAAACAAGAAATAGTTAAGTTTCAAAACACATCTGCTGAAATACCAGACCAAGTTTGTGTCTGTTGTCGGGGCAACCTTTTATAAAAAGAGCACAAAAATAGTAGATACGGCTTACAAAATACAGGACAATGAAGAATCACAATGGTTCCAAATAGCTGTATATCTAACATCAGAAAAGAAATACAAAATAACTGACCCCTCAATACTCTGTACCCACTGCAACACAAACTTGACAATAAACAAATGTCATCACATGCTATGACTTATAATTTAGAAATATGCCCACTTCCAAAGGCTTTCCTACAACTTAACGTGTATGAGGTTGTTGAATCCAAACAGTACACCCATTTCAAGCTATAATACTCCTTCCACCAAAAACAGACACATTACCTCCATCTGAGTTACTAAAGGTCATTGGTGGCAAAGAAGTATATTTGCCAATAAAACTTAAAGAAAATGTTGAAACTCTATGAGAACAACGACCAATAGAACAATCTTTGATTGTACTAGTTAATGGTGTAACAAATGAAAATAAATGTGGCAACAACTAGATGGCTTGAACAAAGTTAGACAAGCCCTACAATAACTAAAAGAAAAGAATGAGCCTCATTACGAGTTTGGAGCTAGCCATGCCCTTAAAAACTCTACTTGGCTACTACTTGGCTCTACTTGGCTCTACTTGGCTACCTCCAAACTCGGGTCCGGGATCTGCAAAAGGGGATTTACTGGCCCATTCCGACCTTGGAGTGCCTGGTAATTCCCATTTGCAGGACCCGGTACGTCCCCATTCCCATTTGAGCGCCCATAGGGCTCAATGAGAATGGGGAGGATGGTAGCAGCGGTACCATTAATAACCGTACCGCTGCTACCATCCTAGTCTGCTCGCTGGTGGCGCTCTGCACACCTGGTCTGACCAGGCGTGCAGAGCGGCACCCGCGAACAAACTCGGAATGTTGCTGGCAAGGTAGCAACAGCACCGATAGCACTAACGGCATCATTGTTGCCTTACCACAACACTCCCAATGAGGCCTAATGAATACTACACAGATATATAGATAGAGGAAAAGCTAACAGAAACACCAAATGGGCATTTTGAACATGTAGATTCTGTTACTGCAGCAAATATTTTAGACCAGTATGCAATCCACCCACTACACTCCAATGACACCATAGAAAGAAACATTAGAAACATATTAAATGCATCAAGCCAACGGGTCCCCAATGAGTTTATGGGAAAAAAGTGTAGAAGCACATTCTTCTTTTCCTCTAATTTTTCCAACAGGAAAAAGAGGAAGATAAGATGAAAGGTCCGCACAAATCAGTGTATCAGAATATCGTTCTTTACAAATGTATTCTGAAGATCCCAGATTCAGACAAATGAGCCTCATTACGAGTTTGGTGGTATCCCGGCAGTAATACCACTGGGATACTACTAGGGATATTGGCATTACTGCCAAACCCCCCAGTGCTATTAGCGCCAGATCACAGGTTTGGCAGAACAGTAATTCCCCATTAGGCCCATTCGGGAATTCACCATCTCCCATTGGATATGCTCTATTTCTTTGAGTAGTTGTTTGGCTGTACCATGTAGAAGATTGTTATTTAAATTGGCTAGTGCTAAAGAAGGACTTTTGGCATAGTACAATTTATGGACCAGATTTCTAATAGTTGAATCATGTGTTGATATCATTTTGATATGATGGAATGTGCTTTTGCAAATTGGTCCACAAATGCAGGCTAATGAATGTCCTTGTAGTCCTGTGTATTTGCGCACTGGACAGGAGTCCATATTTTGTAGTAGTTTCATTTTGAATTTGTCTTTGCCTTTCACATACTGATTGAGGAACTGGCATAAAGATTTGAAAGATTGTTTGGCAATGTTACACATTGATGTGCAAGGCCATTTGTAGACTGGACGTATTGGTTCAGTGGAATTGAGAGTTGATACTGAGTTTTCTGGGGATATTTTGTGAGCAACATTTCTTGTACCATAATGGTATTATTAAGTTTTTCATACCCTTGTGCACTGCTATGTATGACAAATTGGTTTATTTGCTAATGTGTGTATGCTTCTTCATTGAAATATGGTTCTGTGCTCATAGTGTGACTCCATTCACCTCCACAGATATTTGTGAAGATATCTTTTTGTTGATTTTCCGTTCATTACGAAGTCTTTTTTGTAGTTCAGTAGTTAGTTTTGTTAGTGGTTTCATTCTGTTTAAAACTAAAGAACTAAAATAAATAATTTCCTTTTGAGAAGGATTGCACTGTCTATGAGAGCTTCTAGGATTAATTTTCTATGGTAGGTTTTAAGGGTTGTGTGGGATTTCTCTCCTGTTTTAATGAGGTTCTGAAGGACTCTGTGGCGGAAAAGTTCTTGTAAAATATTTTTTTTGCTATGCTTACTTGTCACTACATCAATATTTATAGGTGCATTGTTAGCACTAGTGTTAGCTGCAGTGATGTTAATCACTTTTTGTTTCGTTTTACATTTTGAAAGAGGAGGCAAAGTTTCTGTGCTGGAAGCTTGTTTTGTTTAGCTGAATGACTGTATTAGCTGTTTAGTTTGAACTTTTCGTACACATTCTGCTAGAGGTGGATGCTTATTTTGGAGAGTTTTAGTCGGATTTCCTTTACATTTGTGTTGCTTTCTACAGAGTTGCTTTTTGGTAGGCATTTTTTGGGGTCTGTTGGAGAAAAAAGGAAGTGTAGGTTGGGATCTTGTGCAATGTATGAGTGCTTTGTGCATGAGTGTTTGAGTACAATCGTAAGGATGTATGTAGATGTGTGTGTTTGTGCAATGGGCTGCTACATCAGGTTGGGAAGGTTATTCTTGTATTTGTGTGTTACTATACTGGTGTTCAGATTACAATACAAAATATGGAACTGGTGAGGGAAAGCACTAATACTGAATCTAATGTTGCAGGGTTAGTACAATTGTTTGTTCTAGAATACTAGAATTCTACAGTGTTTGAGTAACAGTTAGATCATTATGGCAGAATTGCACTTACTTTATTGGATGGAAAGAGTAGGTTTCTTAAGAGTTCTCCTTCGTACTTCAGACGCTGCTGATTTGCAGGGGAGTGGTCTTCACTGCAATTGTGAAAGAAAGAAGTTAGTAAATATGTGTGCTAATAGCACTGTTGTTAATGTAGACATGCATTTCTTTGTTTCTGCAGTAGTAGTGTTTTCTGATAACTGTGCAAAGCATGTAGATGCACTTTCCCTTGCCTATGTGCATTCTGTATATTTCATTTAGAATCTGTCAGTTGAATGTGCTTTAGAAAAGAGTGCAATAGTAAGCACACAGAGCACATAATAATTTGGTATTCATATAGCCACATGTGGTGGTATTGGATGTTAGGGGATAGAAGAAATAATTGTATGCTTTGTTTGCTATTTTTACAGGGTAAATGGCAGGAAGTATACGGAAATGTATGCAATGTATGCATTTGTGAAGGTGTGGGAAATAAAGCAGAAGGATTTGATGGGGTCCGCAGCTTATTACTCAGTAGGTCATTACCAAATTACTGGGTGATTCTGTGGTGCTTGGAGATGGGAGAGTCTGAAATAAAGTAAGGTTTGCAAGGAAGGATCTGGTGCTTGTGTTGCAGACTGAAGGGAAGGGGGAGATGTTGTATGTGTTGCTTTACAACACTGTACATAGTTGTAGGTGATGTGATAGACATGAATGCACCTGTGCATAGTTGAATGCTGTTGTATATTCTAGAACGGAATGGGCAACCAGCTGGAATGAGAGAGCTGTCTAGATTGGAAGGACAGTTGTAGAGGCAGTGGTGTTGTTTCAGCTGGGAGCCTTTCAAATGATATTAGCTATCTGTGTGCATAAATAAAGATACATGTACTCATCCTGAGTGTGTGTCATTTTAGAACACACTAGGAAGCCTTTTTCCATAATTATACTGTTATTTCTCCCATCTTTTAACATGAAATGGCACTTTATTAGATAGCTGTGTGTGTTGTGTCTGATTACTATTATAATCATTTGTAAAGGAAATGGAAATGATAGAATGTATGTTAAATATGCAGAATGTATAGGAAGGAAATTGTATGGACATCTTATGCACTATTAAGTGCTATTTTGGTTGAAATTTGGATAAGTAGGTGGCAGTGGTTACACAAATGATAGAATGAATGAAGAAAATAACAGTTTGCACATTGCAGTTAATAATATTGGTAAATAAACATTTGGAGAGCAAACAACTTTGCAAGTGACACTTCATCATAGCAGATGGGAGAAATGACAGTAAGCTTGTTTTACAGATTATACAGGGTAAGTGGCAGTTACTCTGTTTATATGCATTCATACATGTCAACTCTCCCGATTTAGGCGGGAGACTTCAGATTTTTCGGTGGAAAATATATTTATTTTTCACATTCTCCCGCCTAAAATTACTGTAGCCCCAATGCATTTCTATGGGGAAATGTAGATCTCCCAATTTCCCTGTGGAAATCTGCCTGCCAGGTGGCTCTGAATGTTGACATGTATGTCCATGTATACAAGAAAAGTACATGTACCATGCAGAAAATATTCATACCTGTGGTTTGTGTTCATGCATGTGGATGTGCATGAACCTGCAAGAAGAAATGTTGGAGCATTTACTTGTAGTTGCTCTAGGTGCTTTGCAGTAACAGCGCAATTGCACTCAAAGGGATCAACAGTACATCTAAAGTGCTGAATTGTGATAATGGAGTTAGATGTAGTGTTCTTGGATGTGTTTGATGGATGGTTGTGTGACTGCTTAACAGTAGCCAATGAGGGAATGGTGCAGAGAGTGAAGTGAAAAGGGTAGAAGGGCTGTCCCAGTGTTATGAGCTGCGCGGACACCCTGGCTGTTCACGGACAGGGTGTGCCACATGCGGGGCTTCTCAACATATCTGGCATGGAAATAGGATTGTGGGGATTAGCCAATCAGGTGTTGGGGTTCTGCTTTGTATTGAGAGAAGCTGTATGTAGTGAAGATGGCAGAGGTGGAGAAAGTCAGGGTGTTGGTGCTTGGAGATATGTTTGTGAATGGTTGGAGCAGTATGCTAAATGGCAGAATGTGGCTAACAATTTTTATGTAAAAGGAGTGGAGGTTGTGTGGAGCACTGTTCCTGGTTTCAATTTGCAGGCAATGCTAGAAGTTTTTGAAGATATGGCTAGGGTTAATAGTCCACATGTGGTTGTTCTGCACTGTGGTGCTTTGCATTTTGGTTATGTCAGAGACCCTACTTTGTTAAAAGATCTAGAAAACCTGGTTCAGGCAGTAATGAAACTACTTCCAAATGCCAAGGTATTTTTTTCTAGGGCAATATGGGACAATAGTTCTATTTTTTGGTGTTTAATCAACCGAGGCATGTTTGCTTTTATGCCTAGAGCTGGCATGTTCTTTTGCAACAATTACAACATTGACTCTGGCAATGTTGATTACTTTAAAGAAGAGTTGATTACTTTAAAGAAGATGGCATGTCTTTATCTTTTATGGGAAATGTCATGCTGTTTTGGAAAATAAGGGTTGGTTTGGTGAAGCTAATGTGAAGATTTTTGGAGGAAAATAAGAAAGGAAAATACAAAATAAAAGGTGTTTCTGAAGCATCTGCAAAAAAACAAAAAAGTGGGAATTGGGGCACACTGTTTACATTTTGATTACCCACGCTCAGATTTTACGATTTTTCCGCGGAAACCGCGGTTGTCCGCAGACAGCACGTATTACATTCAGTATTTTTGAGGTAGAGAGGCATGCAAATGAGACTTACAAAAGCAAGAGATTGGTCAATAGGTTTTACTGGGTGTGATGTGTGAGCAGAGACTTTGTCAGAAAGTCTTTTCCCTGAGAAGAGAGCAGATAGCTATGGCTGTGTTTTTCAGAAAGTAGATTGTCTGGATTTTGGGATATTCATGGATAAATTGGTTGGAGATGCATGCCGATCGCTTTGGAGTGGCTGTACATCTTGGATTCCCACATGATGAAGTGCACGGGCATGGAGTGCGTGATATGAAGTGGCTGGATTTGGTTCCTCTTTGCGCTACTTTGGTGACACAGTGTCATCCAGATATTATTATTATTCATTGTGGAGAGAACAGTTTAGGACATGTGTCTGGAATATCTTTGCAATTTGCAATGAAAAAAGGACTTGGGAAAGGCATGGACATGTATCCAAACTCCAGAGTAATTTGTTCCTGTTTTGCACAGAGAATAATGTGGCTGCACTCTTCTTCATTTGGTCCACAAATAAAGAAAGCAAGGCGCAATATCAACAAGGCTGTCTGTGCCTTTTTGAGAGATGTTGGTATGTCTTCTTTTCACAATGAAAACATTATGTTTCGTAGTACACACATTTTCTGCAGAAATGGAGTACATCTTACTTCAGCTGGCAATCAGCTTTTTCTGTGGAATATACAAAATGCATTGCAAACTTTTTTGGAATTACAACAATCCAGTTTGCAGTAGGTGTTGACCATTTGAAGTTTTTGAAACACAAAAGCGCTCTTTTCAGAGCCACCACTTTCTACCAGAGAAAAGTGCAATGGTTCTGACAGGGTAGCACCACAAAAATGTAGAGGTCAGCGGACAGTCCGCGGACTTCTAAACATGCACCGGGCCCTGCAGCATTTCATTGACACTTCTATTTTTGAACTGTGAAAGGCGGCTCTGAAAAGAGCCTTTTCTTTTTTTTTTTTTTTTGGTTTATATATTTGTTGGTTTTTAAAACACGACACACAAAGAAAGGAAGGGAAAGGAGGGTAAGGAAGGGACACCAACCCCAGGGAATAGAAAGGGCAGATGGAGAGAAGTAGATGTAGGGTGGGCCTTATTCTGGTAGGTAGCAGTCCTTCTCATGCTCCATGACCACAGTCTCGAAAGCACTTCGAAGGTCCCCCCCCCTGCATCACTGTACATGCACAATACTGTGACCTTCAAAAGGTAAGGATTACAGTACCACGTATGGCCCAGGAGGGATGTGCTGCCCCACAGGACTGTTTCTTGTGGTGGCAGGAGCGGAAACGGAGAATGCTGCAGGGGAACTCAACGTTCTACGTTTATCGGGTTCCATGCCTTAAAATTGTGGCAAAAATGGCTGTGTTTACAAAATATTGTGGTAAAAAGACCATGGTTTTGCCACCACAATAATTTAAAGGATGTGGGGGACACCCCCGCAACTCTCGGACCCATTATACCATTTAATGGGAGCGGGGGACACTCCTGCAAACCCTGCTCCCCTTAAATGGTATAATGGCGTACACCTTTACCTGGTCAAACCACAGCATTTTTGCTGCAATTATTTTCTTTTACCGGCAACATTTTTGCTGCAATTTTATTACCTGATACCGTTTATCACATGGTACAACCTTACAAATAGCCCCACTGTGGAACGACTTTAGGTGTTGCTTCATTGAGGTTGTACCATAGCTGTACAAACCCGGTTTCCCATGACTCAGCACCACCTTGTACTGATTGCAGATCACCTTGTTTGCACGTGCTTTTGTACTCCATCAAGAGTGGTAAATAATCCCCACACCTAAGAATCATGGTGAGCACTAGTAGTAGGGACTTCCACTACCTCATCCTCTTCATCCTCTTCATCCCTCTCCTCTGTATCCTCACACCTGTTCCCCTCTGCAGGGCCTTCGGTAGGTGTTGGTGGTGGAGGGGGTGGTGTTGAGACAGCAGTAGCACCAGCAGCAGCCATGGATGCCATCAGGACAACGGTTTTAAAGAGCAAGTGAAATCCAATGCAACAAGGAGCAGCCTATGTCCTGGAAGCCCAAAAACAGAATAAGGAGCAGTTCTGGGGTGTGGCCTTTTATAGGGGTGCTGGGGCGCGCTTCACAGGCACCAGCGCTGTCTGCGAACACTTTGAATACCAATAAAGGGCTCAAAAAGTTCCAAAAAAGAATGCAGATCGCCAGGGACATGGTCTGGGACATGTGCAAGGATGAACTTTCGCAGGAAAATACCTTGGATTGATCAAAAAAGCACTTTTTATATGTTCGGGGTCCCGGACTGTATTCACGAACAAGGACCCACGCTCAGTGTGGGTGCGGTCACATGACGACGTTGTGGACATGCTTGCGAATGGGACGGCTGTCCGTAGGACACCAAATGCATGGGGTCAGGCCTATGCATGCCTGCGGCTGTTCTACGAACATTTTTCCAATCCCCAAACTAATTAAAAGTGTGACACACGTGCGGCGGACAGTTTCAGACAGGCACGATGTTCGTACGGGACAAGGGTGTGATACGCATGCGCACGGGTGTTCTACAGACAGTGTTCAGGTCCTTGAACAAAATAAATGTACCTCACAACTTTGCGGACAGGCAGATAGGCTTTATGTTCTACGGACATATTAATTCTGTTTACGGACAATGCAAACAGGGGGAATGTTCTTAGGACACTTTAATTTGCATAGTTACAAACGTACGGACGTCTTTAGTGTTCTGTGGACACCCCCATTTTGACTACGGACAGCTCGAACAGGTACAGTGTCCTTAGGATACCCCCAGAACAGACGAACATCTTGTGTGTCCTAAGGAAACCTGCATCTTGATTGAGGACAGTGTGAACAGGTATAGTGTCCTTAGGACACCGCCATTTTGGTTAATTGCGGACAGGTGGATATCTTGTGTGTCCTAAGGACACCTCCATTTTGATTGCATTTTGATTGCGAAGAGTACGAACATTATAGTGTCCTTAGGACAGTCCCATTTTGGCTAATTACAGACATCCCGGACACCCGCGCTGTCCGCAGACACCCTAACTGTCTTTTTTTAAACTAAGACACAGAGGAATATGCTAACAACACACTTAGGGGCCGATTCATGGAACAAACGTGCGCCGAAAATCCATGCGCAAGCAGGCGCAAGCGCGAGAAACAGGCGCACGCGCACACGTGCGATTCATGGAAGTCCCTGTGCGTGTTTTCCTCGGGATGTGCGCCAAACCCGTGCATGGCGCACACGTCACTGAAACATCCCGAACGGCGTGCGCGAAGCGCACAGTGAAAGCGCACAACCTCGGCGCACACACCAAAAAGGGGGCGGAACACAGGGCGTAACGCGCGGAATGGGGAACAACGCGCGAAAATAAGGGCGTAACTGGGATGTACTGCTGGGAAGCAGACGGAACGCCCACACGCACACGAACCACACGTATTCATGGAATCGAATAAGGCAAAGCCGCGCACGGCCAAAAACACGCACAGGCCTAAACACGTCCGCCACACGAAGGCAGGCGGTTGCATCCCTGCGCATCACAAAAGCGCCAATATACAGCAATGATGAATGTCCCATACTGCTATTGTGCCTGGGGTTCGCGTGAAATTTTTGCAGGCCTGGTGGAGCGGGCTACGTGTATTACGGGGGTTTGCGTGAAGTTTTTCACGTGATCGGGCCTGGGGGAGCGGGCTACGTGTATTACGGGGGTTCGCATGAAGTTTTTCACGCGATCGGGCCTGGGGGAGCGGGCTACGTGTATTACGGGGGTTCGCGTGAAGTTTTTCACGCGATCGGGCCTGGGGGAGCGGGCTACGTGTATTACAGGGGTTCGCGTGAAGTTTTTCACGCGATCGGGCCTGGGGGAGCGGGCTACGTGTATTACAGGGGTTCGCGTGAAGTTTTTCACGCGATTGGGCCTGGGGGAACGGGCTACCACTCACCGTCTGCCTTGCGTGTAGAAGAACGCGTAGCCAACACCCGCTGTGAAGTAATAGCGTGTGAACCCCAACGGCTGGAAAACACACGCACCACACCCCACGAAAAGCACGTACAGAGCAATGTAAAGGCACGTGGGATCTACAAGCCCTGCCAGGGAAACACCCGTGCACGAAACGTCACAGACGCGCTTACGCACTAAGGGCCTTTGGTCCAATGAAATCGCATATGCGTGCTGCCGCGCTTATGCGCTAAGGGCCTTTGGTCCAATGAAATTGCGTATGCGTGCTGACGCGCTTATGCGCTAAGGGCCTTTCCTCGATTTACACGCAGACGTGCAAGATTTTCACGTGCCAAATCACTCCGTATCAAGCTGGCCACGCGTACGCACACGGAAGATCACGCTCCTGCCCAAAAGGCCGAATTACTGCCTCCCAGAGCCCCGAGCAGCCTCCCACGAGCCATTTGCTGCTGCCTGCCTGCCTGCCTGCCTACTGCCACCGTGCCCTGCCATTTGGTGCTTCCACATCAGCCATCTGCAGGGGTCCATTTGCTGTGTCCACCCCTGCTGGAACAGAAGACTCCCGACTGGGATACCATCGCTCCACAGCCCAGCCCCAGGACCCAGTTGCCCACCCACTCCTGCCTCTGGGGTTGCCATGTCGGGCACTGCAACATCTGGCACCACTGGCAACCCCCGGCCAGAGAGGCAGAGGGACACCAGCTTCACTGCCACCAAAGTTGGTGTCCTGGTGGAGCAAGTCCTGGGGCAGTATGATGCCCTCTTCGGAAGTAAGCACGCCAACAAGGAAGGACGGACTCGGACCTGGACGGACATCGTGACTGCCATCAACGCAGAGGGGGTGGCAGTCCGCGACTAGCAACATGTCAAGAAGCGCTGGAATGACTGCAGGTCCAGGACCCTCTTGAAGGACCGGCGCCTCGTGGAGGGGGGCCGGGGCCGCATGAGTACCATCCAGATGAGGGTCCTGGAACGCGTAGGCCCAGCGCTCCACGCCCAGATCCTTGAGAGGCAGACCCATCTGGAGTTGAGCGGTAAGTGGCCAAGCATTGCTGTGTGAGACAGGGCATGTCGCAGTGTGCTGGTTGTCTGATACTTGCCTGTATGTGTGACATAGGCCATGTATGCATGTGTGTGTGCAGGGACGTCATGCATGTGAGACCAGTAATGTGTGAACCACACGGTTGGTGCATGTGTTCAAATGCAACATGGGTTGCCCTATGCGGAATGGCCACATGAAAGCATGCCAGTCTCTGTTCCTGGACATGGGTGGGGGTGAGGGATGGGTGCTGATGCCATGTACATGTATGCTGTCCATGTCTGTGTGTCTGACCTGCGTGTCTGTGACTTGTGAATGCCAGGGATGCATGACACATGTCTGTCGCAATGTTCAGGTTCACTGATGCAGCCTAGTCATCCTTGTATCCACTGTGTCTGTGGTGTACGAGGCCAGATGAATGAAACTAGGGTGAAGTGTGTGCATGTGATAGGCATGGCCCATGATGCATGTGAGTTCCAAAACAACATTGTATGTTTCAAGAATCCCTTGGACATGTATGCTAATGTCCATAGCATGCGCCATGCCTGTTACCGCATGTGTTTTACCTGCACTGACCCATGTGTTGTGGATGGACATGATGGAAGTGATCTTTGACAGTGCCACTCATCTGCTATTGCTTCCTGTCTTGGGGACCATTGTACAGTACCCTGATGCTTGTGTTCTATGTCTCCCTCTACACAGCGCCACGTGAAGAAGAGGGCGGAGACGGCGCTGTGGAGCAAAGCGGCGGGGATGCCCCCACGGCTGCAGCGGAAGGGGTGGGTGAGCCCCCACAGGGGCTTGCAACGGCGGAAGACGGGGTGGAGCCATCCAGGTTGGTGGTTTCCACAGAGGAGGAGGAGGCCGCTACTGAGGCGCACATGGGGCTTGTTGGGGGCATCCCTGCTGGTGAAAGTGTTGCAGTCCAGGGGCAGGGGCAGGAGGCAGCACAGGTCGTCATGGAGGGGCCTGTGCATGTCACTGTCCCTGACACAGTGACTGCACCACCATGCACCAGCAGGGATGCCCCATCCCAGGCCCGTCCGCAGGTATGGGGGATGTCCATGTCATCTGACTCCCCTCCACCTGCGGACGAGGGGACCCCTGGCCGTATGGAGAAGGTCCTGATTGGTGTCTCGTTGCGCACAGGTGCAATTCGTGATGAGGTGCGTGCTTCCCGGGAGGAGCATGCACGTCATCACGGAGAGCACCGTGCCGACGTGGCCCAGTTGGGATCGGCCATGGTCGGGGGTTTCCCACATGTGTCGGCCAATCTGGCGACCCTCTCCTCCTCTGTGGAGACTATGCACCAGTCGTTCTCCATGCCGTCTTCCGGCCCAGATGCCACCAGGGCCCTCTGTGGACCTTCCCCGACCAATGCAGCCAGCTCGGTGGGGATCCCATCCCTGCCACAGTCGGGAGTCGGAGGTCCAGCAGAGGTGGACACACCAGCAACTGGACCCCAGCAGATGGAGGATGTGACGGCATCATCGGGCAGGGCACGTGCACGACGGCGTCGGTGGATTCCATCAGCCTGGATGCCATCATGCTGGCACAGGCAGTTGCGTCGGAGGCAGCGGCAGGATCAAGGTGGGAAGCATCATGGCTCGGGGCCATCAACATCAGGGGTGCAGGCATCGGCCGGAGGGCAGGAGAACCCTGGAATGGGAGTGTCTTCCGTGTGGGAGCGGTTGGGCCAGCAGATAGGTGCGGAGCGGCAGCGGGCAGAGGAGGAACGGCTCACAATGGTCAGGGCAGAGAACTCCATGCGGAGGGCGCTGAGGCGGGCTGAGTGCCACGAGGGTCTTCGCAGGGAGTTGGAGCTGGACACTGCTTTATCCCTGCGAGACCTCGGGGCCAGGGAACATGCCCGCCTCCAAGCCATTGGACAGGAGTTCGATGATGCCCTGGCCCATGACAACATCCAGTGAGCCGTTGGACTAACCCGCTGCCCTTGTAAATAGTTATGTAGTTAGTGTTAGGTTTCCTTTGTTTTTGCATTTTTTTTGGACCTTTTGGACAATGGGCCACATTTTTGTATATAGTTTTTTTTTTATTAGGTATTGTTGTTAGATAGGTTTCATTTCTTTTGTTGGGATCATGGATCCTGGCTTGTTCATCTGTACATAGTTCACTGTTGGATTTTCTTTTCATTTTACAATTTACCCATGGAGCAATGGCTTTCAATTATAATTTCCCATTGGATTTTCTTTTGTGGACTGTGACTTTGGACACCATTCCTTTAGATTATGATTTTTGGTTTTGCATTTTTTCACGGACATGCTTCTTTTCATTTTTTTACATTCCCATTTCTGTTTGTTTATTTTTGATTCAATTCATGTTTCCTTTAATACATATTTTTTGAGCAAACTTCAATGTGTAGTATCATCTCATTGGTTTCATGCATATCATGATATGGGTTTTGAGATTCACTGACACCCATTGGGTGTATGTGAGGGACATGTGTTCGTTTCCAAACTTGCAATTGGTGTTCTATCATGTTATTGCCATTTCTAAGTGGGTGGATGCAATACTCGGGTGGGTGTTTTGTATTTGGAGGCTGACCATAGGGTCCAGGGATCTAGATTGTGATGACATGTTGGCTGGGGAACATGAGTTGGGGCCTGGTGGAGGGTTACCCACAGTTCTGGGGGGTGGGGGTGCAGGGGAACATGAGTTGGACATGAGTGGGGGCCTGCTGGCAGGTGCCCCACAGTGCTCGGGGGTGGGGTGCAGGGGAACATGAGTTGGACATGAGTGGGGGCCTGCTGGCAGGTGCCCCACAGTGCTGGGGGGTGGGGGTGCAGGGGAACATGAGTTGGACATGAGTGGGGGCCTGCTGGCAGGTGCCCCACAGTGCTGGGGGGTGGGGGTGCAGGGGAACATGAGTTGGACATGAGTGGGGGCCTGCTGGCAGTTGCACCACAGTGCTGGGGGTGGGGTTGCAGGGGGACATGTGTGGGGGCCTGGTGGAGGGTGCCCTTGAATGGTGGGGGGTGGTGGTTCAGGGAGACAGGAGTGGGGGCCTGGTGGAGGGTTGGGGTGCTGGGAGACATGCATTGTTGATCAGTAGTGCAAGGTGACATGTGGCTTGGCTGGGGGGCATGCCCATGGTGGATGGGCTGCCTGCGGGACATGAGCAGGGGTGCAGGGTAGTCCCCCGTGGTGTGGGCTGCCTGCAGGGGCCGTGGAGGTTGTAGAGCGAACACCTGGGAGGACCCACACGGCCAATTCACGTGTAGTACTCCCCAGAACCCCTGAAATACACGTACCCTGCTGAAATAGCGTGTGGAACTTCCTGCGCACCCCGAAATACACGCACACAGGACATTCGCGTGTGGAACTTCCCGCGCACCCCTGAAATACATGTACCCTGATGGAATCGCGTGTGGAACTTCCTGCGCACCCCGAAATACACGTACACAGGACATTCGCGTGTGGAACTTCCCGCGCACCCCGAAATACACGTACACAGGACATTCGCGTGTGGAACTTCCCGCGCACACCTGAAATACATGTACCCTGCTGAATTCGCTTGTGAAACTTCCTGTGCACCCCTGAAATGCACGTACCCTGATGGAATCGCATGTGGAACTTCCCGCGCACCCCGAAATACATGTACACAGGACATTCGCGTGTGGAACTTCCCGCGCACCCCTGAAATACAGGTACCCTGCTGAATTCGCATGTGTAACTTCCCGCGCACCCCGAAATACACGTACACAGGACATTCACGTGTGGAACTTCCCGCGCACCCCTGAAATACACGTACCCTTATGGAATCGCGGGTGAAACTTCCCGCGCACCCCTGAAATACACGTACCCTGCTGAATTCGCGTGTGAAACTTCCCGCGCACCCCAGTAATACATGTACCCCGCTCGCACAGTGCCAATCGCGTGTGAAACTTCCCGCGCTCCCCGAAATACACGCACACAGGACATTCGCGTGTGGAACTTCCCACGCACCCCTGAAATACACGTACCCTGATGGAATCGCGTGTGAAACTTCCTGCGCACCCCTGAAATACACGTACCCTGATGGAATCGCGTGTGAAACTTCCCGCGCACCCCTGAAATACACGTACCCTGCTGAATTCGCGTGTGAAACTTCCCGCGCACCCCGAAATACATGTACACAGGACATTCGTGTGTGGAACTTCCCACGCAACCCTGAAATACACGTACCCTGATGGAATTGCGTGTGAAACTTCCCGCGCACCCCTGAAATACACGTACCCTGCTGAATTTGCGTGTGAAACTTCCAGCGCACCCCTGAAATACACGTACCCCACTTGCACGGTGCCAATCGCGTGTGGAACTTCCCGTGCACCCCTGAAATGCACGTACCCTGATGAAATCACGTGAGAAACTTCCCGCTTGCCGTGCTTGTACAGGGTTAGCGCAGCCCTTTGCGCTGGATTGGGGATTTTGATGGCTTTTCCCTGCGCAAGGGGCGTTCTTGGGGGCATAACTGGCGCTGCTGCAGGGTCGCTGCACCCCTGTGCGCCACGGCTGGTTTACGCTGTGCGCGGAATTGTATTTTAGCACACGCGGCTGGCGCAGGGATTCGCACGCGCACACTGTGCGCCAGCCGCGTGCGCCACTTGTGCGCTGAATTCTATGAATTACCCCCTTAATGTTTTATTATTGCATAAAAGTATAATAATTATGAAAGAGAGGGGGAATCAGAAACTGAAACAAATACAGGGGAATTAGGAGTTTGTACTTGATAGGTGGTAGGGGAGCAAGGGATTGAAGTCTCATCGTAACGTTTTTCTTGCTGGGTAGTTTTTGGGGATGGTTGGTTGGGCCATGGAGAAGGGGTACAGGTACATGTGGGACAGTGATATTTATTTTTTTCTTTTATATGGTCCTTCACAAAGTGTTTAAAAGATTGAAATTTGACATTAATAAATCAATTTTTTGTTCCATTCTCTGCAGACGATTTTCTAAGGTCTCTGTTTCTGTATTTTCAATGTCTCTATGGTCTGTTAAAAAAAATGTGTTAAGTACACATAAAGTAATGGGTATTAAGTGGTTTATGTAGAGAAGTGTAGTGTCTACCATTATTATCACTGTCTTCACTCATGTCATCTCGACGAAATTGTTTTCCAGCCAGTCCAAAGTACCAGACATTTCAGTGTAAAAATAAAAAAAAAAATACTTTTAGTGTACCTAATACAAAAAGTTTATACATATATACAATATATGTAGTATACTCAGTAGTTTCTTGGTGAGTTTTGCTGTTACTGCTGTGTAGGTGTGCTGTTGCTTTTTGCTGTGCAGTTTATGTGAGGTATTTTTGTTGGAGGCATATTTATTTTGTTTTGGGATATTCCATTATGTTGCATATGCTCTATAATTGGACGGTTGGTGTTTTACATATACAGTTTACACTTCTTATTTATTATTGAATGTAATGTATGTATGTGCTGCTTTTTGAACATGTTGAGTGTTTTTATTGCATGATACAACTATGTAAGATACCCCCTGACATTTTGGATAGTGTTGCTGTTGACCACGTCCGTCCACAGACATGCGCATGGTCCACAGTTATCAGAACCACTAGCGCAGGTAGGGGGTTCAGTATGTTCTATGCTATATGTATTTAAAGTAAGGGAATCCTAGTAAACATTTATCAAATGTATATTATCTATATCTATATTCATTGAAAAAACTTTGTTAAAGGGACGTTATGGTTAAGTTGTGCTCCTAAAAACCTATGAAATTCAGTGAAAAAACGTTGTTAATGGGACGTTATGGTTAAGTTGCACTACTAAAAACCTATGAAATTCAGTGGAAAAACATTGTTAAAGGGAAGTTATGGTTACAAGTAAAACCAAAAAACCCCTGAAATTCACCAGTTATGTTAAGCTAAGCAACCATAACTCGTGCCACCACCGTGCACTGCTAAGACTAACACCCAGGACATCAAAGATGACATTACAAATTATTTTGTGTGAGGAGAGCTAACTGGTATAAGTTGTATGCACTTAGTGTAAAGTGACTGACTTTGCCTGACCCAGTACAACGTGAGAGGGTTAGTTTGCTTACTCTCAGTCACCCTCTTCCTCAGCCCAGTATTTGTATAAAAAAGGGGGGGTTTGTAGGATGGGGTAGATGAACAAAAAAGGGGGAATACCAGTCTCACCCCCACTCCCCAAAGACCCCTCACCCAGTTGATCCTCCCGCACTGGTCCACCCCCAAGGTCTGCATCCAATGTCAATGGCTGTGCCCTGGCCACCTGAGGGAGAGATCCCTGGGGACTAGCTGGTGAGACACCCCCTGGTTTCTCACACTGTCGATTAGAGTGTTTTTTTATTGATTCTATGTATTTGCACATGAGGTGTTCAATTTTACATTGATCTTGCTGCATATGGTATATTGTTATGGACTGTATTAGGTATGCAACTATGAGTACCCTGTGTCTGTTGAATATATGAATATAAGGGAGATGGGTGGCTCATATTGTTTTTTTTTTACCATATCTTGCTGTTTTTATACTGCCAATCCATTCATCTTGGGTGTGTGTTGAACTGATATAGTGGACATTTAAACCCAAATTCTTCTCTCAACTAATTAGTGCAATTAACTGGTGGAGATTTCTTTTTGCTTCACCAGTTACTACTACTAGCTATATAATGTCCAAATGAAAGGCTTCTACATCGATTCCACCTATTAAGAGGCAGAACAAGGTACTCAGTCTATTTAAAAACCAGCAGACTCGGTGTGCCCATCAAGACCTGGTAGATGGGATTAGAAAGCTGAAAGACAGTATTGTAGTCTTAATAACCAGGATTAACCAGCATGAGTTACGTGGTCTCTCTAACACCAGTCAAATGGCTCCTGAGAGAACCATTGAGGGCCATTGAGAAAAACTTGTAGGACCTTAAGGGCAACAGATGGGGAAAGATCAGCAAGGTTGTAATGCCATTTCAGGTTCTTATGCTACCATAGACTCCGCCTCAACTGCTAGACCGGGTTGGGTGAGTAAAGACCAAACCACCACATCCTGGTCAAATCCATCATTGAAATCATTAATAAACATGCAGTTAATAAACCACTGACTGCTGTGGATATTTATCCTTGTGAGAAGAGGTACACCCCAGCAGTTAATAGACTGTCTGCTGCGATGTGGTGTTGGGGTGATGGTCTTAGAAGAGACAAACCTTTTGTTACAGTGTATAATGCACCCAGATTGTCACCCTGAGTCTATGAAGCACAAGACTCTCTAACTAATATATGTAGACACTGGATCAGATCAGTACAAGGGAGTGCATTCTTTCTTTGGGAGGACATAGTTAGATGTGTACGATTGAGGGTGCCCAATGGTGCTAAGGATTGTCTCCAAATAAATTTTTCTAGCAGGGACATTGTTAATCGACTTTCAATTTATCTTCCTGAAGGCTTTGAAATATTTCTAAGAGCCTATACCCTGAACCAGGAGCACATTATTTATCCCCATAGTCAGGAGCAGGGTTGTTGCTCTAGTACATCAATGTTTGGTACAGAGGCGTGGGATTAGTGTATTGGGTCCAGGAGTGTCTCTCTTTGCACCTCACAGACATCTTGAAGAACCAAGATGGTGTGAATCTATTAGGGCCTACCAGATTATGTTCTTCCAGGATACCTTGCCCACTGATTTAGTTGATATCCAGGGCTATCAGTACTATTATATTTTGGTGCAGAAGGACACTAGAGTTAGACCAAGTGATGGGTTAATTAGTCCAATTGTCCCGACCCTTAATTGAGGTGTTGTAAACCGGTCGACTGAAATAGCAGATTTGCAACATCTTGAGGTTCACGCTATTGCTGGCCATTGCATTTTCTTATTTAAAGTTTATAATAGGCTATTATAAATACAATTCATGATGTGTGGGTGTCATCAGCATAATTAGTATAATGGACACCCATGTCATCCAGCAATCTCAAAAGAGGAATAATGTAGACATGAAACAAAGCCGATGAGATGCATGACCCCTGTTGCACCCCACAAGTAAAGGGAGTGGGCATGGAATGAGCATCCCCATTAGCAACTCTAGCCATTCATGGCCCCAGATAGGAGGCGATCCATGAAGATGCCAAACTGGAAAAGCAAACTAAAAATTGCAGTCGTTCCACCAGTATAGCATGATCGACAAGATCAAAGGAGGAAGAAAGATCTAAAAGCATTAAAATGCAGGTTGGCCTTGATCTATGATGTTAAGCAAATTAGCCTTGAATTCTAGTAAGGCTCTCACCGTACCATGACAGGCTCTAAAACCAGACTTGTGGGTGCCCAAGATGTTTATTTAGTTATTTATTTATTTTGCTGCTTGTATAGCGTGCCAAGCCCAAAGGAGTCTGGGTGCTTGCTTACATAAAATACTACAATTGTTACTCAGGTTTCAGGCATGCAATCATCATTAGGCAATATATTTACATGTTCATACATAAAATAATCATTAGGCAATAAATATATATGTCAGGTGGTGGCATACACAATTTACAAGGTTGCTGGTATTAATACAGTGGGATTTCAAAGTATAACAGGCTCCAGCTTTGTTTGTTAATTACACATACTTTGAGTAAAGAGGGGTGTTTTGAGTTGTTTACGGAAAATCCAAAAGGATTCCTGACCTCTTACTTGGACAAGCAAGGCGTTCCACAGTTTTCTGGCAATTGTGGGAAAGCTGCTGCCACCCGCTTTTTGGAGCTTGAATTTGGGGGTGGCAAGGAGGTGCTTTAATCCTGCTCTTGTAGGCCTGGTAGTATGTGGTTTAGAGATTTTGTCTGATAGATAGATGGGGGCTACCTGGTGAAGACGTTTGTGTGTCAGTGTGAGTGTTTTGAACCAGATGTGTTCTTGTATCGGTTACCAGTGGAGTTTTGTCTGGTTGCAGAGCTGTGTGCTGATCTGGGGATGTTGAATGCTGCTCTGATGGTGTTTTTTTTAAAGGACCTGGAGTTTACAGATGTTACATGTCAAGTGCCGGCGTATAAAAGTTGCAGGAGTCTAGTCGGGTCAGCACTAGGGCTCTGGCGAGAGTAATGAAGCTGTTGGGGGAGAAGAAGGGTCTGCAGGCATTGATGAGTTTTCACTTCTAGCAATTGGCTGAACTACTGACATTTACCTGTTTAGCTAGCATAAGGGAGGAGTCTAAGTAGAAACCCAAAGTTTTTACCTGGTTAGAGACGATGATGGTATTGCCATCAATGTCATAGGATTTGAGGCAGCATTTAGTTTAGCAAGCCTGAGTTGAGAGTCTATGAGGAGCAGCTCAGTCTTGTCGTCGTTCAGACACAGTCCATGATGCGCTATCCATGCTTAGATGGTTAGGTAGACGGCAGTTGCAGTGTCAGTGGCATGGTCTCCTGTGATGGGTATGAAGACCTTGGTTTCGTCTGCGTAGTTAGTGTAGGTAACACCCAGGCCATCAAGACAATCAAACAGAGGCTTTGTAAAGATGTTATACAAAGTAGGAGACACGCATGAGCCTTTAGGTACTCCACAGGTGACAATGGTGGGTGGTGCTTCCGCCTTCGGGGAGAAGACTTTCATTGTTATGTACGTAAGGAAAGATTTTATCCATTGGGTGGCATTGGGTGAGAATTTTGCAGCGGAGGTGAGGTGTTTGCTTAGGACGTTATGGTCTACAAGATCGAAAGCAGCCGAGAGGTCCAGTAGGAGTAGCAGGGCTAGCTTCCCTTTATCTTTCAGGTCGTCCATTTGGATTGTTCTTTTTCCATCCCATTTCTGGGGCGGAATTTTGTTTTGCTCCAAAAAACCCTGGAGATGTGAATAGGCCACCGTATCCAGGATTTTAAGGAGGAATCACACGTTTGTGATAGGGTGATAGCTATCTATCACAAAAGGGGCAAAATTATCCTTCAGGAGGGGAGTAATCCAAGCCTCCTTAAGGAGAGAGCGAACAGAGCCTTCTGAGAAAGAGAGGTTGACAAATTTAGTGACCCAAGGACAGAGTACACCAATGCACTTAGCAAAAAGGTTAGATAGACAAACATCACCCCGGCACAAAGTGTGACTACATATGAGAGACCATCTGAGAGATATAGTTCTCCGTTCATGGGGAAAATGCAAAAATAGTTGATTCAAGTGTGACAGGGGAAGTAGGTTTGCCGAAATCATGAAAGAATTTGATGGTAGACCTAATGCTCTTATCCCCCATGTTATAAGCTCTTGTAAAAACTGGCTGGTATGACATGGACTGTAGAACAGTTAAACAACGGATCATCGCTATCCTAACTGCTGGTCCTCCAGTGCACAGCGCGCTTCTGTGCTTATGCAGAGCAGACTACAAAACAATAGTTAAAGATAAGAAGGAATCCTTTGTAAATTCTAAATGGGATAGCCTCTTAGAAGCTCACATAAGGAATGATAGCTGGTCCTTCTGCAAGTTGATTCCAGATGTAGATCTAAAAGTGGTTTGTCCCTCCAGAGCAACAGTACTATTGATGCGTGGTGTAGTCACTTTTCCAATCTCTATGTTATTGGCATGGATGGCCCTACTTCTAACACTCTAATTCTGGCTTGTAGGGTATTTTGTGGAGATTTGGGGCCTGACGGTATTTTATTACCGCCGAAAAATAACTTAGCAATAATCACTCTTTGTATTCAGATTTGGCCATGTGCAACAATAATACAATGGACATGCATTATTTCAGCACCCAGACCTGCATATTTGGTATACGTGGTTGGTGGTATTTTGGTGAGCATAATTCCCTTGTTTTATTTGTGGCCCCAATGTCCAGAATCCCTTATCTTCGCTTAGATTTTTCGTGTGATCACTAGAGAGACCTCAGACCTGCATTCTAGAGATACCACATTTTCCAGTGATAGTGTTGGTGCGCCACCATGGGCAAACTCACTGACTTATTTACGACAGAGAGCTATATGTGGTAGTCTTGTGGTAATTTCCACTACCTTATATACGGTAGGGAGCTATGTTCAGAGAGTCTCTCTTCCCGTTGGCTCATGTACCTCCAACAAGTTATACTACAGTCACTCACAATTATTCATACTGATTCTGACATACACACATCTGTCTTAAAATGACCATTGCACTGTTTAAAAATCTCCCCACATCATTGGCATTGTAATGGTAAATAGAAAATAAACCACCCGTCTGTTTTCAAATATTTTCTGTATTATAAAAGTTGCACTTAGACATGATCTCATTCTTTACAGAAATAAATAAAATGGTACAGTAAAAGCATTTTCTATGTCACACTGCAAAGAGCGTGGCGGAGAACAAAACTCAAATTGCAACATTGGTATTTGATTAAGACACGCACAGGAATCCTACACTGACTGCATAATTTCCTGCACACACCCGGCTCCCACGCTTAGGTAATTACCTTATCTGAGTGTTCTTCAGTTGTTCTCTTTGTGAATGTGGCTCTCTTGGATTAACTCCAGCAAAAAGGAACGCTTGCCTTCTCAAGCCGGGGTCATTGCCTGGAATTCTCAGCTTTTTCAGATAGGAATGCCTCAGCCAGTGGAAAGGTTTTCCTTTCAGCACTCCCCTGTCTCGACTGCAGCAGGACACCGGAATTTGCATTCAGTCAGGACCCCACAGCCAGGTCTTCTCCCCAGTAGTGCAGAAAGATGTCTGCCTGTCTTTTTCCCTGATACTGCCCACTAAAACTTTCCTCTCAGCCCTCTTTATGACGTGTCCCAATGAAATCCATCATCTCTCATCCTCCTACTCTTCAACAATAGCTTCGCTTATACATTTGCAATTGTTGCAAATCTGACTTCCTCCTTCCTGCAGTTACTGTGCACAACAACACGGAGAATCAGGCAGAGAAGAGAATAGAAAAATCTGCACACTCATTTAAATGGTTTTCAGAGTATGCCTAATTCTGCAGTAGAGAACACATTTTATTAGTGGGTTATATTAAAATAAGGTTTTATTAGTCAGGTTAATGGTTAATAGGTTAGCTGTTAATTTTCAAATGTGTCTCTAGCAATATAGGCATTTCAGGTGAAAAATAGTGTGCATTTTTAAATGAACACGTGTGCTTTTAACTGTAAAAATAGATTTGCATCTTATATGTTAAAATCGTTTTTTACTGAATAGTCTGTCTTTCCTTGTTAATCTGCTAACCCATATAGCAATGCACCGCACCCTTGTGGTGGTGGTGCTGCAAAAAATTGTGCTACTTGTGCAGTATTGCTGTACTGTGTACTGTAACACGCCAAATATCCTTACATATACCCTCCTTTTGTTTTTAGAACTTGGCTATAATCCAAGCCAATTCCTAAAAACAACTTGTTCTATTTTTTTTTACAATATAGCAATCCAACAAAATGAATATTCATGTGCATCAATGAAAATTTGCAATCAACATTTCATCTGAGTCCATCAGTTCATAAAATGTTCCACATTTGCCTTCTCAGTGGAAGTGGCATTACTTTAAGTTTAAATTTTCCAAGTCAATTAAAAAACAATGAAATAAAACAACTAACTAAAACAAATAAGTAATATAACAAGTTAAAATAAATAATTAAAATAATAAATACGTGGAACTTCATATGCCGGAACTTTTGCTTTGTCTCTTTTGGTATGTCCCGACCAGCGATGTTATTCGGTTCATTCGAGTACTCTTTCATCTTGGCAATCTTGAATCCACAGTAGTCATCTCTTTTGGCATTCCGGTTATTTTGTCTTCACCTCCACCTGGAGGCAGGCATCTTTTGGTCTTCATCCAGGGGACTCCAGGACTCCATCGTCTCCCGTGGCCTCTGGTCCCAGAACCTCCGACCAAATAATGTTAATTGTCTAAATCAAAATAGAAAATAAACAGATTAAGTACATAGCACAATACTAATTTCCACCTTTTGCCAAAAATAAAACATGCTTGGTAAAAATACTTCGTTTTTTTTTTTCTTTTTTCTGAAATTAAACACAAGTTAAAAGAAAACAAACACATATAAAACAGCATTCAATATTTAATACACTTTCTCTCTGCACACCAACCACGAGCTTCCGTTATATGTGCATTTATTTATTTATTTATTTATATTTATTCATTTATATTATATATTTTTACATATATTACAGTGTTTATGTGCCATCATAACAATCAACTTTTTTTTAACTTCTTTGTCACTGCCTCCTGATTACACCCATTTATTTTCTCAAGGGACTCTATCCGTTTCCACATGCTCAAGCTGCCTGATCTCATGTCTGGGATGGCATGGTTTGATTTGATTTACATGGACAAACTGCTCTATTGCTGTTTCACCTTCATTTTTCAAAATTTTATACACTACAGGAGAGACTTTATCTATAATTCGAAATGGCCCCTGCCAGGCTGCCAGAAATTTAGAATTTTTCTGTTTACTTTTTCCAAAATGAAACTTGTACACCTGATCCCCTACATTGTATTCCTTTACTGATGTCTTTTTGTCATAATATGACTTAGCACTGTCAGCAGCTCTTTCCAGATTTCTCTGCACAAAAGCAAATGCATGTTGCAAATGCCTCCTCAGTTCATCAATATATTCATGAACTGTGGATGCACTCACTAGAGTTTGCTCATGTGTTCTGTATAGTAGGTGTTGTGGTAACACCATTTTCCTACCTGTTAAGACCTCATGGGGGCTAACACCTGTTGCTTTGGCAGGAGTCGACCTGATTGCCATCAAAACCAATGGTAAACGCAAATCCCAGCTGGAACCTGCTTCTGCCACAAATTTCTTTAAAATATCCACAACAGACCTATTGCTTCTTTCAACTGTACCTGAAGACGCCGCCCGATATGCGATATGTAGTTTCCTTTTCACACCTAGTATTTGCCATACCTTACTCATTAGAGTACTTGTGAAATGACTTCCTCTGTCTGACTCAATTCTTTGTGGCAACCCAAACCTTGAGAACACATGGTTCACCAGCAATGTGGCTGCTGTTTGCGCACTACAATCTGGTGCGGGAATGCACTCAATCCACTTTGACATCAAACATACCACACTCAAAATATAGCGGTGTCCCCTGCTCGACCTTTTTAAAGGACCTACATAGTCTATTTGCAAATCTGACCATGGGAGAGTTAGGCCTATTTTCATCAATGGTGCTCTATGCATTGGTGAAGCAGGTTTAAATTGGGCGCATACTAGACATCCTCTAGTATATAATTCCACATCTTGGGACATATGTGGCCAGTAAGCATAATCTTTTAGTATTTCTAATGTCTTTTGTGAACCCCTATGGCCTGCAGTTATGGCATCATGTGCATGGTGTAGCATTAGTCCTCTGAATGAAAGGGGTACTACCCACTGTATTTGCCCTGTTATGGACTCTCTAATCATGAGTCCATCCTGTAATCTAATTCGTGTTTTGTTCTTTAATAACACCCTCAATTCTTCTTTTCCCATGCAATCATTTTCTGTTAAAGGATTTTGTTCAGGATCTATCAAATGATTATAATAGATTCCCAAAATTTGATCATTCTTTTGTGCCTCAATCAAATCTTGGTCTGGCGTGTCATTACTCCACTGCACCACCGGTTGATCTACCTCCTTTGGTGCTTTAGAACGTGTGACTGCATCAATTTGTATTTCACCCATTAAATAATCAATAGGTAGCAATTCTCCCATCACAGCCCCAATCTTAGCCAGATGGTCTGCCTTATCATTTCCCTCCTTATCCTCTCCTGGTGTTTTTAAATGCCCACGAATTTTTCTCCAGTATATTGTTAAATTATTTTCTGACACCAATTTGTCTATGGCTTGTATCATTTTTCCATGTTTAAGTGGCTTTTTGTTGTATGTAACCATGCCTCTTGCTTTCCAACCAGGCAAATACTCCACAAAGCTATTCCGTGCATAGTCAGAATCAGTCACCAGGACAATTTCACTGAACTTCTTATCAACTGCAGTAGCAATTGCTTTATAGATGGCTGCCAATTCCGCCACCTGACTGCTCCTATCTCCAATCCTCATCCCTATACTAGGAACGCCTTCACATTTCAACCAGACATTTCCTATTCCTGCCACTAATTGTTTATTACTGTCATTTTCAATGTGAAAAGCACAACCATCCACATATACAGTTGGCAAATCCTTGCATGTTTTTTCATCAAAAGCTTTGTGTGGTGATTGTTCAAATTCCTGTAAACTAGCTTCCACTTCCATTTCATTTGGTATTTGTTCAGCTGCACAGTCATGTAAGTCAGCTAACCCTTGAGCAATTGGGCTCTTTTTATTTTGTCCATATCTTACTTCTACGGGAAACCTTGTAATGCCAGCGTCCATGAAGTGATTCTGGATTGCGCTAGATTGCCTGATCTAATTCTTTTACTCTCTAAAAATTGCAAAGGTTGATGATTTGTTTCAATAATCACCTTTTCTCCCTGAACAATGGGGCGAAAATGTTGTAGCGCCCACACAGTGGTTAATAGGGCCTTCTCACATTCATTAAATTTCATTTCAACTTGGGAAAATGCCTTACTTGCATATGCAATGGTTTTGTGATTCAAATCGTGTTTTTGTGATAACACTGCTGACATACAATGTTCAGAAAAGCCTATTTCTATAAAGAAATCCCTGTCCTTTATGGGGTATGCTAAACATGGTGCCTTTACAAGACATTCCTTCAATCTAGCCACTGCATCAGACTGCTCTCTTTCCCATCTCCAGGGAGTATTTAGTTTAAGCAGTTTAGTCAATGGTTGAGTGATTTCTGCATAATTCTCAATGAACTTTCTGTTATAGCCTGTCATCCCTAATAAACTTTTTACTCCTTTCACATTTTTAGGATCTTTTAATCTTTGTATGGCCTCTATTTTCCTCCTTTGTGGATTTAGCCCATGTTCAGTCACTTCATGCCCTAGAAAGTTCACTTTTTTCTTGCACCATTGTGCTTTTTGCAAAGATACTTTGGCGCCTGCTTTCTGCAATTGGCCAAGCACATGTCTTATTTCATCAAAATGGCTTTTAAGGTTTTCATTTTTTATCAAGACATCATCCACATAAACTATTGTCCCTCTTTCCGCTGCATCCGGCATGGCCTTTCTCAAAAATATGCCAAATTCACTCCCACTATTGATGTACCCGAACGGAGCTCTAAGCCAGGCATATTGAGTCCTGTCAAATGTAAAGGAAAATAGGTGTTGTATCTCCTCTGCCAATGGCACACACCAATATCCAGATGTGAGATCTAACGTGGTAAATACATTTGAACCATGTATCTGAGCTAGGCCCTGATCAATGAATGGTAGTGGCCATCTAGATACTGGTACTCTTTTATTTAACTCTCTTAAGTCTGCACACAGCCGCCATTGACCATTTGGCTTTAACACACCTAAAATAGGCGTATTGGATGTGCTATGAATGGGCCTAATTATTCCCCGTGATTCCAAATTTTTAATAATCTCTGCCAATGATTCTAAACATGCCAGCGGTAGTCTATACTGGCGTACAAACACTGGATTTCTGCTACAACCTTCTGGTAGTGTGGCCACATGTAAATCAGTTAAACCACAATCATAAGCATCTTTTGCAAATACATCCTTAAACTCCATAAATATTTCCCTCAGTTTGCGTCGATCCTCATCGCTGTCACATGCATCCGCTAAGGAGATCTGCTCTTCTACCATTCTGGAAAATTCTGGAAACTCTTCTGGTAAAGGAATCTCAGCGCTTTCCTCTAACTGTGTGGCTGTGTCTTTTTGTAGAGCTGCCACTTTCAAATATTTTGGCATATCAGCTTCCACTTCAATGGGCTGATTTCCTGTTTCATTTTCATTTAAATTAAATATTATGCAATTCTCTTGATGGCAGCACACTGTCTCATTTGAATCATAAGGATACACAGAATGAATTTTAAATATTCCTTTGGGCTGAGAGTCCAGGTGTTCTGGCAACTCGCCCTTGGCATCTACATATTTTTCAGGAATATTCCCAATCACCATGTTATTTAAATCTGCCGTATAATGTGATTTTTGTATGGCCATTCCTAATGGGGAGTTTTCCTCTAAATGAATGTCCTGACAACCTTTATTATTTACCATGATTTTTACAGACCCTTCACCAATGTCTACCAATGGAATGTATTCATAATCCAGGCCTTGCTGTTTTATGGATTCATTCAGGCATACAAATGCATCAGAGCCTTTCATCTGCTGCCCATTTTTGCATTTCAGTGTTATTGCAAACTGTTTTGTAAATGCAGGAATAATAGTATTTTTCCTCATCTGTAATTCGACTGCATAAGGAACTAGTTGTGCACAATGATAAGCCCTTCTTTTGTCTTCAAATTCAGGCGCCGGCCCACCTAGGCGTGACCATATTTTTTGATTAAGGAAATCTAACACCATACACATTCTGTGCATGATGTCATTGCCCATGTAAAATTCATTTTGTGCTCCATTCACTATCCATACATTATGGTAAATTGTTTTCTGCCCAATGCTAATTTTAAGCATGCATCTGCCTGTAATTCGGTTTTCAAAGTCTGGACTGTCCAACCCAGAAACATATTGATTTTTAATCCTAAATTTCGGGATTTCTTCCCTCTCCATAATTTTTTGCAACAATTTCTCATTAATGAAACTCCTTTCATGTTCAAGCGCTAAAGTGGCTTTTATTGTTTTAAGATAATCATTTATACCAACGTGAACCCATGGTTGCTCATCTTCTATGTGTATCTCTGCCAGAGTGGTAATGTGTTTCTCTGAATCTGTTTTAGGAACAATATTCTGTTTGCATGTATTCTCTTTTAAGTAAAAACGTAATGTGTGCTCATCTATAGCAGTCTGCCAATCTTTCCTTGGGTCCAAGTATATTTGTACAGGTAGTTTTTCATTGTCGCTCTGATCTTTGTCTTGACACATTAATATAACAGTGACACTAGGTATGCAGCTATTCTGGAGATATACCTCCACAGCATCATTTGTTTTGGCAACGGTGTGACATTCTTTTATATTGCTGTTTTGTGATTTTAGTTTCTTAGGCCTCAATGGTTTTTTGGTTAAGGACCACAGCACTCCATTCACCCCATCTATGAGAGGAGACAATCTTTTCAGGCAATCTGTCCCCATCAGAAATGGAATTTCACAAATAGATGTGACCAATACCTCTTGTTTCATTCTGTGCTTTCCTATTTTTATGTCAACCTCAGTTACACCTATGATGGGCACCTCCTCCCCATTAAAGTTATGCACTGGGCCTTGATTTGCCTTCACTGTGATCTGACTCTGTGGAGGCCTCCCTTCATTGATACTCTTTACCAGCTCCTTGGACATAATTGTGGCCTGTGCGCCAGTGTCAATCATAGCAAAGGTGTGGCATTTTTCTTCTACAGTGATGGGTGCATAATATCTGTCCTCAACTTCCTCTAATACACATAAGAAATGTGAATTCTTACTGATTTCAGGGCTCACCTTTCTCAGGTCTTTTTCACTTTTGGTTAAGCACATTGGTAAATGAAAAGACATTTTTCCCTCCTTTTTACCCATTTCTGTGCGAGATATTTTATTCATTTCTCCATGTTCAGAGGTTTTTTGGAGTGTGGCCACTGTTCGCCCATCCATCTGGGTAACATCAGAGACCACATTACAACCTCCCAACTGAACATGTGTAACAACATCATTCAGCAATTTGTCATTTTTTAATTCTGTGCATTTGTGATCATTTAGTGTAATACCAGCCCTTTCAGCCTCTTCAAAAATATGTGGCTCAAAGAATTTTTCAGGTGATTGACTTGTACCCTCCTTGTGAGTATTTCCTTTTTCTGTCTGTGTTTGGTCATTGTTTTGCTTGCCCAGGGAAGGAGCTATGGCATCCCCACTTACTCCCTGTTCACTGGTATTCCCCATGCATGAGTCATTTTTTCTTAAATCTGTCCCTTTGTTCTTTTGGAATTCCTAATGTTTCTTTTTCATTTGTGCAAATCTTTACTGTTTTATTTAGCTCTAAGTTAAACTGTACCTCTTTTTTAGAAGTATTTGCACTTTCTGTCACAATTTCATTTACTGGTACTTTCATTTTTAATCCATTAGACACCTCAGAGTTGTCATGCAAAATTATATCAGAGCAATCTGTCATTTTGGCACTGCGATTATCATGAGTACTTAGTCACTTTTCGGAAGCCCCCCGGTCATTGCTATGGCCATCAGCCCCCTCTTTGGAAGGTTGTTTTTGCGCTGTATAGAGCTTTCCTATTTGCTCAGCTAACATTTTCACTTGGGCCTCAAGGCACTGGAACCTTTCCATCTCTCTAGGATCCTCTTTCTGTGGCCTAGGTCGATATTGGTTGTTTTCCCCCTGATTGGATCTATTCTGATACCTCTCAGGTGATTGATACCGGTTGGGATGGTTTCTGAACTCTTGATTCATTTGTGGAGGGGAGCGGGTTGCACCCATCCTTTGATTATAGTCCCCTGGTGGGGAATCATTGTACTGGCGTGGACTGTAGTTCACGTTTTGCCTCATGTCCTGTCTCTCAGATTGTGGGTACTGGCCCCTATGTTGATTTCCATTATCAGTAAATCGATCCACATATCGGGGCCTATCCTGATTACCATATATCATGGTGTTGGGATCAAACCTACTCTGTGTCCCCAATGACTGGTAGGGACCATCGTTTCTTTGATCTTGATTTTGTCTCTGGTTATTGTTCATACCTGCCATCTCAGACCGGTATCTTACCCGGGGTCTATCTCCTAAATATCTAGGGCTGATGTAGCTCTCTCTATTACTAGGATCATGTGATTGGAACATTGGTACAGGAAATGGCGATCTTTGTTGATTACCCCTTTGTTCAGGTGTCACATTATTTTTACCTTGGCTTTGAGCAGACTCAAGGGACATTTTGGCTGACCTGATTTCCATTACTGTGGCTGAGGGTTCTTTAGATTTAGGCCTAGTATCTTTCATTTTATCACTTTCTCTACCCTGACAATAGAGTACCTCATATAGCTTGGTGCTTTGATGTACAATCCATTCAAGGGACTTGTCACGGTCAAATTCACGGAACAATTGGGATATGATGTCTTTCTGTAGCCCATAGAAGTATGCGGTTTTAAACTCATTGGAATTTGAGTCAAAAGATACATCAAAGCGAGAGAATGCTCTTTTTAAGTCTTGTAAAAATTGGCGAGGTGATGTATTAGGTCCAGCAGTAATAGTGTACGCGACTTTCTTTGCCTCCTGCAATGACTGAAAAGGAGAAAAATGACGCCTAATTTCTTTTTCAAACTCCAGCCATGTCATATTTTGCTGTTCATTTAATCCCCTTATGATGCTGGCCGTCGGGGCATCTAAAGTTAAATGAAAATATTGTCTGTACTGTTCCTTAGGTATCTGGAGCGCTTTAAAAATGTCATGCACCGCTTCTAAGTGATCCTCAATGCAGCATTCACCTCCCTTTTTAAATGGTTTGATCAGGGCTTTAATGGATTTCATTATTTTTATGGGGCTACTTGTTGCAATGCATGGAATTGCACTATTTTGTGATTCAATCCTGTTTTCAGGTGTATGAGATTGGTGGCTGCCCCCAATGGGAGTATCAAATCCCCCAAGGGCGCTGCAACCAAGTTCAGTCACCGGCCCAGTCACTGGGGCACTAGCTCTTTGGGCAGAGCTAGAATTCACCTCCACTCCATTGAATGTGGTACCCTGCCGCCTCTCTTGGGACCTGGGAATGCACATTTGCTGTTCTAAGTCCTTACACTTTTTAAGGAGTCTAGTTGCTTCATTCTGCAAATAATTATTTTCATCGCTCATTTTATTAATCGCCTCCTGCATATCGCACATTTGCATTTGGCATTCATTGAACTCTTTATTTCTCTTGTCTCTTTCTTGAATCATTTTAATCATTTCTTGTTCTACACTCTGGAGATCACCTTCTTTTTCGCAATGTTCTTTTTGTAAAATCTGCATTTCTGAAACAACCTCATCTTTATCCTGCCTAATGTGATCCACTAAGGCTTTTAAGTGTGTCAATTCTTGCTCACTATCTTCAAATTGTTTCTTGCTTTTGGATAACTGAGTATCAAAGTCTCTGCATTTTAATTGCATGTCTTTTTGGCATACATCCAATTCTGCTCTCAACATTTCCTGATTTTTACTTGCCCCGTCTAATTCAGTCTTTAACCTGTTAATTAGCTGAGTATCATTCTCTTGCATTCGCAGGGACTTGTTTAAAATAAACCATATTTTGCCGCATAGCCGTATTAAACAGTCTTTCTCTGCACTTTTATCGGCTGCATTCAATAATCTTGTAAGGCAGACCTGAATTATGCTGCCTTCTGCAAAAATATTGTCTAGTTTTTCTTTCTGCACCTCACCCTGAATGCGGTTACTCCATTCTAACGTGGTATTCGAAGACCAATTCCCATGTGCGAATAACTTTGCCTCTAAATATTGCACTAGATCTGAGAATGTGGTTTCCCTTTGTGACATTCTGAAATTCGTTTTTAGTGGCACACTGCTATTATAAAATGGGTTCCCTTTAATGTGCAAATGGCAGTGTGAGACACGCTTGCCACGCCCAGTAGGTACTCTATGATCACTTTCCCGGCCTGCAACGCACCATAAATATGTAGGGTATTTTGTGGAGATTTGGGGCCTGACGGTATTTTATTACCGCCGAAAAATAACTTAGCAATAATCACTCTTTGTATTCAGATTTGGCCATGTGCAACAATAATACAATGGACATGCATTATTTCAGCACCCAGACCTGCATATTTGGTATACGTGGTTGGTGGTATTTTGGTGAGCATAATTCCCTTGTTTTATTTGTGGCCCCAATGTCCAGAACCCCTTATCTTCGCTTAGATTTTTCGTGTGATCACTAGAGAGACCTCAGACCTGCATTCTAGAGATACCACATTTTCCAGTGATAGTGTTGGTGCGCCACCATGGGCAAACTCACTGACTTATTTACGACAGAGAGCTATATGTGGTAGTCTTGTGGTAATTTCCACTACCTTATATACGGTAGGGAGCTATGTTCAGAGAGTCTCTCTTCCCGTTGGCTCATGTACCTCCAACAAGTTATACTACAGTCACTCACAATTATTCATACTGATTCTGACATACACACATCTGTCTTAAAATGACCATTGCACTGTTTAAAAATCTCCCCACATCATTGGCATTGTAATGGTAAATAGAAAATAAACCACCCGTCTGTTTTCAAATATTTTCTGTATTATAAAAGTTGCACTTAGACATGATCTCATTCTTTACAGAAATAAATAAAATGGTACAGTAAAAGCATTTTCTATGTCACACTGCAAAGAGCGTGGCGGAGAACAAAACTCAAATTGCAACATTGGTATTTGATTAAGACACGCACAGGAATCCTACACTGACTGCATAATTTCGTGCACACACCCGGCTCCCACGCTTAGGTAATTATCTTATCTGAGTGTTCTTCAGTTGTTCTCTTTGTGAATGTGGCTCTCTTGGATTAACTCCAGCAAAAAGGAACGCTTGCCTTCTCAAGCCGGGGTCATTGCCTGGAATTCTCAGCTTTTTCAGATAGGAATGCCTCAGCCAGTGGAAAGGTTTTCCTTTCAGCACTCCCCTGTCTCGACTGCAGCAGGACACCGGAATTTGCATTCAGTCAGGACCCCACAGCCAGGTCTTCTCCCCAGTAGTGCAGAAAGATGTCTGCCTGTCTTTTTCCCTGATACTGCCCACTAAAACTTTCCTCTCAGCCCTCTTTATGACGTGTCCCAATGAAATCCATCATCTCTCATCCTCCTACTCTTCAACAATAGCTTCGCTTATACATTTGCAATTGTTGCAAATCTGACTTCCTCCTTCCTGCAGTTACTGTGCACAACAACACGGAGAATCAGGCAGAGAAGAGAATAGAAAAATCTGCACACTCATTTAAATGGTTTTCAGAGTATGCCTAATTCTGCAGTAGAGAACACATTTTATTAGTGGGTTATATTAAAATAAGGTTTTATTAGTCAGGTTAATGGTTAATAGGTTAGCTGTTAATTTTCAAATGTGTCTCTAGCAATATAGGCATTTCAGGTGAAAAATAGTGTGCATTTTTAAATGAACACGTGTGCTTTTAACTGTAAAAATAGATTTGCATCTTATATGTTAAAATCGTTTTTTACTGAATAGTCTGTCTTTCCTTGTTAATCTGCTAACCCATATAGCAATGCACCGCACCCTTGTGGTGGTGGTGCTGCAAAAAATTGTGCTACTTGTGCAGTATTGCTGTACTGTGTACTGTAACACGCCAAATATCCTTACAGGCTGATAGTGAAGTGGGGAGCTACAATTGGTTTTACAGGACATGATAGAGACCATCACAACACAAAAAAGTGGTAAAGCTCCTGGACCTGACTGACTTGCTATCAACATTTTTAAAGATGAGCCACTAGTGTAGGCTCAATTTCTATTAAAGCTATAAAATGACTGTATTAGTACTAATATGGTCCCTGAGTCTTGGCATTCAGCCAAGATAGTGCTCTTAAATAAAAAAAAGGGGGAAAAGACCAGACAGCAAATTATCACCCGATCTCGTTATTAGATAGCAAGGGAAATATTTTATTTGAAGGTATATGCAGACCTGGGCAGAGGATTAAGAAATCATTCATACCCTTCAAGCTTCGTTCCAGAGTGGTACATCTACAAATGACCTGAGCTTTTCTTTGCATCTGCTTGCCCAGAAACATACAGTTCTGATGAAGGCCAAACTTCCCCCATGACCTGCTTTGGCAGGTACTAAATCAAAGGAAAATGCCCCATCAGTTGATAGCCATTGCCCAATCTTTATACTCAGAAGATAAGGCAGTGGTTCGCTATGTGTTAGCAGGGGAGATTACCAAGTTATTTAGTGTTTCTAAAGGGGGGAGGCAGGGCTGTGTCCTTGCCCCACTCGTGTTTTTCATCGATCTCGAGAAAGTGATATATGCCCTGATGGGAATCTGTAGAAATGATCAAATTTAAAATAACGAATTGAGAAATTACCACATTTTTTTAACTATTTGTTTTTTAAATTTTGGTAGATTTTACTAAAATATTGGTGTGGGGTGGGGTAAGGGCAATAGTTAAGTTAGGTGGGAGGGAGCATATTGGGTCTTCTCCTGCATCATTACAAATTAGGCAATTTCTCCATTTGATCATTTAATGGTAATTTGCCCTGATGATCGGATGTCAAGTTTCATTAAAAAAAGGCCAGGACAGATATGCAGCGTTATTGTTTGCTGCCAACACTGTCCTATTTTCATTCTCCCTCTAGGGTCTGAGGGTTACGTTATCTGTGTTTTCTGGGAAATGTGAGGACCTAAAATTAATGCTGAACATCGAAAAAACGAAAACTTTGGTCTTCAAGCCCAAGCTTGCTAAACAGCAAACCATAGAAGTTAGAGTGGCCGATACTAGGCTCGAGCAGGTGTCATTGTATGACTATCTAGGCATTAGATTTCATGAGAATGGACACTGGAATGCTCAGCTTAACAAAGCCTGTGATATGCTGAAAACGCACAGTGGTTCTGTGAGGGGTTCTTAATTGGCATGGGAGGGGTGCTATCACACCTGTCCTCGAGCTGGATAAAAAACAAGCATGTACATCCTCTCTGTTGGGGGCCAGGACTTGGGATTTTCTAGTGTTGAAATAATCTCAAGCATTGAGAATAGTCAATGTGGGCATGGGTGTTTTTGTAAACCACTTCACTGTCAGGCATACAAGATCCCTAGAGTGTTCATAAAGAAACTTGCGGATAAAAGTGTATAACTTTACTTCGAGGTGTATTGCCCACAGCTTTAGTAATAGATTTGACATTTTCAAATATCCCATAAAGGGACAACCTTTTATTTTTGTTACAGTGAAATTACCTTAGTTTGATAAACGTCAACACGCAGAAATGTCTGGGAGAACAACAGAAGCTCCCAGACTTACAGTGGTCTGCAACTTGTGGCATTTTGATCCATAACCCCATCGGGCTAAGTAATCATAGTTAATGATGTTGCATCATGGGAGTTTAGTACAAAACGTCTGGTGTGGCGAGAGAGAGAGAGAGAGAGAGAGAGAGAGAGAGAGAGAGAGAGAGAGAAAGAGAGGTTACAGCACGCAGCGCATACTCTGCAAACTGTGAAGGGACACCTTCTGATCTGTCCCATGTTCGGCAGGGTTTGAGCCCACAGCTTTGGATGGGATTAGTAAATCACTTGTCTCCAGTGACACCCAATCCGTTCCATCAAGGCAGACCTCATCCCGCAAAAAACAAGCACTTTTTGACTAAAACATAATGAGAATGTACTGTGCCTTTCAGGGCTGCAACATAATGGCTATTGCTAGAAACTGTTGGCAAGCCACCTAAACGAAATCAACAGCAATCCTTACAGGTGCCATGTTAGCAGATCTCGATGAATACTAATGGGGCAGTTTATGCCCACAGTATATTACATTACATTTTAATGTTATCCAAGCCTCGCCTTAGAGCGAGGACACTTAAGCCTCACTCATTGCACCGGGCAGGCTATTACTGTCCTGTGTTCCAATTCACATTTCACTAAGGCATCCTATCACCCTGCATGCAGTTCTTTCATTTGATTTATAATTGTTTATTTTCAACAGCTTGAACTCCCTTACTCTTCTATCAGTCTGGCATGCTGAAAACAATGGGATTCTGCCTTCTTTTCGAACATTATATTCATTGCGGATCTGATTGCAAGCTCGTTTATGCGAAGGCTTAGCAAAGAGGAGGGTTGAAGAGAAACTGACCTCAGGACCGAACGCTGATCCGATCATGCTCAAGCAATATACCACAGCCAGTCCCTGAAATGACATTCGTGGCCTTGGGAAGACTGGCCAATAAGGAACCACTACAGATTAATCCCTGTTAATGCATTTCTAAACCATGTCTTCTAAGGCACTTTGATTTTCTGAACAATGGCATATACTCCTCCAGAAGAAGGCTTTATTTCTATTTTGTTCTTTACTGAAATGTATTTTATTATACAAAAAAAGAAAAAAAGAAAATACAATGTCACTTAGCTAAGTAAGATTAATTTAAGGAAATATATTAGAAAGACGTTGTTCATCTCAAATGTATAAAATAACGTATTTTTGGCTTCTCTTTTCACTTGAACAAACTTGAATTACAAAATTACAGAAGAAAGGACCGAGGTCTCTTGGAGCCATTAGTTAGAGCTCTGTGTGACTTTGATTTATTTATCGTATTATTCAGAGGTAGAAACGGTGAAACCTTCTTGGCTCACCTACCTCATCATTTGGCAAACGTATGTTAGCAAGAACTGGAACAAACTGTATCTCAAGGCTATATTTGGCAATGTTTAAAGCCATTTAATTGCGGTCAACAGTCTCCATTACTGTACATCGAAACGCATGCAACTCCTGCCTTTTAATGACAAAGGACTACTCAGTGATTTGCAATTGCAGAAATATTTGTCTGTTCAACACAATATTATTTTGAACCATGTTGATATGTTAAAGTCAGTCCATCACATTTAAAGCTAACAGAGTTCAACATTGTATGCTTATTCATAGGAATGTGCTATGACATGCAACACTCATACAGCTCAACATATGCCATGTGCATATGCCCTTGACACAGTTTGGGTCCAGTCAGGGGAGTATCGAGCGTGGCAGAACTGGGGAAGCAAACTATTGAAAATGACCTGTTTATTTTTTAATCGAGGAGATTGGTTTCTCACAATATAAAGTTAAATAGGTAGTAAGACCTAGCTAGCCACTTTAATGGGCTTCCATACCCCACTCTGAAAATACTACTACAGTATAGAGCTGTTGCCTAGAGTAGTTTATTTATTTTTACATTTGTATAGCACACTAAGCCCTCAGGCTTCAAGGCACCTTTACATGACCAGTTACTTGTAAGGTGAGAAAAAGTATTGAAACACATTGCACATAACAATTCACAGTTTGGTAAAAACCCTAACGAGGTTGAGACAACGAGGCATCTGCTTTTATCATGTCCCAGAGTGGAAAACATCAGGCAAGCCTACCTGAAACCCATCCTGGTCTCTGCATACGTCTTCGATGAAGACGTCTGGTAGTCAAGATTAATCGGAGGACGGAAAACAGATTGGGTGACAGCCACTGCCAAAATAATGGATTTAATTTTGCCTTTGGCTGTTCAAGAAAAATAGACTGAAGATTACAGTAGAGGAATGCAACAAAGACTTATTCTTGTAAAAACCTTGAAGGTTAATCAAATATAAAAAAATAAAAAAAATTCACAGTAAGATACCGGATCATCAAGATTAAACAGGAATATTGTGACTGATGTTGATGCTGGGTGTTCTCAAAGAAAACCACGAACAAAAGAAAAACGGCAGGTTTTTCTCGACAATATACGCCAATATTGACCACTTTCAAGCAGATTCTGCTAAACCAGATGATGAGGTCTGACCCCTTTTCATGAATTATGTGTCCAAAGAAAATAATGAGGCTGGTCTCAACCGTACATGCCAGCATCAACCATCTTCATGCTGCCAGTGCCCAAAAAAGGCCTGCTCGAACAATACATGACTGTGCCTAAATTTTCTGCTGCTAGTGCCCAAATCAACTCCTGCAGCCTGTCTGAGTATGTGTTTGGATTACTCAGTTTTGCATCATGCGGCTCTCAGTGGACACACACTGTGCACCTACACACCCATACACATATGTACACGCCAACACATTTAAGCAAACCCGCATGCAAATAAACTTTGAAAAAACAAATAATGTGTCTTTGTTATGAGCCTAAAAAACAGGAATGGTTAATTATTTGACAACAGACATTGGGCAACTTCAGATCTCAATAAACTTCCCTACACACCTCAGGTCCAAGACAGACACCCCACAAGTGTGTATGTGATAAACCCATCACTATAAACACTTGTGTATAGGCACGTTATAAATGCCATATCATATCATATCATTTTCTTTTAGTCATTGTTTGACAAAGGTATGAATTATGCATACAACATTTGAACATCAAACAATCATCTGTTTCAGTTAAGGAGATATGAGATTTTTGAGAGGAGATGCCCAAACCTGACTGTTTGTGGGGCGAAACTGCACCGCAAAGTTGGGTGTAGGAAAGTAGGCTAATGATTGAAATAGTCAATTGCTTTGACAATAGCTGTTTTCTGGTGAATACCCATCTGCTTGTTGTCATGGGGCCATTCATGAATGAGTCACGCAAACGTTGCAAGGGTAAATAAGTGTAAGTGTAAATAAACTGATTTACAACAGTGTACTTCAATATAGTGATTGTAACAAACTTCTAGCTTGCTTTTATTCATGATATTATGAACACATGCTTATGCACATAAAAGTAAACCCCTTTTTTGCATGTCATGGTAGTGGACCTCATTGATATGAATTCATCTTTAAAAGACACTTCATTGCGTTACTCAATTTTCTTTTCTTTGGAGCATGTCAATATATGGTAGGTAACTGGAGAGGAGCAGGGGGTGTCTTTTATTTGGAAATGTACCATCACTGTGCTAATTGATTAAATTTAGAAAGGAGCTGCTAACAAAATAAATGTTTTATAAAGGAAAATGGAAGACGTTGTAGTGGTGCCTTTTCTCATCTGCAAGTTCTCCTCTTGATTGCAGGCCTGAAGTTGAGCAGACCCCTTTCAACAAAAGTCCAAAATTGGATGAAGGGGTGCAACCATTAAGTTGTTACCCTCATTGTTGAAGACAAGTGTGAAAACTCGGCAGCCCGGGCTTCAGAGCTCTCCTCACATGGCAGCAGCCTACGTGGGAAAATACAAAACCTATCAAAGGGAGGGATTGGCTAAAGGAACATATCTACTTATAGAACATATACAGATTAGTACATCATTAGTAGCCCTTATCTGGAGGGCACACCTTGAACTACCTCTAAACACGTATAGTAGTGATTATAGCATACAAAACAACAGTGGATTGGTCTATGCTACATTGCATGTTAGGTTGCCCCTCAACTACACTGATTGGTTGGCATAATCTCCCAATTGGGACTTTTGACTCTTTAGCAGCATGTACATAAATTAAACGTAGGTGTTTGAATACTGTCAAACTACTTCCTGTTTTCTCACTTAGTCCATCATCTCTCATCAGTAAGTAATCAGCCAAAGTATTCAATGTGTAGCTGACCTCCTGCTCACTGTCCTGGAACATTCAAGGGAGTGTGACCACACCACTATCTTAGCTTGAGGCTCCAATGAACGTGCTTTGTTTTTGACTTCTGAGTCACATGTGAAGAGATCCCAAATGTGTCCATTTAAGCCTTCTTCTTACTGCTATTTGATTTAATTATGCAGGCTGCAGTGGCTGCTCTTAGCCTCACTCTATCTCAAATAAACTTTATATACTTTTAATTGGACAGCAGTTTGGCTCTTTCAGATGTTTTCTTCTTCTTTCATCTATGAAGAATGTCCCATATTCAGAGCTTATCCATTTACTTCCTGTGTGCTTATCCCTTCAAATAGCATTCTTAACTCTGCGGCAACCTTGACTCATCGTCGGGTCTGCACACAGAGCTGTTTTCCATGTCTCCTGCTCCTACAGCCTCGACCTGTCTCTGAGGTAGCTTGGCTAAGTTCAACGTGAGCCAGTATCCATTTCCCATTATGACCGTCCTTGCCATGTTATATATTCCTCTATAGCAAGCTTCTATACGTTTTCTTTGTACCTTATGTTGTGTATTTAAAGTTATTGTTCAGTAGGTTACTTCATCTTCTTTAGATCCACGGTTACTTAAGCTTTAGTTACATGTTATTCTTAGTGCTTCAGTTACATCATTACGTCTAAGTATTTTCATATAATTTCAGCAAAGGTTCATATACCTTCTTCATGACATCACTTTGTCTTCATCACTTTGTCCTTGTCAGATTTCACTTTAACATCCGTCCAAAATATTCATTGATGCATTCTGACATCTTGGCAGGTGACATCCTTCCATGTAGCATTCTTCCATACAACATCTTTCCACACTTTCAGTGCAAGGGTACATTCTGTATGGCTGTCTGAGGGTATAACATCTCTCATACACTCAATGCGGTATGTGAACAATGCAGGGGGTCCCATGTATTGCTATTCTCAGACTGTTTCAGTATGACAGTAGTGAGGGGGTGGGATCTGGCTAGACAGCGTCTACCTGCTCCTCTACATTCCCCCTCTCAAAACATTTTTGACCAAATTCTCATATTCTCTTATTTCATTGTCTTTATCTCCTCTTCATCATTTTTCAGCATCTTCTCTTCATCATGCTTCTTCTTCGGGATCCACATTTGTGTCATGCCCCTCAGGCGACCTGCATTCTTGATGTGTTTATCCACACTCCAGGTCATATTGCAGCACTCTATAGAAGGTGAACAGAATGTCCAACGTCCTACATATCTTTTGCAATCCTTTGGGTAATGGAACTTGGTCCTGTAGGTTAAATGGTACTTTTCTTCATACTCATATTTCAACGGTACTGGCTTCATTTTGCATCTGCTCACCCATTCCAGCCTTTATGTGAATCATTATCTTGATCCCAATAACTTTCTTGGCTGTCTTCTGGTACTGTCCTAAGATGATCCCTATAAGACAAAATCCTAGCAATACCAACACAAGTATTGCTCCAAGTATTTTGAAAGCATTGGCCGGCCAGGTTGGAATCCATGACAATAGGAATGAGAGCTAGTCATCTCCTGCTTTCTCATCAGTTTATTTTTCCAACTTTGTATGCAGTGTCGTCAGCATAGTAATTGCTTCTGTCACAGTTCAATTTTCTCCATCATGGGATGGTTTTATTGTACAACAAGAAGGCCCAACATTGGGGCCTACACCTCCTTCCATGTCTGTAATTAGGTCCAAGATGTACCGGTTCTGGAGAGTCATCACCCTGGTGGCTCTTAATTCTTCTCTGATTGCATTGAATCATTTTATTATTGCATTAAGTGTCTGTATCAGCTCCCATCTGGTGATCTGCAGCCACTTGGCATTTACTGCAGTCTGGAGTCCTGGCATGAATATAGACGTCATCATCATTGCCCTCTTGCTGAACAGTGTATGTTCATCTGGAATGTCCTCAAAGGCCTTTTTTGATTTTGAAAAAAATAGTAGTTCTCCCTTTTCAGGCGGCGAAGAATAAGCAACTTCTTACTTCCCTGATGTACACTCATTTTTGGAAATTCACTGATATTGAGATCACTTTGTGGAATCACTAATGCTGGAGCATGTACCATTACAATAGAGCATACCAAATGTTTAGGCAACTGCTTGTAAGCTATGGATCCACAGGTCCAATATCGATCCATCAGTACTGCAGCTCCTCCATTCATTCCTGTGACCTCGATTGTCTGTCCACATCCTTTGTTCTCTCCAACCTGAATCAAGCCTCCATTCTTGAAGCATGATGTTTCATTCTTCAATGGTATTATGGATACTGGTCCTGGTTCATGGTTGACAAATGTTAGTAACTTAGAATACTTGGCCCATGATTCTAGGCATCTGTCGATCATTATGCACTGTGCCTACTTGTTCCTTCTTCAATACAATAGGTGTGCAGGGCAAGAAAATATTCCTTCTGCTCATCCAGTACTTGTGGCAACACGCCAACTCTGAAGTCTCTCCCAGTATCCTGGCTCTCCTGCTTGTTCAGTCATATCTGAGTAGTCCATCCTCTTCATCTCAAAAATGTGCATTCGTTCTGCAGTCTGGGATGGATGCATTACATGTTTTGCTTCTCCACCCCATCCCACTTTCAATCCTTTTTGTCTTCACATGAGTATCTTCATATGGAAATTGATCAGCATCATAAAGTTGCCTATTTTCCTCCTAATTGCCCCCTGGTTGTACACGCTAATAGATGACTGAGACATATTACATTGTGTGCAGGCATGACGGTGGTGATTAATGTCCTTGCTGCATTCTTGGCATACAGTATTAAGGACCAGACATAGCAACTTTCATTTGACGTTCTCTCCTCCACCATCTTCTTGTGCTGATAACATAGGTTATTTTTAAATGACCGCAAGTTATCAACATATGCGTTTATATCTTAATGGTTTTCCTCAATATAATTCGAAATAGACTCCTACTGAAATTGTAAAACAAGCTGTTTTACCTTTAGTGGGGAAAACAATAGATGTTTCATTGACACCCTCCATATCGGTATCACCTTTTGCAACATGTCATAATGCCATAATAATAAGGAAAAATACACAAATCATAATGTTATTTTATGTTATGTTATTACAATTTATAAAGCGCACGGTCACCCAAAGGCATCATGGCGCTAAGAAGGAAGCTGCTTAGTCAAGAAGAGGCCAATGGAGACACCGGAAATTAAAATAGATAGGTTTTCAGAGCTCTTCTAAAACCAAGGTGGTGCACAGTAGCTTTAACTGATGGGGGAAGGCTGTTCCAGAGTTTGGGTGCGGCAATAGAAAACACTCTGCCGCCAAGCCTTTCCCGATTAACCCTAGGAACAATAAGGTGGTTGGAGGTAGTGGAACGGAGATCCCGATCCGGAATGTATCGAACAAATTTAGACTGTAAGAATTCGGCTCTCTGAGCGTGAATGGCCCGGTGGACGATGCACAGTGACTTAAAATGAATTCGCTGCTTCACCGGAAGCCAGTGAAGTTGGCGTAGCACTGGCAAGATGTTAGCCCCATAGGGAGAACCAGTGGCTAACCTGGCTGCAAGATTCTGCATACGCTGAAGGCGATAGATAAGACCGATCGGTTGTGACAAGTACAGCGAGTTACAATAGGCCAACCGTGAGAGGACTAACGCAGCCACCACAGGAGGCCGGAGGGCTATGTGGATCATCGGCATTACCCTCTTAAGGACTAGGATCTGATGATGGGTGGACTGACACACGCCCGTAACCTGGTTAGCCATAGACAAAGAGGCGGAGAGGATAACCCCTAGGTTCTTTACTTTACTGACTGGACCAGGTAAGAGGCCAAGAGAGAGAGGCCAAAAAGCAGGGGTCCACAGTAGGGGTTGGGAGGACATCCTACCAACAATACCTCCGTTTGTCCCCATTTAACTTTAGCCAATTCTGGTCCATCCATATCCCAACTGCCTTTAGACAATCATGAAGGCAGGCTGAAATTGATTTGTGTATCATCCGCGTATGAGTAACAATTAAGCCCATAAGAACAGATGAGGCAGATCAGGGCCCAGATGTATATATTGAACAAAATCGGTGATAGAGAGGATCCCTGAGGGACCCCACAGATGAGGGAACAGGGAACAGAGAGGGAAGGTGGCATAGTGAGGGTATGTGTGCGATCAGAAAGAAAAGAAGTAAACCAGGCGAGCACAGAGCCAGATATCCCAATCTGTGAAAAACGGGAGAGGAGGATGGAGTGGTCCACTGTGTCGAATGCAGCAGAAAGATCTAATAGGATCAAAGCCCCAACTCCGCCTGCATCGACAAGTCTGGACATAATACCAAATGATATCATCAATATTACATTAAACCCTGTTGACTTTCTGGATGGCAATGAATATCTGAAATGTTGAACCCTCTCCATTTTATATTTACTTTAATATGCATGTTTGTTATCTCCTTTTTAACAACTTTTATATCAGAAACTGCAATATAATAGTGATTATCATCATTGGCAGACTGCAAAACATTGCCCACACCCCATCTGGGCAACACTTTGCACACAAGGAACTTGGCAGTGCACAGGGCATCAGGGTGTGTGCATGGACTCACCTCTATCCATCTATACAAAGGACATACTATGGCCAGCATGTGCTTGTAGCTGTTGCATATCTGTACCAAATCTACATAATCTATATGAGATTCTGAAATAGGCTGTTGGGTCTAGGGATGGATCCTCTCACTATTTGCAAAGTGTGCCATGCGGTACATTTCTGGCACAATGAACTGTGCCACATGTTCCAATACATTGGGTGAGAACCACTCTTCTGCAATTGTTGCAGCTAGACTCTCTTGAGTTTTGTGTGCTGGACAGTGACGCGGCTCCGGCACTACTCTCAATAGTGATAAAGGCATAACTGGCTTTCCAATGCTATCCTGCCTCAAAATTATCTCAGTGGGGAATAAGGAACACCCATGCTTTTTCAATAAATCCTGTTCTTCTTGTGGAGCTTGACCTTGTAATTCAATTAACTGGACAATATGCAGCATGTTAAAGCCTTCCTTTGCTAACATGCATTGTCCTGTCATTTGTTTAACATCTTCTCTTTTCAAACTAGATGTGAGTGAATAATAGGCTGCTTTTTTGGCCTTTATGTCTGCGGCTTTGTTTCCATGGGAAATTAAATCCATTCTCTTAGAATATTCTGAGCATTTCACTACTGCTAGGGTCAATGGGATACTCAATGCTTATATGAGACTATCCAATAAGGCTGTATGTTGCACTGGAGTGCCGTCTCTGTGGAAGAAGCCCTTCCTTTTCCAGTGGGACAAACCTGCATGTACGGTTGAGGTCACATACACAGAGCCAGAGTACATTGTCTATTTCTCATCCTCAAATCTCTGAAGCACTTTGATGTGCACCACCAATTTTGCAGCTGTGCTGAATAATTCAAAGACAAGATCATGCTTGTTACTACCTCGAATGTGCCTTCTTTTTTTATTTTTTTTATTTTTATTTGTTTATAGTTCAAAGAACCTTTACAAAATAGCACACAAAAAAAAAACACAGAGAGAAAAAAAAATAAAGTTAACAAGACCAAACAGAATACAGAACATCTCATTAAAATTATAAAAATAGCACAAAGCATTAGCACAATTTCTATATGAGAACAACCCAATAAAAACATGATTTTAACACTGAAATAACGAAATCTCTTTCTCAATTACTTTCAAAAACTCAACCAAGGCAAAGATTAATGCTCTCTCATTTCCTTGCATCAATCGAGTCCAAAGAGATATCATACAGTCTTCGTAATTTATATTTATGAAACGTAGAAAATGCTTTGTACGTATATCTCTAAAATGTGGGCATTCTAAAATTAAATGTTTTATAGTTTCCTTCTGTTCGGTACACCTCGAAAAGCGACACTTAGTGACGCCTAAATTAGTTCCTACAGTTCGCCAGAATTTTGTTCGTTCAAGGGTATGAAATTGATTTAATCTAAATCTCATGTAATACATTCTAGTTTTATTACACGGAAACATCGCTATATAATCACAACAATCATCTCTTTTGTGAAGGAATTTTGCATATTCCTTATAGGTACTCAGAGTTGATATTTCATCTAGAGTTTTACACCAGTCGTTTGCAAACAATTTATGTTTAACATAGTTAGGACGTATAAGCAAATCATCATTATCGGTGCCCAAGTTATTTAAAGTTTTGGCCATGGTTTCAAGGTAGCTGGTGAATGAACTGGATGAGCAACCCTTTGTAAATTCAAAAAGATCCTGATATAAAGAATTATCAGGATAGTTAAGAATTGTGGAATAGTTTGAGAGGGCCCGCCAGGTAAACCTAGTGGACAAGGAAATCAGTCCCAACTCATGTCTAATAACACAGTTCGGGATTGATATAGATAAACATAAGGCTCTCTTCACTAAAGTACCCTGTATGGAATCAAGTTGTCTATGCAAGTTACTGACACAAATATCCATGGCATATAGAAGAATAGGCTCAACCTTCAATGTAAGAAACTCTAATAGCGGAGTCATTGAAAACTTACACAGCTTATGAAAGATAAATTTCATCTGGCTTAATAGTGGTCTGGCTTTCATCTTTATATATTCCACCCATAAGTTTATGCTATTCGCACTGCTCAGGCGATATCCTAAATAAGTAGAATCTTGTAGTTCACACAAGCGAGTCTCCCCGATATTCCAGTTGAACTTTTTGAGTTTCTTATTTGATTTAAAAATCATTATACATGACTTGGGTTAGGTCGAAGATTATGTTCGTACGCAAAATCTATGAATATATTTAACTTAGCCTGAAGACCAGCAGGAGTTAAATCGAAAAAGATGAGGTCATCTGCAAAGGCTAACCAGTGTATTCTTAATGAGCAAAGTCTTGCTGGTATCGTGAGTGTAGATTCCCAAAGTTTATCTATATCAGAAAGATAAAGATTGAACAGCAGGGCTGCAAAATTGCAGCCCTGTTTCAAACCAAGATGAAGTTGCACTGGTTCAGTTAAAGAACCGCCCTGAGTTAGACGAATTCTACAAGATGTATTGGTGTGGAATTTCTTGATCCAATAGGTCAGATATTCAGGAATTCCAAACTTACGCATTTTGGTCCATAAAACATTGCGCACAACAGTGTCGAACGCAGAAGACATATCAATGGATGCAAAATAAATTGTGCTCAGTTCATTCTTATTCACTCCGGCAATCAGATGTTTCATTATAGTTGCATTTAGTGTTGTTCCCATTTGTCGTCTAAATCCCACTTGGCATTTCGAATATATCTTATACGTTGCTAGATGTTTATCAAGCTCATAGATAACTAGTATAGCGAACACTTTTGCCGCCGCATCTGTTAGCGATATCGGTCTATAATTCTCGGGCAATCGAGGGTCGCCCTTTTTATACAATGGAATAAGAATGGAAGTAACCCATGAAGACGGGATAGTGCCACTCACTAAGATACTATCAAACTTAATTTTTAGGATCATACTCCAAAAAGTTGGATCGGACCTATATACGCAAGATGGAATCCCATCGGGACCAGGGGCACGAGAATTAGATAGTTTTTTGATGGCCCACATAATATCAAAAGTAGTCCATACAAATTGTATATCAGTAAATAATAACTCTACTTCATCTTGGTTTATTGCAAAGCGTTCTGGTAATTCATATTTTTGTTTAACATAAGCTATCCAAGTTTCAGCGTTGATTAAAGATTCATTGCATAAATCCGCCTTATCCCCTTTTTTTAGGGCAGCCCAGATATCTCGGGAATTTCTACTACAAATAGCTTTAATCATCTCACAATTTTCTTTGTTATATTGCTCTATATGTACTCCCTTTACATTAAATTTGTATTCTTGGATTATATTCTTCTTTTTTAGTATGTAGAGTTTGACAGGTAGTTTCGCTAATTCTAGCTTTCGTATATAACGATTTTTATTTCTTTTCAGAATTTTAATCTTATAATTAAATCTGTGTTTGTGATTAGTCACAATAGAAGCTTGTTTTATTCCAAGTTTTATAAGAGTTTCTCTGATACACTCATTTATCATCTGATTTAAACATTCTATAGAGTATAATTCCGGCATTAAAGGATTGACCACATGTTTTAGATGGTTTGAAATGTGCCTTCTCTATTCAGCTTCATTACCGCTGCTCCAGTATGCCTCCCCCCAGTTGGCTGGTCAATTTTTGAAGAACCATCAATAAAAATAATGTCCCGCCTCCCAAAGGCATTTTCACGAGCTTGGGGAATATCATTATTGCAGTCAGTGAGCATTGTGCAATCATGTACAGAGTCATCCTCTCCTCCTTGTTCATCTATAAATGTTTCTGGATTTACTGATTTACATCTAACAATTTTAATTGCATGGTTGGAAATATTCACCTCATACCCCGATGCTCTTTGTGTGGTCAATGTACTTTTGGGCTTCTTTAAGATGCAAAAAATGCATGCTCTACAAATAACGTTTTTGGAAACCCGTCGTTATACTTAAGCTTTTTCAATTGCGAATGCAGCAACAGCCAAAGATTTCTCACAGGAATAGTGTCCCTTCATTACTGGATTTAACATTCCAATGTAGTATGCCAATGGTGTATGCGAATGTCCTAATGTTATCTTCTGAGTATGAACTGCTGTCATGACTTCTCCATTTGAATGGGAGGATTACAAATATTCTTAATTATAATCTGGGTTCCCCAATACAGGGGCTGTACTGATTGCCTTTTTTAATTCTTCAAACACTTCAGTCATCCCATCTTTGACCGGGAGGATAGCTCAGGTGTAACATGCTCGCTTTGGAAGCAAAACGACGTAGAGCAACACAGGTTTGATCCCAGCGTCTGCACTTAGTAACCTCTGGGTATTGAGCAGATTATAAATAACCAATTACAATTACAATATCTTCTGGCCATATTATTGTGTTGTTATCTACCTGTGTTTCTTTGAGTCCCTTTAAAAGTGGTTGAATGTACATACTTTGAGAAACCAAAGGTTGTCTCACTTGCTAGCCCCCGGGGATCTCTCTCTCTCTCAGATAGCCAGGGCACAGCCATCACCTTTGGATGCCCCATTCTACACAAACAATGGGCTGAGGAAGAGTGCGACTGAGAGTAAAGAGGCTAACACTTACATATCTCATTCAACATGTCCCATTAATAAGGTCAGGCAAAGTCAGGCACTTGACCTTAATCACATACATCTGATACCCATTAGCTCCCCCCTCACGGATAAAAGGTAGAACATAGAGACACACTCTGAGCCAGGTAAAAGACGAGAAGGAGCAGATCTTCCAGGACCAAGGCAACCCCATTGAAGCAGGATGACCGATCGTTGGACCAGAGTGAAGGGTAGGGAAAACCTGAAGATGCCTTCAGTGGGTGGTTGCCTCCAGAAAATCATGAATGAGATGGAGAGAAACCCAAATCCCAGACAAGAAGAAGCCTGCATTGTGTTTCAATGTCGCCAGCGACCCTCCCGCCGGGTGAACAACATAGTTGGGGTGGCGTGGCCAAGCCTGTGGTATCAACCTTGATTCATGTATCAAAGCCACAGAGACAAGAAAGGAACGCACACAACCAGTGAATCAGTGAAAGACATGAAAGGCTGGTTTGTGTCAAGGAAAGTTTAAAGCCACAACAGTGTACCTCACAATTGAAGGTTGCGTGCATGCTGATGAGACGTGAAAGAAAGCAAACCAGTAGTTAACCTTTATGTTACCGATAACCATGAAGCCAATGATACAGAGTAGTGCATTGGTCCAGCGAAAGGAAATAGCCCACTCGAATGTCTCCGCAAAATGTTTAATGTCTTGTTATAAAGTGGCAAAGTGAACAAAGGTCAAGATTAACCCCAACGAAAGGGGAAGTTAAAAGTGGATTGCTTTAAGAGGAAGATTTATTTGAACTTTTCTGATTGTGGTATGGAACTACCAATACCAAGAGACACTGGGGCAAATAATATTAAGTGAGAGTTGAAGTGAAAGTTGAAGTCATCCTGCATAGGTCTGCGTAGGTCTATGGTAATGCAGAGGTCTATGGCAAAAGCATTGCACATTCAAAAGTCTTCGACATCAGTGAAATGTCCGAGTCCGACTGAGGGAGACAGGAAACATGAAATAAGTTAGGGGAAGGCAACCCCTAAAGAATATGAATGAAGTTTGGGGAAGTGAACCCCTGCAAGTGCTGTGATTATGGGGTCCACCCCTAGCTGAGGGAGATCTACGTTGAATCAGGTACCATTTGGTTGAAAGGTCTGAGCCCGACAAAGAGAGACCTAAGTGAACTTTTTTTGAATTGTGAAAGAACCTTTGGAAAGCTGGAATAAGTGATTTTATCGTGGAAGGCCAAGCAGGCCTCGACCCATGTTTTCGACTGCCTTTTTTGATAAACTGAGTAAAAATGTGTCATCCTGTTTACTGTCCATCGTGGGGAGGAGAGCTGACTCAGCCACCATATGATACCATGCCTCCCTAGAGTACTGTCATTGAAAGCCCAGGCCCTGCAATAATTGCATTAGCCTAGAAACTGCTTCATTTCTCTCACGTTTTAAGTGCTAGGGTTTTCATGATTGCTTCTGCTTTTTCAGGTGTCACTTTTCTCCCTTCGTGAGGGATCAACTATCCTATTTACAAGACACCTTTTAGAAAATATTGTAATTTCCCCGTGTCTGCCTTATAGCCTTTCTCTTTGAGTATTGTCATAAGTTTAACTTTGTCTTCTCTATATCTTTTTTCTCTCTCACTACACACCAAAATGTCATTCCTGTTCTGAATTATTGCACTTTCGAGTAGGATATTACCCCATTCCATCTGAAGGACCCTGTTATAGATCAAAGGGGACTCACAGTACCCCTGCAGAAAACAAGTATGTTTTAGGTGCATATTTCTATATGGAATTAAATAAAATCTTGTGAGTCTTCATGAAAGGGAATCAAAAAGAATACATTCTTCAAATTGACAACTGTAAAATATTTGGCCATGGATGGGATGCTACACAGTATCGTCTAGGATTTGGAACTAAAGAAAACTCAGCTTTGACTATATATTTTAGAGGGCGAAGGTCCCGAATAAATCTCCACAATCCCCCCTTTGATTTCCACACAGGGTACACGGCCATGTTACATGGTGAATCTGATGGCACTAATATGCACAGCTTCATTAAAGTGGAAATGGTCTCAAATATACCTTCATCCGCCTCTCTGGAGACGAGGTATTGCTTTGGCCATGGTAAAAGTGCTCCTGGTTTTAATTTTATTCTTTACCATGCCTATCACTTTTAATAGTCCCAAATCATATGTACTTGTAGTCCATGAAATCTCTTGCACTTTCTCTAAATCTCCTGAAAGAATGGTAGTCTTCGATTTGCCAGTCCTATTCTTTGTGTTATTTCTGTATTCTTTACTTTAATCCAATAAGTGATACTTATAAAAAAAACACTAGTCCATCGTTGGAGTAGTCATTTCTAAACAGTTCCTCATCTGTAAAATCTGTCAACCTGTATCCTTGACTGAGGGCTATAACTGTCGCCATCCCCTTCCTTCATCATCTGCCCCATGAAGCATCACCCTTTCTTATCTGAACACTGTTGCTTCTAACTCTAAGGGAATAATCTGCCCTTCCCCTTCGTCCATAGGGATTTCTGGTCTGAACAAAATTCATCAGTATTATAGGTAATATTTTACCTATCAACCTGGGTAACCATGAACATAGAATAGGCACTCCACACTGTAAAGTCTGGAGGGGGTGCCTGTACTCCTGCCCTATATGGCAGAGAAGACACACAGAGGTCCCCACCCAAGATTCTCTGGATGGGTAATCAAGGCCTAGCTTCTCAGGAGGTGATGCAGGCTGGTTCTTAAGTACAGTGTAGTCCCCAAACACCTACAAAGGAATGTCCACACACTGTATTAGTGAAAACACAGTCTTTATATAATTAAGGTTCAAGGTTATATACACAATCACAGTTACTCACTTTGTCCTCCGTTAATCTAAAATGGCAAATATATACACAGTTCTACGTGGTACCACAATTACTATCAGATTTAATTAAAGTGCAACAACTGTACTTTGGTCAAATGTCAAACGAATCAATTTAATAAAGGGAGCCAACAATAGACATAGGAGGAAAGCAGTTGGTTAGAATAATAGGCAGAATACTGGCCCTGTTTACCGAGACAAAGTTCTGTGTGAGGATCCCCGCACCCGGCCAACCTGTAAATAAAGATTTAATACAAGCCTAGTCCATATATTGTACATATAAATAGTTCTACAACCCCAATGTACCTGGAATAGCAGAGTTCGATGTCGGGTCGTCAACGGATCCTTCTTGAACAGCTCCCCTTAAGGCAGGAGCCACGGATTGTCGAGATCCCTTGAAGAAAAGGTGAACAATTGCATTGAGGCAGTGGCTTCAATCCTGGCGGTTCTCGTCGATGATCGGTCATGGGCGTCCTGCAGAGATGAGGCGTGTGGTGCACCTCAACGACGATAGTTAGTTGCCACAAAGACTCTATGAAGAACTTTGGCCAAGCAAGGGCGTCGAGTTGTCTGGCGTATCTGTAGTCTTTGGGTGGTGGGGAAAGCCACCGGCAAATGCTCCTCGGTGCGTCGGCGGCCTCGACTTTCTCCGGCGGGATAAAGCAGTCGGCGGTGCAGGCGAGAGAGTCTTTGAATTCAAAGTGTCTTAATCAGGTGGAGCATTGCGGCTCCAGTCGTCAGCGGCTCAGCGTCCAGCAGTTCCTGCATCTGGCAAACACAGCTTCGACAGGACTCCAGTGGTTATAGAAAACCTGTGAACCCTGGTCGACGACTGTGGACGGATGTCCGGTTCTTCTCTTCCTTCTCCTCGGTGATCCCTGTCTTCGGTCAGCAGCCTGTCGAGGGTCTGACTTCCTGGGAGGTTCAGTGAAGGTTAGTGGTGCACAATGGTCCTTTGTAGCTCAGTTAGAGGTCTCCTAGCCAGGACCTCTCTTTGATCAGTCTTGACGTCACAGCAGCTTTCAGATTGCAGTGGAGATAACAGCAGTCAACCTTCTTCTTCGGGCTTGGCTGTCGAGATCAAGCATCAACTGTGGACTTCAGCTTCTGAATGATTTTTAGCAGTGAGAGGCCCCCAGATATACTGTTTTACACTCTCATTCATTCTGCTGGGTCACACTCGGGCAACCAATCACTCAGAGGGACATTCATCAGTCAGGCAACCAATCAGCATTACAGTGCATTGAGACCATTTTCCTACCTATCAGACACTCACAACAAGCACAACATGTGCTTGAAAAGTAAACAAACTGAGTTTATGATTTTCGGCTCCTGTCAAGCAAGGGGTAATCTCAGCAAAGAATTCGAAGAGTTTACTATTAAAGACTCATGCATTAAGGTGGTCTCCCATGTTAAAACACTTGGGATGATGCTGGAGGTGTCCCTGGGATCAGAATACCAAACAAACTATCTTCACAAAAATAATGCATACTATACTAGGCAGGGCTGTCTCAGTCTTTGTGTCACATACCAAAAACTAGACACCCATTACAAGAAGTGCATATTGGCCATCCACTCCATTCACCCAGGTCCCACCCACAGGGTGTACCCACAACATACAGTCAGCCTGGAAGTCTCCAGCCAGTCTGGCCTGGACTTCCCCAAAATACCATATATGCAACTTCCACCCAACAGCCAGTCAGGGGGGAGGAACAGAGTCAGGGCTTCCCAGGACTTTGGGAAAAACCGGGTAACAGGCAATAGAAAGCAGGAGGCCACAGGGGCCATCTTGTGTTCTATCAGGAATAAACTGATTCCAATGGCAGGACCTGGGTATCCAAAAATGGAGGATAACCCGAGCACCTGTCAAAATCAGTATGGAGCTACCACCAGCCAAATCCTGCTCTGCAGGCCACACATAGGTGCCCAAAAACATACACGAGGGGCACAGGGTTGTACCCCAACCCATGGGTGCCATAAGAGTATCCTAAGGGTCTGTACACCAAACCAAAAAGAGGAAGAGCTGCACTGCCAGGAGTCCCACATGGACTCCTGGGCAGAAAACAATATAGAACACATAGGGAAAAGGACTGCAGGACAAGGACAGGGAGGCCCCGTCCCTCCAAAGCATTTCCAGCATCACACATACAAAAAAAATTCTGGATCTAAAGGTACTCCCTGTATTGCCCTTTGGCCTGTAAAGGCTGATATAAACTCTCACACATTCATATAGTGTATAACTGAAGGAGAGTGCACTATCCATTTGTCAGTAAAAGACATTGGCCCTCATTATGAGGTTGGTGGTAGTCATGGCGCTATTTGCGCCATGACTACCACCAATAACGGTACCATGTCCGGTTTGGTGAGATGGGGATTTACCGGTCCAGTCCAATCTTGGCGGGACCGGTATGTCCCCATTCACCAAACCATTCCGCATTCCCATTTGAGCCCCCATAGGGCTCAATGGGAATGGGGAAGATGCTAATAACTGTACTTCAAATTGCTTACCGTTATTGCCTGTGATTTCCCTTTACGGGTCCAATCCATAACGCCTGGTGAAACCAGGAGTTAAAGGAGGGACCCGCTAAGGGAACTCGCAGTAGGGCAGTAAGGGATTACCGGCACTGGTCTCCTTATCGGTGCCTGGTATCCCTTACCGCCCTACTCGTAATGATGCCCATTGTTATATTAAGCTTTGTCATTAAGTCATGTACCAATATATTAACTGACGTCTGCCTAGAGTGTAATAATGGAATTGTCATATCATGTTCTCCTATAGAAATTGGTAATTAGTCTGTAAAAGGAACTTATCTCCTCAGCCCAGAAAAAACTTCAGCATTCATGGCAGTACCTCCCCTTTAATAGGGATCCTTCTACATTATCCTGGGTTGTATAAATGTTTTACTCTCTCATTTGCTTGTATAAATTCCCAATTCTCTGCTCTATATCTTCTGTATCCTGCCCACCAGCCCCTGCTGATCTCAGCATTCCTTGCAGCTTTCTACTGGGCTGTTGTGACGCTCTCTCTTCCTCCAGTTGTTCTTGTGCGTCAGTCGGCACCATAGGCTTATGGCATAAATATTCTATTTCATGGTCTTTTAATCCCAAACTCTTGTACATTTGTTCTTCTCTTCTCCTCATCTGCCTCAATTTGTCTTCCTCTCGACTTTGTTGAATCTTACGTACTTAAATTTTTTTGGCTTCTATCTCTTCTCATTTCTTCTCCTCTAATCTCTCCCTTTACTTCCTTGCCTCATATTTCCTTTGTTCTTCCCTTCACTTGCATTCTTTGTCCCTCTCTTCTTTGTATGCCATTCTCTCTCCTCTCTTTCTCAAACCCCATCTATACCCTTATCATCTAGCTTAAGCAATATTTGTCCTCCTATCCATTCATTTTCTTTCCCATTAGCTTTATCCTTTATTTCTTTATTCTTCCATCTTCTTCCTCTATCTCCATTTGTCTGTCTTGTCTTTCCTTTGTCTCATCATGCTGTTTACTTTTATCATATGTTAATATATCTTTGTGTTCTCTTCTCTGCCGCATTATCATCACTGCTATAAATGGGGGGTTGCATACATTGGATTAACATAACCCCCCGCTGATTTTAATTCCTTTTTAGGGTAAAAACCCTTGTCCCCGTATCTAAACTTTTCTCTTCAGGAGGGGAAAGTGGGGCTGAAGGCATTTTATCCTCCCCTTTATGCAGACTGAACATCCATTTCATGTAGGCTGGATCTTCTTTCTGACTCTGGTACCTTTTCCAAAGTTCTAAAATGGACAACCTTTTCTGCAACTTTTTCCCTTAGATGTGGCATGCACATATGTTGTCATATGCGGCAATACATCTTTTGACAGCGAACTTCCTGAGGTCACGGCATGAATGTCTTATTGGTCGTGCCTCTGACTCATTCCGAATGATATTTCCTTATCTTCACTGAGTATCTCAGCAAAGTCCCACACAAATGTCAAAGAGGTCCCCCCCAAGATAACGGATCAGTTTTGAGTCTTTATTTTATCAACTATACCATGCCAGTCAATTGGTGCAGGCAACATCAATCACTGTTTATAATCCCAATGACAATATATTTTATTTGCTCACTTTTTTATTTTAGAAATCTTTGCGATGTTCTTTTATTATTAATATTTTGAGTCTCTTCTTTATATATTACATTCCACTGATTTTTTCCTTCCCGATTGACGTCAATCTTTTGGTCAAAATGTTCACCAATCTCTTTAATTTTTTATTATTGTTTTAAATTCATCAGTCTAGACACAGCAAAAGATTTACATTAACAGTTTTATATTCCCACTCACATTTTACTGCATATGCCTTCCTTTACTATCTTAGTAAATGTATTCCTTCTCAGTTTCACTCCATTTTGGAGTTTGATATGCACTTTTCTATGGGCCTTGCCTCAGGAATCGTTAACATCCTTTACTTCAGTGCATACCCTTGTGTCCTCTTGGTACCAGTACTCAGGGTATCTATTTTTCTTTATAAGCTCCCCATAAAATCTTGTTTCTTTTTAAACATATTATTTACAACACAATCCCACCCCCGATTCTAGCCATTTTCATTGTACTAGTTACATCCGTGAGTCAGCTTGAGTCCTCCTGAATTGACTCTCCCTCAACCGACCAATTCGCCTTGCATCCATGTGGCACCTGCAGGGACCGGACAGGAATGTCATCAAAGAGCGACCTGCAGACCATATCTTCCTGCATGTGACTCTACATGCGGATCTCCACAGGAAGCTACGTGGTCTTCTGGCTAATGGCAGAAATAGTCAAGTGTCCAGGGGTCTGGATGTGGACTAGGTCGACTTGACCGCAACCATCTGCACTGCTACCAAATGTGTTCTAGCACCTTGAAGTGTCTGTTTGTGCTAGATGGGATTGCAATAATGATCTCAAACCAAATAAACAGACTGACTCAGAGAATATGGCAAAGTGCTACTTTATTTTAAATTCAAGCATGTAGGGAGATCTCACAAACATCGGACTGATGCTTGCACACTCGCATAACAGCTTAATTACATGGAGGTCTTATATCCTAATATGCATCATCTATGATGTCATTCTATGTGACAAAATACTAAACCTATCAAGGGGAGGGACTGGTTAAGGGAACATATCTACTTATAGAACATATAAGGAGTAGTACGTTGTTGGCTACCCATTATCTGTAGGGCACACCTTGAACTACCTCTAAATACATATAGTATTGATTATACCGGACAAAACAACAGTGTATTGATCTATGCTACGTTGCATGTTAGATTGTCCCTCAACTCCACTGATTGGTTGGCACAACATCCCAACCGTGGACTTTGGCTATTTAGCAGCACATACGTGAAGAAAAACTTAGGTGTATAAATCCCGTCAAACTACTCCATGTTTATCCAATAAGTCCATCATCTCTCATTGGTAGGCCATCAGCCTAAGTCTTGACCTTGTTGCCTGCTGACTGTCCTGGAATGTTCAAGGGACTGCGAGCACACCACTATCTTTTCTTGAGGCTCTAATGAATAGCCTTTGTTTTATACCTCTGATTCACATGTGAAGAGACCACACATCTGTCCATTTCCGCCTTCTATTTACTGCTATTTTATTTAATTATGCAGGGTGCTGTTGCTCCTCTTGGCCTTTAGAGACTTGTTCACTCTATCTCAAATGAACTATATATACTTTTAATTGACCAACAGTTTGGCTTTCCTAGATGTTTTCTTATTTCATCTATGAAGAAGGTCCCACATTCAGAGATTATACATATACTCCCTATGTGCTATGTGCTTATCCCTTAAAATAGAATCCTTAACACTGGGCCAATCTTGACTCATAGTCTGGTCTACACACTTAGCTATTTTTCCATGTCACCTGATTCTACAGCCTCGGTCTGTTTCTGAGGTAGCTTGGTTAAGTTCAACATGAGTCAGCATCCATTTTCCCATTATGGCCGTCCTTGACACGCTATATATTCCTCTATAGAAAGCTTCTATACATTTTCTTTCTACCTAGCATCATTGCATTTTATAGTTATTGGTCAAACTATGAGTTGGGCGGACAGTTGCGGATTTGCCTCCAGCTCTTAGCTGCGGGTAAATCCACTGAACTTACACCCATTTTCAGAAAACAATTACTGCAGCGCTACTAGAGCCGGGGTAATTGCACCAAAAATGCCCCATTCAGTTCAATGGAATCAATATGAATGGGGACTTAGCACCCCACTGCTACTAGTGATCCATCTCGAATAGCACCAGACAAGGTTGCGGTAACGCTAATAGCAGTGGACGGTATCCCAGCAGATTTACTACCAGGATACTGCCCAATCGTGATGAGTCTCTAACGGTCTTAGCTTGCCTTATTGAGGCTTTTGAATCCAGATTGGTTGGCTGGTTTATGGGTCTAAAACATTGATGGATTTTATTTAAATTCTTTTATAGGATAGATGCCAGGCATTGTAGCATAGCTGTTCTATCAGAGGCAGAATACTTTTGGGGCATGCAGCTTGATGAAGACAGATGTACTGAGGCAGAGGATATTCTCGTAGTAGATTGCATTATGTGGGCTGTTGCACTGCCTGAAATTATGCATTGTGTGATAAGTACTTTAATACAGTGCCCTGGCTATGGCTGTGGGTGATGGAATGGTTGGTCATGTGGACCTGCCATTAGTATTAAGATGCAGGGCATGGAAGTGGGGAAATAAGGATTCTTAGGGAAACCAAACATCTTCTTTTGTCCATGGCAGGTGATTGTCAATAAGGCTAGGGACACCTACTGCCATCCCCTTTTAAAAGTCATCGCTATTCAGTGAAGTATCTAATCCATTTTGTTAGCCCAGATAGCCCCTCCCAAGTGAATCCCCCCAGATTGGAGAAGGTAGTCTACAGCTGTACTAATCCTCAGAGTATGGAAAGGTCCAGGCCATCAGTGCTTTGCAAAGCATGGTCACTGAGGAGGCACAGGAAGGGTGTCCTGACATTCTTTGGAGAAATTATGTTCTCTGAGCAGCCTGATTATCTATCCAGAGTTCCCTTTATTTTCAACAGTCTGCATTCTCTGTATTTCGCTTACTGGAGTGGGTCTTTAGTGTTTTTAATTATGTGATTGCATTCATTGTTTTTATGAAGTCCCTTTTTTACTAGAACCTTGATTGGACATTTTTATATTTTAGTAACACCATATTATTGTTATTTATGTTGCAACTGTATCATCCCACACCGCTCCTGAAGATATGGTCTGTCCTTGCTCTGCTCTACTAAAAGTTTTAATGGTGCTATAGCCCTCAGAAAGTCCCTGTTTCTCACTTAGGATTTTGATCACTGCTAATTTAGAAGAATTTTGTGGCTGAGTAACCAGTACTGCCACTACTTATCCTTAAACACCTGCAGAGAAGTATTCATTGTGTCACAACCGATGGCAAAGCTATAAAATCATTTGCCAGGCTCAATAAGGTCTCTCAACAACTTCTTAACTTTCGGAAAATTGATAACTCACATCAAGCTTCTACATCAGTGTGAATGTGGCTTAATCAGAACTGTCCCCAATCTGATTATTGTGGACTACTTTTGAAATTTTCTTGAATGGCAGAATATTTGTGGTGACTATAATACCATAGAAAACATGCATAGGAAGTGTTCCCACGTCTCTGTGTGCACCTTAAAGAAATCAATCAGAATATAGTAATTGCCTGGAACCATCTCAAACTTCTGAATGGAAAGTGTCTCATATACTTCAAGTAGAGTAAATTGTGTACTTGTGTAACCCCCATTATGAACATTGGTGGCTGGACCCTCCTTTCCAGGGCCTCACCTTGCTCTTTTGAGTACAACTCCTGATAGTGAAAACTCCAAGAGACTTCCTTGAGCCATAATTGTCAAGTATTCCTTACAAGCCCTGGACACCAGTCTCCAAAAGGATTTAATATCCTTCAGAATACTAGTTGTCATGAGGTCCTGTAATAATTGACTTCTGCCCTACAAGGATAAGCAGAGGCTAAATCAGCTACCCTGCCCTCACACTTCACAAACCAAGAGCCAACACAAACACAATGGTAAAACAGGCACAGTTTAGCGATATACATCCTTCAACCTTGGTGGTAACACGGGCAGAGGGAAGGCTAAAGTTTCAAGATATGTGTGTATGTGAAACAGTAACAAATCTAATAGTGAAGAATAATAGTCAATTTAAGGTTCTTTAAAACTACATACACTTTAATTAAACACACCATGTACAAAAATAACTAAATAGAAAACACTGCAAAACACCACGCTTGTAGAAAGAACACAAAATATGCAAGATACCAAGATGCAGCTCTCTGCTTAATGAGACAAACAGAGAAAAGCAATAAAAACCACAATGTTCAAAATAGTATGTTGTTGAGTTTCACAAAGGGATTGATGTTAGCACACTAGGCTCTAGGGCCCAAAATGAAGCAGGGGTGCAGTTATCACGTAAAATACATGTTGTAGTGTCTGGGCGGTTCAACAACGGTGAACTTAGTTTGTCAGTGCTGTTTGGGAGTTTGAGTCAGTTCAAGAGGCTACAAGTTTTGATGCACATTGCTTAGAGCTGTAGAACATTTAAAACAGCATTTATTAGTATTTCACTGGACAGCCACAAGGTTCCCTTTCTGTGCAGGCTGAGACCTCATTTGTATACTACTTCTTTTTGCAAATGTTGCCTGTGATTGCCTATGCAGCCCACTTGGGATGCAGATGTTGATGTTTTGATGTGCATTGCTTACTATGCGGCAACAGAGCTCTACAACATTTAATATAGCATTTATTAGTATTTCACTGGGCACTGACATTTTCTCTGTTCAGCAACTCTGTGTGTGCAGCCTGAGCCCGCGCTCCACCACTGGATTGGTCACTTCACTCCTTTCTTTGACCAACCACGGGAGACAGCCCCCCTTAACAGGCCCTCTTCCTGCGGTGCAGGGACTTCCCTTTTTGGCCCTGTCCAGGACTGAGGAGGTCTCAGAGGGCCACCCATCTCCTCCTCCACACCACTCATTCTGCCCGCCAACTTTCCCCTTCCTAGGACAGTGCCCCAGAATGCAGCCAGCTACTCTCCAAACCCAATCCTCTCCTAGAGCGTGGATCTCCCATTTCAAGTATTCTTGTGAGCAATGCTCTGGACTACCTTGTTGCCTAATCACTAATTCCTTGTCATTTTCTTTCATTCATGTTCCTGATCATACATTGCTTTTACATCTCTGCACCCTCATTTTGTACTGCATGTGTGCGCTTTCTGGACATTTCAAACTTAGGTGTGCTTTTAGATCGTTGCACCCTCATTTTGTACTGCATTTGTGTGCTTTCTGGTAATTTCAAACTTAGGTGTTCTTTTCCATCTCTACATCCCCATTTTGTAATGCATTTGTATGATTTCCGGAAAATTAAAACTTAGTGTTCTTTTAACATTTCTGCACCCCCTTTTTGTATTGCATTTGTGTGTGTTTTGGAAATTTTGAACTTAAGTGTGCCTAACATCTGTGTGCCTAACACCTTCTTCGGCTGCTAGGCCGCCTGGTGAAGCTGTGTTCATGCTGTGCATTCTCTCCTACTATCCTCTATCTTCCCCTCTCCTCCACATATATGGCTCCCTCCATCTTCCCAATCTATTCTAACTGCTATGCTGTCACCTATTCTCCCTCTCTCATGAAGTCTGAAAGAGAAAAGTTAAAAAAGGACCTCCTGGCCACTAAACCTAGAAATATTGTACATATTTTTCTCTAGAAATATTGATTTGCCCCTAATGAAGAGTGTTGTACCACTCAAAACGCGTTGGGCCATCCACAGCTTCAACATCACAAATAAAAATGAAGATTGGCTCTTGTGACCTCATTTGATTGAATGTTTATTTCTTTAACAGTTTGTCTCTCTGAATTTAAAATACTACAAAGATTACCTTCAATACGATTAGAAACACTGTCTAAATAACAACCTAACTGTTGGTCTGGTATTCCAGATACTAGAAAGTGTGCAGGGGACGTGAGTTCCCAAATTGGGAACCTATTTTGTTTCTCATTATTTCGTGCAACCTAGGTGTCAAGGTTGCTTCTCTCTCCTCTGCACCTCATATTCATTTCCTCCATTTCTTAAAATTGGGTTGTAATCCTACACACTTCCTTATATCCTCACCACTAGGGTGTGCCTTAATTGTCCACTCTTTCTTCTTCCACTAAGCCTGGTCTACCCATCGCAGACACCTATATCAGTATAAATTCCAGACGGATTGTTACTGATATCCTCTTTTCTGTCCCCTCTCCAGATCAATGTACTCCTAATCTGATCTCCACTCTCTCTCCTTTTGCATCCTCACCCATTAATGGTGGCACTAGATGGGAAGTACTCTCGGGGGGGCTTATCAGCATCCAGGTGTATCATTAATGTCTATCGCAATGGCACTATCATTGCTCAGGGTCCTCAACCCAACCTCCTCCTCTTTGACCGGCCGTTCATCATGAACCTTCTTCCTATGCCCCCCCCCTCCTCATCCATAGAGAGTTGTACCACGCTCCTGTACCCCTCCTTGGAAAACCTTGAAAGGCAGAGACCTGCTTCCTCTAGCCACGCCTAATGCTTGCTCTGCTAATAAACACTCTGCTTATAATCAAAAATAGGCGTCCCCAACACCATGAACCCAGGGGAGAACCAAAGTAAGACAGACCCACCAGAGGGGAAAAAGGAAGTTCATGGGAATAGAACCATAGAATCAATCAATGGAATAAGCTGCCCACTGTGAGGGAGCTAAATATGGGGACAGATCAGGTCAAGGAATCATAGAGATATATTCAATCAATCTTTAATAAACACATATACAATTGCCATACAATTAAAAACAGCTTAAAAACATATAATTGATACTAAACATATCTAGTTAAAGTGCATATTATTTTACTAAACATCCTAGGATGTAAGCAAAAGTGCAATGTGCCTAACTTAGTTCAAAAGTGCATAAATTCCGTAGACAGTAAAGGGAAGCAGCTGCTTTGAGCTGCGCTTCGTTACGGCGACTATCCTACACACGGAACCAGCGGTAGCAGCTATTTTGAGCTGCGCTTTGTTACGGCGGCCATTCTTGAATCCTCCTTGAATTTGGAAGCAGACCCACCACCCCTCTGGTGGGTCTGTCTTAATAAACACTCTGCTGACATCTGCCTCCTTCTCGAAGACCTTGACCTCGATGTCCTTGCTCTTTCTGATATGTGGTTCAATGCCACCTCAGTCAATTCGTTTGACTCCCTTCTCCCTGATGGCTACAAGACCATCTCATAGCCTCTCCCTAACCTTGCTGGCAGTGGGGTTGCCCCGATCTTCCCTGAGTGGGTCCCTTTTTCCCTTGTACCCAAACAGCCTGACTCCTGCTTCAAGATCCTGTTCTGCAAGCTGGTCATCTCTCCTACTTCCTCCCTGATCATTGCCACTATCTACAGGCCACCTGGCTCTATCGCTCTGTTCCTCTCAGAATGGGCCGAGTTCTCCTCTCTCCTGACATCTACCTCTAAACTCCTCCTCCTGGGTGACTTCAACATCCACCTCTCTCTCCCTCTCCATTCTCCTCTCTGGTCCTACCCACTCAGCCGGACACACTCTCAATGCCTTCATCCATACTGATCATTTTCTCTCCATCCACTCTCCACTGATGACAATGAGATGGCATTAGTCACCTCCCAGGAAGCGCCAGGGAAAGGTGACACAGTGATCGGAAGCACTGACTTGTTCAGGCAGTTAGACAGTCATGCTCACAAAATGATAGGTTGGCACCTAGCCTCAAAAGGATGGGGCTTATTCCAAGTGCCTTTCCAGGGTATAAAGCCGATAGGTTCAATATCCTGGAGGGCAGTAGCATTGACAACATTGCCTGGCAGATTGAAACATTGTGCCTACAGTGTGGGCATTTTGAGATGGGTTATTTGTGGTGGCTCAACTTCTTCGGCCCGGTGACCTATTACACTCCATCTGTTTGTGTTGCGTGTGTGGAAAGTTTCAGAGCAACCACTACCCCACCTCCGTGGTTATGTATAGATTAGTTGTTTCCACACAAAAACTGCACCACAAAGTTACATTTTGAAATTCTTGATTTTTAATTTATAAAGTGTATTGTATCTCTCTAAGGAGAGCCCTTTTATTATGACACATGTTTCCGCTCCTCAAGAGCCTTTCTCAAATCCGGGCGTATAACTCATTCGCATGTGTCCAATAGTTGTTAATTCTTTGTTAAATATAATCTTGATTCGCTGAGTTCCTGGGTTAGAATCCCATGTCAAAAGTCCTTAATTTGAATTCCGCGCGTCAGCTTCAGAGTGTGTGGGCATGTCTTCAGCTGGGACAAATTAGTGCATTAGGAGGTAATATCCAGTGCACAGCATCATTTTGAGATGCAACTCCCTGAAAGCATTTGAAAATGCTGACAGTTTAACTTTTCTGGTGTGACAAAGCAGAACTGTGTAAATAAGAATTGTTATGGTGTGGATTAAGGTGTGTTTAGTTGATTTCTTGTTCTCCTTCCCTCCCTTTAAAAAGTAACACATTACAAAAAAAAAGCAACATTTGAAAAATAGTCTCACAACTAAAATGTTAAACATTTTTTCAAATAAGCCTTGTGTTATGCTTTGTGTATTGAAGAAGACACATTCAAATGAGGGTGTACATTTGAAAATCAGATGTCCGACTTCATGGTTCAGGATGGAAATCTGTTAAATAGGAATGGATTAATTTGACACTCAGACATTGTATAGCCCCTCCATCTTCTTGTATAAAGGTGGTGCACCATTTGCTTCTCTAGAGAGAGAGTTGCACATAACAGTTATCTTTTGTAACAAAACATATTCTAAAAGTGAGGATGCTTGAGAGTCTACGCTTCAGCAACAGGGTTGCATCCTTTCTGAGTTGTGTTAATTGAAGTTTTTCAAAGTGTTCAGCAACTTGAAGGAACTCAGCTCAGACTTTAGAGTTGTTCATATAGCAATTTCTTTTAATTTGGTCTCATGTATCCTTAGATGTAAACATTGAATTTGTGTCTGAACCCTTCGAGACAGGAGGGACTTGAACACTGAGTGTGTGCACCCACTCCTGCGATAGAGCAGATAGATAATCATTGAGTGCGTGCCTGCACCCCTGCGAGACAGGAAAGAGATACAAATTCAATATGTGCCCCCACTCCTGCAATATAGGAAATGCTAAATAGTATCTGTTCCCATAACCCTGCGAGAGAGAAGGGATATAAACATTCAGTCTTTGCCCCAACTAATGCAAGAGAGGAGAGATGTACACAAAATTAGTGTGTCCCCTCAGAACTGTGAGACAGGAGAGATGTACATATTCAGTGTATGCCCCCATTCCATTGAGAGGGAAGAGATATGAAATTTGAGAGACTCATTCTGGTAAATTTGGTGAGATACTGGCAATTGGTATTACCGTTCCCACCGACTTGTATACCGGTATTACTGACATATTACAGGCAGTGGAAATTCCTGTAAATCTCCATCCATGGATTCCCGGAGGACTCCATGGGGGAATTTACTGGTATTACCAGTGCCGTTAATACCAGGTGTTTTTTGCCAGTGGGGGCTTGATTTACCTCCCGCTCTTGACTGGAGGTAAACATGGTAACCCTCGCTGGTAAACCTGTAGTTTGCCGGTCCGGAAAATATTATTACCAGCACTTTTTTCCAGACCGGCAAACTTAGAATGAGCCCCTCTGACCCAAATCTTGCGACACAGGAGAAATGAAAAAATGATGAGCCTGTGCCCTCATCCTTGTGAGATATGAGAGACTTAAATCTTCAGTCTCTGCTCCAACTCCTTTAAGACAGATTTATAATGTAAATGTGGGACCTCACCCCTGCAATACAGGAGATCTGTACACATTAACTCTGTTCCCCTACTCTTGCAAAAGTGGGGAGACAATCAATAGAGTTTGTACCCTCAGCCCTGTGAGATAGGAGGACATACACATTCAGTCTTTCACTCCAATCCTTCAAGAGTGGGGAACAAAAGGTCTGCACTGCACTCCTGCAAGGCAGCAGAGACTGGAAAATGAATTGTGTGACTCTACCCCCTTGAGACAGGAAAGATGTATAAAATGGGTGTGTATCCTCACCCATGCAAGACAGGAGAGAAATGAAAAGGCAGGACATGTCCTTTGTTGGGATGAACGTCCTACATCCCACATGTGAGAGGAAATATAAACTAAGAAAACCCATGAAGTACGAGTCAGGACACACATCAAATGCCAAGGGTACATGTCACAAGCAGATCACTCTGTCATTCCCACTGTATCCCTTCACTGAGAGATAAAATGGAAAAGCAGTTCACACATATGCACTGTAAGCATATATGTATCACAATGTGAAAGAAATCATGAACCAATAAATGTGCGTCAAAGGTCAATGTGACATGCACATAGGGATAGGTGCAAGTGAGTAGGCCCATGATAAAGAAGCACAATAGGGGCTAGAGCAACCATTTATTAGACAAGCACGCTGTGAGAGATTTAGGCTATGAATATAATTTGCCAACAGTAGGGATAGTTTTTGCTGTCACACAAGCAGGATAGTAACCAGCAAACAAACATACATAGAGGAACAACATACATAGATAGACTAAGCCATGCAAATAATGGGGTGACAAAATAACATAGGGGCAGACATTAGATCCTAACCATAGAACGCATGCACACAGTAGCATAGCTAATATGAAGTAGGAAACACACTAGGTAGATAGGAGTGTGAGATATCAACCCTAAGTAATAGAGAATATAAAATATGATACATATGCCTATGGGTCACCAGCAATGCTCAAAAAGCTCAGCCTGCAATTCTCATCATTCACCATTGACTTAAATCTGATCCCAGTCTAATCATCAGTGAAAACCCTAGGATTACATTTGGATCCCACCCTTTCCCTCATGTGCCAAGTAAACTCTATTGCATCCTCCTCTGCCTACACAACCAAGCTGATCAATACAGTGAGAATATTCCTGACCCGTCCAGCTAACTCACTATTGCTCGAGCAGTTATAGGGGCCAGAATTGACTACTGCAAAAGAGAACACATCTCTGAAGCAAGAAGGGAAGCCCATTGACTCCCCATTCGTGAAAGGATCATTTTCAAAATTCTATCCATCACACACAAATGCCTCTCAGACACTGTGCATGTGTATCTAGTACAAAAAATTGCAAGAGCCAAAACCATCAGACCAATCTGATCAATTCACGCATATTGCACTGTAACACCCTCATTCAAGTGTCTCAAAGGAGGAGGCTCCAATTTCCCAACACTGGCAGCCAAACACTGGAATGCCCTCCCACATGCCCGACAAATACAGGAATCAAACTGGGCCTTTCACAAAGACTTGAAAACCCTATTATTCTCCTAATATCCTAGGATGGACTAAGCGTGCTCCAGCTCGCCTTCAAAAGTAACACAGTTTTCAGAATGCATTTTTGTGTTGTAATTGGTCTCTGTGCCATGGAAAGACACTTTGCGAGTAACCTATTCCGTAACATCACCCAGATGCCTCTGGGTTTAGGTGCTTTATAAATGTATAAATAAATACATAAACGCATATACGTACATTCATCAACACTTATAGGTGCCTAAACTCCAGTAGGCCTCCTAGATGCAAGACAAAGCCTAAGCCATTTGAATAACAGGCCTCAACACAGTAGACATTTTTTTACACAGTGAAAGCAGTCAGTTTGGACATTGCAAAGGAATTCAGTGGCAGGGTCGGCATCCTGGATCACAGTGTAAAGTTACACAGCCATTGGTCTGAAGTATCAGGTGAAGCCTTTTCTCAGCCAAAAGTACAAGGAAGCACTACCTAATCAAATGTTGCTATCGGATCTGCAAGGGGAAGGAGTAGAATGCTGTGAAGAGTTCAACCGGTCCACCACATTCAGCAAGTGAAACATATAACAAACAGAAGTTCTGCCCATGTTCCCAAAACTAACCAAGACAAGGTCACAGCCCCAGTGAGGATCAGACCCCATGAAGCAACAAGCACAGGACAAAGTGATTTTAGGCAGAAGCGACACATTGCAACCCATAGGAAAATATCTGCCCAAAGACTAGAAACGCATAAAATGGGCAGTAAGCTTCCTACTCAGGTAAAACTCAACATAAAAAAAGTTCTAAAGCCCTAGAACAACACCAAAGATACCATGAAGATTGTGCATCGATTAAGATCTCTTAACAAAGTATAGGAATGTTTCAAAGTTACCATAGCACTCATTCATATGGAAATAGAACACACACAGTCTCGACAAGTGCTCAGCCAAGAGCAATGGGCTTAGGAACACACCACACAAGGTCATGCACATCAGCGATGAAAAAGGAAAGACCAGAGTTATATGGTTGCAATCAGATGTTGCAAGAATATGCTGCCTATTGACGCAGCTGGAAGGGGAATAATGGTAAGATGTGGCCAGTGTTTAATTCTCATGAGACCAGGATGTACAATATACAACTGTTGCCACACTGTCCGTACCTCACAATGTGTTTGGTCAGTGATGACTGAAGTGGCCACCCCATGATGGCCACAGGAGCACAACTAATTAAACACCGCAAACTGAATGAAACAATAATAAAATGTGATTATCCAATAGCAAATCTGGGAACGTAACTGAGATGAATATGAAGTCATTTTAATGAATTAGTTATCAGCATGGTCAGGAGCATTAGGATAAGCCACTAGGGCTAGGAATTGTATAGATCGACCTATAGAGCAACCAGGAACAACTAATCATAGGATGGCATTGCCCAAGCATTCTGAAACATTGTTGATACTGAAACACCACACAACACTATAAAATTCCACCGTTTTGTATTGATTACTGAGTTATTTCTTTTGAATGATTCCCAGCGTGTGTGCATGTATTAGACCTTTGTTTTTCTTGCCCCTCTGTGCTTTATTGACTCATCTGATGACTTTTATTATTGATTTTATTGGATATTTCCCTACATTTGGTGACCCTGTTTCTGTGATACTAGACTCTCCGGACCAGTAGCCCCTCTGTCGCATTCCCTAGGTGTGTTGTGACAGCCAGCAGGGAGCAGTAACAGCACATACCATGAGATGCCACCAGATGCTGGAATTATTCATTGGCCTACCTGATTGCTGCAAGTCCCCAGGTGTGCAGGCCTTTCTGCGGGAGGGACAGCATCAGAGTACCTAGGGGAGAATGTAGTGAACGAAGAGCACCTGATGCAAAAACAACAGTCGTGAGAGAGAGCAAAAGTGCAAAAGTAAAGAGCAAGAGGAGTGGACCACGTGGTGTAGACTTTTTGTATACATTTTGATTTTTAGTAGATGTAGAAGCGTGCTTCCGTACAGAGGAAGCCGTGACCACACTGTAGCAAGACATTATGGGATTGCAGTTTTAACTGCATCTTAAAGAGGAGAGGGGGAAGTGCTATGTTCCTAAGTGTGGGAAGTCCCGCACTAGTGAGGACTGTAACCCTCCATTCCATGGATAAGTGAACGCAATGAGGAAAAATAAAAACGTATGTATATAAGTGTTGTATTCTAATTGTATTGTAAAAACTGTAAATATATATTAAGTGCATTTGATTAGAGGCAAAAATGGTTTTGTGTGAATGTGGATGAGGGATTTGTAAACAAAACAAAAATGTGTTGAAGAACATTGCATTGCTGTTTGAATTGGTGCGATGATGCACTAAACAAATTCAATTATCTCTCTCTCACATCAACTCTCTAACTCCCTTCGATCACTTGACTTTCGCTTTGTGTTTTTTGCAGTAACTTGGGTGTGCGTCATAGGGGGCGACATCAGGAGATCAGTGTTATCATGTCTTGGTGTTTTTGTTTACTGTGACAAACATTTGTTGATTAGTATTCTATTGTATCGTGGAATTGATTGTGCGAAAAATGAGTACTCCGATTAAACACATGTGTACAAAGTTCGTGACATACAACGATAAGATTTTGAATTATAATTTGGGGTGGTCCGAGTAGTCCAAAGAGAAATATTTACACCTTGACCAGCAGAAGGCACACATGATAAGAATAGCATCGAACACATGTACACACATTTGTTATCAACTTACACAGGTAAAAAGCTGAAAGAAGGCTTTATAGAGTATACAAGAGTTTTGGAAGCTTTATAAGACTGATATCAGATGGAGGGGAAGAGGTTAAAGGGGAAACACCTGTAGTAGGCCCTGCCCCTCCACCGTACAGTGACAGCACAAGCACGATACAGGCTGTAACACCTCTGCAAGGGTACGAGAACACACAGTCGGCAAAGGCTTATGCGCCTGCACAGCCGATATATACATCTTTAGCTTTAGCTTAACCAGTTACAAAAAAAGCAGAATTTACAAATCCCTGGTGTAAACCCAGAGTAGATCCTGATTCCTTGACATCATGAGGAGCCATGGGGAACACTATCGATAACAACCACATTCTAGCAAGGCTAGACAATAAAGCACACAGCAATCTAGAAGCAGCAATCCAAAAGATAGAGGAAGTATTTCACAGGGTGACAAGGCGAAGAAAATGGGAAGGACAATGCCCTGTAGTAAATGTAGACACATGGACAGTTGGGGAGGTATTGCTGAAAATGAATAGAGCAGTGATTAAGGATATGAAAATAGAGACAGAGAATGACACACAGTCAGAAGTGAGATGTGTGGAAAGGGCAGTACACCAAGGACAGAACAGTAAAAACTTGGATTATGACTCGGACGTGACTGAAAGTGATGAGGATCAGGAGGACGAAGAGGAAGACTGGGAACCAGGGGGAAAACAAGGGGAAAGGACTCCAAGGGGGAACAACGTAGGCCTCAACGGACAACAACGGAAGTAGCCATATGGAAGAAAAGACCAAGGAGACACAATAATGGGAAGAAGGGGGGCCAATTTCCATTAATACAGAAGGGGATGGGGAGGTTACAATACATGCCCTGGCCACATATGGACAAAAACAATTTGAAAAAAACAATTTCCAAGCTTACTGCAGGAGTGGGCAATGGATATATGCACTTAAAAAATAAAACAGCAGGATTCTCACTAGCAGTGGGTGACATGAACAGTTTCCTCGTCAGCATAGTAGGGGAACAACAAACACTATTTGGGAGAAAGTAGGGTACACTGGAGTCCTACTAGAGAAAGACACACATGATGGGGCTCTTTTCAATAAATGTAGAGCCCATGTATGGGACCGTCTGAGAAAGGCATACCCAGAAAAGCATGACATAGAATCAATCATGGCACACACAATGCAAGTTGATTAAGACCCAACATTACATTAATTCATTCATTTCAGGAGATGTGGAGGGAGGAGACAGGTGAAGCAAGGGATAAAACCATACCAATATTCTATCATGTGTTACGCAGGGATTTGCCAACAGCTAAGAAAAATAGTGGGCATAGAGGCTAAAACCTGGGGAGAAATTTAAGTGCATATAGTAAATTACTTCAAGTGCAAGCAAAAAACAGAAAGAAAAGGAACAGCAGGCACGGTGTGCTGAAGCAAAGCTAGTGCAGAAGAACTTACGAAAGGTGAGTATGGAAGGTGCAATGGTTATGGATGTCAGTGACTATTAATAAGGTGAAGAGCCTCAACCAGGAAGGGGAGGTTATATGGTCAATGATAGAAGGAACATGGGAGGGGTACAAGGAATGCAAAGCAATTCCCGAAAAGGGAGAGGAGGCGGCTTTGGAGGTTTGAGACTTGTGAAAAACACAAGGGTGTTCTCACTGGTAGACCTCAGGGATCCTTTGTTCAGGTGGCCAGGGAAGCGCCATTGCTCTTGAATCCCAACTCTGGGGGGCAGACAAGGAGGGAGGATCACCTGGACGGGGTAACCCTGGGGACTGCAGAAGAAATGCCCTCAGGCTTGAAGCAGTATCCCCTTACTTTTGACTTACCTGACATCCCTCTGTTTATATGTCATCAAAGACCCATCATGCCCTAACCTGTCCCTATACTGAAAAGAAGGTGAAACCATCAGGGAAAACCAGAATAATCCTTAAATGCCAATTTAAGTTCTTCCCCTCCTTCCTCGACACCCACTTCTCAACAACCCTACATTCAGATTCCCTTTTCTGATATAAATTCCACATTGGTATCCCATTTTTGTAGAATACCACAGCTCCCATAATCCCTCTCCATGGCTGTTTCCAAAAACCACTGGGATGAGAAGAGGGAAAATAGAACTGTAAGCATTACCCATAGCAACCAATGCACCAGGGATTCCAATGGGCAGTCACAATGTTGTCCCATTAATGAGGCCAGGCAATGTCAGGCCCCCTACTACAACCATATCACCTGTAATCTATTAAGACTCCCAGTCACTATAAAAAGCAGAAAACACAAGAACACTTTGAGCGAGCTGGGGACAGAGGCCAGAAGGATAATTAAAGCTGACTAGACCATGGAAGGCCTGGAGGACCAAAGACTGACTGATTGCTGTGCCTGTGAGAACAGGGGAGGCTGCAGTGTGCGAGAGTGTGCCAACTCCAGGGAGCCAAATCCAGGAGAGCCCAGGCCTTTGATGGGCAGGTGGTAGGACCCAGACCTCAACAAAACATTCCCTTCATGCTGCTCCCAAAACTGACAGAGGGCCCAGAAGGGGAGCTGGCGAGTTGGGAGCAAAATCAAAGCACATTCTGTAACTGGAAGTCCAAAGACATTTATTTTGTGAACTATGCGAGGAGTCTGAGCACGACTAATGGAGACCCATCTGTGAACCTTAAAGGGGGTCCGAGCCCAGCTGAGAGAGACCTGTGTGTGAACATTAAAGAGGGGTCAGAGCCCGGCTGAGGGAGGCCCGTGTGTGAACTTTAAAGAGGTGTCCAAGCCCGACTGACGGAGACCCGTGTGTGAACTTTAAAGAGAGATTCTGATGCCGATCGAAGGAGACCCATGGAGAAAACAAGAAAATTGAATTATGCTTCAAGGACCCCAGCAATCCCCTCCAACGGTAGAGTTGGGGAGGCGAGGCCAAGCCTGCGTTATTATCTTTGACTCATGGAAAGCTTAACCTTGAACTTTAAGTCAAAGTGGTTCTGTAGAGGTTTGTAAAGAAAGCCCCATACATTACAAAAGTCTTTGACACTTGAAAATTATCTGATCCTGGCTGAGGGAGACCCAAAGTGTAATAAGCTTGGGGAAGGGAGCCCCTTTCCAAGTTTTGTTGAACTTTGTGTTGAAGAGGCCTGAGCCTGACAGAGGTGGACATATGTGAACTTTGGGTTTGAAAAGGTCAGAACCCAACAAAGGGACCTGACTGAGGGGTGACCCACATGAACTATGTTTTGACAAGGTCTTGAGCTCAACAGAGGGGGGCCTACATGCACTTTGTGTTGAAACATTATTTTGAGTTCTGAAAGATTGACTTTGTGTTGTAAGGGCAGGCAGGCCTCGATCAACATTTTGGAACTGTTTTTGGTATTGAGAACACAGGCCAGAGTGTGTCATCCTGCCTACAAGGACCTCTAAATGCCAACAAGACTGAGATCCTCCTCATCGGTTCACCTTCAACATCCTTTCCCCTCACTTTCTGCCCGGCCTCCCTTGGTCCTTCTCCTACCCCTACCTGCAAGGCTAAGAACCTCAGAATCTTCTTTGACTCCACACTTTCCTTCTCCGCCCACATTTCTGATGTCTCCAAAAAGTCAAACTTCTTACTTCACCTCTTCAGAGGTAATCTCCCTTTCCTCTCCTTCCCCCAGAAGCTCACTGTCTCCCAAGCAATGGTTCTCTCCAGGTTGGACTCCTGCAACAGCCTCTTTCTAAAACTACGTGCCTCCACTCTTCGCCCACTACAACTAATGCAGAACAGGACTGCAAGACTTGTCCTTGGCCTCAAGCTGTGGGATCATATCTCTCTAGTTCTGAAATCCCTTCATTGGCTCCCAGTGGATGCAAGGATTAAAATTAAAAAACCCTCTGCATTGTCCACAAGGCTTTCTGGGGCCTGGGACCAAAAAAACCTCAACTATCCCTCTGTAAATACTTCCCCTACCAAGCCCTTTGCCCCTCTTCTTAAAATTCCCTCAGCGTCAGTCGTTTTTCAAAGAAATTAGCTGGGGGTAGATCTCTATCTTCGGCTGGGGCCTACATTTGGAACAGCCTCCCTGCCACCTTGGAACTTGAGGAGAACCATCTCCGATTCTGGAAGCACCTCAAGACCTTCCTCTTTGCCTCTTCCTTTGTCCCTCTTCTCCCCTGCTGACCAGTTCTTCTCTCTTGTCACCGTGCACTTGGCCATGCTCTGTCCTTCTGGCCCAGGTACCTGCTCACCCTGACTCCCTCCTGCACTGCCTCCGGGCCACCCACTGCACTGGGAGCTGTATCTGTACCCATACAGTCCTCCACCTTTCTTCTGCACTTATCAGATATACCCTATCTGACCACTCATGCACTTTCCACTTGTGTGCTGCACTACCACCTTTTCATTGCCTGTATGTATTGATTTACTTCACTTATTATTAATTATTTCCTCTCCTCTGTGTTGCACTTTCCACTTCTCCCCCTTCCACGCACTTACCATCTCACATCCTTGATCTGTGTGTTCTAACGGGGAGGAGAGCTGATTCATCTACATTTATTCTTTTTAACACTGGTTTCTCCTTTACATACATTTCTCCTTTGCACACTTCTTGTAATAAAGTCAGGGCAGGCATTTTTCAAGTTAAAATATCATGATTTTGGACATGACTGACTAGGACTGTTTACCATTTATTTGATGGTAGAGCACGCTCCCATCCTAGCCAAAGGGCTAGGCAGGTGTGTGTTAACCTGTTTCACTTTTAATATAAATTGTGAACTTTGCATCTTTTGTGCCAGTGTCCTCCTTGTGATACCATGCTTCTCTCACGTTTGGAGGGCCATGCTGGGCATGAGGTAAAGTGGGTCACGTAGCACAAGATTGTAGAAGTAGGGAACCAATGCAGTATCATCCAGGTGTGCCCCCACATTAAATACACAGCTTATGAGTCATACAGGGCACCAGTCTATGGAGGTTATGCCCCAGTGTCAGCAAAGCCACAATATCCAGCGCCACAGCTGATGGGGTCACCCACACAGGGATGGTCCATACAGTGCCCAGCCCTGCATGCTGCACACAACACAGCACAGAAGGCACCATCTCAAACAGTTACACTGCCTTGGGAACAAAACCCACTGCATGGAGGGACAGCAACACTCTCTACATGAGTAGGTGTCATAAGAATCAGTACATTTCCATTCCCAGGGGACAACATGTATTCGCAATAGGATAGCCCACAGTGAGCACTGACATGCCCAATCATGTCTATCTCGCCATGCCCAGCAATGGAACTTAAGTGGGAGTGCAAATGGGATACAGAATGTTCACCTTCATGGTGGATACAGGAGCTACAATGTCCTACATAAAGGAAGAAAGGTTCCCATTGACCAACAGGTATATGGACATCCAGAGATTCTCTGGGGTAGTGGCAAATGTTCATTTTACAGATGATTTGGCCATCACCATAGGATTACTAGAGGTGCTAGCACACTTACTATGCAGCACTGAGATGCCAGTAAACCTTCTGGGCAGGGACATATAACAAATGTTGAACATGACAATCTCATTCAGAGACAAAGGAATAGTGTGCTCCACACCAGGTATGCATTACACTGGAGTAGCTGCTGTATTCGAGGCACTATGTAGTAATAACAGAGATGGAGCCCTACATTTGTATGAGAAAATGTTCGTATATGCAGTGACCATCCTGATTGGATGGCTCCAAGGAATATGGAACATATTTTGCTTGCCAGCAGAATTCTTATTTAGGTCAGCAGTCCCACAAGAAAGAACAACAGGCACAAAGTTCATGTTACACATTGACAAACTAATTGCCAGAAAATATGCTATCATTCTAACAGGCAGAGATGAAAATGGGCTAGAGTGACACACACTAGTGTGCGTAGACCCTACATTACCATTAAGAGAAACCACTGATGAACTTTTATTTGCCGACACAGAGTCTAATAGAGAATGATTATTTGAGATCTGCGTCCTATGCCACATGGTAATACAACACAGTGAGATACCCCAGACAGTGTCAGTAGCAACAGCACCACCCACAGAACTATAAGAGGACTTGGCAGCAGTTGCTAACAGACTGTGGATAGACAACTTCCATGACTTAGCACTATTAAACAGCATAGGAGTAGTATGAATCAAACTGAAACCAGAAGCAGTACTTCCAAGTATAAAACAGTACCCACTTTGTAGAGAATATGTGACACAATGACACCACTAATTCAGCAAGGCATCATAGTAACATCCACATCACCGTGCAACATGGGCATATACCCAATAAAGAAAGCAAAAAGCCCACTGTGGGTATGTATACAAGACCTTAGGCCTCTGAACAGCACGGTGGAAGCAGAGTATCCACATGTGGACAACCCAGCTTCAATACTCTGCCACATTCCTGCAGACGACTCACACTTCACATTTATTGACCTAAAAAATGCATTTTTCTCAGTACCCTTACACCCAGATCCTCAGTACCTTACCGTATGTGCATACCATGGCCAGAGGTACACACACACTTGTTTGCCACAAGCGTCCTGCAAGTCCCTGAGTGTTTGCAACACATTCCTTCAGATCAGATGGATTTAGGAAACACATACATGTCAGGCAAAGTACTACAGTATGTAGACAAACTGCTAGTATGCAGCCCCACATAAGAGCAGTGCAGGGAGGACACTATCAAGCTCTTGCAACTCCCTACAAAGGATACCAGGTAGACAAGCAACAGTTACAATACTGCCCAAAAGAATTAGTGTACTTGGGGAAGATACTCTCAGCAGGAAGGAGGAAAGTAGCACCAGACAGAGCTGCAAAAGTCAGGAACACAACACAACCCAAAACACTGAAAGAAATTCAGCAATTATTTGGGCTATGTAATTATTGCAGAACATTGTTATTGAACTACTCAACAAATGGCAGTCCCTTACTACAAGCACTCAAAGGTGTCCAGAAAAGGAAAGAGCCCCTTTAGCTGACAGATGAAATGACAGAATGCTTCGATGACCTGAAGATGGCCATCATAATGCCCTAGTAGTAGCAACACCAGACTATAATAAACAGCCTTACCTGTTTTCACATGCAAATGGACAGGAAATGACAGCAACACTCACACAGAAAGCATCCCAGAAACCCAAAAACACAACCCCTAGCCTACTATTTTGGGCTCTTGGACTCAGTTATACAGGGACATTCTCCTAAAAATATGCTACCATCACCCTGGGTTTTCCAATAACTTTGTATGTTGAACATGCAGTTTTAACCACAGTGACAAGCAGAACATCCACCCTCCCCACACAGAGAGCATCAGGGTATGCAATTATACTATCCAACCCAGCCATTAACATAGCAGTGTGGTCACACTGTCAACCCAGCAACATGTCTGGCCCAGCCGGTAGAGCCATAAGATCAGGTATATGATTGTGTAGTGTATGAAGGAGAATCAGAAGACAGAAGCAGAGTAAGTAAAGACACACTTGAGACAGAAGAAACACTTATGTAGATGGATCCTCAGAAATACACCAGGAGGATGGCCAGAGACCTACAGGTGCAGCAGTGGTGAGATATGCACAAGATCAGGAAGAAGTGTTTCAAATAGTGATGCAAAAAAGAGTGCCCTTACATATGTTAGCACAGGTGGTAGAACTCATCATACTGATAGAAGCATTTGAGGGGTCATCGGATGATGATACCACCATTTACACAGATTCAACTTAAGTAACATCCATAGTCCATTCAGGGTTATCAAGATGGAAAAGGAGAGACTACAGGAGGTCTGATGGATCACAGTCCAATATGGTGGACTACTCGCCAAACTAAGAGATGCACTGAAATGTCACCTTCATGTAGCCATCGTAAAGTGTGCCATGCACACTAAAGTGAAATATGTAATTTTGCAAAGATTCATTGCCACAGATGCGGCCGCCAAACAGGCAGGTTATATGCCCTTTCCAACGGAAAGTAACATACATGTTATAGAAGTACAGCAGGAGCAGCTATCAGAGAAATACAGTTCACTGTCAATGACACATATTGTAGAGCTTCAGGAAAAAGCACCAGCTGAGGAAAAAACACTCTGGGTGAAGAGAGGATGCACTGTATCATCCACCTACATGTTATGGAGACAGAATCACACAGGTAAAGCAGTCATGCCATTAGAGCAATTGAAAGTTGCCTTGGAACTGCTGAATTATCTGATCCATTCACCAAATCAGAACAGGTGGATGTGTTTGTGGCCAACTGTACAACCTGCCAAATGTTCCACCCAGTTTATGCAATGAATACTCTATGAGCAACATTACCACGCCCAACAGGACCTTTCAAAGAACTCCATGTTGACTTTATCAACATGATGAACAGGTACAGTACAATCAGGTATATCATTGTGGCAATATGCCAGTTTTTCCGGTGGATTGAGCCTAGTTACTGTGTGAACACTGATGCAAAATCTGCTTTCAAATTTCTGGTTAGGGAGTTTGTTCCAAGTGGGCAATATGCAGTCGCCTGAGGTCTGACAGTGGTCTTCATTTTGCAAATGAATTCTTCAGTGAAATTACAAAATTTCTGTGCATAAAACACAGGCTATGCACAGTGTACCACCCACAAGCCAACATGTTTGTAGAGAGACTCAATGGCCTACTTAAGAATAAGTGGGCCAAGATGTGCTCCATGCTCAAGAAGAACTGCCTTCATTTTTTTCCTCTGGTAATCGGCCAAGCAAAGACACGACTTGTCACTGTGTGAGGTAGTGACAAGGAAGCAGATGCACATGCTGGTGGCTCACACACAATCACTGATAGATGCTCACACCTAGTCAACATGTGCAAATATTTTGTCTCATCAGGTAACTGACAAGACACAGCAAAGGACCCCAATGACCTCAAGTGACACAGCAACAACAATGTCACCCCAACTGTGTCAAGGAGAGAAGGTCTATATGTGACAGCACAATCACAGGTGCCATCAGCCCAATTATACAGGACCCTATGAAATCGTCTATGCCACCCCTACATGCATAAAGGTGAATAACTGCAAGGCCTGGATTGACATTTCTGATGTCAAGAAATACACTAGCACAGCAACAGAGCTCCTTCAAGAAGCTGATGCTGAGACAAGCAGCCTCAGTCAAAGTTGAGTAAAACCATTATGAGCTCCTTTCTTAGGGGAGTATGGGCAGACCAAGATTGAAAGGTGAACTAAAAGCTACAGAAATCAGCAGAGTGAAGCACATTTTTTAAGGGATTTGTTGTTTGTTCTTCTCTCTTATATTCTATGATGACATTACTGACATTAGAAGTGAACAATAATAATAGGAATGAAACAAATAAAATAAATGTAACAAAACTTAGAAATACCTCATGACCCGACATAAGAGTATACCAGGGGAGGTATAAATGTTAGAATAATTGAAGAGCATCACTACGAAGGAAGTAACATTTGCTACATGACCATGAAAGCCATAAGCAGGGCTGAGTAAAATGAATTATGTTCTGTGTGTGGGATTACTGGCATGCAGCATGCCCCACACTCTGTTTATCCCCCAAGACACGAACAACCAAAAAAAGCTCAGATACTCACTCAATCTTCATTCTGTTTCAGAGGCGGGAGAAATGTGTCTGTGGGACAAAATCAAGGCTTTAACTAAAGCATCACAATGCCAGCATTACAAGAAGGAATGTTCGCCATAATGGATCTTTATTGGCAGTGTGGACCCAATGCCTAATTTCACTGACCATCATCGTGGAATGGGGTGTGCTCCCTTGTGAACCTGTACACTCTGGTGCTCCTGATCCCTGAGGAACATGCATTGGTCCCTAAAAGGAAACCACAGTCCCCTACTGGGCCCCCACAATGCCAAAGGAGAATGACTCACAAACCTTGGCTTGCAAAAGACACTCAAACTGCCCAACTAATGATGCTGACAAAACCATCAACAAAGTCTTAACCCAATATCGGCTTTTCACTAAAGGGGGGTATTGAAAAAGACAGTATCAGACATTTTTGCATGGATGCCAAACTCAATTTTGATCTTCTTAATTTTGATATCAACCAATTTTCCAATTTTCAAATCGTCAGATCCTGTTGTGTGTCACATGAATGCAGCATAAAATTACTCACAGTTAAGATAGAAGATGCCACTTCTCCTTGGAAACATGAGAACACACAAACAGACAAGGTATAAATAAAGCCCATACCAAAGATGGTACCAATAGATGTACCCATAGGCCACCAGGAACTCTCTGGTCATCACCTCCGTACCCAGAGAATTACCCTGAATGTTATGCAGATCCCACACGAGATGGGGATTTAATTTATTTCAGAAAGTAGCCCCTGGGACTATGCAAAGGGGCGGTAACTTGAGGAATGTCGGTAAGATTTGGGTTCCAGAAGATATTTATGATTGGGCACATGAACAAGAATTTTTTTTTTTTCTCGAAGGAATGAAAGGGGGGATTGTTGGGATGAATGTCCTACATCCCACACATGAGAGGAAAATACACTAAGAAAACCCATGAAGTATGACTCAGGACACACATTGACGGTCAAGGGTACAGGTCACAAGCTGATGACCCTGTCATTCCCACCATATTCCTTCACTGAGAGATAAAATGGAAAAACATTATACACTCATGCTCTGTGCACATAAGCACTGTAGGTATAGATGTGCCAAAATGTGAAAGACATCATGGACCAACAAATGTGTCTCAAAAATCAATGTAACATGCATCTAGGTATAGATGCAAGTGAGTAGGCCCATGACCAAGATGGATGCTAAGAGCTAGACCATTTATTAGACAAGCATGATGTGATAGATTTAGGCTCTGAACATAATTTGCCAACAGTAGAGAAAGTTCATGCTGTCACACAAGAAGGATAGTAACCGACACATGAACATAGAGAAAAAAACATACATAGATTAAGCCATGCAAGTAATGGGATGACAGATTGACATAGAAACAGACATTAGGCTCTAACCAAAGCACAAATGCACACAATAGACTAGTAATGTGAAGTTAGAAACACACTAGGAACTACGAGTGCATGATAGCAACCCTGAGTAATAGATAATATAAAACATGATAAATACTTATACATATACGCGTACATTCATCAACACTTATAGCTACCTAATATCCAGTGGGCCTCAAGATGGAAGACAAAGCCTAAGCTATTCGAATAACAGGCATCAAAGCAGTAGAAATGGTTTTAATCAATGAAGGCAGTCAGTTAGGACATTGCAAAGGAATGCACTATCAAGGTCAGCAGCCTTGAGCACAGTGTAAAGTCATAAAGAGATTGGTCAGAAGCCTTTTCCCAGCCAAACGTACAAGGAAGCATGACCTAATCAATTGTTGCTACGGGAAGCATAATCTGCAAGGGGAAGGGGTAGAATGCTGTGTAGTGATTGGATGCAGAGAAGGAGAGTTAAATCAGATTCCACACATTCAGCAAGTGAAACATATAAAAAATAGAAGTGCTGCCCATTTTCCCAATGCTATCCAAGACAAGGTCACATCCCTGGTGAGGATCAGACACAGTGAAGCAACAAGCACAAGACAAAGTAAGTTTAGACTGAAGGGACACTTCGCCCCTGTAGGAAACTATCTGTTGAAAGACAGGAAACACATACAATGGGAGGTCAGCCACCTGCCAAGGTAAAAATCAGTATTGAGATGTTCCAAAGCCCTAGAACAACACAAAGGATACCTTGATGATTTTGTATAGATTAGGGCCTCTTAACAAAGTATAGACATGTTTTAAAGTTGCCATAGCAGTCATTCATATAGAGTAGTAGACCTGTAGTCTCGACAAGTGCTCGGCCAAGAGCAACAGACCTAAAAGCACAGAACATGAGTTCATGCACAAGAGCCATGAAAGAGGAAACAACAGAAGTTGTAATAATATGCTGTCAGTTGACACAGCTGAAAGGGGAAGAACGATAAGATGGGACAGCGTTCCATTCCCACGATACCAGGATGACAAATATACAACTGTTGCCACACTGTCAGTACCTTACAATGTTATTGGTTAGCAATGACCAAAGTCCATGATGGCCACAGGAGTTCCACCAATTAAACACCAATAACTGATTGAAACAATATTAAAATGTCATTATTCAATAGCAAATCTGGTAATGTAACTGAGATGAATAGGAAATCATTTTTTATGAATTAATTAACAGCATGGTCACAAGGGTTAGGATAAGCCGATAGGGCTAGATATTTTATATATCCATCGATAAAGCAACCATGAACACCCAATTACTTTTCTCCAGCATTCTGAAACATTGTTGATACTGAAACTCCACACTTCACTATAAAACTCCACCATTTTCTATTGATTGCTAAATGATTTCATTTGAATGATTCCCTGCCGCAATTGCATGCAATAAACCTTTGTATTTATTGCACCTGTGTACTTTATTGACTCATCAGGATTACTTTTATTATTTATTTGAGATGTAAACATTATATGTGTGCCTCCTCTCCTTCTATAGAGGAGAGATGAATACATTAATTCAGTGTCTCCACTCTGGCGAGAGAGGAGAGATGAAATGTTGAGTCTCTGCCCCGACTCCTGTGCAGCAGGATAAATGTAAACTTTGTGTGCCCTCACTTCGGTGATATTGGAGAGGCATACACATTGAGTGTGTGCTCCCACCTTTTTGAGACAGGAGAGATTCCAAAATTGAGTGTGTCCCCTCACTGTGTGAGACAGATAAAACAGATAATGAATAATTCATTGTGTGCCTGCTCTCCTGCGAGAGAGGAGAGATGAACACATGTTGTCTGTACCTACTAGAGCAAAAGGCCCCGGGAGTAACTCTATCTAGTCTGCAAAGTTACCATTCAGATTCATCCCAATAAACATGCATACATATTCCCTTATAGTATCTGTGTGCTATTTACCTTGTTTCAGCTAAAGGAGTACCCCATATATTTAAGAAATATTTTATTCATGTATTCCATTGCATCTTCAATATATGAAATTGTCAATGAAACAGACATTAATTAGTTTTTTCTCCTCATGTAGGAGTAGACGTCATGGTTAAGAATTAATTGTGCTAATGCATCTTATTTACAAACCAGAAATGTTCTCATTGCACCTTTGAACACCATCACCATGAACTATGAATTGAACTGGATTTATATCACAAGGAGTGTGCTTGGTATTTCCCTCTCCAGGATCTCTAGGAGAGCCAGCCCCCTTACATCCTGAGGACCATGTCACAATATATTGAATAGATTCCAAGCATTTTCACTTTCAAAACATTACATTTTTGTAAATCAGGATCTATACAGTGAAATGTGTTTAATTAGATACCGAAAAATTATTTAATGAATGTCTACAAACCCGGCATGTCATATTTCTGTTCTCTTCTATGAACGTAGAACATTCTTTAGGGTTATGTCCTTAAGGGAAATATGTTCAATTCGTAAATTAAAATAACTTTCTTTAAAACATTTGACAGGTTTCATCTATAGCGCCCAGTGTAAATTCCGGCGGGTCTCTTTCTAACTGACACTGGCCCTCATTACGACCCTGGCGGAAAGGGGTTTACGCCGGCGTAAACCATGGCGCCCCTTTCCGCCTGAGTACGAGTTCCCGTAGCGCCATGGTGATTTTTACGCCTGCTTTTTGCAGGCGGAAAAATCCATGGCGCTACGGGACTTGTTGTTAATTACGCCACCGTAATTTACGGTGGCGTAATTAACGCCTTCCCCACTCCCATTATACCCTATGGGGCAAAAATGGGAATGGGGAAGGGTAAATGGGGATTGGGGACTTACCGCCCCGCCAAGGTCGGAATGGGGCGGTAAGTCCGCCAACCACCATGGCGGAGTTGGCAGCTTAGCGCCATGGACCATGGTGCAAATTGCACCATGGTTCTCCGCCAGGGTCGTAATGAGGGCCACTGTCTTATGTTTATATACTCTAGATGGTAGTTGTTATTACTTTTCCTGTGACAGTGGGTGTCACTTTCTTTATATGGACTGGACTCGAACTCTGCATGTGCATGTGTGCGCCTTCTCTGTATTCGGGGCTCCTCCTTCATCGCTGTTTATTTTCTCATTAAGGCATCTGTCCAGAGGCTATTCTTAACGTTGCTATGTGGTGCTCCGCATTATGTATTTCAAGTAGTTCACCACGTCTCAGCGTTGCTTCCATGAGTGTGTCTTTAAAATTTTGAAACAGTTTGAAAACCAAGCCATTAAGCCTGTGGTAACAATTCAAAAGGGCTCTGTTTGGTGTAATTGTATCCAAGATGCCCTTATACGTAAAATTATTAAGCTGCAATCTAACATTGAGGCAAAGAGGTCTGCTCTGTCATGTCCCCCAGCCTGTCTTGCACTGCCACTAGTGAGTTCTTTACTTTCTCCCCAGTGACTGAGGAAGAGGAGGCTGGGATGCTAGTAGCTCTCAAACACAATGCATGCAAAGCCGACTGGTGTCCAATGGCAATTGTCAAAGATTGTGCCCCACTCTCATCTCACTGCTGACCAAATGTATTAATTCTTCTTTCAGCTCAGGGAATGTTCTATGCTTGATAAAAGAGGATTGGATAACACATTTGATGAAGGAGACATCTTGTGACCCACCATTACCCATGAATTACAGGCCTATTACTAATTTGCTGTTCCTGCTTAAGACTCTGGACAGAGTAGCTTATCTGCAGTTACATAAACACTTCAAGTAATTTGGCTTGCTGGCTAAAAGGCTGTCTGGCTGTAGATCTGCACATGGTATGGAAACCACACGGCTACATTTGAAATCCAGGTTACTTAAAATCATGGATTAAGAGCGAGTTGATCTTATTCTCCTCCTGGACCTCTCTGCCATCTTTGATCTGCTGGAACATGATTTGCTGTTTAAGAGACTCCAGAAAGGTGCCAATTGTTCTCTTAAGGCAGCAGCCTAGATTCACTCTTTCCTGTCAGGTCTGTTGGCTAGGTTTTTCAGCAACGAGGGCACGGCCGATCCATTTGAAATGATGTGTGGGATGCTACAGGGCTCTTGCCTCTTGCCCACTGTATGCAATCTTTTCACCACATCTCTGTTTAACTTCAAGGATGAGAACAACATTATGTGCACAAGCGATGATGATGATGACGTGCAAGTTGTTCTTCCTATTTTAGGGGACTATTCTACAGATGCAGCTTTGATTAACCAAAGGGACACACTTATTCAAGTCTGGATGGTGCACAGTTATCAGGCGTGGAATCATGTGAAAATGGAGATGCTTATAGTGGGGACTTCTTTCCATCTGAAATAACTTGTCCTTGAGTACAACATATTTGATATTGCTGGTATTTGTGTTGGTTTATCCGACAAAGTCAAAACTTTGGGGGTATACCTATATGCACATTTGACCATGAAGCGTTATGTTAGCAGCACTATTTGCAGATGTTCATATTACCTTAGATTCTACTAGAGCTAGATGTGTTCTTTTCTATCTAAACAAAGCTGTGCCATGATTGTTCAAGCAATTATTGTCTCAAAACTTGACTACAATGATAGCCTGCTACAGAAAGTTAGTCATGACAATCTAATGAGATTGCAGACCATAAAGAAAGGAGCTGTCCGAGACGTACTGGTTTTGGCTCGTAAGCACCATGTCTCAGAGATGCAGAGACAGCTCCATTGGCTCCTCGTTAGATATTGTATCTCTTTTAGGACTCATGTTATGACCCATAAAGACATCTATGGTTCCAGTTGAAGTATTTGAAGGTAGAGTGTGCTGGCTACCAGAACGGTGATGTCGAATAATTCCTGTCTGTTGCTTGCTTACTGTTTTAGCTTGCAGCAAGTCAGACACATTGCCTTTGATTATTCAGCCACAACTCTTTGGAATTAACTACCTCCCAAATTAAGATGCACTAGATCACTAGATTAGTTCAAACGTCGGTTAAAAACACATCTCTTCTCATACATTTTTGCTCTTTCGGCTAGGTCGCACATGCTTTGATTATTGATTTTGTGTACGTTTGTCCTGTCATTATTGGATTGCATTTTGTGTCTATATGCTACCCTTTAGTCATGTTCCTGTGGGCACAATAAAAATAAACAAATACATTTTCAAAACACAAATAATAGGGAAGATGACTGAGCATAGCACAGGAAAACTACTGAGGTTAGGATCACAGACTATGGTTTCTCTATAACCATAGATAGGAAAGGACTGAAATGTTGTTTGTTTTTTAAAGCTTTGCAGTGACATAAAGTGAAAAGGGGAAATATACAAAAAGTTTACATTTGTATTAATTGTTTTAAAATTGAATTTGTTTGAACTGATCATATTAGAAATTGAGCCTAACGTACATACACAAACATACAAATGAGGATAAAAACAGTGATCAAGCAGCAAAAAAAAACACACTTCTACAAATCACACCTAAACCACCAATTTGTGAGCAGCTCCTGCCCACTCTTAAATCAGCAGCCAAATAAAACCCTCAATAGAAGCAGAAGAAAAGCTGGATCTTTTAAAGTCACCAAAACATATTTTAGAATGGTGCAGTACTCCTTTTAGCTGTTCAAACTCCCCTCTCGGATCTAAGACTTATTATTGAATGCTAGTCCTCGAACTACGGGTGGACTGGGAACCAAAAGAGGCTCTGGAAATAATATTCAAAGTGACCCTTATTACAGATTTTCAGTAAGACCAATCCTTTTCCTATGAGAACATTTGGAAATAAAATAGGTAACCACACAAAAGAGGCCCAGGGTGAATGGGACTACTGGAAAATATCCAGAGTTCCCTATATGCCAACTCTGACTTGAGATCTGAGGTGGGGTTCCACCTTTGGAAAATTCTGTGGGAATACCACAGAGCAGATCAAATCTGCCTGCCTGCAATTGCTCAACCTTTATGTGGTGCACATTCTGGAAGTCCTCCACACAACCCTAAATTGGGCTCCGTGAACTTGGTAGAAGATAAATAATCATGACAAAATGTGCAAACATTTGGACATTTGAAATGGCTTCATTATAATTTGTATCACAATGTCTTGTAGCGTTTAATTGAGAGGCCACCCTCAAAACAGGCACTCTCTTCCCTCTCCATTGAAGGTGTCATGCAACAAATGGTTTAATGGATTATTTTATTCATCCATATCTCCAATTCATCTAATACCCATTGGACCCCTGCCCCTGAGCTACCAATGAGCCAAGAACCGTACAGGAAATATATTTATATTTATTTGAATTAGATGTTACAAAAATCACAAATAAATGTCAAGCACCACTTTATCCGTGGCACAACACAATGCACTTTCTCAACATAAATAAATCACACAATTTACAAATGTAGTGCTGTGCAAATTCAATTTTCCTGCACGCTTAAAAGGCTACCATTTGTTTTTTCAAAGTTGCACAAATGCATACAACAATTATGATTTCACCTACACCTTTCGGTTCAAATAAACACAGGGTGAATTAGCTGTTTATTTTTAGACTCCCTCTAATTTGGTCTGGGTTGTGGAAGTCTGACATAAAAATTAGGAAGATTGAAGAATTTTGGATATTAGACCCCTCCACTGAAAGACCTTTCTTGGGGAAAGTTGGACAAAAAGTTTGGACTGATTTCAAATTTTGAATTTTAACAAAATTCACCCCGTAGTGTTCTGCCAGAGGGAATTCATTTAAATAATATTTTTAGTTAAATAGGCTAAGGTTCTAGGCAGTTTTGACCCCTTCCCCACACACTATAAAGGGAAAAGATTTAAGGCCAGCAGATTCCCCCTCCTTTTGGTTACAGAGGGCTCACGTCTATTTATATAGAAAACCTTTGTTTAAAGTTCAGGACAGCCAGCTGCATTTCAGGACCCTCTGGAAAGATAGGGCTGGGGTCTGGTCACTCCACTCTCATGGGTGGCCTCCTGCTCTCCACCATAGGACTTGATCAGCTTATAGGCCTTCCTAGAAATAGACAGCTCCATCCAGATGCACTCTAAGAAGTTTCATCTGGTGTTTCCTTGGATCTGTCAGATGGTATGTATCAGCAGCTCTCCTCCCGATGGTAAATTTCAGTAGCTCTGTCCCTTTCTTGTAGTGCATCCCCCCTTACATAGCAGCAATGACACCATCAAGTTTACAATCTTGGGGAAGTACCCTGGAAGAGTTCTTTCAACTATGATTGGACAGTTACCATTCTCTCTCCTGCCCACTGCACTCCCTCCCATCTAATTGGTTTAAGATTCTGGAGCAGACATATGGCAGCTTAATTTGCAATCCCCATTTGTTCTTATGTCAAATTTTGGCAAAACTCACGTTATGTGGGAAAACTTCATAATCTTACTAATAACTGCCAAATATTTTCTGATTCAGCTAATCATGGGGAATTATATAAGACAACAGCCATGTCTGCACCATTGTGCACGGCCATGTGGCAATTTTCTGAAAGAAGTATAATGGTTGGGAAAATGCAATGTACTCCCCATATTCCTAACTTTACCCTCAACTCGTTCACCAACTCCCAAATTTGGAACATTTTCAGATCAGCCAGAAACCCATTTTAGATTGTCTTTACATTTCCCTGAGTCGTAGATGGATGCATTTCACATCACCAAAATCGCCTGGAAATTACATAAACATGACACATAAATAATGAAAATCCATTTTATGGTTGCAGTAAAAGGCCTAAATGGTAATAGTCCTTTTAAACAAAGGGAATCTTCATCTGTGCATATTTGAGCTTCCCTTCCTCCACACCATTTGCCATTTCTGAGCCGGTGTTTGTATTACTCTCTTTGAAGTTGGAGTATGCTCTTTGTGGTTGACTTTTTAGCCTACCTTAATAATATCCCTGCTTCACACCTCCTGCTTACATTCGGGTCATTCTCAAGTCAAGGGAACTTGTCCTGCACAGACAGCAAGGCTAAAGTACACTTTGTTTCCACACCTTTCAAGCAAGCCACATTTCATTGCAGTTGTAAAATAGTTGGGGAGATGTAAAGCAGGCCTTCTGTGGTGTGGGAGGGGGTTCTTTGTGACATTTGTCCCACAGACAGCAAACAGGGTCTGCCTTGGGCCTAAGTTCATTTTTCATGGAAACAAAGTGGTGTACTCTTTAAAAATGTTTTCTTGTATTCTGAATGCAAAACATAATATACATATTTTTTTGTTAACATGCACAATGTTTTTTCTCTGGCATTTCTATGTTGACAGGGGAACATTTTTCAGATTTATTCTGCTTTAACTTGCAAGCACACATGCAAAGCCATTTTTGTGTCAGTCTTTAAAAGTCCTGTTTTCAGGAGAAAGGGACTCTTGAATAGCTTCTTCCTTTGTGAATTAAAATGCTGCTTTTCTTTTGGTAATGACCGGTATGCTTTTTTCACATGGCCCTTTAGTTTTAGCTTGCAGACACGCATGCAATGCCGTTTCTAGGTCATTGTATAAAAGCCTTGCTTTTACATGTGAAAGGGACCTTTTGTTAGGGGCCTTTGATTACACCCTACAGTCTTTGGCTTGACACATTTTAATGTCATTTGTCCACCTTTTGTATCTTTTCAATTCTGGCTATACAAATGAATTTGTTTAAATGTCTGCAGGCCCAGATTGGCCTTTACGGCAACAGGGCAATGCACACACCTAAAATGTAAAATGCTAGTGTGGGCCAGTTTACTTCACCATGCGGCTAGTCGTTTTGACAAAAACTGCCTGTCACAATAGAAATAAACTGTCATTTGCAACTGTGGGCCACTTTTTCATTGGTGCCGAGACAAGTTTATGCTCAGTCTGACCCTGAATGTGGCTCGCTTAAGATCAAGCTTGTTACATTTTTCTCATGCCTGATTCTGCTGCTCCTTCCCTTCAATCTTTGAGTGTACGTCAATAATACCTAGAATCAATTGAATAAACACTTGCAAATTCATTTGTGTTTTGTGGAATGTATTCCATTGTAGAAAAAATAGTAACTTGTTACCCTGCATATCAACCGAGGAAAACCGTATTCATTATAAAGAGATAACTGTATGTTCATTTACCCTGATGCAGTCAGACATTATATAAGGACCCTCTACCTACCAGATATATTTGATTCCTGGGGCCTGATTTATGAAGTATTTTTTCAATATGATTGTGCCATTTAACCTTTTAAGTGCCAAGGACGAGCTATCTCGTCCTTGACATTACGTATTCAGCGCCAAGGACAAGATAGCCTGACCTTTTTGGTACTTCATTTTGTGCGATCCCTGCATAGCAGGGATAGCACAAATCTGAAATCCAACCCCCGGTCTATGTGAGGGGGAGGCTCCTCCTCACGGCTCAGGGGTTGGATTTCTTTCAGTTTCACGTCAGAGTGCGTAAAGCACGCTGACATTAAACTGAAAGCAATTTCACCCCGGCAGCCATTTTCGGCTGCCACAATGAAATAGAGAAGAGGAGTGCTCTTCTCCATCTCCTTTGATTTCTGGCATTATTGAGCTGTTGAGATCGAGGGAGGTGTCACCTTTTTTGAAGCATTGCTGGTCATGGATCGGACACAGAGTGCTCGATCCGTGGCCAGCAATGCCACTAGACCACCAGGGATCTGTTTGTGATGTGGGGGCTGCTTAATATGTAAGCACCCCTCTCCCCCCTTGGGCCCCCAAATCATAGGGCTGTAGGTTTGGGCACCACCAGGGGCAGATGTGAGCCATCTGCCCCCTAGGATAGGGCAAAAAAATAACTAGTGGTACATTTGGAGGAGTGGGGGGTCCACTAGACCACCAGGAATTATTGTGAAATGAAAGGGAGTGGACCTCTCCCCCCACCCGAAGTTGATTTGGGGCACCTCATTTAGCCCTCCGTGGGGGCAGATTTCTACTCCTAGGAAGGGACATTTGCCCCTAGGGAGGGCTACATGAGATTCCCCTCCCATCCATTTGGGGGGGCACCATAGAAAATGGGACAACCCCCCCAATAGATGGGGCAGTAGGTTTTGGGCACCCTGGGGGCAGATTGGCAAACTATGGAAGGTGGCAAAACAAAACTAAAATAAATAAAATAGTAGGATACATTTTAGGGGGTACTGTGGGGCACCCTAAACCACCATTGAATGCTGTAATGGAAATGGGGTAGCCCTCTCCCCCTTACCATAAATGGAGGGGGCAGCTCATGCAGCATTCCCTGGGGGCATATTTCTGCTCCTAGAAAGGGGCATCTGCCCCCAGGGAGGGCTACATGAGATGCCCCCTTCCATTTGGGGTGGGGGAGACGGCCACCAGAAAACATGGGACAGGCCCCCCAATGGATGGGGCACTAGGTGTTGTGCACCCTGGGGACAGATGGGCACACTATGGTGTTGGTGTTTTGGGAGATCGGGGTGCACAAGACAACAGGGATTATGATGAATGAAAGGGGCAGGATGCTTTTCAAGGGATGCAAGTGCAGTGCTGGGTGTGGATTGCTAGATCTGCGCTTAGCAATGGCACAGCACATTGGCGTGGTGCTTACTTCCTGTGCATAGTGTTTGGACAGGGAAAGTGCGTACCATAGTAACTGAGCATAGGGCGTTTTGAAGGAATTAATGTTGTGAGTACCAACCAGTGTGGGTTGGTTTTTGCTGGGCTGACACAGATAATATATGTTTTTTTTTTTTTTGTTTCCTTTACAGGTCTTGAACAGTTCAAGCTTCTCCTTTGTTATGTAAGTATGGAATTTGGGTTTTTTCAACATTGTATAATACGTGGGGCGGATTGCTAATGGGGTGGGTGGGAACTTGGGCTGGAGTGTTGGTCCTGTGAGCAGGAGTGGGTGCTTGGGGGAGGTATTGTGGTGGCCAGAAACACACTTGCAGGGGAAGGCCACAAATTGACTCCCAGAAAAGCAGAACAGTACGTTTCCCCTGGGAGGGCAGTTTGATACTATGCCAGCTGCACAATGTTTACTTTGTGGTGGGGGTTTCCATATGCCCATTGGTCTTATTTCCATTTCCTATCAGTGTGCAGTTCACCCTTGCGTGGTGGTAGATGACTGGGATGTGCCATGTGTCTGGTTGAATGAATCGAAATGTTTGCAGATAGAAGCCTGACTTTTTGGATGTGTTATTGGTGGGCTGGGTACAGATTGTAATTCTTTTTTGTTTCCTTTGCAGTTGTGGATAATCGAAAGATTTTGCTGACTTATGTAAGTAGTACCAAATTTTCTTTAGTTAGTATGCATTGTAATGTGGGGGTGGATGGTTACTGTGATAGGAGGGACTGTGGCTGTAGTGTCAGTGGTATGGCTGGGAATGTATAGTGGGAAGGTCATGTGGCCAATGATGGGTGTGGCCTGAATAGAGGATGTTGGTTGCTTTGTAGTAAAAGAAATATAGCAAACATAATTACACAACTTTCTGAAATATGTTTTCGCTAGTAATGCAGATGGTCTTTCTTCTGAGCATGCAATGCACACTTGGTAGGGAGCACTTTCCTTTTATTGGAACAGTCACCCTTTGTGTTGTCCAAGTCCAGCAGTGGTCCCAGTGAGCCCTGCCCTCGTCCTCATTGATTTGCAGGGGGCAAATCTGTAACACAGGCCACCCAGAGGGCCAGGACAGCCGAGGGGTGATGTCACTGGCCTTGAGCAGCTGTCTCCCATGTGGGTCATTCATCCCCCAATTTCAGCAGTGGTTGAACTGAGCCCCGGCAGGGTCCCCATCCCTTTCTGTAGGGGAAAGCTGTAGCGCTGGCCAGCCAGAGGTCTAGGATGGTCGGGGTTGATGTGTGTGACCTTGGCCGCCTCTCTGCCTTGTTGGTCGACTGCCCCCAAGTTCACCAGTTGTCCAGGAGCTTTGGCCAAAGCTCTCACAATTAAACTGTCCAAAATTGTATCCATTTGTGATGATTGTTGCACATTCTGTCAGGGTGCCTATATTCAGAGAGCATTCAATGCACACTTGCTGTGGAGTTCATTTTCTCTCTCAGAATAGTCACCTGTCAAAGTATCACAGTGCAGTACGTGCAAGTCACCTTACCACTGTGCAGTACAATCAGTGGGCCACAGGAACAGAATCCTTCAGTGATTACAATTGTCCAGCATGGTGTGTCCTTCACATCTTTCCCAGACAAGTGTGTACCAATTACGTATTGATCAACTGTTCTCTCACATGTGAAGTGCATGTGAGATTGGGGGAAGTGTGTATCTGAGATTGTTGCAAGAGACATGTGTTGAAGCAATAGTTTTGCTTATTGATAAACTGTATGTCTGGCCATATTCATGGGGGATTTTAATGATTCCATTTCCTAGTGAGCATGAGGGTTGTGTGGATTATCGGCCACTCTTTCATCCAAAGGGCTGCAGGACATTTCAGAGGGCCAACCATATCTGGGTCTCGGAGGGATGCTCTCTCGGTTCACTGGTTTGGTGTTGGGGGAATGTGCCTTCAGCAGGTCAGAGAAGCCATCAGCGATACCCAGGCAAAAGAAGATGTTCCCCCCCGGGACCTTATAGTGGTGCACCTGGGAGGAAGTGATTTGGCGTCTATGGGACGGAAAGGGGTACGGGACCTATTGATGGCAGAACTGGAATGGATATCACAGAGGTTTCCAAACACTGTGCTGGCCTGGTCCAGGATGATTCCCAGGAGGGATTGGAGAACTCCAAAGAAGGAAAGGGCCATCAACTCCTCAGTGAGGAAACTGAATGGCGAGCTGGCAAGACTGACAAAGGGCAATGATAGAATTCGGACAATTCATCATGGCTTCATCAAAGGTGAACTGATCTTTCAAGGAGATGGGATGTACATTTCAAAAAGAGGCATGGACATTTTCATTGCAGGCATTTGGACCATTGCCCAGGCACTGTGTTGCAGGGAAGAGCCCAGTAACAGATGTACCTACTGGATTGTGTGGCATGGTAATAAAATTGTGAGTAAATATGTTGACAGTGAGACTCCGTCTTCCTAGCAATTGATTAGTATGTTGTTTTCATGGCATGTCAATGTATTTAATATGTCGGTGCTACTTATTTCTTTGCAAACCATCACCACTTTCAGAAGCCTTATTCCACTTGCTAGCCCTTGCAGTAGTTCTGTCCTTGTGACCTTCCCCCTTCCAACACAGAAATCGATGTGAATGAGCAGGGGGGTTTGTCGTAAGTGTGCCAGCAATTGTCTAGAAGGGCTTGCCATGCACTTTCCTTATTTTCACTGTCCGTCTTGATCACCTCTGCCTTTTCAACTCACCCAATCACTAATACGTTACGTGGTTGCTTCTCACCTCCATTTCCCATCCACATGCACCCCATGAAGGAGGGGAGGGTGCTACATAGGTTGGCTGTCTCTAAATTGGTACAGTGGGTTCCATCCTCATCCCCACACTTGCATTTGTGTAATGTATATCTGAAGATGACAGCTTGCTTAGATTTTTTGTTGTCTTTGTTGTAGGTGCAGGTGTGTTGTTGCTGTCTACCCACTTGTAAGAAAGCAGTGAGCTGGTCCTTAACATTTCACCTGAGTGTTTGCAAAACAGTACTCTGTTTTTGTAGCGCGCTGAGAGTACACCATATTGCAGAGGGCTGCTACAGTTTGTGAGCAGAGTCTGGACATTTAGGTATACTTGTGTGGTCTAGGTCTGTGGCATTGTATAACACTTACTCTAGTAGGTTCCATACTTTGAGAAGAACACATACTTATTGTTTCAGTCTTTGTTCTTTGGGCAGAGAAGGTTCCATAGATACAGTAGTCATGGCTTCTCGTCGAGCAATGTCTGGTACAGAGGCTTTTGCTGCAGTGATGGAGTCCAGCTCAGAGCAAGGCACAGAGCTGAATGTGAAATCTGAAACAGATAGTGCTTCTGAGGGTGAGGTGGACATTGATTTGGGAAGTGAGTTTTCAATGGATGCTAGTTCCTCCTCCTCATCATCTTATGATGAAGAGGATGAAAGAGTACATGCATCTTTTCTGACACTTCCCACATGCAGGGGACCTGTAAGGGTGAGGGGACATGCAGGACGTGCAAGGAATGGTGTAGCAGGGTGCACAGTGAATAAAGATGGTTTTCAGCCTATTGACTTGTTCAACCTTTGTCATGATGCCCGCTCCCGGGGAGCCGGTTCAAGAACTGCGTCCCCGAAAGCGGACATCCAGTCCCCAAGGAAGGACCCAGCAACCCCATATAGGGGCCCTTTGGACAGTGTCCAGGCTCATAAAAGACATCAGTCCTGGCGCCATAGGCGCCAGGCTCATTATGGGAGTGCTTGGGTGCACTTACCTGATGCAGACCATGCTGCAGGATCCCGGCCTCCTTGAGGCCTGAAAGGAACTACTTTACCTGTGGGACTAATTTACCATCCGGGCGTGGTCGGGGAAGGATACATACCTGATTGGAGGAAGGATACATACCTGGAACTTCTTCCAAGACTATTTAAACCCCACCCGAACAGCCACACGTGCTTCGCGTTGTTCTGCATCTAGCAGCTGGACGCTCACCGTGTCTGCTCCTGCATCCTGACTTCTGCCACGCCTGCCAGCATCCTGAATCACCTGCAAAGGAAGAGAAGAAGAGAACAGAAGAAGGAAAAGTCCTTACCTGCTAAAACCGTATCCCGGAGACATCTCGCCGACAATCCTGAAAAGGAAGACTTTTATTTAAAAGCTCATCGCATCGATCGCTGCAGCGCCGCATTCCACTCACCTTTACAGGGCGCCTCCATGTTCAGCAGCGATCATCCAGATTCACAGTCACGCCCCAGCGCCTAGGGAGAAAAAGACCAGAACAAAAGGTGAGAGAGAGAAGGGAATAAGGAAAGCTAAATCTCCATGTTAAGACTTACCTGCTGATTCATTCCCTCTCCATTTCGGGTCCGCGCCGCATCCTGGGATTTCCGGACCCCGGCCCCTAAGGGGAAAAAAGACATCAGCGTTAATGAGCGAATGAAAAGACATTACCAAAAAACGCTCATTAAAGATTTACCTGATTTCTACAAGGATTTCACCTCTCATCTCTGGTCGGTGCCTGTTCCCCGGCATTCCGTACCCCGGCCCCTATGGGGAAAAAGACACTAGCATTAGTACATTAATGCATGGACAAAAGGGGAACCTCTTATCAAAAACTTACCTGGAAGCCAAGCAAGTTTGGTTTTCACCAATCCGAAAATCCAGTGAAGTAACTGGATACCAACGCGCCCCTGCATCAGAAGCAGGATGGAGAGCTCGTCCTTCCAGACCCTAAGAAGGATACTTCTGCAAGCCAGACAAGCCAGATTTGGGGGCCCGGTCCAGTCCGTCTTCCGAACCCTGCGCATCACCTTAGAAGAGGTCACAGCAGCGCGAACCAGGCCAGCACCTCCGTGGGAGTCAGGCGAGCGTTACAACCTTTTTGTTGATGATGGGTTAATTGCACATGTGGTTCAGCAAACCAATGTGTATGCTGCACAGTTCTTGAGGTCACAGGGTCCCACTTTCAAACCCCATTCCAGAGCACAATCATGGGTTCCAACGACCAATGTTGAGATGAGAACATTTTGAGGTCTTATTCTGCTCATGGGAATATCACCAAAGCCGTCTATCTCAATGTACTGGTCTACTGAAGTAGTATTTTTAACCCATTTGTATCTAACAACACTAAGTAGAAATTGCTTTCTAGCACTGCAACGTATGTTTCAATTCAATGACAGCTCAGCAGCATTACCCAGAACTGACTTAAATTGTGGTAGGCTATCCAAACCTCAGCCATTTCTGAAGCACTTTACTCAGCGATTTTCAGAGGTGTATGTTCCTAGCCAGAACATATCCATTGATGAATCACCGATGTTGTTCAAAGGTCGGCTAGTATTCAAGAAGTTCCTTTCAAGCTAGAGAGCACCATACAAGATCAAGGTGTGTGAAAGTACCACTGAGTATGCCTACAGCATGAGAGTCTACACTGGAAAAGACTTCACCCTAAACCCTCTGGGCTGCCCAGCCCATTTAGGTCTAAGTGAGAAGATTGTTTGGGATCTTCTCACACCATTGCTCCACAAGGGTCACCATTTGTATGTGGCCAATTTCTACACAGGAATTCCACTTTTCAGGGAATTGTACAATGTGGGCACACTGACATGTGATACAATCCACAGTAACCGTAAAGGCTTCCCTTGACAACTGGTGTGTAAAAAGTTGGACAAGGGAGCATGTATGGCATTGCGGCGGGATGAAATGTTGGCAGTAAAATACTGCGACAGAAGGGATGTGGACATGCTAAGTACTATTCATGATGAAAATGATTCACTAGTCAGTGTGCATGGGCAGGCCCAGCAAGTGCGGATGCCCAAATGCATTCTGGACTACAACACGTGCATTGGTGGAGTAGATAAATCAGACCAATTGCTTCATCCATACCATGCTGAACGCAAGTCGTGCATGTGGTACAAAAGGTTGGCCATACACATTATGCATGTAGCTACACACAATGCTTACGTGGTGTACAGTGCAGCTGCTCCACAAACAACCTCTCGTTTCTGAACTTTGAAAAATAGGTTGTACGATCTCTGACTATTGTTCATGTACAAACTCCCTCCTTTCCAAAGGTAGAAGATTCGGCCGGATTGAAAGATCGACACTTTGCTGATTATGTTCCTGCCACAGCCATGAAGACACACCATTACAGAAAATGTAAGGTGTGTACAAAACAAGAAATGAGGAGGGATACTCAGGTGTACTGTCTCCAATGCCCTTCCAAGCCAGTCCTCTGCCTACAGCCTTGTTTCCTTTTGTATCATATAAAGGAAATGTATTGGGAGATTGACTGAGTTCTGGGAATGCCCATCATTCCTTGAAAGGGACCCAATGGCTCTGAATTTGTGCATGCCTTACAAAGAAACGACACTCCTGCTCCCTGCACTGGAGGAGTACTTCAATAAAAATGCAACAGCATTTTAACTCACTTCACTTTATTTAGCGTGCCTTCACGAGCATTGCTAGTCCTGCTCCCTCCACTTGAGGCCTGCTTTGGAAAGGCACACCACTCCCATACATTTCACGTGAGGCCTGCCTTTGAAATAAACATCAGTCTAGCTCCCCCATCTCGAGGCGTGACTTGCAAAGGAACATGATTCAGGCTCCTTCCATTCGAGGGGTTCCTGCGAAAGAAATTTCACTACAGCTCCCTCCACTCGAGGCCTGCCTTGCACAACAAAAGGAACTCCATTGTAGTTAACTCCCCTTTGGCGTGCCTTGGCAAGCAATGCTAGTCCAGCTCCCTCCACTTGAGGCCTGCCTTGAAAGGCACACCATTCCGGTAACTTTCATTTGAGGCCTGCCTTAGAAGGGAAGGTCATTGTAGCTCCCTCTGTGCGAGGTGTGACTTGCAAAGGAATGCAATTCAGGCTCCTTCCACTTCAGGCGTATCTTGGAAAGGAATGCCACTTCAGCTCCCTCCACTTGATACGTGACTTGGAGAAGGGAACACCACTCTGGTTCACTCCCCTTTGGGGTTTCTTGGCAAGGCATGCTAGAGCAGTTTGCTCCACTTGTGACCTGCCTTAGAAAGAAATGTCAGTAAAGCTTCCTCTGCTTCAGGCGTACATTGGAAAGGAATGCGATTCTGGCTCCTTAAACTTGTGGCTTGCATTACAAAATAACTATTTTCCCGCTGCCTCCACCGGAGGCGTGCTTTACACAAGAAATGAACACCTTTCTGGTTCACTCCCAGTGCTAGTCCTGCTCCCTCCACATGAGGCCTGCCTTGGAAAGGCACACCACTCCGGGACCTTTCACTTGAGGCCTGCCTCCCTCTGCGTGAGGTGTGACTTGCAAAGGAATGCAATTCAGGCTCCTTTCACTTGAGACATATCTTGGAAAGCAATGCCACTCCAGCTCCCTTCACTTGAGGCATTCTCGGATAGAAGGGAACACCAATCTGGTTCACTCCCCTTTGGGCAGCTTGCTCCACAGCTTGCTCCACTTCAGGCCTGCCTTAGTGAAGCTTCCTCCGCTTAAGCCATACATTGGAAAGGAATGCGATTCCGGCTCCTTCCACATGAGGCTTGCCATGCAAAGAAACGTCATTCCCGCTCCCTCTGCTCGAGGGATGCGTTGGAGAAGATGGGTACACCATTCCGGTTCCCTCCACTCAAGGGTTGTCTTTTGAAATGAGTACACGCCACTTTGGCTCCCTCCCTTGAGGTCTAAGTGTCATGAAAGTGGTACTTGGACACCATCTATGTGGTGGCGGTGTCTTGCGTTCCTCTTACCACCCTGCCTTGTTTATTGTTTTACCTGAAATAATGTTATGTGTGGTGTGACTGAAATGTCTTTTGTAGGAATTACTTGGATACGATCGGTGTGAGTGAGGTAAAGCTACGTAGTACATGCTGATGTCATTTCTGTGAATGCACTTTCCCAACACTGCAGACATGATAAGCATGTTAGTGGATGTGTGTTTAGTGTGGGTAAGGTTGCACATATGAATGTTTCAACATGAACGGTGAATGCAGGCATAATTGCTATGTGCGTATTTGAAGTTGGTGTGAAAGATAGCGCCTGTAGGCCACATAGCCAAGTGAGCCAATGTTCACTTGCTATCAGTGTGCAGATATGGTTGGAGCCACATGACATTTGAATGCAGACACATTTGATATGCAAGTACTAGAAAATGATGTGAAAGATATTCCCTGGAGACACGGTTGCAATGTGTGCAGATGTCCACTTGCTACGAGTGTGCAGATATGGTTGGTGCCACATGAAATTTGAATGCTAACACAGTTGATTTGCAAGTGCTGGAAAATGATGTGAAAGATATCACTAGAGACACGATTGCGTTGTGACCAGATGTCCACTTGTAGGTAAGTGTTCAGATATGGTTGGTGCCACATGACATTTGAATGCAGACACACAGGGGAGTTGCTAGGTCTGGAAAAGACCTGGGGCTACGCTGATGTCGGAACTGTTGGGACTGGGGGCTAGCTAGTCTTTTGGCTGTATCTCCTGAGATTCTATCCGGGGCTACAACCAAAAGATCAGGCCTCCTTAGCCCCTTCCTAGCAACGCCCCTGCAGACACAGTTGATATGCAAGTACTGGAAAATGGTGTGAAAGATATCGCTAGAGATACGGTTGCATTATGAGCAGATGTCCACATGCTATAAGTGTGCAGATACGGTTGCTGTGGCGCAAGTGATTTGGTAGAGGTGCGACTGCTGAAATGGATGCATACGACTGCAGACATCAAAATTGTATGAATGGCCAGTGAAATAGTTGGTGCTTTGACGTGGCTTCACTGTACACAAGGACTTTCCTCTGTGTGCTAAAGCCAACCCTGCCTGTCCGACTGCATTGTGAACTTTATGTATGAGAAGTGTGAGCAAAGGTGCATGTGCATGTGCTTCAAGAGGAGAAACAGGGTGGCAATGGTTGCTACACAGTGATTATTGTATTCCCAGAGCACTTACTGTACAAATGATTTACCCAGTCTCACCCAGGTGATGACACCCATGCATACAAGGTCTGCCTCTCATTGGGACATCTGTGGGAATGTGGGAAGGTAGGCCATCTGCTGATGGCATCGTGTTTTGGTCGGTTGGTGGTGGGAAAAGTCTGAAAATTGTGTTTTATTCCACAAATTTCTGACTTTGCCAGGGCTTGTGGGTAATACATTCTAGGGTGATTCGTGCAAGGCAGATTTCTGTGGATTCCGATGGGTGTCCAGTTTTTGGAAATGCATGTGGTTCCCTGTTTTCCTTGGTGGCTGCAACACTCCAGGCCCAAATCTGTAGGTTGGCTCCCCAAACCCTTTGGGGGTTAACAGTGGTGTAGCCTTCTCCTTTTGTGCCCAGGTAGGTGCACCCACATATGTGAGGTACTGTGTTTGTCGGGACACCTGTGGGAATGCGGGAAGGTGTGCCGATGTGTTGTTAGCGGCGTGTTTCATGGGTGGGCAGAGTGAAATGTCCAAAAACGTTGTTTTTTTTTGCCAAAGTTTGGATTTTTGCTGGGGACTTTGGGTAATAAATTCTGGGGCGGTTCACACATGTAAGACCTCTGTGGAGTCCCACTGGTGTCTTCTTTTCAGAAATGCATGGGGTTCTCTGTTTTCCATGGTGGCTTCGACACCCTAGACCCAAATCTGTAGGTTGTCCAAAATCCCACAAAATCTGCTCTGGCAAAAGACTTGGGGTTACCAGTGGTTTAGCCTTTTTCCTTTGTGCCCAGGTAGTTGCACCCACACATATGAGGTCATGTTTTCATCGGGACACCTGTGGGAATGCGGGAAGGTAGGACATCTGTTGTTGGCGGCACGTTTCGGTGTGTGGCCAGAGAGAAATGTTCGAAAGTTTTGTTTTTTTACCCAAATTCCAGAATTTGCTGGGGTTTGTGGGTAATACATTCTGGGGCGATTTGCGCCCAGGTAGTTGCACCCACTTATATGTGTACCGTTTTCATTGGGACTGTGGGAACGTGGGGAGTTAGGACATGTGTTGTTGGTGGCGTGTTTCGGTGGGTGGGTAAAGTGAAATGTCTGAAAATGGTGGGTTTTTTCACCAAATTTCAGACTTTGGCAGGGATTGTGGGTAATAAATTCTAGTGCGATTCGCGCAAGTCAGACGTCTGTGGATTCCCACAGGTATCCACTTTTCAGAAATGCATGGGGTTCCCTGTGTTCCTTGGTGGCTGCGACATGCCAGGCCAAATCTGTAGATACTCTACAAGAGCCAAACTCCTCAAAATCTGCTCTGCCGCAAGACTTGGGGTTACCAATGCTTTAGCCTTTTCCCTTTGCACCCAGATAGGTTCACCCACACATGTGAGGTACCATTTTCGTCAGGACACCTGTGGGAACGTGGGAAGGTATGGCATTTGTTGTGTTTGCGTGGTTTTCATAAGGTTACGACCCATTTGCTGCTGCACCTTGTCACACAACCCTTTAATTTCCTAAATGTGACCTACATTTAGTCGCTAATTTAGGCACTATACACTTTTGTAACTTGCACATATCACCTACCTTTCAATAGGTCTGCCTGTTCTCTTTCAAGAAATGTATGCTTGCCCTGCCTCATAACATTTGTTTTCCTTATTTACACATGCTTAGTACGTCTCTTTAGGTCGTAAGCATAAAAATCCTGTATACCATGGCTCAGTTTTTGGATTGTGGTATTGGGTTTTTTGTGAACCATTACGAAAAATGTGTGATTTGCTAACTGGAAGAGTCGGGGGAATGTAGCGGAGCATTGTGCTTCTCAAAATTCACAGAAGCCATTGCCTTACCTGGCCACCCATGTCCACCACATACCTTTTTTTCTGTAATTTTCCAGATTTTTCCCCAAACTATGGAATTTTTGCCTACATAGTTGTGGCCTGACCTGCGTAAATCACTCCTTCCTAAACTTCGAAATGTGTCTATTTTTCAGAAAAATATGCCTTTCTGTCTTCCCATTCAGCTTTCCTACCCTTTTCTTCCATTCCGTCCACGCATGTCCTATTGGAAAAAAAGGGCAAAATCACCTACCTCTCACAAAATGGCTGGTAACCATATCAAAATGTTTTTTCTTTTTTGTTTCCACTCAACCTGTTCTTGAAAGTCTGGAACATGGGGAATTCAGCAAAACAAACCATGTATTCCTAGCACTTACAAGGAAAAAACAACATGCTTCTTTGTACATCATGTTATTGGCATTTTCTGAATAAAAACACAATTTTCTCCCTTTTTGGTTATTTCCCTTGGTGGCGTTACGATAGCCTACAAGTGGGTAAAAAGTGGGCCAAATTTGGCCGAGATATCTCATGTAACAAAAACGTTACAAGGGATTGTATACGGAAATCAACAAAAAAGGCCTTGGCACTGGTGGGGGGGCATGGCAGTTAGGCTGCGGATATCTTAAGCATTTTGGAGAGTGCAAATTGTTTGATTGCCAGTAATCTGGAGAAAATTAGATATGTGCAACATATTACAGCACCTCTACGTTTGAAAAATATGTTGCACAGACTCAGATGTGCAGGTACAAAAGCATATTGAATTTGGTTTGTGTGCTATTAATCCATGTCCTATCTAATTTGGTCTGATTTAAGTATTGTTATTTTTAAAATTGTGTATATTGTGCCATCCCTGTTGCTGTTACTAGAGCATATAATTCATGGCACCTTGAACACGTACTGGCGAGGAAACTACAGAAGTCCCAGGATAGATACCTGCACGAAGGTTAGCCTGCATAAAATAAGAGCAAAGTAAGAGCAGTCAATCGCAGCTGTAGTACAATAGAGAGTAAACCAACTTTAAAATAAATAACCTGACAAAAAATGTTTTTTCATCCAGGCTCAGTGCTTTAAGGAAATTTGCTTGATAATCAACACTTCAGTAACGTTTTAGTTACCTTCAGTATGTTTTTTTCTCAAAGAATCTGCTGCTCTCAATACTTGTGTAGCTATACCTGCAAATCCTAACATTGTTTTGCATAAACTAGATTTTCTTTCTTGTTTTACTAATTACCAGAATAATGCCCTTTACACATTTTATAAATTGTGTTCTTTATTTTTTATTTCTGTTTACAGCCATGTTCGAACTCCTTTTAATGCGAAACTCAGAAGGTTAGGACATGAGATGCAGGCCTTTAAATAAGATAATCATATACACTTTCATGTTTTTGAAACATAATAGGAATTCAACTGTATTTAGATATATGGGTGTAAAATAGACCAAATGTTTGCCTGAACGGAAGCGTAAATGAAACACATGCTCAACGTCTTCGTGAGGATTGTAAATGTATTCAGGCTCGAGAAAAAAATATATCTTCCAGGGTCTCTACGTGTGTTCAAGTCATCATTCATTTTTTGGGTTTAAATACATCAAAATGTATGTTTTGCTTTGAATTCTTACATTTGGGTTCAATTGAAAACCCCAAGAGCCCCTAATTTGCATAGGCTCTAGGTAGCTAGAACATTTTTCACTTGCATTTCGATTTCATCACACTTCAAATAGTGTTATCTTTTGGCTTCTTTGACAATGTACAGTGTGTCAGATCGTGTTTACAGCAAGTTATGGCATGCAAATGCAGCACAATGATGAATTGCATTGTGCAGTGTGAGGCAAAGGCATAAATCATTCATGTACCCTGCCTTGGGTTCGGAAACATCAATGTGCTTTGGCTTCACTTCAGAATTAGATGATGTGCAGTGCTGCTTGTGCGAGTGGGCATCAGCCGTCTCTGATTGGATGTGATTGGCACTCGGGCTATCGGGCAGACGAGTGCAAGGTGGGGTGATAAGCCTTGTGCCACACAAGCAGGGGTGGACTGGGAACTAAAAGAGGCCCTGGAAATAATTACTGGTGACCAAAAGAGGCCCTGGAAATAATGTTCAAAGTGGCCCCATATGACACATTTTCAGCAAGCCCAATGCTTTTCCTATGAGAATATTTGGAAATACCACACAAAAGAGGCCCAGGGTGCAGAGGCCCACGGTTGAATTGACAACCCCAGCAAAACCAGGCCAATAAGTAATGGGTTGTATGAAGAAATGGGAGAGACCAATAGAGAGGAACGAATGATTGTGCCTTTCATATGCTATGTGTTATTTACATGTCAAGGGTACGCCAACGAGGACTGGTAAAAACAAGCAGCTCCAGAAACAAACAGTGGTAAATACTTCCAAATTGAGGGAAGGGAACATTGGGGGGCCTGGAACATATTTTAAAGCCATGCAACAGCTACTATGTATTGATTACACGGCTGATTCATGGAATTATCTGCGCCGAAACACGGGCTTTGTGCGCCACTCTGCTCGCAAATCCCCATTTGTGAAACAGGGCTTTGCGGGCAGGATGGCGCACAAAGCCCGTTTTTCGGCGCACATAATTCAGGATTTGCGAGCAGAATGGCGCACAAAGCCCGTTTTTCGGCGCACATAATTCAGGATTTGCGAGCACAATGGCGCATAAAGCCCGTTTTTCGTCGCACATAATTCCATGATTCAGCCCCTATTAGACTGTAGTTCTTTTGTCGTCTTCTTGTTCGCTTTTAAATGCACTGTTTGCAAAAGTAACATTGCTCACTAAATGATACCCAATGTGTCAAAACAGGAAAGAAACTTTAATAAAAATAAATGTTAACCACGAGTTAGACACTGCAAACCGCCTACAACAGCTTCCTTAATAGATATCAACCCAGATCACCTAGAAACAAACCCACGCATAGTGACCGTTTTTTTCCGAATCGAAACTAGTACCGACACCATAGCAATAACACTCATGCACTCTCCTTCTCCTCCGACTGACCCTCCATTATTTCCTGATCCACCCGAGGGCCTGGAGACCATGAAAATGGCAGCGTTGGGTGGTCTAAATCCCGCTGTCATAGGACATAATATATTGTCAAAGGCAAAATCCAAATATTTAAAAATACCGTTAAACCTTCTTCTAATCAAATGTTTTGTGCACACAAATGTGTCCTTTCAATTTGTGAAAAACAGACATTGATGTTTGCAGTTTCATGTGGAGTATTACCCCCTCATCACCATAGCCCCCCTCCTAAAGTGCCTATGATCTTTTGACACGGCATACATACTCCCTTCTAAATAGTGTGTGTTGCTGCGTTGCCCCTCCCCATCTCGCCTGATGTCTCCCCCCTCCTCTTCTACCTTATCATGCCTCCTTCCACAGCAGCCCAACCGCGTTCTCTGCCATTAGATTCACAGCTACATTGGAGCAAGTGAAAGTCAACGGGAAAAGCCATGATTTCCATTACACTGATTAACATTTTTTTTAAATGTTTTTTTATATGCTAATAGAGTAGAACGCACATGAGTATCTCGTTTTCCGAATCCTAAATAGTGAATGGACCAGGACTTAACTGCTCATGTGGATTGTGTGCAGTCTTTAAAACAAATTATAACGATTTTTCATTGGTACATATTTCTTCATAATTATGTGGTTTTCTCCATTTGTTTTTTGTACCCAATAAAAACCGGCAGAGCCAGGTGAGTTTTATTGCATCTGCAAAGGAACCGACACAGCAATAATGTCTGCTTTTCCACACTAATGCCCGACCATCTGCCAGTGGCAACTGCCAAATGCGATTGATTAAGGCTCAGTTTAATAAATACATGTGTTAATTTGACATTTCATTGTACAGCAGACATATAATTTACACCTGTACACATCTGGTACTTCGTTAATGCATTGCTTTTCATTTCAACATTTTTTTTTGTTGGTATTTCTTTGCATTACATTTTTCCATATTATGATTTTGTGAAACATCAATTTTAGTTAATGCCTGCGCAACAATTAAATGGTTCAGATCGTAAATATAGTTATGATTCATCATGCAGATTAATTTACTATTTATCTTTAAGAACTGCTTTAAAAAAGTATAATAATATGTGTATACTATTTAACACCTTTCCAATTTACAAATCAGCACTATCATAAAAATGCATGCTAATCTATCTTGCATCCAGCATCCAATAGCTACCAAATTTCTATACCCCCTAGATCACTACCATCACAAACAACAACACTGTCACCCAACCTGGCACCCCAACATACCCCGACCTACCACCTTCCTTCCTCCACTCGCCATTACCCAACCTAGACCCATGTCCACTACATGTTACCCCCTGACAAATCTGCCATGCCTCGACCTAACAAGAATCCTTCACCTGCAATCTTGCACCAACCCAACCCCTACATCAGAACACGCACATGCTGACGCCCCCAAAGCCCCATTAGAAATGCCAGACATGCGTCCTGCACCACTTGTCTGCCACCCCTACCTACATCAACCCCACCCCATCCTATCCATAACTTCCATCATCACAGTACCCTGGACCGACCACTCACTAATCACATTCTGCATTCCTCGTATACAAGCCCGTGCTATACGCCCTTCCATCGCCACTAGCAGGACATCTCGCCACACTTGCAAACTCACAGAAACTATATTATCCCCCACCATCACCAAACTGCTTGCCCCACCACTAACCCCACAGACACCAAGGATCATGTAGACTCTTACAATGCTGCTCTAACAAAAACCCTGGATGAGCTAACCCCAATCAGAACAACCACTATCAAACATTGACGCCAAAAGACCCGGTTCGCGGAAGATCTTCATGCCCTCTATAGACACAAACATGCCCAGGAGCATATTTGGAGAAAATGCCACATTATAGAAAACAAATTAGCTTTCACAACCTTAGCTAAAGCATACAAGAACACAATCATGACTACCAAATCTGAATCATACAACACTAGGATCTCGGAAGCAAGCTCCAATGCCAAGGAACTTTTCTCAAAACACAAAGAGCTTGAACCCCATGCCCAGCCTGCGTCCCACATACCCATCGACAAAGCTTGGTGCACCACCATCCAAACTGCACTCGCTAACAAAAAGAACAAACTCAGATTCAAAGCCATTACCAAAAAAAACCACACTCACCAACATATGTCCTAGCGAACGCCCAGGATAGAGTGCCTATGGCCTTTGGTACATTCCTCTTATGCACACCAGACAGATTTCCTGCACCTTCAATTACTCTTCAGTCGGTTGCCTAGTACATTGTATATCTCTTCTGCCACCAACAGCCTTTTCTTCATATGAGCTTGGATATACGTGATTAGTTCGTTTAAAGGTAAGTTTGACCCCTACTGCCCAAAAACTGCCTTCATCACAGGCATGGGATGGGGATTAACTGCCTTTACCGGCACTTGTAAATTGGTAATTTCGGCAGAGCAAGTGGTGGTAACAGCAATTTCATTTACTGGCTTTCTGGTGGATTTACCGCTGAATGGGCCTCATCACGACTTCGGCGGTAACCCTTAAATCCGGCGGTAGTGCTATTACTGCCAGATTTAAGGGTCCGCCGAATCAGGGCTTCGGCAGATTTCGCCCCAGCTCTGAGCTGGGGGGAAATCCGCCGAAAATTCGAGCTATTACCGCCGGCGGGAAATCCGCCGGCGGTATTAGCGCGAAGATTCCCCATTGAGCCCAATGGGGAATGGGGCAGTTCGGCGGTAGGGCTAATACCGCCCGCGCTAAAAGCGTTACCGTTAACGCCCAAGTCGTGATGAGGCCCAATATCTGCAAACTTGGAATGAGGCCCTATGTAAATTGAAACATACTTCCTTTTCAAAATGTTAATGTGTGCTAGAAGCATACTAATTAAATGATAACATATGCTTTCACTGGCTTGAATGTATAGATGGATAAAACTGAGATTTAATTGAGTTTCCAAACAAAACAATTAAAAGCATTGTCTCAAATCAACAAGTAAAATGTAAACCTGAAAAAGAATGGCTATGTACACACACCTGGGCAATATAGGAATCACATTTTGTGATGGATTGCCATTTGGCAAGGTTGTAGAAACCCTGGATTTTTTATGTGTATTTATTAATCAAATTTGGGAGCAATTCTATTTTTGAAAGGGTAATATGCTGAGCAGATTCACCTTTCATACACTTAACGCCAAAAGCATAGTGTACACCTGTGCACAGATGAATCAGTAGCCTAATTTCAGTGCCCTAGAGTGACACAGAGCAGATTCAAGTCACAGGTGGCCTCTTGACATCTCAAGTGACAGCCAAAATCCCTGCAGCACAGGGCTGGCCTTTAAGATATGCCCCCATGTTCCAAAATATCATGATTATAAATACTTCATCCTGGCTGCAGGGTAAATTCTAACTATACGTCATGTATGAGTTAGGATATAGTGCATGGCACTGCTTAACATCCTTGCAGTCACATCTAATTTTATATTGCACATTTGTCAGCTGCTGTGAGTCAGCTCAGCAGTGGAAGGTGAGTGTGTTTTCTGGCCAGGCAGGCCTGCCCTGCAAGGTGACAGGACAGGATCCTGAATAGCCATGCCTCCTGAGACAGTTAGTCAACAGGAAGCTGTCATGGGCCCAGGAATCAAATGAGCAAATCCCTTTGAAAAGTGCAGCCTCTCACCAGGGTGCTGCACACCAAAGGGGCATTTGATCCTATTGAGAAGGTAGGGGTGGGGTTAGTGTCGACAGGGAGAGCTCTGTACAGTTTGGGGAAGGTTCCATCATCTTCCTTCTATCTGCCTATCTCTCTCTCATTCCTGTCTCCTCCACTTCCTCTAACAGAAAGCATTGTGTGTATGATGTCAGAAGGCAATGCCAACTTCTTTCAAGAACAGGGATCGGACCCCAAATGCATGAAAGATTTCGTACAAACACCTTTTAGCATTTGCCCTTAAAAGAAGGGATTTCACACAAGTTCTTTGAATTATTTTTTTGACTCTAACCCATCAAGAAGATATCATTGGACCTCTGTTGGGAGAGTTGATCTCTCCAAAGTCCTCCACCAATGATGTGAATACAGAGTGCCCAGGGAAGAGGCAAGATCTCTCCCATAACCATTCCCAATGAACATTGGGGTGGACCTGGTGCCGGAAAATGACATGCTCGCCTGCCAGCCAGAGCGGTACCCAGGTCATCACTTTGTTGATGGACCCCTTTAGTTACACACCAGCCTCCTTCGTGTTTGGGAGCACAAGAAAAATACTAATTCTGTCCCTGAGCCACTGGGTCACACAGCACCCTGAGAGCCAAGACAGTCTGAAACCTTGTGTTTTCACCTTGAACTGCTTGGAAACATGTTTAAAGAAATGTATGACCCATTTGATCCACCAGGGCCCCCGCTGCTGTATTTTGCACTCTCATGGTCCTGAAATTGCTAGCATAGCACCAAGAGGTCTGGTTTGGTACTTTCGGACAACCAAGAACTACACAAAGGTACTATTGACTTCTAACTGCCCCCTTGGACTTTTTTTTTAATGCTAGGGACTGGTTAGGTCACTAATTTTCCTTTTAAAGAATAGTGTGTTTTTTACTTGCCTAACATCCCTGATTTATTAGTCAGATTGCTCCATAGTGCTATTTCTGCTGTTCCTACCTCTGGGGTGTGTTTGGTACAGTTCTTTTTCCATTTAGTTACTATGCAGATGGTGTGTTTAAAGTATATCTATTTTTAGAGAACCTTGAATGGACATTACCTTTATTTTGGACTGTTTTGCTTTGCTGTTTGGGTCGCTGCTGAATCACATTCACACTCCTCTTATGTGCATAGCCTTTACTCAGCCCAAGTTACCACAACATGTCGAATGATGTATATCCCTAAACTGCACCTGTTTTACCTTTATGATTATGTTGACTCATGGTTGTTAGCAGTGTGAGGGCTGCGTGGGTATTTTAGCCTCTGCTCATCCTTGTACTTCTGAAAGGCAGAATCAAATGAATTCCCAAAAAAACAATTGCTCATAAGTATTGCAGAAGTAAAAACAGAGGTCAAATACACATTTTGCAACAATTTGCCACTTCTTGTTCTTGTGAACATTACAACAGAAGTACATTTCATCACATTTGCATGCTAGCTGCCCAAACTACTACTCTTAGGCATTTATTTTGGAAAAAGACACCTCTAAACAACCATCAGAATTACTTTCACAGTTAAAAGAAAGTAAGCAAGCACAAAGCGTGCTGAACATTCTGGCCATTTGCAAGAATCAACAAGACTACTGCTACTTTGAAGTAGAACGTTCTGAAAAAATGCAAATGAAGATAAGTCAGAAAGTACATGACAACAAACAAGCAATACATAAAGTTTAAAAAATAGATAACAATAAACTGACTATTGTGTCCAATTGCAAATAACATGAAACCAAAGCACATTTTAAAAAATTGCAAGATTTAAACGTATATGAAATTATTATTATCCAACAATATGCCCCTTTTAAATAATCCACAATTACCACCAACTCAGAAAAAATCCCAGAAAATAAATCAGCAAACACTTTAAAAGGAAAAGTGGTATAGTTAACATTAAATCTTTAAATATACATGACAAACTTTAGCCGTAAATTCTGCTATTGAAAACACACACAAAGTAAAACAATCTGCTAAAAACCTGCTGATTTCCATAAAGTCGACCAATATTTAACATGATTAAAAGCTGACAATAACAATTAACAAAATACAAATGGTCAACAGCACATGCATTTAAATATTGAAAATATGAAGGAAAGAGGACAGTTTGAACAAGTTCAACAAGAAATTGAAGAAAACAAACAAGTAATTGAAGAAAACGTGCATAATGAATGTACAATGCAACCTTTTACATTTGAAAAAGGAGATATTTAATTTCAATTGATTCTTGATTTAGACTTAATCATGAATATATGTTTCACTAACTATATGAAAGTGAATTATCCACATTATTTCACAGTGCTACTCATACGCTTAATACAGGAAAACGTTATCATAACATGGCCGCTTCTATGCAAATAGAAAAAGGTGAAAGAAATGGTTATGTATTAGAAAATAACTTTACGCACCTTTTAGCAACTATGTGAGAAGTAGGAGAATAGTGGAATAGGTGTTTATTAGAATTCAAATGTATGTACCCGAAACATGGATGTAACTTTAAGTTGCACAGAATTTGCATGGCAAGAACTAATTGACGTTTTAAAACAAGCAATGCATGTCTTGATAAAAACAATCCTTGTATACCCTATTAACTGTGTGCACATAATACAGTGAATATTTTAAGACATCGTCATTATTTCCTTGCCATGTTGAACTTTAGTATACATTATAAATCGCCACCATTATACGAAGCAACACATTACTTTTGGAGAAAAGACTAACAAGTTTGAGGAGTACCTCATATATGTAAGGCTTTATGCATTACATTTGTTCCATGAATTGGAGAAGATAGTTAAACAAAAACAAACCTGTGAGTACCTTCATAGAAAAGCATGTTACATGCACAATTACAAACCATGACAAAAACCATGACTTACATGACAAAGTAATTGCTGTTCAAATGCACACATGTTCATCTTGTTGAAAAGAACATACAAATCAAATTAATATTTTTATTACAGATGTCGATTGGGCTTCCCTAGAATGTAACATGCAAACATAATCATTAATGACCAACTTTTAGCCATTAGAAACTATGTCAAATGGAAAACTCCCAAGCGATCTTAGGAATTGAACAGAAATTCCAAAAGCACTCACACTTGATGTCTACTCTCCCATAATTTTAAGTATGTGCAATAACATTGTTATACAGTTTGTAGCTGACAATTCAATGTCAGGTAGAACTTCATTCATCACTAAATCAAAAAATATATAACTTTCAAGATCTGTATCTGCTTGTTTAATTAGTTCAAACTTTTTCTCCTTGTGAATGTGGCACATATGAATCAGGTGAGAGATTAGCAGGAACACACCTTTATGGGAAACGTGTATACATCAAGTGGATTACTCTTGGGTACCAGAAAAGTCGATATACGGGGTCATTACGAGGTAGGAGGTAGCCATGCTGCTGAGGAATTACCCGGCCATTCCGACCTTGGAGGGCCCAGTAATTCCTCATTCAAGCAACCCACCCCCATTCCCATTCGAGCCCCCATAGGGCTCAATGGGAATGGGGAGGGTGTAAATAACAACGCGTTAATAACGGGCCTGTCGTTGGCACCCTGGTCTGCTTGCGGGACCCTCTAAGGTTTTACCAGACGCCCTTAGCAGGTTCCCACGAGCAGACTCGTAATGAGGTGGTAAGGGGTTGACGGCTCCGGCACCTTTACCAGTGCCGTTAACCCCTTACCGCCTCACTCGGAATGAAACCCATAGAGTCCAAAGCCTTACCATCAAACATTAATTGATTGAGGCAGTGAGGACATTGTAACAAAACATATTCGATAACCAGTATCCAGGACAATCAGAACATTTTGAACATGTGTGTTCATGCAACATTTTGCAATATTACAATTATCATGAAGATGCACAAAACCACATTGAAAATGATACATTCAAAGTACTAATGTAGATGGTTGCCTACTTAGAGATGCAAACCCTAATTTATATAATCATTCAACACTTACATATGCTTCAGAAGAAATAACACAGTATTTCATTGAGTTTACCTGAGCAGCGTTTACTGTATCATAATGAATCTGAATTGGAAGAAATTGGAATCATTTTGAAGATGTAGTTTCAAATTAAATTGATAACATTCAATGCCCTGCTAGCAAGAATGATATTAAAATGAATGATGAAGAAAGAGTGCAAGAAAAGATGCTTGGAACAGAACTGCCAAAAGATGCACACCAATCAGCATCAAATACACATTCTAATGTATCTGGCCCTGCATGATAAATGCTACAAAGAAATAGAGCACAATTGTCAATGTATAGCAACAATGCAATAAGATAATAAAGAAATAAATACTTTAGAAATACTTGCCAACTGAAATCCCCAATAAAAAGAAGTGTGTAACCAATTTGTTAGTAACAATACCCACACACTGTTCCATGAAATCACACTTTTGGGAGTCTATCTACTTTAAACATCCACTCTTATATATTAGTTGAGAAAGAGGTGCATGAACACCTATCAAGAAGTTGCATGTTTTTATTAAAAGCATGACACTATTAATAACTATGGAATCAGCATGATTTAAAACATTATGTTTGTTTATCGTTCTTCAACTGTAAGACATATCAAAATGTGACAATAGTTACATTTTTGCTGGAAAACATATATTATTTCAAGAATATCTTATAGTTAATAGTAGTTAATGAAGAAACTGTGTTAAAACCATGCGATGTTCGGATTATGTACATTTATGGCCTTATGTTTTATACTGTCAATTTACTCTACAGCAAAATACTTCAAATGATCTGAATTGCAGAGTTAACACAAAATCATTATAATATTCTAAACAAAACTGATTCAATTTTTGTATGGAGATATTAAGAAAAAAAAAAAGAACCCGTATGTCTTTCATCTACTTCAGCTGATTGAGACAAATGCAATTCTGAAATAATAGGTAAAAAAAAACAGAAAATTATTTAACTGCTACTAGTAGGTACAGTAGAAAAGAATGGATTCACTGAAATTATCGACAAAAATGTGACACATAGGGCTCATTACGAGTTTGGAGGTAAGGGATAAACGATGCCGGTAAAGGATTACCGGCATCGTTTACTGCTACGGGCCACTACGACCCACCAACCCGCTATTAGCAGCAACGTAATTAACGGTGCCTCTAATAGCGCCATGGGCAGGGGCACGCAACCTCACATGCAGGCAATAGCTGCATGGCGTAAACAGGAGCTGAACACAAGTAATGCGGACATGCTAATAACGGTCTACAGAACACAGAAAAGTACCTTACCGGCATGGAGCAAACACCGGCATCGCAGGCCACCCGTAAACGGTCATGTGTAGTCTTCACAACTGCCACAGGTGCACACAATCAGCACAGGTGGAGGCAATATAGACTGTCCCAGCACAAAAGGAGCACACCCCACCCCTTTCCACACCCAGTCACACACCAAAATGATTCCAATACTACTAGCAATGCTGTGGCTGGAGGACATGATTGCAGTGGAACTCCAGCAACAACAACTACAACAGACAGCACAGAGGAGACGCAGGAGGAGAAGGAGGGCCAGGCAGGCAGCCAGTGGTACCACGGAGGCAGCCCCCAATCCCTCGCATCAGAGCCAGTCCATTCAACCTAACCCCTGAGCAGATCCACACCCTGTACCGTCTGGACCGGGACACCATCACCACCATTGTGGACATGATACATGACGACATTGTCAGCCTGATTGAAATACACACTGCCATCCCACCTCTACTGAAGGTAGTGTCTGTGCTCCACTTCCTGGCCACAGGCACCTACCAGCACACAGTGGGCCACATGCATGGCATATCACAACCATAATTCTCACGTACGCTGAACCAAGTGCTAAATGCCCTCCTGAAGCACACAGGCGACCACATTTTCCTACCACAGACAGCCCAGGAGATCTCCAACACCAAAGTTGGTTTCCAATCACTGGCTGGCATCCCTGGTTGCATTGGCGCCATCGACTGCACCCATGTTGAATTGGTGGTCCCACATACCATGGAGGTAGTGTACCGTAACCGTAAATTATACCACTCTATCAATGTGCAAATGGTATATGACTCAAACAAGATCATCACACATTGTTGTGCTCGATTTCCCGGATCAACCCATGATTCAATGGTCATGCGGAACTCCACAATACCACGCTACATGGAGCGACATGCAGGGCACAGATCCTGGCTACTCAGTGAGTTGCATGTCCTGCTCATGGCATTGCGATGTGGGTAGGTGATTGGGGGGTGAGATGCATGCTTCACCTAGCTGAGATGGCGGGGAGAGATGCATACTTCACCTGACTGAGAGTACCTGAGAGGATGGACCATGCTCATACCCCAAAGCAGGCCAGACCGGACCTGACACCTGACTCCAAAATGCAAGACGTAAACTGCCCTACCAGGAAAATGATGCAGTGCTACAACCATTCCTTAGCCATCAACATGTGCACTGTACATTACCAGACCGTAGCCCCTGCAACACAATGCGTACAAAGGAGTCACATGAGGGCAAAATGCATTAACACACCACTACACTAACACACAGGTCCACCAAAACAGCATGTCACCATTTGTCGTGCATAGTGAGATCATCATGAGGCTGCCATCAACAGTGACAGGATGAAAGCATACAAATTACTGCACATCACCCAGATCATGGGGACAACCAGCGTGGACTACCACAGTGCATGAGCACTCACAAGGAATAGGACCGCTCTGCCCCCGCTAGACGATGGCACTAACACCTTTCGATAAGAGGATTACACACATAGCAGTCACATCATGTATCTCTTTTAATGCATGGATTTGTGGGTGCAAACAGGAAATAAATGCATGCTATGGTGTCATTGATACAGGTCCCTTATGATGTGATGACTTACAAATGATCATTGTTGCCCACATGCAGGTGATGCAGGCTATCCCTTAAAGAGGTGGCTCCTTACCCCAGTCTGGCACCCGCAGAACAGGCACGAGGAGGATTACAATCGTGTGCATACACGTACCCGTGTGGTGATTGAGCAGACATTTGGCCTCTTGAAGGCATAGTTTTGCTGCCTCAGCCGGTCTGGTGGGGCACTCCTGTACGGCCATGAGAATGTGGGCAAGATCGTCATGGCATGTGTCATGATACACAATATGTGCATCAGACAGAATGTGCCTCTGCCCCCTGACGCTGAAGTGCAACCACCTGCCGATGAGGATGAAGAGGGTGGAGATGGGGCTGCACTTCAGCGAGGCAGCGATGCACAGGAGGGAAGTGCCATGCGTCAGACTGTAATTAACCAATGTTACTAGCACACATGGATGGGGAGTGTGATATGGAGGTGGGACTCAGGGCACTGGGTGTGTCAGGGACATGGACACTGTAGACTGTTCCCCAATAAAGCACATGTACACAATAAGCAATGTCCACACATGTGAATTCTGATTTCACAACAGGTGTACTCAAGAAAGATAACATATCAAGTGCACAAGCCCTCCACTCCACACACCCTCTCCCTCCTCCCCCTCCCCCCTCAACTCCCCCACGTACCCTCTCCCCCCTTCCCCCTCCCCCTCCCTCTCAACTCCCCCACACACCCTCTCCCCCTCCCCCTCCCCCCTAAACTTCCCCACACACCCTCTCCCCCTCCCCCCTCAGCTTCCCCACACATGGTGTGCACTGGCATGCACCATAAGTGTACATGAGTTCAGAATGCCTGGCTGAACCTACACCCCTTCTCCTCTTCCGGCATCAGGTGGACCCCTGTCCGACCTGCGCAGGTTCCACACAGACCTACGCAGGGGGCTGGACTTAGTGGAGCTGGCATTTGAGTATGTCCCAGGTTGTTCTACCACCTGTGCCGGACGCATGACCTCCAATGCTGCCACCATTTGGGTGAGGACCTGCCTCACAGCTGCCAATTCACTAAATATGTCTTTTGAGGTAGTTTCAATTGCTGATTTGAGGGATGATGCATATTGCCTTATTTCCTCCCTTGCCTGGCCACATTCCGTGATGTGCTGTGTCAACAGCCCTGTCAGCATCTCCTGCCGCCGTTGGATTGCCCTGATCCCCTCTTGGCTGTTCCGGACACTGGTGGATGTATGAGGTGCTACCGACATGGGTGGTTCCTCATGCATGCTTAGTGTGGGGCTGAAACTACCAGGCCATGACTCCCCAGGAGACAGCTCATGACTGTTGCTGTTGTGTATGCTGGATAGGGAGAGGGGTGGTGAATGCGGGGGCCTGTAGCGGTAGTTGTGCCATGTGGCAGACTATCTGCCTCGTCATCGGACACGGTTGCTGTGGCAGCTGTCTCCCCGACAGTACTGCTGGCAGCCGATACAGTGCCTTCAGCCACCGGCTCCTGTGTGTTGGTGGCTGGTGTGGGTGCTGTGGTGGTGGCCGTAGTGCACATTGGTGCTGTAGGTTCTCGGGTTGTCTTGCCCTTGCGCGGTAGTCCAGGTTGCCCTCTTTCCCTTCATGTAGAGGGGCAGTTTGCTCCCTCCATGCCCCTGGCCTTCTTGTGTGGTGTCGCAGAATCCTCCCTGGGGTCCTGGTCATCGCTGTCTGATTGCATGCCTCTGGGGACCAAGAGAGGGAGAGGATTAGAGATGGATCTACATGCATCAGGCATGCATTGGGGTAGCTGCATTTATATGGAATGGTAGGTGATTGGCATTGGGGTAGTGACATACGGGTTGCTTGGCTTTTGGGTGGGTGAAGCAGGGATGCATGTGGGATGAAACATATATGGGGTGCATCATGCATGTGGACAAGATGGTGCTGTGCACTGCATGTAGGCAGTCTTGCAAATATGTGTCTGGTGGACCCTGCTTTTCATCATTGCACTGTCAGTTCAGGGGGACATCATTGTGTTGTTCTTTACAGTGTTTCATTTGGGACACCTACCTGCATCAGCCGATGACGGGGCTCCTTGCTCCGTGTCCCCCACTCCCTCGATAGCCTCCATCCTGATGGTGCTTGCACAGATCTCCTCCCAGGGTTGCATCTTTATGGTGGAGTCCGCACCACCACCTGTTGCCATCCCCTCCTTACGGTTGGCTGAGAGGATGTTGCGGACGCGTAAACGCAGGTCGTCCCATCGCTTCCAAACATTTTTAGGTGTGCGCGGGCTGGTGCCAACGGCACTCACTTTCCGCGCCACCTCAGCCCATATCTCCTTCTTCCGCTGCACTGCAGGTCGAGACATGTTGGTGGAGAAGACGACATTCACATTTTCTGCGAGCATCTCGGCCAGCACGTTCAACTCCTCTTGTGAGAAGCGCTCCTTGCACAAGCACTCTGCACTTTTTTTGAGTGCCTTGGGTATTGTAATATGCTGCAGGAAGAGGTAGAGGTGTGGTAGAGGTGTGGTGGTTTATGGGTCCTGGTTACAGAGGTTGGCAATGGATTGTGTTTTTAAAGATGGCTGCCGTGCTCTTTCCCTTTCCTTTGCAATGACGCTACTTCCGGTTCCGCTTATTATCGGTGACCGCTAATTGTGGTCACTGCTAATGCCGATGGCTTGGATGGCGGTGGAGCTATCTGCGATTCGCGCAATGCCGGTAAGGGTGATTTTTCGCCCTTTAATGGCAGGGCGATAAGGTCGTTACCGGCATGGCGCAAAGCTAGTGCCTGCATACTCGTAATTGCCCTCTAATAGCGGCATTGCAGCAACACGGACACGGTATTCGCTCCATGCCGGGAAGGGCCGTACCTTACCTCCAACCTTGTAATGAGGCCCATAGTCTATTGCAAGAACAGCCGGCCTTGATAGTTGATTTAATATTTGTGTAAATCCAAGAATTACCTTAAAAAGAAATCTCCGGTGGAATGCTGCATAGGTAATGGAGATATAAGCTGCATACTTGCAAAACCATGCAAGCAACCTATTAATTGAATATAGTGTAATAAAGTTTGAAAACATTAAGGATGTTGAAAAAAATCTAAAAATTAAGAATGGCAGTCTGTTTTTTAACTCTTAAAAGGCATTTATGTTACAAGTAAACACTTTCTAATAACCCCTTCTTTTGCATTGACAACACATAGATCTCATGGGTTAACTTGAGACTAAGCATTAGTATATAATGGCCAAAGTCTTTTGCAAATGTAATTTGTGATGTCATCAGTGAACATGGGGGCTGTATAATGGGGGACTCATAGTAAAGGTAGTGTAGTTTCCAAGCCTGCTGAATTTCACGGGTTGTGTTGCATTTAAATGGCACCTTATTGTCACTTCAGATTGTTTCAGTGAATTCCATATTGGTGTTACACTGATCCCTGTCCCTTAACTTGATGGTTTCACTTAATTCCAAGGGTTTTTGTTATACTATATCACACACCACCAGTAATTCTGCCTTTGTATTTCTTCTGAAAACATAACTGATGTAATTTCTTTGTTATGTATATGGGTTCTTTAGCTATGTGGTGTATCAAGTATATCCACTTTTTATTGTTCACTAGATAAAAATTATTTACTAATGGGAATGGAATGAGGAAGACGGTTGTTGGGGGGAAAAGACATTGGGCCTCATTCTAACTGTGCCGGTTCTGTATTAACGGTGCAGGTAAGCCTACTGACACCGTTGTTCCCGTACTGACAAAGTATGACTCTGCGGGTGGGAAGCACCGTTATTAATGGTGCCGATGCTTATATGGTCCCCATTCCAATTAAGTCCTATAGGACTCAAATGGGAATGGGGATTTACTTTTACCGGCGCCTGACTTCCTGGAACGCCGGGGTCGTAATACCCTGGTGGCAGGGTAGCACCGGCAGGGTTACTGCCGGACTTGTAATGAGGCCCATTGATTGCTATTGGGAAACTGGGGCGAGGAAGATGGAGATGTAGTAATGTAGATGTCAGGAGAAATTGAGATCTTCACTGTTAAGGCACATGAAAACCTTGTCCAAACAAATCAAATGCTATTGAAAATATGCATCAGTATGTTGCACACTTTCTATTTAATGCAATCAACCAAAGAAAAGCGTTTAAAGCAAATTCAACAAACGCAAACAATAACAGTCCCATAATAAGATGCTCTTTGTAGGTCCATTTAGGAAACGATCCCTGTAATTCTTTTGTGTAATACAAGCAGTGATGTCTTCATAAATTAATTTAAAATAGTCCTTTTCCCTTTCCTAGCAAATAATGTGATGGCCATATTTCAATATATTATATTATATTATATTATATTTGTAAAGGATGTATTCTTTTATTTAGCTACTCAGATTCAGATATCGATCTCGGCAAAACGCTTCAAACAAAACTCATTAGAATAATTTTCTCTATCTGCAGGCCACAAAACTTCACACATCATCCTCACTTACCCTGCCCAAATGGTCTCTAAATGCCCTTCATTCCCAATGTTTAATTTTGGGACACTTTCCCAAAAACAAATCTAGATCTGAATCTCAATCTGAATAATAGTGGATTTTCTGAAAAAAAAGCTTTGGCTCAGCAATGCACCTTCAGACATATAACTAGCTTATGGATACAGGGGCACCCCACTCTCCACATTATGAAAAGGGATTTCCTTTGAGCACTTTGTGCCCAACTTGTTTCTAATTTGATAAATTCTGTCCAGCAGTTTGGGCTGTGCACGGGAGCACGCATTGAACAATTTGTCATTTTCCCTATGGGAAAACAATGCAAGAAGTTAAAAGCACACCATTTTATTACCCTTTATAACGTTTTAAAAGGAGCAACGATTTCCCCACCACCCCCAAAAAAAGATATGTGGGCGGGGAGGTGCGGGCCATACATCGTTTTTTTTTGCTGATCCCTCCTACATCTCAAAACATATTAGAAATAGAATTTCCGCATTTTCTAAGGATGGTAGGCTTCACCTTAACTCATAATAAATAAAGATATGTTCACTCACAGTGAACAACAAATTAAAAAAGTATCCAAGCTACCGATTGGTAAGATTATCTTGTGTGAGTCTTAAATCAAAGACCCTCATGACAATGGCTAATAAGTCAAACTTTTTATTATAAAATTATTGTCATGCAACTAAATTTGCTTCCCAAATTAGGAGTGGTGCCTTCAACTCGCTGGGACTTCGAAACGGATTTCACCTCCCTAGAAAAGGCTTTCCTATTGAACCAAAAATGTTCAATATCAGTAGACTAATGCTAGTGTATCCCACTGTCTGGGTCTAGCCCTCTCCCTTCTGGGGACCTAAAGGCCATGGTTGTAGCCCTATGTACCTTTCTGGAGTTACATAACGCTGTAATCTTCTTTTTCTGTCACTTCTCCTGATGTTTGATTCCTCAAACTCTCCTTACTTGTGTTCTCTCTCGCAGACATCCTTATGTCTCCCTCTCTCTCTTGTTCTCTATCTCTCTCTCTCTCTCTCTCTCTCTCTCTCTCTCTCTCTCTCTCTCTCTATCAGACACATCTACTCTCTTCTTCCACCACATGTGTCTTTCTCACACTCTCTCTTTCTCTAACACACCATTGTTCACTCTCTTTATCTCTCTCTTATTCTCTCTTGCACTCTCTCACCCACTCGCTATCCAAAATACTTTCACTAGTCTCTTACTGTTCTCTACTGTTCCTCCTATCTCCACTCTCCAACTGTTTGCTCCTCTGTCCATATACTCTACTTCCTGGTCTTACCTCTCACCTTATGTCTCCACTCTCCTGTCCCACCTGACAACTCTCACATGTTTTTCCTCTCTCCAACACTCTTCTCTCCAAGCACTATAACTGCCTCTACTCTCCACTACCCTCCTGTATGTTGCTCATTCTCTCTTTTCAATGTACACACACTATCATATAGCACTAGCATTGAAAGTTTGCTGGCTGCTATTCATTTCTTGATGTATTCTTTTAAATAAAAAGAGAATATTATGATCGAAAACAGACCATTTCTTGGACCAGGTTATGGGGTGGATTGCTGTTGTGCGGAACATTATGGTGATTGTGCATTAATGTGCATTATCCATTTGAAGCTTAAAGAATCTTCCAGTCACAAACATGCTGCTTATAGTTCTCTGAATATTCTAAATCATACTACATTGTGTTCTGAGACATAGAGCTCTTACAGTAAAAATGTAAAATAGTGCACTAACAAGGCACCCACAAAATACTGTAAGAATACATTCAGAGGTACACACTCAGGTAAAAGTCTTCATTGATCCTAAGAGGATACAGGAAGTCCAAACAGTGAATCCAAAAATGTTTCCTCTGAGATAGATTTCTGTTAATAACTCCACGTTTTGGTAATGAATGTATCACTTCCAGTAGTACGAATTTCATTTGTGAGATATTGTGATTCCATTCTTGGAAATGCCTATACACTCGTGATTTCTCATTACATATGCAGATGTTGGATGTATGCTCTGTCCAGCATTCTCTGGCCCTCCTTGTATCCTACATTATATTTTCCACAAGGGAAATGGATGCCATGAATCACATTCTGTGTGTCACATGTGCCATAATGATGAAGTACAATTTATTTACTAGTATGCTGATCTCTAACTGAGTCTCCTATGATTATATTGTTACTATGTTGGCAGTTCAGGGATGGTAATGTGCAACCCTTTGGTTTAGTTACAAACCTGTGTGCGTCATTTTAAGGTCGGGCAAGTTGATCCCTAAGATTGCTTCCATGCGTATACCCTTTGATTGATGGTTTACGGGAAAGTCTATGCAGTGGGTCATCTAATTGGATAAACCTCCAATGTTCCTGATATGGTTAAACGGAAAATCATCTTGCCTAGGTTTAGGTATCAGTAGCTATTGCCTGGACTGAATTTCAGTGTGCTGTATGGCTTCATGAAAAATTTCATCTGGATTTCCTCTCTGAGAGAAACGTTCAGTCATAACATAATATTCCTTTCTCAAATAGGCAGTGCCATATAATATTCTTTTAAGCCTAAGGAACTGACTGTATGGTAAACTATTTTTAAGGTGTTGTGTATGTAAACCCATGTAGTGCATAGCATGATTAGCATCAGTAGGCTTTCTATATACTGTTGTGTTAAATGTGTTGTTGCCCAATGTCACCTTCACATCAAAAAGTGCATATCAGGTTCGCCTATCACCGATGTGAATTTGATCAGAATGGATGTTGTTCAATGATTCCCCAAACCCCAATAGTCCCAGTGTAGTGCCACTACGCACCCGAAAAATATTATCAATGTATTGTTCCCAACAGAAACCTTTAGAGAAGCACACTGGATTATTTAGAATTTGTGGTTTCAAGGGATCAAAAATACTCAGTTCCTGCAGCTATAGGTCTGAAGGGTGGTTTCATTACATGTGTGTGCATTTTATGGAGTGTATAACTGTAATTGGGAACCTTTGAGTCAAGTATTCTATAGTACTAGTACTAGATGTTATCCAGTCAGATTCCAAAGCCGTATCAACTACCTCACTTATCACAGTCACAATCAGGTACATGGGATCATGTTCTAATCCATTGTATGTGGCATTGTCATGTATTAAATCCAGCCAACTATGATTATAGAAGTCTGTTTCCATTATGACCAGAGCACCACCCTTGTCTGCTGGTTTCAATGTAATGGAGCTATCTTCTAATAATTCTTAAACCAGACTCATTTGATGTCTTCTAAGGCTACAATGCATTTTCTGATGATAATTCACAGCCTGTAAGTCATTCAATGTTTTGTTCTTAAACATGTTTAACGCTGTTTTGCTAACCTGTGGATGAAATAAAGTTTTAGGTCTCATTCCTAAGTAATCAAACAGTGGTGATCTTTCTTCTTGTTCCTTTTTTGTATTACTTTGAAAAGATGAATGTGTTCATCAAAACATGTGGTACTCTGCGTAGGTGTGACCTACATTTGAAGTATCCATCAACAGCTCACTAAGCAATTTAGAGGACATATCCACTACCAGCTGATCTAATTTCAGGTTCAATGTGTCCATGTCAAGTGTTCAAAAGAAATGCTAGTACACGTAAAGGGGTTACTTCTTCTACAGGCCAACATGTGTAATGTTAATATATTATGTTAGAAATACAAAAGTAAAAATGATTACAAACAAAGTAACATACTACTGATTATGCTGAAGATGGAAATATCCCTTCCCTACAAGGTAACCAAACATACCAATTACATTACAGTCAGAGTTATTCAAGGCACTTGTGCCATATGGGGAAAACATGATTGGGTAAGAATTGTAAAAGTCTGGTTGAAACAGACTGACTATTGCAACCAACAGTAACAATGCACATGTGTAAATAGCCATATGGGATAAAAGTGATGGAGGACATCACATGGAAATCCTGGTTCAACTAGATGCAATGGATGAGGTACATCCATCTTCACAACTTCACAATCTTCACAACTTCTGTCAGCAATATAATGGGCCCACATTACAAGTTTGACCACCCACAGTGATCATGCCTGCCCACCTCTCCAGTCCTTCACTAATCCCACCAACTCTGATGGGACGGGACATGACATGTAAATACTGTGTTTGTTGGGCACAGATGCTCCCAGAGGTTGTATAACCTATGTGTGTGTTCCATTCTAACTTGCACAGGTATGTTGACAGGAAAACAAACCATAGAGGATACTTGCTCAAAGTGCAGCACAACTCAAGCATTTGTAGGCTGAATTGTCCAACTTTGTGTAACTTGTCTGGTGTCCAATGCCAAGGATGTCGTATCTTGCATGTTTTAAGCAGGTTTAAATTCACATTGTTGCAAAATATTCAGCAAGTAACATTTTGGCTTTGAATACGTCAGTAACATTCCTGCATGGGCTTTATGGTAGAACATCCTCCTCTCTGCTACTAGAGGAGTGCAAATACAGCAGATGACAGAATAGGCACGTTGAGGGTGGGGGGAGAGAATAGGTGTTACAAAAAACAGATATAATTATCAACCTTTTACTTCACTGAGGTTTAAATAAATGTGTTGGTAAACCACCTGACCAAAGTTTACTTTCTTGAAAGCACACCACTTTAGGTCTCTATTTAGATCTCTAGAGTAACACCCTTTTTCCTCTAGTATCTTTGCTTCAGATAGCCATTTGTGTTCTTCACAGAAAGTCAGCATCTAGGCCGTACTAGTTTTTTTTCTTTTTATCAACTCAGACTACTGCGATCAGGTTTATTTAACTGCACACCACTGAATAGAAACACATAACATCCTTGCATTCCCAGAACATACAGTGGAAAGTATTGCTACCTTCAATGCAATTTCAACATGCATCTTTCCCCAGTAGACACACTTCTACATGTTGCCTGGTGACCACACCAACCTATGGAGATGTCTCTTCTGAATCCATCAAATATGCACCCCCAAGGTCCACCACTTTTGTTTTCAACACATTTAAGACAACTGTGGTTTACTAATGACCTTAACCTGTTCTTCTTCCCATTCCCTTTCCTATCCTCTGATTCTCCAATCTGGTATTTTACTAGATTACACCAGTTACCGAGCATGCCATTTGCCTCAAGACATGTCTAATGCTAATAATGCATCAAGAAGCCATTGTTTAGGTAGTTTTCTTGCATTCTATATATCTATTCATTTCGATATGACTCCTTACAATCTCAAGCATACACGTTAGCTTGTCAAATTGTTACACTTTCCTTCAGGAAATAGATAACTAGCAACTTGAAATATGAGTCCCTCATTTTCCAAAATTGAAAAGTCTGTTTCAAAACATCCGCTCTTTATTGGAAGGAAGTCATATTTTTCTAGCATACATCGTGCCTCAAAAGATTTCCAAAATTCAAAATCAATTCCAGATTTCTGTGGACGGATCTACCTATTACCCTAATGAAATGTAGGGTCTAGTTAACAATCCTTAGATCCACATATCTACTATTACAATGCACCATTCATAAGATTATCTCCTCCTGGTTTATCACCCTCATGAGTACATCTTTGATAGATTGAAGACCAAAGGCCTCAGAAGATGCTCTTTTCAGGTGTCCCTTTGAAACTTTAAAAAGCATGAGAGGATGTTCCATTCATTGTAGGTTGTGCTTAATGTCCCTTGAATACACTGCTTTTGCAATATTCAGAAATGAATCCCCTATACAGGGATTTGCAATCTTTGGCTCTCCCAATGTTTTGGAAAACAAATTCTATCAGTCCTAGCCAGCTTTCTTAATGGTAAGGAATTATGGGAGCCCAAAATATCTGAAGAGCCCCAGGTTGTGGACCCCTGCCCATGGCTAAGACCCCTTAGCATTTTGGACACTGGCAAAAGCTTTTTCCATAACAAATAATATAACCAAAAAGGTTTCACATTTGTCACTGCATGGGTGCTGGAGATCCAGCAATAGCCTTGTATTGCTTGCCCTCTCTTTCCCCTTGTTAAGCCCTGCCTGTTCTTCCCTCACTACCATAGCCATTAAAACAAACTTAATATTCCCCTATGATCTACCAGAAGTAAGGACATGTGCAGACTTGAACTCTGCCAGTGTAGGAAGGAAAGAATCACAAGGCCCTGGAACATCCTCTCCATTCACATCAGACTAGCCCCCTCGCGTCTTCAGTTCAGGAAGGAGCTCAGAACCATCCTCCCTATCACCTAGGTCCACATATTATCCACTCCCCACCCACCTGAGGCTGGATGATCATATCCCCACTGTTTTCTCCCCTCGTTGCTTGTAGACCATTTGCTACCTTATCCCTCCCTTGTTGTTAGCTGCCCTCTCCATGGTTTATCTGTTCCACTCACCATTGTGCTTCTCCCTATAATCGTAAAGCGATCTGTTTGTTTCTTGAAGCTAGGTCTGTGCTCAATAGAAATAATAATAATAATAATAATAATAATAATAATAATAATAATAATAATAATAATAATAATAATTTGTAAGAAGTTTTGCTAAGATTTCCTCATCAACATTAATGAGTGAGATTGTGCTGTAACTGTTGCATAGCTTGTGATCTTTATACTCCTTTTGATATCATCATAATCAATCTACACCTTATTGTGTTTCCCATTTTCAAGATGTCCATCCATGATGGTTAAGGAGTAAAATGTTCTATAAACAAAGAGGACCCTGTAGATACAATTATCTTGGAATTAAATACATGAATCTTGACCATGGTATGGCCCAACCGCACTGGATAGAACACAGAAAGCAGGGCATTTTACAACATAAGCAAGGAATCAATTATACAATAACTGCTTGGGCTGCAGAGTAAAACAAGTGCATTTCCTACATATATTAAAACCATCCCCTCATCAATGTTTTCAGTGCCACTCTAGCTGTTGTGTATCAGGACCACATTGGTATGTTTCTATCTTCCTTAGCATCCAGAGAGCAGTCGAAATGCTAGCTAGCACCATGTTCCTACACTGAAAAATAGTCACTATGTGTAACATTCCTTGAAAGAAAGGATCCTCGAATTTAGGGGAATATACAAAGCTGAATGTGAACATGAAATCAACTAATTTAACTCTTCACCAGACAACTCTTCTGTAGTGAAAATGCAAATCCTGCACAGTAAAACAACGCAAATTTAACAGCTGTGAGAGTAGCGCTTGACCTGGCAGGGAGTTGTCCCAATAATCTCTTCGCTATTATGACTAAGCTAAAGAATGACTCTAAATAACAGTGTCTCATGTGTAAGAAACTAAAACTATAGAATATAGATGGACCACGGGTAAGTATGATAGAATTAAATGTTAGGCTGAGGCACAGGAGGATTCGGTCAAAATGACCGTATCCAAATGACCTACACCACCAAATTACCGAAAATAGATACTACTAAATGTCCTGCTGACTAAATGTTCCTAGGACATTTTTTAGTATATATTTGGTGGTGTAGGACCAAAATAAAAAAAGGCTGCAGGGGCTGCGGACGTGTCCCCCACAACACCCACTCACTATACTATACAGTATAGTGTGCGGGGAGTGGGGGTTGCGGGGGACAACCCTACAGCTGACCCGACCCAAAAAAAAAGAAGAAGGCTGCGGGGGCTGTGTGGGTGTCCCCCACAACATCCCGCTCACTATAAAATACAGTATAGTGAGCGGGGGTTGCGGGGGACAACCCTGCATCTGACCCAAACAAATATAAAAAGGACCCTGCAGTGCCAGTTCCCGATCACAGAAGTGAAAGGAAACTGGCGTTGCAGGGACTAGTGAGACTGAAGGAAAGGTAAGTAGGGAGGGTGTGGGGGAGTGGGTGGAGGGTTAGGGTTTCTTAAGATTTGGGTTTGTTTTAGCTTGAATGACCAAATGGGAAATGTACAAACAATTCTGATTTACGTACATTTCTCATTCGGTCATTTCCATCGCGGTTATTTCTGCCACGGTAAAACAACCCCAATTCGCACAGGAAGAAGACCTCAAGGCATGCATTTTCTAAAACGTGTGTTCAGCTTATTAATCGCTTGGTAGCTGTAGCAGCTGGTAACACACTGTAAGTCTCCCGATCCTAAGATGGCATGGTAAGATGTAAAAAGAAAGTTTGTTACATTTGAGGTCATAATGAGAGCTCATGTGTCTCGTTGAAAGGCAATGAATGCACAATTAGTTTATAATCCAGCATATTTAATTTATGAAGCCTTGTCTACTGGTGGTTTCAAATTGCCCATCCTGTACATTTCTGCCTGGGAAGAAGTCAAAGAGTTCTTGATGTGTTACTTTAGTGTGATAACTTGTTCTTAGTTCAAGGCTACGATCAGTGTCATGGTAGATGGCGTTCTCATGAGAATAACGATAAGATGACCGGGACAGATGAATAATGTTCCACGGGTCATCTGAAATGTTTCAATGGGTTGGCATACAATAGGGGAATGGGGGGTTGGATTGTGACATCGCATGGGCTGGGTCTGGCATGGTGTGGTATGTTTTGTTGAACCCAATCAGAACAAAGCAATGTATATCATTCCATAAGGGTTGATATGTGTTTGCCAATCAGCGGTGTGCAAAAACACTTGTGTTGCAAAAGTACTAGGTCTAATTAGTTTAGTTTGTTATAATGACCTTTGATTTAGAGGCATTACTTTGACAGCACCTTTTCATGCAGTTCTGTTCCGTGCTCTGTTTGAAATTGCTGTTACAGCTGTGTCTGGGCCCTGAATAAAATTGTGTTACTTCTTGCTCGGAGAACACTTCTTTTTAGACTACTTTTGAAAATTGTACTACCAAATGTTGTGGTGACCCCCTGCACATTTCCATGAGAGTTCATTAAAATATGAACAACTCTATGATAAAGTTATGCTTAGATCAATACCACTACTCATATTTGGAGTTTCAAGTGTAGTGATTCCATGAATGCCACATCAACTTTCTGCCTTCTCGTGTAATTCAGCACTTCAGAGTCAAAGCTTGCATGTCCTTGACTAAACCATCATTAATGTTCAGTAAATCTCGATTCAAAAGAACACTTGGTATTCAGAAGCATCTGCTGTTTCTGAATATTGATAGTAACCATTTTGTGTGGGTGCGGGTCTGCATAGACTTTGGACATTCTGGAGTCAGTCATTATGCAGGAGAGAGAAGAGAAGTCTAGACATCAGGAAGTCATCGTTGATCATTAAATACACCAGTGTGCAAAGTTGTTTTTGAAAAGTGTGTCTATGTATGTGTGTAAGTGTGTCTATGTTGATCAGAAAACAATGTTAGCTTGACAAAGTGCTGATCTTGGACAAGACGGGCATAGCAGGGTGTCATCATCATTTTTGGGGGCAGTGTTGATCAATTTACATTGCCACTCAAAAACATGGATGACTTTTTATCAAAATTCACTCTAGTCTTAAAACGGTTCAACATATCATCATCAATCTATGTTAATGTGTTTTTCTAGCATTGATTTTTTGTGATTGAATTGAAAATTGACTGAGGGAAATGCAGATGGCAGCATGATACTGAATTAACCTGTGGCAAAACTGTCACCATCATTTGCGTTTGGACAATGTAGATGCGAGTATCATAGTGTATTTTAGCAAAATACAGCTTGTATGTCAGTAATTATATTGGCATCGGGCATTTCTGTGGGCAATGCAGACATGTATATGATAATATAATTGTTAAAGGAAAGAAAAACAATGGCATGGCGATTTTGAGACTTGGATAACAATTGTTAGTTTTAGTGGGGGTTACGTGATTTGGTGCTAAACACATTGTGAACCCTGTTTACGAAATGCATTGTCAGTGCAGACACACTCATCATAGTATCATATTTCTATTATGTTATGGCTTGCTTGTTTCAATGTGTACTGATTATTACACATAGAACAGACAGAAATAACACTGTCTTCTCTCTGTATGTATCTGTGAACAATGGAATAAATTGACATGCAGGTCTCAGCATTTGCTCCCCATGATATCAGTCAAGCCTTAGAAGCTAATGTCTTTGTGTTTTAGCTGGCAGCATTGAGAGTGTAAAAAGAGGCAGTGTACCTTTGAAGCTCGTTGAATGCCTGCCAAGCTGTATCTCGGGTCAAAAGCAATCACAGCAGCAGCTGTTTCATTGGATTGATGCGTAAGAAACCAGTACCGGTAGTCTCCCTTATGTAGGTTTGTGTGTTTTTAGTAAATACATCTCCAAGTGTGTTAGAGAGGAACCAATGGAGATTGCTCGATCTATTCAATATCATACCTGATAGAAAAAAGGAAGAACAGCAACAGTCAATGTGTGTAATGGAGTGTGCCTTCTCTGCTTGCATTCCTTCAATCAGTTAACAGAACTCAAATACCCCACGTCTACTAATGGTAAATAGAGTGCACGGTTTGATCTACATAGGTAACTGATTTATATGTATATATTTATTTTGATAAGTGTGGAAAAACCAATATCTGCAACAAATACATATGGATGAATACAGAAGAAAATGTTGCCAAATAAATACATTCCAAGAGAGAGATTTGTTTTATTATAATTGTTCTAATGGAGGTAATACTAGCAATTGTATTTTGAGACTGGTATCACAGTTGTCTCAGGGGAATGTAGTTTCAAGTATGTGTAAGGGTTTTACTGTGACAACACATTCATGTATGGAACTGCTTAAATTGACCTGATATTTATTGTAAATGTTTGAAAGGGTTTGTACTGTGGAAATTGCAAGGGCAAATTTAAACTGACAGGCACTTAAATGCTAAATTATCAATTCAGCTAAATGAAGGTATTTATTGAAACGCTGCATGTGGTGGCAATCTCAATGCTGCCTATGTTGATTGATATTTTATTTGTGGTGGTTATTGTTGTATTTTATTAATTAGCTGAGTAGCTATTATATGCAAGGCACGATACATCTCTGTACAATCTTTAAGTCTGTGTATCACATAATAGCATATTATTATAGCATATTATTCATAATTGTACATTTTCCAGTTTTGGTAGTGTCATCCTGAATCAGGCACTAATTGAGAGATGTGTGCAAAAATATATCTGTGTCTACTGTACAGTGAGTGTTTATACCGGGTACTCAACTGTATGTTTGGAGAGTGCATGTTGATCAGGGAATTAAAGTAAGTATACTGGCTTCTTATCCAATTTCTCTCTTAATCAAAAAGAAAAGAGCACGTTTTGGGTGGCTTATAACTTTGGTGCGTTAGACGAATCCTCACCAAACTTTGCAATACAAGTATATGGCCATATCGGAACGGTTTTGCGAAGTCTGGTGCGGTTATGTCCCAAAATGTTTGAAATCCTCATAGACACAATGGAAAACATGATTTACTTGTGCCTACAGCCCAAACCGCTGTATGGATTTTCAGCAAACGTGTACGAGGAGCGGTGGGTTGGTGCAGAAGGTGCATCTTTGCAAATTAGGTGTAAATCCGCCAGTAGTTTTTTTTTGTTTTTAAATTGCCAAAAAGGAGATAGAAAGGAAATAGTGACATATGGGTCCGGTCTGCGGACTAGTTTCATGATTCAGAGTCGGAGGACACCTCTGGAACAATCAGAGGGTGGTTTGGTGTCCACAGACATAAAAGGCACATGCTGATTGGATGTTCAAAAATGTAGGATCCACGGACAGCCGCTGTTGTCCGCAGTCAGTGCAGTGAGAAAAAAGTGTGCAAATTACATTTGGGGTTATTTTGTGGCCAAAAGAGGGTCTGGAAAGTGTAGGGGGCTGGAAAAACGTTGATAGGGAGCTGTTTTTATAGTTGAAAAAAAGTGGTGCAGGTTCTGCCGAGTGCGTGGTCAATTTAACTATCCATGGACATCATTGGGAGTGTGTAGACTCAGGGTTAGTCTTGTTATTTGAAGGTGTATTGTACATACTTATATGGTTTAATTCTATCGCCGTGGTTGTGGCCAGTTGGCAGATTCTTGGGGGCATGGCAAAGAAATACCTTGATATAATGACAGAGTCAAGAGAACAGAGTTCTCCTGGTGTTTTTACATCTATTTGCTCTTTATTTTGGTTTGCAGTGTAATAAGTCGTGCAAGTTATTTCATGTATATTCTGCACAACTTAACATAACAAACCATGTCGGCGGGCCTATTTCCTTAGCATACAATGTACATCAGCGTGGCATCAGGACCAGTATTCTTTTGTACCACATATGTTTGCCAAGAGATTTGTGAAACTTCATTTTTGTCTTTTATCTTTTGAAGCAGTTGTGTGGCGGACATGTTTAAAATATTAGTGTGTGTACAATTCCATAACATAGAGTTGATAGATCACTTCCAAACAGGAGGTGGAAAATGTATTCTACATTTTGTCTGAATCTGTAGTCTTCAGAATACATTTGTAAAAAGTTATATTCTGATGTAATAATTTGTGTGGCTCTTTCATCATATCTTCCTCCTTTTCCTGTTGGAAAGACTAGAGGAAAGGAACATGCTTCTACACTTTTTTGTCATTTGTGCTTTGGTTATCCATTGGCTTTACGCATTTGATATGTTTCTAATGCATCTTCTATGGTGTCTTTGAAATGTAGTGAGTGCATTTTATACTAAAGCAAGAACTTTCTTAAAATTATCTGAGGCAGTCTAGTTTAAGGCCCTTTAGGAACCCAGAGATTGCTAAACCTTCTTGCGTGTTTTGCACATTTAAACACTGTTTCCAAACCAAGTCAGTAGAATAACAACAATAAGAGTCCTTCAGTGGACCCAAAAAAGTGTTCCTCAAATCAGCCAATTGTACACAGCTTAGGATAAGATGTTTTGCAGTTTCCTGTTTGGAATTACAAAATCTACATACGCTTTCCTCCATATTCACTTGATTTCTTTTGAATAGGATATCATTGGTAGAGAGGATATTCCATCCTAACCGCAAGAGCAAACCACAGTGATATCGATTTGGGAAGAGAGATAGCATTTTATAGAGGGATCCTCTTTTCGTGTGCTCATGTGATAAATAACTCATAGATTTTTTAACATTGTATAACTAATCTCTGAATGATGTAGTACACAGCATATCAATTCCTAGTCATTTATAAAACTACATCAAAAGTGATAGTGGATAAAACTGAATCTATATCATGCCTAAGATACATTAGTGTAAGGTTAAAAACACTAGCTTAAAATGGCTGCCACAAGAACAGAGGAGAATAGTTGCCTCTCAATTAGAAAATGGACCAGTGCTAGGATCCATTTAGATGGCAACCTGAAAACAATAATGAGGGACTAGGCGCTGATCGATGCCCCCTCTGGAGAATCGGCGGTACGCGATTAGACGCGAGAACACTGTTGTCAGGTAAGAGACTGTCCTTCAAGTGCAGCCCACGCTGCGTTTGTTAGAAATGCCTCCCGCGCCTCCGGGTCTAAGAGTTAAACGCTCGGAGGCTTGATTACTGTTTTGCTGTGCGCGGCGTTCACGCGTGCACGGGCTCTTTGCTCAGAGCATTTACAGAAGCCACAACACTCAGTCAACATATATTAATTTGAAAACATCAATGAGAATTTATTTAAAGCTGATAAGGAATTTAAAGGCGATAAAAAGGCATTACATTCTCTGAACACAAATTCAAAAATGCTCGTATGAAACTTATCGTATACGTATATTTATACTAATACGGTACATAAAGTAATGGATACCTAAGAAAACAATATTTTAACGCTTAAGAGTTAAAAGAAACAACGTTAACATTGGGACTTGCAAAACGAATATCCCGCAATATTAGGTGACATTTGTGGTGATCTTCCACACACAGTTAGAAGTGATAATATGTTTGATTTACAATTTTTTTGAAGGGATTTAACTAGAGACTTGAAGAGAGACTACTATTTGCTTTAACCCACCAAGGGGCAGTAGATGAAAATAAGGTAAAACAGACAAATCTAATTCAAAATTCTTTGATTATCGATGTGACAACACATGTAGCAGTGACTAAGAAAATGTGTTTTTGTTTATCTCTTGACCCCCAACATCCCTCCCTATCCCCAATTCCATTTTTATCTGGCATTTTGTTTTTTTTGATTTAATAACTATTATTGATTATGGTTTGTTGTAATTTACCTATTATATTACTGGCATAATTGGACAAACATGTGAATGAACATTTCTTTCTTTATTTAAATTTTGCTTTATTATGTTTGGAAAATACCTATATGATTTTTTGATTTATATATACAATCAGCCCTGATTTGAAAAAGGTCCTAAAAGGGACCGAGACACGTGTCATCACAAAGGGCATTCAGATAATAAACCATGTTTTGTAAAAATTGGGCGCAGTCTCATCTTCGGATTTCCCCTTTATTGCTTTAAACATTGTTTTTAGTAAACAGCAGGTTGCTAATTAGGGTTTCCAGGTTTGAATCTATGTTTTGAAGGATATTATCAAAATGTTTACCAAATTTTAGTAAGAATCCAAAATAATTGATGTTATTCCCTACCAACTCATATAGAGTGTTTATGGTAAGGACCTTAATTTTGGCATATAGCATAAGCATCCTCCATTGTACGTGGGCCCATAATGAAGTATATCCCAGCTCATACAGGATAGCAGTTAAGGGCACCACATTGGGGTTGCCAAGGATCTGTCGTCAGATGCCACCTTCTATCTGGTTCAGCATTATTGCATCAGAACACAGTTCCAAACCGTTTCCCAATTTAGGGACCATCTTCCCTTCAAAAAACATGAGCGGAGGGTTTATCGAGAATCTCCTGTATTTACGATCAATTTTCAATATTTGATTTCCCAATAATTTAGATGTATGTGCTAGAATCTCCAACTGATCTCTAGCCCCCTTATATGCACCAACAAAGTGGCCCAAATATGTCACACTAGGCGAGATACCCACCCAAGACCCCTGCAGGCTCCATGTGGGTTGCACGTTCTTTCATTCTTCCTTCATGAACAAGAGGATTTTGGCATTATTTGGGGTGATTACAAGGCCATTATCCTTGGCATATATATCAAAGGTGGCAAGATGACGTTGGAGACCCACGCTGGTAGAATCAAACAACAAACAGTCATACGCGTAAGCCAAACAAATGATGTTACTTAGTCCCACTTTAGGGGTCTATGTTAGGCAGAATCATATGCAGTAACCTTCGGGAACATCACATACAATTAAGACTACAAGTGTAAGTACAAATTCACCTTTGGTACAAGCCCGTACTGCACAGTAAAGTGGTTGCGATAGCTGAGCAGCCAGACTTATATCAAGAGTAAAGTGAGCAGTATCAGAAGGTACACAGAAGACATCAATTACTATGGTTCAAACAAACACTGATTCAAGGTTTGTGAGTAAAAGAATATACTCTTATTTACACCATCAGTTATAAAACAGTTCACTATATAAGGCAGCAGAAAATCACACTCTTAATGTACAACACAACACCCAATCAATTCTGGACAAGTTACGCTCAAAAGGAAGTGTGAGCAAAATGGCACTCCAGAAATTTAAAAGGGGGGAAGAGACAAGGTAATCCAAAATCAACAACACCAACAAGTGATAGGCAGGGCAATCTAGAAAAGGATTACCACAACTAGGATTCAAGTGAATAGGCCTGACCTATATTATTGGTTCAGAGTCTTTGCAGAGGATCACACAGTTCAGAGTAGTTTGCGGTCAAGTCTTTGCCAAGAGTTCAAAACACAGTTGGTCGGAGGAAAAGTTATTCAAAAGAGAAGAGGCTTTGGACAGGCGAAAGATTAGAAACACTTTCACCATGGTCGGATGGAATGAACGACCAGATTTGAACAGTACCTTAAATTAAGAAAAATGCTGTAGCAGAGGCGGTTGTTCCTGGCAGTTCTTGCAGGCTCATGGTTCCTGAAGCGACTGTCGTGGTGACAAGAAGGAGGAAAACTGGAGGGTGCTGCACTGCCCAGGGAAGAAGCCAGCTGCAGAGCAAAGCGTTGAATAAAAGGTACACTCCTTAAAACCCAAACAGGTTCCGTTCCTCCTCGCTATCCAGTTCACTGCAGCGAGGCACAGCAAGCTCGACCAGGAGAGGGAGGCCAGTGTTTGGTGAGCTGGTTGGTCCCGAGTAAAACAAAAGAGGTGGTGGCTGGAAGGTTTAGAATGAATCTTAACCTCTGGCATTGCTCTGGGCAACCCTCCAGACCATCGTTCTTCGTCTGCCAAGCCATTACAGAAGGGGGAAGACCATATGCAAATCAGGCTAGGCCCCACCCCCAAAGGGGGTAGTCCAGCCCGAACTGCTAGGTCACATCCCTTCTACACGAGACAACAAGCATCCCCAGACATGTTTCAGCCTTGTTGGGCGTCATCAGTGAGGAGTAGCTTGGGTCTCTAGCCACCACCAAGCTCAAGGGAAGAAGATTTCTTGCAGATCTTCTCTGTCGTCAGAGTTTCGGGTGATTCAGACCTGCAGCAGGGCTTCACTGGGATGTCCAGTAGTTGCAGCAGTCGTCTTCCTTCAGCTTCTCGTTGGTTCTCTCGTTCCAGTGGCGACTCTGCTTTCCAAGTCCCAGAGACCTGCTTTAAAGCAGTTTTCCCCCATTCACACACCCTGGCTGTCAATCACACAGCAGGGTGGCTGTCCTGGCAGGACAGCCACCTAGTCAATCAAACTAGAGTGTGACTTGGGTCTCTAAGGAAACCCTGTACACGGGGCCTCAAACCCTTCCCTCACATCCTGCCCACTCAGACACTCAGGCGCCTAAGGAGGGCTTCTGTGTAGAAGCCCGACAAAGGACGGCGAACAAAGGAACCAAACCTGGTTTGGCGCACAGAGTAAAACAATAGAAAGACCTTTACAAAAAGAAATGGTGAATAAATCCAAACGGAACCAAATAAAAATAAATGGGGTCCAGCGGGTTAGAGTTTGAGGCTACTACCATAGCCTCTAACATCACCAAGGCTAGTTACATAGCTCGTGGTATAATAAAAATGGTAGATACCGCTGCCACCAGCCAAATCTTAGAGAAAGGGGAACACAATAATGTTCCATGAGAAACAGACAAAAAGGGATAACTATTAACCCTTTCAGTACTCTATGGGAAAATAGGGTGTGCTGGGTCTGTAAGTTTAAAAAGACTAGTAAAGTCAATGGCAACTTTACATGTTCTGGGAGACAGTAGTCAGTCCCAGAAAATGGAGTTTAAAGTGGGCAGTCTAAAAAGACAACCGTGTGTCACTGCACTAAAGGTGCTGTGTGACACACAATAAAATTATGATGCCTATGGAGTGGATGAGACTCCATATTCCATGAGCAAAAAATGTACAAAACACAGCAAAAACACATGTAAGAGTGGGAGAAAAAGCACACACTCTTACCAGGTGAAACATTTAAATCCTAGAAATCCAGCAAAGCTGCTGAGGGACTCAATAGGTAAGGGAAATTAGCCATTCTGGAGAATTCTCCATAACAGTCTAAGTAATCAAGCACTCTGCCACATCAGACAGGTACTGATTAAAGATCCACAGTGTCAGTTTCCAGCCCTGTCTCACCCCAGAGTGTGTTTGTATTCTTGCTGGCATGTCACCCATCTGGTTGAGTCTGACCTGAATACCAGCATTATTGTATATGCCTTCTACGAGGCTTAAGAGACCCCTTGGTAGACCCCCATAGCGCTAATTTGTGCCAAAGTTTGTTGCGGTCAACATAATCAAAGGCTGCAGAGAGGTCAACCGATGCCATGAAAGTGCTGCCTTGCTCCCTCCTCCATACAGCATCCTGGATGCATTTTACGGCAATGCCATTGATGTTTGACGAATGGCCCTTACGGAAGCCAGTCTGAAAGATACTTAGCGGGTGGAAGTGTATTTCCCACTCTTCAAGATGTGAGAGTAGAAAAGCAGAGAACATTTTACAGGCAGCATCAATCAGAGAGATAGGCCGATAGTTCTTAGGCTCTGACCTACTGCCAGACTTGAAGATTGGGATAACATGAGCTGTGCTCCAGGAAGTGGGGCAAATCCCAGTCATTAAGATGTCCTTGAATTCATAGAGAAGGAGATTAGCCCATAGGTTAGGGTCTGATTTAAATGTATTGTTAGTAAGAACATTAGGTACCGGCGCACGCTACCTTTTGCACTTCAAGATTAGCTCCATAACTCTTGCTTGGCCCCAAATCACTCTCAATTTCCAGCACAGAAGGAGTATTTACATCTGGGACAATATTTGTCGGGGTATTATCAATTTGCATTGTTGAGTCAACCAACTTAGTTTTCAGATGAATCACAGGCATGTTTGGCCCAGTTTCAGGTTTGGACACCAAATTGGGTCTGAACAAAGTGTTACATGTTGTTTTGGTGCATATACCACATGGTCTTTTCATTGCGGATTTCTGCTTGGGTACTCTCATTTTACGTTGGAGGGGTACCTTTTAGGGGGTAGGGTCCACGGTCTTACAACACTCCTCAATCAGACAGCCCTCAGACACAACACTATCAACTTTAGCATGAGGATGGCTGGTATTCCGTACACTGTTGTGGGGGTTTGAAAAGACAGTAACATTTGGATCACGTACAACACCCTCCCCTTTTTGCTGAGAGGTCATGGAGCCACCTGCAGCCGGCCCAGTTGATTCTGCACTGTCTGAGATTTCAATTATCTCATGTGTAATGTCAATAAAAGAAGGGTTAATATCAAGTATTCGCAACTCAGAGTGCTGTCATGGCGCCCCGTAAAGTAACTGTCTAAGACTGAGTTTGGAGCCAGTACATTCCAATTTGGTATTCGTCTCAGCCAATAGTTCTGTACCAATGCAGTCAATTTTGCCATTGACCTCTGCCAGTAGTCTCTGTGAGTTCTTCAGTTTGGCCCATATATTGTCGTATAGCTCCACAAATGACCTAAGGACAACATTCACAGCTGACACAGTTGGGTGAGTTAATCTGATTCTTTCATCAAGCTCCTTCAGAGTATGATGCATTCTTGGGGAGCCCCCTTGCTCCTGTAGACTATTGTTCACCCCAAAAGACTTGTTGAGCAGATTTTTAGCCCCGTCAATGGCATCAATTATGTTTGTTAGAGTTGTTGGTGAGTGTTGGATTGAGGCATCACAATTCTGGTGCACCACACTTTGCAAATTTTCATTAAAAATTCCATGGCATTATCAGCATATTCGATTATGTAATGTCTGTAATGTAATCCTGTCTTCCAATGAAGTCCTGAGTCGTCATTGCAGAGTGATCCAACATAGCATTCCCTCTAAAGACCTTGGGCTATTTAACTTCCGTGCTAGTTGAAGTTGACTTTAAGATATAGTGATCCATATATCTTTGCCCCACAATCCGCTTAATAAGTCTTTGGGGTATTCAGAGGAGCATTTCCGTGGGGAATTACAGATTTTTTAGGTATAAGCAGTCCTTCAGAGGTATGGATAATTGCCTTTTGGATAAGTGCCGGGTTGAATTGATCATCATAGTTGAGGGTTAATTGTGGGACCTGTTGGCCGCATTCAGGTAAATCACCCTTCTCCCCATCCAACGTTTTCCCTGTTAAGACAGTTGGAGTAGGGGATAGCAGGCAAAGTGAGCAGGAAATCATGGGCTGGCCATGATTCCAACTTCTCCCGATCAATCGATGACTCCTTGTTTCTCAGGGGGTCCACTAGTGTATAGCCTGGTTTTGTATTTAGTTTTACAAAGGTAGCGGGCGCCCCTCTCTCGCAAGAACAGACATGATAACCTGTTCAGTGGTTATTAACCACTTGAGAGTTCGCAGCCACTGCTTTTACTCACTGTGCCTTTCACAGATGGGAAATATCCATTTGCATATCAGTCTTTGTCCTGCCCAGGGGCAGTCCAGCACCGAAATACAATGGCAATTCCAATCTGAACGAGAGTACCACCAGCAACCCCATACACGTGTTTCACCCTTGTTGGGGATCATCAGTGAGGTGAAGCTGATGCCTCTCTAAGCACAGTGAGAGGGAGACCACGTCTGGTTGCCCCCAGGAGACCTAGGGTTACCAATCCCAGGTTCCTTAACAAATAGTTTTACAAAGGTAGCGGGCGCCCCTCTCTCGCAAGAACAGACATGATAACCTGTTCAGTGGTTATTAACCACTTGAGAGTTCGCAGCCACTGCTTTTACTCACTGTGCCTTTCACAGATGGGAAATATCCATTTGCATATCAGTCTTTGTCCTGCCCAGGGGCAGTCCAGCACCGAAATACAATGGCAATTCCAATCTGAATGAGAGTACCACCAGCAACCCCATACACGTGTTTCACCCTTGTTGGGGATCATCAGTGAGGTGAAGCTGATGCCTCTCTAAGCACAGTGAGAGGGAGACCACGTCTGGTTGCCCCCAGGAGACCTAGGGTTACCAATCCCAGGTTCCTTAACAAATAGTTTTACAAAGGTAGCGGGCGCCCCTCTCTCGCAAGAACAGACATGATAACCTGTTCAGTGGTTATTATCCACTTGAGAGTTCGCAGCCACTGCTTTTACTCACTGTGCCTTTCACAGATGGGAAATATCCATTTGCATATCAGTCTTTGTCCTGCCCAGGGGCAGTCCAGCACCGAAATACAATGGCAATTCCAATCTGAACGAGAGTACCACCAGCAACCCCATACACGTGTTTCACCCTTGTTGGGGATCATCAGTGAGGTGAAGCTGATGCCTCTCTAAGCACAGTGAGAGGGAGACCACGTATTTACCCCCATTTGGCTGTGTAGCCCAGCAGGCATGCTTGACAAAGCAAACCTGATATATTCTTAAAATGCTCAGATCAAAGGGAACCAAAAGGAACCTGAAGTCTCTGAGTGTAAACCAGAAGGTGGAGTTATCAGTAGCGGACTAATTCTCAGATCAAAGGACTCACCAGCTAATGCGAGCCCCAAAGACTCTGGAGAAATATGCCTGCAAAGTGCAAGGAGTGTAGTCTGTCAGCACTATGACAAAAGTAGTCTCAGGTTAGGGGTCAGTATGGGGAGGGTTCATTAAGTCCTTACATCCCCTCGCCGAGATTCCTGTTGATATACAAGCCAAGTTCAGTATCAGAATCTGTGTGATTAGGCCACAGTTCAACAGATCAATCTGATGGTATAGAGGAGGGCCACACTTGAAAAAATGTTAGTTACTCTAAACGAATACATTCTTTGTCTCTGTGATAAGCTGTAACTTAAAAGGCCTGCAAAATGCAATGATTAAGAATGGAGATGCAGTAATACAGAAATATGCTGTTATTTTGCTGAATTGTTACCTTGAGGCACGGTCATGAGTTGATCCAATGCCGTTAAAGGCGTGAGCCCTGTAGCAAGTAGCCAACAGTCACTGACAATCAGTGGCAAACAGCGAATACAGCAATCGCACTTATCTCCACAAATGGGCTTCTCACTGCAAGGGTCGCAGTGACTGGGATTTATTTCCTGGTTTGGTGGGTCTCTCGCTCGAGTCAGCTGGTCTCTGCAGGTCCCAGAGAAAGCTTAAAGATGCAGCGCCCAATAACTGCAGAGCGAATAAAGATGCTTCAAATGTGCAGAAATAATGGCTTCACAGCAGCGAAACAAGCAAACGCCATTATCTCCACAAACAGGATTTTCTGTAGTTAGATATAAAGCTAATTGGAACCTTTGGGATTCCTCATTGTTCTCTATTTTGTAGGCCATATCTACTATTTTTGTGCTCTTTTTGTAAATGTTTCTGCACCTACAGACACATTTTTGGTCTGGTATTTCAGCAGATGTGTTTTGAAACTTAGCTTTTTCTTTTTTGTATGTGTTTGTAAGGAGGTTTGTGTAAGGTTTTTGCTAATGTTTTCTAAAGCTACAGAATTTTCAAAGTCAACTTCAATTCCAAAAAATGTACTTTCAATGTGTTCTATTTCAACAGAGCGTTGTAGTAGAAGCTCTTTCTTTGGTTGCAGGCATGACAATCCAGCGAAGAAAGAGCTTCTACTACAATGCTCCGCTCTCCCTGATAAATTACGGGAACCCTGGTTAACTAAGTTTTTAAAACCCCCACAACGGCACACAGACGAGTGCCTCTACAGGGCAGTTGTTTTTCTGGATCCAGTCCAATGATACAATTGATGTGAATACAACTCCAATGCTACCTATGTGTAGGTGTCCACTGTGACCACGATCAATGGGACATTGCTGGTCCCGGAATTCTCCCCTTGTTACACCTGTGGTTTCACTTACGCCCTACAGCACTATCTGAACATCTTGACAACACAGTCTTCCCCGTCCTGACGAAGGCCCTAAAATGAACATGGTGCATATAGCACCTATATAAGGCCGAAACACCTTGGTGTAGACAAACTTTTTTCTAACCACAGTGTCACAAATGTTTTTTCACTGTATTGTACCGACATACATATTGTATGCTTGTTCTATTTGTTAATGTGATATGACCCCTGTTGTTCTCCTTATGTATCAACAGTAGAAACTGTATTATGTTAACTGTGTAGACGTATGTGCAAGAATTTCAACTTGCTTCTGTTTTATTGTAAAGATTTATATTGCTTTATCATGTAACCAATGATGTTCAGCACTATACCTAAACTAAAAAGCAAGTAGATGCGATAAAGTACAAAAATAAGTATCGTAAAAACGTAGGCGTGGTACTTGAATGTCTGTTTGAACTGTGAATGAAGAGTAAGGGAGCATGCTTGTCACATAGACCCGTTCACTTGTATTTTTGTAGAAAATGAATGCACATTGCTTCACATGTAACTGAAGCATGCTTCTTTTTTAACAGTACATACTGCAAATGAAGTCAATGAGCCAGAAGCACCTGCCAATGTACAAGAGGATGGGCACAAAGACACCCAAAGTGCAAATGGAGAAAATGAACTGAGAATCCTCTGTGCAAAAATGGATCAGTTGAACAACAAGTTTTGAAGAGTTAAAGACATTTATGGAAAGGCATATGATGGACAATATTAAGTACCGCTGACCCACTTGTACCCGTACCCCTTGCCCTGTCATAGCCAACCATCCCCCCAAATTCTCTGTAGTTAAAGACGCTATGATGAGACCTCAATCCTTTCCAGCCTTTGCAAAACCCAAATTCCACTGTATGTGTTTCCCATTCTGTTACCCCTTTCCATTTATAATGCAGTCTCCGGGATGTCCGCAATCAAGATGGAGGTGTCCTGCGGACACTGCGCCTGACCGGACATGTCAGCAAAGTAATGACATATCTTTATATCATTCGGGGACTCACAGCCTGTCTGGCGGATACCTGGGCACATGTGTTTCCGATCTCCTGTCGCCTGTCCGGACATGTCCGCAAAATCATGACGTACATTTATGTAATTTGGGGTCCCACACCCTGTCCGCTGGACACCTGGGCGCACACGTATCCGATCCCCTGTCCCCACCACACACTGTACCTTCTGCAAAGTCTGTAAAGTAGTGTTGTAATTTTAATTAGTTTGGGGATCCCACCCCTGTCCTACGGACACCTGGGCATATGTGCATCTAATCTCCAGTGCCCTCGGAACACTGTGCCTGTCCGCAAGGTCCTCAAAGTTGTGTCACAGTTTTAATTAGTTCTGGTATCCCGCCCCTGTCCTGCGGACAGCTTGGCACATGTACATCTAATCCCCTGTGCCCTCTGAAGATCGCACCTGTCCGCAATGTCTGTAAAGTTGTGGCATACGTTTAATTCGTTTGGGGATCCTACCCCTGTTCTACAGACACCTGGGCGCATGCACATCTGATCCCCTGCGCCCTCTGAACACTGTGCCTGTCCACAAGGTCTGTTGCACGTGTCGCATTTTTAATTATTTCGGGGATCCTGGCCCTGTCCTACGGACAACTAGGCTCAAGCGCACACTGCAACCCACACAATAGGCAACCTTCCGACAGCTATCCCATCCGCAAACATTCATGACCTCACCATGTGACCGCATCCCCGCAGTAGCAGCCTTGTAGTTATGGTTAAGTTGCTAAACTCATAAGAAGAGCACTTTTTTGGCAGCTTATAACTTCGCTCCCCTGGAGGAATACTCAGCAAGTATATGGCTGGCTCTGAATTTTTTCGGCAAGATGGATTAGGTTTTGTGCAGAAGGTGCCAAGTTATAGGGGGTCCCACATTTTTTTCCATAGACTGAATGGGAAAAAACTTTGTGCACAGCTACAGCCCGAACGTCGGACGGATTGTCACCAAATGTGCGGCAGGAGTGGGGGCTTGGGTCAGAAAGCATACTTTTCTGTGTTTGGTGGAAATCGGAGCTGTACTTTTGTTGCAAAGGACTGAAATGTATGTCCCAAAAAATTAGTGATATCTGGGTCTACTCCGCGGACCCATTTCCCTGTTTGCTTCGTGGACCGAATTCTCATTGGCCTGAGGGACTCTGTGCTGTTGGCAAACTTTGCACACGGCCAGAAGTTGCCTGGAGGGAAACCCGCTGTGCGTTAAAGGTTTTGGGAAACCCGCCATGGTGTATCGGATGAGAGTGCGCCGGCAGAAGGGTCTGGAAAAACTACTGTATGCCATGTGTTGGTGCCAAGAAGGGAGGGCAAAGGTGGGGGAGTAGGACTTGGATGATGTGAGATATGTGAATAGGTGGAAGAAGACAGAGGAGTGGCTGCAGTATTTGTGCGTATAGCACCAAACAGCGGGTACCTAGACAGGCAACTACTTTGTGTGGTCATTGGAGGCAGCTGTTGTAACAGGCCAATAGCTTGTGCCGCAACCTGTTTGCACCAACCTGTTTCTGTGGTGAGTGGTGGCAGGTGATTTTCAGAAGGGAAGTGATTTGCACATGACATAGGTTCGATGGGAGTGCGGGTGGCTGTGCTGTGGAAATGGATTGCAGTATTTGGGCACATGGTAGCAAGTAGGGGAGCATGAAGTTGCGGTGGGTCTGTTGAAGGGTTGGACTATTGGGTGCATGGCCGAAGGTTGTAGGCCGTAGGGCATGCAGTCAAGAGCCTAGGCCTTCAGCACACCCATCGTAGCAATGCATGTCTTACTCTGCATTTGGTAGAGGGTGGTGCTTCCGTAGTGTGGTGTGTGGAGATAGGTTGGAGTAGGGTAAATGTTGCGAACAGTATGTGGGTAGGTTGGCAGTGACAGTTATGCTCTCTCTGCTGACAGCTGCAATCCTGGTCCCCTCTGGACCGAAAACGACTGACCCACCTCTTCTGCCTCATAAATGTATAGGTTAGATGTGTTACTCAAACTAAATCCTGCCCTTTCTCCTGACGTATACATATCATCCGAGCTGATTTCTCTAGAAGCATGGCATCATACAAATTATTGCAACAACACTTCCTCTAAAACAATGGATCTATTCACCAGAGCATATACTTCCTTTCATAGTTTGTGGACTATATCCCAGGCAGTAAATTGCCTCATGTTAAAACAGCACATCATTTTGACACTTCATCTGCCGAATTTTGCATTGGTTGGTTAAGAATACATTTTCAGTTACTGGCAGTGTTAGTTGAATGCTAATTGGGTTAATATGTGTATACAGTGCAAGCTGAACAGATGACCTATACACCCTGAAGTGAATCATTTTAAATGTGCGGAATGTGCAATTCCATTTGCTGTCTGTAGTTTGCATTCAATTTACTGCCTCCACTGAAAGTAATGTAATGTCCCACTTACTGCCTTTCATATATAGTGTCACTACATCTCCTTTGTCTCTCCCTACACATCTCATCCTACAAGTGCCAGTACATTTTTACATTTTTACATTTTTCGTGTGAATAATCCCAATTTTTATAGAAAGGCCAATCCATTTTTTTACAAGTAAGCCCTCCATACATTCACTGGCACAGCCGTGAATGAGGATGAATTCACATTTACTGTGCCATTGCTGCTAATAGATCCCTTGCATATTTGTTTTTCTCCCACAGTATGTGGATTAGAAGGTCCATTGTGAGGAACAGGTTAACATATTCTATAGGAGGGGAATATCTTGGTGGAATACTGCAACCCCCGGGATGGCTGACACTGAATTCCACTCCATTGCTGGATGGATCTGTGCCAAGCAAAACCTCATCCCAATGGGCTTCACACATATCTTTTTGTGACAATGCCCAATCCCCAGAGCCATTATTGCACTAATCCAAAGAGGAACTATCTTCTCCACTGCTTGTTTCTGGCAACCCCTCAGGCTCAAACTCCCATTCTGAGCTAATGTCTGGGACCTCTGCCATCAGCTCAAATAAAGTATCCTGATTGTCAATTCTAAATATTTTGGCTGCCATTTCTTTCCCCTAAATTATCGAGTCAGAATGTTTTCTGAATTAATTGATACTTTTCACAATATTTTACCCACTCAGATAAAAAGTATAATGACAGGATGGAGACAAAGAAACGTCAGCCAAAAAACCCCAAAATAAAACAACACACAGGGTTGGTATCCTGCATTCTAGAAAGACTAAGGAATGGTTAATCAAAATAAAAATCTCCTTTCCAGTAAAGCTACACAAAGTTGAATTTACCAAAATACCAAAATACAATCACCTAATTACGCAAATGTCCAGATACACCTTCAAAATCAATCTCCTTGACAAAGAATTGGTTTCACACGAGCAGTAAAAACACAACAGGCCTCATTACACTAGGCAGTAGGGGATTACCGGCACTGGTAAGGGCACCGGTAATCCCCTACCGCCCTACTACGAGGTCCCTCAGCGGGTCCCGTCCTTAACGTGTGGTCAGACCACACGTTAAGGAAGGGACCCGCTGAGGGACTTCAGAGCTAATAACGGTACTGCAAAGTGCGGTACCGTTATTAGCTCTTTCCCCATTCCCATTGAGCCCTACGGGGGCTCGAATGGGAATGGGGAATGGGTATTGGCATGGGGATTTACCGGTTCCTCCTGGTTCGGAATGACCTGGTAAATCCCCATACCGCCTACCCGGACCCAGAAGGCGGTAAGGGGTAGCCATGGCGCGCCATGCTTACCTCCTAACGTGTAATGAGTCCTAACATCTCTTCTTCACACACAAAGCCCTCAAAGAGAGATTCCAGTCAGTCAGAGACTAAATGTACCTTTCTGTCCTTTCACTGCTGCAAGGTTGAACTTTATTAGCAAAGGTCACTCACAGTTGACATGTCTGGGACCTGTACCACTCCCTGCTGCCTGCCCATGCGCCATAACTAACATTGGAATAAACTTGAACCACTTTGAGGAGCCTTTCTGAGAAAACTGTAAAGTGTGTAGTTAAATGACAATTTAACATCACCAAAAAGCACTTATGAACCAACAAATAGATCTACATTTTCTGGGACAATCCTACATCAGCCCACGCAGAGAGAGTGGATGTGGGCTTTGATACAGGTTAGAAAGTGAGGACCATCGTATGATTTTTCAGGACCTGAGCACATTCCCCCTTCCTGGAAATACAACAGAAATAGAAATCTCTGGTTTCACAAACCCTGAGCATGCCATGCATTCAACATCTAGGTACACTGTTACGCAACAAAAAGCATAGCATCTACAGAAAAGAATAATTCTACAGAAGGTTCCACAAACCAGAAGACCACTTAAACCGGCTTTTTAGTCTCTACTGAAAAAGACAAGGTGGTCTTAGTCCTGAACTATAATTGGATTTAAACAGAAGAATAAAATGGTCAACCCAATTGGACAGGACATTGATTAAATGTAGACCTACATGTACTTCCAAGAAAAGAGCTTTCTTCTAGGGAGATGCTGCATGGTAAACATGCCAATCTATCTGTCCAGTCTAAAATGAGAATTTTGGGTTAAGATATTTTAACCTGGGAGGAAGCAATGTGTGAAGGGAAAAAAGAACATTACCACCCAAGAGAAAAAGTGCAAAATACAGGAGTATTCTGCCCTACCCAGTGACACAGGGTCCTCATTACATACAGAGGTTGTTATGACAAAGTCTCCAAAATACTAAATGAGATCTATCTGGAAATAAAGGCCTGGATGGCAGCCCACAGCCTTTGTCTAAATGACAACAAGACAGAACTTCTTATCGTTGGCTCCCGAGTGCGTCTGAACAGACTGGACTCACGCTATGAATCCTTCAATATTGATGGGAACATCATCAAAGTTGCCAAGGAAGTAAAAACCTTAGGTGTTTACTTAGATTCCAACCTCTCCCTCAAAACACAAGTCAATACCACAGCCTCCCCCACAGCATATACCAACAAAATTATCAATGCGTGCAAACCGTTCTTGTCTATACTCATCTGCCTTACACTAGCCAGAGCATTGATCCTATCCAAGCTGGATTATTGTAACACCTTATTCCTTGGTACTACTGAATGTAATCTGAATAGATTACAAGTTGTGCAGAACAATGCTTGAGATTGACCCTCAATATTCCACGTTCCAATCATATCTCTGCTATCAGAAGGGACAAACATTGGCTTCCAGTATGAGACAGAATCCTGCTGCGCACACTAGTCATCACGCATATATGCTTGTCAAATACAGCCCCAAAATACCTTACTGACACATTTTTCGAGACCCACTAGATCCTCATACCTCCATTGCCTAAAAATACCCAAGTATAAATTGAAATAAGCAGGGGGGGGGGCTAGTTTTCCAGTGCTGGCGGCCAAATGTTGGAATGCACTTCCTCTGACTATCATAGCCGAACCGTCTTTTTGGACATTCAGATCCAAAGTAAAAGACTGTCTCTTCGCATAGCAACACTAACCCATACCTCAGTTACCTCCTAACTCACTCTGATGCAGACTATTCTATTATGTATGACCAATTTGTGAAGCCAACTTGCTTGACTTTGCAGACTAGCTACCTGCCGAACCCGTTTGTTGTACTCCCCTCTCATCAATCTTGCAGTGAGGACTGTTCTCTCCTCTCATTAACTGTGTAGAGAGGACTATTCACCTCTCACTAATTGTGTAATGAGGTCTGTTCCTCAGCTTCTTGTATGCAATACTAATGTTGTCATGTTGACCATTCATGCTTTTTGACGCTTTCTTTGTAACTGTAACTGTACCTCTACCTGTAAATGTAACAAATCATCTATGTTCACAGCACCCAGATGCCTCAGGGCTAGGCACACTCTATAAATAATAAACTAAACTAAGCTAAACTAAACTCAACTAAATATGATATTTGAAGGAGAGGTTTTAATCAATGATGAAACATAAGATGTGGCATGTGAGATTAATATTCAGCGTGAACCCGAAGACAGATGTATTTTATTTGGCTTGGTTTGCTGAGAACACAAACTTAGTTTAGATGAAGTTAGGATGTGGGTATTTGATTGATAGCCAAATTTGAACAAGCACATATCCGTGTTTTTCCATGAAATAACTGCCCAACAGGAAGGAGGTAAACACAATGGAGACAGTCTGTCAACCCCAACCATGTAGTGACAGAAAGGTTGAGTGGTTGAAAGCGTCCAATGCTGAGAGAGGTTGAGCAGGAAATTAGAGAAGCAATCCTTCACTTTATGTTTTTAGTTGGCCTTCCTAAATGAGATGGTGTGCCTAACATGAGTCAACTGCTCTCTGCGCCACAGGCAACAAAGATGCTTTACAAATAAATACAGATGTGGCACTCAACTTTGAAAACATGAGGAAACAAACCCTTGACCTCAGGTTTTTAACCTGCAAGGATGACGGTCAAGTCATTCTTTGAACCTCCACAAAGCTTGCCCACAGCACTGCATCCATTTGCAGGTGATACTCAGCACCTCCTAAATACCTGAAGAAACAAATCCTCAAAGCTAAATTGTAAACCAACCCAGACAAGGCTAAGTCATTGGCAGTGAAATACTCCACGTAGTCCAGTGTCACGTGACTGTGTTAAAACAAAAACAACAAAAAAAATCCTTAGGGCACCCGAGCCCCCAGATGAAAACATGGGTGGGTACCACCATGCAAAGCTTAATTACTCCTTAGGTTAAAGTTGTCTTTAAATACTAGCATTAGCTCGCACATGCCCCCATACCATGTTCATGCACAGTGTCTACTCTCCACGACACAACCCACCCAAAAAAAAACAGTAGGGTTTCAATGCGCAAACACAGGTCACCTGCTTAAGGACACACCTGGGTGAAGGTGGATCGGGGAATGTCACCCAAAAGCACAACACTCGCACACCCCAGTTCTCCAAAATGCATGCACCAGTCTACCTGGTGCATGCCCCTCACCCACAGCAGACCCCCGCTGCCACCTTGGCCCACTGAACTCTTTTGCACCTTCCAGCCAACACTCCAGGGCACGCCAGTAGGGGTGCTCTCTTACCTCGTTGTACTTGGGCTTCTGATCCATAGGTCTCTTCTCAAGGCTGACAATGTCACTCCTAGCCAGGGTGCTCCACTCCTCCAGCTTTGCAATGTGATACGCTGAAGCCTCGTTCACTGCAGAGGAGGGACAGTACAAAGGCCAGTGGCTTAGAGGAATGGGTGAAACCCCTGATAGCACATGGGGGAGGTGGGTTACATTATGGAGAAGGCCCAGTTGGCAAGATGAAGGAGCAGGAGTATAGGGGAGAAGGGACTGCTGACATGGGGGAATGGTCACATGATATTGGAGGGCTGATGACACAGGTAAGGTATTTAGCACCACAGCGTTATTTGCCACTTGGCTTAATTGTTAAAACTTTTTCTAAAGTCACTTTCATGGGGCCTCCAAGTATCAATGACTTATGATGCTCCTTGCAATGCCCTTTTCTGCAATGTTACTTCTGTTAGTGCAATCCATATGCAAATTAGGAGGTTCGGATATATTTTGCCCGACTGAGCTCTAATAGATGAGTTTCCTGTATCTGTAATGATCCTGCAGTTTTTGGTTTCTTTTGTTTTGTGTATTTTTTAAAATTCCATCCGCCAATAATGTTACCAATAAAGTTGATTGGGCCAGTGTATGGAATCACACGCATTGCATTTGGGGGAACAGTAGCATGACTTTTTTCATTGCTCACACCCTGCCGGCCCTTGCAATGGTGGATAACCTGACCCACCCCTCTCCTGACTGCTGAATTGACTGTTTGATACTAGCTTGCATGACAATATTTCAGGCCTGATTCATGGAAGTGTTTTATAATGGCGCAATGCCATAGGAAAAACGGTTTCCAAGGACTGTGAAAAATGCGTGCGCATTAAAACAATACTTCCACCATAGTATTTGCACTGGTGTGTTGCACACAAACCTTGTCTGGGGCGAATGCACTCTTTCTAAAGGTGGGAACAGAACGGCTGGGACCAGAAGTGAGGCGTAGATACATGGAGAGTGTTGCCTATGCTACTAAATAGTGGTAATATACAAGGACGCCGAGAATTAGCACAGGTGTCCAGGTAGCTGTCATTTGGCCGGTCCGCTCCACCAAAGTGCTGATATTCATTTCATTACCATTTAAAACAGGAAAAGATCAGCTCATCGGCAGTGATTAGAACCTACCACGGCTAAGGGCACACACAGAGCTGAGCCACAGGTGCATTATACACTGAGTTTCTTGACCACCTGGCTATGACATCAAGCATCATACACTTTTATAGACATCTAATGCAGGTGTAAAATAAAACCGTAATAGAAATTGAAAAGATTAATATTTTCCAGGACTTGTTAATCTTTCCCTAATTATGTTCAGATGTACTCAAGTGGGTGTCCAGCCAAGGAGACAGAAAGGGGCCAATTCATGGAACAAATGTGCGCCAAAAGTCCTAGCGCAAGCTGGTGCAAGCGTGAAAAAGCAAGCGCACACGCACGCGTGCGATTCATGGAAAGCCCTGCACGTGTTTTCCACGGGATGTGTGCCAAATCCATGCGCGGCGCACACGGGCGCCCACAACATTGCAACATGCAGAACGCTGTGCATGATTCGCACAGTGAAAGCGCACGTCAGCGCAGACACCAAAAAAGGGGCGGAACACACAGAATGGGGAACAACGCATGAAAAAGAAGGCGTAACTGGGGAAGTACTGCAGGGAAATACACGGAACGCCCACACGCAGGCGGACAACACGTATTCATGGAATCGAATACGGGAAACCCACCACATCACGCCAAAAGACGCACACAGGCATCAACACATCCACCACACGAAGGCAGGCGGAAGCGTCCGCGCGGACAGTATAAAAGTGCGTGCAAACAACAAACACGTATATACAGCTACAATGAATACCCCATTTGTCGCAGCACTGATCATGGGACACCGCAGTAGGAGGAGAATAGCCAGGCCCCACATTCTTTTGCACCGGACCAGCCTTTTTGTGATGCCTGATGACCATGTATAGGTATAGGTTTCCACCTCGTATCATCCTCGACCTGGTCAGGGAGTGGGAAGATGACCTTACATAACCCACCCTATGCTCCCAAGCATTGAATCGCTTGGAGAAGGTTCTCAATGCCCTGCATTTTTTGGCCACTGTTTATTTTAGCGGACAACTGTCATATTTGGGGGTGTCTCACAGGTCACGCAGTCACGCTGCCTACACCAGGTGTTGCAGTTATGACTGCGCGCCCCTCAGTCTGCAGGCACATATACATGCCCAGAACACCCACAGAAAGGCAGGCCATGGTCCAGAACTTTCACAGGGTGGCACACTTCCCCAAAGTGCTCGGTGCCATAGATTGCACCCAAGTGGCCCTATGTCCACCTAGGGCCACTGAGCACATCTATCGAAACCGCAAGCAATGGCATTCCATCAATGTACAGGTTGTATGCGATGCCCATGGAATCATCACCCCTGTCTATGCAAACTATCCTGGGTCTACCCATGACAGTTTAATTTACAGAATGTCTGCCCTGAGCCGGGACATGGAAGCTGGGAAGCATGGCGACACATGGCTCATTGGTGAGTACAAATATCTGTGCACATGCATGCATGTCACACACAGACAAATACACAAACCCAACTAATGACAACAATCCTAACCTCCCCGGGGACAGTGCCTAAATTCTGAGCAACCACATGAGGATGCCAATATGGAACCCCACCACACGACCCCAGGTAAGATACAACACTGCCCATATTGCAACCAGGGGCATAGAGGAACGCACATTCGGAGTGCTCAAGTCAGGCTTCTGCTTCCTTGACCACTCTGGAGGCCAGCTACTATATGCACCCCCAGTAGTGTGCAGGATCATTGTGGCAGCATGTGTCCTGCACAATGTTGCAACACGGCGGGACGTACCGGTGCCACCACATCTCCAACCACAGGCACAGGCGCTGCCCATGGGAGGGGAAAGGGCACGTGGCGAGGCAGCCCAGACCCAGCTTGTGGCCACATTTTTCACCTAAACTCCCCCCCAAACCCCTGTGGAATGCACACAGGCCTGGCACATACCAGGTGACAATCGATGATGACAAAGAGACAGTAAACTGTCACAACCTTACCACCCTGAGAATGTTTCCACGGAAGTGCTACATGTGTGCATCCCTAGCTACTTAAACATAACCAAATCTGTGTGACCAACAGGAACACATGTAAGGTGTGTATCACACCCCCAATGCAAAACAGGCCATGACAATCAATGGTATGTCACCCAAACCCTGCCGACCCACATCACCCTTGTCTGCCACACCATGACATGGCATGCAACAGCAAAAGCCAAACACATGACCAATTAGATACGAAGTGACATGTGATAAATGGAAAGAGGACAGAGACAATCACACCTGACATGGAATCATATGAAATAACTGACCAACAACCTCCCACACATACAAAGTCATACATAAATGCATGCCACCAGTGGTACCATCAACAAAAGACTGAATGCCTGTTCTCATGCACACTGGCTAAACCAAATCTGCTAATCCCTAACCCGTGTCCTGTTTGTGTCTCCTGCAACACACTGCACAGCACACAGCACAGTGAGCAGCCATTGTGTTGGGGATACAGCTTGATCATCACATAAAAAGGACAAGAAACAAAAATAACCTATTGACGCATGTACACCATGCCCAAATGGTAAGTGATCATGCGCTGCGGGGACGCAGCATGTCAGAGAAGGCAATCTGTGTGCACGTGTGGGCACGGAAGGGTGGTCGTTTGTGTGGTGGAGCATTGTGTAAGTGTGTGTGTCAGTAGGGACATGCACTCAATACATGCATGTGAAATCAAGTGACCCTCAGTGTCCCGTACACATCACATGTCAACATTGCCCATGTGTACACCCCAGCATGTCAAACCACAACAATCCCCTAACACCTGAAAAGTAAACGCAACACAAGAACAGCTATTGACCAGCAGAACACATCATGTACATAGTACCCCCCCATGACAATGTCAGAGAGTGCCCAAACACTGTAGCCCAAGCGGACTGTTAAACAGCAAAAGGCCCTCCCTCATTGACACATCACCATGACCTTCTGAAGAACTGTGTCTGGGGTCCATAGCCTTCTTCCTTCTAGTCTACCTGGCTTCAGGATCCCCCTGCCCCTTGGTTTCCATGTTCTACATTGCGTGTAAATAGGGTCCAGCCCCCTCAGAGGCCACCTTGACTTGTAAAAATACCAACTCACAGAGAATTCCAAGGAGCCAAACCCCCAAACCAGGGAAAAAGCCTGTAGCCACCAAGAAACCCTGGCAGAGTCTCCAGTAGATGACTTGAAGTCGCTGAAAATGGCCAAGCACATGTCCTAGCAGAATGATAGAACAACCAAGGTAGCACAGTTCAACAATGGTTCAAAAGGATGGGTAGCATTTTCAGTACACAATAATCAATGAGGATGCAACAACTGATGTGTAGTGTCACAGCTCCGGTCTCCAGGTGCAGGCGTGGCACAAACCAACCCCCCCTCTGCAGTCTGGGCACCTGCAAGGTAAAACTTACAGAGGCCTCTGAGGCCCCGGTGGGGAAAGAGGGTGAGGGATCCATTGTTTGGATAGGCATCGGTATTCAGGGTAACCAAAAAGAGGGTCAGGAGAGGGGAGGTGGATGGTCAAGGGAAAGTAGGCAAAAGACAAAATACAACTATTGACAATAACACATACTCAATCAGAGAAACCATGTTCCTCATGCACATTGTAAACAATGGATCAAATGCAAGCCAAAGAGACACTTATCTCTGGAGTGAGTGCTGGCCTCCTGCCTGCACACTCTCAGTTCCGGTAACAGGAGCAGTTCAATGCTGCAAAGAGAGCATGAGTTACTATTCTGTGTGTGTTTTCATCACACACACAACACCATTCATTTCTCAAACTTAGTGACTTCTCCCCAAACAAACACTCTTGTCTGCTGCTTTGTTTGTATGCTTTTGCTTGCCCCCGTGATGGTTCATACAATGTCAATGCGGTAAGACAGCTGCACATGGCCCTGCGGTAAATGGAAGACCAATGTGATAAGAATCACACATGATAGAATGGTCCTTGGGTGAGCTGCTAGACGCATGTGGTGAGGTGCGACTTCAGTACACGTTGTGTTCTGCCATCCGCAGATTTCAATAGGTAGCGCATGTGGCAATTTACGTATGCAAATGACATGCACTGCACTCGAGCCTGTGCGTCGCTGGGTGCCCCCGTGCGCTGTATTAGTTTCTGGCTATGAACGCTACTGCGCTAATAACCCATCTTCTTTGGAGCATGGGGGGACTCGAGGATATGGGCAACGCACCCTGCATGTGCCCCTGACAACTTGTAAAGCCACTTGCCATTTGTTCCTCAACGCGGCTTAGCTGTACTGTGCGCTTCTTCCCAAATGCCTAGCCAAGCTCCCCAGCACTGGCACTCCTTAGCATGCATGTGCGAGGGGCCTGGAGGAAGGTCGGCTGGGGTGTGGCCCCTCATGCTGCTCACCTTGCTTGGAGCTCCTGGAAACACGTCTGCTTCTGTCGGACGTCTGTGCACAAGCCCTGTGCTTCTGCTTGTACATGCATGCACACGTGTGCACCACCCAACTTGGACATGTTGCTGTAGTTGGTGGCACCGTGTCTGCTGGGAAAGGTAAATGGAGGATCATTTTCCTGCAGAAAGGGCATAGAAGCTTTTAATAAGGCTGGAAAGTTTCCTGTGGGTGTGTCTTCATTCTGGTTGTCACTGAGCCATGTCTGAGACCTACATCCGACCTCCTCCCACCATCAGTGTGACTTTGACAGCCAAAGGGTGCATGCTACTGTCTACAGCATGAAGTGCATCAAGCTCATATACAGGCAAGAAAAGAACATACATCAACATCAATAAATGGACATATCAATTATGTACTCACCAAAATTGATTGCAGACATGCCGTGGAGAAAACATACATAATCCCCACTAGGGGTGTTAACACAAGTAGTACAGCAGCAGACAGTCCCCAGATATGAAGAAAATCCAGTGTCCTTGTGTAAATGGTTATAACACCAAACCATCCTTGCAAGCCCATGGATAGGGGAAGCAGGAGTGGCATATGTGAGTCAGGACCCCAAGCTGCAAACACATACATGAGACAAGCTTGAAGGGCCCAGCTGGAACAGACAGTGGATGCTTTCAAAATCCACAAAGCACCACACCGTCACATGAATGCACAATAGACTACATTAACTATATTAACTAATTAAACTAACTATAAAAATCAAAAATGGCCACATACGACCCGGGGGGAGGCACCCAGGATTGGGGAGGTACAGGGTGCACCTCAACACCCACATGCAATGATGTTGAGATAAAAAAAAAAAACTCCATGGGCTCAACGCCTGTACGGCCCAACCTGTGTGGGAGATAAGTTATCGTCCTCCTCACCCTCTGACTCAAAAGGTGGATGTGGCACAGTACCCAGCCACACCTATACGCAGTTTGCCCTTCGTCAGCAACAAGTCTGCGGGAATGGTAAGCCTGGTTCTGTGCGGTGATGATACGTAGGTCAGCATGCAGAACCTTGCGTAATACGCGTGCTTCCGCTTGCTAGGTAGTACATGTAACACAGAGTTCTTCCTGCATGGCCTGGCATGACATCTGGAACACCTCCCAGCAAGCACGTAGCTCAGCCGAGATGATATTCTCAAGCTGCTCCAACCTCTCCTCTGTCCACTGCCTCTGGGACATCAAGAGCACACCCAGAGTAGATTGGAGCGATTTATGGTCATCCTTCAGGGCCTCCCTGTGTACCTCTGCGCGGCAGCAATTGCTTGATGCAGAGACACCATTTCAGCCCGGGCGTGCCCTGTCTGAGGCCACCATGTCTTACCTGAGTGAGCGGGCCGTGGACTGTGCCGCCCGCTGCTGGAGATCCACCTGCCTAGATATGCCTGATATTATCAATTGCTACCCCCTGTTGTTCAGAATTGGCAACCATGGCTTGCTCCCAATCAGTATACCCCGGTCGCTCACGGCCACCGCATTGCTGGGCTTGACACCAGCAGGACCCAGGGGGCCATGGTCCTTGTTGGGTTGGCACCACCCGCGGCTGCAGGACAGCATTCCTCCGTTTACGTGATGCCCCCGGCACATCAGCAACTGGAGTGGAGTGTGACTGTGTGTCCCGATCAACCACAGGTGGAGGTCCCACCACTGTCTGGCCACTCAGTGCAGATATCGCGGACAGAAGATCGTCCACATCAGAATCACTCACCGTCGATGTATGGACATGATGCGCATCCAACTCAACATTGTGGTCAGAGTGATCATCTGGGCTAGACTCATTGCCAGCCCTAGACACAATGGTCTGGAGCACAAGTGGGTTCTCATGGCCTACTACCCCACGACCCCCACTGGTGTGATAGCAACCCTGTGTCTGGCCTGACATCACCATCCTCTGGCTCCACTGCGTCATCATCTGAAAAGTGGAAAAAACAAACATGAGAACACATGTTAGAAGCACATAACCCACACACATATAGACATCACATCGACAGCCAACACATGAAGCAGACATGTTACACACATATGAGAACCTGGCATGCATCCAGTTGCATTGATATGAAAACACATCCCAAAAGCAGAAATGGATGTGTCTAAATAGCAAAGCCTACACAAGTAGAAAATGGAGTATATTACCTCCATCAGACAACAACTCGGTCAGGCACATGTCACAGGCAGAAAAGACAGCTGGCAACAAAGAGATGGCACATACCATAAGCATGTCTGTCCTGCAAATTGACCACAGCTGCAAGTGAATCCAAACACACAATGACACACGTAATATGCATGTAAACATGCATCACTAAACCATCATCAACAATATAGCTTTACCCATCTGCAGCTTGGCCCGTACCGGGTGTCATGGGCCATGTAGATATAGTGAATGTCCCGAGCAAAGCAAGGGCCTGCAACCAGGCATGAGGGACCATAACGCCCAGTATGGTATGAGCTGCAGGCCATGAAGCCTCCAGAACACCCCTCAGGGCCTGAATGAGCACATTGTTCTATGAATGTGCCCTATACCATTATTCCGTATGTAAATTCTTCAGAGCCAGGCCCCACCATATTAGCTAAGAGGGCCTGGGTGTACACATACTGGACAATAGTGCACCTTCAGGATTATGCCAGTTCAACATGATGTGCGCAATGCTGAAATCTCACCAGCATTAATGCCAATCAACTACATATTAGTCAGTCAACAAAAAAGCTGCGGAAGACACATGTGTAAATGAACACTTTCACACATACATAAGTGAGTAGCCGCAATGTTGCACCAAACAATGTTGAAGCTGCTTGCATATGTACATGTGAAATCGTTCAAAAAAAAACCTTTCCCTATACACCTGTTCTGTGAACATGAACAGCATCCAATACAGCAAAGGAAGCAGCTACAACGCTGCTTGCTTTAATGTATGTGAAAGTGTACACATACACACGTGAAGGCAGCTCCATAGTCATTACAACCCGATTGGCAGACTACATTCAATCTGCACCCTGTACCAGTTGGTATAGGCCGCAGATTGACCTATCAACTTTACTAAACACCCACTAGGGTGTTCCAATACCGAGTACATTTGTCACAGGATGCACCTGTACCTGTGGCATTCATGACAGAGAAGGGATGAAAATCTGAACATACATGCCAGGTCACTTTCCCATTGCAGAAGTGAGTAGGCATGTAGAATGTTGTAACATGGCTCAGAAGTGGGTTAATGCAGTGCAGAACATGTGTACCTTACCCACTATCTACATGAACCAGTACATTATGATGCCAATCAATAAACACAAAGGCAGTGTAAGGGCAAGTTCAGGCATCCGGTGCAATGTGCATGCAATGGGTTGCATGGCTACTGGAACCCCGCCACCCCCAAGTGAAAATGCAGGGAGGCATTGCATGACAGCAAAAGGGTGACCAGAGACCTGTGTATTGGCAGACAGTGTTGACTGGCATCAATTGCATCATCTGAGTCAACTGACAACGCAGCAGATGAGAATGGGACAGTAAGCAGGACACATGAGTACACCCATGTGTGCAGAAGCCTCTACACCAGTTGAACAGAGTCAGGGGGCCTGAAACAGGGGGAGGTCTGTGCTCCACACAGACTGTGACACCCTAAACATGTGTGTGATGCAGGACTGAGCCAGAGTGGGCATGGAATGGATGATCAAATGCCATTAAATGTATTTCCTACAGGACACATACTACAATGATCATCTGGGCAAGGACACATAGAGGCATGCATGGAATGCACATGGATCATGAATGTGCACTCATGTCCCTGCGCAGCATATGCCATCTGCGCAGTCCGAGTGAGACACCCTGCATCAAGGACAAAGGATGTACACCACTGTATGTGTCTGGCAGGTTGGCAGGGGGAAGTGTGCATGTACACGGGAGCATTGAACAGGCCAGTATAGTACTCCAACTTGATACCCACCAGTGACATGGTGAAATTGGGGTGCAGGGGGGTGGAGGGGCAGGGGAGCATGCCTACGTGGAGAACCCGCATGCAGGAAGAACACACATGCACGCAGTCATACGATGACATAGTCCCTGTGCTCAGTGGAAAAACACACAAGGCTACATGAAGAAGGGCCAGTGAGCTGGAACATGGACCGAAGGGGGAGCCGGGTAACTAGCATGTGAGCAGGGTGCAGGTGTGGTGAGGAGGACAGTCCCCATCTGCTGTACATGTCCAACATCCTGCAAAGCAGGCACGCATAAGTGAAGCATTGCATGACTTGCAAATGAGAACCATGTACACATAGCATGTAGTGGCAGTCAAGTACAAAACATCACACAAGGAAACCACACATGGTCTGGAAAAACACTCGACAACACTCACTGGACAGGGAATCATCAAAGTCTAGCATCTCTCCCACTCATTTGTACAATTCTGCCGGTATGAACTCCGCAACGATCAACTTGTGCGGAGTGAGATTTACCTCCTCAGGTGGCGACCCACCACCAGTCACCTCAGTCATGGCATAATTGGAGGCACGCTTCGCCTTAGTACAGTGTCGGAGGTCATCCCAATGCTTTTTGCACTCCTGAGCTGTGTGCACCTCATGTCCGAATGCACTGACATTCTCTGCAACATGCTTCCAGTGGGAGATACGCTGGCAGCCGTAGTGTGACAATTCGGGCCCACTATCACGGTTGTGTCCCGACACGTACTCTACAAGGAAGTCCAGTTCCTGCGTGCAGAAAGGCTTCTTCCTCGACGTGCCAGAGGCCACAGCCATGTATGGGGCCCATGCCTCTATTGAAGGTGCAGCCTTCCTCCTCTTGGACAGTGGTCCAGACCCTGACTGGCAAATGCCGCCCTGATCAGTATGGGCAGTGGCGCTGGTGGATTGAACCATGGGAGTGGCAGGTGGAACAAGGATGGAAGCCCTGACTTGCGTCGGTGGCTGCTGGGTGCCCCTGACTTGACCCTGAGCAGCTACCTCTGCTGTGCTAAGATCACTGACCAGGACTGTCCTGGATGGTAGACTCACAGCCGGGGTGCTGTTGGCTGCATCTGCCCATGCACTTGCCAACACCTGTCTGCTCAGGGCAGCAGATGACAATACGGCCCCAGGGACATGTTCCTCGGTCAGGGCAGCCCTGCATGCACTTCCCATGTGCCTCCTGGAAATAATCCTGGGACTCTTCAGGTGCCAAAGCAGCATACGCTGGCGGAACCTGAGCCTGGGTGGTGGTGTCCACAGCAGCACCTGCAGCTACCACTACCCTTGGGCCTGTGGCAGTTGATGAAATGGACTTCCGGGTCACATGGGCACTAGTGCCAGATGCAAATATGCATCTCCCGGAACCACAGGGGGTGGTGGCATGACTGCACCAACACATGGCACAACATCGTGCTGAACTGTCGCACCCCTGCCTCTTCCTCTTCTGCGGCCACACTGGACACCCTGGAGTCCACCTAGTCCCTGGTCATCCCAGCCACGCCCCTGACCATGCCCGCCACGTGGAGTATGCCCAGCTGAGGCACCCCTCACCTTTCGTGGCCTCCCAAACATGGCACAGATGGAGTAATGCCGGCACAGATGTAGAAGTGCCAATGGGAGGTGTACACGACAATTTTCCTGGACAATTGGGGTGCAGGGGTGAGATACAAGATGTTAACAGCACCCCTGTGCACCTGCAAGGCTGTATGTAACCCCGGTGATAAAGTGACGGGTCACGCAACGCTCAGGCACCCCAAAACTGTAGTAAAACCGTGCATGCAACCCCGGTAGCCCACGTGTGTAGAATTAACCTCCTGCAGTACACGGTGGCACCCAGGGACATGAAAAACACGTACGCATGGGACACGCAGGCTACTATGACCATGATAATGAAAAACACGCGTAGCCAATACCCCCGCCAAAAGAAGATATATAGGTCCTTGATCCGCTGTGAAGTTTGATGGTGCGCGTCTCCATGAAAGGCATGTACAGCGAACTATACCCCCACCCACACCCATTGACGCGCACCTACCAGCAGGCCCTGACTCATGTCCCCCTCCACTCTCACCCACCCCCATTGACGGGCACCTGCCAGCAGGCCCCGACTCATGTCCTCCTGCACCCCCACCCACCCCCATTGACGGGCACCTGCCAGCAGGCCCCGACTCATGTCCCCCTGCACCCCCACCCACCCAGTAGTGACAGGCACCTGCCAGCAGGCCCCGACTCATGTCCCCCTGCACCCACACCCTCCCCCATTGACGGGCACCTGCCAGCAGGCCCCGACACATGGCCCACCAAACAACATGTCCTAACAAAACAGACCCATGTCCCTAATGCCAACACAAATCCCCCTTGCCCCCAGTACAAGCATGCAACCATCTACAGAACCCACTCCCAAATTACCCATGCCATGACTGTTTTAGAAGAACCACCATGCCCATGCATGAATGCACAACAGACCACACAGTGGCAACATATGACTGAGGCAATGTTCATTGAGACATGCACAAAACCATGATAGAACACAACACCAATCATGAAGTTAGAAAAAATGTATTAAAAACATAATGAAGTAACATAGAGGAAATCAAACTTGAAAATCAATATACAATGACAGATATAACCAAAAAAAATTGTAATCCAAGAAAAAAAAATGAACGGCATGTTGAATAAAAAAGTGGTCCATTGCCAATGTCAATAAGAAATGAATAATCCAAATGAAAGAAAACCATTGATCCATGGGAAAATAGAAAAAGAAAGTATGTACAATTCTGCAACTATATACAATGGAAGTCCAAATGGTCCATGATCCACAACAAAAGGAAACTAACAAAAAAAGTCCTATGAATAAAAAACTATTAACAGTAATTGGAGAAATGTCCATGAACTCCAAAAAGATAGAAAAAACAAAGGAAACCTAACACTAATGAACTATGTAAAATGGCAGCGGGCAAGTGCAACGGCTCACTTGGTGGTGTTCGGGGCCAGGGCATCATCGAACTCCATGTCAATGTCCCAGAGGCGGGCCTCTTCCCTGGCCTCGAGGTCTCGCAGGGATGCAGTCATGGCCTGTTCCAAGTCCCTGCGAGTTGCCTCGAGGCACTCAGCCCGCCTCAATGCCCTGCCCATGGTGTTCTCCGCCCTGACCATAGTGAGCCATGCCTCCTCCACCCGCCGCTGCTCCGCATCTATCCGCTGGCCCTACCGCTGCCACATGGAAGACATTCCCAATCCAGGGTCCTCCTGTCCTCCGGCCGATGCCTGCACCTGTGATGTTGATGGCCCCGAACCATGATGCCTCCCACGCTGAGCCTGCCGCTGCCTCCAACGCAACTGCCCCTGCCACCACAACGGCATCCGGATGATGGAATCCACCATCGCCGTGGTGCATGTGCCCTGCCCGATGATGCTTGCACATCCTCCATCTGCCGGAGTGCAGTTGGTGGGGTGGGCACCCTTGCTGGACCTCCGACTCCCGACTGTGGCAGGGATGGTATCTCCACCAGCCTGGCTGTGTTGGTTGGGGCAGATCCACAGGGGGCCCTGGTGGCATCTGGGCCGGAAGACAGCACGGAGAATGACTGGCATATAGTGTGCACAGAGGAGGAGAGGGCCGTGATACTGGCCGACACATGGATGAAACCCTCGACCATGGTCCCTACCAACTGGGCCACGTTGGCACACAGCTCTTTGTGATGACGTTTGTGGTCCCCCCAGGAAGCACGCACGTCATCACGAATTTCACGTGTGTGCAACGCAACACCAATCAGGACGGACTCAATACATTCACGGGTCCCATCGTCCGCAGATAGACGAGTGCCAGATGATGTGGACCTCCCCCCTACCTCCAGACCGGGCTGGGACGGGGCAACCCTGCTGGTGCATGGTGATGCATTCACAGTGTCAGGGACAGAGACATGCACAGGCACCTCCACGGCAACCTGTGCTGTCTCCTGCCCCTGCCCCTGGACTGCACCAGTGGTACCACCCCCACCAGGCCCCATGTGTGACTCTGTAGTGGCCTCCTCCTCCTCTATACTCACCAGCAACCTGGATGACTCTGCACCGTCTTCCGCCGCTGCAAGCCCCTGTGGGGGCCCATCCGCTGCTTCCGCTGCAGCCAAAGTGGCAGACGCGGCACCAGTCCCCTCGCCCACGGATGATGGTATTTCCTGAGAGGGTGACTGGGCCTTGCGTCACCGGCCGGTGGAGGCATCCCTGCTGCTTTCCTCCACAGGTCTGTCTCTGCCCTCTTCTTCACTCGCCACTCTGTAAAGGGAGACATTGAACACAAGCATCAGGGTACTAGACACAAAGCAATTGTACATGAGTGGCACTGTCAAACGTCACTTCCATCATGTCCCTCCACAACACATGGGTCAGTGCAAGCAACACACATGCAGGAACAGGCATGGCACATGCAACATACATTGTCATCCATGTCCAACGCACCATAGTTGCATCCAATGGTGGGCTGATTCTCACATGCACCATTGGACATGTTGGTCACATGCACACACATCACCAGAGGGTCATGCATCTGGCCCGGTATACCCCCCAGACACAGTGGACACAAGGATGACTATGCTGTATCAGTGAATGAACATATCGTCACGGACATGTGTCATGCATCCATGGCGCACACACTACTCAGACACACGGACATGTACATCATGCATGTCCATGACAGCAGCACACATCTCTCACACCCCAAACATGTCAAAGTACAGACACAGGCATCCATGCATGTGTGTGTTCCACATGATGCTCCGCATGATGCATTGTAACACATGCACCATCCATGTGGGTCACGCCTGACTGGACTCACATGCAGCACCATCATGTCCCTGCACACACAAACATACAAACATGACCCATGTCACACATGCAGCCAAGTAGTTAACTACCAGCACACAGCAAAATGCCCTTTTTTGAACGTGAATTCATGGCCACTTACCGCTCGAATCCAAATGGGACTGCATCCTGAGGATCTGGTGGTGAAGCACTGGATGAATGCACTCCAGGACCCTCATCTTCTGGGTGGTAAACTGGCCCCGGCGCCCCACTGCATCCGCTGCTTCCAAAAGGCAACAGACCTTCATGAGGGTCCTGGACTTGTAGTCCTCCCAGCGCTTCTGGACGTGTTTGATGTCACCGGGTGGCACCCCCTCCGCGTTGATGGCACCCACTATGTCCTTCCAAATCCTCTTCCGTTCTTCCTTGTCAGCGCGCAATGGTGTGAAGAGGGCATCATAATGCCCCAGAGCTTGCTTCACCAGGATACCAACTTCCTTTTCACTGATGCTGGTAGCCATCTGCCTCTGTGCTGGGGGGTTGCCACTGGTGCTGGAAGGTGTTGTGTCGGAGATGTCAACCCCCAAGGCATGTGTCGGTGGGCAACTGGGTCCTGGGGCTGGGCTGTGGAGTGATGGTACTTTAGTCAGGATTCTTCTGTTCCAGCAGGGGTGGTCACTGCAACTGGACCCCTGCAGATGGCAGATGTACAGGCACCAAATGGCAGGGCAAGGCGGCAGCAGGCAGGCAGCAGCAGATGGCTCCTGGGAGCCTGCTCGGGGCACTGGGTGGCAGTAATTCGGCCTTCTGGGCAGGAGTGTGGTCTTCCGTGTGGTGTCGCGTGGCCAGCTTGATATGGAGTGATTTGGCATGTGAAAAAATAGCATGTCAGCGTGCAATTCGAGGAAAGGCCCTTAGCGCGTAAGCGCTTCTGTGAGGTAAAAAGCGTGGGCATTTCCCTCGCCACTGGTTGAAGGTCCCACATCGGTTTCCATTGCTCTGTACGTGCTCCTCGTGGATGCGGTACGTGTATTCCGGGGGTGCGTGTGGGCTTTTACATGCATTTTCGATAGCAGGAGTAGGGTACACGTTTTCCAAGGGGTGCGCGTGGACTTTTAAATGCATTTTCGCTAGCGCAAGCGGGGTGCGTGTATTCAGAGGGGTGCACGTGGACTTTTCTCCCGCGTCTTTGCTCGCGCAAGCGGGGTACGTGTATTCTGAGGGCTGCGCATGGACTTTTACATGTGTTTTTGCTAGCGCGGGCAGGGTACGTGCATTCTGAAGGGTGCGCGTTGACTTTTACACATGCTTTTGATAGCGCATGCCCGGTACATGTATTCCGAGGTGTGCATGTGGAATTTTCCAAGCGTTTTTTCGAAAGCATGAGCGGGGTACGCATGTTCCAAGGGGTGCGCCTGGACTTTTACACTCATTTTCGCTAGCGCGAGCGTGGTACGTGTATTCTGATTGGTGCGCTTGGAGTTTTCCACGTGTTTTCGTGGTTGTGGGGCTGTATGCTGGTCCACTGGCCTTTGCGCCATGTAGGGGATTTGTGCAATATTTTTGGTGCTTGGGGCGGGGTTTGGCGCGTTACTGGCGCAGCTGCAGGGTCGCTGTGCCGCTCTGCGCCATGACTGGTTATGGATGTTGAAATCCATTAATACACTGTGCGCTGAAATGGGTTTTGGCGCACACGGCTGGCGCAGGTTGCCGAATGCGCACTCTGTGAGCCAGTCGCGTGCGCCACTGGTGCGCCAAATTCTATGACTTACGCCCTAAGACTCTTTACACGTGTACCCCAAGATGTGCCTCTGTTTTGTATGGCAGAAAACACCATTTATTTTATTTAAAGTCACTGTTAAAAGATAAATAAACGTTTCCACATTTCTGTATCATACATTTAAAAAATAAAACAGCTGTATGATGATCAGAAACACTGCAGACTTGTGATTTCAGCAGATTACAGCAAGCCTGTCATGTGGCACGATTTGTCGTGGCTCCTGTGGCAAATGCCCATAGCCCGGTACCTGGACTGGTTGCCACAAGTCCTTCCATAGCAGCTCATTGTATACAGTGCACAGTGGATTGCCAGCATAAAGTACAAGGCAGGCTTTAACTTGTTTTCTTGGTGATCAAGATCCTTTCACACTGAGGACGCTTCATGCCTTGCCTAACCTAGCAAAGCGCAGAGGAACACAAAAGCACCTATGATTACAGGGGATCAGCACAGCCAATCAACTTTCATTCCAAACATACTGAAATATGACGTTTTGTTATAAATACAGAGAAGGGGTCTTTCATTTAACACGGGCATTGAGGACACTAGTAGACATCCTATTGTTAAGAATTCAGCTGGCAACACCTCAACAGCCATGAAACTATACTGACTATTTGAGTCAGGACCATACAGAAAAAGTGAAAGGATAGGTATGAGTGAGTGAGTTATACAAGTATCATCACTCACTCACGATTTGTGCATTTTAAATTTCTAAGAGGATGCATTAGCTTAGACACTTACAATCAAAGTTCATTATCATCTTCAAATTATGAAAAATCAATGTTACCTTTTGTGGCACCACTATGCCAAATAATAATAATATATTTTTCCGGGAACATGTGAAAATCGCTGTTATGAATTAGGTAAAAATAGACTTTGCACATTTTTTAATTTGAGAAGCTCAAAATTCCAGGGCAGCAGAGGAGGCCATTGAAGGTAGTTGGTCTATTAACTGAAAGGGCATAGATACAACCTAAATGTGCCAAAAATACGAGATGAGAGGATAGACTGCGTGCATTGCACAAACATAAAATGAAGTACACTCGGAGGCCCGCACCATTAGCGAATCCGTGCAAAGCACACACAAAACAGCATGAACTCAGAGTGCACATGCACACATGTATGTAAAATGAACACACAGCAGCTAGCTCATTCACACAATACGTGTGTGCACACACGTCAACCATACAGGTCATTCAGATAGTGAAAGTATTCAGATCGTCCTAACAGAATATGCATACAGATCACCCATTCAGAGTAAATGGCTGCATCAATCTAGAAATAGTACGCAAGAATCATCCATTCAGAGTAAAATACGTATATCCCCCATACAGGGGACACTCACATATCATCTATACCTAGTAAACACACAAACCACCCATTACAGGTACAAACACACACACAGATCGCCCATGCCGAGTAAACACGTGTATTACCCATTTAGAGTGCACTCAGATGATTCATGCACAGTAAACACGTAGGGCACCTATGCAAGGTACATGCACACATGACATGTGCAGAGTTTAGAAGTATATTACCAATACAGGCTACAAACACAGAACATCAATGCAAAGTAAATATGTATATTACCCAGAGAGTGTACGGATCATCCATGCTCAGTAAAGCCCTGTATCTTCAATCTTGTCTAACCCCAGCATGCCCTAGATAACTTGTCATCCTCTACAAAACAGACCATTGAAGTTTGAAGGGGAGAAGTTCTTAGCATAAAGGATGCTAGGAGGGTTATTTCGAATACCACCCTTGTGTCACCAGCCAGGCTCCACACAGCAGATCCTGGCGGTCCTGTTGAACACAATCAAGGCCACTCACAGCAGATCCTGAGTTCCTGTTGCGCACAAGCCAGGCCCCTCACAGGTGACCCTGAGGTCCTGTTGCACAAAATCCAGGACCCTCACAGCAGATCCCGAGGTCCTGTTGCACACAAGCCAGGTCCCTCACAGCAGGTCCCAAGGTCCTGTTGCACACAAGCCAGGTCCCTCACAGCAGAGCATATCCTAAGGTCCTGTTGGACATGGGCCAAGCCCCTAACGGCAGATCGTGAGCACCTGTAGGCATACGAGCAAGGCCCCCCACAGCACATGCCAGGGGCTCACTCAAGTGCCCTGCTGCCTGCAAGTTTTGCAAGCTGAGATGCATGCAACGTGCACCAATTGAAATTACATTTTCCAGCAAATCTGCTGCAGTTAGCACGTGGAGTGTAGCAAAAAGGGTGGGGCAGGGAGGCCCAAAATGAAAGCTGACATGGAGCATGCTAAATCCATAAACAAGGCAGGGCCGGTGTGGTTGAAAGATGAACTTGCCTAGAAGCAATGGAGCACACTTGTACCACAATGTTATTAATACAAATAAGATTAATTAAATTATGTTTGAAGCTTTCAGTGCTTAGAAAATGTCAATAATACTGTATGAGCAGAACATAATTGAAAGGACTTCACCAAGCTCCCCTTCGGAGACGGTCCTTTCTGCAGATTGGATTTTCTGTAATGCAACATGCAGCCAACAGGGGAGGACTTACAAAATGAAATCTAAAAGCCACACCCTTGCACAATGTATACAATGGGAGGGGGTGCGGTTACCAATACTGGAAAATGGCGATGATTGTCTAAGTAGAGGTAGAGACATGATAATTCTCCTCCCACTGACAGGCAAAGACCTTGGCCGATACAATCGGGACAAGCACTGTCAGTTTCACTCAGGGCAGATTTAATCGGTCTGTGACACTTCTAGGGTTAAGAAGACTACACCATTCTATACAAATATATAAACAGTTCATGTGCTTACACGTGACAACTTTTGTGGAGAGTGGATACTGAAGATTTTTAATAAGGAGAGTTACATTCCAAGAAAAAATGTTTCACTAGCTATTGATGAGAGAGGGCATAGCTATGAAGTCCGAAATGGTGTAATTTCTAAAAAAAGAAGAAATCATACAGTGTAATAATACAGAAATGGAAACTGTAGGTCAGTCAAAAATGAAACAAAAGAAGGATTGTGAGGTATGGAAGGAGGTTTTAAAGGGATTTTTGCAACTTTTGCACAAGAATGATAATGTTCAAAGGCAGATCAAGATGCTACAAAGAATAGATAACTGTGAAGTTTGTGAAGAAATAGGACTTTTGGGTCACTCTCTAGCTTGTATTGATTAAAGTAGATGTAAGAGTCTATTTCATCTTATACGGATGCTGGCTGCACATCATACTAAAATGAGATACTTTCTAGTTAGACTGTGTGAGTACAAAACACCAAGTATGTCTTTTGCAGTTTTAAATCAAATACTTTTTTACTGGAACTCTAGTAAGTTTAGTTTCTATAATGCAAATGATAAATATGATGCATTTGAAAAAGTATGTCTATGTAGATGAAACACTTACAGGAAGTGGAAATGATGAACCTATGCTTTAAAGGAACAGATTTTGCAACACTATAAAAGAAGTATTGCAATGTTTGAGTTGTCTTCTACTGAAAGACCTGACATTGTTTGTGCATATTGTCGACACACTCAAGTGCACCTAGTGTATGTTCAGAACAAAAGGAAAAACATTGTGGAAGATGTTTTGATATAACTCTGTATGTGTTTGTAGTAGCACGATTTGAAACAAGTGAGGCACTTTATGTTTGTAGACAGTGGCCATCATTAGGACCCTGGCGTTAAGGGGTTAACGGTGCCGTAAAAGGTGTCAGTGCCGTTAAACCCTTAACACCTTACTACGAGGTCCCTTTGCGGGACCCGACCTTAACGGCTGGTCTAGACCAGCCGTTAAAGTAGGGGCCCGCAAAGGGACTCTCGTGGTAAGTACGGTACCGCAATTTGCGTAACATACTTACCGCCTTCCCCATTCCCATTCTGCCCTATGGGGCAAAAATGGGAATGGGGAAGGGCCATGGTGGCATGGGGAATTACCGCCCCGCCAACCTTGGAATGGGGTGGTAATTCCCCATTCCGCCATGGCGGACTCCGGCATCGACCATGGTGCTAATAGCACCATGGTTTTCCGCCAGAGTCCTAATGAGGGCCAGTGTGTTGGATTTTATAATCAAACACGTATTCCACCAATAAGCATTTTAAACAATGTGGTAGTGTCTGATATTCCTCTTGTACTTCAAAAATTGAACATGTTTGAAGTGATTGCATTGCAAACTGTTCATCCTTTTGAAGTTATTTTTAGACTGCAAACAAAGATGTCAAAGAAGTCTGCCTAAGAAGTCATTAGTGCAAAGTGTGAGAGGCAAAGTTGTGCATTTACCCTTGAATTTGGAAGAACATGTTAATACTCTAAGAGTGAAGTGTGACATTACAGATTCTTTGTTTGTTTTAGTAAATGGTGTTGCCACTAAAGATAAGAGGATTTGGCAACAGCGTATTGATTTTGGAAAAGTGAAAACTGCATTGTCGTTTCTATTGGAGCACAATGATTAATACAAGGACAGTCTGACTGTACTCTACTTGTCTATGTTTGATGTTGAGTAAACAAACAAAAGCAGTGAAAGTCAGTTTCAGCATCTAACTGTTGCAGAAGGGAATAGTTTGTATGAACATTACACTATCCATCCACTACACTCACGTGAAGTCAAGGGCGACAGTTTAGAATGTTATTAAATTAAAGCAACAAAAGGTGCACCAATTAGTATCTGGCAAAATACATTAGAAGCCTCTTGTTTTCCTATGTTTTTTTCCAACTGGTAATGGAGGGAGATTGGATTATCGGAATGTGCAAATCTCTGCTTCAGAATATCGTTGTACAAGAATGTATTCAGAAGATTCATGATTCAGCACCAATGTTGAATATATTCTTCACTAATTGTATGAAAGTGAATTCAGACCGAAATTAGATTTACAAATCTTTCTGCATGTGAAATGCTGCAACAGGTGAATGAAAAAAATGAAGTTTTAGTAGGCAAACTTACCATTATTCTTGCTACATCGAGAGGAACTAAAGAATATAGGTATAGGAGACACTCCAAAGTTAACTGCATGATCAGAAACGTGTGATCTCCAACCTGGTTTGTGACTTTAATTTGTACTCAGTTGGGATGATCTTGCAGAGTGGATTCGGAAAACTAATGCAGAGAAAGACAACATACAACACATGACACCAGGAGAATTGTGTTCTATAGACACTGTAAGTGTATCATGTTTTTTTTTTATCACAGATTTTTAGCCATGTTACACTTTATATGTAATAAAGAAAATGGTCCACTAGGCCCTGTGGAACATTTCTTTTGGAGGAAAGTGTACCAGGCACGTGGGGCTCCACATATACATATGCTGTTGTGGATTAAAGATGCTCCTCAGTTTGGTAAGGAAAGTGATGGCTGTATGATAGAGTTCATTGAAAAATATGCTACTTCTTCTATTCCAGCTCAGCATGTGAATGCTGATCTATGGAACAAGGGGAAAAGGTTTCCAAAGCATTTGTGTGGAAATTACTGTCAAAGAAAATACAAATGTAAAGACAAGTACTACATTCAGTGCAGATGTGGCTTTCCAAGGCTTGTGACACGAGTTGCTTGAGTGAATAGTTTAATGTCATCTGTTTGACACCATGTTACTGGTATGTCACTAAGAATACCTATCATTTAAAAAGAAATAAGGAATGCCAATTTATTAATGATTACCATCCTGTCATTGCTCAGCTATGAAATGCAAATACTGATGCAAATTGTATTGCTGATAATTCAACAGCTGTTGCTCATTATGTTACAACAAAATGTACGTAAGTTAGTTGGATTACACAACAGTTCAACCAGTGATTTAACAAATTACATCAAATTTTATTCAAGCTTAATAAATAAAAACAATACTATAATGTAAAGTGAATACATGTTAAAAAAAACTATTTAAAAAACAATAGTATTGTGACCAATTGTCCATAACAATTGAAATCTGAGTAACCAATAAACTCAGTACATATATTCATTCTGCTGGTAACAATCTCAAGTTTGTTCTGATACAGCTCTAGTTACACAAATACTAGAAGATTTAACTCAACATGTTTCTGGTCTCTAGTTGGGTATGGAACATTCTTCATTGGGAGTGGAGATTGGAGTGGAGATTGGTCACATTGACTATGTACAAGGTTGAGTTTAGTCTTCCCTTTGTGAAGGCTATTTTGACTTGCAATTGGAGGAACTGTAGATAAAACGTTAAAAAAAGGGTAAACTATAAATGCTATAATTCCTAATAACATAATTATGCTGTCTGACTAGATACAGGTAGAGAAATGTACATGCTTGAGTGTGTGCATGTGGTCCTTAGAGTGGGAAGGGGTTCCTAAATATTTAGGACACCGTCCGGAGATTAATCTTTATTCCAATCCGAATAAAATCTGTAAATGTACATATTAAATTTGTGAGGACCGCTCATTCCGTAAAAAAAAACACATACTCTTTGCTCTCTCTCTCTCTCTCTCGTTTTCATTAATCAAATCGTGCTTACCTGAAAACTACCAGGTCTTTCTTGGTGTGAAAGATAAATCGTTCAAGGTGTGGTTTATGAGCAGATGGCCATCTAGTACTGACTTTGCTTAGTTCTTAAGTAGTTTGTCGTCCATAGTTTGCCTTTGAATAACTAGTAGGTGGGGAAATGTGGGGGCATTGTGGTTAACAGTTGTGCCGTGGTCCTATGGTCCACTTCTAACCTCTTTAAACATCAATATATTTGGTCTGCATCTTTACAGTATTTCACTAGTGTTAAAACCTACACCCAATGGTACTGGTCATACAGCTCAATTTGGTGGCTTACCTCTAGAGGATCAGGTCATCAGCTATTAGGTAATGGATGCTTCAAGTATTCCAAAAAGGTCGAGTCGAAAGAGGAATATCTATTCTTCTGCCGTGTTCGGTCTTATTTTATGGATAATATCTTTTTACTGTACCAATGATTTCTAGTGTAGAGTAAAAATGATTCTATTAAGTGCTCTAAGGCTATACTAGTTAGTGCATTTGCATACTTGCATACTTCTTGGGAACCTCATATTTAGGCGGCTTCATGTATCTGCGCTTATGACACCGATAGTCTGAAGTTGCTGCCTTAAAGTTGCTAAATGGTGAACAAGCTAGTCATTCTGATTTTCCGATGCATTATGTCGCAGCGTCTATGCACAGTGCTCAGTCTATGATCCAGTACGTGAAATTGTGATTCTAGTTAAGCTAGGGCATCGCTGCCGTCTTTCATTTTCACTAGACCCGATATCACCGGAAAAATGCCGGAAAACACTGGTAGCCATATTGAGAGAGTAATGTTCTACTTGTGATCCTACCTTGTGTTGTTTTGTCTGCATGTAAATATACACGCTCCATGCGGGCAAGAGGAGATTGTCCTCTTACTTATTAAAATCTGATATTCTAAACATGAATAAGATTATCAATATGGCAGATAATATTCGACTAAATAGTCTGTATCTCCTTGAGTTCACCGCTTGAGATGATGTTAATGCTGTATACTATATACTGTTAATCATAGTAATTGTTTATTGACACAAATGGTACGTTATACCAAGTTCTACCTTATCTGGACGATTACGCCCTCTTTGAACTCTGTGGGTGGTATCCTGTCGGAGCCCACAGAGTATGTCGGCGATGTGTGTATATGTCTCATGGATATAAAATGCCTAGGCTACTAGATGTAAATAAGGGCCTAATGTGGTTCGGTCACCAAGAGGTGAAGTGAATAATTGACATGGCAAACTACATCTTGACATAAGAAAAATAATGTATATAAAGACAGAAAAGTCTGTGTCTCATTAAATTCATCACGTAAGACAATGATATTACTATGTGCTGTTGATTATAGTAATTGTTAATTGACACAAATGGTACTATACAACTAGTTCTTACCTGTCTGTGCAGATACTCCCTCTCTAGAATCTCACGTTAGTATTCTGCCACCCCCCATAGAGAAGTTGGTGTGGGCAATGTATGTATTAGTCTCATGGGTATAGGACTCCTAGAGTGCTAGGTATAGATAAAGACCTGATGTAATGTGGTGGGCTGGAATAGATTGGATCTTTTGCCACTTACCAGCTTCGTTAAGACCTTTTCTTTAGCTTTTTGTCATTAAAATACATTCTTGTTCATTTTTTAAAAGGATTATGTTTCTAATGCTTTGATTCACACCTTTAACTGTTGTAAGGACTGACCATTCAAACCCTTTGCCACTGTGATTTTTTTCTATAATGTGTATTACCATTGGCGCGAGTAATACTTCATTTTTTATGCAGCTCTTATGTTCTATGATGTGGGTTTTTATTTTTCTATTTGTCTTTCCTATGTAGATCAGGCTGCATGTGCAAGTTATCATATAAACCGTGTGGTCCGAATTAGAAAAAGTGTCTTTTTTTTCCAGTTTTTATGTGTTCCAATATCTACTTCTTTTGATTTGGTTGTCAGTTTGCATACTATGGAATTTCTGCATGGATAATGTCCACTAACGGGGTCAGTCAGAAACTTGTAAGCTTTGCTTTGAAGATGCTTTCACAGAGAAAGTGTGGTAGCTATGAAGTTGCAGATCGGCTAGCTAGTATGGCTCTGCATGGCCGTAGCGTTAATGTAATTTGGTCAGGTCTTGGACCAGCTAGCACTAGAAATCGGATATTGAAGCCTTTGAGTGAAATTGAGCAGTTAGCTGAATTAGCACTTGACAGTACAGAGATTTTGAAAACCAACTTGATTGATAACTATTATCATAATCGATCTGAATTGTTGGAGGTTCTTTGTTTATATGAAGTAGCACAATGCAACTCATACCAAAACATTGAAGCAAACAGTGACAGAGAAAGGTTTAAAGAACATGGATGTAGTAGTGGTTTGCTAGTGAGACATGAAAACCCAAGCCTCATTAACCACAAGAAAATGTCTTGCCAAAGTGCAGATAAAAATAAATTATTTTATTTTTGTATTTTGCAGTTGTTTTTCTAATGGTGTGCAGAGAGTGATTTACTTGGAAGTTTTGAAACTTTTGAAAAATCATGTTTTGCTAAAAAATGCTTAATTACATATCCATAATTTGAGCTGCATTTGGAGTTACTGGAGAAAGAACTACATCAAGAAGAAATGTTGGCAGCTGAATTGGCAAAAGAGACTCCCAACAGCAGTCAATATTGTTCAGCAGGAAGTCAAAATATTCTTGGTAAGCCAATTATTCAAACTGATTTTGAGCTTGCTATGGAGGAAGTAGAAATTGCAATGCAACAAAGAAAAGTCGCAGATGTGAATTATGATGAAATTGTTAGTAAACTTACTAAAGGGCAAACAGAGGTTTGTAATAAAATTAAAGATAGGTTCTTATATGGTTTACTGCATGACAAGCGTGAATGCTCTTGTCTGCTATACAAACCTGTAATGTTGTATGTTAGTGGACAAGCACGAACAGGTACATTTGTTTTAATTAATGCAATATAAGCTACGATCTAAAATGTAACAGATTCCTCTTTGTCATGTATTTTAACTGCTCCAACAGGTTTAGCAGCATTTAATGTAGGAAGTATTACTTTACATCACCTATTCATGTTACAAGTGGAGCATGAAAACATACTAGAATATCAGAAACTTGTATCAAGTGTAGCACAAGAAGTAGGAAAAGTTCTTAGAAAATGAAATACCTTGATTATAGATGAAGTAAGTATGGTGTCTAACGTGATGCTAACTTTCATTCACTTGCGATGCAAGTGGTTTTGAAGACTGACTACAACATTTTGTTTTGAGGTAAACATGTACTTGTTTTTGGAGACTTGTTACCTTTAACTCCAGTGAAAGGTCAGCACTTTTTATAATGTTGCAAGTTAAGCATGCTCAAAAAAGTATAGAGTGTATTGGCCATTTTAACCTTTGGAATTGTTTTGAATTCCAGGAACTTACTATTAATAGGAGGCAATCTGGAGATTTAGAGTATGCAGACATATTTAATAAGATTATTGTGCTGCTAGTCCAGATTTTATCCGGTTTTCTTTCCTTAAACTTTCTCCAGGAATGTGGGCGCATGCGTTGCACCTTCCATTTGTTCATATAGTCATCTGCGGTACTCTTCCTGTAACGTGGTGTGAACGCCATATATTGGCAGTGTATAAAAAGGGTGCCTGGAATGCTCCAGCCAACTACAGAATGCTGGGAATGCTAAACATTCTACCAAACATTTTTGCAAAAATGTTACTTTCTGAGTTGACCCAATGGATTAATGATAATGGTATTCTCCCACCAAACCAAATGGGGTTCATTAAGAAAGCTTAGACTACCCACAACTTCCTCATTTGTGTGTCCTCGGATGAGTATGCATAGTTACAGAGAGATAATGCAGTGTATTGCACATTTATGTATTTTTCTGCAGCCTTTGATTCCATCTTGTGGAAAAGACTATGGCAAAAATTGTCCTCCTGGAATATTCCCCCTGGTCTGTTGAAAATGTTGATGCTGCTTCATGCCGACACTACAGTAAGGATACGTCTTGACACAGAGGGTACACTTTGGACCTCTATGCAGATGCATTGAGGGGTAAAACGGGGATGTATGGTTGCTGATACCCTTTTTAACTTGTACTTATCCGATCTATCTGTGACATTTTGGAACCTGCATACATGCCCAGTGAAAGTCAGCTCCCATCCGATTAGCTGGCTTGTTTATGCCGACAACCTCCTGTTAATGGACCATATCCCAAAAGGGCTTCAATGTTTGATATCAGCCCTGGGAACACATACAGTTTCAAATGGACTTTCGATTAACATTGCCAAGAGTAAAAACATTATATTTTCTTGTAAAATAGCCTCTGCGCAATGTCATCCTATGTGAGCTTAATGGATCCAATCTTGAGTGTGTCACCTCTTATTAATATCTTGGTCTCTGTGTTGACAACACCCTTAATTGGTCCATGCATTGATCAGAAACTAAAAATAAATAAGTTGACATGGTCTGTAAACATCCTGGAGATGACGATGAATACATTCAAAACTAAATGGCACTGTAACGTGAAGTACTTCCAATAACATGTGAACAGGTACTACCCATGATGTCCATTTTACCATTAATATAGCTGAGATAGTCAGCCTTATATTCTACGTTATATGTAACATGAGGGAGAACCCTTGCTAATAGGACTTGTGGCTTAAAATGCTGTTGTAACAAAAGATGCCCTAATAGTCACATTTTAAACTCATCCATTTTTGTGTCATACATTCATATATGCGTGGTAATTAATTCACACTTAGCTTCAGATAAGCTTTACAATGGTGTAAATGTTTAAACATTTTCATTATAAACCTTGCTCCTTCTGCCATTTGTATATTTTATTTAAGCAACATGACTCGAGCGGCGGGGGCATTACCGACTCAGGTAATGCCCCGGGGCCCATAGGTATAGGCCCTGAGCGAAAAAAAAAGAAACGACCAAGAAAATGGCTGCCGCCATCGAAAGGGAAAATGGAGTCCATTTGCCCTTTCATTGGCGGCTATCGGGAGCGGACGCGCTGGGAACACAAGTGTTTCCAGCACGTCTGCTGCCGAAATAGGATCAAAAACAAGGTAAGTGGGGTGGGGTTGGGAGTGTGGTCGTGGGTTGGGGGAAGAAAAGAAAAAAGTACCTGCGTCCCCGGCGAGGGACGAGGGACGATGGAGGCGCGGAGCGGGGATGGCCCCGCTCTGAGTCTCCACACGGCTGGAGGCTTCCCTCTTCCCCCGCCGGGGATGCAGGAACAAGAAGGTAAGTGGGGTGGTCGGGAGGGAGGGAGAGATAGGGAATTTAAAAAACAAGGTTTATCTGAGTCCCCGGCGGGGGGCGAAGGCAGCCTCTCAGCCGCGGGGAGGCTCGGAGCGGGGATGGCCCCGCTTCGAGCCTCCTCATTGGCTGAGGGGTTGCCACACCCCCCACCGGGGACAAAGGCCATGAAATCCCGACAGAGGGATTCCTGGCTTGCTAACGACTCGGCGAGGGCCAATCAGAATGGCTCTTGCATTCTGATTGCGCCCTCGTCGGGTACTAATAATGAACATTCTTTAGGGAAAGTTATGAAACCACATCCCATGGTGTGCTTTATAGGGAGTAAGGCAATAGCAACGTGTTTAAAAATAGGATACATTTCTATTTTAACTTTTTAGTTTCATTAGCCCATGGTGCTGTTGATTGTTAATGTGTTAACAATCAACATGTGTTAATGTGTTAATGTTAATGTGTTAATGGGTGATTCTAGGGGTCTATTATTAGAAGACATTTTGCAAATTGATGAATATCTGGGCAAATCTACGTGTAGTGTAGTTGTAAATGTATTTTAACCACGTTACCTATAAGGGCCCTTACCATAGATTCAGCTGTATTACCAGCTTTCTATGCAGACATATGAAGATGAAGGCTGACAGAGCTAGGTTTGCTGGGATAAATTGAAGCCTTAGAACACATAAAGAAAGGTCAAGTCCATTGAGGTATACTTTGTTGAAGCATGGAGAGCTGCTAAGAGCATCTATCTTGGATTTGCAGTGACAATAAAATTAATTGAAGAATCGATAGCCTGAAAGTGTGCATCCACATCCCCCACACCCAATTAAGGAAAACGACAATGAGCTCTTAATAAACCACAATACACGCCTTAGAAATAACCACTTTCCATGTTGTCTTATTCAACCAATTGTGACATATACAATGTCAGGAATATGAAAGCCTAGTACTAAACCACATTAATGGTAGTGTTACATTTCTTTATTACTATTTTTTTGTTATTAAGTGCATATGGTTGATTAACCTTTTGCAATACATTAAGGCCTGTAAGGTATAGCATTTTGCCAGTATGTAATATAGCATTATTGGTAGTATGCAAGGAACAGGATTTACAACACAGCGAGGCACAATTTGAGACTGCAGATAATCAGAGCACGCATAGGCAAACTTAGTGTGCTGCCAGGTTCAAATAATAAAGTGCACCATGTTTTTTTTTGTTGATGCTTCATGTATGGAGACTACATTAGAATACATAACCGACTAACATTATTAACATTACTAAAATACTAATTCTAACTTCTCTAACATTAAAATGCAGTCTTCTATGCAAAATGTGGTAAAATCCATCTTTTGGTGGCACTGCTGAGATTCATTTTTAAATGCACACTGGCGTTTCCTTCAGCTTGTGGAGAACAGAAAAAATGCAAGCTGCAGGAAGCAAAGTGAAACAGTAACTATGAGCTTGAAGCTTCCATTGTTCTGAAAATGAGGGCTGGTACAGAGCACATTCTTTTTAACCTGATTGGGAGAAAATGTAGGCAGACAAGCCAAGTCCATAAACGGACGGGTAAAAGTTTAATTGGAAAGTAGAAATGAAGAGAGCAGTTAGTTCATGCTGGGCTGAGGAGACAGACGGAGGTTCCAGTGGATAGAGCGCTGACTTTGGGACATAATCAGCTGGACGCTCCTCACACAAGATTACAGAAGAGTTTCACAATGATACTGGGTCTGCATCTGCGAACACAGCGAGGTTGTGCGGGGGACTTCAAAGAAAGACCGACCTTTGTAAGATAAGTGCTAAATGAGGACAGATAAAATGCTGTATGTGTGACTAAGATTTATTGCAGTGTAGGGAAGTTAGGAAATCATTGCATGTTTATTTTTTGTTATTTTCAGAATGTGGGAGCATTAATCCATGTTTAAAAAATACCTGCTTGTTCTGTTTTGTTCTCTTGTATTGCAGATGATACTGTAATTAACACATGGGCCCTCATTACGACCCTGGCGGAAAGTGACTGACCGGACCGCCACAGCGTAAATAGCGTTTCCGCCATTGCACGAAGGAGCAAAGTGCGGCCCATTCCGACCCATGGGGCACGAGCACCACGGCATGGCGGAAGTGCAAAGTCCGCGATGGCGGAAACGACCCCAAAACGGCCCACACCGCCGCCGTACGGCGCCCTAGGTGCAATACCGCCACCCATCACAGCGGACACCGCAGTGTGCGCCTACCGGAAAGTACGGTGACCGGAAATATACGGAAACGGAAGTTAAAACATGGGCCCGGAACGGGAAACATCCCGCCGTACACCTATAAAACCACTAAAACCACACAACCACTAAAATCACTACCCTGAGACAAACCCCAACCCGTCATCCACCCTAGCGAAACCAAGAAAAATGGGAAAAGTAGCGAAGAAAGCGTGCGACCACAAGCGGCAGGTCCACTTCTCCCGTGAGGAACTCACCGTGCTAACAGAGACCCTCCAGGAGAATGCTGCCGTCGTCTTCTGCACGCAAATGACCAGGACGGCACTTGCAAACAAGAAGGCCATATGGGCTCTGGTGGCACAGCGGGTAAGTGGGGTGGGGACCGCACCCCGCACCCCACAGCAATGCCGTAAGCGATGGGACGACCTGCGGATACGCGTCCGCAGCATACTCTCTGCCAACCGCAACATCGCCACAGCCACCGGGGGAGGTCCTGAATCACCCATCAAGTTGACCCCCTGGGAAGAAATCTGTGCCTCCACCATCGGAATGGAGAGCATAGAGGGAGTCGGAGGGATGGAGAAAGGAGTGCAGACATCCGAAGATTCAGGTAGGTGGGCCAAATAAAACAATGCCAAATCCACAAAGTCCATCCATGTGAAGTACCATGCGTCCACATAGTGCAACAGAAACACATGTCCAGGAGAACGTCCACACACATCGGCCTGATAGCGCACGTTAAAACCCACAATAAATACATAAATAATTAAAAACCCCTAAAACACGCACTACACGTGCAGCAGGCACACCCTAACTGCAGGCTGCCAAACAACTGCACCCTCACTCCACACACAAATGAAAGCACCTCCAAGGCCCCGACCCAAATCACCCTCAGGTACCACCCCAATGCATGTGATACAATGCCATTCCAATTCCCACAGACCCATCAATAACCCTCGCCCTCCTTTACTCCACCACAGGGTCCGATCCAAACGACGAGCTTCAGGACACCCCTACCAGCACACCTGCAAAGAGGGCCAAGACCAACGGCCAAAGACCCTCCACCTCAGCTGCACGCATCAAGACACGGCAGCAGCACAAATCAGGTGGCAGCACAGAGGAGGGAACATCAACAGGCACCTCAGCAGCCAGCATGCCCACAACACCACCACCACAGGTCCCCCCAACGGATGCCACAGAAGGCACTGCCTCTGGTGGCAGCAGCACCATAGGTGACACCCCATTGATGGCAGCATGCTCCGACACAGAAGACGGGGATGTCGAAGTCAGATCCATCCATGACCTGTCCCAATCCCCCTGTCTGTCCCATCCCGTACAACATGAGGATACCACGCAGGGGCACCCACAAGACGACGACTGGCCATCCCCCACAAGCCCTGTGGCAAGGCAACATGAGGACAACAGCCCCTCTGTGACACCCCCGCAAATGGCCATGGCCCAGCAGAGGCAACAGTCCCTCGACCAGTTAATCGTGCAACAGCAGCAACTGGCCACGCTCCTCAAGGACCATGCCGATGAATGTGGGGGCACTAAGGCAGACATAGAAACATCAACTGAGACACTTAGGGCAGAAATGGAGAGAGGTACAGAGACACTAAGGGCACAAATGGAGAGTAGCACCGAGAGCCTGGGAGTCCAAATGGAGAGAAGCACCGAGAGCCTGAGGGGGGAACTGCATGCGACGTCCAAGGACGTATGTGCCGAACTTGCCGCAGTGCGCCGTGTGCTCACTGAGCTCTCGCAAACCCTTAGGGACATGCATGGACGTGAGCAGGCAGAGACATCATCCGTTGCAAGTTCCGTCCAGGGCAGCCCCCAACGTAGATCTGGGAGGAACCTGCGCTCCACAGGCAGGGGTGCCCCGGATACCCGCAGAGGGGGCTTGCAATAGCGACTGCCCACTGACAATGAGCATCTTTGGACACTGGTGTTCGGGGGGGAGGTAGGAGGGTGGAGGGGGTGTGTTGGGCTCACTTGGGTGGCGGGTCGATAGGGTGTACAACATGATATCACATATGCCATAAAAAGTGCTCGATCAACCAATGAGATGTGTGGACATTGATCTTTGTGTACTAGGCCATCATAGGCGTACAGTCCATATTGTGCATGTCCCAGACACACACAGTGCCACGAGTCCCGTGTACATGTATCAGCCACCAGGCGTGAGTGCTAGAAGCATACATCAATGAGATGCTGACGAATGTCACGGCCCTCCGGTGCCTCGCAGACTCCTTGAGGTGCTGCCACATCCCTACCCTCATCATGACCATCATCAGGTGCTTGCAGTTCTGCGTCAGGGGGCATGGGCACATTTCTACGTACGCACATGTTGTGGAGCATGACACATGCCATCACCATCTTTGCAACCTTCACATGGCGGTACAGGAGTGCCCCGCCAGACCTGCTGAGGCAGCGGAAACGACCCTTCAGTAGGCCGAATGCCTGTTCAATGACTACACGGGTACGTGAGTGGGCATGGTTGTAGTCCTCCTCATGCTGGTTCCGTGGGTTCCGGACTGGTGTGAGGAGCCATCTCTTCAGTGGATATCCAGCATCACCTGTATGTGGACGAGAAACGTATGATGTGGAATGCCATTGCTACGTACGCACACCCCCCCCCCCACTTCCTGCCAGGTCATTGCCGAATCACATACCCCACATTATCATGCATGTAATGAGACTCACCGAGTAGCCAGGATCTGTTCCCTGCGTGTCGCTCCATGTAGCGTGGTATTGTAGAGTTCCTCAAGACCATAGAATCATGGGTTGATCCAGGGAATCGGGCACAACAATGTGTAATGATCCTGTTGGAGTCACACACCATTTGTACATTCAGAGAATGAAATTGTTTTCGGTTGCGGTACTGGGCCTCCATGGCATGTGGGACGACCAATTCCACATGGGTGCAGTCGATGGCACCAATGCAACCCGGTATGCCGGCAAGTGCATGGAATCCCACTTTTGTGTTGGTAATTTCCTGCTCCGAGCGTGGTAGGGAGATGTAGTCGTCTGCGTGCTGCAGGAGGGCATCGAGCACTTGCAATAGTGTCCGTGAGAACAGTGGCTGAGAAATGCCATGCAACTGTCCGACTGTGTGCTGGTAGGTGCCTGTGGCCAGGAAGTGGAGTACAGACACCACCTTCAGTAGGGGTGGGATGGCGGTTGGGCTATCTATCATGCTGACAAGGTCAGCCTGTGTCATGTCCACAATGGCGGCTATGGTGTCCCGGTCCAGACGGTAGAGGGTGTGGATCTGCTCATCAGTGAGGTTGAACGGATGTGCTCGGAGGCGTGGGATTGCGGGCTGCCTGCGTGGTGGTAGTGGCTGTGCTGGCGGCCCTTGCTGGCCCTGCCTTGCCCTCCTCCTCCTCCTGCGTCTCCTCCGTGCGGCCGGTTGTAGTTGGTGTTCGTCTTCTTCTTGGAGTTGGAGTACTTGCAGTGCTATCATGTCCCCCAGGGCCAACATCGCGAGTCCTGCCGGTAGCATTTCGGTGTGGTTGTGGGAGGAGACTGGCTGTGCAATTTATGTGTTTTCAGGCTGAATGGCCTCCACCTGTGGTGATTCATTCCACCTGTGCAAACTGCTCTCCCCTTTGGCCGAGCACGTCCCGCGCACAACGCTGCAATTCGTGGAATGGCATCTTGCTATTGCAATCATGTATTTGTACCCGATGGCCGTGTAACATTGGTTGATATGTTCATTCTGCTGTGGTCCCATTGTTTCACATACTATCTGTGCAGTCGCGAACAGACTTGTGAAGGGTCAGTGGAACGTAGTACTCGAGTAACGGTGGGCCCTCATGCATCACTGTACCGAGTTGCAACGACGGGCGGGGCGTCCCATTCGTGGGTGAAGGCAGTTGCCATTTTCACACACAGCCGCACTCGATGGATTAATTAGTGTTTTCAAACGGCCACAGATGCCTCTCCGACGTGATGTTGCAAATGAGGAATTCGAAGGGCGGCGCTTTCGGTTTTCAGCTAGCGGCGAGGAAATGCCCACAGGTCTGACTGCAAATATAACGTACTATTGTTCAATGTCCTTGAGACAGGGGCCATGGCGAGGATGCAATGATTGATATGAATGGTTTGGGATGCGCAATAGCGACGTGGGCGATGAGGCCGGACGTTCCCAAATACATGTTACTTCACTACACTGGAATTACGGGCTGGGGCACTGTGGATTTTGCAGGCTGCATAACGCACAGACTCAATGGATATTTCTAATGTTATGTGAGTAAATATTCAGGCGTTTTAATCCCGGGATGAGGGAATGATGAATGGATGCATGGGCAGGTGATTTGATACAGAGTTTGCCATGTACAGGGCTTCTTGGGATCTATCCGCCTCCCCTACGCTATGTGATGCAGGGCTGCCATAGTGGGACCATCGTCTATCTGGCCTTGTTGAGCCCTCCCTGTCTCGACGCGCCCTCAGACACTTGTGTCCATGCACGTTACCAATCCCATCAGATGGATTCTGTTTTCACAGGCGCATGCACAGGTACACTCGTTTGTGATGGTGTTTACACCTCGATATAGATAGTTATGAGTCGCAAGTGGTTTTTGGGTGGTGATGGACCTTTGGAGTGGGCTAGCATGCATATGGCTGTGGATTTAGTGTGATCATTGCAGTGAGTCGTTGGAATGTAGTACTGATGGCCATTCTGTTCTTTTTCTTTTCTTTTGGTTGACAGGTATCTCCTCCCCTTTTGCCACTGCCATCTGTATGCCACTCCTGCAGATGGCTTTTACTCCCGACACCTGCTGCTTCGTGTTAATCAGTGGAGCAGCATTACGATCTTATGGGACGATCGCCAATGGGCCACATGCCCTTACGCAGTACTGGTGGCTCGGAGCAAAATTTCGGCCTTTCAGCTGGACTAGTGCCTCCCCATTGGGACGGCCCTGCGGTTCTGTGCGCTTCCATGTTGCCTTTTCGTACGTGAATGTGGCTCTGTGTACCATGAGGGAACAGGGCGTCACACAAGTAGTGGCTGGTCATTTCTTGCGGATGCAGCCCACAATGTTGAAATGTGTTTTGGAGTTCATGGCCTGATGGCTGTATGGGCTTGGTGATTTTGATGTGCATTAAATTTCTATTCTGATTTGGCCCGTGTAGCGTTCTTCTTTGCAAGTGATGTGGCATATTCCTATTTGGGGAGCGATGTATTGTGAGGAGATCTGCATTGGGTTCCAGCTTCGGAGTTTAGTTGCGTGGTACTGTACTGGGCGCGTTTGCCTACGAAGCCCGTGAGGTCAGGGATGGGGGCTGCCAATATGACTGTTTGAATGTTGTCATGCTCAGGGGCGGGGGATTGGGTTTTGTGTAACAGATGCCGGTCAGCCAGGTGGACTGGTGGAATGATGTGATTTTCGGAATATTGCTGGTCACAGGTGCCTGTGTTTGCGTGCGTTTCTTGGTGGGGGACTGTGGTCATGTCCATTGGGATGGCTTCTGTATTCGTGCCATCTGTGCCCTGCAGCTCCCATTGGCCCCTGTTGTGTTTCTTTTGTTCGTTGGCATGCATGGGTGACTTGTACATTTCACTGGTTGCATTGTGACTTCATTGCACCTACGGGGAGTTGTACTTTGTGGGCAGGGAGCGGTGTACAGGCACTCAGTGGGGCCGTTTACGGTTGATTCGCGATGCCGTACTTCTCACCATGGCGGAATGGTACATTCCGCCATGCTTGATGGCGTTAGGTACATGTCCGCTAGGGTCGGAATTGGCGTACCCTTGCGCCATGGTGGTGTTTACGGTTTGGCATGGCGCGCGCGCGCGTGCTTGGTGCAGTTAGCGTTGGCGTTCACTACGGTGTCGCTAATGGCATCGTACTTTGCGGTGACGGGTCATAGTCGCACCGAGCGCTATTCGATGGCGGTATTGCATTTCCGCCATCGTTTTCCGAATTCCGCCAGGGTCGTAATGAGGCCCATGGTATCTAAAAAAACAAATGGGATTTTGTGTCATTCATGCATCTGTGAATTATTTACATAAGTGAAGTATAAAGGGGAGGCTCATATCAGTGCATTAGTGCATTTGCCAATTTACCACTGTAAGTAAAATAGCAAACAAGAGAACGTAGTAATAAATAGCTATAAAGCAGAGGTTTGTGTGCGGTGTGATGAATGTTTGCTTTCTTGCATGCTGATGGGAAGGTGTCTGATCTGATACATAGATTACTGGGTGTACATAAGGCAGTAATGCCTAATGGCACATAGATTACTGGATGTACATAAGCCAGTAATATCAGTCACAAACTGTAGGTGGGGCTATGAATAAAATCATTGGGTTTGACTAAAGTGTATAAGTCTGGGGCTCTCTACAGACAACTAGAAGGTGTTCTAATATAAAGGAAAGATTTGTTTTATGATGGGGCTATAGTATAAAAAGAAACCATGCTCACCACTATACCACACAAATAAAATACCGCAAAACAAGATACCACTAAAATGACTACCAATACAAGCTAACAAGGTATGGTCACTAAAATAGTGTGATACCAAACCCATTAATGGTAGTGGCGAGTGTATTCTACACTATCATACGTGCATTAAAGGGAACCCATTTTATGAGAGCAATGTGACACTGGAAGTGAATCTCAAAATGTCTCAAATGGAGGCCACATTCTCAGAGTTGGTACAATATCTGAGGCAAAATTATATGCATATGGGACATGGTCCTCAAAAAACGGCACAGAGTAGCATGACCGTATCTATAGGTAAGTGCAGAAAGAACCATTGGACAACATTTTTGCAGAAGGTAGCATAATTCAGGTATGTCTTTGAGATTATTAAATGCTGCTGATAAACATGCAGAGAAAGATTGTCTGATACGGCTATGTGCCAAGACATGATTCATTTTAAATAGGTCTCTGCGAATGCAAGAAAATTATGCCGAGCTGATTAGCAGATTTAAAGTTGAACTAGATGGGGCTAGTGAACAAGAGGAAAAGTTAAGAGCAGAACTGGACGTATGTCAAAAGGACATGCAGTCAAAGTGTAAAGATCTCGACTATCAATTGTCCCAAAGAAAGAAACAGTTTGAGGATAGTGAGCAAGAATTAAAAAACTTGAAAGGATTGGTAGATCATATAGTTCAATGAATGCCAAATGCAAATGAGCGCTATGCAAAATAAAATTAATAAGATGGGTGATGAAAACAATTATTTGCGTAAGGAGGCGGATCGGCTCCTTAAAAATTGCAAGGATTTGGAACACCAAATATGCACTTCCAGGTCCCACGACAAACGACAGGGCACCACATTCAATGGAATTGAGGTGAATTCTATTTCTACACGGAGAGATAATGCCCCCGTGGCTGTGCCGGTATCTGAACTTGGTTGTAGCGCCCTTGGGGGATTTGACACACCCATTGGGGGCTGCCACCAAGGCCATACGCCTGAAACAAGGGTTGAATCACAAAGTAGTGCAATCCCAAGCATAGCAACAAGTAGCCCTATCAAAATAATGAAATCAATCAAGGCCCTGATCAAACCATTCAAAAAGGGAGGGGAGTTCTGTATAGAGCACCACTTAGAAGCGGTGCACAATATATTTAAAGACTTCCAGATACCTAAGGAACAATACAGACAATACTTTCACTTAACTCCGGATGCTCCCACAGCCAGCATCATTAGAGGATATAGGGGCCGATTCATGGAACAAACGTGCGCCGAAAATCTCTGCGCAAGCAGGCGCAGGCAGGCGCAAGCGGGAAAAAACAGGCGCACGCTCACGCCTGCGATTCATGGAAGTCCCTGCGCGTGTACACCCCGGGATGTGCGCCAAACCCGTGCATGGCGCACAAGTCACTGCAACATCCCGAAAGGCGTGCGCGACGCGCACAGTGAAAGCGCACAACCTCGGCGCATACACCAGAAAGTGGGCGGGACACGGGGCGTAACGCTCGGAATGGGGAACAACGCGCGAAAATAAGGGCGTAACTGGGGATGTACTGCAGGGAAGCAGACAGAACGCCCACACGCACTCGAACCACACGTATTCATGGAATCGAATAGGGCAAAGCCACGCACAGCCAAAGACACGCACAAGCCGAAACACGTCCGCCACACGAAGGCAGGCGGTAGCGTCCCTGCGCATTACAAAAGTGGCAACATACAGCAATTGGGCCTGTGCGAGCGGGCTACGTGTATTTCAGGGGTTCGCGTGAAGTTTCTCACGCGATCGGGCCTGGGGGAGCGGGCTACGTGTATTTCAGGGGTTCTCGTGAAGTTTTTCACGCGATCGGGCCTGGGGGAGCGGGCTACGTGTATATCAGGGGTTCGCGTGAAGTTTCTCACGCGATCGGGCCTGGGGGAGCGGGCTACGTGTATATCAGGGGTTCGCGTGAAGTTTCTCACGCGATCGGGCCTGGGGGAGCGGGCTACGTGTATTTCAGGAGGTTCGCGTGAAGTCTTTCACGCGATCGGGCCTGTGCGAGCGGGCTACGTGTATTTCAGGGGTTCGTGGGAAGTTTCTCACGCGATCGGGCCTGGGGGAGCGGGCTACGTGTATATCAGGGGTTCGCGTGAAGTTTCTCACGCGATCGGGCCTGGGGGAGCGGGCTACGTGTATTTCAGGGGTTCGAGTGAAGTCTTTCACGCGATCGGGCCTGTGCGAGCGGGCTACGTGTATTTCAGGGGTTCGCGTGAAGTTTCTCACGGGATCGGGCCTGGGGGAGCGGGCTACGTGTATTTCAGGGGTTCGCGTGAAGTTTTTCACGCGATCGGGCCTGGGGGAGCGGGCTATGTGTATTTCAGGGGTTTGCGTGAAGTTTTGCACACAATAGGGCCTGGGGGAGCGGGCTACGTGTATTTCAGGGGTTCGCGTGAAGTCTTTCACGCGATCGGGCCTGTGCGAGCAGGCTACGTGTATTTCAGGGGTTCGCGTGAAGTTTCTCACGCGATCGGGCCTGTGCGAGCGGGCTACGTGTATTTCAGGGGTTCGCGTGAAGTTTCTCACGCGATCGGGCCTGGGGGAGCGGGCTACGTGTATATCAGGGGTTCGCGTGAAGTTTCTCACGCGATCGGGCCTGGGGGAGCGGGCTACGTGTATTTCAGGGGTTCGCGTGAAGTCTTTCACGCGATCGGGCATGTGTGAGCGGGCTACGTGTATTTCAGGGGTTCGCGGGAAGTTTCTCACGCGATCGGGCCTGGGGGAGCGGGCTACGTGTATATCAGGGGTTCGCGTGAAGTTTCTCAAGCGATCGGGCCTGGGGGAGCGGGCTACGTGTATTTCAGGGGTTCGTGTGAAGTCTTTCACGCGATCGGGCCTGTGCGAGCGAGCTACGTGTATTTCAGGGGTTCGCGTGAAGTTTCTCACGCGATCGGGCCTGGGGGAGCGGGCTACGTGTATTTCAGGGGTTCGCGTGAAGTTTTTCACGCGATCGGGCCCGGGGGAGCGGGCTATGTGTATTTCAGGGGTTCGCGTGAAGTTTTGCACGCAATAGGGCCTGGGGGAGCGGGCTACGTGTATTTCAGGGGTTCGCGTGAAGTCTTTCACGCAATCGGGCCTGTGCGAGCAGGCTACGTGTATTTCAGGGGTTCGCGTGAAGTTTCTCACGCGATCGGGCCTGTGCGAGCGGGCTACGTGTATTTCAGGGGTTCGCGTGAAGTTTCTCACGCGATCGGGCCTGGGGGAGCGGGCTACACGCACAAGCCGAAACACGTCCGCCACACGAAGGCAGGCGGTAGCGTCCCTGCGCATTACAAAAGTGGCAACATACAGCAATTGGGCCTGTGCGAGCGGGCTACGTGTATTTCAGGGGTTCGCGTGAAGTTTCTCACGCGATCGGGCCTGGGGGAGCGGGCTACGTGTATTTCAGGGGTTCGCGTGAAGTTTCTCACGCGATCGGGCCTGGGGGAGCGGGCTACGTGTATATCAGGGGTTCGCGTGAAGTTTCTCACGCGATCGGGCCTGGGGGAGCGGGCTACGTGTATTTCAGGGGTTCGCGTGAAGTCTTTCACGCGATCGGGCCTGGGGGAGAAGGCTATGTGTATATCAGGGATTCGCGTGAAGTTTCTCACGCGATCGGGCCTGGGGGAGCGGGCTATGTGTATTTCAGGGGTTCGCGTCAAGTTATTCACGCGATCGGGCCTGGGGGAGCGGGCTACGTGTATTGCGGGGGTGCGCGGGAAGCAACACACGCGATCGAGCGGGGTACGTGTATTTCGGGGGCGCGCGGGAAGTTACACACGCGATTGAGCGGGGTACGTGTATATCGGGGGTGCGCGGGAAGTTAAATACGCGATTGAGCGGGGTACGTGTATTTCGGAGGTGCGCGGGAAGTTACACATGCGATTCCATCAGGGTATGTGTATTCCAGGGGTGCGCAGGAAGTTCCACACGCAATTCCATCAGGGTACGTGTATTACAGGGGTGCGCAGGAAGTTCCACACGCAATATCATCAGGGTACGTGTATTACAGGGGTGCGCGGGGAGCAGCACACGTGAATTGCATGTGTGGGTCCTCCCAGGTGTTCCCTCTACACCCTCCACGGCCCCTGCAGGTGGCTCACACCACAGGGGCCTACCCAGCACATGTCATGCAGGCACCCCATCCACCATGGCCATGCCCACCAGCCAACCCACATGTCAACTTGCACTACTGCCCACCAACGCATGTCCCCCTGCACCCCCAGCCACCAGGGGCAGCCTCCACCAGGCCCCCACCCATGTCTCCCACCACCCCAACCCCCCAGTCACCAGGGGCAGCCTCCACCAGGCCCCCACCCATGTCTCCCACAACCCCCACCCCCAAGCCACCAGGGGCACCCACCACCAGGCCCCCACCCATGTCTCCCACTACCCCCACCCCCCAGCAGAGCAGGGGCAGCCTCCACCAGGCCCCCACCCATGTCTCACACCACCCCCACCCCCCAGCACTGTGGGGCACCTGCCAGCAGGCCCCCACCCATGTCCAACTCATGTTCCCCACCACCCCCACCCCCCAGCACTGTGGGGCACCTGCCAGCAGGCCCCCGCCCATGTCTCCCACCACCCCCACCCCCCAGCCACCAGAGGCAGCCTCCACCAGGCCCCCACCCATGTCTCCCACCACCCCCACCCCCCAGCCACCAGGGGCAGCCTCCACCAGGCCCCCACCCATGTCTCCCACCACCCCCACCCCCCAGCCACCAGGGGCAGCCTCCACCAGGCCCCCACCCATGTCTCCCAGCACCCCCACCCCCCAGCACTGTGGGGCACCTGCCAGCAGGCGCCCACCCATGTCCAACTCATGTTGCCCACCACCCCCATCACCCAGCCACCAGGGGCAGCCTCCACCAGGCCCCCACCCATGTCTCCCACCACCCCCACCCCCCAGCAGTGCAGGAGCAGCCTCTACCAGGCCCCCACCCATGTCTCCCACCACCCCCACCCCCCAGCCACCAGGGGCACCCACCACCAGGCCCCCACCCATGTCTCCCACCACACCCACCCCCAGCAGTGCAGGGCCAGCCTCCACCAGGCCCCCACCCATGTCTCACACCACCCCCACCCCCCAGCAGTGCAGGAGCAGCCTCTACCAGGCCCCCACCCATGTCTCCCACCACCCCCACCCCCTAGCAGTGCAGGGGCAGCCTCCACCAGGCCCCCACCCATGTCTCCCACCACCCCCACCCCCCAGTCACCAGGGGCAGCCTTCACCAGGCCCCCACCCATGTCTCCCACCACCCCCACCCCCCAGTCACCAGGGGCAGCCTCCACCAGGCCCCCACCCATGTCTCCCACCACCCCCAACCCCCAGTCACCAGGGGCAGCCTCCACCAGGCCCCCACCCATGTCTCACACCACCCCCACCCCCCAGTCACCAGGGGCAGCCTCTACCAGGCCCCCACCCACGTCTCCCACCACCCCCACCCCCCAGCAGTGCAGGGGCAGCCTCCACCAGGCCCCCAATCATGTCTCCCACCACCCCCACCCCCCAATCACCAGGGGCAGCCTCCACCAGGCCCCCACCCATGTCTCCCACCACCCCCACCCCCCAGTCACCAGGGGCAGCCTCCACCAGGCCCCCACCCATGTCTCCCACCACCCCCACCCCTCAGCAGTGCAGGGGCAGCCTCCACCAGGCCCCCACCCATGTCTCCCACCACCCCCACCCCCCAGTCACCAGGGGCAGCCTCCACCAGGCCCCCAGCCATGTCTCCCACCACCCCCACCCCCCAGTCACCAGGGGCAGCCTCCACCAGGCCCCCACCCATGTCTCCCACCACCCCCACCCCCCAGCAGTGCAGGAGCAGCCTCTACCAGGCCCCAACCCATGTCTCGCACCACCCCCACCCCCCAGCCACCAGGGGCACCCACCACCAGGCCCCCACCCATGTCTCCCACCACCCCCACCCCCCAGCAGTGCAGGGCCAGCCTCCACCAGGCCCCCACACATGTCTCCCACCACCCCCACCCCCCAGCAGTGCAGGGCCAGCCTCCACCAGGCCCCCACCCATGTCTCGCACCACCCCCACCCCCAGCCACCAGGGGCACCCACCACCAGGCCCCCACCCATGTCTCCCACCACCCCCACCCCCCAGCAGTGCAGGGCCAGCCTCCACCAGGCCCCCACACATGTCTCACACCACCCCCACCCCCCAGCAGTGCACGAGCAGCCTCTACCAGGCCCCCACCCATGTCTCCCACCACCCCCACCCCCCAGCCACCAGGGGCACCCACCACCAGGCCCCCACCCATGTCTCCCACCACCCCCACCCCCCAGCAGTGCAGGGGCAGCCTCCACCAGGCCCCCACCCATGTCTCCCACCACCCCCACCCCCCAGTCACCAGGGGCAGCCTCCACCAGGCCCCCACCCATGTCTCCCACCACCCCCAACCCCCAGTCACCAGGGGCAGCCTCCACCAGGCCCCCACCCATGTCTCACACCACCCCCACCCCCCAGTCACCAGGGGCAGCCTCCACCAGGCCCCCACCCATGTCACCCACCACCCCCACCCCCCAGCAGTGCAGGGGCACCCTCCACCAGGCCCCCACCCATGTCTCCCACCACCCCCACCCCCCAGTCACCAGGGGCAGCCTCCACCAGGCCCCCACCCATGTCTCCCACCACCCCCACCCCCCAGTCACCAGGGGCAGCCTCCACCAGGCCCCCACCCATGTCTCCCACCACCCCCACCCCCCAGTCACGAGGGGCAGCCTCCACCAGGCCCCCACCCATGTCTCCCACCACCCCCACCCCCCAGTCACCAGGGGCAGCCTCAACCAGGCCCCCACCCATGTCTCCCACCACCCCCACCCCCCAGCAGTGCAGGAGCAGCCTCTACCAGGCCCCAACCCATGTCTCGCACCACCCCCACACCCCAGCCACCAGGGGCACCCACCACCAGGCCCCCACCCATGTCTCCCACCACCCCCACCCCCCAGCAGTGCAGGAGCAGCCTCTACCAGGCCCCCACCCATGTCTCCCACCCCACCACCCCCCAGCCACCAGGGGCACCCACCACCAGGCCCCCACCCATGTCACCCACCACCCCCATCCCCCAGCAGTGCAGGGGCAGCCTCCACCAGGCCCCCACCGATGTCTCACACCACCCCCACCCCCCAGCACTGTGGGGCACCTGCCAGCAGGCCCCCTCCCATGTCCAACTCATGTTCCCCACCACCCCCACCCCCCAGCACTGTGGGGCACCTGCCAGCAGGCCCCCACCCATTCTCCCACCACCCCCACTCCCCAGCCACCAGGCGCAGCCTCCACCAGGCCCCCACCCATGTCTCCCACCACCCCCACCCCCCAGCCACCAGGGGCAGCCTCCACCAGGCCCCCACCCATGTCTCCCACCACCCCCACCCCCCAGCAGTGCAGGGCCAGCCTCCACCAGGCCCCCACCCATGTCTCACACCACCCCCACCCCCCAGCAGTGCAGGAGCAGCCTCTACCAGGCCCCCACCCATGTCTCCCACCACCCCCACCCCCCAGCCACCAGGGGCACCCACCACCAGGCCCCCACCCATGTCTCCCACCACCACCACCCCCCAGCAGTGCAGGGGCAGCCTCCACCAGGCCCCCACCCATGTCTCCCACCACCCCCACCCCCCAGTCACCAGGGGCAGCCTCCACCAGGCCCCCACCCATGTCTCCCACCACCCCCACCCCCCAGTCACGAGGGGCAGCCTCCACCAGGCCCCCACCCATGTCTCCCACCACCCCCACCCCCCAGTCACCAGGGGCAGCCTCCACCAGGCCCCCACCCATGACTCCCACCACCCCCACCCCCCAGTCACCAGGGGCAGCCTCCACCAGTCCCCCACCCATGTCTCCCACCACCCCCACCCCCCAGTCACCAGGGGCAGCCTCCACCAGGCCCCCACCCATGTCTCCCACCACCCCCAACCCGCAGCAGTGCAGGGGCAGCCTCCACCAGGCCCCCACCCATGTCTCCCACCACCCCCATCCCCCAGCAGTGCAGGGGCAGCCTCCACCAGGCCCCCACCCATGTCTCCCACCACCCCCACCCCCCAGCACTGTGGGGCACCTGCCAGCAGGCCCCCACCCATGTCCAACTCATGTTCCCCACCACCCCCACCCCCCAGCACTGTGGGGCACCTGCCAGCAGGCCCCCACCCATGTCCAACTCATGTTCCCCACCACCCCCACCCCCCAGCACTGTGGGGCACCTGCCAGCAGTCCCCCACCCATGTGCAACTCATGTTCCCCAGCCAACATGTCATCACAATCTAGATCCCTGGTCCCTATGGTCAGCCTCCAAATGCAAAACACCCACCCGAGTATTGCATCCACCCACTCATAACTTGCAATTACATCACAGAACACCAATTGCAAGTTCCGAAACAAACACATTTCCCTCACATACACCCAATGGGTGTCAGTGAATCTCAAAACACATATCATGAAATGCATGAAACCAATGAGATACCACACATTGAAGTTCACCAAAAATAATATGTATTAAAGGAAACATAAATAGAATAAAAAATGAAGAAACAGAAATGTGAATGTACACAAATGAAAAGAAGCATGTCCGTTAAAAAAAGCAAAACCAAAAATAAAATTCCAAAGTAATGTTGTCCAAAGTCAATGTCCACAAAACAAAATCCAATGGGAAATAAAAAAGAAAGCCATTGCTCCATGGTTAAAAAGTTAAAAAAAAATGCAATCCAACTGCGAACTATGTACATGGGAACAAGCCAGGGTCCATTATCCCAACAAAACAAAGGAAACCTATCTAACTACACTAACTAATACAATAAACTATATACAAAAATGTGGCCAATGCCCGAAAGGTCCAAATAAAATAAAAACAAAAATGAAACCTAACACTACCTACATAACTATGTACAAGGGCAGCGGGCTAGTTTCACGGCTCACTTGTGGATGTCCCGGGCCAGGGCATCATCGAACTCCTCCTCAATGTCCCGGAGGTGGTCCTCCTCCATGGCCCCGAGGGTCCGCAGGGCCGTCGACGTCTCCACCTCCAAACCCCTGCGGATTGCCTCGAGGCACTCGGCCCGCCTCAGGGCCCTCCGCATGGAGTTCTCCGCCCTGACCATTGTGAGCCATGCCTCTTCCACCCGCTGCCGCTCCGCATGTATGGCGTGGCCCAACCGCTGCCAGACGGAAGACACTCTCTGTCCTGGGTCCTCCTGCCCTCCGGCCGATGCCTGCCCCTCCGATGTTGAAGGCCCCAAGCCTTCATGGCTCCCACCACTTTGCTGCTGTGCCTCTGCCCGTGCACTGCCTCCTGCTGCCTGCACATCCTCCGCCGGCTGGGGTGCAGTCGTAGATGTGGCCACCCCTGCTGGACGTCCGACTCCCGACTGTGGCAGGGATGCCTCCTCCACCAGCCTGGCCGCACCGTTAGAGGCAGCGCCACAGGGCACCCAGGTGACTGATGGGTGGGAAGATGGCACAGAGGACGACTGGCGCGTAGGGGGTCCAGTTGAGGAGGGGGTCAGAGCAAGCCCCATCAGACGGAGGAATCCGGCCTGGGTGACCTGTCCCAGCAGGCTGACGTGGTCAACGAGCCATTTGAGATGACGTGCAGTCTCTTCATGAAAAGACTGCAGGTCACTTCGCATGGCCCGTTGACGCAACGCCACACCAGCCAGGACAGGCTCAACCCGGACCTGGATAGCCACGTCCGCAGGCAGAGGAAGGCCAGTTGACGTGAGCTCACCCCCTGCCTGAAAACGGGTCTGGACGTAGGCATCCCTGCTGGTGCAAGATGATGCAGTGACAGGATCAGGGACAGGATTGCACACAGGCACCTCCGCGGCGGCCTGTGCTGCCTCCTGTCCCTGGTCCTGCACTGCACCACTAGCACCAGTGGGATCCCCACCTCCAGACCCCGTCTCTGGTGCTTGCACGGCCTCCTCCTCCACCAAATCCCCCACCAACCTGGATGACTCTGTGCCATCTTCCCCTGTTGGGCCCTGTGGGGTCCCAGCTGCCCCTTCTGCTGCCGAGGAGTCCAACTCCAACCTCCGCCTCTTGGACCTCCCCCCGGCAGCTGCGGCCTGGGACGCGGCACCGGACTTCTCACTCCCCTACGAGATGACAACATGGGAGGGGAGCCGGGCCTTGCATCTCCGGCTGGCGGTGGGATCCCCGCCGCTGTGCTCCACAGCACCTTCTCCGCCCTCTTCATCAGTTGACGCTGCTGACAGGGAGAAACAAAACACAGGCATCAGGGCACTGTACAATGGACACATACACACATGACAGTTGTACATGAGTGGCATTGGCAAACCTCAGACATGTCATCTCAATCCCCAACACACATGTCATTACAACTCGCACACATGAGCCATACCACAGCCATATCGCAACTGCCACCACCATCCATACACATACAACAGCACAGCCAAAGGTGAGCCAGACATCACATGCAACACAGGAAATGCACCACACATGTACACACACCACCACACTTGCATGCATGTGTACACCTCTGCCAAGTGTCGCACTGTTCAGACGGGCATCCATGTCACATCTGCCAATCAGGCTTCCACATACCGCTGTCACATGCATCCATGTTGCATCACGGTTGCACTCTTGTCAAATACACACACATGCACATGTACACAGTGCTGATACATGCAGTCGAAAACAACATACATGCGTGACATCACGGACATGTCTACTTACATACACATTCATCCAAACATGTGTGCCCACACAACTGCATTTGGCATGCAAGCCTACACACACAAGCACCATCCATGTCTCACACATTACAGCCCTTGCATGTGTCAGCCCCACGGCCCTGTACACCCCCACCCATACTCGACCCCATACAAACAGATGTGCAACCTGCACACTACTGAATAATCACCACACGCACTGCTCACAATCAGGGTGCATGTACACTCACCGCTCGACTCCAGACGGGTCTGCTTCTCAAGGACCTGGACGTGGAGCGCTGGGGATATGCGTTCCAGGACCCTCATCTGTTCTTCCGACAAGTGGCCCCAGCGCCCCTTGGCATCCGCTGCCTTTAAGAGGCGCCAGGCCTTGTTCAGGGTCCTGGACCTGAAGTCCTCCCAGCGCTTCTTGACATGTTGTAAGTCGCGGACTGCCACCCCCTCCGCGTTGATGGCAGTCACGATGTCAGTCCAGATCCGAGTCCGTCATTCCTTGTCGGCGCGGGAACCTCCGAAGAGGGCATCATACTGCCCCAGGACTTGCTCCACCAGGACACCAACTTCGGTGGCACTGAAGCTGGTGCCCCTCTGCCTCTCTGGCCGGGGGTTGTCAGCGGTCCCAGATGTTGTTTGCCCCGACATGACAACCCCAGAGGCAGGAGTGGGTGGGCAACTGGGTCCTGGGGCTGGGCTGTGGAGCGATGGAATCCCAGTCAGGAGTCTTCGGTTCCAGCAGGGGTGGTCACAGCAACAGCACCCCTGGCTGATGTGCAGGCAGCAAATGGCAGGGCACGTGGGCAGCAGGCAGTCAGGCAGCAGCAGATGGCAGGTGGGAGCGTGCTCGGGGCTCTGGGGGGCAGTAGTTCGGCCTTCTGGGCAGGAGCGTGGTCTTCCGTGTGCTTACGCGTGGCCAGCGTGATACGGAGTGATTTGGCATGTGAAAAATCTGCACGTCAGCGTGTAATTCGAGGAAAGGCCCTTAGCGCGTAAGCGCGTCTGCATGCATACGCATTTTCATTGGACAGAAGGCCCCTCAAGCACAAGCGCCCCTGTGACGTGACGCGTACAGACGTGCATGGGCATTTAAGCGCGCGTGAAAAACTGCACGTCCGCGTGTAATACGGGAAAGGGCCCATGCGCGTAAGCGCGCGTGGAAAACTGCACGTCCGCGTGTAATACGAGGAAAGGCCCTTAGCACGTATGCACGGCAGCACGCATATGCGATTTCATTGGACCAAAGGCCCTTAGCGTGTGAGCGCGTCTGTGACGTGACGCGCGCAGGTGTTTCCCTCATTGCACGTGATGACAGAACACACGTGGATTTCCACCAATCGCGTGTGAAAGTTCCCGGCACCCCGGAACACACGTACCCAGGCTAATCGCGTGTGCAACTTCCCGCGCACCCCGAAACACACGTACCCAGGCCAGTTGCGTGTACGCTCACTCCCCTCCGATCACATGCGATGACACTCGGACCGTATCCGAATACGGGAAACCCTTGCACGGCAAAAGACGTGAACAGGCGTCAACGCGTCTGCCACACGAAGACAGGCGGAAGCGTCCCCGCGCACAGCATAAAAGTGCGCGCAAACAACAAACGCGTATATACAGCTACGATGAATGCCCCATTTGTCGCTGCACTGATCGTGGGACACCGCAGGAGGAGGAGAATAGCCAGGGCACGCATTTTCGCACCACGGACAAGCCTTTTTGGGATGCCTGACGACCAGGTCTATGGCAGGTATAGGTTTCCACCCCATATCATCCTAGACCTGGTCAGGGAGTGGGAAGATGACCTCACATCCCCCACCCTTTGCTCCCAAGCATTGAGCCCCTTGGAGAAGCGGCTCAATGTCCTGCATTTTTTGGCCACTGGGTCATTTCAGCGGACCACTACCATAGTGGGGGGGGTCTCACAGGCCACGCAGTCACGCTGCCTACACCAGGTACTGGCAATCATGACAGCGGGCCCCTCAGTCCACAGGCCCATATACATGCCCAGAACACCCGCAGAAAGGCAGGCCGTTGTCCTGGATTTTTTCATGGCGGCACACTTCCCCAAAGTGCTCGGTGCCATTGATTGCACCCATGTGGCCCTACGTCCACCTAGGGCCATTGAGCACATTTACCGAAACCGCAAGCACTGGCATTCCATCAATGTACAGGTGGTATGTGATGCAAACGGAATCATCACCTCTGTCTATGCAAACTACCCTGGCTCCACCCATGACAGTTTCATATACAGAATGTCCGCCCTGAGCCGGGCCCTGGAAGCTGGGCAGCATGGCGACACATGGCTCCTAGGTCAGTACAAATGCCCTTGGACATGCATGCAAGTCACACACAGACAAATATCCAAACCCTAATAATCTCAACTATTATCACCTCCCCAGGGGACAGTGCCTACCCTCTGAGCAACCACATGATGACGCCAATCCGGAACCCCACCACACCACCCCAGGTTAGATACAACGCCGCCCATATTGCAACCAGGGGCATAGTGGAGCGCACATTTGGAGTGCTCAAGTCACGTTTCCGCTCCCTTGACCGCTCTGGTGGGCAACTACTCTATGCACCACCAGTAGTGTGCAGGATCATTGTGGCAGCATGTGTCCTGCACAATGTTGCAACACGGCAGGGCGTCCCGGTGGACATGGTGGTGCCCCCACATCCCCAACCACAGGCACAGGTGCTGCCCATGGGAGGGGACAGGGCACGTGGCGAGGAAGCCCGGACCGAGCTTGTGGCCACATTTTTCACCTAAACTCCCACCCCTGCGGAGTGCACACAGGCCTGGCACATACCAGGTGACAATCGATGATGACAAAGAGACAGTTAACTGTCACAACCCTACTACCCTGAGAAAGTTGCCATGGAAGTGCCACATCGTCTGCATCCCTAGCTACTTATACACAAGCTATCCTGTGTGACCAAAAGGCACACATATGATATATGACATGATATGGGCCATACACAAGTATTCCAAGGCGCAATGAGGCAGGGAGGGGGGAACAAGGGAACACAGAGAACGGTACTACTAGGCCAGGTGTCATTGAGATGGTGCAAGTGCAGGGGTAGGGGGAATGGGAAAAGTGCAAGGGTAAGGGTGGGGGGGAGTCCAGTACAGGGGAAGTAGCCCAAAAAAATAATACATAGGTCGCCTGGTGGCAACTACAAAGGTAAGTGCAGACAAGTGCTGGGAAGGGAGGGCTGTAGGGATAGAGAGACAGTACTGCAGTGCAGGGGTTGCCAGGGCAGTGCAAGTGGAGAGTGGCTGGGCCAGGGACCGAGGTCGGTGAGAGTGGCCCAGTTGCAGCACCTGTGCAGTTCCAGTGGAGAATTCTGCAAGGGAGAGGCAGACAGTAAGCAGAAGCAAAGAGGAAGGTCTTGAGCTGCTTCCAGAACTGGAGATGATTCCCCTCAAGTTCAAGTCAGGCCGGAAGTCTGTTCCAGGGAGAGGGCCCTGCTGCAGAGAGAAATCTACCCCCAGCTAGTTGTTCTGAGAAGCGGATGACCCGGACATGCAAGGTGTGCATCACACACACCTGCAAAACAGGCCATGGCCATCACTGTCATGTCACTCAAACCCTCCCAAACATCAACATGACATGGCACGCAATACCCATACACCAATGTAGTAACGATAAGGTACACATTGCCATGTCCTAAATGCACAGTGGCATCGGAATGCAAATGCACTGCTGCCTGACCCGGAATCAGATGAAATGACAGACCAACAAAATCTCCCACCCAAAATAAGTCATTTCCAAATGCATTACAACAGTCGTAGATGTAACATCACAATGAATGCCTGTCTACATGCACATTATGCATTGCAAAATCAACACTGCAGCTCATGTGTGCAGTGTCCTACTCCTGCATCACACTGCTCAGCGCACAGCACAATGAACAGCCATTGTGTGTGATGCACACCCTGAGCATCACATCTAAGTGACAGACCACGTCAAACATCAAATTAGGAATGTACTGGATCCATGATCGGTCACAGAACATGTGCTGCCGGGACACAGTGGGCACCAGAAGGCAAACAGTGTACACGTGGATATGCAAGGGTGGGAGTACATGTAGTGCATCAGAGTGCAAGTGTGTGATTCTGCAAGGACATGCACTCCACATATGCATGTGCACTCAAGTGACCATCAGTGTTCCCTACACATCACATGTGAACATCCACCATGTGTACACTCCAGCATGTCAATCCACAAATATCCCCTCGCACCTGAAAGGAAAACACAACACATGAACAGGCATTGATCAGCAGAACACAACACGTACATAGGATACCACCATTACTATGTCAGAGTTCCCATCACACTGCAGGGCAAGGCAACTATCAACAACAACCCCCCCCCCCTCCCTCACAAATGACCATGACCCACTGAACAACTGCACCTGGGTCATGGAGCCTCCACACCTCAATTCCACCTGGCCACAGGATCACCTTTACCCTTGGTCACCATCTCCCACCTTGTGTGTAAAAAGATGCCTGAACCCTCAGAATCCACACTCATTTCCAAAATCACAAAATTCAAGGCATAAAAACGAACCCGAACACCCTCCAGTAGATGACTTGACGTAGCAGTACCTCACAAAGGCCAAGTACTACCACAATGATGCAACAACCAAGGTAGCACAGCAAAACAATGTCACGACAGGATGTGAGACATGTGTGATACATGACATAGGATGATGCACCATGAATGGATGTGTACTGTCACAGGTCCCCTGTACAGGCGCGGGAGTGTCACGAAACAACCACCCCCACCATGTCCCGGGTGCCTGCAAGGTCAAACTCACACAGGCCCCTGAGACCCTGGTGGGGAATGAGGTTCAGGGATATGCAGTCGGGACAGGTGTTGACACACTGGATGACTGGAATGAGTGGCAGGAGAGGGGAGGAGGAATGACACATGAAACTAGGGAATGCACGAAAATGTACAACCTGCATGAACACATACACAATCCAAACAAACTTGGACATCATTGTCATGGCCTTCTGTAGTCCAGGCTCAGGAGTGGTACGAACCAACCACCCCCTCTAGGGTTTTGGCGCCTGCAAGTTCGGGGCTTACACAGGCATCCGCAACCCCAGTGGGGAAAGAGGGTCAGGGAACGTTGCTTGGATAGGCACGGGAAGCAGGAACACCGGGTAGAGGGTACAGGTTTCAAAATTGCATAGGATCACGGGTGATTAGGGAGAAAAAACATACCAAATTGAACTACACATACATCCATGCATCAGTACACTCCCCAGCAAGCCTATGCAGAGCAGTTTGTAAGAAAAAACAACAAGACACTTAGCTCTGGTTTTGAGTGCTGGCCTCCTGCCTGCGCACTCTCAGGTCCGGTTACAGGAGCACTGCAATGCTGCAAAGAGAGCCACAGTCAACAACCTGTACGTGCCAATTACACAAAAACACAACACCAAACATGCCCCATAGCAACAAACTACTCTACAAACAGACAATCTGTGGTTGATGCTTCGTTCCCATATATAACATCACCCCTGTGACGGGTCATACACAGTCAATGCAGTAAGGCAGCCGCTGGTGGGTGCGTGGCAAATGGAACACCAATGTGTCACAATTCACACAACATGCAATGTTCCCTGGGTAAGCAGACAGACCCATATAGCAAGCCATGACTACAGAGCAAGTTGCGTACCACCATGACCGAAACAAAGTTGGCAGTGCATTTATCATGAAGTACGTGGAAAAGACATGCACTGCACCCGAGTATGTCCCTTGCTGTATGTCCCTGTGAGCTGCCCCTTTCCATGTCTCGTAAGGCTACATGGTTGATACAAGTGGCTCAACCATGGCCTTGGTGTACCGGAGGGTATGTGCCACTGCCCCTGCATGTGTCCCAGACAACCCTACTATCAACAGCCATCAGTCCACAAACACATCTGAGCTGCATTGTGTGCTTCAACACCAATATTCGTCTAAGCTCACCCTCAGTGCTGTGACTAAGCCTGCATGTGCAACTCTCCTGGTGCAAGCTTTGCTATGTCGTGGCCCCCCTGTGATGCTCACCTTGCCTGGAGTTCCTTGGAACATGTCAGCAGTTCTAGGATGTGGGTCTGCAATCACTGTGCCTCTGCTTGTGCACACATGTGCATGTGGGCACCAACAAACGGGTCCAGAATTCCGTCGTCCAATGGGCCATGTCTGCTGGCAAAGGTGCTCTGGAGGCTCATCCCCCTGCAGAAAGGGCATGAAACACATGATTAATGCTTCAAAGTCATCTGTGTGTATCTCATCAGGCATCTCATTACTTGACCATGTCAGAGAGTCACATCACAAATCACACCATCAGTCCTTCTTTCACCTCCAAAGTGTGGAACACTATCTACAGCATGAATTGCAACAAGCACATGTACAGGAAAGATATGAAACATACTACGCAATGCATAGCAATCAATGTCCACATTAATCATGACACACCCCATCTAGCAAAAGCTGAACAGTGGACAATGACACCTAAATCATCCCCACTAGGGGTGTCAACACAAGTCACACAGCACCAGACATTTGCCATGGAAGTGCCACATCGTCTGCATCCCTAGCTACTTAAACACAAGCTATCCTGTGTGACCAAAAGGCACACATATGACATATGACATGATATGGGCCATACACAAGTATTCCAAGGCGCAATGAGGCAGGGAGGGGGGAACAAGGGAACACAGAGAACGGTACTACTAAGCCAGGTGTCATTGAGATGGTGCAAGTGCAGGGGTAGGGGGAATGGGAAAAGTGCAAGGGTAAGGGTGGGGGGGAGTCCAGTACAGGGGAAGTAGCCCAAAAAAATAATACATAGGTCACCTGGTGGCAACTACAAAGGTAAGTGCAGACAAGTGCTGGGAAGGGAGGGCTGTAGGGATAGAGAGACAGTACTGCAGTGCAGGGGTTGCCAGGGCAGTGCAAGTGGAGAGTGGCTGGGCCAGGGACCGAGGTCGGTGAGAGTGGCCCAGTTGCAGCACCTGTGCAGTTCCAGTGGAGAATTCTGCAAGGGAGAGGCAGACAGTAAGCAGAAGCAAAGAGGAAGGTCTTGAGCTGCTTCCAGAACTGGAGATGATTCCCCTCAAGTTCAAGTCAGGCCGGAAGTCTGTTCCAGGGGGAGGGCCCTGCTGCGGAGAGAAATCTACCCCCAGCTAGTTGTTCTGAGAAGCGGATGACCCGGACATGCAAGGTGTGCATCACACACACCTGCAAAACAGGCCATGGCCATCACTGTCATGTCACACAAACCCTCCCAAACATCAACATGACATGGCACGCAATACCCATACACCAATGCAGTAACGATAAGGTACACATTGCCATGTCCTAAATGCACAGTGGCATCGGACACTGCTGCCTGACCCGGAATCAGATGAAATGACAGACCAACAAAATCTCCCACCCAAAATAAGTCATTTCCAAATGCATTACAACAGTCGTAGACGTAACATCACAATGAATGCCTGTCTACATGCACATTATGCATTGCAAAATCAACACTGCAGCTCATGTGTGCAGTGTCCTACTCCTGCATCACACTGCTCAGCGCACAGCACAGTGAACAGCCATTGTGTGTGATGCACACCCTGAGCATCACATCTAAGTGACAGACCACGTCAAACATCAAATTAGGCATGTACTGGATCCATGATCGGTCACAGAACATGTGCTGCCGGGACACAGTGGGCACCAGAAGGCAAACAGTGTACACGTGGATATGCAAGGGTGGGAGTACATGTAGAGCATCAGAGTGCAAGTGTGTGATTCTGCAAGGACATGCACTCCACATATGCATGTGCACTCAAGTGACCATCAGTGTTCCCTACACATCACATGTGAACATCCACCATGTGTACACCCCAGCATGTCAAACCACAACTATCCCCTCGCACCTGAAAGGAAAACACAACACATGAACAGGCATTGATCAGCAGAACACAACCTGTACATAGGATACCACCATTACTATGTCAGAGTTCCCATCACACTGCAGGGCAAGGCAACTATCAACAACAACCCCCCCCCTCCCTCACAAATGACCATGACCCACTGAACAACTGCACCTGGGTCATGGAGCCTCAACACCTCAATTCCACCTGGCCACAGGATCACCTTTACCCTTGGTCACCATCTCCCACCTTGTGTGTAAAAAGATGCCTGAACCCTCAGAATCCACACTCATTTCCAAAATCACAAAATCCAAGGCATAAAAACCAACCCGAACACCCTCCAGTAGATGACTTGACATAGCAGTACCTCACAAAGGCCAAGTACTACCACAATGATGCAACAACCAAGGTAGCACAGCAAAACAATGTCACGACAGGATGTGAGACATGTGTGGTACATGACATAGGATGATGCACCATGAATGGATGTGTACTGTCACAGGTCCCCTGTACAGGCGCGGGAGTGTCACGAAACAACCACCCCCACCATGTCCCGGGTGCCTGCAAGGTCAAACTCACACAGGCCCCTGAGACCCTGGTGGGGAATGAGGTTCAGGGATATGCAGTCGGGACAGGTGTTGACACACTGGATGACTGGAATGAGTGGCAGGAGAGGGGAGGAGGAATGACACATGAAACTAGGGAATGCACAAAAATGTACAACCTGCATGAACACATACACAATCCAAACAAACTTGGACATCATTGTCATGGTCTTCTGTAGTCCAGGCTCAGGAGTGGTACGAACCAACCACCCCCTCTAGGGTTTTGGCGCCTGCAAGTTCGGGGCTTACACAGGCATCCGCAACCCCAGTGGGGAAAGAGGGTCAGGGAACGTTGCTTGGATAGGCACGGGAAGCAGGAACACCGGGTAGAGGGTACAGGTTTCAAAATTGCATAGGATCACGGGTGATTAGGGAGAAAAAACATACCAAATTGAACCACACATACATCCATGCATCAGTACACTCCCCAGCAAGCCTATGCAGAGCAGTTTGTAAGAAAAAACAACAAGACACTTAGCTCTGGTTTTGAGTGCTGGCCTCCTGCCTGCGCACTCTCAGTTCCGGTTACAGGAGCACTGCAATGCTGCAAAGAGAGCCACAGTCAACAACCTGTACGTGCCAATTACACAAAAACACAACACCAAACATGCCCCATAGCAACAAACTACTCTACAAACAGACAATCTGTGGTTGATGCTTCGTTCCCATATATAACATCACCCCTGTGACGGGTCATACACAGTCAATGCAGTAAGGCAGCCGCTGGTGGGTGCGTGGCAAATGGAACACCAATGTGTCACAATTCACACAACATGCAATGTTCCCTGGGTAAGCAGACAGACCCATATAGCAAGCCATGACTACAGAGCAAGTTGCGTACCACCATGACCGAAACAAAGTTGGCAGTGCATTTATCATGAAGTACGTGGAAAAGACATGCACTGCACCCGAGTATGTCCCTTGCTGTATGTCCCTGTGAGCTGCCCCTTTCCATGTCTCGGAAGGCTACATGGTTGATACAAGTGGCTCAACCATGGCCTTGGTGTACCGGAGGGTAAGTGCCACTGCCCCTGCATGTGTCCCTGACAACCCTACTATCAACAGCCATCAGTCCACAAACACATCTGAGCTGCATTGTGTGCTTCAACACCAATATTCGTCTAAGCTCACCCTCAGTGCTGTGACTAAGCCTGCATGTGCAACTCGCCTGGTGCAAGCTTTGCTGTGTCGTGGCCCCCCTGTGATGCTCACCTTGCCTCGAGTTCCTTGGAACATGTCAGCAGTTCTAGGATGTGGGTCTGCAATCACTGTGCCTCTGCTTGTGCACACATGTGCATGTGGGCACCAACAAACGGGTCCAGAATTCCGTCGTCCAATGGGCCATGTCTGCTGGCAAAGGTGCTCTGGAGGCTCATCCTCCTGCAGAAAGGGCATGAAACACATGATTAATGCTTCAAAGTCATCTGTGTGTGTCTCATCAGGCATCTCATTACTTGACCATGTCAGAGAGTCACATCACAAATCACACCATCAGTCCTTCTTTCACCTCCAAAGTGTGGAACACTATCTACAGCATGAATTGCAACAAGCACATGTACAGGAAAGATATGAAACATACTACACAATGCATAGCAATCAATGTCCACATTAATCATGACACACCCCATCTAGCAAAAGCTGAACAGTGGACAATGACACCTAAATCATCCCCACTAGGGGTGTCAACACAAGTCACACAGCACCAAACATGCCACAGATATGACAGTCCAAAGCCCTTGTGTAAAATGCTGTAACACCGAACCATCCTTGCGAGCCCATGGATAAGGGAGGCAGGAGTGGCATATGTGAGTCAAGGAACCCAAGCAGCAAACACATACACAAGACAACCATGAAAGGCCCAGCTGGAACAGACAGAGGATGCCTTCAAAAGCCACAAAGCACCGCACCGTCACATGAAAGCACAATAGACTAGCAATTTTAAACTAAATCAACTATTAACTAATTACACTAACTATGGAAAACCTACATTACCTATTTAAACTAACTATCAAACAGAAACTTAACTAACTAAACTAAAAGAAAAATCAAAAATGGCCACGTACGACCCGGGGGGGAGGGGAGGCACCCAGGAGGGGGGAGGTACAGGGTTCTGCTCAACATCCACATGCAATGATGCTGAGCCAAAATAAAATCCTCCATGGGCTCAACGCCTGCACAGCACGACCTATGTGGGAGATAGATGGTCGTCCGAGTCTGGCTCATCCTGGAAAGGAGGACGTCTCACAGTAGCCTGGCCACGCCTAGCCGCAGCTTGCCCCTCGTCGGGAGCAAGTCTACCGGACGGGTGAGCCTGGTTCTGTGTGGCGATGTGACGTAGGTCTGCATGCAGAACCTCACGTGATACACGTGCTTCCTCTTGCAAGGTAGCACGTGTAACACGGAGTTCCTCCTGCAAGGCCTGGCTGGACAACCGCTGCACCTCCCGGCAAGCCTGGAGCTCAGCCGAGATGGTACGCTCAATCTGTGCAAACCTCTCCTCTGCCTGCTGCCTCTGGGACATCATAAGGACACCCAGAGTGGATCTGAGGGAAGCATACTCCTCCCTCAGGGCATCCATGTGCGCCTCTGCATGAGCAGCAATTGCTTGACGCAGAGACGACATTTCAGCCTGGCGTGCCCTGTCTGAGGCCGCCATGCCCAGCCTGAGCGAGCGGGCCGTGGACCGTGCCGCCTGCTGCTGGAGAAGCACCTGCCTAGCAGTGGGGAGCACAGATCGGGCCAGACGCTCCATGCTCTCAGCGATGTTCTCCATTGCTGCCCCCTGCCATTCGGAATTGGCAGTCATGTCTTGTTCCCACTCAGTATACAGTGGTTGCGCGCGGCGACCGCGTTGCCGGGCTTGACCCCTGCGGGACCCGAGGACCGGGGGTCCTCGCTGTGTTGGCACCGCCTGCGGCTGCACGACTACATACCCCCGTCGACGTGATGTCCCAGGCACATCAGTGACTGGTGTGGAGGGTGACCCTGCGTCCCGATCCACCACGGGCGGAGGAACCAAGACTGTCTGATCCCTCAGTGCAGGTGTCGCAGACAGAGGAGTGTCCACATCAGAATCACTCACCCCTGACACATGGACTTGATGCTCATCCAACTCAACATGGACGTCAGAGTCGTCATCAAGGCTGGACTCATAGGCAGCCAGAGACAAGATGGACTGCAGCACTTGGGGGTTTTCGTGGCCTACCACCCCACGACCCCCACTAGTGCCGGGTTGATGTGGTGTTACCAACCCTGTGTCTGGCATGACAACACCGTCCTCTGCCTCCATTGCGTCATCACCTGAAAAATAGAGAGAAAAAGGTCAATACACATGTCAGAAGCACACGACACACACACACACCGACAGCAAAGGCATCCGGCAGACATGTGACACACAACATATGACCGGGCTGCATGCTGGGTATACTTTGAATAGCTTCTGTGATCAGACCTGTTGAAAGGTGGCAGTTTCCATGGAAGTGGGTCTATGCAGTGCAGAAAATGTGTACGCCACTCACTACCTACATGTACAAGCACTACATGGTGTGTGCCAGGAAATGTGAAGGCAGTGCAATGTCAAATTCAGACATCACGTGCATTGTGCATTCAATGTGTACCATGTCTAGAAGCCAAGCGCCCCTCCACCCCAGTACCAAAGCAGGGATGCCTAGCATGGTATCAAAAGGCTGACCATACACCTGTGTATTGACAGGCAGTGTTGACTAGCATCAACAGCTTAATGTGATTCAAATTACATCACTGCAAATGATGCTGGGACAGTGGGCAGGACACATGATGGAAACTCCGAAGGCCGCCCACGTGTGAAGAAGACACAACATGAGTTGGACAGAGTCATTGGCCATTGAACAGGCTGAGGCCTGTGAGCCACACAGATTGTCAGAGCCTAAACATGTGTGCAACGCAGGACTGAGCCACAGTTGACATGGGAAGGCTGATGAGATGGCAGGCAATGTATGTAACCAAGGACTTATATACCAGTGATCATCCAGTCAAGGACACATAGGGGCATGCGTGCAATGCACATGGAGCATGAATGGGCACTCATGTCCCTGCGGGACATCTGACCCATGCACAGTACAAGTGAGATACCCTGCATCGAGTACTAAGTCTGTACCACACGGCATATGTCTGGCAGATTCTACACTGGAAGTTAGCATCTACACAGGACACATGAACAAGAAAGTACACATTGGCAAGATTGAAGCAGACCAGTGCAAAGGTGGAACTGGGGTGCAGAGTGGCGGAGGAGGGGCAAGGGAGCATGCCTACATGGAGTCCCGCATGCAGGCAGAGGAGACATGCATGACGGTAGCATTGCTTTACTTACACATCAGAACCATGTACACGTCACATGTAGCAGCAAACATGCACAACACATCCCACAAGTGAAACACACACTTCCTCAACAAACACGCATCAACACTCACTGGACTGGGCATCAAAGTCCAGCTTCTCTCCCACTCCTTTGACCAATTCAGGTGGTATGAACTCCGCAACGAGAGCCTCATGCGGAGTGAGTTCTTCCTCCTCTGGTGCAGGCCCACCGCCAGTCACCAGAGTCAAGTTGTAATTTGAGGCACGCTTGGCCTTAGTGCTGCGCTTGATGTCATTCCAATGCTTTTTGCACTCCCGCGCCGTGCGCACCTCATGGCCGAATGAACTGACATGTTCTGCAACATGCTTCCAGTGGGCAGCCGTGGTCTGACTATTGGCACCCACTAGCATGTCACGGCTGTGGCCCCGCACGTAGTCCACGAGGAAGTCCAGTTCCTGCTTACAGAAAGGCTTCTTCCTCTACGTGCAGTAGGTCGTGGCTGTGTGTGGGGTCCCAGCCTGTGCTGCAGGTGCAACCTTCCTCCTCTTGGACTGTGGCGCAGACCCTGGCTGGCTAATGCCGCCCTGACCAGTATGGCCAGTTGGTTCGGTGGATTGAGCCAAGTGAGTGGCAGGTGGAGGGATGACCAAAGGCCTGACTTGTGTCAGTGGCAGCTGGGTGCCCACTAATGGACCCTGCGCAGCAACATCAGCTGTGGCAGGGTCATTGACCGCAATGGGTCTGGTTGGCAGACTCACAACCGGGGTGCTGTTGGGTGCATCTGCCCCTGCACTTGCCAAAACCCGGCCGTTCGGGGCAGCAGATGACATGACTGCCCCAGGGACATGTGTCTTGGTCTGAGCAGCCCGGCCTGCCCCTATGGTTTCCCCCCTGGCCTGTTGGAGATCTACCAAGGGCTCTTCAAGTGCCAACGCAGCCTGCGCTGGCAGACCCTGAGTCTGGGTGGCGGTGTCCACAGCTGCACCTGCAGCTACCACTACCCTTGGGCCCGTGGCAGTCGATGGAACGGACTGCCGGGTCATATGGGTGCCAGTGCCAGATGCAGGAGCTGCATACCCCGGAACCACAGGGGGTGGTGGCATGGCTGCACCGACACATGGCACAACATTGTGCTCAAGTGGCGCACCCCTGCCTCTTCCCCCTCTGTGGCTGCCCTGGACACCCTGGAGTCCCCCTACTCCCTGGTCACCACGGCCACGTCCCCGACCACGCCCGCCACGAGGAGTACGCCCAGCTGAGGCGCCCCTCACCTTTATTGGCCTCCCAACCATGGCACAGATGTAGTAGTGCTGGCACAGATGGAGTTCGGTGGATTGAGCCAAGGGAGTGGCAGGTGGAGGGATGACCAAAGGCCTGACTTGTGTCAGTGGCAGCTGGGTGCCCACTAATGGACCCTGCGCAGCAACATCAGCTGTGGCAGGGTCATTGACCGCAACGATCCTGGTTGGCAGACTCACAACCGGGGTGCTGTTGGGTGCATCTGCCCCTGCACTTGCCAACACCCGGCCGTTCGGGGCAGCAGATGACATGACTGCCCCAGGGACACGTGTCTTGGTCTGAGCAGCCCGGCCTGCCCCTATGGTTTCCCCCCTGGCCTGTTGGAGATCTACCAAGGGCTCTTCAAGTGCCAACGCAGCCTGCGCTGGCAGACCCTGAGCCTGGGTGGCGGTGTCCACAGCTGCACCTGCAGCTACCACTACCCTTGGGCCCGTGGCAGTCGATGGAACGGACTGCCGGGTCATATGGGTGCCAGTGCCAGATGCAGGAGCTGCATACCCCGGAACCACAGGGGGTGGTGGCATGGCTGCACCAACACATGGCACAACATTGTGCTCAAGTGGCGCACCCCTGCCTCTTCATCCTCTGTGGCTGCCCTGGACACCCTGGAGTCCCCCTACTCCCTGGTCACCACGGCCACGTCCCTGACCACGCCCGCCACGAGGAGTGCGCCCAGCTGAGGCGCCCCTCACCTTTATTGGCCTCCCAACCATGGCACAGATGTAGTAGTGCTGGCACAGATGGAGTGGTGCCAATGGGAGGTGTACAACACAATTGACCTGGGCAATTGGGGTGAAGGGGGTGGGAAGCAAGATGTTAACAGCCCCCCTGCACCTGCAAGGCTGTATGTGACCCCGGTGATGTGGTGACGGGTCACGCAACGCTCAGGCACCCCAAAACTGCAGTAAAACCGTGCACGCAACCCTGCAGCCTACCTGCGTGGATTCAACCTCCCGCAGTACGCGGTGGCACCCAGTAACACGAATAACGCGTACGCGTGGGACTCGCAGGCTACTATGACATCGAAAATGGGTGCGATACACAGGGGCACACGCAGTGGGGAAAAAGAGCGTGTGCGACTCACCGTCTGACTAGCGCGATGCAGAAAAACACGCGTAGCCAATACCCCCGCCAAAAGAAGAGATACGTCCTTGATAGCTGTGAAGTTGTGATGGCACGCAAAACAACAGGAAGCAGCAACACACGTCGGTCTCCACGAAAGGCACGTACAGCGAACTGCTGGATCCGCTCACCTTTAACCCGTGCTGAGGGAAATGCACGCGCGCGTCACGTCACTTACGCGCATGGGCCGTTTCCTCGTATTACATGCGGACGTGCAGTTTTTCACGCGCGCTCACGCGCTAAGGGCCTTTGGTCCAATGAAATTGCATATGCGTGCTGCCGTGCATACGCGCTAAGAGCCTTTCCTCGTATTACACGCGGACGTGCAATTTTCCACACGCGCTTACGCGCATGGGCCCTTTCCTCGTATTACATGCGGACGTGCAGTTTTTCAGGCGCGCTGAAATGCCCATGCACGTCTGTACGCGTCACGTCACTGGGGCGCTTGCGCTTGAGGGGCCTTCTGTCCAATTAAAATGCGTATGCGTGCAGACGCGCTTACGCGCTAAGGGCCTTTCCTCGAATTACACGCTGACGTGCAGATTTTTCACGTGCCAAATCACTCCGTATCAAGCTGGCCATGCGTAAGCACACGGAAGACCACGCTCCTGCCCAGAAGGCCGAACTACTGCCCCCCAGAGCCCCGAGCACACTCCCACCTGCCATCTGCTGCTGCCTGACTGCCTGCTGCCCACGTGCCCTGCCATTTGCTGCCTGCACATCAGCCAGGGGTGCTGTTGCTGTGACCACCCCTGCTGGAACCGAAGACTCCCGACTGGGATTCCATCGCTCCACAGCCCAGCCCCAGGACCCAGTTGCCCACCCACTCCTGCCTCTGGGGTTGTCATGTCGGGGCAAACACCATCTGGGACCGCTGACAACCCCCGGCCAGAGAGGCAGAGGGGCACCAGCTTCAGTGCCACCGAAGTTGGTGTCCTGGTGGAGCAAGTCCTGGGGCAGTATGATGCCCTCTCCGGAAGTTCCCGCGCCGACAAGGAAGGACGGACTCGGATCTGGACTGACATCATGACTGCCATCAACGCGGAGGGGGTGGCAGGCCACGACTTACAACATGTCAAGAAGCGCTGGGAGGACTTCAGGTCCAGGACCCTGAACAAGGCCCGGCGCCTCTTGAGGGCAGCGGATGCCAAGGGGCGCCGGGGCCACTTGTCGGAAGAACAGATGAGGGTCCTGGAACGCATATCCCCAGCGCTCCATGTCCAGGTCCTTGAGAAGCAGACCCGTCTGTAGTCGAGCGGTGAGTGTACATGCATCCTGATTGTGAGCAGTGCGTGTGGTGATTATTCAGTAGTGTGCAGGTTGTACATCTGTTTGTATGGGGTCGAGTATGGGTGGGGGTGTACAGGGCCGTGGGGCTGACACATGCGAGGGCTGTAATGTGTGAGACATGGATGGTGCTTGTGTGTGTAGGCTTGCATGCCAAATGCAGTTGTGTGGGCACACATGTTTGGATGAATGTGTATGTAAGTAGACATGTCGGTGATGTCACTCATGTATGTTGTTTTCGGCTGCATGTATCAGCACTGTGCACATGTGTATGTGTGTGTATTTGACAAGGGTGCAACAGTGATGCAACATGGATGTATGTGACAGCGGTATGTGGAAGCCTGATTGGCAGATGTGACATGGATGCCCGCCTGAACAGTGCGACACTTGGCAGAGGTGTACACATGCATGCAAGTGTGGTGGTGTGTGTACATGTGTGGTGCACTTCCTGTGTGTGCATGTGATGTCTGGCTCACCTTTGGCTGCTCATGCTGTTGTATGTGTATGGATGGTGGTGGCAGTTGCGATATGGCTGTGGTATGGCTCATGTGTGCGAGTTGTAATGACATGTGTGTTGGGGATTGTGATGACATGTCTGAGGTTTGCCAATACCACTCATGTACAACTGTCATGTGTGTATGTGTCCATTGTACAGTGCCCTGATGCCTGTGTTTTGTTTCTCCCTGTCTGCAGCGTCAACTGATGAAGAGGGCGGAGAAGGTGCTGTGGAGCACAGCGGCGGGGATCCCACCGCCAGACGGAGACGCAAGGCCCGGCTCCCCTCCCATGTTGTCATCCCGTCGGGGAGTGAGGAGTCCGGTGCCGCGTCCCAGGCCGCAGCTGCCGGGGGGAGGTCCAAGAGGCGGAGGTTGGAGTTGGACTCCTCGGCAGCAGAAGGGGCAGCTGGGACCCCACAGGGCCCAACAGGGGAAGATGGCACGGAGTCATCCAGGTTGGTGGGGGGTTTGGTGGAGGAGGAGGCCGTGCAAGCACCAGAGACGGGGTCTGGAGGTGGGGATCCCACTGGTGCTAGTGGTGCAGTGCAGGACCAGAGACAGGAGGCAGCACATGCTGCCGCGGAGGTGCCTGTGTGCAATCCTGTCCCTGATCCTGTCACTGCATCATCTTGCACCAGCAGGGATGCCTACGTCCAGACCCGTTTTCAGGCAGGGGATGAGCTCACGTCAACTGGCCTTCCTCTGCCTGCGGACGTGGCTATCCAGGTCCGGGTTGAGCCTGTCCTGGCTGGTGTGGCGTTGCGTCAACGGGCCATGCGAGGTGACCTGCAGTCTTTTCATGAAGAGACTGCAAGTCATCTCGAATGGCTCGTTGACCACGTCAGCCTGCTGGGACAGGTCACCCAGGCCGGATTCCTCCATCTGATGGGGCTTGCGCCGACCCCCTCCTCAACTGGACCCCCTACGCGCCAGTCGTCCTCTGTGCCATCTTCCCACCCATCAGTCACCTGGGTGCCCTGTGGAGCTGCCTCTGACGGTGCGGCCAGGCTGGTGGAGGAGGCATCCCTGCCACAGTCGGGAGTCGGACGTCCAGCAGGGGTGGCCACATCAACGACTGCACCCCAGCCAGCGGAGGATGTGCAGGCAGCAGGAGGCAGTGCACGGGCAGAGGCACAGCAGCAGCAGCAATGTGGTGGGAGCCATGAAGGCTCGGGGCCTTCAACATCGGAGGGGCAGGCATCGGCCGGAGGGCAGGAGGACCCAGGACAGAGAGTGTCTTCCGTGTGGCAGCGGTTGGGCCACACCATAGATGCGGAGCGGCAGCGGGCGGAAGAGGCATGGCTCACAATGGTCAGGGCGGAGAACTCCATGCGGAGGGCCCTGAGGCGGGCCGAGTTCCTCGAGGCAATCCGCAGGGGTTTGGAGGTGGAGACATCGATGGCCCTGCAGACCCTCGTGGCCATGGAGGAGGACCGCCTCCGGGACATTGAGGAGGAGTTTGATGATGCCCTGGCCCGGGACATCCACAAGTGAGCCGTGAAACTAGCCCGCTGCCCTTGTACATAGTTATGTAGGTAGTGTTAGGTTTCATTTTTGTTTTTGTTTTATTTGGACCTTTCGGACATTGGCCACATTTTTGTATATAGTTTATTGTATTAGTTAGTGTAGTTAGATAGGTTTCCTTTATTTTGTTGGGATAATGGACCCTGGCTTGTTCCCATGTACATAGTTCGCAGTTGGATTGTATTTTTTTTTTACTTTTTAACCATGGAGCAATGGCTTTCTTTTTTATTTCCCATTGGATTTTGTTTTGTGGACATTGACTTTTGACAACATTACTTTGGAATTTTATTTTTGGTTTTGCTTTTTTTAACGGACATGCTTCTTTTCATTTTTGTACATTCACATTTCTGTTTCTTCATTTTTTATTCTATTTATGTTTCCTTTAATACATATTATTTTTGGTGAACTTCAATGTGTGGTATCTCATTGGTTTCATGCATTTCATGATATGTGTTTTGAGATTCACTGACACCCATTGGGTGTATGTGAGGGAAATGTGTTTGTTTCGGATCTTGCAATTGGTGGTCTGTGATGTAATTGCAAATTATGAGTGGGTGGATGCAATACTCGGGTGGGTGTTTTGCATTTGGAGGCTGACCATAGGGACCAGGGATCTAGATTGTGATGACATGTTGACTGGGGAACATGAGTTGCACATGGGTGGGGGCCTGCTGGCAGGTGCCCCACAGTGCTGGGGGGTGGAGGTGCTGGGAAACATGGGTGGGGGCCTGGTGGAGGCTGCCCCTGGTGACTGGGGGGGTGGGGGTGGTGGGAGACATGGGTGGGGGCCTGGTGGCGGGTGTCCCACAGTGCTGGGGGGTGGGGGTGGTGGGGAACATGAGTTGAACATGGGTGGGGGCCTGCTGGCAGGTCCCCCTTCATTGCTGGGGGGTGGGGGTGGTGGGAGACATGGGTGGGGGCCTGGTGGAGGCTGCCCCTGGTGACTGGGGGGGTGGGGGTGGTGGGAGACATGGGTGGGGGCCTGGTGGAGGCTGCCCCTGGTGACTGTGCGGGTGGGGGTGGTGGGAGACATGGGTGGGGGCCTGGTGGTGGGTGCCCCTGCACTGCTGGGGGGTGGGGGTGCTGGGAGACATGGGTGGGGGCCTGGTGGCAGGTGCCCCACAGTGCTGGGGGGTGGGGGGGTGGGGTTGGCTGGGGGGCATGGCCATGGTGGATGGGGTGCCTGCAGGACATGTGCAGGGTAGGCCCCTGTGGTGTGAGCCACCTGCAGGGGCTGTGGAGGGTGTAGAGGGAACACCTGGGGGGACCCACACGTGCAATTCACGTGTGGTGCTCCCCGCGCACCCCTGAAATACACGTACCCTGCTGAAATCGCTTGTGGAACTTCACGCGCACCCCTGAAATACACGTACCCTGCGGAAATCGCGTGTGTAACTTCCCCTGCACCCTGAAATACACGTACCCTGCTGATATCGCGTGTGGAACTTCACGCGCACCCCGAAATACACGTACCCTGATGGAATCGCGTGTGGAACTTCCCGCGCACCCCTGGAATACACGTAGCCTGCTGTAATCGCGTGTGTAACTTCCCCTGCACCCTGAAATACACGTACCCTGCTGATATCGCGTGTGGAACTTCACACGCACCCCGAAATACACGTACCCTGATGGAATCGCGTGTGGAACTTCCCGCGCACCCCTGGAATACATGTACCCTGCTGATTTCGCGTGTGAGACTTCCCCCGCACCCTGAAATACACGTACCCTGATGGAATCGCGTGTGGAACTTCCCGCGCACCCCTGAGATACGCGTACCCTGCTCGCACGGGCCCAATCGCGTGTGAAAATTCCCGCGCACCCCTGAAATACACGTACCCTGATGGAATCGCGTGTGTAACTTCCCCTGCACCCTGAAATACACGTACCCTGCTGATATTGCGTGTGGAACTTCACGCGCACCCCTGAAATACACGTACCCTGCGGAAATCGCGTGTGTAATTCCCCTGCACCCTGAAATACACATACCCTGCAGATATCGCGTGTGGAACTTCACGCGCACCCCCAAATACACGTACCCTGATGGAATCGCGTGTGGAACTTCCCACGCACCCCTGGAATACACGTACCCTCCTTTAATCGCGTGTGTAACTTCCCCTGCACCCTGAAATACACGTACCCTGCTGATATCGCGTGTGGAACTTCACGCGTACCCCTGAAATACACGTACCCTGCGGAAATCGCGTGTGTAACTTCCCATGCACCCTGAAATACACGTACCTTGCTGATATCGCGTGTGGAACTTCACGTGCACCCCGAAATACACATACCCTGATGGAATCATGTGAGGTACTTCCCGCGCACCCCAGTGATATACGTAGCCCGCTTGCTGTGCTGGTACAGGGTTAGCACAGCCCTTTGCGCTGGATTGGGTATATTGATGGCTTTTCCCTGCGCGAGAGGCGTTCTTGGGGGCGTAACTGGCGCTGCTGCAGGGTCGCTGCGCCACTGTGCGCCACGGCTGGTTTTGGTGGCTGGAATCCATGAATACGCTGTGCGCGGAATTGGATTTTAGCGCATGCGGCTGGCGCAGGGATTCGCACGGGCACACTGTGCACCAGCCGCGTGCGCCACTTGTGCGCTGGATTCTATGAATTACCCCCTAAATGAACAGCAGACATGACATGGGCAGAATGTGAAAAAGAGATTAATCATCATTTTTCTCCATTCCAGTCATTACAGGAGGCAAAGAAAGTTGCATACATGATTACGGCTGGGCCAAATAGGTCCCCTCGCCAGTTTTTGCAAGACTTAAAAAAAGCTTTTTCTCGCTTTGATGTATCTTTTGATCCTAATTCCAATTAATTTAAAACTGCCTATTTCTATGGGTTGCAGAAAGACATTTATATCATATTTAGTCTGCAAATTTGATTGTGACAAGTCCATTGAGTGCATTGTGCACCAAAGTACAAAGCTATATGAAGTGCTATACTGTCAGGGTAGAGAGGGTGATAACATGAAATATACTAGACCAAAATCTATAGAATCCTCTGCAACAGCAATGGAGATCAGGTCAGCTAAAATGTCACTTGAGTCTGCTCAAAGTCCAGGCAAAAATAATATGACACCCGAACAGAGGGGCAATCAACAGAGGTTGCCGCTCTCTGCACCGATGTTTCAGTCACCTGATCCTAGTAATAGGGAGAGCTACATAAGCCCTAGGTACTTATGAGACAGGCCCCGGGTAGGATATCGGCCTGATATGTCAGGAATGAACAATAATCAGAGACACAGCCAGGATCAAAGAAGTAACGGTCCGTATTAGAAATTTGGGGAGACAGAGCAGATTTGACCCCAACACCATGATATATGGCAACCAGGACAGACCCCGGTATGTGGATCGAATTACTGAAAATGGGAATCAGAATAGGGGACAATACTCACAAAATGAGAAACAGGACATGAGGCGGAGTATGAACTATGCCCCACGTGAAAATGTTGGCTGAACACATAGGAAAACTTTGTACAGTTCAAAAACATTCATCAAAGGAGGGGGCAGAAGGCCATAGTAGTGACCTGGTGGCTTCTGATAATAAGTGAATAAATCTTCATGATACCTGCAGTGATAAAAAGACAGACTGCCTTGATCTGGTTTTGCATAACGACTCTGAGTTGTTTAATGATTTAAAAACGAAAATCCCTGCAAATAAACATGAGGCAGAAATTGCAAATACATATAAAAAAGAGGTTTGGTTTAACCTGGAGTTAAATCAAACATTGGAAATTTGCACAAATGAAAAAGGAAAACGAGAAAAACATGAAATTCCAAAAGAACAAAGAGACAGATTTAAGAAAGACAACTCCTGCACGGGTAAAATAATTGATGAGCGAGTAGATGTAAATGTTAGAATGCTCTTTCTAGACAACCAAGATCCTAATAAAATACAGGCAGGAAGAATAAGTACTCAAAAGAAGGGTACAGATGAGTCACCTGAAGAGTTCTGTGAGCCACAGATTTTTGAGGAAGTTAAAAAGACTGGTACCATGCCGAATACCCACAAGTGCCCAGAATTAGAAAATGACAAATTATCAGGTGATGTTTATACGCATATTCAGTTGGAGGATTGTAGTGTGAACCCCGGTGGAAGGGCGAATAGTGACCACACTCCAAAGAACCTCTGAATATGGGGAGATGAGTAAGGTTTTTAAAACAGAAATGGACAGGAAGGAGGGAAAAATGTCCTTTCATTTACTGATATGCTTAGCAAAAAGTGAGAAAGGTCTGAGAAAAGTGAATCCTTAAATCAGTAAGAATTTGCACTTTTTGTGTATGTTAGAGGAAGTTGAAGACAGATATCATGCTCCCATTACTGTGGAAGAGAAATGCAATACATTTGCAATGATTGACACAGGCGCACCGGCCACAATTATGTCCAAAGAATTGGTAAAAAGTATCAATGAAGGGCGATCTCCACAGAATCAGATCACAGTGAGGCAGAGTGATGGCCCAATACATAACTTTAACGGTGAAGAGGTGCTTATCGTGGGTGTTACCGAGGTTGACATAAAGATAGGAAAACACAGAATGAAACAGGAAGTGTTGATCACATGATGGGGACAGATTGCCAGAAAAGATTGTGTCTTCTCATAGATCGGGTAAATGGGGTACTGTGGTCTTTAACCAAAAAAACATTAAGACCTAAGAAAATAAAGTAACAAAACAGCAGTATAAATGAATGCCATATTGTTGCCAAATCAAATTATGCAGTGGAGGTGTACCTACAGAATAGCTGTGTGCCTAGTGTCACTGTCATTTTGATGTGTCAGGATAAAATGCAAAGTAAACAAGAAAAACAATCTGTGCAGATTTATTTGGATCATAGGAAGAAATGGCAAACTGAAATAGATGAACACACATTGTGCTTCTATTTAAAAGAGAAGAAATGCAAACAGAACACTATTCCTAAAGCAGACACGGAAAAACACATCGCCACCCTTGCTGAAAAACACATGGAAGATGAGCAGCCATGGATTCACGTTGGTATAAATGACCATACCAAAATGATAGCGATTGAACAGGAAAGGAGTTTTATTAATGAGAAACTACTGCAGAGAATAATAATGGAAAGGGAGAAGATCCCAATATTTAGAATTAAACAGCAATATATCTGTGGTTTGGACAATCTAGATTTTGAAAATCGAATTGCTGGAAGGTGCATGCTAAAGATTAACATTGGACGAAAAAACATCTACCACAATGTGTGGATAGTGAGTGAAACACAAAATGATTTTTAGCTGGGCAATGATATCATGCACAGAAAATGCATGGTATTAGATTTTCTTAACCAAAAAATATGATCCCAACTAGGAGGGCCTGCGCCCGAATTTGAAGACAATAGAAAGGCTTATCATTGTGCACAATTGGTCCCATATGCAATTGAATTACAGGTGAAGAAGGATAATACTGTTCCTGCATTCACCAAGCAGGTTGCTATAACACTAAAGTGCAAGAATGGACAGCAAATGAAAGATTCTGATGCATTTGTGTACTTGAATGAATCCATGAAACAGCAAGGCTTGGATTATGAATATACCGCATTGGTAGATGTTGGGGAAGGGTCCGTCACAATTATGGTGAATAATAAAGGATGTCAGCATATGCCTTTACAAGAGAATTCTTTATTAGGAATGGCCATACAGAAATCACATTATACTGCAGATTGCAATAACATGGTGTTTGGAAATATCCCTGAGAGATAGGTATATGCACAGGGTGTGTTGCCAGAATATCTGGATTCTCAACCCAAAGGGATCTTTAAAATTCAATCTATGTACCCTTATGATTCAAATGAGACAGTGTGCTGTCACCAAGAAAATTGTATAGTATTTGACTGAAATGAAAATGAAACAGAAAATCAGCACATTGAAATGGAAGTTGATATGCCAAAATATTTTAAAGTGGCAGCTTTACAGAGAGATACAGCCACACAGTTGGAAGAAAGCACAGACGTTCCTCCATTGGAGGATATCCCAGAATTTTCAAAAATGGGTGAGGAGCAGATTCTGTTAGCAGATGCATGTGAGAGCAAAAAGGATAAAAATGAGTTGAGAAAAATATTTATGGAATTTAAAGAAGTGTTTGCCAACGATGCATATGATTGCGGCTTAACTAATGTACATGTTGCCACATTACCGGAGGGGTGTGTAGAAATCCAGTATTTGTGCGCCAATACTGATTGCCATTGGCTTGCTCAGAGTCATTGGCAAAGATAATTAAGAACTTGGAATCTAAGGGCATTATCATACCCATTCATAGTACCTCTAACACTCCTATTTTGGGTGTGTTAAAGCCAAATTGGTCAATGGCGCCTGTGTGCAGACTTGAGGGAGTTAAATAAAAGAGTGCCAGTGTCTAGATGGCCACTGCCATTCATTGATCAAGGCCTTGCTCATGGGCACGGGTCAAAGGTATTTACCATATTAGATCTTAAACCTGGATATTGGTGTGTGCCACTGGCAGAGGACATACAGAATTTATTTTCATTTTCATTTGATAAAATGCAATACGCATGGGCTAGAACACCATTCAGGTATGTCAATAGTGGGAGCGAGTTTGCCATATTTTTGAGAAGGGTGATGCCGGATGCAGTGGAAAGAGGAACTATAGTTTATGTAGATGATGTTCTGATAAAAAATGAAAACTTGAAAAGTCATTTTGATGAAATTAGACATGTACTTGACCAATTGCAAAACGCAGGTGCCAAAGTATCTTTATAGAAAGCCCAGTGGTGCAAGAAAAAGGTGAATTTCTAGGCCATGAGGAAACTGAACATGGGCTAAACCCACAAAAGAAAAAGTTGGAGGCCATACAGAAAATGAAAGATCCTAGAAATGTGAAAGGTTTAAAAAGTTTATTAGGAATGACGGGATATAACAGGAAATGTAGTGAAAATGATGCTGTAATTACTCAACCATTGACTAAACTATTGAAGCTGAATATGCCCTGGAAATGGGAAAAGGAGCAATCTGAGGCAGTTGCTAAATTGAAGGAATATCTCATAAAGGCACCATGCTTAGCATATCCCATAACAAACAGAGATTTCTTTATAGAAATAGGTTTCACTGAACATTGTATGTCAGCAGTGTTATCTCAAAAACATGATTTGAACCACATAACTATTGCTTATGCAAGTAAGGCATTTTCCCAGGTTGAGATTAAATTCAGTGAATGTGAAAAGGCTCTTCTGACCACTGTGTGGGCGTTGCAACATGTTTGCCCCATTGTTCAAGGGGACAAGGTAATCATTGAGACAATTAATCAACCATTGCAGTTTTTACAGAGTAAAAGATTAGGTGAGGCAATCTAGCACAGTCCAGAATACTTCATGGACATTGGCATTGCAAGGCTTTCATGTAGAAGTGAGGTATGGCCAGAATAAAAAGAGCTCAATTGTTCAAGGATTAGCAGATTTATATGATTGTGCAGCTGAATGTGTATCAGATGATGTAGAGGTGGAATCTAGTCTGCAGGAGTTTGAACAATCAATACACAAAGCTTTTGATCAAAAGACATGTAAGAATTTACCAACTGTATATGTTGATGGATGTGCCTTTCACATTGAAAATGACAGCAATAAACAGTTGGTATCAGGGATTGGAAATGTCTGGTTGAAATGTGAGGACATTCCTAGTATAGGAATGAAAATTGGGGCTAGGAGTAGCCACATAGCAGAGTTGGCCGCCATTTATAAAGAAATTGCTACTGTAGTTAATAATAAATTCAGTGAAATTGTGCTGGTGACTGATTCTGATTATGCATGAAATAGCTTTGTAGAATATTTGCCTGGCTGGAAAGCAAGAGGCATGAGAACATGATACAGGCTATGGACAAATTAGTGTCAGCAAATGATTTAACAGTATACTGGAGGAAAGTGTGTGGACATTTGAAAATTCAAGCAGAAGATAAGGAAGGAAATGATAAAGCAGATCACTTAGCCAAGATTTGGGCTGTTATGGGAGAGTTGTTTCCCATTGAAAACGTAATTGGTGAAATACAGATAGATGCAGTTACAAGCTCTAAGGCTCCAAAAGAGGTATAACAACCACTACTGCAATTATGATACACCAGGGCAAGATCCGATTAAGGCGCAAAAATATGATCCAAAATTGGGGATCTTTTATAATCATTTGATGGACCTTGAACAAAATCCTTTAACTGAAAATGATTGTACAGGAAAAGAAGAGTTGAGGGTGTTATTAAAGAATAAAAAATGGATTAGGCTACAGGATGGACTTATGATCAGGGAATCCATAACAGGACAGATACAGTGTGGGTGGTACCCCTTTCATTCAGAGTGCTAATGTTACACCATGCACATGATGCAATAACTGCAGGACACAGAGGTTCACAAAAGACTTTAGAGATACTGAAAGATTATGCTTACTGGCCACATATGTCCAAAGATGTGGAATTATACACTAGGGGGTGCCTGGTATGTGCCCAATTTAAACCCACTTCACCAATACATAGAGCTCCACTGATGAAAAGAGGCTTAACCCTTCCATGGTCAGATTTGCAAATTGACTATGTAGGTGTAACGATCACCTTATATCCACGCAGACGCCACTCAGCTGGTCCGGACTTCCGACCACTTCAAACCCTTCCCTGGACTTGCTCAACCAAGCACTGTGCCTGAAACACAGTATTATCAGAGGTCAATTCCCTATTGGTCTTGCTTGTCTGGCCCCCTTTTTCTTCTCTGGGTCCCAACCTTCCCCCGGACCTCTCCTTACCTTGTTTTTTTTGATGTGGGGCGCTCTCCGTCCTGCCTTCGATGCAGGGGTGCATTGGGTAATGCGGGCTGGAGGGTGCCTAGTTGCTTCACTGGCATGTGCCCGCCAGACGGGGCTTGCTGTGGCTTCAGCCTGACCGGTAATTGGAATGAGTCTTACAAAAGTTCTGATGGCTCTAGTCCCTTTAATACTGTATCTTTCTTTCCTTAGGTGATGAAGGTCTTGAGGATGGTGATGCGCTGCTGAAGTAAGTACGAATGCAGAGCGTGATGCTCATTGGCTTCCTTAGCACTAACCAATGTTCATCTTTTCTGTGTCCTTTTAGGTGCTGCAGTAACCCAGCATGGAAGCAAGCTGAGGAGATGAGCTGCGGTGAGAAAGCACGATGTGCAGCACCTCTTAAATGTTTTGCATTAACCTGATGTGTCTTTTCCCCTTTTTTAGATCGGCGGGATGCTCCGGAGCAGAAGTTGTCCGATCGACGGGAGTTCAGGTAAGAATTAAACTCTATTTGCAAATTCAAGAGAGCTAAGTATTGCAGAATGCTTACTAACGTCTTTTCTTCTATTCTTCGCACCTTTGATAAGGCGCGGCGTGCCGAGATGGAGTTGACTCTGCCGTAGGAATCTGCAAGACTGGGAAGAGCTGTACAGAAGTTGGATGCTCTTCGAGGTGAGTATTGGCAACAAAGTTCTTATTCTTGCAGGTGCGCTGGAGCTGAAGAAGGAAATGGGCCTCTTCAGGAGATCCGAGCACAGTGAGTGTCACGCTGCAGGTGCAGAGAAACGCAAAGCATGTTTCTCAGGCGGGGGTGGTTTAAATAGTCTGTAGGTATTCTAGGTATCCATGGGCTGAGCCACACCCGAAAGACTAGACCGCTCATCCAGTTCAAGGAACTGAATTACATGGGGGCATCCATTGAACCATAATATGTTGCAATTCCAATACTAAGTGAATCTCAGGACTGTGTGTGAGCTTGGTGCCAAGGGCGCCAAGTCTGAGTCCAAGTAGGTGTCTGAGGAGATGGAGAGGCCCTTAGGGGCCGACTAGGTGGGCGTGATCTGGCTCCACCCTGATATGCCGGGGGGCTGGGTGCAAGAATCGTGATAGCACTCCCCCCCAAGGCCCCTCCCAAGGTGGCTTTCCCCTCAGGTCCCGCCTTGTTTGGGTGGTTTTGGTGAAACCTCCTAAACAGATGAGGTGCGTGGATGTATTCACAGGGTTCCCATGTTCTGTCCTGGGGACCGTACCCTTTCCAGTCCACTAGATAGTATAGTTTGGATCTGACATACTTGGAATCCAGGATGTCCTTGACCTCGAATTCTGGCTCTCCTGCGATCTCTATTGGCTTCGGTGCTGGTGTCACACGGGTCCCAGGTTGAACAGGCTTTAAGAGAGACACGTGGAACACAGGATGAATCAGCATATTAGCTGCTAAGGCTAGTTTGACAGCTACTGGATTTATCACGGAGGTGATAGTGTATGGGCCTAGGTAACTTGGACGGAAGGTTCGGGTCCCTTTAATGGGTACATGCTTGGACGCCAGCCAGACTTTGTCTCCCACTTGGTAGTTAGGGGCTTTGATTCGGTGTTGGTCTTCAAATTTCTTCTGACGAACCTTAGCTCGGAGTAGGTGTTCTGCTGCCCTTTTGAAGGTTTGTGAAATGGTTGTATGTAAGGTTTTAATTGCTGGCATTTCTAAGGTCGTAGGGGTGTCCAACTCGGAAGTGTGTGTGTGTCGACCATATATGGTATAGAAGGGTGTTTGGAGAGTACTGGTGCGTAGGAAGTTGTTATAGGCATATTCAGCAATCCATAATATATTTGACCAGCTCTCTTCAGCTTGATGGAGCATACAGCGTAGATACTGTTCGAGCGTCTGATTCGTTCGCTCAGTTTGAGCATCCGTTTGGGGATGGTGACTGGTGGATAGTCGGATGTCAATGTGAGCCAAAGAGCAGCACTTCCTCCAGAAATTGGACACAAATTGAGCACCACGATCCGAAACCAGTACCGGGGGGAAATCATGGAGCCACACGATGCATTCCAGAAATACTTTTGCTAGAGTGGAAGTGTTTGGGAGCCCCTTTAGAGGGATGAAGTGTGCCATTTTTGAAAACAGGTCCACAACTACTAGAATGGTGTTGAATTCCTGACTGGATGGCAGGTAGTAATAAAGTCGAGGGATAACGTGTGCCAGGGTGCTGGTGGGATATCCAACGGTTGCAAGAGTCCTGCCGGTTTCTGTTTGGATGATTTGTTTTGAGCGCATACTCCACAAGATTGGATAATTTGAACAATGTCTTTACGCCACGTGGGCCACCAATAATTTCGTTTTACTTTGGCTAAAGTTTTTGCAAACCCCGGGTGGCCTTCAATTAAGGAATCATGATAGCTGGACATGACTTGTTCTTATAGTTCCTGATTTAGTAAGAACAAGCGGTTTCTGAAGTAGGGCAACTGGCCCCTTATCGTGTAATGTTCCCCTTGTGTGCGCCACTCTTGTGATTGCTTAGGACTCATCAAGTTTTGGATTTTATCGTGCAGTTCTTTCTGAGTGATGGTTGCTGGAATTCCCAGGAGTTTATCACATGGGATAATAGGTATCGGGTCCGGTGGTTTGTAGTCCTGTTCTTCAATACCCATACGGGAAAGGGCATCGGCCTTCCCGTTTTTGACTCCAGGTCGAAATGTAATCACGGAATCATATTCAGCAAAGAATAGGGCCCAACGTAACTGTTGTGAAGATTGCGCTTTAGCAGTTTTTAGATACTGGAGATTTTGGTGATCTGTTATGACAGTGATGGTGTGTCTTGCACCCAGAAGGTAATGGCGCCAGGCCTTAAAGGCAGACTTGATGGCTAGGAGCTCTTTATCTGTGATGGCGTAATTGAGCTTGGGGGGTGTAAATTTACGTGAACAGAAGGCAACCGGGTGTAACTGACCCGTTTCAGGATCCTTTTGCGAGAGGACGGCTCCCATGGCCATGTATGATGTGTCCGTTTCCACCATGTATGGGAGTTCTGGTTGAGGATGGCATAGAATTGGGGCCGAAGGGAATCGAGCCTTAAGTTCCTGGAAAGCTCTTTCTGCTTCCTCTGTCCATTGAAATTTTGTATTGCTCTTTTTTTAGTAACAATGTGATGGGATGTACTATCTGTGAGAATTCCGGGATGAACCGGCGGTAGAAGTTTGTGAAACCTAACATGCTCTGTACTCCCTTGAACGAGTTTGGTGATGGTAAGTTTAGGATCGCATCTACATTGTGTACATCCATACGGATAGCCTTCGGACTAAGAATGAAACCAAGGAACTCCACCTCAGAAACATGGAATGAATACTTTTCAAGCTTGCCATAGAGCTGATGCTGGCAGACTTTTGCCGGTACGGATCGAACATGTTTGACGTGGTCTTGTTTTGATGCAGAGTACACTAGGATGTCGTCAATGTATACTAAAGCACAGACATCAATTAATTCCCTTAAAACATCATTCATGTAATATTGAAATGCAGCTGGCGTGTTGCAAAGGCCAAAGGGCATTACTTGATACTCTTAGAGGCCATACTTGGTACGAAAGGCAGTTTTCCATTTGTCGCCCTTTTTAACTCAGACAAGGTGATATGCTCCTCTTAGATCTAGTTTTGTGTAGATTTGGGCGTCATTGACTTGGTCAAGCAGTTCAGGAATCAATGGCAGTGGGTAATGGTTTTTGACGGTAATTTGGTTCAATGCGTGATAATCGATGCACGTTCTTAGGTCCCCTTCCTTTTTCGGTACAAAGAACCGAGGACTGGCCGCCGGGGACTTCGAGGGACGGATGAACCCGTTTGCAGGTATTGGTCGAGATAGGACTTCAGGTGCTGGTTTTCTGGTTCTGTGAGTGCGTAGATTCATCCACAAGGGATCTGGGCGCCGGGTATCAGGTCAATCTGGCAATCGTATGGTCTGTGTGGAGGTAGAGTATTAGCTTGTTCCTTCTGAAACACGTCTTGAAAATCCTGGTACTCTCTTGGTAGGGTCCCGGCCGTCACTGTTCCCAGCGTAGAGGTTCTTGCATCGATTGATTGTTTCTCTTGATGATAACATGTTTGAGCACAGGTCTCGTAGAAGGCCAGCTCCTTTGCTCGCCAATCTATTTGAGGATTATGAGCTACCAACCAGGGCATCCCTAAGATCAGTCGAAACTGAGGTGCCTTGATGAGGTCAAAAGCGATAGATTCTTGATGCTCATCCTGGCACAGAAGGGTTAATGTTGCAGTGCATTGGGATACTGGACCAGAGGCTATTTCTGTGCCATCGACTGTGGTTACAGTGTCTTTGGTTAACTTTGGACATAAAGGAAGTCCCATCTTTGCTGCGAGATCTTGGTCTATGTAATTTCCAACAGCTCCACTGTCTACGTACGCTCTTGCTGCATGCATCCGCGATGGTTTTTGGTGATCCATATGGATCACAGGTAGTGCAAAATGGTAGGTCTGTAGTTCACTTTCTTCGCTCGACAAGTGGACCCCTACACTTGCCGGGCTGGGCAGTTTTCCTACTCTTTGATGGGGTCTTCCTTGTCCGTAGCTCCTACTATCCTTCTCGGTGGCTTCACTGGACATTCCTTTAGAAAGTGACCCAATTTTCCAAAGTACAAACATAATTGCTGTTGCCTCCTCCTATCTCTTTCCGCCTTAGTCAAGGGTGACCTGACGCCTCCAATCTGCATTGTTTCCCCTGAGCCTTCTGTTGATCGAGAAACTTTGTCCCTTGAACGCACATAAATAGGGCGAGAGTTGGGTCTGATCCGATCTGCTCTTCGGTCTTGCAATCTTTGATCTAGCTGAACCTCCAGGTTAATAAATTCTGCACAGTCTTGAGGGGGGTCCACTATTGTGCGAGGACATCCTTTAGCTCTCCCCGCAGACCCCTATGAAATAACGTGGTTCTCTTCTCTGCAGGCCATTCAGCTTCAACCACAAGTCTATTGAACGTGGCGATGTATTTCAATAGGTCTTGGTTCCCTTGACAAAGGGATAGAAGTTCGTTGTTTAGAGCCTGTCCATGAGTACGACGGGCAAAATGTTTTTCCATTTCCTGTTGAAAACCCCTGAAATTGCGTAACAGAGGATCGTCTTGAGTCACAAATGGTACTGACCAGTCTGCAGCATTTCCGCTCAAATAAGATAGCACAAATGCAACCCGTGATTAGTCATTTGGAAAGGCCCCGGGCCTGCAAAGGAAGTGCAGACGGCACTTGTTCATAAAAGTGGCATATTTATTAGGATCCCCAGTGAATCACTCCGGTGGCGCCAAGGGAACTGTCCCAGGAAGGGTTATCTGAACAGGGCTGGCTGATGGTACTGGCATTGTAGGCACGTTTCCCGGCAATGGTGCATGTCCCGCTTGCGACTGGAGAAGTTGTCAGCTTAGGTCATCTGTTTGTTCCTTAGCAACTATCAACTCCATCCTCAGGGTGTTGGTCTCCTGCCGGGCTGCATGTACTTCGGAGCGTAACTGTCCCAACATTTGGGCTAACTGGTAGGTTTCTGACGTTTCCATGATGACCAGGTGGATTTTTGGTGTGAGGCTTTGCGTTCTGTAACGCTCACCTGATATCCACGGGGATGCCACTCAACTGGTCCTGACTTCCGACCACTTCGAATCCTTCCCTGGACTTGCTCAACCAAGCACTAGGCCTGAAGCACAATATTATCAGAGGTCAATTCCCTATTGGTTTTGCTTGTCTGGCCCCCCTTTTTCTTCCCTGGGTCCCAACCTTCCCCCAGACCTCTCCTCACCTTGTTTTTTTATGTGGGGCACTCTCCGTCCTGCCTTCGATGCAGGGGTGCGTTTGGTGATGCAGGCTGGAGGGTGCCTAGTTGCTTCACTGGCACAGGCCCGGCGGATGGGGCTTTCTGCGGCTTCAGCCCGACCGGTAATTGGAATGAGTCTTACAAAAGTTCTGATGGCTCTAGTCCCTTTAATACTGTGTCTTTCTTTCCTTAGGCGATGAAGGTCTTGAGGATGGTGATGCACTGCTGAAGTAGGTAGGAATGTGGAGCGTGATGCTTATTGGCTTCCTTAGCACTAACCGATGTTCGTCTTTTCCGTGTCCTTTTAGGTGCTGCAGTAACCCAGCATGGAAGCGAGCTGAGGAGATGAGCTGCGGATGAGAAAGCGTGATGTGCGGCGCCTCTTAAATGTTTTGCGCTAACCTGATGTTCTTTTCCGCTTTTTCAGATCGACGGGATGCTCCACAGCAGAAGTTGTCCACTCGACGGGAGTTCATGTAAGAATTAAACTCTATTTGCAAATTCAAGAGAGCTAAGTATTGCAGAATGCTTACTAATGTCTTTTCTTCTATTCTTCTACCCTTTGGTAGGGCGCTACGTGCCGAGATGGAGATGACTCTGCCGTAGGAATCCGCAAGACTGGGAAGAGCTGGACAGAAGTTGGATGCTCTTCGAGGTGAGGACTGGCGACAAAGTTCTTATTCTTGCAGGTGCGCTGGCACTGAAGAAAGAAGTGGGCCTCTCCAGGAGATTCGAGCACAGTGAGTGTCACGCTGCAGGTGCAGAGAAACGCAAAGCATGTTTCTCAGGCCGGGTGTGGTTTAAATAGTCTGTAGGTATCCCAGGAATCCCTGGGATGAGCCATTCCCGAAAGACTAGACTGCTCATCCAGTTCAAGGAACTGAATTACATGGGGGCATCCATTTCCCCATAATACATTGCAAGTCCAATACTAAGTGGATCTCAGGACTGTGTGTGAGCTTGGTGCCAAAGGCGCCAAGTCTGAGTCTAAGTAGGTGTCTGGGGAGATGGAGAGGCCCTTAGTGGCCGACTAGGTGGCCGTGACCTGGCTCCAGCCTGATATGCCGGGGGGCTGGGGGCAGAAATCGTGACAGAAGGGCCAGTAAAAAGGTTGAGTAGGGGGAACTGTTATCTTTTGACCGTGGTTTGTTTGATGTCAAAATGGGTAGAGTGTATCCCTGCACCAGATTGTAGTGCACAAACAGCAGCTACATTAATGGTAAATCTTATATTTTCAAGATTTGGATTACCACAAAGAATAGAATCAGACAGAGGAAGTCATTTCAAAAGCACCTTAATGAGTAAGGTGTAGCAGATATTGGGGGTGAAAAGGAAACTGCATATTGCCTATCGGCCCGCCTCTTCTGGAAATATCGGACGTTGCAAAAGGTCTATTGTGGACATATTAAAGAAGTTTGCAGCGGAGGCAGGTTCCAGTGGGATTTATGATTACCTCTGGTATTGATGGCAATCAGATCGACTCCTGCCAAAGCGACAGGTATCAGTCCTCATGAGATGTTAACAGGAAGGAAGATGGTGCTGCTACAACATTTATTATACAGGACACATGGGCAGACACTTGTGAGTGAATCTATAGTTCACAGATATGTGGAAGAACTGAGTAAGCATTTACAACATGCATTTGCATTTGTGCAGCGGAATTTGGAGAGAGCTGCTGACAGTGCAAAGTCATATTATGATAAAAAAAAAGTCTGTGAAAGAGGATAATGTAGCGGATCAGGTATATAAGTTTCATTTTGGAAAAGGTAAACATAAAAATTCTACATTTCTTGCGGCTTGGCAAGGGCCATTTCAAATAGTTGATAAGGTGTCCACAGTAGTTTACAAAATATTAAAGACAGAGGGTGAAATGGTGACAGAACAATTTGTTCATGTTAACCAAATTAAGCCCTGTCACCCCATAGATGAAGTCAGGAGGCTTGAGCAAGTAGAGACAGCTTAAGAGACCTGAATACACAGAGAGAAAGACACAGTGACTATTTTATAGTGTCCTACAATATAAAAAAAAAAAATAGATAATATTTATTGTGGAGATAATTGCAGATGAAAACACCACATTCGAGAAAGGTGCAGTAATAAAAATTAATAGAAAGTGCTAAATCAGGTTAACTTAATATGGTATAATGTGATGAAATGTTCTGCATGAAAATTATTTTGAAGTATGTTAATGTGAAATGTAAATACTGGTGTTTTCTCTTTAACATGTGCTTGGTTGCAGGTATTCAAATCAAATTTTGAGCCACACTTTTGCTTTTAACAAAGTAGTAAAAAGGGTAAAATTGGTATTGTGCTATATACTTAATCTGTCCTTTTTCTATTTAATTTAGATAATTAACTAATCTTGGTTGGGGTCGGAGGTCACAGGAACGGAGGACGCGAGAGATGATGGAGTCATGGAGTCCACGGGATGAAGCTCAAGTAAAGCCTTGGACCGAAGTATGGAGGTGAAGACAGAGCGACAGGGATGCCTAAATAGATGATTTTTATGGAAAAGCACCCAAGAACACCAGGATGAAAGAGTTTCACTGAATGAACCAGATGAGGACATCTCAGAGGTGCAGTCATAAAGATGGTAAATGTCATTAAAGGAACAGTAGTGAATTGAACTTAATTCTACAGCATCCCTGATGAAGCATAGTATTATTCTGTGGGACTGTAAATAAGTGTGGTGGAGAATCACATGTTTGTTATTTTAATTATTTGTTTTAGTTAGTTATATTACTCATTTATTTTATCTATTTATATTATTTTATTATTTTTGTTATCATATATCAAATGTTGATGTCACATATATAAAGACTATGTAATTCATAGAATTCGGCACACAAGTGGCGCACGTTTATGGCGCACAGTGTGGACATGCAGCAGTCTGCGCCAGCCGCGTGTGCCAAAACCCATTTCAGCGCACAGCGTATTCATGGATTTTAACATACATAACCAGCCGTGGCGCAGAGTGGAGCAGCGATCCTGCAGCAGCGCCAGTAATACCCCAAATCACGCCCTGTGTGCCGAAAACATTGCACAAATCTCCATCATGGTGCAAAGGCCAGGTTACCAGCATACAGCCCCCCCCCCAAGCACGAAAACATGTGGAAAACTCCCCATGTAACCCTCGGAATACACGTACCCCGCTCGTGCTATCGAAAATGCATGGAAAACTCCACGCGCACCCGTCGGAATACACGTACCCCGCTCGCACTATCGGAAACGCATGTAAAAGTCCATGCGCAACCCTCGGAATACATGTATCCCACCTGCACTATCGAAAATGTGTGTAAAAGTCCATGCGCACCCCTCGGAATACACGTACCCCTCCCGCGCCATCGAAAACGCATGGAAAACTCCCCTCATACCCTGCAGAACACACATACCTTGTTCATGCAAGCCAAAACGCGTGTAAAAGTTCACGTGCACCCTCAGAATTCACGTACCGCATCCCACGAAGAGCACGTACAGTGCGATGGAAACCCACGTGTGACCCTCAACCCCTGGTGAGGGAAATCCCTGCGCGTGTCACGTCACAGACACGCTTACGCGCTAAGGGCCTTTCCTCAAATTACATGCTGACGTGCTGTTTTTTCACGTGCCAAATCACTCCGTATGAAGCTCGCCACATGACAACACACGGAAGACCACGCTCCTGCCCAGAAAGCCGAATTACTGCCTCCCAGAGCCCTGAGCAGCCTCCCACGAGCCATCTGCTGCTGACTGCCTGCCTGCTGCCACTGTGCCCTGCCATTTGGTGCCTGCACATCTGCCATCTGCAGGGGTCCAGTTGCAGTGACCACCCCTGCTGGAAGAGAAGACTCCCGACTGAAGTACCATCACTCCACAGCCCAGCCCCAGGACCCAGTTGCCCACCCACACCTGCCTCAGGGGTTGCCATGTCCGACACAATACCTTCCGGCACCAGTGGGAACCCCCAGCCAGAGAGGCAGATTGCTACCAGCTTCAGTGAAAAGGAAGTTGGTATCCTGGTGGAGCAAGTTCAAGTTCTAGGGCATTAGAACTTGCCTGTTGATGCCTGCACATTCTCCTCCAGCTGGGGTCCAGTTGTTGTGGTGGCCACCCCTGCTGGACCTCCAACTCCCGACTGTGGCAGGATGTGTCCTCCACCTGCCTGGCCGCTGGGTCAGGGGCAGCTCCACAGGGTGCTGAGTTGTTACTTGGGCAGGAAGATGGCACAGAGGACGACTGGCGCATAGGGGGTTCAGTTGAGGAGGGGGTCATTAGAAGGTCCAGCACACAGAGGAACCCTGCACTGGTGAGCTGTCTGAGTTGGTCGACACAGTCAACGAGGCATGCAGAATTATGTGCAGTGTCCTCAGCAGAACCTTGCACGTCCTCCCGAATGCCACGTTGACGTGACACCACCCCAGCCAGGACAGGCTCAACACAGTCTCGGATTGACATGTCCGCAGGGAGAGGAAGGCCAGCTGTTGTGTGCACATCCCCTCCTTGAAAAACAGTCTGGATGAAGGTATCCCTGCTGCTGCCAGATGATGCAGTCACAGGATCGGGGATAGGATTATACACAGGCACTTCTGCGGCCGCCTGTGCTGCCTCCTGTCCCTGCCCCTGGACTGCACCACTAGCACCAGTGGAATCCCCCACTCCAGACCCTGTGCGCGGGCCTTCCATGGCCTCCTCCTCGACCAAAACCCCCACCAACCTGGATGACTCCGTGCCATCTTCCTCCATAGGACCCTGTGGGATCTCAGCTGTCCCTTCTGCTGCCGAGGAGTCGACCTCCTACCTCTGCCTCTTGGACCTACCCTCGGCAGCTGCGGCCACGGACGCGGCACCAGACTCCTCACTTCCCAACGAGATGACAACATGGGAGTGGAGCTGGGCCTTGCGTCTCTGGCTGGCGGTGGGATCCCTGCCGCTGTGCTCCACAGCACCGTCTCCGCCCTCTTCATCAGTTGAGGCTGCAGACAGGGAGAGACAGAACACAGGCATCAGGACACTGTACAATGGTCTGATACACACATGACAGTTGCACATGAGTGGCAGTGTCAAACTTCACACATGGAATCACACTCCCCAACACATATTTAATTTAAACCCACACACATGCGCAAATTAACAGGAATGTTGCAATAGGCAGCACCATCCATACACATACAACAGCATGAGCATCAAAAGCTTAGTCTGACGTCACATGCAACACGGGGAGTGCCGGACACATGTACACATGCCACCAGACATGCATGCATCTGTACATCTCCACCACCTGTCGCAGTGAAATCATCGGCATCCATGTCACATCTGCCAATCAGCCTCCTACATGTCGGTGTCATATGCATCCATGGTGTATCACAGTGGCACACATGTCAAATACACACACACGCACATGTACATTGTGCACATATATGAAGGTGGAACCAGCTTCCATGTGTCACACCACAAACATGCCACAGTACATACACAGAAATCTAAACATGTGTGCAACCACACATGCATTTGGGCACCATGCATTTGAACACATACACCATTGATGTGCCTCACACATGACTGGACTCACATGCGGCAGGATCATGTCCCTGTACATACACATCCATACATGGGCCTTTCAAGACATATGTCCAACCTGCACACTCCTGGCACACCTCAACATGCACTGCATCCAATCAGTACACATGGACACTTACCACTCGACTCTGGACGGGTCTGCCTTTGAAGAACCTGGAGGTGGAGCGCTGGTTATATGCGTTCCAGGACCCGCTTCTGGATGTTGGTAAGGCGGACCTGGCACCCCTCTGCATGCTTTCCCTTCAAGAGGCGCCAGTCCTTGCCGAGGGTCCTGGACCTGAAGTCCTCCCAGCGCTTCCGGACGTGTTGCATGTCGCAGGCTGCCACTCCCTCCACATTGATGGCAGCCACGATGTCCTTCCAGATCCTCTTCCATCCTTCATTGTCGGCGCGTGAACTTCCAAAGAGGGCATCATAATTCCCCAGGACTTGCTCCACCAGGATGCCAACTTCATTGGCAGTGAAGCTGGCAGCCCTCTGCCTTTCCGCTGAGGGGTTGCCACTGGTGCCAGATGGTGTTGTGTCGGACATGGCATCCCCTGAGGCAGGTGTGGGTGGGCAACTGGGTCCTGGGGCTGTGGAGCGATGGAATACCAGTCGGGAGTCTTCTGTTCCAGCAGGGGTGGTCACAGCAACTGGACCCCTGCAGATGGCTGACGTGCAGGCACCAAATAGCAGGGCACGTGACTAGCAGGCAGGCAGGCAGCAGCAGGTGGCAGGTGGGAGCGTGGGAACATGGCCTTCTGAGCAGGATCATGGTCTTCCGTGTGTTGTCGCATGGCCAGCTTGCTACAGAGTGATTTGGCACGTGAAAAAACTGCATGTCAGCGTGTAATTCGAGGAAAGGCCTTTAGTTAGTAAGCGCGTCTGTGACGTGATATGCGTGGGCATTTCCCTCAGCATGGGTGCATCCGCACGTGCAAAAAAATCACATCCGCATGTGAATGCGTGTAATTCGAGGAAAGGGTCTAAGCGCGTAAGCGCGTATGTGACATTACGTGTGCGGGTTTTACTTTCTGCATGGGTTAAAGGTGAGCACGGGCCAGCAAAACACTGTACGTGCTGTTCGTGGAGATCGACGCGTATGGAATCACATGCGATCACTTCACAGCGTCTGAAGTCCGTACCTCTTCTTTTGGTGGGGTGTTGCCTACGTGCACAAGCGCCCGTGTGTTTTTTTTTTTCACGCAAGGCAGACGGTGAGTCGCATGCAATTTTTTCCCACTGTGGTTCCCCCTGTGCATGCGTACCATTTAGAGGTCATTGTAGCCCGCGTGTTCCACGTGTAGATGTTTTTTTGTGTTCCTGGGTGCCATACTGCTGGAGGTAATATTCACACACGTGGGCTACCGGGGTCGCGTGCACAATTTATTATTTTTTTTCCAATTTCCTGAGCTTACATTTATTTTTATTTTTTTATTTTTTCATTTTATTATTTTTTTATTTTCTTGTTGGGGATGCCTGAGCATTGCGTGACCTGTCATTTCTCCCCAGGGGTCACAAACAGTCTTGCAGGGGATCTGGGGTACCTATTCCATCAAGTACCCTGCCCCCTTCTATCCAATTGCCCAGGACAATTGTTGAGTGAACCTCCCATAGCCAATTTTCCATCGGTGCCATGGTCGGGAGGCCGCCAAAGGCTAAGGGTGGCAAAGCTGGGCGTCCTCCCAGGACTGGACGTGGTCGGCACGTGGGTGTGGAGACCAGGGAGGACAGGGAGTCCAGGGTGGCCAGGGTGGCTACAGGGGTGGAAGAGGCAGGGTTGCCCCTCTGGGACGGGATGCCCAGCCACGTGCTGGTGCAGACATGCCACCACCCCCTGTGGTTCCTGATGATGCCTCTACCAATTCCTCCCACCTACAGTCCTTTGCTCCTCTACTCCACACTTCCTCAAGGTCAGTCGTTAATTTAATAAATGAGGTAGGAGCAGATCTGTGTGTACAGCTGGGAGCTCACTTTTGAACAGCCAACTGGTCACGTTGAATCTTGAAGAGAGATATATCTGCTTCTGGTAGCACCTCAACACCTTCCTTCTTGCTCCTGCTTTAGCCCCTCTTCTACCCAGCTGAACAGTCTCCTCTGTTGGCACTGTTCCCCTGCACATACACTGTCCATCGGATCAGGTACCTGCTCACCCTGCCTCCCTGCTGCACTGCCTACAGGCCTCAAATATAAATGGGTCCAGTGCTTGTCCCCATACAGTCCAGCACTCTTTGTCTGCATTCATCAGATTTGCCCTGTCCAAATCATCTTCCACTTGCCACTTGCTCGCTGCACTACCACTTTTTGAATGGACATTCTATCATTACACTTCATTTTCCTTCTTTTGTCTCCTCTGTTTGGCACGTTCCCCTTATCCCCCTTCCTGGGTCTTCAACCCTTTATCCCTTCTCCATGCACTAGCGTGTTCTGTATGTCACTGTGCCCAGTATGATAGTTGTTTTGAATTCCTTTTTTCCCTTGTTCCAATCCCTTTGCTTGTTTGCGCTCTGAACCACTTGTGTACATGTGCAATCTCGATGCGATGTCACATAATGTCATAAGCATCCTTTGTCCTGGTGCAGTGTGGCTCACTTTGAGTGTGCTGATGGCAGTTGCTCCGCCTGCACATATGTGCAGGATCATGTTGCATGTGCATTCCATGTATGCCCCTAGTTGTCCTTCACCACCTGCTCATTATTGTATTTGTCCAGGATGATCCAAGTGTCATCTCATTTGGACAGCCATGTCATACTCACTGTAGGTCTGTGTGTCATCACGCATGTCTTTGAGCTGTGCATATCTGTATCATGGCCATGGCCCGCCCAGTTACAGGCCCATGACCACTTTTCAACTGGTGTTGCCTTCCACATGCATGGATGTACTATGGATGGTTCCTCAACATTCCTCCACCATGTCCACTTCTCATTCACTGTAAAGACATTTGACAGACGAAATGCAATAAACGCACACTTACACTGTCTGGCACTGCACAGTTCTGCGTGGAACATGTGATTGCCATGCAGTACCTCCCTGCTATTGGCCATAGGGCGAGTGTTTCACGGAAACCATGCTACCTGGTGCATGCCATTTGCACATGATGGCTGCAATTGCCGTTACACTGCCATAATGTTTGAATATTGTCATCACTACATACATCTTGATGTTGTAAGTTGAGGGTCTACACATGCACTTCAACACACACACCCACTCCTGTGCCAAGTTAAGCTCTTCAACGTGCAATCATGATGGTGCTGTGTGATGTTGACCTGACATCTATCTACCCATGTCCCTCCCATCACAGTATAGAAATGCACTAGCGTAGGTGCCTCCTATGACACATGTACTGTGCATAGTTGATTGTAGTTGAGTGCTGCACATGAACATGCATGTTACATGTATCATGGTGTGTTTGGTTACATTTCTACCTGTGTCTATCTGTGTGGTAACACATGCTTATGCTAGGTGCTGACTATTTGTTACCATCTCTCATTTTGGCATTGGATGTGTGCCCTCTAGAGGTTGTGTGTGATGCAGGTGATGTGCAACATGCAATACATGTGTTGTATTCACATTTTTCACACATCCTTTACTGCTTTTGGAATGGCCCTGCATTGCAATGCTACTGGATGCATGTTGGGGTTTGATTTGCCTGTGACATGGCTGTTTCATTATTTGTCATTATTTGTCTGTCATTGTTGTGAACTGTATGTGTGTGTTATGTGACTGATGTGCGTGTTCTTGTTTCTCTTTTTTTATGTTGCAGGTGATGACGCACTGGCAGCAGAGGATGAAGATGTCATCCTAGACACGGTGGTCAGTTCACATGACCAATCATGCACCAGTGGTGGTCGTGGGGTGGCAGCCCACGAGAACCAACCGGTGCTCCAGGCCATCGAGTCCAGAGCTGACTCTGAGTCAGGCTCTGATGTATCCTCTGACCGGTATGTTGAGCCGGATCTGCATCATGATGTGTCATCGCTGGTAGGTGATCCTGTGTCGGGTGGTCTTCTGTCTGCAACACCTGCAGTAGGGGGCCAGGCAGGGTTGGAATGTCCACCTGTGGTGGTTACGGGTGCACGATCACACTCAACACCAGTTGGCCATGTTCCTGGGTCATCAGGTCGACGGAGGAATGCATTCCTGCAGCTGCAGGTGGCACCAACCCAGCAAGGACCACAGCTCCTTGGGCCCAGCAGGTGTGGGGTCTGGTGACGTGGTGGCTGTGTGACACTGGGGTCAACTGAGTGGGAGCATTCCATAGCACAGCAACAGGGGGGAGCAGTTGAGATGACTGCTCAAGGTATGGAAAGTGTGGCCCATTCCATCCTCCCCTCTGTTAGGCAAATGGTGCTCCATCAGTGGCTACACAGTCCATGTGCCGCTCACTCAGGCTGGGCATGACGACATATGACAGGGCGCGCCAGGCTGAAATGGTGGTGCTGCATGAAACACTTAATGCTCAAGCAGAGGCACAACGTGAGGCCCTGAGGTTGGAACAACAAGCCCTCCGATCTACTCTAGATGACCTCATGATGGATCAGAGTAGGTGGACAGAAGACAGATTTGAACAGCTTGAAAGAACCATCTCGGTTGAATTCCATGCAAGCCGGGAGTCACTCAGTTTGTCATGTGAGGCCATGCAAGCAGAACTCTGTCTCACATGTCAGTCCCTGCAGGAGGAAGCACGTGTGACATGTGAGGTAATGCATGCTGACCTCAGTCTCATTGCCCGCCAGGACTTGGCTTACCAGACCCGTATACTTGCTGGCATTGAGTGCAAGGCGTGGCTTGGCATGGTGAGTCAACTGCACCACCTCCACCATCTGATTCAGATCCAGAGGGTGACGATGACAACCTATCTCCCACATAGGTCAGGCCGAGCAGGCGCTGAGCACAGTGAGTTTTTTTTTTTTTACCTCAACATCTACACATGTGGGTGTAGAGGTGCACCCTGTACCTCCCCCTCCTGTGTGCCACCCCCCACTCCCCTGGGTCATATATGGGCATTTTTCATATATGTTTTTTCCTGCAAATTGTTTTTTTTTCCAGCAGTTTTTATTCTGATAATATTTTTGATTTTTCATCCAAATTGTATGGTTTTTGGTAAGTATGTTATCTTTTCATTTTCAATTTTAATTTTATTTAATTTTTGCATTATTTTGCGGTTCTTTTTCAATGATTTCACTTCGCTTTTTATTTGTTATGTTTTTTTCTGGTTTTCTTCTATTTTATTGATTTTGCTTTTGTTTCTTTCATTACTCTTTTCATTTTGTTATTTCAATTGATTATTTGATTTTATTTGTATTTTCTTTAGAATTCATTTTTTAAACATTTTATTTTGTCTATTGTGCATACATGTGACATTGTGGTGCTTTGTGGCATCGGAAGGCATCCACTGTATGTTTCTGATGGGCCCATTCAGGCTTGTCTTGTGTATGTGTTTTTCTTGGGGTCCTGACACATATGCTACTCCTGCTTCCCTTTTAAATGGGCTCACAAGGATGGCTCGGTGTAACAGCATATCACACATGGGCATTGGGCTTCCGTCATATCTGTGGCCAGACTCCAGTTCTACTTGTGTGTACACCTCTAGTGGGTTTTCCAGATGGGTTCTCCAATGCATGCCTGCACTTCACTTTGGTGAGTATTAAGCTGACTGTGCATTTCATCATGTTGCTTGAGATGTTTGTTATGTATTGAATGTCTATGTTGATGCACTTCCTGCTGTAGCTGGTACCATGCACCCTTTGGCTGCATTCAATACACTGATGGTGGGAGGGGTCCATGTACTGAGAATGTTGAATTGGGACAGTTTTCCCACAATGATTTTGTTATGCCACATGAAGGCTGCACGCTGAGTTACCCCTATTACCATGCATTTCAACAAACACCCATTCCTTGCTAGCACCACTTTGGACATTTCCCAGCCCTGGCTGGTGTTTGGATCAGACATCTGAGTTATGACTAGCCTGTTTGTCATTTAAATTTTCAGTTTGTGTCCTGGACCTGCTCCCCCCCTCCCACTGTTTGCACTTGACCCTTGTGACAATCCGGCCAACCAGGATGCTTGAGCCTGCCACCACTATCAAAAGCCCACTAACGTGGCCCTGTCTAAACCTGTCCACATGCCTTCTCAGTCACTTGAATACCCACCTGTCTTCCCTGCCCATGTCAGTGTTCCTCTGTCTCCCCCCCTTCATCATCACATCCCCTACTCTCCTGCACTGTCAGGTTTCCCTCTGCCCCCTGTGTGTGCTTTCTTTCACCATCTTCCAAATTGGTCATTTTGAGCTTGGCCCCCACCTCCCTTCTCTCCTCACTCTCCCTCTCCACCACCCTTTGGCCTCCTCCTTGTACTCTGGCTGTCATTTTCAAACACTAGCCAAATTGCCATTGACCATGTTGATACGTAGGCGCTTGTTCTTTGCAGACATTTGCCCTTCTGCCTCCGTCCTTCCACATCCCACCTCCACCCTTTTAAGTATTATTTTGACAGTTAATTTGATCATTAGTCCCCCACCACTGATTACAGTTCATCTCTTCCCCCTTTCCCTTCTGTCTTTCTTCTCTACCTCCCCAGCACTATGTTGATTCTTTGTAGACCTACCACAGTTTGTCACTTGTTTTTTTACTCTCCTCACCTCTTCCCTCCTCTTCCGTCACTCCCCTCCTTATGTGGTCCAAGCAATTGTAATTTGTACTTTGTTTTTCCAGTTCATTTTAACATTGTGGACTGTTTGAAGGACATGTAGGAAGGTACTGTTCTTCTCCCTTATTCACTCCCTCATTGATGCGCTTTGATGAAGTATGTGTGTTGTTCATCTAATCGATTTCTATGAATCAGTGATGGGTCACTGTCTGACATTGCCGATGTGGGGTACTCTGTACATGATATGTTCTGCTGGTCAATGGCTGATGCAATGTAGTGATTTCTTTTGACATGTCAGGGGATGGGTGTGGTTTGAGACAGATGGGCGTCCCTGGTGCTATTTTCATATGTGCTGTGTACGGGACACTGGCATTCACTTAATTTCACATGCATGTATTCTAGACATGTCCATATAGACAAATAAAAATACACTTAGGCAACAACGCCCCCAAATACATTGCACCCAAATTGCCTTCTCGTGCATGCTGTGTCACGACAATCCATGTGCACTTCCGAGTCATTATTCGTGTACATGCATGACATGGTGATATTTGGTTGTATGCCATTTTTTAAAATGATGCAGAGTGGTTTTCACCAATGGAATGCACACTCACTGTGCTCTGCAGTGTACGGTGTTTGATATGGCCATTTGCTATTGTCCAGTGTGCATGGCAAAAGGTATTCAGACTTCTGTTGCTTGAACGACTGGTGGCATGCATTTGTGGCACCGTTTTCAGGGTGTGAGGTTTTGGTCATTCCTTTCTCCCGATTCCATGTGAGGTATAATTGTCTGGTGACTAGTTACATTTCTCACATGGCACGTCATGACTATTGTGTCATGTGTTGTTCATATGGATTTGATGTTTTGACGTTGCATGCCATGGTATGGTGTGGCAGTCAGGGTTGAGGAGTGTTGGGAGGGTTTGGGTGGCATGCCAGTCCTTTCACGACCTGTTTAGCAAGGGGCGGGGGGTAAATGCTTTGAATGTGTTCCTTTTGGTCACATGGGATTGGTTATGTTTAAGTAGCTAGGGATGTACACAATGTGGCACTTCCTTGGACACATTCTCAGGGTGGTAAGGTAGTGACAGTTAAATGTCACTTTGTCATCACTGATTCTGACCTGGTATGTGCCAGGCCTGTATGCACTCCGCAGGGTTTGGAGTTTAGGTGAAAAATGTGGCCACAAGCTCGGTACGGGCTGCCTCACCACATGCCCTTTCCCCTCCCATGCGCAGTGGCCGTGTGTGTGGTTGGGGATGTGGGGGCACCACCATGTCCACCGGTACGCCATGCCATGTTGCAACGTTGTGCAGGACAAAAGCTGCCACAATGATCCTGCACACTACTGGGGGTGCATATAGTAGCTGTCCACCAGAGCGGTCAAGGGAGTGAAAGCATAACTTGAGCACTCCGAATGTGCGCTCCACTATGGCCCTGGTTGCAATATGGGCTGCGTTGTATCTTAACTGGGTGGAGTGGTAGGGTTCCGTATGGGCGTCATCATGTAGGTGCTCAGAGGGTAGGCACTGTCCCCTGGTAAGGTGATAATAGTTGTCATTAGTGGGGCTTTTGTTTTTGTCTGTGTGTGACATGTATGCATGTGCACAGGCATTTGTACTCACCTAGGAGCCATGTGTCGCCATGCTTCCCAGCTGCCAGGGCCCGGCTCAGGGCAGACATTCTGAATATGAAACTATCATGGGTGGACCTAGGGAAGTTTTCATATACAGAGGTGATGATTCCCTTGGCATCGCATACAACCTGTACGTTGATGGAATGCCAGTTCTTGCGGTTTCGATAGATGTGCTCAGTGGCCCTAGGTGGACATAGGGCCACATGGGTGCAATCTATGGCACTGAGCACTTTGGGGAAGTGTGCCACCCTGTAGAAGTCCAGGACCACCGCTGCCTTTCTGCGGGTGTTCTGGGCATGTATATGTGCCTGCGGACTGAGGGGCGCGCAGTGATGATTGCCAACACCTGGTGTAGGCAGCGTGACTGTGTGGGCTGTGAGACACCCCCCACTATGGCAGTTGTCCGCTGAAATGACCCAGTGGCCAAAAAATGCAGTACATTGAGCTCCTTCTCCAAGGGGCTCAACGCTTGGGAGCACAGGGTGGGCAATGTGAGTTCATCCTCCCACTCCCTGACCTGCTCTAGGATGATATGAGGTGAAAACCTATACCTACCAAAGACTTGGTCATCAGGCATCCCAAAAAGGCTGGTCCTTGGCAAATAAATGTGGGGCCTGGCTATTCTCCTCCTCCTGCGGTGTCCCACGATCACTGCTGAGAGGAACGGGATATTCATCATAGCTGTATATGATTGTTTGTTGTTTGCGTGCACTTTTATGCTGCGCGAGGGCGCTTCCGCCTGCTTTCGTGTGGCAGACGTAATTGTGCATGTGCGTGTGTTTTGACGTGCGTGGGTTTTCTCTATTCGATTCCATGAATATGTGTAGTTCGTGGTGTGTGTGGGCGTTCTGTGTACTTCCCAGCGATACTTCCCCATTTACGCCCTTATTTTCACACATTGTTCCCCATTCGCGTGTTTCACCCCTTGTTCTGCCCCCTTTTTGATGTGTGTGCTGACGTTGTGTGCTTTCGCTGTGAGCGTCACGCACAGCGTTCAGGATGTGGAAATGATGCGTGTGCCGGTGTGCGCCACAAGTGGATTTGACGCACATCCCGGAAATGACATGCGCAGGGCCTTCCATATTGCACGCGTGCGATTCGCACGCGTGCGCTGGCTATTTCACGCTTGCGCCTGCTTCCGCCACCGATTTCGGCGCACATTTATTCCATGAATTACCCCCTATGAGTAAAAGAACATTCAAACCTACGCGGACACTTCGGTTGGAAAGAAAAACGTGTGGATATTTTGTTATACATTTAAATGCACGTGCGTATGAGGACTCATGGACCCATTTGGGATATGTTTCACTTTTATTATGATTAAGCAGTGGTTAGTTATTAATTATCATTTAATTAAGTTGTTATTATTTCAATTGTGATTCATTTGATGGAAAAAGAAAAAAGAACAATTTGTGTTTCCTCCAATTGTGGAGTTGGTTAGCCAGAATTGTAGGAAAAAGGAGGGTATAAGGACATGTAAGGCATTTTGCCAGCATGTAACATAGCATTTTTTTTGCCAGTATAATATATAGCATTATTGGTAGTATGCAAAGTACAGGATTTACAACACAGCCAGGTCCAATTTGAAACTGCAGATATTTAGAGCACAAATAGAAAAACTGACTGTGCTGCCAAGTTCAAATAATGAAGTGCACCATGTTTTTTTGGATGCTTCATGTATAGAGACTACATTAGAATACAAAACCGACTAACATTATTAACATGACTAAAATACTAATTCTAACTTCTCTAACATACAATGCAGTATTCCATGCAAAATGAGGTGAAATCCATGTTTTGGTGGCACTGCTGAGATTCATTTTTATTTGCACACTGGTTATTCCTTCAGCTTGTGGAGAACAGAAAAAATGCAAGCTGTAGGACGCAAAGTGAAACAGTAATTATGGGCCTGAAGCTTTCATTGTTCTGAAAATGAGGGCTGGTAAAGAGCACATTCTTTTTAACCTGATTGGGAGAAAATGTAGGCAGACAAGCCACATCAATAAAGGGACGGGTAAAAGTTTAACTGGAAAGTAGGAATGAAGAGAGCAGTTAGTTCATGCTGGGCTGAGGAGACAGACAGAAGTTCCAGGGGTTAGAGCGCTGGCTTTGGACATAATCAGCTGGCGCTCCCCAAACAAGATTACGGAAGAGTTTTGCGCTGGCACTGAGTCTGCATCTGCGAACACAACGAGTTTGGGCGGGTGACTTCAAAGAAAGACCAACCATGGTAAGATAAATGCTAATAATAATAATAATAATAATAATAAAACAGCATAATGATGCTGTAATTAACACATGGTATATAAAAACAAATGGGATTTTTGTGTCATTCAGGCCTCTGTGAATTATTTACATAAGTGAAGTATAAAGGGGAGGCTCATATCAGTGCAGTAGTGAATTTGCCAATGTAAGTAAAATAGCAAGTAAAATAGCAAACATGAGAAAGCTAGTAATAAACAGCTATAATGCAGAGGTTTGTGTGCGGTGTGATGAATGTTTCCTTCCTTGAATGCTGATGGGAAGGTGTCTGATCTGATACATAGATTACTGGATGTACATAAGCCAGCAATGCCTAATGGCACATAGATTACTGGATGCACATAAACCCGTAATACCAGCCACAAACTGTAGATGGCACTATGAATACAATCATTGGTTTCTACTGAAGTGTATCAGTCTGGGGCTCTTTACAGACAACTAGAAGGTATTCTAATAGAAAGGAAAGTTTTGTTTTATGTTGGGGTTATAGTATAAAAAGAAACCATGTTCACCACTATACCACAGGAATAAAATACCTCAAAACAAGATACCATTAAAATTACCACCAATACAAGCTAACAAGGTATGGTCACTAAAATAGTGTGATACCAAACCCATTCTAAATGTAAGACTAATTTACCGCCAAATTACCACCAATATTTTCACGGTAAAAAATACCACCAAATCCCGAATCCGCCTGTGGGATGTTTTTAACCATGCATCCAAGCCCTACAATAAAACTGTGCGTTACTGGCATTGAAAACATCATGATGGCCAGAACTCCCCAGAGAGTGCACAGGGAAAACATGAAGCATAGGCTGCCACCCATTTTTGCCTATGTTGTGAGCACAGGAGGGCACTGCCTAAAACCACCATTGGGCGACACACACAGTAGCCTGAAACCATTGGGAATGGCAATGCTGATTGCCAAAAGAAACCCAGAACTGTGGGGAATTCATTTTCTTAATGTAAAAAATGGATGCAATACCGGTACTCACCACTATCAGAAAGCAGGCGTTTTAAAACCACCAGACTTTTGTGTAAAACTGAACAGATTAACCCAAACCAGGCCAAGGAAAGACTATATTCTGAAATGACTTGAAGGAAGTAATTATTTAATGTATATGTAAAAATTGTAAGTTTGATTTAAACTGGGAACTAAAGTGACATTTAGCTGAATTCTGCCTGACAACTACCCCCGACAGGAGAAACCTGCTCAGCCACTCTTCCCAGGCCTAGCTGCATCCTGCTGCCCCTGCCAACAGGAGATCACATGGCCCTGTTGATTGAAAGGGGAGTGGCACCTGGGAACTGCAGGGAACTGAACAATGGGTCTTCTTTGGCTCAGGCAAATGTTATATTGGGGGGTCGTAAAATGGCTTCCTCTTGGGAGAAACTGGGAGGGGCAGTGCCTCTGCTAGCAAGCTGAGCTTGGGGGAAGTGGATAAACCAGTTATTCCACCATGTGATGTGGGAAGCCACACCCCCTTTTGACCAGGGCATAATTTAAAAAGATAGATAACTCATAGTGCGCACTGGTCAAAATTATATAATTAATACCATTATTCTTGTGATTTTTCGGTGCACATTTTAAGAGGTGTTGGGACCCTGTGGTATGTTCTAGGGAGTAGTAGCAGAAATAAGGTTGTTACTCCAAATGTCTGCATGTTAAAAATCTGACACTTCATCAATTAATGTCCATACTCCTTGCGCACATTTGTGTAATTTTTGGTAAATGTTCGATATTGGCAAACTGACCAAAAAGCGCAAAATGTTGTCATTTCTGAATCCCAGCTCGCAGGAGCATGGGGCTTGAACAGAGACCTGTCTTAATTCATCTGTAATATGTACATGTAATGTCAACCACTTGTGTATCTGGGAAATATGTATTTGAATCAAATATAGATTTGTGGGCAAATTGACCAGGGGAGGATCCTCTGACCCATAAACAGACCTCATCATGATGACAATCCATTTCCTTCCCCCAATCATGGGATAGGGGAGAATTGGGCCAATGACAAGTAGAGAGGGGCAGGCTCAGTTATGCCACACACACACCCACTTTATAAACACATAAAAGCAGACAGTGCAGGACAGGTAGGGACATTCACTTTCCACTTTCTTGCGGGGCGCTTTGACGGGAGACTTCAGACTTCACATCCAGAGATCCAGACTTCAAATCTATCAATCTCCAGAACCAGTAGCAGAAATTAACTCCAGAATTTGTAGCAGAGAGGCCTGAATCCACAAGCTGAATCCTCTTCAGCAGGCCTTAAAGCCAACCAAACTATTCAACAGCCGGGCGAGCGGTTTGAATTTTTGCCAAGAACCTTTGCAAGAACCTGTAGCAGTATCCAGAAAGCAGTGCTGTATCCGGAACCAGAGAGAACCACAAACCAGACCGTTGTGAGCAGAACCGGTGCTTGACAGACCCAGAGAGCAGAGCTTACCCGGATAGCCGGGATTTCAGAACCACCCGCCGGAAGTCCCGTCCAACCTGAAAAGACCTTGACGGCTTATTTCAAAAATATAGTGTGAGCACTCACTGTGCCAAAACCAATCTCTTAGTTTAAAATAATCTAATCCAAACTATTTTAGCCTATTAGAACTGCCTCCTAGAATCGTGTCATTCTGTCATCTTTAAAACTGAAAACTGTCATCTGTCATTCTGAGCTTTAAAATTTCAAATCCGAAAAACTACCTTGACTAAATCGGCCATATCTCCGGAACCGTTTGTGCTAGGAGCAACATTTTCTTTTCTTTTATCTTAAAGCTAAGATTCTAGGCTTTCCAAGGAACCTAGAACCGACTTGCTACTCCTTATAGGGCCTCCGTAATTACGCTCGATGCACACAATTTAATTTGCCGCAATTTGACATTTTGCACAATTTCAGCCATGTGTAAAAATCAGCAGCTCCTTGCTTTCCTTTGCTAAAATTCGTTTTTACCTGCTAGTTACTCATAGAGCATTGCTAAAGTGAGCCTGAACTAATGTAAACTAGATATCACCCACCCTGAACCTCTAGAGGGAATTAAAAGCATTTTTAGCACATTTCTCACTTCATTGTCATCACATTCAAAACATTTATGGGCCTGTGTTTCAAACTTCTACCTGTTTTCCTCTAAGCTTGCTGGGGGGGGACTGAATTTCGTATTGTACTTGATTGCATTCCTGAGAACTGTGTGCTCCTCTTTCCATCTCCTTATATTGCATAAAGGGGGGGAGTGAATTGTCAAAGAATAGTGATTACATTGGGCCTCATTACACGGACGGCGGTAAGGGTTAACGGTCACCGTTAATGGCAACGGTGACCGTTAACCCTTACCGCCGTACTACGAGGTCCCTTTGCGGGTTGGAGGATTTAACGCCTGCTTCTTGCAGGCGTTAATATCCAACCCGCTAAGGGACCTCGGAGCTAATTACGGCACCGCAAAATTGCGGTGCCGTAATTAGCGCCTTCCCCATTCCCATAGAGCCCTATGGGGCAGAAATGGGAATGGGGAAGGGCAATGGCGGAAGGGGGATTTACCGCCCCTCCAACCTTGGACTGGGGCGGTAAATCCCCTTTCCGCCAAGGCGGTGCCGGTATTTTACCGGCATGGACCAAGGTGCTAATAGCACCTTGGTCCACCGCCTACCGTGTAATGAGGCCCATTGTCTTTTGTGAAAATCATATCAAGTTAATTCTATACTGCATTTCATTCCTCATTGCTTTTCCCTTGAAACCATAAAAGTATTTTGCTGCCTTATCCATCCTATACCAACTCCTCATTGATTGTAAAGAGGGGTGCTAGTGTCAGATTACCCATTGTTGATCAACATTATATTCATAAGTGTGATATCAATTATTAATTTATTATAAAAGTGTGTTATATCTATATTGTTTAATTTTTCAAACAAACCTTTTAAATTTGCAAAACAAACCTACTTCTTGGCTCAGCAGGGTCGGGGGGATGCTGCGAGAGGGGTGTTTTACAAGGGTTCATCATCCAGATTATAACTTGCCATAAAAATATATAAATAAGGGCTTCCCTTGGGCATCCCAGACAAGGCACTGACTTAGTGGAATTGCTTGATTGCAGTCACTTACACACCCCAATAAAACAACATCTCTTACTGGCCATAAACACTTAAAATCAATTACATGCACAATTGTACAGAGTTACATACATTTTAAAAAGAAAACATTGTTTCCACAATAAAAACACAATAAAACAGAAACCTAATCACTTAATGTAAGTTTCACTTCTTCCCAGATGTAATATGCCCTTGCAGTAAGGACAAGTGTTACATTATATTATATCAACGTCATGAGTTGGCTTATAACTGGATACTCATTCAAGGATATTGAATGTGCACTATTGCACTCAATATGGCAGGAAACGTGTAAAGGATAGAACAAATATCTCTGTATGTTGACACATCAAATGCCCAGAACATGGTTGGGGGTATTAATTGCCTCGAGTGTCACGAGAACATTTGGCAGATTTGTAAGACAAATCCTATGGTCAGAATCAATTTCAGATGCTAAACCTCTGACTCTTTTAATGCAGGAAGAGCAGGAGGTTTGCTTGGTGGAGAAAAAGTGAGAGACGTGCATGTAAGTTAAGTCCCGCCACTCCTCTCCACCAATGAAATCAATGAAAAAGAGCTGAGAAGTGAACGCAAGGCGGAGAAACCTTATGCAAGGCTTGCATGTCTTCCATTTATGTTACATGCTCATAGAAAATGAGCTCCTAGTGTTTTAACACTATAATTCAACATTTCCGGTCTGGCTGAATGGGGACTTACCGGGTCATTCCTACCTTGGAGGACCCAGTAAGTCCCCATTCAGTAAACCATTCCCTATTCCCACTTGAGCCTTTATAGGGCTCAATGGGAATGGGGAAGATGCTAATTTCGGGCCCACAAATAGCGGGCCCATTATTAGCGCCCTGGTCCCTTAGCGGGACCCGCAAAGGACGTGTGGTTAGACCACACGTACTTTGCGGGTCCTGCTAAGGGACCTCGGAATAGGGCGGTAAGGGTTTACCGGCACTGGCATCCTTACCGGTGCCAGTAAACCCTTACCGCACAACTCGCAATTAGGCCCACTGTGTTGTGTCCACTCGTGGTGCTGACCAAGAAGTAGTGAATTAATCATGCATGCACTATTCTAGTTATTGCATGCAATATTTCAAGGTGGTAATAACCAGTTCAACCATGGAACTTCAAAATAAGCAAGAGAAAGTGATCAAAAGAGAGAGGGAGAACAAGAGAGATAGATAAAGAGAGAGAGGGACAGGCAGGGAGAGAGGCAGAGTGAGAGAGAGATCAGAGAGAGAATATCTCTGTATGTTTACACATCAAATGCCCAGAACATGGTTGGGGGTATTTATTGCCTCGAGTGTCACGAGAACATTTGGGAGATTTGTAAGACAAATCCTATGGTCAGAATCAATTTGAGATGCTAAACCTCTGACTCTTTTAATGCATGAAGAGCAATGAGGCAGCGTTGTTTGCTTGGTGGAGAAAAAGTGAGAGACGTACATGTAAGTTAGGTTCTGCCACTCCTCTCCACCAATAAAATCAATGAAAAAGAGCTGCGAAGTGAACGTAAGGCGGAAAAACCTTATGCAAGCCTTGCATGTCTTCCATTTATGTTACATGCTCATAGAAAAGGAGCTCCTGGGGTTTTAACACTACAATTCAACATTTCAACAATGATGGTATAAAACACACATTTCTGTGAAAGGTTGAAAATAAGTCATGCAAATAAAGCATGTTTGCTCTATTATTTGATTGGAATGTCAAGGTTGCAATCAATACATTTTACATGTACAATCCAGAGACCAATGACATGTCTCTGATATTAACGTCTCTCTCTCTCGGTCTCTGTCTCTCTTTGAGAAGCAGACAAAGGAGAAAAAGAGAGACCATCTGCGAGAAAAGCATAGAGAGACCATGAGAGCTCGATTATAAAGAAATGTCAGTGCTGTCAGTTTCAATGTTATATTTGGTGAATTGTTTTAACTTATGTGCTCTTGCAATTGGTTGCACAGACTGAAAGATATAGACTGATCGAAGAGATAGATCCCTCACACACCAATCCATGGCCACAACCACACACAAAAGGCACCTACATCTCACACTATGGCCTCCCTTTCTACTAGACTATAACTGCACCATCAACCCCCAAATGCACGTACATTTCGCACCACATTTACTCCAAAGAAGACTCCACCAGCATTCTGCATGCACTAGTGGACTCCAGAGACAACACAGCCACGTTGAATCACGCACGTGCACACACATCCACATCATGGGATCATCCATGACCAAGACACAACTCCATTCTTAGATGAATGCCAACATTCACTACACATACTACCACTCAGGCCACGACCGTGCAATCACATTGTAGTTGGATGTCACTGCACTCATGCATACATTCATATGCTTAGTGTGTTCGGTATGTTGCCTTTCACCCTTTCTTGTGGCATTTGGGCTTTATAGTAATAAACTAGAGAATGGCCTAACAACATAGCGATCACGAGATATACAATGATGACCTTGTCTTTTCATTCATGGAATTCTAAAGATAGAATTGTGAGTCTCAGTCATAGACAATTTACAACCTATGCATCGGAAGCCCCAAAGTCATCAGCTGATGAAAGGGATTTAGTGGGAGGAACAGCGCATCCCTCCAATTAACATGCACGAATAGCAAATGGAGCAATGTGTGTGTTTCAGTTAATAAGACAGCATTTTGCATAACTATACATTGCCTCATCACGAGTTGGGCTGTAACCCTTAAATACAGTGGTAACGTAATTACCGCCGCATTTAAGGGCTGGCCCTATCACGAGTTGGGTGCTACAAGGGCTGTTTTAACTCCAGCTTTTTTCTGTAAATGAAAATCCCATTTAGCGCCCTGCATTACCGCCGGCTGTATTAGCACGTGATATTAGCGCCGAAGATTCCCCATTGGGCCCAATGGACCCAATGGGGAATGTGGATTTACTTATAACGGACAACCCGTGATCCAGCTGTAATACCGCCAATCCAGTGGGCACTAACACTATTGCAGTTGGCCGGTATTACAGCAGGGATACCGGCCACCTTGTGATGAGGCCCATTCATGAATGGTACAGAACATTAGGGGGGCGCAGAATTTTGTACATGTTCTGGTGCACAATAGTATTTTAGTTGTCTTCAACTCGAAAACAAATGAAACCCGCCCTATGCATTAGATTTGTCACCTAAAGATGATTTGTTTTTTAAGTCTTCGGCATGATAACCCTACATCCCAACTCTGGATTCATGAAATGAATGTCAGAAGACTTACACAATTCTCTGTATGATAACCCACCTCACAGATGTGAAGGGGCTTGCTAACCCCACATATGGAGACCAATTTGTATAGATCCCTCCAGATGGTGTAATGCTTCATCCATGCTCATAATGCACTAACATGTTTACAGGGCAATGACTGTGGCCATGTCCTGCAACCAGTGTTCCCATGGTTTGGCATGCAATGCATCGATGATCAGGGTAGACTACCTCTACTTGCCCATTGTCAAGGAGCCATGCTAAGTATCTCAAGACACGTTGTCCCCAATGCTGTGGCAAATGGTCATGCAATGCTGCCTGTGCTCATACGGTATGATCTGTGGCCATGCCCACAATTCCAGTAGAGTGTGAAACTTTAAAAACAATACAAACACTGACATGAGAAAGGTGGAATGGCGCTTCCTTTGAACCTTGTTCTCCTGCACACCCAGCACGGGGGCAAAATAATTCTATGGCTGAGAAAAAACAGCTGAATGATGTCTTATGCCTGTGCTATACACATAGAGAATGCATCTATAACCGTGATACCCTCTTTATGTTGTTCTATATGGCAAATGTAGAGTGTTTAACCATGTCTATGTGTGTAACAGCATGAAGAGTCAATGTTCCATGGCAATAGAGATGGGCCATAGTCTGTCATTCTCATTATTGGATTCCCTCAATTGTCATCGGGGTGCAGGGAAAGGGGGGGGTGTTGAAGGGAGGGAGGGGTCACCGGGCCTTGCCCTGGAGTCCCCTATATTGTTTTGGTTTTAAAATTGTTTACAACATGTTTCACTAGGTTATTTTGTATTTTCTTTAAAAAATGCAGCTTCTAGGGCTGCCGGGGCAATGCCCAGAGACCCCCACAATTGTTGCTGCAGGGAGGGTATCACAGGGCAAAATTGCTGTGCCTCTTACTGTGCCTCTTCCTGACAGAAGTTTTGTGATTTTTTAAAGATCTTTTTGAGTTGAACCATGCATCTTTTCAACGTATTGCTCTTTATACTGCGGGGGTTGTAAAGTATATATCTAAACATCATTTTTAGGGTACAGCCATACATCTGGATCAAGATACATCTCACACAGAGAAGCAGAAAGCAGTCAGAAGTGTGTGAAACTGGCAGCCAGGAAGTGCTGTAATGCCATAAAAAGTACACCACCAGGAGCAATATGTTCCTTTTGCGGCCAGAAAATGTAGAGTAGAACTAATCCTCGAATGTAATCTCCCACAAATAGGTTTCTCATATTAGTGGAATATGTGGGTCGTTTTTCAAGTTCACCAGACCAGCAAAGGAACGTTTAAAGATATATGTGACACAACACCTGTCTTCACAGCCTTTTCTAGATTTGTATTGTCATTTCCAAATATCATAACAGCAAAACAATAGGAACGAAGTACCCCCATACCCAGCCCTCCGCTCCCTCTGAGCATCCCCCTCCCCCCGTTCTCCCCCACATGCGCACGGGAAATCACTTTTTTAAAACATGTGATGATCAACAAATGTGCACATGTGATTTGGCCTGTTTGTAGAATTCTCTTTTGCATGGGGTCATCTCTTATACAGAATTTCAAATGTAAGTAGTCCCCTGCGTGCAACTTTGTCATACAACTGAAAGGGCCCCCAGTTGCTTTGCATGCTCCTCATGATAGCTTTATACAACGTATTAGAAAGCATGCCGTACCATGCCCAGGGAGGCTTTGGTTATTAAATGGCGAAGAGACGTAGAACCTACTAAAAGGGCTTGAATTCACACTGCTGGGGAAGAGGCTATCATTGATATGCCATCACCAGAGCAGTGACTCTGTAAATTACAATATACGTTTAAAACATTGCTCTGTGCAATGGGCCCTTTCTGTCCACCAGGGGGTCGCGACCCACAGTTTGAATACTGCTACCTCCTTTCTCTGAAGGTAGCCAAACGGGCAAGCATACATTTTCCTTTTCAGAATGTAAGTGACCTCTCCCAGAGTAAACATTGCAGCTTAGTTTGATTAATCAAGTCAAAACAAGTCCTCTCTTTTGAGTAATCTGCTATTTGTAAACGTGCACGTCTTCCTTATTTGTCAACGTTTGTGTTTCTTTAGCTATTGCTGTTCCTTTTGATAAATCATAGAGACAAACGTGTTATAAGGAGAAGATATTATCCAAAGGAATGCTGCATTGCTTACTAATGGCTATAGCAATGGTTTTTGTCAAAATTCAGGTCAGTGTTAAACTAGGCTGAGAAATGTGTTTATACAAATGTACCGCCACACTGTTACCATGGTGGTAGCGGTAAAACATGTGGCATCTTTGAAGACCGTTTTTTTAAAAAATAGAACATCATCCTGAGTTGGCATCACACGAGATGCAGAGTGGTCAACTGGCTTATATAGTACTCTGGAGATTTCCCGTCAGGCCTCGGCACCCTGGGCCTCTTTTGTGTGCTTTTTCTCCATTTTCTCATAGGAAAAAGTTTGGGCTTGCTGAACATGTGTGATATTGGCCCACTTTGAACATAATTTCCAGGACCTTTTGGTTCCCAGTCCACCCCTCGGGGCACACAAAGCTTATTTTATCAAGAACATGCAGAAGGTGTAAGCATGTGTTATTTACCCCAAACAGTTCTTGCTGTGCACCCCATGTCGTACATATACCACATCGTCTGACCTCGTTATGAAAACAAGAGAAATTTTAAAAGAGCAAGGGGTGTTTTCAATACCACACAATTGTTCGGTTAGCACCATAACCATTATGAGTGCCAGTAAATATGCATAGCAGTTTAATGAAGTAGCACATGCAATGTTTAGTCATCATTGCATTTGAGATCACACGTCAGTTATCTGCAGGTGCCAAATTATTCATGCTTTTTTCAAGCAATATTATTTATAGTCTTTGATTATTAGAAATGTAATGAAACTACAGTGAAAATTAAAAAAATGTATATTTTAATTTATTCTACTCTACTTCAAATCACTGAGTAACCTAAATATTGCTCATGTGTGTCACAGTTGAGTGTTACTTTTTTTTGGCCGTTTCTTGTGTTGACCTATGCACTGCATGACTCATGCAGCCTTCTATTTCTCAAGAGACAGCACACAGTTCTGACCTGACATTCCCAAAAGGCAGGTACTGTTTCATCTCCTTGTGTCGAATGTGCTTTGTGTTATATCGGAGCCCCTTTCTCCATTCTAATCAATGACCCAGTCCACAAAACTCTTTTTGTCTGCCTTCTTTCTAGGAGAAGGTTAAAATATCTGAAAGCATTATATTAAGATATGGCTCACCTTTGCAAATAATCCAACTGTTCCTGCTGTATTGTGTCTGTTTATAAAGAACTTGGCAGGACATGTGGGTCAGAGAATAATGAAAATAAAAAAGGATATTGAGTTAACATTTTAACAAAGACGTATGCAGTGTGGGCACCCTGTCCGTGTATTGACAAAATGCAGTCAAACAATGAATTTTAATGATTGCTCAAAATGTATTTTCAAAAATAGGTTCTCCGAAATCACTTAATTTAACACATGCCTGCTAAACGTGCAGTTATGTAGTTTAAGAGATTTAGGACGCATGCGCCCGTTATGCAGTTTCTACATTTAAATCTGATCCCTTGGACTTAAGTAGAAATTAATTATTCGAGATGAACTGACAGAGAGGTGTAGTATACACATATGGCATTTTGATTTCCCCAGGCGATGCTTTGACTTTTGTAGAACAGGAAATGCAATCAGCAAAACAAATGCGCTTCTAAACAGGTGTTTAAAACGAGAGTACTCGAAAGGTTGGTGCTGCAGCACATCCATTGTGACAAATCTTAATGACACACATTGTTGTTCTTAAATGGACGAGGGGTCATTTAAAAAATAATAATAATAAAAAAAAACATTACATCACCATCTGCAAATAAAGGTAGTTTTAAAGTTTGAATAAAAAGTGACTTTTGATTAAATTAAAGAAAACAATTTTAATCTTATTTTGGTTTTAATTTGCATGGCAAATATACATCTTTTGAGTGTGTAAGTGCACACTATATATATTCACTAGTCATTGGAGAAATAATTACAATGCTAACCAGACTCTTCCATACTTGTTCCCCATGACACTCGCAAAGATTGATTGAATCTGAGGGGTCTTGGCATTGTGTTAGTCCCATCTATGGATATTGTTTCCCATCTTGTTTTTCTTACGTATAGCAAGAAATGTTGTGGTGGCGTTTTGGGCTGATAGAGTATACAGAATTTTTGTTATGCTTGCAGGATTGTTATTGCACTCCATCTGATGTTGTTCCGTTAATTGTTTATGTCCTTTATATTTATTATTATAACCTCCATTCGCTCTGAGGCACTGTGCAGTGCAATGCTCTTTCCTTTTGTCCACCTAGACATGGGACACCAGCAGATACTGGGTTGAGGGTTCCAAAGTATAGTACTATAAGAAGAAAAGGGTCCAGACAAGGGTTCACTGTGGATTACAGTTTATAATGGATTACAGTTACATTTAGCACATAAGAATTCACCTTTTTGAATGTTGTCTATGACACTTTTTTATGGGATTGAATTGACAACTGTGTCCTTCCTAAATGTACGGGTATGTAGAATTCTGCCTTCAATTGAAATGTGTAGATCCAGAAATGTTATATGTTTAGTGCTATTTACCATAGTAGGTTTGATGCCAAACTCTTTGCCATTGAGTACTATAGGCTAAGATAAGGATAGCAGTAACCCAAAGGTTTCAATTACCTATGTGCTTCACTTTAGTCTATCAAGCGGTTGTTGTGTGAATTAGAAGAAGACCCTTATTTCAGACACAATTTATATCCCTTATCTATAAGGAGTAGATTGGTACACTGATGTTTTATGACAATGGTTCATAACGGCTGTCATGACGGTAACAGATGATGGTCAGACCCTTATCAACAGACACGCCTCGTACCCAGTACTGCAAGAGATATGATAATTGAATGTATTCTTCTGATGGTCTTTACCTTTTTTTCTGGCTGTTTTTTTTCCAATTTATTTCTTGTGTTGTTTTCTGTAGGTATTGCCACAAGGATATGTAATACATATGATTGTTTTCTTGGTGGGACGTGGTCAAATTTTAATTTCAATTATGCACAATCACTATATTCTACTTTGTACAAACGACTGTATTAACGAAATGTGGGCAGTCTCTCGGCGAACAATGTATTTCAAAAATAATTGTATTTACGTATACGGTAACATTCCCACGCTGTACTACACATGCTGATATGTAATATAATTGAAGTGTATATTGTGATTGATATACTGATCTACGGCAAGTAATCTTAGATTTCATGATATGAATAAGGGATCAACCCTTTGCTCTACCTAAGTCGATTGGAGGTTTGTGCCATGCCAAAGCTGTGGCGGATAATTATGTCCTACATTTTCGGTTCTGACCTAACTGTGATCGTATGAATTGACTAATTGTACACTGATCCGATGAGGATTTTATGCCCTGATGAAGTACTCAATGCAGTCAGAAAATGCATTGGCAATGTTTGCATCTGCACTTTCTCTTTAACTAATAAAATATCACACATAAAATACCACACATTTTTTAATTAAAGTGTATTAAGAATCTTTTTGGCACAAGTAATTTTACTTAGTAACTACAAATGATGTTGTACTGAACACATCTTTTCACACTGCCATTTAGTGGATATTAGGCTATGCAGCCCATACCAAATGCTAGATAGACTTGGTCTCTTCTTTTCTCCAATGGCTGCAGCATGCACCCTAGAAGTGCAATATTTTGTATCTGGTAATTTTGAATAGTAAAATAATGAATGCTACCTTATCATAGTTTTAAGTAATGTTAAACATGGAATAAATAGATAATAAATCAAGACTTCCTGTGTTAGTACACACAATACATATGAAGTCCCACAATGCATACACTTCAGAGGCACATACAGGGAAGCTAAAGTAAGGAAGAAAGAAACAACATCACCAGAAAATGTCAATAACATTAAAGTTCATCTTCATGTATACAAATCAACTGTGTTTGAGGCCTGCTTATTGGCCCGTGTATGTGCACCATGAGCTGAGACCAAACCCTAACGAAAGTACTATAAGACCATGTGACAAGGTTAATGTCTATGTATATAGCACCTTTTGAATTTCCAAAAATGCCTGGCTATATATGTCAGTGAACAAAAGCAAGTGGCCTAGATATGTGATGTCAACAATTACATTTGTAATGTCATCGTTGATGTCCTAGGTGTTAGTATTAGCAGTGCATGGTGGTGGCACCAGTTATAGTTGCTTAGATCACCATGACTGGCAAATTTATTTATTTTCTTCCGGTTTTACTTGTAACCATAACATCCGTTTAAAATTTTAGTTATGGTTAAGTTACTCAACTCATAGAAAGAACATTTTTTGGGTGGCTTATAACTTTGCCTCCCCTGGACAAATCCTCACCATATTTTGCAGAATAGGGATATGGCCCACTTGGAATGATTCTGCAGATTTTGGTGCAGTTTCGTTAAGGGGGAGAAAAGTTATATGGGGTCCCAAATGTGTTGATATTCTTATAGAAGTAATGAAAAAGAAAGTTTGGTCAAGTCTACAACCCAAACCGCTGGATGGATTTTCACCAAATCTGCACCAGGAGAGGTGGCTTGGTCCCGACAAAAAAGTGCTTTCGTAAAAGTTTTGTAAATCTGTCCAGTGTTTCAATTTAAAATGGCAAAAAGTAGGTGAAAAATAATTAGTGATATCTGGGTCCGGTTCGCAGACTCACTTTCCTATTTGGACCGTGGGCAGCCCCCTGGACAATCAGGGGATGGCGTGATGTCCACAGACATTGGGCGTTCCACTGATTGGATGCGGAAAAGCATGAGGTGTGTCATATGTTTCAAAACAATCTCCATGTTGGATCCATGACAGCCGCCGGTGTCCGCGGATAGCACGGCGGGGGAAAAGTCTGGAAAACACATTTGGAGTTATTTGGTGGTCCAAAGAGGGGCTGGAATAATGATGATATGGGGCTGTTTGTATAGGTGAGAAAGGGGCATGCAGGTGCCGCCCATCCCACAAACCCCGCAATAGTCCTCGGACAAAGCTGTGAACAAAAAGTTTGGAAAACACATTTAGGGTTATTTGGAGACTGAAAGTGTTAGAAACGTTGGTAGGAGGTGATGAATGGCACAGTTTTAAGTGCAAACTTCTGCTTCGGCCACAAATGCTCCTATATTGGGGTAAGTATGATATTAGGGAGTTGTAGCGATTTAGGGTGCACTGGTAAAAACCCATGACATGCTGTGAAAACATGTTGTTAAAGGGATCTTATTGTTAAGTTTCACTAATAAAAACCACTGCAATTAAATGAACCAACTTTGTTAAAGGGACTTTATGGTTACAAGTAAAACTGAAAAACCACAGAAATTCACCAGTTATGGTAACCCAAGCAACCATTACTCACAAAACCAGTGTGCACTGCTAACACCCAGAACATCAAAGATGACATAAAAAATATCATTGATCACATCACTGATATGATATGATATGATATGATATGGTATTTGTAACGCGCCTATACACAGGTGTTTCAAGGCCCGACGAGGCAGGGAGGGGAGGAACAAGGGGAGACAAAACAAACGATCCTACTAGGCCAGGTGTCATTCAGATCGCGCAAGTGCAGGGGTGGGGGAGGGGGGAAAAGTGCAAGGGGAGGGGGGAAGTGCAGTAAAGGTAAGTGGCGTAAGTAATAAATAAAAAAGGGCCAGCTATTGGCAAGTGCAAGGTAAGTGCAGAACAAGTGCTGGGGAAGGGGGGGGGCTGTAGGGATACACAGACAGTCGCGTAGTGCAGAGGGGTTCCAGGGGATCAGTGACTGGGACCAGGACCGAAGGCAGTTTAGAGTGGTCCAGTTGCAGGATCAGTGCAGTTTAGTGAAGAATTAATTAGCTGTTCAGCAGGGGAGAGGGAGAGAGAAAGCAGAAGCAAAGAGGAAGGTTTTGAGGTGCTTCCGGAACCGGAGGTGGTTCTCCTCAAGTTTCAGGGAGGCAGGAAGGCTGTTCCAGAGGGAGGCCCCTGCCGCGGAGAGAGGTCTACCCCCAGCTCGTTGCTTCGAGAAGCGGCTGACCATGAGGGAGTTGGAGGCGGATGAGCGAAGGGCTCGGGGAGGAAGATATTTGGGAAGAGAGAGTTGAAGGTATTTAGGACCCAGGCCCCAGAAGGCCTTGTGGACAATGCAGAGGGTTTTGAACTTTATCCTCGCAGCCACTGGGAGCCAGTGTAGAGATTTCAGTCCTGGAGAGATACGGTCCCTGGGCTTGAGGCCAAGGACAAGTCTCGCAGTTCTGTTCTGGATGAGCTGCAGAGGGCGGAGAGTGGAGGCAGGCAGATTAAGATAGAGGCTGTTACAGTAATCCAGCTTCGAGAGAACCAGGGCTCGGGAGACAGTGAGCTTCTGGGGGAAGGAGAGGAAGGGAAGAATACCTCTGAGGAGGTGCAGCTGGTAGTGTGACCTCTTGGCGACATCAGAAATATGAGGAGAGAAGGAGAGTGTGGAGTCGAAGATGACCCCAAGGTTTTTTGCCTTGCAGGTAGGAGCAGGGAGGGGGCCAAGGGAGGCAGGCCAGAGAGCTGCAGGGAAGGAGGGAGTGGGAGTACCGATGAGTAGAATCTCAGTCTTACTGGCATTAAGGCAGAGGTCATTGGCGGCACACCAGTCTTGGATAGCAGACAGACAGTCAGAGATGAGGGAAGGAGAGGGGGAGGCTGAGGGTAGCCTGAATTTGAGCTGGGTATCGTCCGCATAGCACTGGAAATTAGGGCAGAGAGCGGCGATGCGGTGGGAAAGGAGAGCCAGATACTGGTTGAACAGCCAGGGAGAGAGATTAGATCCCTGGGGGACACCACAGGTGGAGAAAAAGATGTCGGAGAGGAAGGACCCCAGTTGGACCTGGGAGGGTCGATTTGAAAGGAAAGAGGTCAGCCACGCCAGAGCCTGACCAGTGATACCCAGGTTTTCCCGGAGACGGTTGAGCAGGATGGCATGGTTGACAGTGTCAAAGGCAGAGGAGAGATTGAGCAGAATGAGAACACACGGAGTGTTGGAATCGAGGTTCAGGAGCAGGTCTTCACGGATGTTCAGAAGAGCAGTTTCCGTGCTTCTGGCAGCTCTGAAGCCAGATTGATGGTCATGAAGACTACCAACAGATTCAGCATGGAGGTTAAGATGGCCAGTTTCTCCAGGAGCTTGCCCAGGAAGGGAGTGATGGAGATAGGGCGATAGTTAGCCGGGAAGGAGAGGTCGGAAGAGGGTTTCTTGAGAAGAGGGTGCACAAGGGAGTGCTTGAGGAGGGAAGGGAAGACTCCAGAGGCGAAGGAGTGGTTGCAAAAGTCAGCCAGGGCAGGAGCCAGGGAGTCGATGCGGTCCTTGATAGTTTTGGAGGAACAGGGGTGAACCTGTTTAGACGAGACTTTCATTGATCGGACTTGTCTGGAAACCTCGTCAGCAGAGAAGGGTGGAAAGGCAGAGAAAGAGGGAGGAGGGTTGACCGCAGAAGGGCCAGAGGAAGAGCCGGGTAGGGAGGGAGGGAGGTGAGAGGAGGAGAGCGAGGACAGGATGTCCTGAGTTTTAGAGATGAAGTGAGAGGCCAGTGCAGTGCAGAGGGCCTGGGAGGGGACAGGAGAGGTAGAGACTGCAACAGGGTTGGCCAGCTCCTTGCAGATTTTAAAGAGTTCGGCGGAGTTGTTTGATGCCGCAGAGATGCGGGCTTGGATAAGGGCTCTCTTCTTGGTGAGAACGGAGAGCCGGTACTGCCTTTGAAGCAGGCGGCAGGCCAGTTTGTCAGAGGATGAACATGAAGCACGCCATTTCCTCTCAGCAACCCTGCACTTGCGTTTTAGGGTGACGAGATCCGAGTCATACCAGGAGTTACATTTGGCTTTGGGCTTCAGGTGGATTCTCATGACGGGGGCAAGGATATCAAGAGTAGCAGATATAGCAGAGTGGAGCATGGAGAGGGCTGTGTCAGGGTGGGAGTCAGCCGAAGGGGCAGGGGGTGGAGAGAAGGTAGCAGCAAAAGCCTCAACTGACACACGCTTCATGGGTCGGATGACCGAGAAGGTGGGTGGCAGTAAAGAGGGTGGCTTTGCCTGAGGGGTAGGGAGGGTGAGGTGGGAGGATAGGAGAAAGTGATCGCTCCAGGAGAGAGGAGTGGAGAGAGGGACGGAGAGGGGAAGGTCAGAAGAGATCAGAGCATCAAGAGTGTGCCCAGCAGAGTGAGTAGGCCCAGACGGGAGAATAGAGGGTGAGAGAGAGTCGCAGAGGTCACGAAAGAGACAAGTGGGGGGACTGGAGGCATCAAGGTGGATGTTGAAGTCGCCAAGAAGGAGGAGTTGAGTGGTTGAGGACAGGAGTGAGGAGGAGAGGTCAGCCCACTCAGAGAGGAAGGAGGAAATTTGACCAGATCGCCGATAGATAGTAGCCACGGTAAGGGAATGGCTAGGAGAGAGAGAGAGTCGGCAGACAAGACATTCAAAAGAGGAGTAGGTCTGAGTGGGAGTGACAGTGGCAGGAATCCACTCAGGGAAGATAAGGGCAACACCACCCCCTGCACGGTTAGGCCTGGGCCTGGAGAGGATCTTGTAACCGTCAGGTAGGAGTGTGTCAAAGCTGGTGGCAGAGGAGGCTGTGAACCAAGTCTCAGTGAGACAGAGGACGTTGAGGTCCAGTTCCTCAAGAAGGTGACAGATATCGGAGGAGTGCTTGATGGCAGAGCGAGTGTTTAGAGTGGCAATGTGGAGAAGGCTGCCATCCTTGAAGAACTTCCGGGGAGGGGTACAGATCAGAGGTACGCCCTGCGGAGGTATTGAGGAAGGAGGTGAAGAAGGAGCACGAGAGCGGGCAGGGAGGGAGGGTAGAGGCAAGGTAGCCAAGGATAGAGGAGGGGGGACAGCAGGAGAGGGGAGGAAGTTCATGAGGTGTGGGAAGCGTCTATCGAAGAGGTGAAGGTTGGCCTGTGGGCCTTGGACCAAGATGGTCCCATTAGCGTAGACATTAATGATGGCCTTAGAGGAGCGGAAGGGGGCCAATAGGACATCCCAACGGGTGCCACCATTAATGGGAGAGGAGGAGAAAGGAGAGAGCACAGAGACCATATGAAGGGTCCATAGGTTGGGCGAAGGCACGAAAAAGAGGATGTCAGTGAGAGTTTCCTTAGAGCAGGCATTAGTGTAGGTGTCAGCGATAGGGAGGCCTGGGTTGGAGACCAGGATGTCCTTTTTAAACTTTTTCCTACCAGATTTAGTGAGGAGAGCAGGATAGTCGATGGAGAAGCATTTAGAGAAGATAGGTGAGACAGAGAGCACCATGGAGTAGGAGGGGGGGGGAGACAGACGAAACGAGAGCACGCAGACAGGAAGTGAGCGGCAAGCACATGTTACCACAATTAGAGCAAACAAACAGTAAAGCGTATTAGGTACCGGGCCACCTAAATTTGAGAATCCTGCGAGGGGAGAAAAAGCACCCTAGTATGCCACAGTTCAGAGCAAACAGTAAAGCGTATTAGGTACCGGGCCACCTAAGTTTGAGAATCCTGCGAGGGGAGAAATAGCACCATAGTTTACCTCAACTGTGTGTACGGTGAGGCAAGGCCCCGTGTGCGGATGTAACCAGGAGTGGAGGGGTGGGCCGGGGAGCAGGAACAGGTGGAACTGGCGACTGGCGTCCCCTGCGGACACCTGCAGACACACAGGGAGCCGCACTATAGGAGTCGCCCTTGGCTTGGGGCCCTTAGCCGTGGGGGCTGCCGGGCAGAGGGCTGCCCAGGAGGGGGGAGGTTATAGGCAGAGGGAGAGGAAGGGGGGGGTGTGGGCGGGCAGGGAGGCGGGGAGCGAGAGGAAGAACCAGGAAGTGGGAGGGGGAGCAGGAGCAGGCCCAAACAACGCGCTAGGAGCGCGACTACAATTTAAACAAAAAATAAAATTTTACAACTCACGGAGGCCCAGGCAGGGCTTCCAAGGCCTGCAGTACCCCTCAGGCCACCGGCGACCGCTCTCCGCGCTCAGCATCACATATTTGGAAGGCCAGGCAGTTTTGTTTACTGACAGTGAAAATTTGAATATTCAAACAGTGGTATTTATGTATGTTTTTAAAGTACTTTCCTTACGGTTTGGTTTCAGCTTATAGGGCACATATATTCAGCCTTAAGCATGCATCAAACACACAATTCACTTGTATACATAATGATGAACTTTAATATTATTGACCTTTTATGGTGATTTCTTTTTACTTTCCTTACTTTCCCTGTGTGTGCTTCTAATGTGTGCAAATTCTGCATATGTATACGTAATGTTTGTACTAACACAATTGTGTAGTAAGTGTTTTACTTGTTATTTCATGTTTAACATTATTAAATACTTTACTAAAGTAGTATTCATTATTTTAGTAGGGCAAATTAAAAAATTAAATATATTGTACTTCTATAGAGCATGCTGTAGCTATTACCTATGTGTATGTACCATTAGGTTCCTCTATTGACGGCAACACTCCAATATAACATTTTGTTTACATTAGTACATTATTTAATACATTAACTACTTAACAGAAGATTTCGTAATCACCGCTGACATTTTGCAACCAACATTGTAAACACAACCCCTTGTAGAAATTTTGCATCATAATTAATGTAATATGTGATGTCGTCAGTGAAATGTGTGATGTCATCTTTGATGTTCTGGTGTTAGTGTTAGCTGTGCATGCTGGTGGCGTGAGTTGTTGTTGCTTTGCTTACCAGAACTGATCAATTTCTGGGGGTTTTCAGTTTTACTTGTAATCACAAAGTCCCTTTAACAATGTTTTTTCATTGAATATATATATTACAGTGTTGCAGTCGCCACCCTATAGTTAAGGTGAGTCAGAGACACATAGGAACCTCTCAAAATGCTATTGTTAATAACTTTTGATTCAAGTTATGGTTTTGGCCAGATTTTTGAAAAAGTGATTAAATGCACGTAGGCCCCACAGACTGCAAGGTTTCTTAAAGAATTGTTAAAAAAATAAAAAAAGTTATTTAGCGTAAAAAAGTGAAATGTGCAACCCACTTCCGAGTAATTTTCCCATAGGCAAACAAGTTCCCCTGGACGGATTTGGACCATGTCTGAAACGAGTTGGGCATGAAGCGTTGACTTGTGATCCATGCATTGTTTGGGGTAATTCTTTGCAGTAGTTTTTTAAATATTTGATGGAGAAGGAGTGCCCTCTTCTCAAAAATAGATAGTGATATTTAGGGTGTTTAGAATTGAAATGACCACCATCTTGTTTTTCTCTCGATGCAAGTGATATTCGCGGGTATAGCCGAGGATATGGGAAAATGAAACACAGGAAAAAAACTATTTTCATGTCAAAAAACATGGACATGGCACCAGGCTAGAGGTTGGGGGAGGATAGAGGACACCAAGAGACATTCTGGAGTTGGTGGGAGTTTAGGGACTGAGTTTGTAACACAAAGTTTTCTGTAGGCTCGGCTATAGCCATGAATATCTTACATCTGAAAGTAAACTGCTTCACAGAAACAGCATGTGTTGTGGGGGGAAAGGGAGAGGGCAGGGGAGATGAGGACACATCTGTTGAGTGGGGGAGCTGGCACAGATAAGGGGGGCACTTGGTGAGGTGCTGGGGGCAGGAAAGCATTTTTTTGCTGTTTTGCCGATATTCAAGGATTCATCTGATGCTACAAAGGACTACAGATAACTGTGGGTACGAGTAGTTCTGTTCTTGTGGCTATATATTTTGGGGTACCTATGTTTCATTTCTTTTTTAAAGTTATTTGTATAGGTATAATGACGTTGGGGGTGATAAATCACTGGCCATGGTCAAAGGCCATGGTCAGTGAACTAGTAGGTATTTGAGACTCTTTTTTGCACCTGCCTGCATTTTGGTGCAGTGATCATATTATATTATGGATGCTTCAGCACAGATTTGTACGTGTTTCTGTTTCAATTTTCTTACCTGAAGGCTAATGTGAATTGATTTTGAAAACTTTTTAATATGTGTTTTTGAGCACATTTGAAATATTTACGTATAGCGTGTTTATAGGTGGGTTTTCATCGTGTAACCGTGGGTTATGAAATTTGGCAAATTAGGAGGGAATGGTTTTAAAATATATATTGTGTAAATGTTGTATATAGTATTCTTTGGAAGGATGGTTTTGTAGTTTATTGATTAATATGGGTTGTAATAACAATGTGTTGGAAATTTTACTTGTGTGTTTTCAACAGTCCTCTTGTTGTGCTATTGCTTTATGAAAGCTATGAAAGTGACCTTTTGGTGAACTTTTCACATTCTGGTTCCAGAATTCAGAGTGCTCACATGTTCTATGTTTGGCTATTTGGAACATCTATTCATTAATTGGAGCAGCCGAAGGTGAGTGATAGTGTGTATCTATATATTTTATGTACATTTTAAATTTTTCAATTTCTAACATAAATAAAGTATGATTAGGTGTCTTATTTAGTCAAGTTTATAAGTATTGTTTGGGAATTAGGTTTTTCTATATTTTACTTCAGTGTTTTTAGGAGAGTGTGGAACCCATATGAAATGTTATGTGATGATTATATGTGACAATCTCAGTGGAACGTTGTGACCCCAATTGTCAGAGGTAGTGGGTCCAATTAGAATGACACTCTGCATCAAACTGTTTCCATGAGAAGGGATTTGTGCATTTTTTACTGACCAAGAGGGGATAGATCATGTTGGGTAGGTGGCAATCCTTTTTTTGTGATGAGATGGTAACTGCCAATAGTTTTTGAACAATGTTGTTCAAAAGTGTTGATTAGGGGACTGGTGACGACAAGCCAATGATAATGTTAGGATGACGTTTCTGTTAATATCTCTTGCAATATGCTAATTTTTTGTTTATGACTATAAAATGTTCAGCCCACAATGGACGTATTGAAGATGGCTATGTTCAGTTCATTTTCCCGCCTGTGATGTATGAATACATTTTGTGTTTTTCCTGGAAGTGATGCATTTCTTTTTGAGTTTTGTGGATTGCTTTTTTTCTACTTTTGAACCTGTGTTGGCAGCACCCATAGCTCAACCAGGGGTCCACTTGTGTGTTCACATACATGGAAATGTGCCCCATCCAGGCAACATTAGTCGTCTGCACTTTGGAGAGCAAAAAAGAGTTGTATAATAGTGCCAGAAGCAATTTTAAAGCTCTCTTTTGACACTCTGCATTGCAAAAAGGATGAAATGCCACCTGCCATTTATTCATGGCAGGCAACGCTTAGAGTGGATTCCTATGGAATTCCCCTGCTTTTTGATGGTGTAAAAAACACAGGGGGATTCCATAGGAATGAATTGGTTTTACACAGCATGACAATATCACGCTGACATAAACCCAATAGCTTTGAGAAGGCAGAGCAGAAATACTGAATGTGACAACAAAGTAGTTAAGACGGGAGGAACACTTTTTCGCCCGTCATGTGCAGCTTTGTTTATGTTCTAAGGAACTTGTGAAGGAGAACAAGCATGTTTTTCTGCTGAGACAAGAGTGATTGGTCAATTTTGTTTAAACGTTGTGTGACTTGTTTAACATAAATGACTTGATATTTCAATGTAAAATAGCATTTTGATTTTTTGTCATTTCCTAGAGAGCATTGAATCACAACAGACATTAGGAGTACTACTTAAATGTCATTTATGTTTGCCACATATTTGCTCCAATGTAAGAAGATGGTTGACAATGATCTTCCTGTACAGAATTAATGTTTTCTAGGCACCCCTTGGTTGTGGTATTTACCAACATAGTTTTATAGGGATCTACGTGATCCGACCGCGGCTGATTTTGCCACCGCTGGAACATTTGCATGAGAAAGGTGCAAACTACCAAAAGTTTGCACCTTTCTCATGCAAACACACGTACATACTACAGGGGCTGTAGGTGTTTCCCCTGCAACCCCCACTCACTATACTGTCAAGTATAGCAAGAGGGGTGATGCGGGGGACACCCACGCAGCCCCCACAGTCTTTTTTTTTTAATTTACTTGTAATGCTACCACCAAAGGTTCAAACTTTTGGTGTTCGAACCTTTGGTGGTTGCACTTTTTGAACTTTTGGTCCTTGCAGACCTTTATTGTCGGTAAAAAAGGGACACTCCCTTTTATTGCAGTGCCTTCTAGGTGCTGGTTCATAAAGGTTGTGGTATGTTTTTATAACTATTTACATGTTCTTATTACTTGCAGTCCAATGATTGTTTTTGTTGTTGCAAGAAGCACAACATCACCGCAACCAGAGAATTTGATATTTTAGTATTAGTCTCTGTCCCCAATTGAGCTCCCCCATTGAGCTTTGAGGAGGTAGTTCCCCCTTAACACTGTACAGCTCCTTATTCGGGTTTCCACTGTTACTAAGGATCCAATTTACTTTCAACAATTCAGAATGGCTGTGTCTTACTCAGGCTTCCTGTATTTAAAACAGAGAAATACTTACCTAATTGGTTAATGTCTGGAGTTAATGGTGTTGGAGAGCCGAGACTTGCACTTTGACTCAGGTTACTGGCCAACAGAGGTGTTTCATTCATCTACTTGCAAGTCAAGGTACACATCAACCTGTCTCTAACCTATACCTTCAAACGTACCTCACCCACCCGTCAAACCTGTTACCTTGGAGATCTCTAGTCACCTGACCAAGGAATGTTACTGGGCCTTCCAATAAGTTGTTCCCACTGCCCACCAAACAATAACACCATTCTTTCACAAAGTGAGTTCGTCTGCAATATTAATGAACAGAAGTGACCTATGATGACTTATTTCAAGTCAAGTTTGACCTGTGGGCCTGGGAACCTCTTCCCACAGAAGTGCGCCTGGTCTCTACTCCTCAGCCAAAGGGTGGAGGTCATCATATGCTTGCTTACAACAACACATTGTTTATTCCAATTCCTTCTGGATTGTTTCTCTAGGGTTATGCCCTTGGCCTTGCTTTAGTAACCCCAGAAGGGTTATAGCCTGTAATCCTAGTCCTCAGTGTCAGGCAAGGAAATTATGGGAAGCGACAGAATAATCAAATTCTGCTAGAAAAAGTAACTGAGGTCTAATTCATGGAACTTTCAGTAGGGTGCAAAGTGGCTTTGCACTGCCAACAAACACTCTCATTCAAAGAGCGGTGCATAGTGTGGAAAATGACTCAGCACTGCAAAGAAACACTTTGCACCGCTCGGAGAATCAGGTTGTTTGTTGTCAGTGCAAAGTGACCACACTAAATGTTTAAGGAATTAGGCCCTAAGGGCGTAAGCATGACACCATACTTTTTGGTGGAGTGGATGTTGCTGCCGTTGATTTGTTTTTCACCCAATCCCTCTTGCAAATAACACTTCCTCCATTCATAGTTTCTTCCAGACACACATTATTTGTTTACTGAAAGCGATAATTCAACAAAAGGTTAATCTCCAATAGGGACCCATGTATATATTTCAATGGTGCATTTTATGCAGTGCTCCAGTGATTAAATACATGTTCCTGTTTTGTATATCACAGCTCCCCATGACATTTCCTTGAAGTGGAGGACCAAGCATTATTTCACTTTGTTTAGATGTATTTAGATGCCCCTCTATATATTAGGCAGGTGTCGTTTCTTACATATATGTAGTAAATAGTGACAATCTGCGTAGTGCATGCATCTTAGTACATATTAACTCCTTTGATGTCATCCCACGTTTCCTTAACAGCTCAGGTTCTGTTGCTGTGTGCCTCTCAGAACAGCAGAGAGGTTGATACACTTAGTGCTGAACGTTGTACGGGCTTGCATGTACATCTGTACAGCCTACTATTTTGAAAATACCTTCTGGGAATTACAGTATATGTTATTTGGAAACTCTACATTGCAAAACACTATAATGGATTACTATTTCCATCTTCAGAGGTTCCCTTCTACCCTCCGTCAAAGACTTTCCTGATTATTTTGGTTTCATGAAAACACATTTTCATAAAGCTGTTTGCAAAGACATGTGCTAGCTTCCTCCCTGGTTGCATTGGAATATACTCTGTACATACAGTATTAGGACGCTGGTTTGGATGCACTTACCGAGACTGTGTTTATAATTATTATTATTATTATTCATAATTATGGTTCTAGGCTATAAGTCTAGCTCACTTCAAATCAATGCACAAGATGTTGATCAGCCGCAAATCTCTTCCCAGCGGTAAACGTGGATTCCAGCCAGAAATCAGAGGACGGCTGAATGCCATTTGTATATAAAAAAGAACATAAACAACAAAAAACTGTGTTGTCACAAGATGCTCTTGCCTTATGAAATAGTGTCCACTAAATGAAAGGTATTGACATATGTCATGTAGAACATGGGGAGGAAAACAAAAATGAACATGTTTGGGATAGGAGTAATGACCTCTCTGCTTATGATATCCAACAGATTTTGACTCACACATTTGGCCAGGGTTTGCTACTATTGGCCTAGTCCTCTCTTAATGTCGGATGGCATGACATGTCCATCTGTGGCTTGTGTCACCTATTTGATCAGGATTGATGACCTACTGTGGCGACATGCTTGCTTGTGGCAGTGTAATTCAAGTCAATAAGTTACCATTTATCCCCTCCACGCATCAGCCTGGAAGCTGCAGCAATTGATGTAATTAAATGTGTTTATCCCTGTCAACCTCAATTAAGATCAGAGCATTGGCAGTGAACCTACAATTACTGTACAATGTTCTGCATTCAGATAATACATGCACTTCCCAATAGGGCACCGTGTGCAAGTGTACTCTGGGGGCAATGTTTTGTGCCCAGAATTAAACAGAAAAGAGGAAACGTCAAACAAATGAATGAACTTAATTTTTCATTCATGTTTAACAACTGGACCATTCTCGTGTCCTTAATTGCTTCGCATTATATCAGTTTATTCTGCATAAGCAGTCCTTTACTTCTTGATTTTTTGGAAAAATATTCCTATGCTGACGAAAACAAGGATTCCCTGTTGATTAATTGAGGTTGCACTCGAGGGCAATTCTGTGATGATCCATTATTTTCAATGTACTTATATATGTCACAGCAAACTTCTGTGAGACTAGAAACCGGTCAAAATGGCGAACCTAAGCTGCTTGTTGTTTTCTGCCGCTGTCTTTTGTTGATGACGAGAAAGGAGAGGGAGCAGCAACTTTGACATCACAAAGACTGACTGCCATAATGCTTTGGTGTCAGGCAGCAGAAAAAGATGGGGGTAGAATTTAAATCATTGACGACAGTCTTCAGCGTGTCTAAGGAAAACAATCACGCCTCCGTGGTTATATGTATAATGAAAATAGTAAGGTAAATCAGTGTATCAACGCTTTGCAAGAAGTTACTTTTCTGCTCAAAATTGCATCCCACGAATTCCGCATTCCTCATTTTAATCAAAGAATGTTGTACAAAAACCATGAAAACAAATATTATATATAGCTACATAGCACAATGTGCAGTAAAATAAGTTGTGTAATGTAATTGTTTCTGCAGTAGTATACATCAACCAACCCCTGGCTGCAGAGCCATATAATGTAGTATTTACTGTATTGCCAGAGTGGTGCCAGTATAGTTAATATTACTGTAGTAACTCACGGCAGCGTCAGTGGCCTGTTATATTTACGCAGGTAAAACGGTGGATTGATTGATGAGGGCATGGCAAGGGAAATCGTTCTTTATAGGGTTTGGATACATGTTCCCAGGAAGTCAGGTGGTGATGACTTAGCCTCCTTAGACACTATGCTATGGTGTTTTTCTTGTACCAACCTCTTTTTCACCACTCTTCAAATGATGCTTGGCACCTGCAGGTTTATAACAATTTACTGCAACTAATTGTTTTCCAGAAATAGCCTCCAGTTGTCTAAAGAGTAATCTCTAGTTGATTTCCTCTGAACTATCACTGAAATCCTAGACACTTGAAATTAAGGGAACGATAGTAATGATGACTCAGATGTTAAAAGAGCATAGTCTGCGTTTCCCTATGCGATTCGATCAGTGCTCTTGAGAAATGTTGGTGTGTGAGAGGTCAGCTATGTGCTGTGTGTGTGTGTTTGTGTGCATGAGTTTGACAGTTGTTGGAGATGGTAGAAGCTATACAACTCCAGTCGTTACTTATAGTAAATTCTCTTACCTGCTCCTGTACATACGCCTTCAGCTTAAATAAAGTATTTGGTTTTAGTTCAGTTATATATTTGTTACTGCTGAAATGTGGGTTGCTGCTATCAAATGTGTGCTGAAGGTTTCTATTGCTATAGAATGCTATAATGTCATCACTTTGCTGGATCTGCCATCAGATGTAACTCTACAAGGTCATAACTAGTGGCAGCTTGCACCGTGATAGTGGGTGTTAGGTGCTACCATTAGACTGCCTGACCTAACTACATGTTAGATAGTTAACTCACTGCTGAAAGGCAGCACACTGTCACCCCACCATCTGTAGCCATAATGCCAGTAACAAGCACTGGCCTATGGTTCTGGCCATCCCACGCAGATGGAAGTAAGAGGTGTGAAACATGCTGCAGGCAGATTGCCAAGTGGAACTTAGGTCAATTTGCCCCATATTCTATGGCATGAATTACTTTATTTACCCAGTGCATATTGTGGGCCCTTGGTAATAAATCATTTCAGTTACAGACAGTGAAAGACTGAACGTGGCAGCCTTAGCTTTATTGGCCAGGATTGTCTGGATCCAAAGACCTGACATGATGTTCATCACCCTGCACAGAGGTCTACATGTCACTCACACCTACATGCACCTGACTGCTCCACTGTTCCTCAACCCCCTGACAAGGGCCCATATATGCAGAAGTGTGCGTGGCATCCATGTGGTGAAGGCCTCTGTGTAAAGCATGTCTTTCGTGAAAGACTCTACCTGTAAGGTACAAAAGTACATGTGATGGTTACAACAAAACTGGCTGCTTGGAGGACCTCAGCAGCAACAGAGCCATGGCAACATGTGCTGCCTTGAGGAGGCCAACACTGCATGACAGGACAATCTCTTAGTTCACAGTATTGTATCATTGATGAGCCGTGAATATACTTGAGCCATGGACTGAGCAGAACCACATCCGTTACTGGCTGGTGAGACAGTGAATGCTGCAATTTTTAGGCAGGTGGTGTGGTGAAGGATTTGATTGGTTGGCATGCAAGTAAGAGGCCATACATTCATGCTGGAATGATGTTAGCATGCGTCAAGTGAGCAGGTATGCCCAGTGATGCACGCCACATTACCACATAGAAATCGGAATATGATTCATGCCAGACCTTTACACTTGTAATTGCAATATCCTCTAGAGATGATATTTTGTACAATGTTGATTGGCAAAGAGGAATAATACAAGCTTCAAGTTGTACTTTGAATACATGCCCTCCAACGTCAGTTTATGCTGTACAATAATACATTTACTGATAATATAGCGAACTAACTGTATCAAACTGATTTCTGCATAAGCCATGGGGCATAGAACTGGGGAGGAGGGTTAAAGGAGAAAGAGGAGGATGATATTGAGTCACTAGGTTTCTGAAGCTTAATACATAATCACAATGCAAACATGTCCGCGGTGCAAATGAACGAACAGTGCAATAGCCACTAAAAGTTGCAATCATTGGGTGCAGCCATCACAGCAATTCCAAAGAAACCTCTAGCTCAAGGCCCTGCCAGGCAAACAGCTTACCACTTTAAAGCCTTCCAATACCTTCAAAGGTTTGATGAATGGCACAGAGAACGAGCATCAGCATGCCCGCTAAGACAGTCACCAAGAGTAGGCAATGATCATGTTGTTAGCCTGGTAATGGAACTAGCCCTGTAGACACATGGAGATTTGGGTAATATGTACAAAGAGCTTTCAAATGTTTGGGAAAAACCAAAACTGGTACTGGGTCATTGAGAACAGCTTCTGAGGGTGATAATGCCAGCGGAATTGAGGCATGATTTGACATAGGAGAGTGGTTGATGTGCCAAGGACTTGGGACTTGTGGTGAAATGTACAAGAGAGGTGTAGTGTTGATACAGAAACTTGGAACAGTGTGTCTAAGAATGACAGATTGTATCATGATATCTATCTGTAATCACATGAAAGATGAGCCTACTGCAGTCTACCTGGATCAGTTTCATTTTGTCCTTACACACCATTTTAGTATGAATACGCCGGATGAAATGGCAAAAGAAGCAGTAGCGGGTGCGTTTGTTCTGGGGTTGTTACCTAAGGTTCAGGCACACTTGAGTAATATCTATGTGGGGTGACAAATGAAGCCCCTCTCGTAACATTTTTCTGAAGCTATTGTGTTTTTTGCCAAGAGCAGAAGAAGTAACTGAGTGAGTACAAGCTTATGTCACTTCTATTACAATCTTTGCGGCAGCAGGAAAGGATGGGGCAGTATGTATTTGTGAATTTAGGCAGTGGGAGGCCAGCAGGTGTAGGAGGAGCCAGGCAACCAAGAGGAAGAGTTAGAGGTTGTAGAGTTTTTTGCCTCTACCCACAAAGCGATGAAAGTGGTTGTGTGCCTATTACTGCTTTGTCTCACTATTATAAACAAGAGGGATGGTGGAAGTTTGAGCTCCCAAATCTGCCTCAGTCCCAAGGCATGAGGGCTGTTGTTCCCTCTTCATGCCCTTTCCAAACGTGAACATAAGAGTTTATAAACAGAGACAAAACAACAAAAAAATAGTCAGGGATTCCAGGAAAACAGTGATGTCACTGGTGAAAGTTCATGGCAAAAGTGTGCTGCAGTTTAGCGGCAGGTTGTTACCTGTGAGCAGCTTGGTGTTGAAAATGTCATGGATCTCTAGAGAAGCATTAAATTACTTTTCCCAGCGGGTCCCAAGTGCTGAGTGTGACTAGCTTTGCCTGGAGGATTTTAAAATGCTGCACAGTGCGAGAGTGCACGCATGGTCAAAGATGTGCTTGGCAAAAGTGTGCTGCAGGGTGGCAGCAGGTTGCTACCTGGAAGCATCTTGGTGCTAAAGTTGTCGTGGATCTCTGCTTTTCCCTGCTGGAGCTGAGTGCTGAGTGTGACTAGCTTTGCCTGGAGGATCTAAAAATGCTGCACAGCGCATGAGTGTGCACATGGTCAAAATGTGTGACAAAGGGTGCTGCAGTTTGGCAACGGGTTGTTCCTGGGAGCAGCATGTTCTGAAGTGAATCTCTAGAAAGGTGTTCCATTTATTTTCCCTGCTGGAGGTGAACGCTGAGTGTGACTAGCTTTCCCTAGAGGATTTAAAAACACTGCAAAGCACGAGAGTGGGCTAGTGGTCAAAGTGCGTGACAACAGTGGGCTGCAAGTTGACATTTTGGCTGGGAGACAATACATCGATCCAGTTCCTCCCTTGTGCCCGATTTAAAGCCAAGTCACAGTTGCTGACAGTGAGTAATTATTTTATTACCAAAACAGAGACTTGTGATTCCTGGTAGTCGGTGACATGTTGAGTCAATACAGCTCTTCCTAGTAAAACATCTGAAGTATTGAACCCGATAATAAAAGCAGTAGGGTGATGGAGTAGGCAAAAGGCGTATGAAAATAGGAACATGTACTTTCTGAGAAGCTCTGCTAAGCATCATGCCCCACGTCATATTGAGGTGGACATCGTGGAGAACGACTTAATGCCTCCTCAACCCACCAGTTCTATTTTTTTGGGCTGCCCAGATCACATGTTAGACAGTAGTATGATTACGGTAGTATAGGAGAACTTTATCCTGATGCCCTTCCATCCGCAATTTGGTTATAGCCTTTCATCGACTGCTATCAAGAAGAAAATTACAGACTTTTTGCAATGAGGAAGCTTGGGTGACCTGAGGTCGAACCACTCATTATACTCAGATTTCAAAGTTCACATGCAAAGGAACTTAGGTTGATTATTAATAAAGAAAATCAGAAAAAGGGAACACAGCAAAACATGGATTGAGAACCAAGAGTGGATGCCCCTCAATGATTAGGAGTGTATTATCAAATGTTCCAGACTTATTTGCTTTGCAAAGTCACACCCAGCTTGAAACGGAGTTAGACTTATCAAGTTCCTCACGTTCTACTGAGTCATTGAATAAACTCTGTAAAATGTCAGTAAACAAAGAGGGGACTTTACTTCTTTTGCCCTTCGCCTTTAGTGAGAGTTTTCGAGATCCTTAAGGCAGAGGTTCAAACCAACCCAGAAATGCTAATTGAAAATAAACAAGACTCCCTCAAAACTAACTTGGAAGAAAGGGTGAATTAGATTATTAAGGAAGAGATCAAACTACATACAAAAATGCTAGTTGACATTAAAGAAAAGTTAGAATATTTTGAAGGACTGAAGGCTAGCCAGGGTAATTGTGATATCTCGATTATTCCACACATGGATCCCGAATAGACATTCGAAATTGACACTCCACCCTCAAAAGAGTTTGTGGATGAGTTTGCCAGGTTGGCTAAACTCCTATGTGGAAATTATGAGGCCTATGTATTATCACCATCAGGGTCTGCGGAAATAGTGCAGGTGAGGAAAAAAGGCCAGACCAAAAAAGGCAAAAGAAAATTAAACTTAGGCAAGGTGACCAAGAAAATGAAACATCAAAAATATAAACGGTCTAATAAGAACTTGTCAAGAAAATGCTTCCGTGCCCTTACCAGACCAGAGTCATCGATAATAGAAATGCCTGACCTAGAATTCTCCCTGAGGTGGAAAGAGGTGGCAGAAAGGATCACATCGCTCCTATGTTCGTAAGGTCAAAGAAAGCAATTTATTCAAATTTTTGGCTGCCAGTGCAACAAGAATCTGGGTGCTCTGGCTGCCAGAGATTAAGGTGTTTTGGTTGTGCAAGGGAGAGCTGTGCTGCTGACTGCTGAATGCAGTCTTTTCACCATTGCTGCTGCCACTCTGATGGTGGACCATAAATTCACTACTACTGGCAGAGCCTCTACAGAGTGCAGCAAAGGGTTTTGGTTGTGCAAGGGAGGGTGTGCTGCTGACTGCCGAACGCATTCTGTCCAGCATTGCTGCTGTCAATTTGGAGGCAGACCATAAATTCACAACTACCAGTGGAGCCTCGGCAGAGTGCAGTTGAGTGTTTTTGTAGTGCAAGGGAGAGCTGTGTTACTGAACGCTGAACGCAATCTTTTCACCATTGCTGCTGTCACTTTGGAGGCAGACCATACATTCACTATTACTGGCAGAGGTGAGTGTTTTGGTTGTGAAAGGGAGAGCTGTGCTGCTGACTGCTGAACACAGTCTTTTCACCATTGCTGCTGTCACTTTGAAGGCGGGCCATACATTCACCACTACTGGCAGAGCCTGGGCAGAGTGCAGATGAGTGTTTTGGTGTTTGGTTGGAGGGGTGAGATACTTTTGCACTGTCACTAGTCCCCTATCTTCCAGGACAATTTGGTGGGTGTCTTGCTTTCTCTGTTATGTACCGCCACTACACAACAGAATTAGCAGAATGTCGCTACAAAGGAGACAAAAATGATCAGGTCGGAGGAGCAAAAATACGCGACGCGCTAATAGGCTACAGAGCCCATCTAAACCTCATGACAAACTGAAAACCGCCCTGAAAGTTAAAAAGGGCAGGCAGTACATGAAAGAAACAAAAAAGGCATTTTCCATCCCATCACAGTTTTTTTTCAGCCATAAAGCCCCATTGGCTATTGTCACCTCTGAGCAGATGGGAATTAACATGCAGAATCTTACCCGCAGCACGGTAACGTTGAGTGACACTTCACATTCTTTTACTATCGATAATGATGGCTCACTCTTCAATCTCTGTAATCATTTAAAAAGAAACTCATTGGGTTCCCCTTACACTTACACTGATTTGGACCATATAAAGCAAACACGTGTATCTGCAAGCCCCAATTTGATGGGCTTGATATCAGAGTCCTAGGGAACGGACTATGAAACAAATGAAGAACAAAATGATCAATACCTGAAAGAACCTGATGCGGACAATAGAGATACATTGCTTAATTTACACTCAACCACGCTAACTTTGACTGCTAAAATGGAAGCCTTATTTCAACTGTGTACAGGGCTGGCTGAAGATCAGCAACTTTAACTGTGAACCCCAGAAGTCCCATTAAAACCCATAACACAATTTCTAACATAATGGAAGAACTATTTATTCCTCAGATCTCAGAATCAAACAAATGGGTTGACAAGACAAAATCGAGATCTCCAACTGGAATGACACAAACTGCCGATAAGCAGGTGGTGGTATATGCTGAAAACAAACCTGATGCTATGGGCTTTCTTTGTCAGGAAATCTTGATGATAGAAAAAAATCCACACTGCAAAAACCTAAGAATTTTCCAGGGAAAAAATCCAACTTACCTTTGATTTATACCAGCTCTACGAAGAATGGAGCATACACAATAGCAACCGTACTGCAGAGGATTGCAATGATATAGATGGATCATATACCCCATTGAGGTAATCTAATACAATCATCACACAAGCCATTGGAAATGGGACAATCAGAAAAGTTGGCCTTAGAGGTCCCCTTGATAAGTGGGTTACTAATTATCCTGTTTCCACAAAACCAGCCAGTTAACAATACCTCAACACAATTGCTATCTAACGCTGATCCCAATCCTACCACTAACTCTATGGAAATTACTTCTCTAAAAATAAAGAGCACAGTTGAATTGAGCTCTATGGGTACATCTGATATCAGCACTGGAAGAGATAACACTGTCTGAAACAAGTTAGGCTTTTTTGCTATACTTGAGTAAGTCAATCCCACTAACGATAGCCCATTCCTAAATAGAACTCGGTTTGATCCTTATATAGTTCCATTTCCTGCCTTTCCATAATTAGGAATACAGATATTTTGAGATTGAAATTACCTAAATGGGGAAGTACTACCCATTGGGCACTGATGGAATTTTCCTTCCCGGCAGTTACTGCATTATTGCATTCTTGCTCTGATTTGCTATTAATGCTTGGCTTGCTAAGTGGGGAAAAAGAACAGCAACCAGGAAGGTGGGTGGGCAGGGCTGAGGCGAGCTGACCAAGATCCACTTGCACCTGCTCCCCATCTGCAAAGGAAAAGAGGCTGGAGGACCCCTTACCTATGGAAAACGAGCAGCAACCAGGAAGGTACCAGGTGGGATGGGATTTTCTAAGTGGGGAAAAAGAGTGGCAACCAGGAAGCACCAGGTGGGTGTGGCTTAGGCCAGGTGACCAAGATCCACTTGCACCTGCTCCCCATCTGCAAAGGAAAAGAGGCTGGAGGGCTCTTTAAGTAGGCAAAAAAAGCTGCAACCAGGAAGGCACCAGGTGGACAGGGCTTGCTAAGTGAGGAAAAAGAGCAGCAACCAGGAAGGCACCAGGTGGGCGGCACTTAGGCCAGGTGACTAAGATCCATTTGCACCTGGAAAAGAGGCTGGAGGACTCCTTAAGTACCAATAATGTTAATTGGACATACATCTTAAAAATATTAAATAAGCGGGACGAAAGAAGATTTTGGACCATGATCAGAATGAATAGTCACTCTCAAACCAAAATGGAGACTAATTCAATGAGTGTAAAGGACTGGACCCACGCAGTAAGCGAGCTCTATTATTCTCATGGCATCATTGTAAATAAAACCCATAATTATTTACGACTAGTAGTTTTCTATAAGGATTTGACACTGATGACATTATTGTAGTGAGCACCTCAATTAATAGCTTGCAAGCTCCCGTTCCTGACATGATACCCAACAAAATATTTAAAGCTAATCCTCCTTTTTGGGCTTCAGTATTAGAAAAAATTATTTGAGAAAATTCTTTTATATAATGTAATACATTGCCACATAGTCAATGGACACTGGGGAGATCTTGGGGAAATTCAGAATCTTCAACATCTTTCAAGTGTGAATAATGGTTTACAGGCCGATTCATGGAATAATTAGCGCGGCGCAAGTGGCCAAAAACGTGCGAATCGCAGTGGAATAGCGAAAATCGCAGTGGAATAGCCAAAATCGCACGAAAAGCAGCGCACATCGATTCATGGAAGGCCGTGCGCGAGAAAACCATCGGACGTGCGATAAGAAAGTGCGCGGCGCACGTTGGCGCACAGGCCATCTAACGGCATGCGCCAGGTCACAGCGAAAATCGCACAGTCCACAGCGAAAATCGCACATAGCGCGGCGCACGCAACAAAAGTAGGCGGAACACGGGGCGTAACACTCGGAATGGGGAACAACTTGCCAAAATGTGGGCGTCACGGGGGAAGCACAGGGTAAAAGTGCGCAGAACGCCCACACGCTCGCCTACAACACGTATTCATGGAATAGAATAGGTCAAAAAAGCGCACGCTCAAACCAGCGCACAGGCACAAACACGACTGCCACAAGAAAGCAGGCGGTAGCGTCTCAGCGGCTGTAAGAAATGTGCGCCAAAAGGTGCGCCAACAAATAGCACCCATATACTGCCATGATGAATGTCCAATACTGTGGCCCTGCAGGACAAATGAGGTGCAAAGGGGTACCCACAAACACGGACACGCTGACAAAAAATACGTGTGCGCGGGAAGTCTCACACGCGATTTGGCCGGGTACGTGGATTTCAGGGGTGCGCGGGAAGGTCCACACGCGATTCCATCAGGGTAGGTGTATTTCAGGAGTGCGCGGGAAGTTCCACACGCGATTACAGCAGGGTACGTGTATTTCAGGGGTGCGCGGGAAGTTCCACACGCGAATAGCCTGGGCGCGTGTATTTCAGGGGTGCGCGGGAAGTTCCACACGCGATTCCAGCAGGGTACGTGTATTTCAGGGGTGCGCGGGAAGTTCCACACGCGAATAGCCTGGGCGCGTGTATTTCAGGGGTGCGCGGGAAGTTCCACACGCGAATAGCCTGGCCGCGTGTATTTCAGGGGTGCGCGGGAAGTTCCACACGCGAATAGCCTGGGCGCGTGTATTTCAGGGGTGCGCGGGAAGTTCCACACGCGATTCCAGCAGGGTACGTGTATTTCAGGGGTGCGCGGGAAGTTCCACACGCGAATAGCCTGGGCGCGTGTATTTCAGGGGTGCGCGGGAAGTTCCACACGCGAATAGCCTGGCCGCGTGTATTTCAGGGGTGCGCGGGAAGTCCCACACGCGATTACAGCAGGGTACGTGTATTTCAGGGGTGCGCGGGAAGTTCCACATGCGAATAGCCTGGCCGCGTGTATTTCAGGGGTGCGCGGGAAGTTCCACACGCGAATAGCCTGGGCGCGTGTATTTCAGGGGTGCGCGGGAATTTCCACACGCGAATAGGCTGGGCGCGTGTATTACAGGGATGCGCGGGAAGTCCCACACGCGATTACAGCAGGGTACGTGTATTTCAGGGGTGCGCGGAAATTTCCACACGCGAATAGCCTGGCCGCGTGTATTTCAGGGGTGCGCGGGAATTATCACACGCGATTTGGCTTGGTACGTGTATTACAGGGGTGCGTGCGAAGTTACACACGCGATTAGGCTGGGTGGGTCCTGTCACCCTCGACGGCCCCTGCAGGCAGCCCACAAAACAGGGGACTACCCTGCACACCTGCTCATGTCTCCCACCACCCCCACCCCCCCAGTCACCAGGGGTACCCTCCACCAGGCCCCCACTCATGTCACCCACCACCCCCACCCCCCCAGTCACCAGGGGCACCCTCCACCAGGCCCCCACTCATGTCACCCACCACCCCCACCCCCCCAGTCACCAGGGGCACCCTCCACCAGGCCCCCACTCATGTCCCCTATCACCCCCACCCCCCCGCCACCAGGGGCACCCTCCACCAGGCCCCCACTCATGTCACCCACCACCCCCACCCCCCAGTCACCAGGGCCACCCTCCACCAGGCCCCCACTCATGTCCCCTATCACCCCCACCCCCCCGCCACCAGGGGCACCCTCCACCAGGCCCCCACCCATGCCTCCCACCACCCCCACCCCCCACCATCCAGGGGCACCCTCCACCAGGCCCCCACTCATGTCTCCCACCACCCCCACCCCCCAGCAGTGCAGGGCAGCCTCCACCAGGCCCCCACCCATGCCTCCCACCACCCCCACCCCCCCAGTCACCAGGGGCACCCTCCACCAGGCCCCCACTCATGTCCCCTATCACCCCCACCCCCCCCGCCACCAGGGGAAGCCTCCACCAGGCCCCCACCCATGCCTCCCACCATCCCCACCCCCCCGCCACCAGGGGCACCCTCCACCAGGCCCCCACCCATGTCTCCCACCACCCCCACCCTCCCGCCACCAGGGGTACCCTCCACCAGGCCCCCACTCATGTCACCCACCACCCCCACCCCCCCAGTCAACAGGGGCACCCTCCACCAGGCCCCCACTCATGTCACCCACCACCCCCACCCCCCCAGTCACCAGGGGCACCCTCCACCAGGCCCCCACTCATGTCCCCTATCACCCCCACCCCCCCGCCACCAGGGGCAGCCTCCACCAGGCCCCCACTCATGTCACCCACCACCCCCACCCCCCCAGTCACCAGGGGCACCCTCCACCAGGCCCCCACTCATGTCCCCTATCACCCCCACCCCCCCGCCACCAGGGGCAGCCTCCACCAGGCCCCCACTCATGTCCCCTATCACCCCCACCCCCCCGCCACCAGGGGCACCCTCCACCAGGCCCCCACCCATGCTTCCCACCACCCCCACCCCCCAGTCACCAGGGGCACCCTCCACCAGGCCCCCACTCATGTCCCCTATCACCCCCACCCCCCCGCCACCAGGGGCACCCTCCACCAGGCCCCCACTCATGTCACCCACCACCCCCACCCCCCAGACACCAGGGGCACCCTCCACCAGGCCCCCACTCATGTCCCCTATCACCCCCACCCCCCGCCACCAGGGGCAGCCTCCACCAGGCCCCCACTCATGTCCCCTATCACCCCCACCCCCCCGCCACCAGGGGCACCCTCCACCAGGCCCCCACCCATGCCTCCCACCACCCCCACCCCCCAGTCACCAGGGGCACCCTCCACCAGGCCCCCACTCATGTCCCCTATCACCCCCACCCCCCGCCACCAGGGGTACCCTCCACCAGGCCCCCACTCATGTCACCCACCACCCCCACCCCCCCAGTCACCAGGGGCACCCTCCACCAGGCCCCCACCCATGCCTCCCACCACCCCCACCCCCCCAGTCACCAGGGGCACCCTCCACCAGGCCCCCACTCATGTCCCCTATCACCCCCACCCCCAGCCACCAGGGGCACCCTCCACCAGGCCCCCACGCATGTCACCCACCACCCCCACCCCCCCAGTCACCAGGGGCACCCTCCACCAGGCCCCCACTCATGTCCCCTATCACCCCCACCCCCCCGCCACCAGGGGCAGCCTCCACCAGGCCCCCACTCACATCACCCACCACCCCCACCCCCCGGCACTGTGGGGAACCTGCCAGCAGGCCCCCACACTTGTCCCCCTGGCCCCAGGTCCTGACGATACACAATCATGGCAGTAATGGCCAGCATACCCAGCACAAACACCCAGGCAAGGATTGCATCCACCCACATAGTGAATGCAATCACATGACACAACCCCAATGCCAAGTATGCAAAAGAACACATGTCCGTCACACACACATACACAATGGGTGCAAGTGAATGTCAAAACCCATATCATGACATGTAACAAACCAATGAGAAAATAACACAAGTGTAAGAAAATATAAAAAATGTATTAAATACCAAAAATAAGTGAACTTTTCAAACATACAACGATGTGGCTAAGTAAATAAATGGTCCATGTCCGAGAACAAAAGTGATAAACAAAAAAACAAAGGAATAAAAAATAAAAATGAATTTGTCCAAAGCAATATCATGTCATAGGAAATTAATGAAAAACCATTACGTCATGGTGAAAACAATAACAAATTAAAAAAAATGTATCTCCCAAAAAAACAAACTATATACAGGAATGTTCCAGGGTCCATGAGCCCAACACCAAAAATGAAACCTACCACTAACTAATGAAAAATATATGTACAAAAAAGTGGCCATTGTCCGAGCGGTCCAAAATAAAAAAAAAAAATAAAGGAAACCTAGCACTAACTAACTAAATAACTATATACAAAGGCAGCGGGCAAGTCCTGCGGCTCACTTGGTGATGTTGCTGGCCAGGGCATCATCGAACTCCATGTCGATGTCCTGGAGGCGGGACTCTGTCCTGGCCCCGAGGTCTCGCAGGGACAACCCCATGTCCACCTCAAACTCCCTGCGAGCTTCCTCGAGGCACTCAGCCCGCCTCAATGCCCGACGCATGGAGAACTCCGCCCTGACCATGGCGAGCCGCTCCTCTTCCGCCCGCTGCCGCTCCGCACCTATCCTCTGGCCAAACTCCTCCCACACGGAACACACCACCATCCCAGGGTTGCCCTGCCCTCCGGCCGATGCCTGCCCCTCTGATCTTGATGGCCCCGAGCCATGATGCCTCCCACGTCGAGCCCGCTGCTGCCTCCGACGCCACTGCCTCTGCCAGCACGACGGCATCCAGGCTGATGGAAACCACCGACGCCGTCGTGCACGTGCCCTGCCCGATGATGCCGTCACATCTTCCATCTGCTGGGGTCCACTTGCTGTGTTGTCCACCCCTGCTGGACCTCCGACTCCCAACTGTGGCAGGGATGGGATCCCCACCGAGCTGGCTGCATTGGTCGGGGCAGGTCCACAGGGGGCCCTGGTGGCATCTGGGCCGGAAGACGGCAAGGAGAACGACCGGTGGATAGCCTGCATAGAGGAGGAGAGGGCCGTCAGATTGGCCAACACATGCAGGAAACCCCCGAACATGGCTGATCCCAATTGGGCCACGTCGGCACGGTGCACTTCGTGATGACGTGCGTGCTCCTCCCGGGAAGCACGCACGTCATCACAAATCACAGCCGTGCGCATCGCGACCCCAATCAGGACCTTCTCCACGCGGCCAGGGGTTACCACCTCCGCAGGTGGAGGGGAGTCAGGTGACATGGACATCCCCTCTACCTGCGGACGGGCCTGGGACGGGGCATCCCTGCTGGTGCATGGTGGTGCACTCACAGGGTCAGGGACAGTGACATGCACAGGCCCCTCCACGGTGACCTGTGCTGCCTCCTGCCCCTGGCCCTGGACTGCACCACTTGCACCATCAGGGATGCTCCCACCAGGCCCCATGTGTGCACCAGTGTCAGCCTCCTCCTCCTCTGTGCAAACCACCAACCTGGATGGCTCCTCACCGTCTCCCGCCGTAGCAGGCCCCTGTGGGGGCTCACCCACTCCTTCCGCTGCAGCCGTGGGGGCATCCCCGCCGCCTTGCTCCACAGCGCCGTCTCCGCCCTCTTCTTCACTAGCCGCTGCGTAGAGGGAGACAAAGGACACAAGCATCAGACTACTGTACAATGGTCCCCTAGACAGGAAGCAATAGCAGATGAGCACCACTGTCAAAGTACACTTCCATCAAGTCCCTCCACAACACATGGGTCAGTCCAGGCAAAACACACACAGTAACAGGCATGGTGCATGCAATGGACATTTCCATGCATGTCCAATGGACTCTTGAAACATTCAATGATATGTAACTCACATGCATCATGGCTCATGCATATCACATGCACACACTTCACCTCAGTCACATCCATCTGGCCCCAAACACACCGAACACAGGCGAAACAAGGGTAAGTTGGGTGCGTCACTGAATCTGTGCATTGTCACACACATGTGTCATGCATCCATGGCATGCACAAGTCACAGACACGCAGGTCAGGCACACAGACATGGCTACCATATATGTACCTGGCATCAGCACCCATCCTTCACCCCCATCCATGTCCAGGTACAGAGACTGGCATGCTCTCATGTCCAAAATCTGCATAGGGCTCCCCATGCCGCATTTCAACACATGCAACAACCATGTGGGTCACACATCACTGGTCGCACATGCATTACCATGATGTCCCTGCACACATACATGCATACATGGCCCATGGCACACATACAGGCAAGTATCATAGAACCAGCACACCGCAACATGCCCTGTCTCACACAGTAATGCTTGGACCCATACCGCTCAACTCCAGACGGGCCTCCCTCTCAAGGACCTGGGCGTGGAGCGCTGGGCGTACGCGTTCCAGGACCCTCTTCTGGATGGAACTCATGCGGCCCCGGCCCCCCTCCACGAGGCGCCGGGCCTTCACAAGGGTCCTGGACCTCAAGTCCTCCCAGCGCTTCTTGATCTTCTGGACGTTGCGGGTTGCCACCCCCTCCGCGTTGATGGCAACCACACAGTCGGCCCAGATCCTCTCCCGTCCTTCCTTGCTGGCGCGGGACGATCCAAAGAGGGCATCATACTGCCCCAGGACATGCTCCACCAGGACACCAACTTCGGTGGCAGTGAAGCTGGTGCCCCTCTGCCCCTCTGGCCTGGGGTTGCCACTGGTGCCAGATGTGGAAGTGCCCGACATGGCAACCCCAGAGGCAGGTGTGGGTGGGCAACTGGGTCCTGGGGCTGGGCTGTGGAGCGATGTAATCCCAGTTGGGAGTCTTCAGTTCCAGCAGGGGTGGACACAGCAACTGGACCCCTGCAGATGGCTGATGTGCAGGCACCAAATGGCAGGGCACGGTGGCAGCAGGCAGGCAGGCAGGCAGGCAGCAGCAGATAGCACGTGGGAGGCTTCTCGGGGCACTGGGGGGCAGTAACTCGGCCTTCTGGGCAGGAGCGTGGTGTTCCGTGTGTTTTCGGGTGGCCAGCTTGATACGGAGTGATTTGGCATGTGAAAATCCTGCACGTCAGCGTGAAATCCGAGGAAAGGCCCTTAGCGCGTAAGCGCGTCAGCACGCATACGCGATTCTATTGGACCAGAGTCCCTCAGCGCGTAAGCGGGTCTGACGTGACCCGCACGGGCGTTCCCCACTCAGCACGTGATGACGGAACACACGTGGAAATACTGCACGTCAGAGTGTCATCGCGTGATTGGCCTATGTACGTGTATTTCATTGCGTGTAATTGGACAAAAGTGTGCGTACACGCGATTGGCCTATGTACGTGTATTTCATCGCGTGTAATTGGACAAAAGTGCGCGTACACGCGATTGGCCTATGTACGTGTATTTCAGGGGTGCGCGGGCACTTACACACGCAAGTACGTCAGCGCACCTGTATGCCTGCTGCGTGGGAATTTCCACACGCTATTGGAGTGGGAACTAGATTCCAGGGGTGCGCGGGTCACACGCTCGCCTAGAACACGCGCAAAGCATTAATTTGCGCACTTTTCAAATAACAAGCCAGATGGCAGGATGAACATACCGTTCCTAGCAGCGGTGGCAGTGGGCTACCAAAGGAGGAGGAGGAGGAGAGTCAGGGCCAGAATATTCACACCCAGAACCAGCCTTTTCGGGATGCCTGATGACCAGGTGTATGGAAGGTACAGGTTTCCACCACACATAATACTGGACCTGGTGAGTGAGTGGGAGGATGACCTCACATCACCCACCCTGTGCTCTCAAGCACTCAGCCCCCTGGAGAAGGTCCTCAATGTACTGCACTTCTTAGCCACTGGATCATTTCAGCGGACAAGTGCCATAGTGGGTGGGGTGTCACAGGCCACCCAGTCACGCTGCCTACACCAGGTCTTGGACATCATCACTGCACACCCATCAGTCCGCAGGCACATATACCTGCCCAGAACACCTGCTGAAAGGCATGCTGCCGCCCTGGATTTTTACGGAGTGGCACGATTCCCCAAAGTGCTAGGTGCCATCGACTGCACCCATGTGGCTCTACGTCCCCCCAGGGCATCTGAGCACATCTATAGGAACCGCAAGCACTGACATTCCATCAACGTGCAGGTAGTATGTAATGCCAAGGGAATCATCACCTCAGTATATGCCAACTATCCCGGGTCCACCCACGACAGCTTCATTTACCGAATGTCCACCCTATGCCGGGACATAGATGCTGGGCGGCATGGCGATACATGGCTTCTCGGTGAGTATGTATGCCACTGCACATGCATGCATGTTGGATACTGAGCAAGGTCACAACCCCATCAATGATACCAATCACCACCTCCACAGGGGACAGTGCCTACCCTCTCAGCCCCCACATGATGACGCCAATTCGGAACCCCACCACGCCACCCGAGGTAAGATATAACACAGCCCACATTACAACCCGGGGCATAGTGGAGCGCACATTCGGAGTGCTAAAGTCACGCTTTCGCTCCCTTGACCATTCTGGCGGGCAGCTGTTATACGCTCCCCCAGTAGTGTGCAGGATCATAGTGGCAGCATGTGTCCTGCACAACGTTGCAACACGCCGGGGCCTGCCCGTGGACATGGTGGTGGCCCCACATCCCCAACCACATGCACAGCCGCTGCGCATGGGAGGGGAAAGGGCACGAGGGGAGGCAGCCCGTACACAGCTAGTGGCTAATTACTTCACATAGTATTCACTCCCCAGTGGAGTGAACACTGGCCTGGCACATTCCATCTGACAATCAATGATGACTCAACCTGACACTGATCCTGAATGTCTGGAGATTCAACCGTGAAAAGCATATCAGCCTGAGATTGTTCACCTGGAAGTGTTACAATGTGTGCATCCCTACCCACACACAACACCAATGCAGTTTTGTGAAGGAACACATTCAAGCAGCCAAAATTAATACCCACTTGCTAAATGCAACAAGAGGACAGTGCCATGTCACCCAACCCATCCCCAGCACCGCCACACAACACACCGTGCCATGTCATGCTATGTGCAGGTAAACAAAGTAATCCCCACAACGTGACAAGTGTTGCGATGTACAGTGTCCCCAATTGAAACTTCCTACACCTGAAATGCTCACTGTAATGCAGGACAAACAACATACTTGAGCACGTACTACCATAAACATGACTTCAGTAATGTAATAAATCAGTTGTCTCACCACCTGGATATGCCTGCACTCCCACCACTTCCAACTGAACAGTGTTGGTGCCATGTAGAGTTGTAGGTGCACTGCTGCCAACAAGGACCCCATCTCCAGACTAGAGGGCCTTGTGTAGACATGAGGAAGGGACCTGCAAATTGGGAGGCAGACACAGATGATGAGTTACACATCAATGCAACATGCAGTGTACAACACAACAGCAATATGCACTAGGAATGTATACACAGTATTGACTAGACTACCCACACATGTAGTGGGAGTCCAATGTCACCATGTACTTCAATGTCACTTGGGCACACCCTTTGCAAGCCCATGGAAACGGGAAGCAGGAGGGGTGTGTGTGACTCAAACCCAGGCATCTGAACCTAATACATGACAAGCCTGCATGTGCCCAGCCACAATGCAGCGTATGCCCACAGGAACCACGGAAGCCAACAATTTGTCCCAAAAAAATTGGGAAAAATATAAAAATAAAAATAAAAATAAAAAGAAAATCAAAAATGGCCATTAAAGGGCCTGGGGGGGTTGGGGAGGCCACCCAGGAGGTCCGAGGTCAGGGTGCACACCAGAAACCACCTGTGTGGATCCTGGGAAAAAAAACACCTCCATGGGCTCATGGCCCACACGGCTACCCTATTGTGGGAGTATCACTGCTGTCGCTATTATCACCCTGTGCAGCTGCATCCGGAGGTGGTTGCACTATGGGAGGCAGCCCACGCAAGGCCCTACTCTGTTCCTCCATGGCTGCAAGCATGCGGGTGTGGTAGGTCTCGTTCTGGAGGATGAGGGTGCGGAGGTCCCCATGCAACAACTCACGGGATGCCCGGACCTCCGCCCTCGTTGCTTGCATCTCAGCTGAGAGCGTACGGGTGAGACGCTCCAGCTGCTGTTCTGTCCTTTGGTGTGTTGAAGCCTCTAGCTCAACAAGAGTCGTCCTGAGTTGATGTAGCTCCTGCCTCAGGGCTTCCCTGTGGCCCTGGGACTCTATGGAGATGGCCTCCTGCAGAGTCGCCAGTGCCGCCCGCCTGTCCCTGTTGGACGCCAACATGTCCTCCCTGTGTGACTGGCAGATGGAGTCGGTTGCCTGCTCTAGTCACTCCATCAGCCTTTCAGGGGGGACAATGGAAGTGGCCACCCTATCCATGGCCTGAGCCATCATCTCGGATGATGCTGCCTGTTGGGTAGCCATACCGTAAATGGATTGCTCCCATACGGTATTGCCAGGTGGCGTACGGCCACCACGTCGGCAGGCACCACACCTGTCTGGGGCAAGGTGGACTGCGCCTCGCTGTGCCGGCACTGCCTGAGGCTGCAGGACTGCATTCCCCCTCTGATCTGCTGGCCCAGGAACAGGATCAGATGTCGCGGAGTGTGACCCTGCATCCGTAACCACCAAAGGCCTAGCTGCCAACACTGACATCCCCATTGAGGGTTCTGACCCTGGTGCAGGTGGGTGGGACAGAACAGATTCCCTCCCTGGAACACTCACCTGCGACGGCACGTAGGTCTCATCATCCGAGTCAACAGCTGAGTACAGCTCGGGGGAGGTGCAGCCAGAGACACCCCTTGAGAGCACGACCTGCAGCACTTGTGGGTTTTCACCCACCAGCACACCACGTCCCTCACTGGTGGTTGGTCGGCCCTCGGACCCCTCCTGGCTCTGCACCATCTCCACAACCCCAGCAGTATCAGGTGCGTCTTCCCCTGCAATGACATAATGACAAAGAAATGGAAACCCGCATTTGCACCATGGCACACAATGAGGGCTGTGAAACAAGAGAACCAGTACTTGATTGACACATGTCCCACATGACTAAGACCCTCCCATGCATGCACCCTCACTGCGTATGAAGGGCAGGCAAATGGCACACACTCATTACACAAAGATGGAAGATGAACACATTTCATGCATGCTGCCTGGCAGTGGCATCACACATTGCCCTGTGATTGCCAGGTGACACACACATGCCATCACACAGATGGCATGTGCCATTGCTATTGAGTGTAGATGGAGAGGAGGGCAGCACTTATTCATTCTGTCCAGTTCCCACATGCAATAGCTTTTCTAATTCTGACAGGTCTGCTTTATCACCTGGAGCTGCCAGTCCAATATGGTCCAATTGCACAGGGACATGTGTGAACATATGATATCCAGGTAACAAAGTAACTCCACTTTACCATGGCCATGCCATACATGTGACTAGAGGACTGAGGAATGCCTAGTATAAGTGGTGGAATGCATACAATCTGTCTGATTGAACATAGGAAAATAATCAACAATGTAGTGGCAAGGTGACACTTCAAGGCCAACTTGGGTGCTGTTGGGCTAGATGTCTACTGTTGGCAGAAGGGATACTGCAATGGCGAAATGCAGCTGCGCAGGATGTGTTGCATGAAGCACATGGCTGACCCATTCGACTCAGGCGCACACACTCTCACCTGGCACACAAACAGATGCCCTCACACACACACCATGCACATGGATGACACACACATGCATGTGCACTCACCGGACAATGCCTCGTAATCAGGCAGATCTCCCACGCCTTGGATCTGTTCCTCCGTGACGTAGGTCCCAGCGACTGACTCATGTGGAGTGAGTTCCATGTCTTCTACTGGAGACCCACCTCCAGTCACTAGAGTTGCGGCATGACTTGAGGCCAGCTTCTTCTTTGCCCTGCGCTTTAGGTCATTCCAGCGCTTGTAGCAATCATTGGCTGTGCGCCTCACGATTCCAAGGGCACTTACGATGTCCGCAATGGTCTGCCAGTGTGCCTGGCGTTGTGCAGGTGTGGTCTTGGATCCTGCAACAATGACCATCTCGTTATCATGTCCGGACACATACTCGACAAGTGCATTCAGTTCCACATCCGTGAAGCTGGGCTTCCTCGACGGACCGGACTGTGTAGCCGTGTCGGGGGCATCAGCCTGTGCCGGACGAGCACTCTTCCTCTTCCGCTTGGAAGGTGGTGGTGATCCTGAGTGTCCTGCGCCGCTCTGGACACTAGGGGCAGGAGCCCTGGTGGGCTCTGTATCAGGTGTGTGGGATTGTACACTCAGCATGGGAGTTGGTGCAGGCATTGGCTCAAGTGTAATGGTGTCATGGGGAATGTCAGCAGAATGGACTAGGACGGACACTGTCCTGGCTGGGTGTGTGAGAGCTGGGGTGGATGGAGCTGCAGCTGCCCCTGCAGCCTCTCCGCCCTGCCTACTTGGGGCAGCAGATGACCTTGCTGCCCCAGATCCATGTGGCATGATAGCATCAACGTGCACCAGCGCACGTGTCGTAGCCCTGCTGACCTGGAAGTCAGCCATGGAGTCAGCCAGGTCTGGTGCCACAATGGGCTGGTCCAACAAGGGCTGAGCATGGATGGTGTCAGCCACTTCAGCCTCAACGGGAGGGGGGGAGGGGGGGAGGGGGGGGGATGATGGGTGCCCTTGACTGGTCCTCCACACATGGGGGGACAGGCTCACCCTGCAAGTTACGACCACGTCCCCTACCGGATCCACCACGGCCACCACTTGTGGCTCTTCCACCTTTGCCACCCTTACGGAATCCTCGCCTCCCAGCCATGGCACTGATATTAATGTGCGTATGGGAGTGGCTGTAGACAATTGTCCTGGGCAATTGGGGGTCAAAGGGGTTGGGTACCAGATGGTAATTGTACCCTAGTGCTCTAGCACGGCTGATTGTAACCCCTGGGGAAAGATGACGGATCACGCAACGCACAGGAGGCCCAAAAAAGGGAGATGACGTGCACTCAACCCCTCCTAGACCACGTGTGCAGAAAGTAAAACCTGCACTACGCTGTGGCACCCAGTAACACAAGAATGAACGTATGCGTGTCACACGCAGCCTAGAATGACCTCTGAAGGGGTAGGCTACACACGGGGCAAGCACAGAAGTTGGATACGTGCGTGACTCACCGTCTGCCAGGTAAAAGAGCGTGAAAAATGAGCGCGTTTGGCTGGCAATACCCCCGCCAAAAGAAGATGTGTACGCTGTCTGAGAAGACAGGACAACAGTAGAAGGGGACACTGTTTGAGGGAACAGGCCCAGGTAAACCAGTACAAGAGGAAAAAAGAGAAAAAGCTGTCAGAGGTAACAGGGAGTACGAACTGGAAACGCCGTGAAGTAAATCGCGTGTGAAACGACAAGAAGTACAGAATTCACCCACTCGCTCTCCATGAAAAGCACGTACAAGGAAATGGTGTTCTACATGTACCTTATATACAGGCCCACACGTACAGCGTCACTTACGCGGCGTGTACGTTCACCAATCACACGCTTTGTCACTCCTGCGTGTAGATCCATTTTCACCAATCACACGCTTTGTCACTTCTACGTGTAGATCCATTTTCACCAATCACACGCTTTGTCACTCCTGCGTGTAGACCCATTTTCACCAATCACACGCTTTGTCACTTCTGCGTGTAGATCCATTTTCACCAATCACACGCTTTGACACTGGGACGTGTCACGCAACAATTTCCTGCACGTGCAGGTGACTATAGGCGCGCATATGCTGTTGACGGGTTTACGCGCTAAGGGCCTTTCCTCGATTCACACGCTGACGTGTGGGATTTCACTCCCTATCAGGCTGTCCACGCGTTCACACACGAGAGACCACGCTCCTGGCCAGGAGGCCAAATTACTGCCCCCCAGAGCCCTGAGCACGCTCTCACCTGCCATCTGCTGCTGCCTGACTGCCTACTGGCCACGTGCCCCACAGTGCTGGTGGGTGGGGGTGTTGGGAGACATGGATGGGGGCCTGGTGGAGGCTGCCCCTGGTGGCAGGAGGGTGGGGGTGGTGGGAGACATGGGTGGGGGCCTGGTGGAGGCTGCCCCTGGTGGCGGGGGGGGTGGGGGTGGTGGGAGACATGGGTGGGGGCCTGGTGGAGGCTGCCCCTGGTGGCGGGGTGGTGGGGGTGGTGGGAGACATGGGTGGGGGCCTGGTGGAGGCTGCCCCTGCACTGCTGGGGGGTGGGGGTGATAGGGGACATGAGTGGGGGCCTGGTGGAGGCTGCCCCTGGTGGCGGGGGGGTGGGGGTGGTGGGAGACATGGGTGGGGGCCTGGTGGAGGCTGCCCCTGCACTGCTGGGGGGTGGGGGTGATAGGGGACATGAGTGGGGGCCTGGTGGAGGGTGCCCCTGGTGGCGGGGGGGTGGGGGTGGTGGGAGGCATGGGTGGGGGCCTGGTGGAGGCTGCCCCTGGTGGCGGGAGGGTGGGGGTGGTGGGAGACATGGGTGGGAGCCTGGTGGAGGCTGCCCCTGCACTGCTGGGGGTTGGGGGTGGTGGGAGGCATGGGTGGGGGCCTGGTGGAGGCTGCCCCTGCACTGCTGGGGGTTGGGGGTGGTGGGAGGCATGGGTGGGGGCCTGGTGGAGGCTGCCCCTGGTGGCGGGGGGTGGGGGTGGTGGGAGACATGGGTGGGGGCCTGGTGGAGGCTGCCCCTGCACTGCTGGGGAGTGGGGGTGCAGGGGGACATGAGCAGGTGTGCAGGGTAGTCCCCTGTTTTGTAGGCTGCCTGCAGGGGCCGTGGAGGGTGTACAGGGAACACCTGTGACGACCCACCCAGCCTAATCGCGTGTGACTTCCCACGCACCCCTGTAATACACGTACCCAGCCAAATCGCGTGTGATGATTCCCACGCACCCCTGCAATACACGTACCCAGCCAAATCGCGTGTGATAATTCCTGCGCACCCCTGTAATACACGTACCTGGCCAAATCGCATCCCTGTAATACACGTACACAGCCAAATCGCATGTGATAATTCCCGCGTACCCCTGTGATACACGTGCCCTGGCTAATCGCGTGTAAAACTTCCCGCCTACCCCTGTAATACACGTACCCTGGCCAATCGTGTGTTAAACTTCCCGCGTACCCCTGTAATACACGTACCCTGGCTAATCGCATGTAAAACTTCCCGCATACCCCTGTAATACACGTACCCTGGCCAATCGCGTGTTAAACTTCCCGCGTACCCCTGTAATACACGTACCCTGGCTAATCGCGTGTATAACTTCCCGCCTACCCCTGTAATACACGTACCCTGGCCAATCGCGTGTTACACTTCCCGCGTACCCCTGTAATACACGTACCCTGGCTAATCGCGTGTATAACTTCACGCGTACCCCTGATATGCACGTTACCCGCTTTGCGTTCCTTGTTTGGCAGCCCTGTAAACTGGTCCAGGGTTAGCGCAGCCCTTTGCGATGATTTTGCGATTTTGATGGCTTTTCCTTGCGCGAGGGCGTTCTTGGGGGCGTTACTGGCGCTGCTGCAGGGTCGCTGCGATACTCTGCGCCACGGCTGGTTTGGGAGCCTAAAATCCATGAATACGCTGTGCGCGGAAATCGGTTTTAGCGCACGTGCCTGGCGCAGACAATCGCATGCGGACACTCTGCGCCAGCCGCTTGCGACACTTTTCTGCGAAATTCTATGAATTACCCTGTTAATCTTTAAAGTAATTGGGCATTACCTACTTACCATTTTGCCAACCCCAACATCCCCTAAAGGGAAGGAGTGCATTTAAAAGAATACAAAATTCAGAATGGTTTAACAATCCCTGAACCCTGTACCAAAGCAAAGGGGGTGCTAAATCATAACTGTACCAATGGGTCTGTGCTGGGCAGAAAAGTCTCTACCAGGTTAAAATAAGTGAACATAGCTGATTGAAAATCACACAATCTAATGCAAGTAAGAAAGGGACTCCCAACTGAAGAAAGATTTTTTACTGCATAATGGTAAAGGAAAAACTTCAATATATCAGGAACTTAGTTTGTTAAATAATGATAGTGTTAGAACATTGTTAGAACTAGAAAGCATGCAGAGATTTCAGAGATGAATGGCACTCTGCGTGTCAATTATATAGCCAAATAGCAAAACACTACATTTGGTTTAGGTGAAACAACATACATGTTATATGGTAAAGTAAAGTTGTCCTGTTATGTACAGGGTGCTGCATAATTCTTTACATTATGAGTCTTGTGAGTCAGCCAATCATTTGAAATGTTTATTCAACATGTGTTTCTCTTTACATGTTAACAATGGGGAATTTGAGATGAGAAATTAAAACTGCACATGCTGCATCTCAGATATTCTGTGAATCTGATTACCTACAGTGAATGGTGCTCAACCTGTTTGTATTGTAGTTTTGTGAGAATGAAAGATGATGTACCACAGAGAAAGATGGTGTGCCTGGTGATGATTATTGTGTGATGTTGAATTTGCCTGTTGAGGAATAAATATGTTTTCTTCTACACATTGCAAAGGGGTGAGAGTTAATAGTGGTGTGATATTTGTCAATGGCAGAGTTGTCCGAATCCGGTAAACTGTTGTGTTGCTTTTCATTGAGGGTAGGAAATGAATTCCCTTTATTAATGGTTGACGCATAAATTCTACAGAACGTGCAGAAAAGCTCCTGATGAGGTTTGCAATTCCCATGATCTGCAGTGTGTCCTCATTTGGCAAATGTCACCATAGATTCATTTTTGACAGCATCACATGTGGTGCCATAAAGACACTGTAACAAACGTCACTGATGGCAAAGAGTATGATATTAATAGGGTCTTTATATTGATGACATTACACTATTAAATATATATTAATTCGTCCAGTTTCTAAATTGAAACAGCTTTGTATTAAACATGTTATGATGTCTACTGCTACTCTTACGTTCTCAGGCACCCTTGGCAGATGTACAGAAAGGGAAGAAATGCATGCTAATACATTTTTAAAACTGTATTAACTATTTGAACTAAGCAGCTCTAGTATAGTATATGTACTGATTAAAGCTTTCACAATATCCAGAAAAAAGGATCTTAACGTTTAATTGAAAAAAACTTGTAGATGGTGATCTCATTAAAGTAAACATTGAACAAAATAAGCTATAAAAGTAGTAAAACCTGTAACACTGCAGATGAAAACGAGGAGAGCTGAGTATCAAATGTGTGGCATTAGTTTATAAATGTTTATGTTCCTCATCCTAGATGTGTCAGATGTCCTATGTTAGCAGTACACAGGAGAGTCTATTGAAGGAGCCATAAAATCCAACATCTAGAAAGTAGACTGGGCAGGGCCAGTCTTAGAGGAGATGCCGCCCCAGGCGGAAGATGCATGAAGTGCATCAAGGACATCAGCAAATCAGCATGAACATAGTTGCATGGTTGCGCTCCACCTTACCTAGCTCAAAGAATCAGCCTGCACACTCCTATTAGGCCCACCAGAGTGGCCTATACCAACAGAATCCTTGTACCTTCCACCCGCAGAGTGAAAGCGGGCGGTTCAAGCTTCCCCAACATGGCAGCCACGCTGTGGAACTCCCTTCCCCCGTCCATCAGGGGAATTGACTCCCATGCAACTTTCAGGAAGGCCATCAAAACTAGACTCTTTGTCTAAAACAACCTTTGCTATGCATTCTGTAACATGATTTTGACAATGTAACTCATGAAAATGTCCGTTGTTAACCGTAACTATTCTCTGTTTTCAAGTCTCTGCTGGGGCCGCATACTTGTAATCCTGAATCAAGCCTCCCTAAGCCATCTCATAGCGCCTTAATGCCTGAGGGCTACAGTGCGCTTTACAAATGCAAAATAAATAAATAAATAAATAAATAAACATCCCATGGTGCGTGCATCCATTCCATAATCTAGCCTAGTCTGCTGGGAATATCAGGAAAAAGTTGTTCAGGGCAAGCCTTTTCAAGCAGACATAACTAGATTCCATGGAGGAGATAAGAGTAAGAATTTTATGTATTGTGCCCAATGCTATTCCCTTATTGCTGTCAGACGAACATGTGAATGCAGATACCACAGAGGTCTGCAGCAAGTGTGCTACTCCATGAGCTACCTTGCTAAGAGTAACATCAGAGGGAGTGGTGTTAAAATGCAAGTAGAAACTAAAGCATGGAGGGATATACAATAGTGTAAATATTTCCTAAATTCACAGTTCTCACAGTAGAAACTCTCTTTGCGGTGCATATATGCTGATATATTGAAAAGGAATGAGTGAAATGCCATTGTTACCTTCAAAAATGTTTATTATTTTCTTACACTCTCGACCCTCCAGCATGCCCACTGCCCAGCTTGCTTCCGCACAAATCCCTTCCAGGAAAGAAACTGCAGGAGTGAGGATTGAGGTACTATAGAAAGAATAGAAGCGTAGTGTGTGATTGGCAGCTGATATAAGAGAAGGATCATCCTGAGGCTGTAACGGTTTATTGAGAGACCACCCTCAACACGGGGAGTTCCTTCCCGCCTCACTCTAGATGTCATGCATCAAACTGTTTCACAGATTCTTTTCTTCATCCCTGCTTCAGAAACATATCATGCCCCTTGAATCCCTCCCCTTGAGCTACCAATGAGCCAAGGACCAGGCACCTGTACAGGAAATATATATGTATATATTTAATTAAAAGTTATAGAAATCACACTGAACTACATGCACCACCTTCTTTGTGGCTCACCATTAACTACTTGTTACTCAAATCAATGACACAGATTTGTTAAAAATAAAAACACAAATCACAATACTTTAGTTTAATTTTACTTGAAGAAATACTTTAACTGATAAATAAGTGAAACAATTTTAAAGGTAATGCTGTGGTATTTTGATGTTCATGTGGGCTTAAATGGCTAGCAGTAGGGTTTCAAGATTTGTACAAATACATATGGAAATTATGAATTTACCCACATTTTTGGTTTAAATTAAACACATGGTGATTTAATGGTTTGTTTTGGTGAAGTCATACTGAAAAATTGGAATGAATTACAAACAAAGACCCCCTCTTCTTAAAGAAGTCAGGCTCAAGATGACAAAACGATTATGTAATTAAATTATAGGCTTTTGTTTTTCAGTACACACTGGGAAGTGAACTCTATCAATTTCGAATTTTAACAAAAATTACCCTATATTGTTCCACAAAATGGGGAATTAATTAAATTAATTGTTTTAGTTAAATAGGTTAAGGATTGACACTGTTTTGCCCCCCCCCACCGCCCACTTTATAGGGAAAGGAGTTTAAGGCAAGCAGTCTCCCCACCGTTTGTTTTCCTAGGGCTCATTTCTACTTACATAGAAAGCCTCTGTTTAAAGTTCAGGACAGCTAGCTGCATGTCAGGACCCTCTGGAAATATAGGGCAGGGGTCTGGTCAATACACTCTCAAGCATGCCCTCCCGCTCTCCACCATAGGACCCTGTCAGCTTTTAGGCCTTCCTAGAAATTGACAGCTCCACCAAGATTCACTCTCAGCAATCTCCTTTGTGTTTCCTTGCAGCTGTCAGCTGTTAAGTCTCATCAGCGTTCTTCGAAGGTACATTTCAGCAGCTCTGTCTCTTCCTACTAGTACAGTACCCCTTATATAGCAGCGATGACCCCACCAATTTTACAATATTTTGGGAGTACCCTGCAAGAGGTCACACAACTTGGATTGGACAGTTACCCTTCTCTCTCCTCCCAACGCCAGCCTCCCTGTCACAAAGGGTTGAGGGGTCTGGAGCAGAGATATGTTAGCTTAATTTACATGCCCCATTTTTTTTCATGTCAATTTTTTGCAAACATCTAGTTATGTGGCAAAGCTTTATAATTTTGCTAATAACTACCATAATATTCATATTTTCTGATTCGCTAATCATGGGGAATTAAATTAGATGAGAGCCAGGTAAGCACCATTTTGCACAACCATGTGGCACTTTTCTGCGCTTTTCAAAAAAAAGCATAACAGTTATGAATATGTACTTTAATACCTAAATTCCAATTTGTTTCTGCCACACGTTCACTTACTCTCATATTTAGATAATTTTCAGATCAGCCAGAAACTCATTTTAGATGGCCATTGCAGTTCACTGAGTGGCAGGTGGATGGATTTTTATATCCCTGCAACTGCATGGAAATTACATAAAAAATAACACATAAATGTAATCAGTACAAATTATGTTTGCTGAGAAAATGGCCCATATGATAAAGGTCCTTTTAAATTAATTGTGAATCTTCATGTGGGACAAATGGCCCTTCTCCTGCGTTCAGGCCATATGGTCTCACTTGGTCAACCTGTAACCATTTTTTTTTTATTATTTTCTTTTTGTGTTTACAGATTTCTCTTTGAAGTTGGTTGTCTTCATTTTCATACCTTTTGGTCATGCTACAGACAAGAGGAAATTGTACTGCAGTCACTGCCTTCTGACCCAGTAAGTCTGGGGAACACTGAGCTTTCCACACCTTTAGAAGGACACTTTATTGCCTTTATAATTAGCTGGGGGAATGTAAAATCCAGACCTGCAGTCGGGGACTTCCTTGTGAAGTGTCCCACAGCAAGAAAATGGGTTTGTATCTAGCCTACAGAAGATTTTCAATGGAAACGAAAAGGGGATTTTCTTTTCAATTGTATCAGGGGTTCATTTTTTACATTTATACTGCAAACACATGCAAAGTCGTTTCATTGTTTAAAAATCCTGATTTCCGTGTGAAAGGGACCTTTTATTTTTCTTCTTGCTTTGTGTATTAAAATGCTGCTTTTCCGTGGGTAGTGACAGGTGGGACTTTTACACATGGCCCTTCAATTTTCATTTGCATTCACACATACAAAGCTGTTATTGGTGTCAGTGTTAAAAAATCATGTTACTCAGGTGAAAGGGATCTTCAGTTTGGGGCCTCTGAATGCACCCACATGCCTCTGCCCCTGTTCTTCCATGGCTCTTTTTTGGGGAACAGCAGGGCAGAATGGGGTTTAAATAGGCATAATTTCCATCATTAGAGAGTGGGTGCTCCAGTATCCCCTTCCATCTCTGGGTTGGGGGGATGGCAAGGCACCCCCTTTTCTCCTTCATTAGGGAGGGGGCACTTCATCCGCCTCTTCATTCTCTGAGTTGGAGGGTGTGGCATTGCACCCCTGTCCTTCCTTCGTTCTGGGGTCCCTGGGGGTTCTCACTGTACTCCACTCTCACCTCCAGGCAGGAAGTTAAAGAGGTTAGTTCTCTTATAAAAGAAAGAAAAAGAGTTTCCGTACGTTTTACACATATATTTCCCCAGAAGATTTACGTAGAATTGACAACAAAAACATACAATTATAAAATGACATTTTCACCATTTCACAAAACACATTTTATTGATTTACTTAATTTGTACAACAACACCAAGAAAGTTCTCCCTGTTATATATATATTTGTCTTAGTTTTTCATCCTTACTTTTCATTTTTCAGATGGTTCCTCTGCTCAACTTTCATTTTGCTCATCAATCAGTCGTAAAGTGTATCTGGGATGACAGCTTTTTGATTGATTGATGTGGACCCATTTTTCTTCTGTCGGTTCTCTTTTTGGAAGATGGTGTAGACCTAATAGCCATCAGAACAAGTGGCAATCAGATGTCCCAATTGGGTCCAGAGGCTGCTACAAACTTATTTAAGATACTCCCAATTGTTTTGTTGTATCTCTATACACCCCCAATTGAGGCCCAGTGGTAGGCAATGTGGAATATTCTTTTTACCCCTAAAATCTCCCACATATTTGCCATCACCTCACTGGTAAAATGGCTTCCTCGATCCGACTCAATCCTTTGTGGGAGGCCAAAATGAGAGAAGATGCGATTAATCATCAGTGCAGCAGCTGTCTCCTCCTTACAATTTGGGGCGGGAAGACATTCTACCCACTTTGTGAACAAGCATGTCACAGTTAACATGTGCTTGTTTCCTCTAGAGTAGCAAATCACTGGCCCAATGAAATCAACTTGGGAATCTGACCAAGGCAGTGTCATTCCCATTTTTTGCAGGGGAGCTCTGTGTGTGAGTGAACTGGGTTGACATTGAGCACGCACAAGACACCCCTTTAGGTAAGTGTTGAGGTCATGGCTCATGTGTGGCCAGTAAGCAACCTTGCACAAGATTTCTAATGTTTTGTAAAAAAACGCCCATGACCAGCAGTGACCACGTCTTGGGTGTGGTTAAACATCAGGCTTCGGAATGAGGTAGGTACCACGCACTGGTCACAGCCAGATAGGGCTTGCCTTAATAACAAATCGTCTTGTATCCAGAACATGTTGGAAAACTTCATCAACGCATGAGATCCTCTTTACCACTATAATCCTACTCTGTTAAAGGAAAGCTCATGGGATCCTCAATGTGTCAACAAAATGTCCCAATGATTGGATCCTCTTTCAGTGGAGTGATCAAATCTGCATCTGGGCTATCTTTACTCCTTTGGGCAGTCGAGAGTTCATTGTTTGCACAAGTTTGTGAGCTGGTGACAGCAGAAACCTGGATTTCACCCAGGGGGGATTTTGTTTCTATGAAATCCCCATGCAGAGCTCCAGTTTTAGCCAGCTGCTAAACCAGGTTATTTCCAATCTTAAACAAAAAAATACTCCATAGGCGGCCCATCTGCAAGAACAAACACGGTCCACTGAACTGTTCTTTGGGAAGGTACCCACTCGAGAGTCTGCAGCCACACTTTAGCTCACTTTACCTTTCACAGATGGGAAATAACCATTTGCATGTCAGTCTTTGTGCCGCCCACATGGGCAGTCCAGCACCAAAATGCTATGGCAATTCCCTTCTGAACAAGAATACCAACAGCAACCCCATACATGTGTTTCAGCCTTGTTGGGCCTCATTAATGAGGTGGAGCTGTGCCTCTCTGAGCACAGTGAGTAAGGTGTACACGTCTGGTTGACCCTATGAAACTTAGGGTGACTAAACCTAAGTGCCTTAAATAATCAAAAAATAATCCAATAGCGCCCCTCTGTGAGAACAAACACGGCCCATTGACCTGTTTTTTGAGAAGGTACCCACTCAAGAGTCTGCAGTCACACTTTACCTCACTGTACCTTTCACTTATGGGAAATAACCATTTGCATATCAGTCCTTGTCCCACCCACATGGGCAGTCCAGCACCAAAATGCTATGGCAATTCCCTTTTGAACAAGAGTACCAACAGCAACCCCATACATATGTTTCAGCCTTGTAAGGCCTCATCAGTGAGGTGGAGCTGTGCCTTTCTGAGCACAGTGAGAAAGAGGAACACGTCTGGTTGACCCTAGGAAACTTAGGGTGACTAAACCTAAGTCCCTTAAATAATCAAAAACGTGTCCATAGGCACACCCCTCTGCGAGAACAAACATGGCCCATTGACCTGTTCTTTGGGAAGGTACCCGCTCAAGAGTCTGCAGCCACACTTTAGCTCACTGTACCTTTCACATATGGGAAATATCAATTTGCCTTTGTCCCACCCACATGGGCAGTCCAGCACCAAAATGCTATGACAATTCCCTTCTGAAGAAGAGTGCCAACAGCAGCCCCATACACATGTTTCAGCTGTGTTGGGCCTCATCAGTGAGGTGGAGCTGTGCCTCTCTGAGCACAGTGAGCAAGGGGTCCACCTATGGATAACCCTAGGAAACTTAGGGTGACTAAACCTAAGTCTCTTAAATAATCACAAAATAGTGCAATTTTTAGCATACACCTGCTTGGGAGGAGATGTTTGGAATTTGGGATTTCCAGACCTATTTCCCGTTTGTCAATACTTTTAAATGTGGGAATGGTCTGATCCTTTGGGAGTTTCCCAAAAAATTCTTCACTGATGAAGATCCTTTCATTATTCAGACATACTCTGGCGAGCACCGGCTCCTCCCCCTCATTTATCTGAATGGGAAAAAAAATCTGCTTGCCCTTTTTCTGAATGTCCACCCTACTTTGAGTGGGTTCTTACTTCTCTGGTTTCATGGAACTCAATGTTTCTTCTGGTTTTGGACTGGTGTAACATTTTAGGGTGTTCCCTTCCGGTGTGGATTGCCAACTAAATCTGTGAGGAAGGTTGATTTTCAAGAATGAAGAATGGTTCCCATCCCCAGTTTGTTCCCCTACAGAGATGACAGTGATTTCAAGCACTTAGTTATTCTTGAAATAAACTCTACATTCTCAGAGCATTGATGAATTATGTGACAGGTACCATTCTGGCTTACATAATTGGTTCTCATTTTTAATTTTATAGGGGGGTTGTTTACACAGTTGATCAGATGTGATAACCTACTCAGGAAATTGTTCAACAGTAAACAAGGTGTGTCCTTTAGAGTCACAACTATCACCAGTTTTTCAGTCGATGCCATCCATTTTTTTTTAAATGTCCAGATCCGCAGTACCTTTGAAGGAAATATCATTTTGGTCAAAAATGTTGATGTGTCCCGGAAGTTGTGTGAGGGGAATGTGGTGACCTTCCCCAACCCAGAGTTTAGTTGGTCAAAGGCCTTTATGGACAGGAGGGTGGCTTGGAATCCAGTATCCTCCCAAGCTAATAATTCACACTGACCCTGCACCTTGACCGGTACATAACATCAGCCTTCTTTCGCCTCTCATCTTCTTAATGTTGATCTCCGACACTGTGTGATCTTGGCCAATTTTCTGTGTCAGAGTTAGAGAATCTGTAAATAAAAATGTTTCAACTTGCAATGGGAGTTGTTGGGGAATCCTCATGCTCCCCGGCTGCTTGGCTGTCCCCTGTTACCTGGCAACAGGTCTCAGAACCTGTTTTGAGAAAGGACACCACCTCCATTTAAATTCTGTCTGGCTCACATGCTTGGGGCTGAATAGTATCTGGTTCTGAGGCTGTCTGCATACTTACCCTGTCCCACTCAGGGTGTTTTGGCACCCAATTTGCTTTGGGAGGGTTCCCCCCATTTTTAAAAGAGAAGGTTGGCCTACCTAAATCCTCCAGGGATTCTTCTCTTTCAAAGGTAATCCATAGTTCCTTAAAAAAGTGGCTTCTTCTTTGGGCTCTCTTTCTTACCCTTTGTTCTTTGGGTTTTAACATTTTGGGGGTAGAAAATACTCTTTCAAGCTGAGATGTTTTTAGAGGTTCTGTTTGAGTGAGAAATGAAGCTTCTGCTAGGGCTTGGCACCTCCCATCCACCCAGGCCTCATCCTCAGGAACCTGTGGTTTGATGGATGTTTGCTCGCGTCATTTCCCCCATGAGGCATCAGACCTGGGTGTTGGGGAATTCTGGGAAGCAGGGTTACATTCAGAGTTGGGCTGAGCCCTCGGCATATGCCCCAGATCATTACTCAGTTGCTGGACCTGTCACTCCAGTTGCAAGACCTTATCTGAGTGGTAGGCAGGTCTCAAGTCATACCTCTGCTGCTCCTGAAAAGTGTAACTGGCCCTTCTCCCGGAGTAGCTTGGGTACTGGAAATTCCCCCAACAATTTTCCATGCTGAATTTCCCTTCTGCCGGGTTCAGGGATCTATTTTCCTAGAACCGGCGCGAGAGAGGAGGATTGTTTTGGAAGTTTCCGTTTTGGGGGATATCTGGGGAAAAAGTTCAGATTGGGAGGTGGAGTGATACTTCTCTTCTGAGGGAAGTTTGGAGGAATGTTTCCAGGGGCAGTACTTACCTGATTACTTCCCCAACTTGGGCCAGGGGAGTCTATTCATATCTCAGGATTGGTTTAGTACCCTTGTACCAAGGACTTAAATAGTTGGCAGGGTGAAAGGGATCATTGTTCTGGGCCCATGACTGACTACCATTCAATTGGGATAGGTTGAGGGTTCCCTTCTGATTTCCATATTGCTTGTTGGCAGGATGGTTATTTTTAGGCCCCCCCATCTCCAGAACAATGGAGGGGTAGTTTTCATCTCCACCACCTTTGCAGCAGCAGGGGTGTTAGATGGTTTGGGGCTTTTTGACAGAATTCTTGCCCCAGCAGGCTTCTGGACTTCATAAATCCTGGTGGCCTGTTCAGTCACCCAATCCAGGGTCCTATGCTCATGAAAAGCAATTACCAACTGAGTCATTATGCATTTGGGGAGTGTATGGAACTATGTAGTTATGAACTTACTTGGTGTTCACACCCCGGGAAGTCTGAGCAAATGACTGCTTTAACTCCAGCCCAAATTCCCTAGGCGCCTGATCTTCCCCACACTGCGAGTTATATGCAACTTTGCGGTTCTCTTGTCGGTTCCTATGGTTGGAAATATGTTTCAATATCGTCACCTTATAGGTGGACCATTTATAATGAGCCTGGTCCTCCATACCCACAAAGAAACTGGAGTTCTCAGATGAGAAAGTCCATTTTGATAATGCTACACAATTCACATCATTCCTGATCTGGAAAGATGCCATCATCTGCTCATAAAGTCCCAGGTGCTCCCATATCGAATACTTGGCATTCTTGTGGTTTGGGGTCAGGAAGTGTTTATGGCCTTGATCTGTCTTATTGGGTCTTTAACAAAACCCTTTCTTTGTTTCCTTGTATTTGTCTTCTTCTGAACCAGAGTCCATTCACCTTCTGACTCAGAACAGCGACTGGTACTCCCTTCCCTGTCTTCTAGGCACTCCCTATCTCTATGAGAATGGTAATATCTCCCAGAAACACAGGGTCTGGACTCCTCCCACCTGGAGGAAAGTAAACTCTCAGGGCCACTCTGCTTGGAGTTCCTTTAAGGCACTGGATAGAATCCAGTTTCGTCATCCCTCCTACCAGAGAGTGTGGGGAATTTCCCCCTTCCCCTGAATATGCAGAGGTTTTTCAAATGTCCTTCCTAGGCTGAAGGTCTGGCTTTTCTCCTTCAGCAAAGCAGGTGAGGCTGTCTCTTTGTATGTTATCACATCACATCGCAAGCAGAACCAATTATGTTATTTATTAAAAAGTTATTAAGCCTGACTCTTGAGTCCTTATTGCTAGCTTAATGTCCCTATCCAGAAGACAAACTTTCCCTTCTGTTGTGATCTCCCTAGTCTGACGCTGGTGTATCGACTAACCGGGGAAGAAGGGAAAAAGGGGAGAAAAAATAGCACTCACCCTAGCCTGGCTCACTACTTTCCTATGCTACAAACACTGCACACTGGGGTCAGTCAACCCTTGATTTTAATAGTGTTGCTGGACTTTCATGGGTCTTATCTTAAAATACGATGGAACACCCACCGTCTTGTGGAAATATTCCACTAGAATTGTTAAACATCTCTATATGTCCTATATGTCTTTCTGCATCAGTTGGGCTAATCCTGGGTAAGTCCCACTGCCTCATATTTCCCTGTTCTTTGCCAGTGGCATACATAAGGCCAGTTCCCATTTGTGCCTGAGAGGTTGTAAATGACTGGCACAAGGCCCCTGTTGGGAAGGGTGCCTCACCTTGATCAGTGGACCTTGTCCCAATCTTTATTGGTCAGGGTGCCTCGCAGCCTGTTTATAATTCACAATTTTCTTTGTGAGGCTCTCACACCTGCTTCTCTCTGTCCGTTTTCTTATTGTTATTCACAGCGCTGGCTTTTTAATTCTGACACTAAGGCCAGATTAATCTCATGCACCCTGCTCTGAGCTGGCGACCGATCTTTTGTTTGCTTCACCTCGTGCTGAAGTGATTCATTCTCCCTCTGTCATGCATATTCATGGTGCTTTTCCTTCAGGAGACTAATCTCTTTCTCTTGCTCATCCTACCATTTTCTGCCTCAGATTGTTTAGCTTCTATTCGTCTCACACGCCTTTCGATATCATTCCTTTCTTCTCTAATTCTGGTCAGTTCCTGAGAACCTGACTGTTCCTTTTCTACCTCCATTTTCAACTGATTTATCCTATGTAAAGGATGCAGTTATGATTCAAGAGGTCTTTTTCCTGAATCAGCTGTGTCCTCTGCTGTTTCAGTGTACTTATACCTTGGCGCATTTCATCAAACTCCTTTTGTGAGTCCATTTGTTTAATGATACATGTACTATTGTCCCTTTCTAAGGTATTGATTTGTGACTTTAGGGCTATAATATCATCTAGCAACCCTCTATTATCAATAGTCTGATCATTAACCTTATGTTTCAGTGCGCTCAGGTTTTTCCACACACTATGTATGTGCATTTTGCAGTGTAGAAAACGGTGTTCTACGCTCTGCACTCTGTTGCTGCTGGTTTCACTGAGATCCTGGTTCTGTGACAGCTTTCCAGGCCTGATTCATCCTACTAGCCTCACTATTTTATCAACACTCTTATACTAACAGCACATGAAAATATAACTGAACAGTTAGCGGAGCCATTTGGATCTGTTCATCACAAGAAGTTGTGGTCATATAAAATGGCACAAGTGTTTTGTGCAAGTGGTAGAAGCTTACCATTGCTTGCTGAGGTAACCTTCCGCACAATTCTGCCAGTTTCCAGCATCATCCTCAACCCATTCTCCTTTAAGAAATAATTTAGCCAGGAGATGCTCCCAGGCCTCACCAATTTGTACAGTAGTCGTGGTTGTGATTTCAGCTTGGGCCCCGAAGCAGGGAATTATTAATGCAAATGATTGCTCCTAGGTAGAAAATGCCCTTTCAAGCCATAACTTCCTTCCTGCCTTGTACTACACTGCACCTTCCCCCTTACACATCACTCAATGATTTTCTGGAATGGACGACACGTGTACTTCTTGGTTTCCATTGTAAACACTGCACCTCTTAGCAGCTAAATAGTTATGTGTAGACTGTACTCCCTAGAATGTGTCTTGTGCCTATTGGCCTATTGGAATCTACTTTTACTCGTCTAGCTGTCCCCAGTCTTTACCTTCCAAATTGGGCAAATAGAATCAGGCCTCACCTAGATAAGTGGGGATAATGCACCCTGGCACATCTGTGCTAATTATGCATGATCAAGGAAGGTCTTGTGCTAAGTAGGCATTTTGGAACCTGGCACTGATGTGTAAGGTGGGCCCAATAGTGTATAATTCTACTGTTCTAATGTGGCATAATAGAACATTTCACATTTTTGGTAGCTGTTCACAACATCATTTTCTTATTCTAAGTATGACGAGTTTTTTTCACACGTGCCGTCAAATGGGGTGAGTAGCTTTGCTTTTGATAAGGAAATCCGGGAATCATGTAGTACTTTTGTTTCTGATAGCAATATTTGATATATAATAGCAATGTGATGTGAGTATCAGAGGATTCCATGTCAATACTTGATAAGCAATCATATTTCCTGAGAATATTATGAGAGTTAGTAGAAAATGTTGCACATTTCTGGATTTATGGTGCCAGAGCCTAACAAAAGCCTATATTAGGGGTTTGCAACATGTGACTCTCCATGTGTTTTAAACTTTGACCCTAATGACCCCTCAATTTTAACTCTGGTAGCAAAGGGTGTTGGGAGATGTAGTCTAAAACATCTGGATAGCCACAGGTTGAAGTCCGCTGACCTCTACGATGCTTATTAGAAAACTATTAGCCTTGCCAATTTCTACATTTGTCATGGTAGGGTACAGCTGGTTGGTATACAGCAGGAGGCACTTCAATTTAGGTTGGTACAGAGCAAGCAAAGTGCATGCACACATTTGTATTGTATTACATTGTATTGTATTGTTTATTTATTTAGCGCCTATGCACAGGGAAGTGTTTCAAAGTGCTCAGTATAAGTGTGATGAGTAGCTGTGCAGAATGTATATGAAAACATCAATACGTTTGGCCTAACTGGTTGTATTTTGAACACCTACAGTAAAATATTTTGAAATCTGTTTAAAACATATTTCTGGGATTTAGAAAACCACTGGTTTCAGTATTAGTTTGCTAGGTCTAATTGTAGCTTTTTGGCATTGACCAAGTATTTCCCAAGGCAGCACTATGAGCATGAATTTCCCATTTGGCCACAGGACACAGCCCGGCGAAAGAACATAATCATCTTTTAGTGCGTGCTATTACATTTTTATTTGTTTAATATTTTGAATCACACACCGTGATTCCGTGGGTGTCTTAACTAATGTGTATTTTTCTCCTTCATTTCTGGAAAGAAATGAAGACATGAACACCCGGTAAGCGTGAGCACATTGGAGGCTGCCACGATTAATGGATCCCATTATGGATGGAGAAGATGAATTTCAAATACATTAGATTTCAGAAAATAATCCAAGTCCAGTTGATGTAATTGACAGCAGGGGATAAAAGATGCTGGATTTATTGTAATCCTTGACTCCTATCTCCGGTGCATACTCTCTGCAATGATGTGCCAGCCCTCGCTGTTCACAGATCCTTAGAAATGTCATTGTGTCTTCATTTGAGCAGCAAAATGCATTTTGAAGGGTTTGATGCATTGCCCCCTGTTTGATCAGTTTAATTTAAACCCACAACCTTTCCTTGGAGAGCTCATCAAGGAATGCAGAAAGTCGTGCACGTTTATGTTTTCCTTTGCCATTCCTTGTGCTAAGTTAATGAACAATATTTACTTTAACGAAGAATGCTTTCCCTCATACAATTATTACCAGTGAAGTAATTAGGCACAACAAAAACTCAATGAGTCAGTTTAGCATGAGCCATATATTAGACTATAATTTAGAATTTTTTTGACAATGTAGAATCCCCTGGGTCAAGATTACCTGCCGGAAAACAGAAATGATACAAAAGAAGTCTAATTCAATAAAGAGGGAACATGTAAATTGACTGTAAAACTGTTCCCCTTAATTAGATTTTTTTTTTCCTTTTTGTTGCATAATGGCACAGCTCTCCTTGGATCTTTTTATTAGCTATGTGAGACAACGAATTGTGAATGTCTTATCTTTGCAAAGATACATTCACAAACCAAGGGGTGAATGAATCCTTGGTTATCATACCAAATGTTAATGAATAAAGACTATTTTCTACTGTTTATGAATAATATATACATATATATAATCAAAACTTCTGAACTTGATATTATGGAGAACATTACTTCAATTGTTCAAAAGTTAAGAAAAGGAAAAAAATAACTGTTTATCCTACGCCCATTCAGTTTCCCATGTGGAAAAAGGTGTTCCGTTGAACACCTGTAGTGTTAAAATGAACGGACGGATTTGCACCAAATAAGACCCAAGTTGGGCATAATTCATAGTAAATGTGCCTTTTTTGGGGTTTTGTGTAAATCCGTCAACAATTGTTTGGGAATGATGTGCCCCCTGGTCTCCAGAAACATGTATACATCTTCCACGGTGCATTGCAATACAGGGGATTTTTAGTTATGAAAAAACACAATGATTTTTGGTCTCCGTGCAAAGCATTCATGTAGTCATTTTGAGAAAAGCCGAAAATGTAAAGTGCTCAAAATTATATTTGGGGGAAAGATAAAGGTTTTTTTCATTAGGGTAGAGGGAGGGAGGAAGAGGAGTAAATATGGAGAAACCATGTTTGAAAACATTACTGCAGTAACCTTCTCTTTGGGACCCCAGCTCTCTCCTACCCTCTGGGACCCTCTATGGATCCCCCTCCCCTCATCCTATTGTGGGGCAAAAAATCTTGGTTTCATCTTTGACTCCTCTCTCTCTTTCTCTCCTCACATCACAGACCTTGCCAAGAAGGCCCACTATCAGCTGCACCTCCTCAGAGGCATTCTCCCTTTCCTCACCTTCCCCCAGAAACTCAACGGCTGCTGCCAGAGTTCTTTTTTTACCGGCGCCTGGGAATGGGCAATTACCGGGTCATTACGGGCCTGCCAGACCGGGTATTTGTCCATTCCCGGGCGCCAGTAAAATGTTCCCCATTCCCAAAATAAAAATGCTCCCCATTCCAATTCGAGCCCCACAGGGCTCAATGGGAATGGGGAGGCCGGATGCACCGGCACCTTTCTGAATGGTGCCTATGCATCAAACATGCTCTGCTCACGGGTGCCGGTACGCCTGCCAGGCAGGAAGGCACCCGTGAGCAGAACTTATAGTTTGCTGGTACAGTAACAACTATACCGGCCAGCTTACCGGTACCGCTGTTACCAGACCAGCAAACGTATAATAAGGCCCAATGTGTTTATTTGATTTTTGTTGTCGAATACACTTTCCATTTACAATTCACAGTGTCAGTGACACAAATTGGACACAGGGTTATGTAATTTAGTTAAACCCACTTGTGCAATTTCCACTTCATTCTCCTTTCTCTTTTTAGAATTTGGATGATGTTTCCTATAAGACACTTTCTGGGGGCAGAGTGGGGAAACATTGAATGAACGAATGTTGGAGAGGAAACATTTAACAGCCTATAAAATAAGTATAACATACAAAATACATTGCCACTTAAAAAGAAAACAGGTTAATAGTGACAGTTTTGGTGGTTGGCATTAATTGCCACTTCCCACTTGACCAATGCGCCACCCCCAGTATGCTTCTGTTCTAACATACGTACCATGCATTGGTGCAGCAGGATGGATTGCAGCAGAAGATGTAGAGGGTGAAGGTGATACTGATGTTGCTGGAGGTTCGCTTGTGGATGGTGATGGCACAGGCACTGGAGCAGGAGCTGAAGATTTGGAAGTGCCACAGGATGAGGCAGTTAATGGTGAAAATGCTGCTTGCGTTCCAGGTGATTTTACCTTCTGAGTGTGATGAGCCTGCTACTGTGGCTTGTCCACTTCATCTTAGGTATTGTATGAGGGAGAACGTTCTGCGACTTCCCAAGTAATTGTGGATAGACCCTTTCACAGGACCTTCTGACAAAAGATGCACCATATTGCTCCACCTCCTTCAGGTACTGTTGATCTGGCATCAGAAAATATCTCCAGCTGTCAACAGACTTCATTATAGTTTTCGCCTTCGTCCATGGTTGACTTTCAGAGGGGACCCAGATAATTGAGTAGTCTTTGGTAAGCCTCGGAGAATTGATTTGTTCAAACTTTGAACCACCCGAATTTCAGGTGGTTCAAAACGTTCCAATTAAGTTCAAACTCATGAAAAGTTTGTACCCAGAAGTTTAAAACGCCTGACTACATGGGAGTCTTTAGGTGGTCGAACTGATTTGAGCCAAATTCAAACTTTTAGAACTATTAGGGTTTTCAAATGGTTTGACAATTGCCTGAAATACTTCTCTATGGTATTACTAATGAATTATGGTAATTTAATTGGTAATTGGCAATCCATTTGTCAATATTTACAGGTGGCAACCATAGTGCAGGCCCATTCAAAATACTTGGTTGGTTTTTCACATGTTTCGTCCAAAGAATACTTCTTCCTCCATTCAGGTTCCTCCTTAACACCTACGTCCACTCACCCTGCTTTCCCCACACCCTGAGACTCAGTGATCTGCTCCCACTGTCTTTGCCACATGCTGCCAATTGCCCACCCTCCCCTGTTAGCACCCCACTCTTTTTTTTATTTGCTTCTCTCACTGTGTTTTTCCACCTATGATTGAAAAGTGCTGTGTTGCCTAACGATCTGGGTCTGTACTCAATAATAATAATAATAATAATAATAATAATAATAATAATAATAATAATAATAATAACAATTCAACAGCAATACATGAGGCAAGGCTTCTCAATATTTATCTAGACTAGGAGTATAGCACAGCCTCAAACAGTAAAAGACCATTCTAAAAGTTGCACCCTCCCCAATGGGAAACACATCTGTTTCCATATGGACGAGGGCATTTGGTGATCCCTGAGGTAACAAAAACAGGCATTTTAAAAATGTGTCCTCTACTTTTGACATGTTAGTGGCATCCGTGTAACGTCACATTTCAGCCCCAAACAGGGAAGAGGCACTTGTTTGCTTTTTGTCAATTTTTAGGGCAGGCAAGATATTTCCCCTACCATGCCAGTTAAAGAACCTCCTCCCTGTAAGGATATTTGGCGTGTTACAGTACACAGTACAGCAATACTGCACAAGTAGCACAATTTTTTTTGCAGCACCACCACCACAAGGGTGCGGTGCATTGCTATATGGGTTAGCAGATTAACAAAGAAAGACAGGCTATTCAGTCAAAAACGATTTTAACATATAAGATGCAAAGCTATTTTTACAGTTAAAAGCACACGTGTTCATTTAAAAATGCACACTATTTTTCACCTGAAATGCCTATATTGCTAGAGACACATTTGAAAATTAACAGCTAACCTATTAACCATTAACCTGACTAATAAAACCTTATTTTAATATAACCCACTAATAAAATGTGTTCTCTACTGCAGAATTAGGCATACTCTGAAAACCATTTGAATGAGTGTGCAGATTTTTTTTTCTTCTCTTCTCTGCCTGATTATCCGTGTTGTTGTGCACAGTAACGGCAGGAAGGAGGAAGTCAGATTTGCAACAATTGCAAATGTATAAGCGAAGCTATTGTTGAAGAGTAGGAGGATGAGAGATGATGGATTTCATTGGGACACGTCATAAAGAGGGCTGAGAGGAAAGTTTTAGTGGGCAGTAGCAGGGAAAAAGACAGGCAGACATCTTTCTGCACTACTGGGGAGAAGACCTGGCTGTGGGGTCTTGACTGAATGCAGATTCCTGTGTCCTGCTGCAGTCGACATTGGGGAGAGCTGGAAGAAAAACCTTTCCACTGGCTGAGGCAGTCCTATCTGAAAAAGCTGAGAATTCCAGGCAATGACCCCGGCTTGAGAAGGCAAGCGTTCCTTTTTGCTGGAGTTAAGCCAAGAGAGCCACATTCACAGAGAGAAGCCTCTGAACAGATAAGGTAATTACCTAACTGGGGGAGCTGTGTGTGTGCACGGAAATATGCAGTCAGTGTAGAAAAATGAAAGTCCCGTGCGTGTCTTAATCAAGTGCTAATGTTGCAATTTAAGTTCTGTTCTCCGCCACTATAATTGCAGTGTGTCATAGAAAATGCTTTTACTGTACCATTTTATTTATTTCTGTAAAGAATGAGATCATGTCTAAATGTAACTTTTATAATACAGAAAATATTTGAAAACAGACGGGTGGTTTATTTTCTATTTACCATTACAATGCCAATGATGTGGGGAGATTTTTAAACAGTGCAATGGTCATTTTAAGACAGATGTGTGCATGTCAGAATCAGTATGAATAATTGTGAGTGACTGTAGCATAACTTGTTGGAGGTACATGAGCCAACGGGAAGAGAGACCCTCTGAACATAGCTCCCTACCGTATATAAGGTAGTGGAAATTACCACAAGACTACCACATATAGCTCTCTGTCGTAAATAAGTCAGTGAGTTTGCCCATGGTGGCGCACCAACACTATCACTGGAAATTGTGGTATCCCTAGAATGCAGGTCTGAGGTCTCTCTAGTGATCACACGAAAAATCTAAGCGAAGATAAGGGATTCTGGACATTGGGGCCACAAATAAAACAAGGGAATTATGCTCACCAAAATACCACCAACCACGTATACCAAATATGCAGGTCTGGGTGCTGAAATAATGCATGTCCATTGTATTATTGTTGCACATGGCCAAATCTGAATACAAAGAGTGATTATTGCTAAGTTATTTTTCGGCGGTAATAAAATACCGTCAGGCCCCAATCTCCACAAAATACCCAACATATTTATGGTGCGTTGCAGGCCGGGAAAGTGATCACAGAGTACCTACTGGGCGTGGCAAGCGTGTCTCACACTGCCATTTGCACATTAAAGGGAACCCATTTTATAATAGCAGTGTGCCACTAAAAACGAATTTCAGAATGTCACAAAGGGAAACCACATTCTCAGATCTAGTGCAATATTTAGAGGCAAAGTTATTTGCACATGGGAATTGGTCTTCGAACAGTACCTTAGAATGGAGTAACCGCATTCAGGGTGAGGTGCAGAAAGAAAAACTAGACAATATTTTTGCAGAAGGCAGCATAATTCAGGTCTGCCTTACAAGATTATTGAATGCAGCCGATAAAAGTGCAGAGAAAGACTGTTTAATACGGCTATGCGGCAAAATATGGTTTATTTTAAACAAGTCACTGCGAATGCAAGAGAATGATACTCAGCTAATTAACAGGTTAAAGACTGAATTAGATGGGGCAAGTAAAAATCAGGAAATGTTGAGAGCAGAATTGGATGTATGCCAAAAAGACATGCAATTAAAATGCAGAGACTTTGATACTCAGTTATCCAAAAGCAAGAAACAATTTGAAGATAGTGAGCAAGAATTGACACACTTAAAAGCCTTAGTGGATCACATTAGGCAGGATAAAGATGAGGTTGTTTCAGAAATGCAGATTTTACAAAAAGAACATTGCGAAAAAGAAGGTGATCTCCAGAGTGCAGAACAAGAAATGATTAAAATGATCCAAGAAAGAGACAAGAGAAATAAAGAGTTCAATGAATGCCAAATGCAAATGTGCGATATGCAGGAGGCAATTAATAAAATGAGTGATGAAAATAATTATTTGCATGATGAAGCCAACAGACTCCTTAAAAAGTGTAAGGACTTAGAACAGCAAATGTGCATTCCCAGGTCCCAGGAGAGGCGGCAGGGTACCACATTCAATGGAGTGGAGGTGAATTCTAGCTCTGCCCAAAGAGCTAGTGCCCCAGTGACTGGGCCGGTGACTGAACTTGGTTGCAGCGCCCTTGGGGGATTTGATACTCCCATTGGGGGCAGTCACCAATCTCATACACCTGAAAAAAGGATTGACTCACAAAATAGTGCAATTCCATGCATTGCAACAAGTAGCCCCATAAAAATAATGAAATCCATTAAAGCCCTGATCAAACCATTTAAAAAGGGAGGTGAATGCTGCATTGAGGATCACTTAGAAGCGGTGCATGACATTTTTAAAGCACTCCAGATACCTAAGGAACAGTACAGACAATATTTTCATTTAACTTTAGATGCCCCGACGGCCAGCATCATAAGGGGATTAAATGAACAGCAGAATATGACATGGCTGGAGTTTGAAAAAGAAATTAGGCGTCATTTTTCTCCTTTTCAGTCATTGCAGGAGGCAAAGAAAGTCGCGTACACTATTACTGCTGGACCTAATACATCACCTCGCCAATTTTTACAAGACTTAAAAAGAGCATTCTCTCGCTTTGATGTATCTTTTGACTCAAATTCCAATGAGTTTAAAACCGCATACTTCTATGGGCTACAGAAAGACATCATATCCCAATTGGTCCGTGAATTTGACCGTGACAAGTCCCTTGAATGGATTGTACATCAAAGCACCAAGCTATATGAGGTACTCTATTGTCAGGGTAGAGAAAGTGATAAAATGAAAGATACTAGGCCTAAATCTAAAGAACCCTCAGCCACAGTAATGGAAATCAGGTCAGCCAAAATGTCCCTTGAGTCTGCTCAAAGCCAAGGTAAAGATAATGTGACACCTGAACAAAGGGGTAATCAACAAAGATCGCCATTTCCTGTACCAATGTTCCAATCACATGATCCTAGTAATAGAGAGAGCTACATCAGCCCTAGATATTTAGGAGATAGACCCCGGGTAAGATACCGGTCTGATATGGCAGGTATGAACAATAACCAGAGACAAAATCAAGATCAAAGAAACGATGGTCCCTACCAGTCATTGGGGACACAGAGTAGGTTTGATCCCAACACCATGATATATGGTAATCAGGATAGGCCCCGATATGTGGATCGATTTACTGATAATGGAAATCAACATAGGGGCCAGTACCCACAATCTGAGAGACAGGACATGAGGCAAAACGTGAACTACAGTCCACGCCAGTACAATGATTCCCCACCAGGGGACTATAATCAAAGGATGGGTGCAACCCGCTCCCCTCCACAAATGAATCAAGAGTTCAGAAACCATCCCAACCGGTATCAATCACCTGAGAGGTATCAGAATAGATCCAATCAGGGGGAAAACAACCAATATCGACTTAGGCCACAGAAAGAGGATCCTAGAGAGGTGGAAAGGTTCCAATGCCTTGAGGCCCAAGTGAAAATGTTAGCTGAGCAAATAGGAAAGCTCTATACAGCGCAAAAACAACCTTCCAAAGAGGGGGCTGATGGCCATAGCAATGACCGGGGGGCTTCCGAAAAGTGACTAAGTACTCATGATAACTGCAGTGCCAAAATGACAGATTGCTCTGATATAACTTTGCATAACGACTCTGAGATGACTAATGGATTAAAAATGAAAGTACCAGTAAATGAAATTGTGATGGAAAGTGTAAATACTTCTAAAAAAGAGGTACGGTTTAACTTAGAGCTAAATAAAACAGTAAAGATTTGCACAAATGAAAAAGAAACATTAGGAATTCCAAAAGAACAAAGGGACAGATTTAAGAAAAATGACTCATGCATGGGGAATACCAGTGAACAGGGAGTAAGTGGGGATGCCATAGCTCCTTCCCTGGGCAAGCAAAACAATGACCAAACACAGACAGAAAAAGGAAATACTCACAAGGAGGGTACAAGTCAATCACCTGAAAAATTCTTTGAGCCACATATTTTTGAAGAGGCTGAAAGGGCTGGTATTACACTAAATGATCACAAATGCACAGAATTAAAAAATGACAAATTGCTGAATGATGTTGTTACACATGTTCAGTTGGAAGGTTGTAATGTGGTCTCTGATGTTACCCAGATGGATGGGCGAACGGTGGCCACACTCCAAAAAACCTCTGAACATGGAGAAATGAATAAAATATCTCGCACAGAAATGGGTAAAAAGGAGGGAAAAATGTCTTTTCATTTACCAATGTGCTTAGCCAAAAGTGAAAAAGACCTGAGAAAGGTGAGCCCTGAAATCAGTAAGAATTCACATTTCTTATGTGTATTAGAGGAAGTTGAGGACAGATATTATGCACCCATCACTGTAGAAGAAAAATGCCACACCTTTGCTATGATTGACACTGGCGCACAGGCCACAATTATGTCCAAGGAGCTGGTAAAGAGTATCAATGAAGGGAGGCCTCCACAGAGTCAGATCACAGTGAAGGCAAATCAAGGCCCAGTGCATAACTTTAATGGGGAGGAGGTGCCCATCATAGGTGTAACTGAGGTTGACATAAAAATAGGAAAGCACAGAATGAAACAAGAGGTATTGATCACATCTATTTGTGAAATTCCATTTCTGATGGGGACAGATTGCCTGAAAAGATTGTCTCCTCTCATAGATGGGGTGAATGGAGTGCTGTGGTCCTTAACCAAAAAACCATTGAGGCCTAAGAAACTAAAATCACAAAACAGCAATATAAAAGAATGTCACACCGTTGCCAAAACAAATGATGCTGTGGAGGTATATCTCCAGAATAGCTGCATACCTAGTGTCACTGTTATATTAATGTGTCAAGACAAAGATCAGAGCGACAATGAAAAACTACCTGTACAAATATACTTGGACCCAAGGAAAGATTGGCAGACTGCTATAGATGAGCACACATTACGTTTTTACTTAAAAGAGAATACATGCAAACAGAATATTGTTCCTAAAACAGATTCAGAAAAACACATTACCAATCTGGCAGAGATACACATGGAAGATGAGCAACCATGGGTTCACGTTGGTATAAATGATTATCTTAAAACAATAAAAGCCACTTTAGCGCTTGAACATGAAAGGAGTTTCATTAATGAGAAATTGTTGCAAAAAATTATGGAGAGGGAAGAAATCCCGAAATTTAGGATTAAAAACCAATATGTTTCTGGGTTGGACAGTCCAGACTTTGAAAACCGAATTACAGGCAGATGCATGCTTAAAATTAGCATTGGGCAGAAAACAATTTACCATAATGTATGGATAGTGAGTGGAGCACAAAATGAATTTTACATGGGCAATGACATCATGCACAGAATGTGTATGGTGTTAGATTTCCTTAATCAAAAAATATGGTCACGCCTAGGTGGGCCGGCGCCTGAATTTGAAGACAAAAGAAGGGCTTATCATTGTGCACAACTAGTTCCTTATGCAGTCGAATTACAGATGAGGAAAAATACTATTGTTCCTGCATTTACAAAACAGTTTGCAATAACACTGAAATGCAAAAATGGACAGCAGATGAAAGGCTCTGATGCATTTGTATGCCTGAATGAATCCATAAAACAGCAAGGCCTGGATTATGAATACATTCCATTGGTAGACATTGGTGAGGGATCTGTAAAAATCATGGTAAATAATAAAGGTTGTCAGGATATTCATTTAGAGGAAAACTCCCCATTAGGAATGGCCATACAAAAATCACATTATACGGCAGATTTAAATAACATGGTGATTGGGAATATTCCTGAAAAATATGTAGATGCCAAGGGCGAGTTGCCAGAACACCTGGACTCTCAGCCCAAAGGAATATTTAAAATTCATTCTGTGTATCCTTATGATTCAAATGAGACAGTGTGCTGCCATCAAGAGGATTGCATAATATTTAATTTAAATGAAAATGAGACAGGAAATCAGCCCATTGAAGTGGAAGCTGATCTGCCAAAATATTTGAAAGTGGCAGCTCTACAAAAAGACACAGCCACACAGTTAGAGGAAAGCGCTGAGATTCCTTTACCAGAAGAGTTTCCAGAATTTTCCAGAATGGTAGAAGAGCAGATCTCCTTAGCGGATGCATGTGACAGCGATGAGGATCGACGCAATCTGAGGGAAATATTTATGGAGTTTAAGGATGTGTTTGCAAAAGATGCTTATGATTGTGGTTTAACTGATTTACATGTGGCCACACTACCAGAAGGTTGTAGCAGAAATCCAGTGTTTGTACGCCAGTATAGACTACCGCTGGCATGTTTAGAATCATTGGCAGAGATTATTAAAAATTTGGAATCACGGGGAATAATTAGGCCCATTCATAGCACATCCAATACGCCTATTTTAGGTGTGTTAAAGCCAAATGGTCAATGGCGGCTGTGTGCAGACTTAAGAGAGTTAAATAAAAGAGTACCAGTATCTAGATGGCCACTACCATTCATTGATCAGGGCCTAGCTCAGATACATGGTTCAAATGTATTTACCACGTTAGATCTCACATCTGGATATTGGTGTGTGCCATTGGCAGAGGAGATACAACACCTATTTTCCTTTACATTTGACAGGACTCAATATGCCTGGCTTAGAGCTCCGTTCGGATACATCAATAGTGGGAGTGAATTTGGCATATTTTTGAGAAAGGCCATGCCAGATGCAGCGGAAAGAGGAACAATAGTTTATGTGGATGATGTCTTGATAAAAAATGAAAACCTTAAAAGCCATTTTGATGAAATAAGACATGTGCTTGGCCAATTGCAGAAAGCAGGCGCCAAAGTATCTTTGCAAAAAGCACAATGGTGCAAGAAAAAAGTTAACTTTCTAGGGCATGAAGTGACTGAACATGGGCTAAATCCACAAAGGAAGAAAATAGAGGCCATACAAAGATTAAAAGATCCTAAAAATGTGAAAGGAGTAAAAAGTTTATTAGGGATGACAGGCTATAACAGAAAGTTCATTGAGAATTATGCAGAAATCACTCAACCATTGACTAAACTGCTTAAACTAAATACTCCCTGGAGATGGGAAAGAGAGCAGTCTGATGCAGTGGCTAGATTGAAGGAATGTCTTGTAAAGGCACCATGTTTAGCATACCCCATAAAGGACAGGGATTTCTTTATAGAAATAGGCTTTTCTGAACATTGTATGTCAGCAGTGTTATCACAAAAACACGATTTGAATCACAAAACCATTGCATATGCAAGTAAGGCATTTTCCCAAGTTGAAATGAAATTTAATGAATGCGAAAAGGCCCTATTAACCACTGTGTGGGCGCTACAACATTTCCGCCCCATTGTTCAGGGAGAAAAGGTGATTATTGAAACAAATCATCAACCTTTGCAATTTTTAGAGAGTAAAAGAATTAGATCAGGCAATCTAGCGCAATCCAGAATCACTTCATGGACGCTGGCATTACAAGGTTTTCCCGTAGAAGTAAGATATGGACAAAATAAAAAGAGCCCAATTGCTCAAGGGTTAGCTGACTTACATGACTGTGCAGCTGTACAAATAACAAATGAAATGGATGTGGAAGCTAGTTTACAGGGATTTGAACAATCACCACACAAAGCTTTTGATGAAAAAACATGCAAGGATTTGCCAACTGTATATGTGGATGGTTGTGCTTTTCACATTGAAAATGACAGTAATAAACAATTAGTGGCAGGAATAGGAAATGTCTGGTTGAAATGTGAAGGCGTTCCTAGTATAGGGATGAGGATTGGAGATAGGAGCAGTCAGGTGGCGGAATTGGCAGCCATCTATAAAGCAATTGCTACTGCAGTTGATAAAAAGTTCAGTGAAATTGTCCTGGTGACTGATTCTGACTATGCACGGAATAGCTTTGTGGAGTATTTGCCTGGTTGGAAAGCAAGAGGCATGGTTACATACAACAAAAAGCCACTTAAACATGGAAAAATGATACAAGCCATAGACAAATTGGTGTCAGAAAATAATTTAACAATATACTGGAGAAAAATTCGTGGGCATTTAAAAACACCAGGAGAGGATAAGGAGGGAAATGATAAGGCAGACCATCTGGCTAAGATTGGGGCTGTGATGGGAGAATTGCTGCCTATTGATTATTTAATGGGTGAAATACAAATTGATGCAGTCACACGTTCTAAAGCACCAAAGGAGGTAGATCAACCGGTGGTGCAGTGGAGTCATGACACGCCAGACCAAGATTTGATTGAGGCACAAAAGAATGATCAAATTTTGGGAATCTATTATAATCATTTGATAGATCCTGAACAAAATCCTTTAACAGAAAATGATTGTATGGGAAAAGAAGAGTTGAGGGTGTTATTAAAGAACAAAACGCGAATTAGATTACAGGATGGACTCATGATTAGAGAGTCCATAACAGGGCAAATACAGTGGGTAGTACCCCTTTCATTCAGAGGACTAATGCTACACCATGCACACGATGCCATAACTGCAGGCCATAGAGGTTCACAAAAGACATTAGAAATACTAAAAGATTATGCTTACTGGCCACATATGTCCCAAGATGTGGAATTATATACTAGAGGATGTCTAGTATGCGCCCAATTTAAACCTGCTTCACCAATGCATAGAGCACCATTGATGAAAAGAGGCCTAACTCTCCCATGGTCAGATTTGCAAATAGACTATGTAGGTCCTTTAAAAAGGTCGAGCAGGGGACACCGCTATATTTTGAGTGTGGTATGTTTGATGTCAAAGTGGATTGAGTGCATTCCCGCACCAGATTGTAGTGCGCAAACAGCAGCCACATTGCTGGTGAACCATGTGTTCTCAAGGTTTGGGTTGCCACAAAGAATTGAGTCAGACAGAGGAAGTCATTTCACAAGTACTCTAATGAGTAAGGTATGGCAAATACTAGGTGTGAAAAGGAAACTACATATCGCATATCGGGCGGCGTCTTCAGGTACAGTTGAAAGAAGCAATAGGTCTGTTGTGGATATTTTAAAGAAATTTGTGGCAGAAGCAGGTTCCAGCTGGGATTTGCGTTTACCATTGGTTCTGATGGCAATCAGGTCGACTCCTGCCAAAGCAACAGGTGTTAGCCCCCATGAGGTCTTAACAGGTAGGAAAATGGTGTTACCACAACACCTACTATACAGAACACATGAGCAAACTCTAGTGAGTGCATCCACAGTTCATGAATATATTGATGAACTGAGGAGGCATTTGCAACATGCATTTGCTTTTGTGCAGAGAAATCTGGAGAGAGCTGCTGACAGTGCAAAGTCATATTATGACAAAAAGACATCAGTAAAGGAATACAAGGTAGGGGATCAGGTGTACAAGTTTCATTTTGGAAAAAGTAAACAGAAAAATTCTAAATTTCTGGCAGCCTGGCAGGGGCCATTTCGAATTATAGATAAAGTCTCTCCTGTAGTGTACAAAATTTTGAAAAATGAAGGTGAAACAGCAATAGAGCAGTTTGTCCATGTAAATCAAATCAAACCATGCCATCCCAGACATGAGATCAGGCAGCTTGAGCATGTGGAAACGGATAGAGTCCCTTGAGAAAATAAATGGGTGTAATCAGGAGGCAGTGACAAAGAAGTTAAAAAAAGTTGATTGTTATGATGGCACATAAACACTGTAATATATGTAAAAATATATAATATAAATAAATAAATAAATAAATAAATAAATAAATAAATAAATGCACATATAACGGAAGCTCGTGGTTGGTGTGCAGAGAGAAAGTGTATTAAATATTGAATGCTGTTTTATATGTGTTTGTTTTCTTTTAACTTGTGTTTAATTTCAGAAAAAAAAAAAAAAAAAAAAACGAAGTATTTTTACCAAGCATGTTTTATTTTTGGCAAAAGGATGAAGTTAGTATTGTGCTATGTACTTAATCTGTTTATTTTCTATTTTGATTTAGACAATTAACATTATTTGGTCGGAGGTTCCGGGATCAGAGGCCACGGGAGACGATGGAGTCCTGGAGTCCCCTGGATGAAGACCAAAAGATGCCTGCCTCCAGGTGGAGGTGAAGACAAAATAACCGGAATGCCAAAAGAGATGACTACTGTGGATTCAAGATTGCCAAGATGAAAGAGTACTCGAATGAACCAAATAACATCGCTGGTCGGGACATACCAAAAGAGACAAAGCAAAAGTTCCGGCATATGAAGTTCCACGTATTTATTATTTTAATTATTTATTTTAACTTGTTATATTACTTATTTGTTTTAGTTAGTTGTTTTATTTCATTGTTTTTTTATTGACTTGGAAAATTTAAACTTAAAGTAATGCCACTTCCACTGAGAAGGCAAATGTGGAACATTTTATGAACTGATGGACTCAGATGAAATGTTGATTACAGATTTTCATTGATGCACATGAATATTCATTTTGTTGGATTGCTATATTGTAAAAAAAAATAGAACAAGTTGTTTTTAGGAATTGGCTTGGATTATAGCCAAGTTCTAAAAACAAAAGGAGGGTATATGTAAGGATATTTGGCGTGTTACAGTACACAGTACAGCAATACTGCACAAGTAGCACAATTTTTTTTGCAGCACCACCACCACAAGGGTGCGGTGCATTGCTATATGGGTTAGCAGATTAACAAAGAAAGACAGGCTATTCAGTCAAAAACGATTTTAACATATAAGATGCAAAGCTATTTTTACAGTTAAAAGCACACGTGTTCATTTAAAAATGCACACTATTTTTCACCTGAAATGCCTATATTGCTAGAGACACATTTGAAAATTAACAGCTAACCTATTAACCATTAACCTGACTAATAAAACCTTATTTTAATATAACCCACTAATAAAATGTGTTCTCTACTGCAGAATTAGGCATACTCTGAAAACCATTTGAATGAGTGTGCAGATTTTTTTTTCTTCTCTTCTCTGCCTGATTATCCGTGTTGTTGTGCACAGTAACGGCAGGAAGGAGGAAGTCAGATTTGCAACAATTGCAAATGTATAAGCGAAGCTATTGTTGAAGAGTAGGAGGATGAGAGATGATGGATTTCATTGGGACACGTCATAAAGAGGGCTGAGAGGAAAGTTTTAGTGGGCAGTAGCAGGGAAAAAGACAGGCAGACATCTTTCTGCACTACTGGGGAGAAGACCTGGCTGTGGGGTCTTGACTGAATGCAGATTCCTGTGTCCTGCTGCAGTCGACATTGGGGAGAGCTGGAAGAAAAACCTTTCCACTGGCTGAGGCAGTCCTATCTGAAAAAGCTGAGAATTCCAGGCAATGACCCCGGCTTGAGAAGGCAAGCGTTCCTTTTTGCTGGAGTTAAGCCAAGAGAGCCACATTCACAGAGAGAAGCCTCTGAACAGATAAGGTAATTACCTAACTGGGGGAGCTGTGTGTGTGCACAGAAATATGCAGTCAGTGTAGAAAAATGAAAGTCCCGTGCGTGTCTTAATCAAGTGCTAATGTTGCAATTTAAGTTCTGTTCTCCGCCACTATAATTGCAGTGTGTCATAGAAAATGCTTTTACTGTACCATTTTATTTATTTCTGTAAAGAATGAGATCATGTCTAAATGTAACTTTTATAATACAGAAAATATTTGAAAACAGACGGGTGGTTTATTTTCTATTTACCATTACAATGCCAATGATGTGGGGAGATTTTTAAACAGTGCAATGGTCATTTTAAGACAGATGTGTGCATGTCAGAATCAGTATGAATAATTGTGAGTGACTGTAGTATAACTTGTTGGAGGTACATGAGCCAACGGGAAGAGAGACCCTCTGAACATAGCTCCCTACCGTATATAAGGTAGTGGAAATTACCACAAGACTACCACATATAGCTCTCTGTCGTAAATAAGTCAGTGAGTTTGCCCATGGTGGCGCACCAACACTATCACTGGAAATTGTGGTATCCCTAGAATGCACGTCTGAGGTCTCTCTAGTGATCACACGAAAAATCTAAGCGAAGATAAGGGATTCTGGACATTGGGGCCACAAATAAAACAAGGGAATTATGCTCACCAAAATACCACCAACCACGTATACCAAATATGCAGGTCTGGGTGCTGAAATAATGCATGTCCATTGTATTATTGTTGCACATGGCCAAATCTGAATACAAAGAGTGATTATTGCTAAGTTATTTTTCGGCGGTAATAAAATACCGTCAGGCCCCAATCTCCACAAAATACCCAACATCCCCGACACACTGTTCTTCTGAAGGGTAGCACATGCTTTAACAGGCTGGGCAGACTAGAAACCATTCTCATGGACTCTAATCCCGAAGTAGTCATAAAACATAACTTGTTCTAAAATTGCATGACGTTTGGTGAATTTTGCCATAAAAATCCTAGGGCCCCTTTACAACTTAAAGTGCAGAATTAACATGCCAGTGTTACCACATACTGGCACTATTCCACACCAGCAAAGTACAAGTTTTCCAGTGCGGTGCCGACATTATGTCCAGCTAAAAGATGGAGGAAATTCTGCCACCCAACCAGTAAAAAATAGCCGTCAAATCCCCCATGGAGTCCCAAGGGATGCACGGAATGGGGAATTACCACTGTTACCGGGACTCATATTCCAGCAGCAACTCCGCCAGACTGAGTGGCAGTAACAGTGTTACCATTTCACGTTTTTCTGGTGGAATTACCACCAGGATACCGACAAAGTTGTAATGAAGCCCATAGTCTTTATTTTCTCAGTATTTAATTCAAGTTCCATATCCCCACATTTCTTCATGAATGCTGCGGAGGTAACCCTGAGTCCTTACAGTGAGTTTACCAAGAGTGCAGCATAATCCACAAAGAATAGAACCAGATACCTTTCCCGACCCATTTTAGAGGATCTAGGCAATCTGACAATAGGGCTGAAATGACTTCCTCCATGTATAAACAAAATAAATGGGGGCAAGGACACAGCACTGCCTCACCCCATTGGTGGTGTTAAATGACTCAGCAACCTCCCCCGCTTGCCCATAGCAGACCACTGCTTTGTTATTGGAATACAGAGATTGCACAATTGTTATTAATTTAAGGGGGTTCTTCCTTTTACTCAAAACAATGTACTTTTGAATAAGAAGATGAAGTGGAATGCTTGAACCTAGATTACTCTTGCCCTGCTGAAATCCCAATTGCAGGGTAAGAATTATCTTGTTGTCATCAGCCGAAGATTGAATATGCCTTACAATTACCTTTGCAAAGGTTTTGCCTGAACTGTCCATTAGCGATACCGGATGGTAATTGGCCAGCTGTTCCCTTCCCCTTTTTTACAAATGGGCAGAATCTCAGCTGACCGCCAGGATGTCGAAAACTAAATTCGTATAAATGTTAGTGTTAAATGGTTTACCCAAGAAGGGCTCCATATCAATTTCTTGCCCTTAGCATGTCATTCAGAACCCTGTCCTGGCCTGGAGCTTTGCCACCTTTTTTAATTTTTAAGGCATCACCTTTAGTTCTTTGTGAAACATTCCTTTCTCGGTAAAATTCGGTACTGGATTATGTCACTCAACCAAACCACCCCCAGAGATGGCTACACCAGGAATCAGATTAATATTACTCTGGTGGGCCACATATCCTTTGAACTTTACACTGGAGACTAGTTTCCAGAAGGATGCCTCATCGTTTTTTTCATAAGCTTCCAAGAGGTGATCATTCAGATCTTGCAAAAGCCTCTTTCTTTTCTTTGGTAATTGTCTTGTAGTTGTAGTTGTAATTGTAATTGGTTATTTATAACGCGCTTAACACCCAGAGCTTTCTAAGCACGGACCCAGGAATCGAACCTGTGTTGCTCTGTGTGAGTGCGTTGCTCCTGAGCTATCCTCCCTGCAGGATCGTAGATTATCTGTATCGACTGGTAGACCAGTAGATAAACTGGCAACCAGTAGTTGTTAAGCAGCTCTACATTCCTGGTTCAACCATTTGGTTTTAATAAGTGCTTGTGCTTGCTTTTTTACAGCCGTCCTTGTATCAGTGATGTGAGGAATATATATATATATATATATATATATATATATATATATATATATATATACATATATATATATATATATATATATATATATATATATATATATATATATATATATATATATATATATCTTTAAAACATAATCAAAACACAAGCCAATATACACATAAAACATACAATATAATTTTAAACACAAAAAACAATTTAAACACTAGGCCTAGAATACAAGTTAAATTAATTAACATAGAAGACATCGACCCACGCGTATACCAATTGCTATATCATAAAAAATATATACTCATAGTACAATCTTAATACTGAATTTCACATCACACTATAACTTACATTCTCATACTAAGTGCACACCTTCACAAACTAAGAAGCAATATACAGGCAAAACACAAAACCCTTTCAACATATTAACAACAATACAAAACAATCCAATCTTATATGCGAAATAACCTTTGAGCCTTTTGACAAATTTCCCTCAAAATGGCACGTTTGGACAGACCATATTTCTGTACATGGCATGCAGGTATGTCCATCTAGACGAAAGTTATTACCAATAGAATGTTTTGGAAAAATGTCCGGGTCATTGGTTTTATCTGAACTCCACCCTATACTAAAATAATCATTAGGGCAAATACTAAACTCAAAAAATGTGTAATGGTGTTCTAGACCTAAAACGAAATGTGTATTTACAATCATCAGAGGACTGACAGTTTGACTGTAGCATATGAGACAGACACATGCTCAGAGAAGGGCATCAGAGTCTCCAGGCAGTGATGTCAAGTACAGACAGATAGTTGAAGAGTGCCTTGTCAGAAATCAAGTCACAACGAGTCCATAAACTGCTCTAAGGCAACAGAGAAAGATGGGACTGTCAAAGGTCGCCAAGAGCAATATTTAATACGTTTTTTTTTCCAGAGCCTTCCTGACTACGGCATGAGATGACAGAGAGAGGGGAGGGAAGCAGAGAAGATTGTTAATCGAGCAACTGAAATCCCCCTAACTCCCTCCTCTATGCATAATTTATGGTTTCTTAGGGGCATATAGAAATACATTGTATTGACTGATATGCTGTAGAAGGGATAGCAACATTAATTTGTGAACGTGTATTAATACAAACTTAAAACAGAGGAATAATACAATGCATGTGAGTCTACTTTGCAGATAGGAGATGATACAAAAAATGCAAGGCTTCACAAGAATGTGGTTCTCACATTAACTTTGAATATAGGTGGATACATGATCAAGGGTTTGATATTATGAGAATGTATAACCTGTTTTCAATGTGTGATGAATGAAGCAAGCAGCTCAGAATGGTTGTGCACTTTCACATTGTACCAGCTGGTATTTAAGTTGCACCAGCAACGTCCTCGTGTGCTAGGCCTGAATAAAATTATTATTTGGGTTATGGAACATACACACAGCACAAATTATTTCAGATCTTTAAGCTTTGTGTGTTTTTCATACGAGGAGCATGTTGCGTTTATGGCACTTTGCAGTGCTGTGGATATATCGTGATGAACCGTGGTTCCTTACGGCAATGGGTGGTCACGTGTGGTCATTCTGCAACTGAGACCACATCAAATCCTGCAGTGTGATGTCAGGCAATCTCCCTAATAGGTGAGAGGAGGACTACAGCCATCCCCAAATTAGGTGAGAAGAGGCCCACAGCCATCCCCATAATAGGCGACAAGAGGCCCACAGCCATCCCCATAATAGGTGAGAAGAGGCCCACAGCCATCCCCATAATAGGTGAGAGGAGTCGCACAGCCATCCCCATAATAGGTAAGAAGAGGCCCACAGCCATCCCCATAATAGGTGAGAGGAGGCCCACAGCCATCCCCATAATAGGTGAGAGGAGTCGCACAGCCATCCCCATAATAGGTGAGAAGAGGCCCACAGCCATCCCCATAATAGGTGAAAGGAGGCGCACAGCCATCCCCATAATAGGTGAGAGGAGGACCACAGCCATCCCCATAATAGGTGAGAGGAGGCCCACAGCCATCCCCATGATAGGTTAGAGGCGGCCCACAGCCATCCCCATAATAGGTTAGAGGTGGCCCACAGCCATCCCCATAATAGGTGAGAGGAGGACCACAGCCATCCCCATAATAGGTGAGAGGAGGCCCACATCCATCCCCATAATAGGTGAGAGGAGTCGCACAGCCATCCCCATAATAGGTAAGAAGAGGCCCACAGCCATCCCCATAATAGGTGAGAGGAGTCGCACAGCCATCCCCATAATAGGTAAGAAGAGGCCCACAGCCATCCCCATAATAGGTGAGAGGAGGCCCACAACCATCCCCATAATAGGTGAGAAGAGGCCCACAGCCATCCCCATAATAGGTGAGAGGAGTCGCACAGCCATCCCCATAATAGGTGAGAGGAGGCCCACAGCCATCCCCATAATAGGTGAGAGGAGGACCACAGCCATCCCCATAATAGGTGAGAGGAGGCCCACAGTGGTTCACAGTAACATATTACCGGGAGGAGAAGCCAATTTGAAAACTGTTATTATTAGTACAGTCATGAATATGGGCGTGCTGAGAAAGACGACCTTCATGTGGCTTTGATGCGTTGGTGAGGGCGCAGATTCGAATTGTCACCCTTTTGTCTCTGCTTTGTCTGCTTCTTTTGTTTAAAAGTGTCCTGTCAGACCGATCTAGCATTGCCGAATTGGACGCAACCTAGGGGTGCAGTGAGGCTTCCATATGCAATCCCAACCTTTGCTTCCATAGGCTTCATGCACAGTGTAAAGAATGTTGAACTTCCTATGCTGTTCCACTGATAAGCTGCCTTGAAGTTTCAAGGATGTTTAGGTGTTGTCAGTACCTCTCAAGGTGGTCTTCCTAGTAAGTATCACCCTGAAAATCTGCATGCAGTAGATACAAGTTTCCTAGTTACTTTCCCCCACTGAGATAGTGACCATCAGATGTACGAAGTGAAACAGAAAACACTAAACACCAGTTTTGTTTCCGCTATGGCAGTTATTATTTTTTAAAAGGTAGCGATATGTAATAAACAAACATTGCATTTCATGATAACACAGTTATAATCTCTTACCAACAGGCTGGCAGAGCTGCGATTCTCTGAGGAACAAAAACACATGCATTTCAAGAACTGAAACAAAGTGAGATTTAAGGCAAGAATTAAGGGGATGGTGAGAAAATAGTGAGAGGGAGAAGGTTCCATTGTTTTGGAGTGAGGAGTGAGAACAATCAGATTTAGGAGTGTTCACATAGTAGTTTGGGCATCGCAAAAAAGAAAGACGAGTGATTGAGAAGGGAGGGAGTGAGATAGGGCATAGAATGAGATGAGTGAAGAAAGATAGGGACGGGTAATGTCAGGAAGGTATTTATTGATCAGACAAAGACATTAGAAAGGGGACATGATTCAAAAGGGAGCCCGGATAAGGAGTGAAGAGTAGAAGAGGTGGATGAGCTAGACGAAGGAGAAAGTGTAACATGAATTGGTAGTTTGTAGCCAGGTTTAAGAGGAGCTAGTTGGTAAGAAGGAAGACAGATAATCAGGTAAGAACTGTAGAAGAGTCATGAGAAACAATGTTAGTATCATAGAAGGAAATAAAGGGTCAAAGCTGCGAGAGGAAGTGGGTACATGAGAGTAAAATGAGGCAGAGAGAAAGACAAGTTTATGAGTAGGATTGGATAAGGGGTTGAGAACTGGTGACAAGGAGACAGGATAGAAGTAAAAGGAGCTGGAATAGGATGGGGAGAAAAGAAATTCAGTTTAAGAAGCAATGAGGTGTAGGTAGCGAGTGTGCATCCATTGCTGAATTTCAAGAAGACAGGCAGATACAGATCAAGGAAGGCTAGCAGAGAAGTCGGAAAAGGAAAACAAGATTTGCAAATCATCAGAATAGAAGTGAAATAACAAAATGTGGTCAGGGTGCCCTGCTCTAAGAACAAACAGCAACATGTTTTAGCTCACTGTACCTTTCACAAAGGAGGAATATGCATTTGCTTATCAGTCTTTGTCCCGCCCAATTGAGCAGTCCAGCCCCGAAATGCTATGGCAATCCTCCTTTTAACAAGAGTACCAACAGCAACTCCAGACCTGTGTTTTGGCCTAGTCAGGCCTCATCAGTGAGGTGGAGCTGTGTCTCTCTGAGCACAGCGAGCAAGGGGTCCTCGTCTGGATAACCCCAGGTAATTTAGGGTGACCAACCCCAAGTACCTTTTACATACAAAAAGAGGTCAAAGAGCCCCTCTGCAAGAAAGAACAGGGCATGATAAACAATTCCGTGGGAATGTACTCACTCAGAGTTCGAAGCCACATGTTTTAGCTTACTGTACCTTTCACAAAGGAAGAATAAACATTTGCATATTAGTCTTTGTCCTGCCCACTTGAGAAGTCCACCACCAAAATGCTATAACAATCCTCCTTTGATCAAGAGTACCAACAGCAAACCCAGACATGTGTTTCTGCCTAGTCAGGCTTCATCAGTGAGGTGGAGCTGTACCTCTAGGAGCATAGTGAGCAAGGGGTCCACAGCTGTATAACCCTAAGTAATTTAGGGTGACCAAACCCAAGTTCCTATCACATACAAAAAGAGATCAAGGAACCCCTCTGCAAGAAAGAACACTACATAATAACCTGCTCTGTGGGAATGTACCCACTCAGAGTTCACAGCCACATGTTTAGCTTACTGTACCTTTCACAATGGAGGATATCCATTTGCATATCAGTCTTTATCCCACCCACTTGAGTAGTCCATTAATGAATTACTATGGCAATGCTCCTTTTAACAAGAGTACCAAAAGCAACCAAAAAAATGAGTTTTGGCCTAGTTGCGCCTTATCAGTGAGGTGGAGTTGTGCCTCTCTTAGTACAACTAGCAGGGGGTACATATCTGGCTAACCCTAGTTAACTTGGGGCGACCAACCACAAGTTCCTTTTACATACAAAAAGATGTCAGGGCGCCCCTCTGCATGAAATAACCTAGCATGATAACCTGTTCAGTGGCAATGTACCCACTCAGAGTCCACAGCCACACGTTCTAGCTCACTGTACCTTTCACAAAGGAGTAATATCCATCTGCATATCAGTCTTTGTCCCGCCCATTTAAGCAGTCCAGCAATACAATGCTCTGGCTATCCTACTTTAAGCAAGAGAACCAACAGCAACCCCAGACATGTGTTTTGGCCTATTCGGGCCTCATCAGTGAGGTGGAGCTGTGCCTCTCTGAGCACAGCGAGGAAGGTGTCCACATCTGGATAACCCTAGGTAACTTAGGGTGACCAACCCCAAGTTCCTTTTACATACAAAAAGAGGTCAGGGCGCCCCTCTGCAAGAAAGAACACAGCATGATAACCTGTTCTGTGGGAATGTACCCACTCAGAGTCTGCAGCCACATGATTTCACAAAGGAGGAATATCCATTTGCCAGTCTTTGTCCTGCCCTCTTGAACAGTAGAAGTCAAATAAGAAGCTAATTTGGCTCTGATAACAAAGAGAGGGGAGGTAAAAAGAGAAAAAAAGAGAAAAAAGAAAAGGTCTAAGAGCAGAGCCTTCTGGAAAGCCGAAGTGCAGAGGGAGAGACGACAAGTAAGTGCCAGACCAGGAGTCAGAGAATTAATGAGCAAAAAGATAGGACGAGAACACATGTAGAACAGTTCTGGAGAATCGGAGAGCATACAATGTAAAATGAGAAGGGCAATCTACAGTATCAAAAGAAGCAGATAGGTCAATGAGAATCAGAATGATGGGAAAGACTGCAGAGAGTAGCAGAGAGTAAAGAGTTTGGGACATAGACTAGTGTAGTTTCTGGGAGTACATGGTGTGAATGCCAGTTTGTTGGGGAGGAAGATGAGAATGATATTAATACACATATTTGAGGTGTTTTGATGAAAAAGCAGAAGGGAGATATGAAGATAGTTAGAGCGAAGAGAAGCATGAGAGGTGTTTCTTTTCAGAATAAGGATGGTAGTAGCATGTTTAAATGCAGAGGGATATACTGGAGAGGATTGAGTGTAAAAGCAAAAGTAAGGAACATGTGAAAGAAGAATGTTAGGAATAAGAGCAGATGGTAGATGCTCATCAGGAGAATAAGTAGAAAGAGCATGATTAAGAAAGGCATGGGTATCAGAATCGGAAAGAAAAGAGGATAAAGCTTCAGTATGAGAATCAGGTGGAGAAGTAGTTTGAATAGGAGGTGCATTAAGGGAAAAAATAGATGAAGGAAATTGAAGGACATTGTTATTGAAATAATAAATAAGATCTGAAGAGGAGAGGGCAGGGATAGGAGGAGAGAGTAAGTGGTCTACACATTGAAATACTTGATGAGGATGAGGAGAGTAAGATTTAATAAGGTCAGAGAAATAATATTTTTTGTAAGGTTCTATAGCAGAATCATAAGAAGAGTAATGAGATGAGAAGAAAGATGATCAGAAGCGCATTCAGATATCCTCCTTCGGCTTTCAGTATGACAGAGAAAGTAGCACAAGGAATAAATCTGCAGGCAGAACAGAGTCACAGAAGGTTTATAGGAGGAAGAGAAGGGTAGAAGAGTATTGGAGGAATCAAGGGTTTAAATAAATGAACAATTTAGAGACATTAATGCATTGCTATGGGATAATAGTCCGAAGGGAGGGAGGAATGGTAAGCATGTAGATCGAGACAAAAGAAAAGACAGAGTGATTTCATTTTTTATATCTTGACTAGTTTAGATAGGGACATGAGAAGGAGGAGAGAGAGAAGAGAGAGGACTGGTCAAGGGAAAGAGAAACATGTAATGCATGTATAGTCAGAATAGTGAAAAGGAAATGTAGAATCGGGAGAAGGAGAAGAAATGAAGGAGACAATAAGATCAAGGAAGAAACCAGATGTGTGGGGGAGGAGAGGGGAACAGTGTAAGACAGGACAATTGAAGAAGAGGAAGAGAAGGTTGGATGCAAGTGTAGATTAGAGGTGAAGATTACAATTGGCAAAAATAAATACAATAATGGGAATGGAACTATTGTTGAGATCATGGAGTGAAGATCAATATAAAGGAGGCCAACAAGCTGCAAGGATGATACATATTGCAAAATTAAATAGAGTATGGTTTAGAGAAAGCTGTATAGTGATACTCAAAGCAAAGAAAAGAGGGACCTTTGTCAATCCACAGAGCTTGGAGAGAGTGAGAGAAACAGGTGGATTAAGTGGATTAAGTAAAGAAGTAAGCAGGAGCCTACGGGCATGTGGTGTGTTATACAAATTAAATAATAATAATAATAATAATAATAATAATAATAATAATAATAATAATAATAATAATACTCATAATACTCATAATAATCATAATACTAATAATAAGAATAGAGTGACAGTGTCAGAAGATGAAATTCAAGTTGCAATAATACTTAGAAATTGAAGGGTGAGATGGAAACATGTGTCTGCAGTGAAACAGTAGGGGAGAACATGATGTGATTATTTTAATTACTTGGCCAGGTGGAATGAGAAGGAGGAGAGGAACAAGAAAAGAGGAGGTCTGGAATAGGAATAGTCCTAGTGGAGAGAAGGCAACAGATTGGAAAGACACCTACATAGTATTTTACAGATGTAACAAAGGAGCACACAAAATTGTTATGGTGAAGGAATGGGAGTTACAAGGCACAGGTGGATCAAAGAATATGGAACATAGTGGATTTAAGAAACAGGTCAGTAGCATGACATGAATGTCAAAATCAGTCACAAACCGGGTCAAATAGGACAAGATAGAAGATGCTCTGGTTAGTTGCTGTCCTTAGGATCGACAACCGAGTAGAGTGTAGAGGACAGCAAGTACATGAGAAACTTTAGAAGGGTCTGTGGGTGGTAGAGTCGTTGCCTTTGTTGGACATGGAAGGAAGGCAGGTGCACCTGTCGAAGGTCTGCTTGGTGTGAGAGATCTTCAGCCTATCCAGGATTTCAGACAATATGTAAATTCCAACCTGCAGCATCTTGATCCCCTCCCTCATGCACTGGTACATTACAATCTTGATGACCATTATCTCCTATTCACCGAACTGTGGCTTCTGCCTCTGTTTAGTCGCTGCTGTGGGGGGTTGCTCGCCCAGTCCACCCTCCTCTGACTGCCCTTTTTGCTGCGCTTGGTGTGTGGACCTTTCCACCCGCCTACCTGATCTGGTCACGTGACTTTGTCAAATGACTCTCGACACACTATTCTGTTCTCCTGCCCTTGGGAGTCCTCGCCTTTGGTGACGTTTTGAAGGGTGGCAACTAACCAGGGCATCTTCTATCTTGCTCTATTTGTCCCAGTTTGTCAACAGCGGAAGCACTTCTCAGAATAAAGTTTGAAACAAAGCAATTGACTAAGTTTAGATCCAGGCACATTAGGAAACATTTAAATTCTAGTATTTATTTAATTCATGGTAAAACTTACCTTAAATATGTGAGGTCACGATATTCACTTTGTGTTTGTCCTTCTCAAGTTATTTAGTCCTGCTTCTTTGAACAGTCCAATGCATTCAGTCGTATCTGCAAAAGGCCATCTCAAAGATATTATAGCATCAGCTACTTTAATTTGTTATCTAATCTGCATCTCCCCTGTTGGGTAGGCTCTCTTGTGAGTCTGTTGTCTGAAAACTCTCCTTTATTCCTATGTGCTTGAGCTCCAATTTCCAGCTAAATGCATTCCTGCAACATCATTTGGTATTTTTTTTGAGTGGACAGTGCCTTCACTTTATCTTAGCAACCTGGGGCCTCCAAATGGCTTGCATTGGCCCTTTGAATGTTAGTGCTCCAAAAAGAGCTGTGTCTGCTATTAACCCCTCCCCCAGCCCCAGCCCCAAAGGAAAGAGGAATCAAAATTGAACTTTAATGCAATCTTGGTTACATGTATGCATTCAGATTCTTAAGAATGTTCTAAATCTTGTGGTTTTCAGGTATATGTATGCCACTTCATGCATGATTGAGTTATTATGTGTGAATTATTCATATATCATACATGTTTTATACAATTCTACTGTGATTGTTTTCACGTCTCCCTAACGTGAACAAGCGCTCTGGGAAGCGCGAAACACGCCGTTCAGGACACTGCCCTGGTGTCCTGTGTTGTTTTGCTGTGTGTTTTGCCTACCTTTTTTTTACCACTTATTAAACTCGTTTTTGCTTATTTGCTTCGAGTTGTCCATTTTTTCCTGGGACTCTCAGACCTCATGATTGGAGTGCGGTTTTTCTCCTCCTTGTCTCACTGTTATATTTACATGGAGCATTCCATGCTACAAACCAGCACCAGGAATTCACGTCTTTTTGTGGATTGTGCGCAATTTCTCCACAATCGCGTATGTGGGTTCTAACGCTGCAGCTGGCGGTTGATGTACAGCTTACTGGAGTTTGAGTATGGCACCCTCTAGGGAGTTGAAATTGATGGCCCTCTAATGCTAGCTTCTGTGATGTGTGCCGGAGGATGCACGTACAACGGCTAGCAGGTAGGTGTCTATTCAGTTTCTCTCTATCTCCCTAAGGCTTATGCTGTGGTATAGTGCCTCTTTTACTCACTCTGCGCCTGCATCCACATTTACTGCATACTGACCCACATCACTTTTAATGTGGATAACCATGCCTTGCTGAGGTTGCCTCCCATTCATATTTCTTTAGTTTATTTTTTGTGGTACAAGCCAAGGATTCTTCCTTTGGTTGTTTTGGGCAACTACACACGCAAGCATGCAGGACGCCAGGGTAACAACCTGGCTGCTCCAGGCCAGGGACTTATTCAATGAGAAGCAGGAGTTACCCACAGTGGTACCTATTAGCGGGGCTAAGAAAACTGCCACCACTACCTCTATTGAAGTTACATTACTTCGTGAAATTGAAAAGTCTCGTAAAAAGGAGATATCTAAGTGGTGGGAGCAACACTCCCTGCTAAATTACCTTAATGTGGGTTGTGTGCCTCGTGGACTACGCATTATGACAACACCATCTTTCAAGGATCAGGATCCCAACATGTTGGAAGAGTGGGGTGGTGCCAGCATCCATTGCTCTGCGCAGTTTTTGAAAATCTTAGTCAAGTATGCCAATTCAGACCGTACTGCTGTACTCTTACTCTTGACAAATTAGAGTCTGAATTACTTGATATTATCAGCACTGAAGAGGGTAAGAAATTACGAACCAAAATTGAAGAAGATCTTGTTGCCTATGAAGAGGAAATCAAACAACACAAACACAGAAAGTTCCTCAGAGACAAAACTGACTATGAATCAGGACGGATCTTTATTTCTGCCAAACTGTTTGATTTATTTCATAAAGGTTCGACTACACAATCATTGCCTAAACAACTGGGGGACACAGGAGCTATTTCCTCAGAACCTGATGTCTCCATGTCAGAAATTGATGAAATGCCCATTAAATTACATTTTTTAGACAAAATGAGACTCTTGTGTCAAGACGGAAAAAACCAAAAGAGAGGCAGAGGCCGTGGAAAGAACAGAGGAAGAGGAAGAGGGAGAGCAAACAAACCGAAATCGTCAAAAGGAAAAAAACCCGTCAAGGCTGTCATGGGAAACAGCTCCGATGTATATCAACAGGGCAGGTCAATGCTCTCTGGAATCAAATAGCCACAACAGATAACATGAATATTCATCAAATTGTTAACATGTCTTCCCACACTCTCACGGGCTCCCAATTATCACTGCTTTCATTGGGTTTGAATTTCTGTCCCACTACAAAGTTTGACTACGTCCAGCCACGCTTGGACTTCGACAAATTTCTACGAAAGGTCAGACTCAAAAAATTCTTCTCCATCAATCCCCCGCAGGCCAAACCATCTGTGCCGCGTCTTGGCCGAACTGATCTTTGCATTTCGGACATTCCTACCTTGACTGATCTGGCCTGTCTCCATAATGAACTTTTTGATCCCTCTACGTTTGACCCGGTTGACTTTGACATTGATCCCAACTGGGATATACGTACTAAACTAAAAAACAAGTCCAGGTTCAATCCTCAATTTGCTGTGGGAGGCTGTATCGAGGCATTTCATGACTTATGCGTCAATGATTTTCGTAAACTTCGGAAGAAACCCTTTAACAACAAACAGAATCTCACTACTTCACAACGATCTGCCCTCAGCGAATTACAGAACTTGTCCAGCATTGTGATAAAACCTGCTGATAAGGGTTCCAATATCGTTACCTCAGACAGGGAATGTTATGTGTCTGAGGCTAATCGCCAATTACGTGATCGATGTTGTTATTCTGGGCTACTTGAAAATCCATTTGTTGAAATACCGTTGGAGCTCACCTCTTTGTGTACCAAGTGGGCAGAGAAGGGCCTTATCGAGGATGAGTTGGCCAAGTTCCTTGTTCCTTTTAGCCATACCATTCCTACTATATATTTTCTGCCCTATACCCATAAGTCTTTTACCCATCCACCAGGCAGGCCCATCGTAACCCTTTATGGATCCCTCCTAGAACATGTTGCTCAATTCATTGATGAGACCCTGTTTCCTTTGGTGTCAGCCTTGCCTTCGTATCTACAGGATACCAAGGATTTTTTTAGCCATATTTCTGATGTACCTTGGGAGGAGGGTTTAATGCTAGCTACCCTTGATGTTGTTTCTCTTTATACAACTATAGATCATACAACTGGGTTGACAGCCTGCAAGCATTTTTTGGATACCCGCTCTTTGAATTTCTTGGGGCACAGTGGTATGATTTTGGATATGTTTCTGTTCTGTTTAACCTGGTGATAAAAGGAACCCTCAAAAAGAAAAACATTGATGAGTCGCTTACCGACACCAGGGACTGATGCAATCCTTCAGTTAACTCCTGAAGAAAGGCCAGATTATGAGAGCATGAAGGCAGCCCTACTCAGGAAGTTCTGTAAAACCCCATAACTGTAACTTAAGAGCCTCAGAGGGCTCGGACAGAAAAGGTTGTACCCCACAGTACCTCATCCACCTCCTGTACCAGGAAAGCCAACTTGAGTGCTTAAAACCAGTAGAAAATATCCTTCCCCACCTCATACGCCTGACCACACAGTCCTTGGAGGTTGATCTCCCATCATTCATTTTCATTTATCAAAAAATCAAAAATCCCAGGTGAGCGCACTCTTCCCTTGTGAATGGTCTAATTCCTCACATCCTCCCCAGACTCAGCATGTGAACCACCATCCTACTGAGGGTCTGGTTCATCATCAAGGTGAAAGTACCTGCTGAGGCCATCTGCATTTCCATGCTGGGAGTCTGGCTTGTGCTGGATGCCCATATATATTCCCTTTAGGGATATGGCTCAATGCAAAAGCTTAGGGTTCTCCTCTTTCATGGCCATTACAAGATGTAGTGTTTCAGCTTCTTAACGGCCCACACAACCGTATTCGCCACTTTTTCTAGGACAGCCCAGTTCCTTTCAATTTTTGTCAACCGCCTGCTAATGTAGGCAACAGGTTGCTCTACCCAGTCAGAGTTCAGCTGCGCTAACACTGCTCAAATCCCAAAATCACAGGCGTCTGTCTGGATAATAAATTCTTGACCATAGTCTGGCACTTTCAGAACTGGGGCCCTGCACAATACATCGGCAGGTCGACTTGACAGATGAAGCAAGAGAGGCCATCATTCTCAACCACGGAAGGACATTATCAGTTCAGGGTGATGCCCTTTGCATTGATGAATGCCCCTGCCAATTTTCAGAGGATGATTAACCAGTTTTTGTCCGACCAGGAAAACTTCAGTGTCACCTATTCAGACGGCATTACTGTGTTCAGCCACACCTAGGAGAATCATGCATCCCACCTGAAACAAGTGCTTAAGGCACTGCAGAATGCAGGCGTGACTATCAATGCCACAAAGTGCCAGATAGCGCAGGGTACGATGACTTATCTTGGCCACCAGGTCGGTGGAGGTAAGAAACAACCTCTTGAAGCAAAGGTACCGGCTGTGAAGGATTGGGACATCCACACCACACAGAAGCAGGTGAGGGCCTTTCTACTTTTCAACGGTTACTGCCGGTAATTCATCAGAGGGTATGGGACCATTGCCATGCACCTGAATGATGTAACGTTCAAACAGATGCCAAAGAAGTTAACTTGAACCCCTGCCTGTCAAAAATCCTTTCAGGATTTAAAGGATTTTACTATTCTTGTTATCCCATATGCAGGGAACATCCTATCCTGAGCCGTCATGGTGTTGCAAGCAGTGATGGAAGGCACCAATTGTAAATCAAGGAATTGAGAGTATTCATCCATTGCCACAAAGATGTATTTCCTCCCCTCCATGGGACCAAAAAAATCAACTGCTATCTCATCCCATGCTTTCTATGGAAAGTCTGTCATGGACTCAGGTGTTGTGTGAGAACTGATGAATGCACATGTGGGATCCCTCGGTGTCCCTCATATGCTAGTTCCAAAACCTTCCTTTGTAGTGTCCGGGGAATTACTATTCTGGATCCTTTGAGTAAAAGTCCTTCTTCTGATTTGGTGAGCTTCTCCCTCACCACCACCAGACTACTGATATCTTGTTGATCTTCTGGGCTGGCACATGCTCCCACCTGCTTGGCCTTCTTCCACCGACCATACTCGATGCATCTGAAGATTATTTGCAATGTCCTGGTCATGTTGAGTTTTCTGTGCATTGAGTTGAAGGTCAACTCCCTTTGTGGTGGCAGCATGCACAATGTAATGAATATATTGATCTGCAATGGCAGGTGTCGGCATGGGGCTCTTACATGAATGTCTGGATCGGAAATCAGCAGGATTGTCATACTTCCCAATGATGTGGAAACTGCAGTCCTGCAGTCTCAGAGCCCATCGTGCAATTCTGGACAGCATTTTTGCTTGAGGGTTCCGATAGATGAAAAGCAGGGCTTGATGGTCAGTGATCACTGTGAAAGATTTCCCATAAAAGAATACATGGAAATGTTCACACGCCTACACTATGGCAAGTTCTTCTTTTTCAGCCTGCGAATAGGCTTGTTTGGTCCTCGACAAACTTTTGCTGATGTATGAGACAATGTGACATGTTCTGCTGTCCCTGTGATCAATCTGCATCAAGATAGCACCTTGCCCTACGGGACTGGCATCCACAACCAATTCTGCCTCCCTTAAGATATTGAAATATGCCATGTTTTTGGCGTCTTCTATGCATTCTCAAATTGTCTCGAAGGCCTGTCCACACAAACTGTACTTGCTGTTTCATCAAGTGCCTCAGCTGCTCACTTACTGATGCAAAATTCTGCATGTACATGGTACAGTAGCTAGTTAGTCCTAGAAAGAATTGTAAGTCTGAGCCATTTTTGGTGGTGGGTCTGCTTTGGTGAGGGTGGTCCCCTTCTCCAGATCCAGAGTCATGCCCTACACCAAGAATACATACCAAAAAAACAAAGGGTGTGCTTCCTGAACTCACATTTTTCCTTATTTAGTGTGAGGTGGATTTCTGCTAGTGAGGGTGTTGTTGTGTTGTTCATGATCTTGTCCGGACAGTAGAATGTCATCACTGTAATTTAAATAGTTGGGGATGTGCTTTATGACATTATGTATTTCCACCTGGAAAATTTTCCGGCCGACGAGTCTCCGAAACTGAGGCGTTTGTACTGGTAGATACCTAGATGAGTGACAAATGTGGTTATGTATCTGAACTCATTGCTCATCTCCAGTTGTGTTATCCTTTGTTAAGGTCCTGTTTTGAAAAAGAAAGAGGCACCATTTAGCAGATGGATCATGTTGGTGGTTCGTGGAGCTTGATGACATTCTCTGAGTTTGGCTTCATTCGACCCACGCATATCTACAAATATTCTACTGTCCTTTTTGGGCACTGGAACTATTGGTGACACCCACAGAGTGGGGCCTACTGTGGGCAATTTGTGTAGTTCTTCCTCAACCTGTGTTGTATGTTCATTGGAATGCCAAAATAGTGTTGGGCCAATGGAGGTCCCTGTGGCTCTCTGTACAAATTGATCTAGTGTTTCTTTTGCCTGCCTAGACCAAAGTATGGGGAACAGTTGCTCTATCTTAGCTGATAGGTCTAAGTGTCTGTGAGCCATAAGATTGTATAGTATATGTATGAGGCCCATGTCTATGGTGTCTTTGAAGTTTAGGATGCACCCACTTCGGTTGCGGCCTCCAATACATGCATGGGTATCTTTTTTGTCTGTGTTTTGTATTTGCACTGTGCCATGACATATACTTTGCAGGGTACTAGAGTTTTTGATCCATATAGGTAGATGTTTACTTCTGCTGGTCATAGTCTTGGAGCATGCAGGAGATTATTGTCGACCTCTTCGCTTATGGCATTTACCATAGCTTCTGTGTCTTCCAGGAATTCAGCCATCATAGTTTTTACTTGGAGGAGAAGTATCAGACTCTGTTCTTTAGCTGTCAGGTTTCCCAGTGTGTAGAAATAGCATCTGTTCCATGGTTCTTCATGAGGGGGTTCTCTTCTTCTTGAGACTTCTTCCAAAGATGCACTGGATCTGCTGTCTTCTGTGACTGTGCAAACAAATAACAGATGTATCTTTTAGGTTTTCTCCTGGTCATTGGGACTGTTGTCTTGTCTGACCACCATTCCACTGGTGCTATCTCCTTTAGCTTTCCTCCTTCCTCTGCCATAGATGAGGTGACTCATAGGACTGTGTTGCTGTTCCCAGAGGATTCTGCATCCATCTATCCCTGCCTTGCGTTGGTGTCCCACTGTTTCCTACACCTTGTGCTTGACTGTGGCACATGCGACACACAGCTTTGAAATGGTTGTCTCCCCGACAAGCTGAGCATTGTTGCCCTATGGCTTGGCAGGTGCCTTTGTGAGGAAACTCATATCCACATCGATAGCAGAATGGCTCTCTGTTACCTATAAACAGTGGCATGGTCTCCAGTTTGTGGACATTTTCCGGTTTTCTGTGAGAGATTTTGATGTCACTCAGACCCTCCACTTGAAGAACTAGGGCCATGTATGATCTTGCCAGGCATAAGATCTCTTCTAGTGATTGAGGCTTCTGTAGCAATTTCTTTCTGAACTAAGCACACTCAAACCTTGCAATGATCTGTTATCTTAGCGCTTCATCATTCGAGTAGTTGATGAAATCACAGTGTTTAAGTCAAATCTGTTGACACATCACGTACGTGTTCATTGACTCCCCTTTCTGCTGCTTTGTTGTGTGGAACACGTGTCGTTCATAGTCCACATTGGTGTGGGGTGTGAAGTAGTCATTGAGAGTTGTCTTGAGGGTGGTGTAGGTGTCCGAGGATACAGGTGGTAGTTCATCTACAATGTTGCACACATTTGGGCCTAAGGATAGGGTTAATAGGCTATGTTTTTGTCTTCTTTCAAGGATGTTGTGGCCTTGATATAGACCTCAAAATACCTCATCCTCCTTCTCCATCTAAGACCCAGACTGCTGTTGTCTGGTAGGTCAAAGTGGGTGGGTAGTTGTGTGATCAGATTGGCCAGCAGCCTCAAGGGCAAAGCTGCCAGTTGTGTGACAGGCACTTTCAGCTCCTCCTCTTCTGACATGGTGACCCTGAGGCTGGCAGTGGGGAAGTGTTGGATACGCCCTCCCTGGCTGAGGTATGTTACTTTTGCGGCAAATGATTCACTGCAGTCACCATTGACTGACTTGTGCCTTTAATATTTACTTGGAAGTCTTTTGCCCAGACGTGATAGCTGATGCAACGCCTGCATGAGCATTGCTCAGTGCCTTCCTCAAATTGTATCAGTCTGACAATGCTCACTGTGCACTTACCTTCCTTCCTTAACCTAATGAAACAGCCAGACTCCTGAGGGTCTGTGGAGCTGTCCACGTGCATTGACGATTCCACGCACGTGTGATGAAAGAGAAATAGGAACTACATAGGTGGCTCGGGCCTTGCACTCTTAGAGGCAGTTATGCACGTCTCCTGCTGCGCCTGCCTAGATCACTGACCGGCTCCTTCCTTTGCTCAGCACTGGTATGCGGGCTGCCCCGCTGACAGAAACTTCAGCTTTCTGGTGTCAGATACACCACATTCTGATTCTCTGACGTGAGCCCCAAAACATGCACGAGTCAATTCCATCCTCGTCACCACTTTGATATCCATCAGGATGTCATGCCATTCATCAACAGGATTACCCACATGACTCCTCATTCAATGGTGACAATTTATTGAAGAAAGGACACAAGTAGAGGGTATAAACGCACATCTTTATTGTAATGTGTCCCTCACACTAACTCCTCCTCATCTGCTTCCTCTCTCCCCCTCCCTCTGACCCAGCCTCCCGTCACATGTTTGTTTGCTTGTTTATTGATTTTGTATAGCGCACCAAACCCAAGGGTAACTGGGCGCAACAGAGAAGAGAATGCATGGATACTTAAGCTTAGTTACAAAAGAAAGACACACGGTACATGAGGAGCAAGAAAACATTCACAAATAAATAGTAGAGCAAATCTGCTTGAGGCAATATACATAAGTACAATCATAGAAGTTAGTGTCAGGGCAAGGTGGGAGAGAGTTCCAATGCTGGGCTGCCTTAACCGGAAAGCTACTGCCACCTGTTTTTTGCAGCCTGCATCTTGGTGTCAGTAGGCAGTAGGAATTGGAGGCTCTGGTAGGACAGGCGGATATTCTTCTCACTAGAGATGCCAGCTTCACAAGACACCACAATTTACCTGTATATTGTGTGTGAAGTCAATATTTGCACATTACAGAGCTGTCACAGAGATGGTCTTGGCCTGAGGACTGAGACCTGCCTCCTCATCTATGCCGACTGTTTCATCCCACTGATTTGCCAATGCTCCCTTAAAACACAGCTCCTCCACATCCACGTTGTTGAGGTCAGCTCTGTACATATTGCACCATGGTGTGCTTCTTGGGTTCTGACTTTTTATAATCATTTTTCTTGGAATTGTGTCCATTTGGGTCTTGTTTGGTATCACCTGGTAGACACTATCCTCAGATTGTACCTGTTAGTTGATCTGACCGTTTCACTTTCAGTTACATGATTTTAGTTTTCTGTGGGCTTCATGTACATTCTGCAAGACCAGTGTTGGTGTGGTGAGGTCTGGAGTGTTGATTGATGCATCATCTTTGTCTATAATTGTGTTGGCTTTGGAACAATTGTGCCTCACTTGGAAGCCATTAACACCATCTTTGAGCTAAAGTAAATATATTGAGGCATTTTGTGTAATTTTCGGGTAGTTCACCAACTCAAACATAGATTTGTCTGAAAATCCACATGCAATCGTTTTTTCATATGGACTATAAAATCTGTATGTGTTAAGTTATGCGTACATAACTCATTTTGTAATCAGCTGCACAGTAAAAACAGGAAATATGTCATGTGCTGCATAAGTTTATCATTAAACCTAGACTCATGATGAGGGTCCTTGTATTTTCCCTAATCTGAACCTACGGTGGGAAATTGGTTTCACACACTAAGGCCGTCATTTACAAGTTTATCATGAAGCAAAGTGACTTTGCACTACAAAAGTACACTTTGCACCCCGCTAAATGGGCCTGATTTACAAAGAAAGAGCTAAGTATAAGTAGTTAGCACGAGCAAGAACAATGCATGGAACAAATGTACTGCGCTGGGAGCCGATTCATGGAATCAAAAGCGCCCAGCAACTCCATTGAAAAACAGAACATAGCGCTGTCAAACAACTTTTGTGCCAGTCTCATGGGAAATCAATAATCAAGGATTATTTAGAAGTAATTACCATTACATCCACACCTCTCCTGCGACCGACACATCCTTTCCCCATCACCCCCACTAATCTGAACCCTAGACCCCTTCATTAAGGCAGCACCTACAAGTTTGCCCCTGTCCCAGTACCCACACTGATCTGTGTCCGAACGCCCTAGATTATGGCAGCACCCATAAGTATGCCCTTGTCCCAGCACCCCAATAATGTGTGCCCCCAAATCTGCAGCACTCTACGCTCACTCCTCTCCCGCACAGTACTTGTCCCAACAAGGTGCCACATCACATTATTGAACCCTAAATACACATCACCCCAACACCCACTCTTACTCTTTCAGTACACAGTACTGACACCAGGTGTTCAATTAAATGTGAAATGTCTGTATATTCATTGAACCATCTTGCCTGCAGAGACCCATGATGAATCCCCAGTCCACCTAACTAGACCATATTCCCTCCCATGTAATTTGGTTACAACACTTGCCTGACAACAGCTCACTGGATGCCCTCCACATATCCCTTGCATACAGTGGTCCACGTGGGAGGGAGCGGTGCTCCTCTACTTAAAAAAAAAAACATTTTATTGTTCTTATACTTTTATTTTAAAAATAAACCGTTTGGGAATGGTTTCATTTTAAAATAAAAGGGTAGGAAGAAGTTAAAACTTGCACTTCAGTGCACTGCGCTAAACATTCCCTCAAACAGCAATTTTGTTTGTATGGGATTTGGATTGCACATGGAAGGGGCTGTGGTCATGGGGTTTGTGGGAAGCGGGGGCAGGCCAGCAGGGAACATAGTTACACTACTTCTTTTCATACACTTTGACCACTGCTTGTACAAAGAGACACAACAATCGGACTCCCACAGATGTACACATCTTGTTGCTTGCTGATCCATTAGGAAAAGGGTACAGTCACATACTCAACAGTAATACATATCCACACCCATTCAATGTCCCTACAAGGTGATGAACAGCAGTGGAGTAACTTTACTGAAAATGTTGGGGGGGGCATGACATCTGAAGAAAAGGTGCCCCAGTCAAATGAATGGGGACAAAATGGTGTGCCAAGAAAGTTGGGTGGGACAAACACCCCTGCCCCCCCCCCCCCCCCTAAAATGACGCCTATTATGAAAATTATATGTTAGGCATTGGATATCATGCAGATTTAGTTAAAAAAAAGCTGCTGAGTTATTTACAATTAATGTAAAAAGGAGTACCATAAATATTAGGTGATGGAAATAGAAAACAAGTTATGTGAACAATTTGGCTGAGGCTGGATATTACGAACAAGTGTTTGATTATGAGGAAGAATTGGAATATGTTGTGGGCCACTATTAGACAAAACATTTAATCTGTACTGCTGATGTTTTTTTCGTTTTTTTCAATGTAACTCGTTACATACATTTACTATTAGAATCACAGGGAGATACAGTGATTTGCAAAGACTCACACAATTCAGAAGCAAATCTCTGAGGTGCCACCTGGTTGCTGACCAGATCATTTTAATGTCTAATTGCCGGGGAGCAAACTGATGTTTCTTTCTATATTTTGATTCGCTTCTGCAAGCACATTCTCGTGCAACCCAAAATTGAAGTTTATTTAGCAAAGACATTCAGAAGTTCTGAATTGGCGACAGTCTTTGAGTCCATATTCCTAAACTGTTCAACCCAGAGGAAAGGCGCGCATTGTCATGATTTCTTATAAAGAGCATTCTTCTATTCAATTCATTGGAAAATTACAGACATTGTCATGATTCACATATTTTCACAATTGGAGAAAAGCTGCAAGAGTCTTGTGAGGAATGCAGATGCCTAAATGACATAAACAGCGCTGATTTTGAATGTGGCAAACAAACAATAGAAACAATGCTTGTAATCTGGCACAATAGGCAGTGGTTTAACCAATAAACAAATAACAATTCGAAGCAGCGGGCACGTGTTGTCTAACTACAGATGCAATTTTAACATGCCACAATCCGCCAATCACTGAAATGAAGTCATTGTTTTTCTTATCTAAAATGAAGGGCAATATCTGATGCACAGCAATAATAAAGTATTAAACAAGAGAAGCATGAAGATGATATGGGCTATTACTGTAATACCTGCCTCGTCAATGTTCAGTTTGGTAAATGTAATCTATTTCTCCAATATCATAATCTGTTGTAAATGCATCCCTATCGTCACAGCCCTTTAATTTTGTTCTGCGTGGTCTTAATAGGCATTTCCCCCGATATCTGTGATTTTGCTTTGTCCACGTGCAAGGGATCATAAGTGCTTGAACTAAGATGATTTCATTATATTTTTCATGCCATCAAGCAGACACAATACTCATTAGTTTTTAAACGCAAAACAAACGTTTTTTGGGCATAAAGTGAAATATGCTTTTAGAATATAGCTTGATATATGGGGTGGGCGAGAGGGGCACAACACATCTCTGCACACCATGTGTAAAGACTTTCTGAAAGGCAAAGGGCCTGATTCATGGAAAAGTGTGCATTGACCCTGCAAAGCAGGCGTGCGGTCAACTGCTCTGCGGGACCTACGCGCATAGTCTCCAATGCGTGCTTTGTGTATTCAGGGATTGCAATGTGCAGTTCAAATGGTCCCGCAAAAATAAAAGAACAAATAGCTGTGAGAGGAATGCTCACAACACGCCCCAATTCAAACCAAGAACATAGCCATAAAACAACAATTTTGCAAAACTCCATGTCCACTATTGACAGAAAACCCAGTACCCCTGTGAACCTGCTGGAAGTCCCCTGAATGTACTGGACGCACCCCTGCAAACCTGTGCGAGCTCCCCCGTAAGTAACGGCTGCACTCCAGCCAATCTGCTTGAGGCCCCATGTAGGCAAAGGTTGCACCCCTGCGAACCTGTGCAAGCTCCCCTGTAAGTAACTGTTGGACCCCATACAATCTGTGTGAGGCCCCATGTAAGTAACGGCTGCGCACCTGCAAACCTGAGTGAGCTCCTACGTAAGTAATGGCTGCACCTCAGCCAATCTGCACGCTCCCCCACGTAAGTAATGGCTGCACCTCAGCCAATCTGCACACTCCCCCACGTAAGTAACGGCTGCACCCCTGCAATCCTGCAAACTTATGAAAAACAAATTTAATGACTATACAGCAGCACATGAACAAATAGCCCACAAGCATTGTGTGTGATGATTGAAAGAAAATCTGTATTAGCAATATTTACACTATGGAAAAATAAAACTATGTGGAAGGGTGAAAGGTCCTTAGGTAAAAATCTAAAAAAAGTTCAAAAATAAAACCAACACAATAAACTCTACACAGACAGCCCAGCTCAATAGTCTCTCATGACATCCTCCAGGGCAGAGTCACATTCTTCGTCCTCCACTTGGAGGCGGGCTGCGGTTCAGTCCTGGATGAATTGCAGGCTCTACCTCAACCTCCTAACCTCCTTCACTGTATCCAGTATGGCAACCCCCTCATTATCCTTCTCTGCACGCCCTCTGTCCTTGCCCTAGCAACCCGTGCCATCCTCGCCTGCTGCCTCTCTGCCAATAGCTGCATCCCAAAGTCCATCCAGAAGCACATCAATTCTTGAAAGCACCCACGCTCCTGCCAGGTGACCATGTGTTGCTGCCTTCCTTGCCTCCTCGATGATGTTGATGGGTCTTGCATGGATTGCCTCTGGCAACTCCTATGCTGCTGTTGCCTGGCCAAGCATACACTGTACATGTATCCCCAGCATCTGGATGTTGTACTATGGGGGATTCAGTACCAGCATTGTCCTGATGTGCCAGCTGTCCCACTGATGTATGTTCCTGTACAGGTTCCTGGGCAGCCACAGTGACCACCACTTCTGTAGTTGCAGGGACTTACACCTGAGGCAGGGACGTGCTGACCACCAGACTGGGCGGTGTGAGTGCGATCGGAGTAGAAGGGGCTGTAATGGAAACTGGCAAGGAAGGCCCCACAGAGGATGACTGGGGCACAGAAGAAACAGTGGAGGAGGGGACAACTGAATGTGCCAGCGCACAAAGACCAGCAAAGCGCAGAGCAAATGTCAGCTGGGACAGTTATAGGGGCATAGATATGTGAAGCTGTGAGCGTAGTGCACAAATCTGTCTCATATCATCACTAATCAAGCCTATCCACCTTGCAATCATAGCCAGCAGGGCATGCGTCATCTCCTGGGTGATTTCCCTGATCCCAAGGGGGGCACAGGCTGGGTGGTGGCATCCATGATGGGGGTCATTGCTGCATCAGAAGAAGCAGGAACAGGTGGTTGGGCAGCTCCCTCAACTTTGCACTGCACATCCTCCTGTCCCTGGCCCAAGGGTGTAACCTGAACACCCTCCTTGTTGCCCCACCTGACCCGTTCGCTGGTCTTCATCTGCCTCCTCCTCCACCACCTCCTCCATCTCCTTGGAAGAATCCTGGATGCCTTCCGCCCTCGATGGCCCCTCCTTATCCGCACCCTGACCCACAGTCACTGAGGAGTACCCCACTAAAACAACCTCCTGGGACGTAACCCCAGCATCTAGGCCTGATGGAACTTGCGCTCCCACAGCCAACTCACCCTCAGTTGATGTGGACTTGAGTCTGGCTGGCCAGGGTGTGTGCTTAGGTGAGGTGGTTCTGTCCCAGCCCTTCTGCTCCACAACAATGCCTCTACCCTCTTCATGAGCTGAAGCAACTGCAGAAAATTAGGACAAAAACCATTGCCATCAGTAATCGCCGTCAATGGATGTGTGGCATACACAAAATAAAAATGACAAATCATGCAGCACGTTTCAACCATGAACTGAGACACACACAATGCACACTCACATGTATGTGCCCAGTCAAACTGCATTGCTAATCCTGCATGAGTGTAGTTTGAAGGCCCAATCTCAGTGATTACACATGCACATGTCAACAGACCTCATTGTACAGTGACCAAGAACACATCACCAAAACATGCGACACCACCATACCAATGAGCAACCAACACAAGAATGGCATGCAGTCATGTGCATAGGAACAGCACCAGGGTGTCATGATGCCTACCCCCGGAGCACCAGGCCAGGCCCAGCACCCCCGGGAGCAGGCATCATGCCCCTGGGTAAAAGCCCAGCGGCCCCTTATAGGGGCTCTTTGGACTCTGTCCTGGTGCCGTTGGCGCCAGGCTCATGTTGGACATCAGTCCTGGCGCCATAGGCGCCAGGCTCATAAAGGAAGGTGTTTTGTGCACTTACCTGATGCAGACCATGCTGCAAGATTCAGGCCTCCCTGAGACCTGAAAAGGACTATTTTTTCATTGGGACTATTTTGCCACTCGGGCGTGGCCAGGGAAGGATACTTACCTGGAACTACTTTGGGGGCTATTTAAGCCACGCCCAGACAGTAGCTCACGCTTCGCGTTGTTCTGCATCCAAGCAGCTGAACGCTCACCGTGTCTGCTCCTGCATCTGGTCTCCAGCCACGCCCACCTCGATCCTGGAACACCTGTAAGGAAAGAAGAGAAGAGAAAGGTGAAAACCAAGTATTTTATCAAACTTCTTACCTGCACCCGGAACCTTCACACCAGCGTTCCTGAGAAAAGACTTTCATTTAAAAGCACTGCGTTGCTCGCTGCAGTGCCGCGCTTCACTCACCTGTCCTCGGGAGTTCTTCTGGCTCCACCGCGACTGTCTGCACCGGTCGCCACATCTCTGCGCCTAGGGGAGAGAAAAAGAAACAAAAGGTGAGCAGAAGGAAGATATGAGGAAAGCCTAATTTTCCACCATAACACTTACCGGTCATCTGTTGGTGGACCATTCCTCATTTCGGGTCGGTGCTGCTTCGTTGGCAGGTACCGCACCCCGGCCCCTATGGGGAAAGGACAAAAGGCATTACTGGAGGAATATAAAGACATTAAGAGGGATCGCCCCCATCGCTAACTCACCTGAGTTTACCATCGGCAATTCAATCCCTCAACGCATCGCCTTAATTCTGCACCTGAAATAAAGGACAGATCACAGGTAAGAAGGCAACAGAAAAGGAGGCTCTACACTGGAACTTTTGTAATCTTCATACTTACAGCGTTCTGCTCGGAAAAGTCAAGTGGATTTTGCCATCGCCATTCTGAAAACCAGTGAAGTAACTGGACCAACACGCACCCCTGCACCAGAAGCAGGATGGAGAGTTCATCCTTTGAAACCATAAGGTGAGCTTCAACCGGGGATTTCGGAGGAAGTTAGAGAAGAACGAAGGGGGGAAGGGAGGAGCAAGCACACTATTCTGCAGACTGTTAATCCCCTTTCTCATCTGCAGAAGGATATTCCTACGGGCCAGACAAGCAAGATTTGAGGGTCCTGTTCAGTCGGTGTTCCGAGTTCTGCGCATCACGCTCGAAGAGGCCACAGCAACCCAGACTAGACCAGCGCCTCCGTGGGAGTCAGGTGAGCGTTACAGAACGCGAAGCCTTCCTACAAATTCCCACCCAGGCGCTATGGAAACTTCTGAGACTGATCAGTTGGCCCAACTACTGGGGGAATTACGGGCCGAAGTACACGCCGCTCGTCAAGAGACTAATGCTCTCAGGAGGGAAGTGATTGTATCAAAGGAAAGAACTGATGACCTGGCTAGACAGTTTTTGCAAGGACAAGCTGGACACACTCCTCTACCCAGTTCCGGGGGGAACCCCGCTCCTGTGGTTCCCAGTAACCCTCTGCAGATTAATCTACCTGGAAACATGCCGCTGCCCCCACCCGAACGCTTTGCTGGGGACCCCAAACGATTCGCCATATTCATGAATCAGTGTCGTTTGCACTTCCTATGCAGACCTGGGGCCTTCCCTAATGACCAGACCAAGGTAGCCTTTGTATTGTCATATCTCAGCGGCTGTGCTGCCGATTGGTCAGTTCCATTGGTTACTCAAGATGACCCGATTCTCCGTGATTTTCAAGGATTTCAAGCAAGCATGGAAAGGTTATTTGCTCGACACTCTCAGGGGCAGGCTCTGGATGACGAACTCCTATCCCTGCAACAGGGCAATCAGGACCTCCTATCCTACATTGCAACCTTTAATAGACTAATTGTGGAAACTGGGTGGCCAGAGGATAAAAGAATCATGTTATTTTATCGAGGTCTACGCGGAGAACTTAAAGATGTCCTGGCCCAAGTTGTAAATCCGCCCCAAGAATGCACAGAACATATAGACTTAGTGGTCCAATTGGATCACAGACTTCAAAACAGAAAAGCAGATCGGTCCAAGTTTGAGACCCATGTGTTGGTCAAGACCCACGCTAACCCCAAGGGTGCTGATGTCTCTGAGCCTATGCAAATCGGAGGGGTTAAAGGACCTTTAACTCAAAAAGAACGTGAAAGAAGACGGCAGATGCAATTATGTCTTTTCTGTGGGTCCTCTGGACACTTTCTACGAGATTGCCTGGCAAAACCGCCCAAGAAGGTGGTAGGAGCCGCTGATAAAATCCATGAAGACTCTGTTTCGGGAAATGACCACGCCGACAAGTGTAGGGGTCCACTTGCCGAGCTTGAAAACTAACTCTCAGACCTCGCATTTCATTGTGCCAATGGTCCTCATAGATCCGGAACAGCCTAAGCGGTTGCATGCAATAAAGGCATACATCGATAGTGGGGCTATAGGAAATTATGTGGATCGTGAATTGGTCTCAAGGATTAACCTCCCTCTGCGTCCTAAAACCAGCAAAGATGTCATCACCACAGTCGATGGAACCGAAATTGCCTCTGGACCGGTAACACATTCCACTGCTGAGGTGACACTTATAGGTCCGGACGGCCATCGGGAGGCAGTTGTTTTTGATGTAATCAAGGCTCCACAGTTTCAGGTTATTCTCGGAATCCCTTGGTTAGAGACACATAATGCTCGAATTGATTGGCGAGCAAAGAGAATAACCTTCTCGGATTGTGCACAAACCTGCTACCCAGAAAATCTGAAGATTAGTCTAGCGTCTGTAACCTCTGTCTCCATGCAACTACCTCCGGAATACCAAGACTTTCAGGACGTCTTCCAAAAGGAACAGGCCAACACGTTACCTCCCCACAGATCGTACGATTGCCAAATCGATCTGGTGCCCGGTGCACAACCCCCTTGTAGCAGGATTTATGCCCTTACTGAACCTGAGAATCTGCATTTGAGACAATATTTAGATCAATACCTAGCCAATGGTTTCATTCGCCCGTCAAAGTCTCCGGCATCCTCGGCTTTGTTCTTCGTGCCCAAAAAAGAAGGCGACCTTAGAACTTGTATCGACTACCGCGCATTGAACCAAATAACTGTTAAAAAACGTTACCCTCTACCTCTGATCCCTGAACTCCTTGACCAGGTGAAGGGCGCTTGCGTATACACCAAGTTAGATCTCCGGGGGGCTTATCATCTGGTGCGAGTAAAAGAAGGCGACGAATGGAAAACGCCCTTCCGTACAAAATATGGATTATTCGAATACCAGGTGATGCCTTTCGGGTTGTGCAACACGCCTGCTGCCTTCCAATTCTTCATGAACGATGTCCTTCGGGAACTCATCTATGTTTGTGTTGTCGTATATATCGATGACATTCTTGTGTACTCCTCTTCGGAATCTGATCACAGAAAGCATGTCAGGGCCGTCCTTGAGAAATTGCGCCAGCACAAACTGTTTGCAAAGCTGGAAAAGTGCGTTTTCCATACCACCGAGGTTGAGTTTCTTGGATTCATCCTGACACCTAAAGGGGTCCGAATGGACTCACGAAAAGTGGATGCCATCCTCAAATGGCCATCACCTAGTTCGGTGAAAGGTGTCCAAAGCATGCTTGGTTTTGCTAATTTTTATCGCAGATATATCCCGGAATTTTCACGTGTGGTACAACCCATCACTGCACTCTTGCGAAAAAATAAACACTTCGAATGGACCGAGGAAGCCGAACAGGCCTTTCAGGAATTGAAAGCTAAATTCACGTCCGCACCTATTTTGAAGCACCCGCGTCCCGATCTACGATATATAGTCGAAACCGACGCGTCCAGTTTAGCCATGGGAGCTGTCCTGTCTTAGAGAGTCCCTGAAACCAACCAACTGCACCCCATAGCATTTTGGTCCAGAAAGTTCTCGCTGCCTGAGTTAAATTATGCAATCACCGACAAGGAATTATTAGCCATTAAGTCCGCCTTTAAGGCTTGGCAGCATTATCTTCTTGGCGCCAGGCATACCATCACCGTGATCACAGATCACCGAAACTTACAATATTTAAAAACTGCCAAGGCTCAATCGTCACGTCAGCTCCGATGGGCTTTGTTCTTTGCTGAGTTCGATTTTGTAATCACTTACCGCCCCGGCTGTAAGAATGGCAAAGCGGACGCGCTATCTGGAATAGGAATGGGAGAAGTAGACACAAACTCAGAACCTGTGCCGATAATTCCCGAACAAAGAATTTTGGGGATAACCTCTTTACAAACCCTTGAAGACATTCAAGCACGGGTAAAACAACTCCTGGACTCTACAGCCTTGCAGGATTGGATCAAAAGGGGGTCTTACTATTCGGTCACCGATGGCCTACCTTACTTCCAAGGACGCTTATTTCTGCCAGAAAAGGAATTGCAAGAACTGGTTATTTCCCGTCATCATGATACCCTGATGGAAGGACATCCTGGCATTGCCAAAACTGAGGAAAAAATTCAACGACAATTCTGGTGGCCTTCCTTGCGAAAGGATATTAAATCTTTCGTGATGTCCTGTGGAGTTTGCGCCCAAAACAAAGGCCAAAAGACAAAGCCCGCCGGTCTTCTTCAGCCTTTAGACATTCCACCAGCACCTTGGCACATCTTGTCACTAGATTTTATCACGGACCTGCCCCCTTGTAATGGATACAATACTATTCTGGTTGTGGTGGATTTATTTTCCAAGATGGCCCATTTTATTCCTTTGAAAGGATTACCTTCAGCTTCTGTCCTAGCCAAGGAATTCCTCGAAAATATCATCCGTTTGCATGGATTCCCGTCCATACTAGTCTCCGACCGGGGAAGCCAGTTTATTTCTCATTTTTGGAGAAAGTGTTGTCAACTGGCACAAATCGACGTAAGACTCTCAACCAGCCACCACTCACAGACCGATGGTCAGACGGAGAGAACGAACCAGACCCTTGAACAATACCTACGATGTATGTTGCACCAATCGGAGGGTAATTGGAAAGATATTTAGTGGGTGGCCGAATATGCATACAATAACTCAGTACACTCTGGAACTGGATAAAGCCCCTTTTATACCCTATATGGACATCACCCTCGTACTTCAGACCTGGACTCACCTCTGAGCCTTGAAATGCCCGCAGTGGACCATTTGCATTCCACGATAACTCAAGCCTTCAATGATGCAACTGCACATTTGCAACAAGCGAAAGGGAAATACAAAAAGAATGCGGATCTGCATCGGAGTGAGGCGCCTCCATACTAAATAGGGGATCAAGTATGGTTGGCTACCAAACACTCATTGCTCAAGGGACCTCAAACTGTTAATCCAAGGTATTTGGGCCCTTACTCGATCAAAGCTATAATTAACCCAGTGGCAGTCAAGCTCGATCTACCAGCTAACATGCGGATTCACCCCGTTTTTCATGTGTCACTTTTGAAACCAGTGCAACCAGGAACCAGATTAATAAAGCCACCAGAGCCAATCCAGATAGATGGGGAGCCTGAATTCGAGGTGACGAACATTTTGGATTCTAAGATCTCAAAATCAAAACTTTTCTATCTAATTGATTGGAAAGGGTACGGGCCTCAGGAAAGGTCTTGGGAACCCAGCGACCACGTACATGCACCTCGGCTGGTAAAAAGGTTCCATCGGAATTTCCCAAACAAACCGAAACCTCCAGAGGGAACGACCTTGGGAGGGGCCTTGGGGGGGAGTGCTGTCATGATGCCTACCCCCGGAGCACCAGGCCAGGCCCAGCACCCCTGGGAGCAGGCATCATGCCCCCGGGTAAAAGCCCAGCAGCGCCTTATAGGGGCTCTTTGGACTCTGTCCTGGTGCCGTTTCCGCCAGGCTCATGTTGGACATCAGCCCTGGCGCCATAAGTGCCAGGCTCATAAAGGAAGGTGTTTTGTGCACTTACCTGATGCAGACCATGCTGCAAGATTGAGGCCTCCCTGAGACCTGAAAGGGACTATTTTTTCATTGGGACTATTTTGCCACTCGGGCGTGGCCAGGGAAGGATACTTACCTGGAACTACTTTGGGGGCTATTTAAGCCACGCCCAGACAGTAGCTCACGCTTCCGTTGTTCTGCATCCAAGCAGCTGAACGCTCACCGTGTCTGCTCCTGCATCTGGTCTCCAGCCATGCCCACCTCGATCCTGGAACACCTGTAAGGAAAGAAGAGAAGAGAAAGGTGAAAACCAAGTATTTTATCAAACTTCTTACCTGCATCCGGAACCTTCACGCCAGCGTTCCTGAGAAAAGACTTTCATTTAAAAGCACCGCGTTGCTCGCTGCAGCGCCGCGCTTCACTCACCTGTCCTCGGGAGTTCTTCTGGCTCCACCGCGACTGTCTGCACCGGTCGCCACATCTCTGCGCCTAGGGGAGAGAAGAAGAGACAAAAGGTGAGCAGAAGGAACATATGAGGAAAGCCTAATTTTCCGCCATAACACTTACCGGTCTTCTGTTGGTGGACCATTCCTCATTTCGGGTCAGCGCCGCTTCGTTGGCAAGTACCGCACTCCGGCCCCTATGGGGAAAGGACAAAAGACATTACTGGAGGAATATAAAGACATTAAGAGGGATCGCCCCCATCGCTAACTCACCTGAGTTTACGATCGGCAATTCAATCCCTCAACGCCTCGCCTTCATTCTGCACCTGAAATAAAGGACAGATCACAGGTTAGGAAGGCAACAGAAAAGAAGGCTCTACACTTGAACTTTTGTAATCTTCATACTTACGGCGTTCCGCTCGGAAAAGTCAAGTGGATTTTGCCAGCGCCATTCTGAAAACCAGTGAAGTAACTGGACAAACACGCGCCCCTGCACCAGAAGCAGGATGGAGAGTTCATCCTTTCAAACCATAAGGTGAGCTTCAACCAGGGATTTCGGAGGAAGTTAGAGAAGAACGAAGGGGGGAAGGGGGGAGCAAGCACACAATTCTCCAGATTGTTAATCCCCTTTCTCATCTGCAGAAGGATATTCCTACGGGCCAGACAAGCAAGATTTGAGGGTCCTGTTCAGTCGGTGTTCCGAGTTCTGCGCATCACGCTCAAAGAGGCCACAGCAACGCAGACTAGACCAGCGCCTCCGTGGGAGTCAGGAGAGCATTACACAGGGCACCTAACACAGTCACCAATGTGCTCATGCGTCTATATGACCTGCAAAGCATGCAACATGTACCGACACAAATATTTCGGAACAAATTGCACATGTCAGGTGGCCAAGTATACATGTGTTGTATGTACACACACACATACACATGTGTTACAAATGCATTAAGATTAGAGGTCACATCCCTGTCCCAATGACGCCAATGTATCAACTTCACATAAGCAGGACTCAATGCATATGTGTCACTCTCAGCAGATGCGCCTGCATGAATGCAATTTTAGGTGTGCTACAAATGGACTCATACATCATGCATGTCACTCACATGCCCACAACATAGCATGTCTGCATCTGTCATGTTCCAGAACATGCTCCATGTACACACACTGCCCATGCCCAACTACAAGTCATTCATGCTCAATCCACCAATACTCACGCAAATGACAGTATACAATGTCCAACGCCACAAATGCCCAGCATTGGCATGAGGCAGCAATCTGCTATGCCTCGCACCACACACAAACTGCAAACCTGCATGCCACACATACGCCAAAGAGCATTGACCCACCCACATGGGCACTCACCAGCAGCTTTCAGGTTACTTCTACAGCCCAATAACTGGGAGAGGAGGTCTGGATAGAACATCTCTGGTACCCATAGCTCTACCTGGGTGGACTGGTGGCAGCCAGCATGGTACACCCCCATGGTGGATTCCCAGTTCAGGGTAGCCACCACCTGGGAATGGCTATGTGTCTTGAGGTCATCCCAACATTTCTGGACTGTGTTCATGTTGCAGATTGCCACCCCCTGCTTGTTGATGGCAGCTGTGATATTGTCCCAGAGTATCAGCCTGGTGTCATTACCCAGCTACATAGCTGTGTTAAAGAGGGCATGATAAGTGCCCAGGACCTGATCCACCAGGATGATAACTTCAGTGGAGGTGAAGTTGGTTGCCCTCTGCCTTGACCTGTGGGTGCTGCACTCCTCAGATGATGTATGTGGGGCAGACATGGCACGCCCAAGACAGGAGTGGCTTCCCTGGATAGGGTGCTATGTAGCTTTACTGGTGTTGGCAGTGGTGGGAGTCCCGGTAAGTACAGAGGCGGTAGTTGCAGGCCCAAGGCTGGTGTCCAGGCAAAAGTGGGACACCTAGCACACAGAGAGAGTGCAGGTTGAAGTTAGGCATTCAATCTCAAGCAGGCGGCCGCAGTATAGGAGTGAGTGGGGCTTAGCAGGGCTGCAGGAGGCAAAAACCACAGTGAGTAGGCAAGAGGAACAGTGGTGTGCATCTTTCATCTGCAGCATCCAATAGCAGACTAAAGGCCCTTAATGTGCAAGTTACAACCTGCGCCTGGTGAACCAGTGCACCTACGTGGCACGCCTACTGTCTCACAGCAAGTCTGAGGAGCAGTCTTGCTGTTGTATTTTGTATTAATTGTAGTTTTTTCATAAGGTATTCTGTTGGTGTAGTCTATTCTTGATATGACAAGAGAGTTGACTGAAAATGTTCTGTGTGGGAAGGTAAAGAAGGGGAGTAGCCTCTTTATTGTGTGAAAGTGGAAGAAGGATTTCTTAACTACTGCGTTGACTAGCAGTTCTAGTCTTAGTTCATTGTCCATTAATATTCCCTGATTTTTGACCACTTTGAATGGTTCCAATGGGTTTTCTAGTTTGGTATGCCATGCAGTCTGGGGATGGTTCCGCGGGTCGTTGCCCGTGATCACTTCTGTTTTGTCCAGATTGAATTTAAGGCTATTAGTGCTCATTCAGTGGTTTATTTCTGTGAGGCAGTTGTAAAGGTTGTTTTTGTTCTTTGCTGGTGTTGATTGTGTTTGTTTATCATTGCTGCCTGGGTAGTTGTTGCAGATGAGGCTGTGTTTTTTTATGAGGTTAATCAGGGGAGTCATGTTAATGTTGAAAAGCAGTGTTGAGAGTGATGACGCTTGTGGAAATCCACATGCTGTTTTGAGAGGTGCTGACTGTAATGGTGCTATTTAAGTTGTTTACGTTCTTTCTGGCATGAGGGATTTTTGCCACAGGAATGCTGTGCTGCTGATTCCAATACCTTTATGTCTTTTGATGAGTGTTTCATGATGGACTGTGTCGAAGGCTGATGATAGGTCAAGTAGTATTAGTGCTGATTTGATGTTGGAGTCTTCATTGGTTTTTAGATCGGCCCATATTGCTAGTAATGGCGTTTTCATTCCTCCCATGGGTCTGAAACCTGCTTGTTCCTGGTTTAGTATCTGGTTGTTTTATACATGTACCAGGATTTGTCTGTGGACATATCTTTCTAATAGCTTTCCTGGGTATGGGATATTTGAGATTGGTCAGTAGTTTTTTAGGTCTTCTGTGTTTCCCGATGTGTCTTTAAGGAGTGGCTTGATGTATGCCGATTTGAAGATTCGTGTCAGGGTACCTGTTGCTGGAGAGTGGTTGTAGAGGTTATGAATATATTCTGCAGGGATTTCTGGGTGAGGATAGTCTGTATACGTTTGCTGACAGCGGTCTGTTGGTGAGTCAGCTCTCTTTCTTTTGCTCACCAGGCTTTTGAATATTTCTGTCGGGATTGATGGGAGGTGGGATAGTCTAGTAGATGGTTCCAGTGTTTACTTGACTGGCTAATGGGGTGGTTAGTGATTTTCAGCATGTTCTTAATGATTTGGTCAATGTTTGTGATTTGGTTTTTGAAATGGTCTGCAAGGTCAATGCATAGTTGTTGTGATGTGTAGTTGCATGCTGTTGTGTCTATTAGCTCATTGATGATGTTGAATATCTATTTATCTGTGTTGCTTGAGTTTTGATTTGTTCATTGTCTAATGTCATTTTTGCTTTGTATATTTCAGCTTTGTATAGTTGTATCTGTCTTAGGTATGCTGTTTTTTTTTTCAGTTGGTCATAGTTTTTCCTCCATTCTTATTTCAGTTCCCTGTTAGTTATTTGTTTCTGTGCTCTGAGGTTAGTTGTGAACCATTTTACCATTGTTTTCATTAGAGTGGGGTGCATGTTTTTTCTGGTGCAATATTTCCATTATCCATTTTTGGATTGTGTCAATTGTTTTGTCTATGTTGGCTGAGTCCAGCACAGCAATGGACAGTTTTGTAGCTTACAGTCCTGCATGTAGGTCCACACTGCTAATGGATCTCCAGTTTCTTTTCAGAATTAGTTGAGTGATCATGTTTAATGGTGATGCTGGCGACATTGTCCACAATTATGTCTGTCATAGTAGGGTTGCATGCCAGGGGCCTGTAGAAAAGTAGGAATGATAAGTTGATCTGGTGATATAAGGCTATGTGCAGGAGGAGTGATTAGCAGTTTGGGATGTTTAGTGGTGGTGCTGTTGTTATTTTTAGCTGGTCCTTGCAGGCAACGGCGAGACCTCCTCCTCTTTTTAATTCTTGTTTGGTTTGTTAAAGTTTAAGGTTTTTGGATAGGGAATCATGTGTGGTTACTTTGGAGTTTTGAGTTAGCCAGGTTTCAATGAGGAATATCATGTATATTCCTCACTTGCTTAGCAGTTTGTATATTTATATTGTGAGTGTTGCCATTGATCTGGGATTGACTAGGCTGCAGTGTATCTTTTTGTTTTCTGCTGTTGGTTTGATCTTTGGCTGTGGAGTTGGGAGATTGTGTTGATATTGATGCATGTTTCCATCAACTTGTGCATTCAGTTCTGTTTCTGTTTCTTCACTGAGTTATTCACCAAGGTTGCATCTTGGATTGATGTTTTTTATTCAGGGTCATCTGTCTGCTCACATTGATGATTCATTGTGTCATGCCATTTTTTTGTGACACTGGTGTGTTGAGCGTTTCTTTCAATTTTGTTTTTGTGGGTTTCCCGTCTGTCTGTTGGTCTTCCAGTTAAATGTGCTTACAGCTCTTGAGATTGGATAGTTATCCAATTGGGTGGCAAGTTTAGGGATTTTAGACTTGTTCCGGCAAACGGGCTCATTGTAGTGAATGGGTAGGTGCGTTATCTCTTGGTACAGATTGGTTCCCGGGTGTGGTGTTTTGGAATTGTTGGGATTGTTCCAATTGGTTTATTCTGTTTTGGTTATTCCTTGTGGTTCATTCTTTCCTAGTGCAGGGCTTTTTTTGGTTGGAGTCTATCCAAAGAGTGGGGTCCATCCCAGAGATTCGGGTTAACCCATGGTTAGGGGCTAACCCAGTGGTGGAGGCAATCCATGGGGTTTCTACCACAGGGGTGGAGGCTATCACAGAGGTTGGGGGCTATCCCAGGGTTTAGATGCAATCCCAGGCGTCATGGATATCCCTGGGTTGGGGTGTATCCTGCGGTTTGGTGGCTATTCCAGTGCCATGAGCTTTCCCAGGGGTGTGTTCTGTCTCAAGGTTTCAGCTGTCCCAGGGTCTGAGCTGTCCCATGGCCTTAGGTGTTTCAGGGCACAGTTATCTCAGGATTAAGGCTGTTCCTGGTGCTTAGCAATGTCAGGGAGAAACTATGCCCTGGCTGAATTATTTGCAAGAGCTGGATTTCTGAGTGGAATGTTCTTACTGTGTTGTATTGGTCATTGATTTAGAGAGGTTTAAGTCTCCTGATGTCTAGGGCTTCCCTTTATGGGGTCCTGCATCAGCTTCACAGTGGTGAAGGCCTCTCTGTGCTGGCTGTATTAGTCTCAAAGTCTCATGGGGCTTGGCAAACCCAGGTTGCTGGGGTTTTGTAGTTGTAATGGGTTCATGTTGGCAAAAGCTTCTCTGTGGTGGTTGTATTTCAGCCTCAGAGTCTTGTGGAGCTTGGAGATCCCAGCTTTTTAGGGTATTTTAGTAGTATCAGGTTCATAGTGGTGAAAGCCTCCATGTGGTGTTGTATTTTAGTGTCTGAACTACGTGCTGCTTGGGAAACCCAGGTTTTACAAAAGTAATACTTGATGCATTGGTTGAAAGTTTCCAGAATTGGTAGTGGGAGGTTCTGAGTGTTGGAGTCCAAAAGGTAATAATTGTATAGTTGCAATATCCGTTTAGAGGCTTAGTCAGGCAGAATGCAAGTGTGGCAAACTATGGACATAGGACAGACTCACTGCAGGAGTAAGAAAGCACTGTGTGCTAGAGCACAACACTTGCAATGTTGAAAAGTCAGAACCCAACCCATTGAACACTATGGGAAGAAAGTGCAACGTAGCGGAACACAACATTATGAGATTTAGAAAAGCAGATAAACCCAGCCCAGGAGTCACTGTGGAAAGAACATGCAACACGGTGGAACACAATCTTAGCAAGACTCAGAATGCATCTAAGCTCACAACACATGCCACTGTGTGTGGAAAGTGCAATGTGGTGTAAGACAACACTAACAATGATCAAATAAAGCCAACCCAAATAAGGAGGTGCTGTGGAAGAAAAATGCAATGTGGTGGAACACAACACCAGCAACATTCAAAATGCAAAACAGACCCACCCCAGGGCGAACAGTGGGGGAAAATGCAATATGGTGGAATACAACGCTATCAAAATTCAAAATATGGAGCTGTTGCAACCCAGTAAACAGTGAGAGAAAATGCAATGTGCTAGAACACAATTCTGTCAAGATGTAGAATGAAACCAAACCCGCATTACGAGGTGCTGCAGATAAAAATGGAATGTAGTGGAACACAATACTCTCAAGATGCAGAATGAAATCATACCGACATTAAGAGGTGCTTTGGAAGAAAATGCAATGTAGTGGAACACTTCACTATACAGTTTCAAAATGCAAAGCAGACCCAATCCAGGGAGCAGAGAGGTAGAAAATGCAATGTGGTGGAAAAAACAACACAAGCAAGATTCAAAATGCAACACTACAACCATGACAACATCTCCTACCTGTTTCTTACTGCAGATGACAACAGCTGTACCTTGCAGGGCTGGGATACCAGGGCCAACAGGCAAACAGCGATATATCAGTAAAAGGTCTATTCCAGGGTAAGGCAACTAAAGTGGGGAAGGGAGGGTATGTGGAGGGAGGAGTGAGGGGCTGGGAGAGCAACAGAGGGAGAGTGCAGGCCCAAAGGAGCGTGGATAGTGACTTTAGTGCTAAATGATGCTGGAGCAAAAATGGACGCCCACAGGGTCAATGGCCTCACCACAGTCGAGGATGTGTCGGAAGGCTCGTCTGCTTACACGAGAAATGGGAAAAGCTTCCGGTACCACTGAGTAGGTGTGGGTGGGCTTCGGTCTGTTCAGGTGTAAGACAGCCGATCAGGGGAGGGCTTGGGGAGGGAGGAGCGAGGGACTGGTATTGCAATGTAGGGAAAGGGCATGCCAGAAGGAGCATGGAAAGTCCTTTTACTGCTAAATGATGCCGGTGTTGCTGGCCTTACCTCATTCGAGTATGTGTCCAGAGGCTCCTGTTCTTGCATGAGAATAACAACTCTTCCATATCTTCTCACCCACTCGGAATCCCAGTGTATCAAGTCAAAGTATTTGGATTTAGAGCTTAGATTTAATTTATTTTAACATCATTTGCACTTACATAGCTACCAATTAACCCACCTTCAGATAACCAAAATAAAGATGAAATGGGACTTTGCAAGTGCTATGCATGCTGCCCACAGCTAAAAGATTTTACAACATGTTTATCTCTTACATTACATTACAAATATTGTGAAAGCTGAATCGTACACATGTTTCTTAAGTTCACAGTGAGTTTCAAGATAAAACGTGTGCATAATGGAGCCTTGCATGATATGGGTTAGTGTGGATAGAGTAACTTTGGTTACAAAGTACCCAGCAACAAAGTACAATAATCATTAAATAGGGTTTACAATTCTTCTCAAGGCTTAAAAGGACCTTAATGGATACCTACAATACACCTGTTTTTTACCCGAAAGTATATGCCAGGTATCTCCCAAACTAACCTCACTCCCAAAGCAATCTGTCCCTCAGAATCACCCACCTCCGTCCCTCATCTCCTTGCTGGCTGGGCATAACCATTGTGGTAGATAACGGGATAATATATCCAACTTGTCAATAATTACAATGTCAAACACATTTTTCCTGCTACGATTGAAATGTGTTAAAATAATTCAAACAAACAAATGTGAGTTAAGGTTGACTAGTATTTGAATTTCTATATTCCTGTCATGCATCACCACAACGACTGTATCACATGCATTAATGGACCATTAATTGGGGATGTGATAAATAAAATTCCAGGGTACCAGGGTTCCTGGGGTGGATATCGGTTTCCAAACCATCGATCCGCACCGAACCTCAAATACACCAGAATGGATCAGAACAAATTGGATTAAACAAGCATACAATTAAAATTATAAACTGCCTTATCCAATGTTGGTAATGTGGATGGAACACCAGGTTTATCTCCACTAAAGGTTGTGGATAGTTGCTTAGTTGCAACACAGAGAAAATACAATTATTACCCACTTATAAAAGGAATGTCCAGTCTCACGGTTATATATAAATATCTACTTTATTATTATCACAAAAGACAGTCTAGTCACTGTCCCAAATACAACCCGCCCTATAAAGGAATGTAGAGGGCAGGCAGTGTTCTAAGAAGGAAAAAGGGATGCACCCTGGATACTGGATATAACCACAGCAGTTTGTTAAGCCTTCTTGGCTTCTCTGGATAGGGAGCAAAGTGTCTTAAAATGTCTCTAGGGGCCTTCTGGGAAGGACTTGGGGGGACAGAACCACAATGTACCTTTTGCTGTAGTTGTTCTCAGTGCTTGATAGTGCGAGTCGGCTTCAGAGTGCCTTTCAGGCTTCTGCAACAGAGTTTGTGATGGGAGTCAGCTGCCAGTATCAGACGGCATGGTGGTTCATCGAGCAAAGCTTGACAAATGGCTGCAGGCTGGCCTATACAGTCAGGAATCATTGTCTAAGTGTTGTTCGGCAGTTTGGAAGACTTGTTTGAGACGTCACAGGTATCTGTAAGCAACTTTGGCATGGCGGCGGTCAGGGTTGCAGTCGATTGCAGAACAAGGAACTTGACTGGCTCTGCGCTTTATGGCAGACAGCGTTAGATGCTTGTCGATGCCCTTCTCCCAGCTTCTTCAATGGGCTTGTGCTGTCCTTTAAAGCTGATGACCCAAAGCTCAGGGGTGTGTTGCAGGCAACTGCCTTGTCCTCAGTTTTGGGTTCAGAGACCTTCTGGAACTCCCTGTCCAAGGAGGTTGCTGCAGAGCATAACAGAGCACACTGTGTTCTGGCTGGTTACCGGTTCTATGGTGGCTGGTGTATCATCTGAGTTCTTTTCTCACTCAGTTCTCTGGGAGAAGTTAAGGGGTGGGAGCTTGCTTCCCTTTTTGGATGTTCTGTCCTTCCTTCACCGGTAGAAGCTGTAAGGCAGACTGTAACTTCGGCCAGGGCCCAAGGAGGAATTCTTCTTTCTGTTTCCTGTGAAGCCTTCAGATGATCTGCCTGAAGGAGGGGCTTCAGCCCTCTATAAAGCCAAGAGGACCACAGTGATTGGTGTAGGCCACACCTACCTTATCAAACCTGGGGTCCCTACCAACAGTTTTCTAAATGTGTGAGATCATAACCAGAGTGCTTTGCAACAGGAAAAGGTAAAGGGGTGTTCCAGAACCAAGATAGCGGAAACCTCCTCTCAAAAAAAAGAGCTCTGGGTTCACTCCCTTGTGCTACTAAGTCCCACCCATCTTCTTGTCTTCTGTGAGCAAAGAGTCCTTCTGGTTAATGGATCCCCATGTTGTTCCTGATTAAAGTGGCAGGTCTCGCTTGAAGATGCTGAGTGACCAGACTCTCTGGCTTCCGCAAACCACATTCTGGTATGTTTTAAATGGGGTGGCCTACTGCAACAAGACACCCAGACATGTCGATTCACTTGTCATTGATACTGAGGGCAGGAGATGGCTTCAGGTTGCCACAGTTACACATGAAAGATTGCTGGATTTCCTTTCTGTTTGATGTACCCTCTTTTGGTTTCTTAATTTCAGCCACCAGGTGCAGGTCCTAACAAAAGAGCAAGGTGGTTACATGGAGCCTTTGTCAGTTAATCAGGCTGCGTATGGCAGGGTGAAGTGTTGTCCTCCTCCTCCTTGAGATGACATTGTGCCCTCCCCTGATGTCACATTCCAACTGAATATGACATGGCAGACTGTGCCTGTAGGCTGTGTCCATGCCATAGTGCACAGGTGTATGCTTTTGTTTTGGTGAGGGCATAAGGACATGTGTGTGGATTTGCTTCGCACATTGTCCTGAGGTCGGTCTACCATCATTCAATGTATTTTAACATTTAAAAAAAGCCCAGGCGAGTGTACGCCGACCATGCAAATGGTTGAATTCCTGAAAGGGGAACAAGATGAAGCAGCTTGATAATTATCCAAGCCCCACTTATGCAGGTCCCCCTCTCCCCGAAAAAATCTAATACAATTCAATATCCATATATGTTGAATATAACTGTGTATTAACCTGTTCAGTGAAATATTAATAGCTCTACATTTACCTTTAGACGTCACTGGATCTAAATCCGCACTAATCACCCCTGTGCCGGTCAGATTGAACTTTGCCTCCCTATTATGTGCTTCACCTGTTTATGTACGTGGCTCTCCTACCTATGTTATTACCTAAACCGTTTTCCACTAGGACACTTTGTTGAGTGTTCTCAGGAAAGTTCCAAGGGAGACAAATCCATGTTCTTAAATCTACCATTATGCTAAAGGCAAATGAGACTACACCATTTTCTTCTTTCTTAAAATCCTAATTTAGCTCCACATATAGGAGTTAACTTCAGGCAACTATAAAAGGGGATCATTTTTTCACCAGGTGGAGTGCACAATGAATGCTTAAAAGTAAGGCGTAATGCTTGTACGCAAACATTTTGCGTTCCATCTCATTTTCGTGACTGTCCAGGGTACAGGAGGGGCACAAAGCAGAGTATGCTTCTTCACTTTGCTTTGCTGTCTTGAAGAGGAGCAGGTGTTATACTTGCGTGACATTTCAAGCACTCATAAAAACAATGGATTTCTATGGAATCCACTTTGCCCATAGAAATCCGTTAGTAAATGTAGCATTCAAAACGTAATTTGAAGGTGGTGTTTGCAATTGTGCATAGTTTTACTCTTCACAATTACAAGCCACTTTGTAAATGTTTAATATTGCAGGGGAACCAACAGCACGTGCGTGTTAGTGTTGGTGATCCGCTGAATCTAATTTGCATTTAATTTAAAATGGCCTGCCAAGTGGCATTGTTCATTTTCTACCAAGTAATCTCTATCTGGAACTGGCAACCCAACTTCAGTCTAATGATTCTGGGCAATTTTCCAACAGCTCTTATGTGCTCTCCCTGTTCCCTTCTTTATTGTCAACACTTGTTTCTGTCTTTCTTTTACTTTCCTAGGATCAGCATTCTCATAATTGTTCCTTAAAATGGACACTACTCTATTCCATTGAGTGAGTGTACTCTGTTCCTAACAACACGTTATAGACCAGATGAGAAAACTGTGTGTAGAGTACGGGCCAGTCCAAGATTAGAGACTTACCCTATCAGTGACATGCATACAGAATGGCAGAAACATCCCCCCAGGAGCACCAGAATTTGAATCATATTAAGGCGGCTTTGCAAGGGAGAAGCTATGTTTCCCACACTAGGTTATCCCACAGTTAAAATGTCTTCTATTAGACGAGAAAGTCGCACAATGTCACCTGTTTGATTCGAATGCATATTTGTCAAAGATGACACACATGTCGGCATTCCTTCCAAAGAGGAGTATGCTTTCCAGCTGGAGTGGTGGTAAAACAGTGCCTATTCTCATTTACCGCCCTGACACTGCAATTGACACTTTACATATGTGCTAATAAGAAAGCAGTGCCATAGACTAGGATCCACTTTAATGTGTTACCCAGCATGATCAGTGACTCTTGGATAGAGCAAAGGGAAGGGATATGGGTAGAGGATGGGAGACTCTTGTTAGAAAACGGATCACACATAGTTAATGCATTATCTATCATCATGTAATACCCACAGTCTTGAGACAAACCTCTTTTATTCAAAGTTTGCAATACCGTGTCCGAACTCTTATTGAAACACTCTGCTCAAGCAAAACCCTGCACATGGACAGCACGATGTCCAACTAATGGCACAACATGGAGAGAAAGGATAGATGCAGTCACTTTCTCTTTAGGGATATTGACGCCAGGAAAAAATGAATAAACAAAACAGTGTTCATTGGACAAGATAACATATCTTCCGATCAGCCGATATTACAGCCGATATTACAACTCTCAAGGGCAGCTACTGTACAAGGAAACATGTGTGTTCGTTGGTTGGGTCACCATGATTTTGGGTCTGGTAAAGGAGAGAACCTCTGACATCAAATTCATCTCTGAGGCACATCACTAATAAATTATTGCATTTGATGTCATTGCTACAAGCCAATATGGTTCCATGTAATAATGTCCCCTCAAAAATATCACCATGCAAAAATGTCGCTGAAAAATGGCCGTTTTTGGTGAGGACATTATTGCATGGAACAATTTTTTTTTTTTTGCTGCCCCTGTCTCCATATATATGGTCACCCATATAATATCGCTACAACCTTTTCCCAGCAATATTATATACGGCAACCCTATATATGGGGATAATATTACCTGATACCGTCAATATGAGATTACAGTCATAACACTTACCTTGACCACTCATAACGCAACATATTGACTGGACGAGGTGAAAAGTGATTTTTCCTGCCAAATACTGCTCTCCATCTTCTTGTACAGCTGACAACACTTCTGATTTCTTATAGGAAAATAAATACAATCACTATAGCAAATTGGTGCTCTTTGCCCTTAATCCATGCTGTGCATGAACAGATGCGAGAGGACGCCATGCACACCATGCACACCAAGTGGCTCCTTACAGATGCTAACCAGCTGGTCAGAGTAGGTGAAGGCAACAAGAGTAAAATATGTTTTTGACCTGTTAACCAACATAGATATGACAATTCACTCAGGCATATGCAATACAATCCATTGTCTAGGTACATGGAAATAAACTGCCCATAGATTCAACCTAAATGCGCAAGTCCATCCTCTATACTTTTAAATGGCGCCTTACAGGACTGTAGAATGGATGACATAGACAACTTTTCCCGGGTATTAGTTAGTCGAGAAAGGTACAGGTGGACTGTGTGCAGACTACCTTGATGGGCTGGCTTACCAATATAATTAATTTATTTTATGGTTTGGATTGGTGTTACTTTGTACTGCACTAGAGTCAGCCTCATATTTAGCAACTAAAGATCTTCACAGCAAGTGTTTCACGTGTTGTCAGTATTCACCACAGCAGAGAACCCCTCGTCATGTCAAACCTTGACTCTCAGCATGTATGGCAGAAATATTAGTGGCCAGCAATGCCTACCACCATGCAAGGGTATCTGATCATAGTGAAATGTACTCTTATAAAAATGCAAAACAGGTTTGCTCAAACCTATGTCCACTCTACTCATTGTCCTCACTAAATGAACTGGCTCGTTTTGTTCTGTACCAGGACATACCAACTGAAGGTCAGCTAGCTAAAGAGCATCTTCAAATTGTGATACACACGCACAGAATATCACATGTCCATTATATCATGCACGGGATCCCAATTGTGGTCAAGGTTTATATGTGCTATTCTGTGAAGGAATAGGGCTAAATATTCAATTATACACGAGTTTGCACCGACACGTGGACAGCCAAACTGGAATGATGAACAAGGTAATCAGTTAATTCCTTTCGTTTTAATGTTTTTCTTTTCCAAATACCTGGGTAGGAACTATGAGTATTGTAGAGTTTCACAATAACCAGTGTTTTCACAGTCCCATGGAAACACTGTATTTCATGTATAGCACCCTCATCTGCTGCATTCCATTTTTCACACTAAAGAATAAGGTTCCAGGTTGAAGAATAGCTGCAATCAAATGTGGGACTCCCCTTTTGCTGCACAGCAGCATGTCTTATTAAAGCCAACACTTACTGAACACAATCCTTAACCCTAAGCATGCACTAGCTCCCAGTAGGAGATTGAGTCTGGATGACCACTGTACATGTGAAGATGCAGTGGCCCAGGTAACAACAACCTCATTTTGTGGGACCACGTAGTATTAGCAAGCTTGCCAACCAAGAAGGATTGCAGGTGGATAACCATCCACCAGATGAATACACAGAGCGTTCCACGTAACTATCTTAGATGCCCATGGCAACCGCTAACGTACAGTGTGCATGCGCCACTAGCTTGCCTCAAAGCAAATAGTGACAGCGTGGTAAGTAAGTGTGGCCTAGCCCCCATTGTGATCTATACTACAGCACAGCTCGGGGGCTTGACTCCACCTGCTGCCCCACGAAACTCCCACATGGAACCCAGATCTCTACCATAGATCTACGTTTTACAGTGGCAGACAGTAAATACCGCTCCATGCTTCCTGGCAGCCAGTGGCATGTGATCCATAGGGCCGGATCATTTTCGGAAAAGTTATCACCTGGGTGCAGTGCATCAGAGGGAGAAAGCTGATCCTTGGCCTCACTCCAGGCACTGCTGAGCCCCTCTATGCCATCCCTTTTGTCACTGGCTCAAGACCGCGACTTGGTATTCCAATTCCTGATCCTGATGCCGCACAACTATCTTTCCCTGTTTTTGGATTTGGGTTCTGCAGGTGCCAGCACATCTACTACAACGTTGCTGCAAATGGTGCTGATTGCACGTTGTGCTCACATCTTTGCACGAAAATGTACTTTACTTGCCAAAACTGCTGATCGATCGTGCTTCAAGCTCTGTAAAATGTATTGCATCTAAGCATGGGCTTTGGCAGGATGTTGCAGAAGGCTGTGCTACGGTGTTGTCTGTAGTATCGTGCGGTTTAGGGGCAGCAGCGGTTGGTACGCCTCTTTGAAAGTGATGGTGGACTTTGCCATCCTACCACTGGAAGGTAATCGTCAGCGAGTTCTAACTACCAACTTCTCCTAAGAATATCCTCCTTTTCCTGGAATTGCTATACGCATGTGGTTATAGCCTTACTGGTAACATGACTAGGGAACAAGCTTGTTATAAGACTGCAGCAGTCTTATAACAAGCTTGCCAACAGGTATGAAGTAACAAGAGTTAGTGAAAAACAAAACACTCCTATTATTCCAGGCATTGTCCCACTTCTGGCCACCATATGAGCACACAGTGACCTTTACTTCAAATATTTGTGCATTATTCATCAAACAAATTCAAAGGAAGGATGCAAATACGAGTCCGGAATGGACAATTAGTACCGACATGCCTACAATCTCAAAATGTCCACCTCTAGTTGGCATTGCCTTGGAACAGACTGTTAAGGACAATGTGTCATTGGGTGATTGCCCGCTAGACAGTCACTCAATACCAGAACTGAGCATTGAAGGAAGCCTTATATAGTTTTAGAAGGCCATCAATACCAAACTTCACATCTCTAACCAAGGGGCAATGCAATGGTCCTAAAACTTCAAAAAAGTCAAATGGGGGTCATTAGGAGTTTGCCCATCTAGAATTAAGGTGCTGGTTATTTTGTTTACCAGCACGATTGCTGACCACAAACTACAAGTTTGCCAGTGAGGGTTAGATGACTTACCTCCAGCCAATAGCTGGAGGTAAATTGGGCCCCCACTGGCGAAAAACAGCCGGTATTACTGGCCCCAGCATTACCAGTAATACTGGCAATCCCCTTCATTGTGTCCTATGGAAGTACATGGATGTGGATTTATGTGGTATCACTCTGGAACTACCCGCGGGATGGCGGAAATCTCGTAATGACCCAAAAATCATGGCACTGTATTCCCATACATTATTCTTCTTGGCATTGCTAGTTTAGTGACTTGGTCACAGAAGTGTAATCACAATATTTGCACTCTTGTTCACTTTCACTCTCTCCCACTTCCATTGTGGATCTTGTTCAAACTTGTTCAACATGTGCAAACTGGCATATACAGATTTCCATCCACCCAGACTCCTATTGCTCCTTGCCTGGTAGAGAGTGCGAGAGATTAGGGGTAGGTATGGAAAGGTGGCCTATGAACCAAATCACTCGAGCAAGATAGTATTAGTAGGTGGACAGCCACTGGTGAGCCCAAGAGGATGGCACATCTTCTTACCATGCCACCGTGATGCACAGACTCATAAATGGAAGCAAGTTTACTGACCACTCCCATTCCTCTACACACTGAACAACCCATGAAAACAATGGCAACTGCCTCTCCCATCCTATAAATGTCTCCCAGTACGCCTGCCACCTTTTGATGAATGTATTCTTCTTTTTTCTGGTGAATTGGTTATGGCTGAGATGTAAGGCAACCTTCAGCCGGAACTTGACGTCGGGGGAGAAGAGGTTTAAGGTGTTACTTGGCAGGCCTGAGTAGTCATTCAGCCTTTTTACAATTTGCATACGGGGTCTGCATATGTTTGCTGATTACAATACCACATGTTAAATGCAGATCTACAAGCCCTAGAATGCATGTGAAATATCTTAGAATGGATAACATACTCATGTTCCACAAGGATCAATTTAAGTGTCCCTTACATCGTGGTATAGTTAGGATTAGGATTAGGTTGCTGAAAGTACAGATTGGCGACTCAAGTTATTTGCCTGTCCTCACCCCACTATATCTTAAGAGTGTTATTCCAGGCAAATCACTTACTCTATTTTTGCTTCTGTAGCCATATTAGCCAGAATGCTCAAGTGCTTATAAACAAGCTAACATACAGAATTAAGCAACATAGTATATATGAGTAAGCATTCTGTTCGTGTTTGTCTGTTACTGAAAGTTAACCTTTACATTTGCTTAGAGGTAGACCGTGAGAATGATTATGATTTACTAAGCTCATTGTTTCAGTTTCACATGACACTTTGGCAGGAATGGTTTACACAATATGCCATTTTTTTAGTGGTAAGCTACTCATACTTTCCGAAAACTCTGTTACATATTTGTAGTCAAAATGCATTGCTATTAATAACTCAAAAAAAAGAGTGTGGTAACCGTGTTCTGGAAGTCATCCAATCCGATGCTTATTCCAGAAGATGGCACTGGACAGGTAATATACTCATTTGATGAACATGTGATACATGTTTCTACTACTGAAAACAGGCGAGAGCTCTGGACTAAGCATGACGATAAAGAACCCACTGTCATACCACACACAGGAAGAGGAATTCGCATACCTTTTAATACATGTGAGGACACATCTTCTGTTGTTACACATGAGTAATGCATGGCTTAATCTTAGGTGCCTTCAATGGAAGCGATTTTTAGATGGTGGGCAGTCTGAAAAATATAAATACCAATGAGAAAAATGTTCTTAAGTCACCTTTCGATCTGACAAGTATGTTGCTATGATAGGAGCATGGGCGTTTGATCATTGCAAGACAGGCAGAGTTGAGAAGAACTTTGTTATGATGAACCATTTGAGCCAGGCCATGCCTCCCAGAATATGCCCTGTAGACGGTCCATCTGCATCTAGTAAAAGTGCTGAATGCTCCCAGTACAGTAACTTCACAGGATGAGCTATGTTTGAGAATAAAGAGCTGGACTGTTAGAATCTCAGAGGGGGTCGTTAAAAGCAACATTGAATGGGTACAGACTAGTGATTTTGAAATGTACTTATGTGGAAGGAGAACATTTGCCATGCTTTTAGCAACTCCAGGTTGAATGGTTCTGTGTCATTTCCCAGCTTTCTGAAGGTCGCACATAAAAAAAGACCAATTTATGTCTGGCCCTCAGAAAGCAGAAAAGGGTCATGACCAAGGCCTTTTCTTTTATCGCAGGGTTTTTACCTGCCGAGCCCCCATTTGCATCTTGCTGCCCTGCGCTACCATCCACCCAACGCATAGTCACACATACATGTTCAGTTCCTGTTTTCTTACACGCACACACACAAACACACACAACACACCCACTACAATACACACACAATCACCTGCTGCCACTTCTGCCGCTCATCCTCTCTGTCTCGCCATGTCTGTCAGCCCCAGTGCGCACTTGTGTGCATCGCATGGACTGACAGTTCGATTTTGAGAGACCAATCTGCTGGTCACAGAGGGTTTTTCTAAATCGATCTTTTTCTAACTCGATTTTTGTAAAACTATTTTTACCGGTTGAACACGCATTCGAGTTGGAGAGAAATGGCCTATACTCGATCCCTGTATGTACTGGCAAATATGAAGGGATGATCCCAGTATCTGATGTTTTGGTTAGATAGTTTCCATAAGAATTCTATGACGGGTGCATGACGAAGTTGGACAATGTAAGAGTGTTGCTGCAACGGACCAACAATGCCTTAAAATGTGGAATACATCACTACATTTCTTCATATTTTAATCAAAATATTCAGCGGCATATTAAGAGAAATGAAAAGTAGAAACAAACTGGGTATACTGGAAACATCGGGTGAAAATGTATGAAGATAGCAAAAGTCATGTTATCTCCTCCCCAAACTGAGGAAATACTAGGTGGTACTCTAAGTGATAATCGTGCCTTTATATATCGCATACATGGCCTGGTACAAACTTCTGTCTTATTGGAATCTGTGACACATTTGCTGCTATATGCCAAAAGTTGCTGAGTAGACAGTTATCTCAAGTAGCTTTGAAGAGAGACACTGCTCTCTAAGTCCTCACCACCATCAGCGCCAACTCAACCCATCAGGTCATACTGACATGTCATTCATTTTTAAACAAATCCATCACATCCATGTTCTAAAATGGTCTGCACTATTCCTAATAATATTCAGTATCTACGTAATCCCCTCACTTACCTCATAAAAGTTTTCCAAATTGGATACCATACAAATCAATCTACACACGAACACCATTGACTCACAGCAGTTAGTAGCATTTGTTAGCTCGTGTGACAGGCTGAAGGATCCCAAGCAAACGCTGTCATAATATGTCCACAATCTTTTCATTTGGAGGAACAGGCTCAACATATTCAACTGCACCCTGTACTCCTGCTCTCTATATGGCAGCGTAGAAGCACACAATGTTAAGCAGAATCATATGCAGTACCCTTTGGGAGCACCACACTAAATTAAGACTACGGGCCTCATTACGACCCAGGCGGTAAGTTACCGCCTGGGCCGTGACTTTACCACCATGGCGTAAACTACGTTTACGCCATGGTGGTTGGCGGACTTACCGCCCCATTCCGAGTTTGGCGGGGCGGTAAGTCCCCAATCCCCATTTACCCTTCCCCATTCCCATTTTTGCCCCATAGGGCATAATGGGAGTGGGGAAGGCGTTAATTACGCCACCGTAAATTACGGTGGCGTAATTAACTCCATGGTCCCTTAGCGCCATGGATTTTAACACCTGCTAAAAGCAGGTGTTAAAAGCTCCATGGCGCTAAGGGACCTCGTACTCAGGCGGTAAGGGTCGGCGCTGTTTACGGCGCCGTAAACCCCTTACCGCCTGAGTTGTAATGAGGCCCTACAAGTGTAAGTAGAATTTCACCTTTGGTACAAGCCTGTACTAAACAGTAAAGTGGTAGTGATGGCTGAGCAGCCAGACTTATCTCAAGAGTAAAGTGAGCAGTACAAGAAGTTACACAAAAGACAGCAATTACTATGGTTCAAACAAACACTGATTCAAGGTTTCTGAGTAAAAAAAAAAATATACATTTATTTACACCATCAGTAATAAAACAGTTCAATATTATAAAGCAGCAGAAAATTATAATCTTAATATACTACAATAACCCCCAATCAATTCTAGACAAGTTAAGCTCAAAATGAAGTGTGGCACTCCAGCAATTTAAAAGGGAGAAAAGACAAGGTTATATAAAATCAACAACACCAACAAGTTATAGCTGAGCAATCTAGAAAAGGCTACTACAACTAGGATTCAAGTCAATAGGCTTGGGTCAATGTTAATGGTTCAGAGTCTTTGCAGAGGATCACACAGTTCAAAGTAGTTTGCAGTTAAGTTTTTGCCAAGAGTTCAGAACAAAGTTGGTCGGAGTAAAGGTTATTTAAAGGAGAAGAGAAGCACAAGCATTCGGAGAGGCAAATAAAATTCAAGCACTTTCACTGAGGTCAGAGGGAAAGAACATCCGGATTTGTACAGTACCTTAAAAGAAGAAGAATGCGGTAGCTGAGGCAGTTGTTCCTGGCAGTTCCTGCTGGCTCGCAGTTCCTGAAGCTTCAGTCATGGTGACAAGAAGGAGGACGGCTGGAGGGTCCTGCACTGGTGAGGGAAGAAGCCAGCAGAGGAGCAAAACGTTGAATAAAAGATGCGCTCCTTAAAACCCAAACTGGTTCTCTTCCCACTGGCTATCCAATCTACTGCAGTGATGCACAGCAAATTCGACCAGGTTGAGGACCGGTGTCTGGAGTTTGGCGAGCTGGTTCCCACTAAGCTCAAGTGGAGAAGATTCCTTGCAGATCTCCTCTGTCATCGAAGTTTCAGGAAATCTCGGACTTGCAGCAGGGCTTCACCGGGTGTCCAGTAGTTGCAGCAGTCGTCTTCCTTCAGCTCCTCATTGGTTCTCTCCTTCGAGTGGCGACTCTGCCTTACAGCCCCAGAGATTGGCTTTTTATACACCAAATCCCCCATTCACACAGCCTGACTCTCAATCACACAGCAGGGTGGCTGTCCTCGCAGGACATCCACCTAGCCAATCAAACAAGAGTGTGACTTGGGTCTCCAAGGAGGGGCCTCAAACCCCTCCCTCCCATCCTGCCCACTCAGACACTCAGACACCTAAGGAGGGCATCTGTGCAGAAGCCTGCCAAAGAACGGCAAACAAAGGAACCAAACCTGGTTTGGCGAGCAGAGTAAAACACTAGAAAGATCTTTACTAAAAGACATGGAAAAAGAACTTGACCGGAATCAAGTTAGATTAAATGTGGATTACCGGGTTTCGTTCGAGGCTACCACCATAGCCTCTAATGGTACCGAGGCTATTTTCATAGTCTGCGGTAGAATAAAAATGGTAGATACCACTGCCACCAGCCAAATTCTAGAGAAAGGGGAACAAAATAATGTTCTATGAGAATCAGACAAAAGGGGATAACTATTAACCCCTCCAGTACTCTATTCGAAGATAGGGTGTACTGGGTCTGTAAATTTAAAAAGACTAGTAAAGTCAATGGTAACTTTACATGTTCTGGGAGACAGTAGTCAGTCCAAAAAATGGAGTTTAAACTGGGAAGTCTGAAAAGACAACCTTGTGTCACTGCACTAAAGGTGCTGGGTGACACACAGTAAAAAGATGATGCCTATGGAATGGGTGAGACTCCATAGTCCATGAGCATAAAAAAGTACAACACATTGAAAATGAAAAGTTCAAAGCCCAAAAATAGAGAAATCTCCCTAACACACCCCAGCCAAGATTCTCTATTTGGTAAGGTTGGACGAGCAATCAAGGCATAAGCTCTCAGGAGGTGATGCAGGCTGGTTCTTAAGTACAGTGCAGTCCCCAAACCTCCACAAAGGAATGTCCACACACAATGTTAGTGATAACACAGTTCTTTATATAAATAAGGTTCAAGTTATATACACAATCACAATAACACACTTTGTGGTCAGCCTGTGATATAATGGTGAATGTACAAATTCTATGTGCTACCACAATTACTCTATGACTCCATTAAAACGCACCAGCTGCTGACAGTTTCAAATGGCATACAAATCAACAGCAAAATGTATCCACCATAAACTTGGGAGGAAAAAATTGTGGTATACTGGGCCTATACCCCTAGGCACAGTTCTGTGTGTGGATCCCCCCACCTGGGCAACTTGTAAATAAGATAATAAACAAGCCCAGTTGAAATATTGTATAGCAGAGTCTTATTTCCTTCTATAAATTGTCTACTACCCCAACGTACCTGGTTTAGCAGAGTTTGATTTTGGGTCGTCAATGGATCCTTCTTGAGTGAACTACCTTTAAGGCAGGAGCCACGGGTCGTTTCGATCCCTCAAAGAAAAGGGTGAACAATGGAGTTGAGGCAGCATCTTTTGTCCTGGCGGTGCTTGTCAACGATCGGTCATGGGCCTCCTATGAAAATGAGGTGTGTGGTGCACCTCGATGACGATAGTTTGTTGCCACAAAGAATCAATGAAGAACATAGGCCCAGCAACGGTGTCGGGTCATTGGCATTTGGCGTGGGCGATCAGTACTCAACCACGGCTGGCTTTCGGATCTTCGTAAGAATCTTTGCAGGCTTTGGAGTCGTGGGAAACCCACCAGTGGATTCTCCTTGGTTTGTTGCCGGCTTTGACTTTCTCTGGCGGGACAAAGTGGTCGATGGTGATGAGCAAGGGAGTCCTTTATTCAAAGTGTCTCAGGCAATGGAGCAGTGCGGCTCCATTGAACAAGGTTACAGGGGTTCTCCGAACCTTGGTCAATGGTGGCGGTCGTTGATGGCCTCGATGTCCTGGCTCTTCTCTTCAGATTCATCAGCAGTCCCCGTCTCCAGTCGGCAGCCTTTCGATGACTGACTTCCAGGGAGCCTTTGTGAAGGTTAGCTGGTGCACGATGTTCCCTCACAGCTCGGGAAGATGTCACCTAGCCAGGTCCTCTCTTTGATCAGTCCTCAAAGGCATGACAGCTTTCAGATTGCGTTGAAGGGAAACAGCAGTAAACCTTCTTCTTTCGGCTCGGCTTCGAGGTAAAGGATCAAGTTGTGACTTCAACTTCTGAACAATTCCAGTAAGTGAGAGGTCCCCAGATATACTGTGCTGTCTCTCATTCACACTGCTGAGCCAGGCTCAGGCAGCCAATCATTCAGGAGGGCATTCAGTAGGCAGGCAGCCAATCAGGCTCACAGTGCATTCAGCCCATTCTTCTCCATCCAGACACTCAAAACAAGGAATGCGGATTGGAACAAGCCCTCTGCCATTCAGCACTCCACACTGCAGTCATAACATTTTTGGGCAGGGCTGTCTCAGTCATTGTGTCACACACCAGAAACCAGACATCCATAATATGAAATGTATATTGGTCACACACTCCATTCACCCAGGTTGACCCCAAGTGTGTACCCACAACATACAGTCACTGGGAAGGCTCCAGCCAGTCTGGCCTGGACTTCCCCACAATACTATGTATGGAATTTCCACCCAACAGCCACTCATGGGAAGGGACAGAGTCAGGGCTTGCCAGGTCTTTGGGATAACAAGGTAAGAGGCAATAAAAAGCAAGAAACCACAGGGGCCATCGTGTCTCCTATCAGGAATCAACTGATTCCAATGCAGGGCTTTGGGTACCCCAAAATGAAGGATACTCAGAGCACCTGTCAAATTCAGCATGGAGCTGCCTCAAGCACATACCCTGCTCTGTGTGTCACACACAGGTGCCCAAAAACATACACTAGGAGTACAGGGTTGTACCCCCACCCATGGGGCCATAAGGGTATTCCAAGGGTCTGTTCACCAAATCCAAAAAGAGGAAGAGCTGCACTGCCAGGAGTCCCACGTGGACTCCTGTGCAGAAAATAACACAGGACACACATGGTAAAAGGAGTACAGGTGTGAAACACAGGGCTGGAGCTGAAGATCCTGCCTGGGGCTTTGCTGTGCAAGGTAGCACTTAGGTAGGTGAGTATAAGGCAAGGAAGAGGCTGGTCTCCATTTCATGTGCCAGACCATGTCTGCGAGGGACAACCCAGCAATGACTCAGGATGGTGGCAGTGGGGCAGAGTCAGGACCACATGTTGCCAGATGTGTCGCAGAATATAGGTAAGGAGTTGCTGGTGGTCTGCCAGGGATGTCTGAATTATTGTGCTGTATTTATCTGGAGTGGCCTGTGTGAAGAGCGGAGTGGTGCAGGTTGCAGGTCTCACAGCATTGCCCCATAACAATAAGGAACCTAACACTGAGATCCTTGCCAGCAGATAGTTGTGATGCTGTATAGCACCAATGGCTAATCTCCTGGCTATATAAGATGCGCCTGCTATACTATCTTGTACAGCTTGCGGATTGACCAATGGTGAAAATTCCAAGGAAGAATGGAATTCATTACAGCACTTTCAAGAGGCAACACTTTTGTAAATAACTTAACTGATGTCTTTTCTGGTGTGAGCATTTCATCCAGTTCTGCTTTAGCCTTTGTATTCAATAATTTTAGTTTGAATTTTAATAGAATCCTTGGACACCAGACATCACAAATTGACATTTCTGGACAGGAAATAATGCATCTTGATTACCAAAAGTGGGATTAAGATTGCATGGTGTTACAAAAACAAATGCAGTCTTTGGCTAAGCCTGATTCCCTGCTTATTCAATGCTGGAATGCATAGAAATTTGCCTTAGCCCAAGGGAGAATTGTGATATCTGTAACCTTTCGAGTGTCATCAGGCAGCATTTATATATATATTTATAGCTCCCTTTCAGATTTTGCAAAGTTGCTCATGTTCACATGAACACAGCCTGGGTCCTGATTCTGAGCTTGTGATAACATGTGTGTGGAAATACGACATTCTCACCTCCAGTTTACAGCACCATCATTCTGAGGTGGGTAGAAATATTAGAGGGGAGTTGTGCTTTACAGCAGCAAAAGTGGCTATAATCACACGTTGTGGGGGAAACATGTGCTCCAGCGACATTGCGAGCATTTCTTAATGGACTGCCACTTTTGTAGCTAAAGGAAGTTTTCTTAAACTGTCATTAAACTAGAAAAGTGGTGCTGCAGTCTAAGAAATGTATTATTTAAAAAGGGAAAACAAGTGTGCAGTGGAGTTTAACAGCACCTCAAAGGTACCATATTTGTACTCCTGTTTGTGTCGTGTGAAACCAGTGCTGCTGGGAGGAGAATCCCCTCCATGTGGCTGCCATGCATTCCTGATGGTTGCTAGAGCTGTTGTCAAGCCATAAATCAGGCACATACAAAAGCCAAAGCTTTCATGTCCCTGCACTACATTCTTTTTTCATCAGAATATGGTGTTTGTAAGTAAATGGTTCCTCCTTCAAGGAGGAACACTTTCTTACATTTGCATGCAACTCAGAATTGGCCCCCTGGTTTTCTTTCTGTGTTCGAGTTTGTATGCAGGAAGGTATGGCAGGGTCTTTCACACCACACCAGGAGGAGTTACATTTGTTATGTTGGGAGATGCAGCAGCAATATGTTGAGAGGTTTGAAGGATGTAGACATCAGTCTTGATTTGGAGGCCAGGGGAACAAGAAATGTTGGCCTCACACCACAAATCTGAAAATGGGAAGGCACTGTTATATAACATGTTTGGCCTCACAACACTGACAATATGACTTCTCCAACAAAGTCTGCTCATGCTGGGGTTGTGGTGGGATTTGTGGTGGCACTGGTCGTGATTGTGGGAATGGAAGTGATGATGACAATGATAGTGATGAGAAGTAGGGCTGAAAGGAGGAAGAGGGAAGAAAGTAAGAGGAACATGAAAGGGAATGTGTATTGAAGAAGGAAATTAAGGAGTAGTATGTAGTTTAGAGGGCACTGTTCGAGGCCTAATACTGTGGTACTTACTCACGCACCTCTACGTCTTAACTATACCTTGAAACGGATCACCATGTAAGCCGGTCCGCTATTATCTATTGTATTTTTTTGCTTGTTATTTACTTTACCCATCTGTCTCTACCATTGAATGTATGTACTTTTCTTGCTGTGCGCAACGATACGTAACTATGTTGTCCATATGATTATGCGCCCAGCTACCCAAGGGTTCGGACGCGCTCTAAAAATAAACTAACTAAACTAAACATGCAGGAGTGGCTGAGAGTGCAGTGCAGCCACATGTACAGTGTTTAGTAGGAAGAGAAACATTTATAAAGCCAATGAGAATGCAAGCATATTCATGCGTGCCTCATGTTTAGAGGGCGTGCAAGAGAAAGGCTCCAAATCATTGCCATCATCTTCAGGGGCCTGTGGGTACAGAGTTAGCAGCAGAGGCTGTAACTGTCAAGTGCACCATGTTCAACTTGACTGCTAGGAGGAGTACGATTCCCCAACTCATTCACTATATTCCGAGTTCCTCCTGAACCAACAGTGGCACTGACACCAATACGTGTTCAACACTTTCCACCCCCATGCTTGATACAATGTGGGAGATGCTTTTGCAGAAACCTGACTAGCCACTGGTAAATAAAGTGACTGTCAAAAGCAAAAATATGTCTTGCGAATGAGCGAGTCCTGCTCACATAGTGACCATTAGCCCAGTGTGTGTGAGTTCTATTGGCAGGTGATAATTGACAGATAAAATGACAACAGATGTTGCCTAAATCATGACAAAACTAAAATCATATGAATTGTCAATTCTGAGCCGCTTGTACTCCCATTTTGTTGGCCAACCCCTGGGGCATATCACTCTTGCCCATAAAAAAAATCAAGATACACAGGATTCATATTTAATAAAAGCTGTCTTACATTTCTAAAATAAACCAGGTTTTCCAACAAACTCCTGACTTCACACGACCAAATGACATGAATTATTATGCGCTTAACGTAGACTAGAACTTATTTGTATGTTTGAGAAGCTTATTTTCCCAGGCCTACATTTATCACAGGTCAAACAGCATAATATTATTTCTGAGGGTACCAAGTTTCAGAAATAGCACAACAATCACTCAAACCTTCTGAGGCAATTCAAGGGATGTATTGAGTCTTCAAAGGGCTCCATCGCGCTCTCTCTCTCTCTCTCTCTCTCTCTCTCTCTCTCTCTCTCTCTCTCTCTCTATCTCTCTCTCTTTCTCTCTCTCTCTCTCGCTCTCTCTCATTTTATTAGGCACCTCCTCACTAAACAATGTCTGCTTACCCGCAGCTCTTTGCTACAGAATGCTGACCCCCTATTGTCTAAAAGGCAACTTTCTCTAGAGATTGATCAGCATTGAAACTTTTCCAATTCCAATTGGAGCTGATGACTGCATCATTTAACTAAACTCTACTCCACTAACATAGGCAGAAAGCTTTATGTACATTAGTATGCCACATAGGATTGATGTAATAATATTAAACATCTGTTGGCAAAGATGGTTAATGGAGTACTAATAGGCCATGAAACACAAAGAAAATAAGGAAAGAGTTGGTGCGTTATAAAGAAGCCGCCCATGAGCCTTATGTTAACTGATGAGCTAGCTGGAATGAGACACATTGAGCCCATACAATTTAATCCATACCAATTAGATCATGGGATCTCCCCAAACATTATAGTACATGTAACTTATTAGAGTCAGCGGTAGTAAATACAAAAAGTCCATATAGGAGGGTGCAATTAAGACTGCGTTTTATTTATTTATTTAAAATGACTATACAGCGTGGCCTCACCCAATAAAACACATATGTACATAATTACATTGCACTGTACACCAATAATAATTATAACAGTGGAGCATGGCAGAATTAAAACATATAAAGATTAAAATAAAACCGTAACACGGAAGATATGTACCTTAACAATCAAAGAAAAAAAGTATTTTAGCAAAAAATAAGAGTAAGCCAGAGAGAAATAGAACCTTTTCAAAATGTTAAATGAGTAAGAAGTACATACATTTCATGAGGCAATGCATTCCAGGCAGTCGGACTTGCCGCTCCACGAACAAAGCAATGGAAAGATGATGAATGTCAGCACTCCAAGATGTCATTTTGCTTTCAGAAACATGAAGTTCAGCAGCAAGGTAGGCAGGTTGACCTAAATCCACCACATTCTAAGCAATGCTGCAGATCTTGAAATGTGAACGCAAGTGAGTTGAGAGCCAATGAAACGAAGGTGGAGGTAATATGCTAGAATATTCACAAAGTATTGATCAAATGCCCTGCAGAGTGCTAAGTCAACGTCGCAGTTGCAAGTGGGGACGCTGGCAGTCCAGTGAGCAAGGATTTCTGCCGTCCAAGTGAGACACAACAAGAGCCTATATAGCAATGGAAAAATCCAAAGGAGATTAATGGGCTTCATTCCGAAGTTGCCGCCGACCCGGAAACACCAAATATGCCGCCTGACTTCCCAGTGCCATTGGGACAGGAAAAGTTCTGGTGGCGTGGGAAATCAGGTGGCAGGATTGGCAACTTCCCATTGCCGTGGAGTCCCATAGGACTCCATTGGAGTGAGGAGACGGAAGCACTGGCACTGTTGCTAACGGTGCCGGTGCTCCCATGAAAGGTCTGCCTGCAGGCAGACTTGTAGTGTGGCGGTACAGTAGCAAGGTACAGTAGCAAGGGTGCCGGTAAGTTTACCGGCACCCTTGTTTCCAGACTGCCGCAATTCGAATGAGGCCAGTAATCTCCTCATGGAGAAGCAATTAAAGAAAACGGGGCTGGGTGAGCCCAGTGGTATGGGATTTGTAGTTCAGATTTGAATAAACAGTAAATACTCAGGATTTAGTGGAGAACACCACGGTGGGAGTGATTCCCAAATAATAGCGTGGCAAGTGACACTCTTGAACTTGCGAAGAAAGTAGAAAGCGATTGAAACTCAGGTTTTTGAGGGATTACACATGAGGCAAAGTGCTGATATTCAGTAATCAATAGTTCAGAGAGAGTACTTAAGGCGGGGAACATCTGTTGAAAACAATTCCCTTAGATAAACTTGAGTATCATCCACATACTGGTGCACTGAGGTTCTTTTTTGGAGCTAAACAGCATGGGTTACACACTTGATTCCTGAAGAACCCAAAACCGCATGGGCAAAGGGTCTGACATGACCTGACCGATCCTATATGAACAAACGTCAGTCAGTTAAGCAGAATGAAGGGGGACCGTGCCGAAACCAGCTAAGGATGTTAATCAGAACCTCATGGTTAATACTGTCAATGAGAGCCAGAAAAATGAGCATGCAGGCATCTCTATTGTTAAGCATTCTCTGAGGATCATCGCTCACCTGGCGCTTAAGTTGTCTATGCTAAAACAAGGTTGCAAAGTAGATTGGAAATTCTATAACAACTCATGGGGTGAAAAGGGAAGGGATAGATGAGCTGCTGCACTTTTCTAGGATCATGCTTAAAAGGAATAAGAAGTAATATGTCAAAAGCAAGCCTTGTGCAGGGGAGGGAAATTAGTGTTTTTCAATAAATAGCGCACCTCACCAAACTGTAATAAATCAGGGAAATTGCCTTGCCTAAAGAATCTACTAATCAACAGAAACCAAAGAGAAGGCCTTTGGTCAGGGATGGGCTTAATGAAGTAGGCTGGGAGAGAATGATCCCAATAAGTTGGTAGGATTTATAGAAGCAAGAATATATAGAAGATCTAAACAAGAAAGGTAAGAAAAAAGAGTCCCTAATTGGGACAACTCCAGCCACAAGAAGAGAAATGAGAGTCTGAGATTTAGGAACAACCATAGCGCCCAGGCAGTTGGCATGTTATTGCACACACCCATTCACTCTGCAATAACTGCAGCTGCCTAATCAACGCCAGTCTGTATATCATTTTACCCACTATGCCCACGCATGTTTTCCTTCACCCAAAGTATTAGAAATAAAATTAACTCAAGTGCTTGTGTCATCTAATATGATACACTAAGATGTTTTTGATTTTGTGTTTAATCAAGCAGCCCCAGTACCAATTACTTCTCCTTCCATAAAAGTGTCTTGTCTCACAAACCCAATCAACCTGCCACTAAAATCACAGCCTCACCACCACCAATCTTCAGCCATTTTTCCATGCCAGCCGAAAAAAATGTTCCCTTACCGAAAAGTGATGCCAATTATATGAATTCAAATGTTTGTGGTTTTGTGGTTACTGTGCTGTGGGACTGATGTGATGTATGGACATATGTATAGACATGCTTTCAACCAAGCTATCACAGACCAACTATTCAGGAAATGTAGTGATGGAGAGGGTGGTCAAAGTGATGACTGGTCAAAGCAAAATCCCAGCTCCCTAGCTTTCCCTGGCTCTCTGTGGAAAACTGATTACATATTATTTCCTTTAAAAAATAAAGCCAATACATGCAATCATATGAGCACTGCCACAACACACACCTAAAAGTAATGTCTACAAGCCCTGTCTCAAGTGAAACGTTCAACATCTCAAAAAGCAACACTCACCATCTTCCCTCTGAAAGATTCTAAATACTTTGTCAAGAGTTTCAGAAGGCCCTTACACAGGCAGGAAATGCAGCTGTCTGAAATTGATTACACTAATCTCATGAAAGTTGAGAAGAACACACTAACAGTGGAAATTCATCTGATTTATGGTTTGGCTGAATGTATTCACACAGGCTTACCCAAGACCTGGAGATGGGCCAAGCCTAAGCATGGAATGAAAAGAAAAAGACTCCAAAGCAGCGATTCTAACCATTTTAGAAGGCAGAGCCTACCAACCAATGTTCCAGAAGAAAAACAAAGCATGTTGAATCCCAGCAGTAATTTGGTTTGCAAACAGCAATCCGATTGTACCCCTCTTAAATTGAAAATTGGGGGTGATCGGTTGCGCTCAATCACTTGTTGTGTTTGGTATAAAATTACAAATGTGAATACAAGAATAAATTGCCATAAACAGATAGTTATTTCACACAGTTATTTCAGACATTCATGAAGGACAGCCGACACGTGTTTCGACACCATGGCCGTTCTCAAGGCGTGACAAGTAGTCCCTAAAATGGGATGATGGGGTGTTCTGGACGTGTACTTGAGAAATATATTCCTGAAATGCATGGAACAAAGTCAGCGTGTTCCTGAGATCAAGGGCACTTCTTAAGCCCTATAATGGAGAATGCGGTATTCCCAGAACAATATAGTTGCAGATTAGTTTACGTGATGAACACTGCACTTCAGTTGAATAGAGAACAAGTTAGATACCCTGAATGAGATGGAAAATGTTTGAATGGGGAAAATCCCAGTACCAGAAAATGCTCGCCCGCACAGGAACTCATTATTGAATCCACCACTATTGTACCCCTCTAGAAGAGGCCTGAAAGAAAACACAAATCCTCCCAGTGATCAGCTCTGGTTCATGACAACACTTGAAAGCAAGTTTAGATACACTATGGTCTCAGATTGCATCCAGGTAGATATTGCTTCAGCACATTCTGAAAGTCTTTGTTAATCTGGATTCATGCTGCCTCATTTCCAATAGCCTAGCGCAAGACAACTTGATGAATGCCTTTACTGGTTGCATGATACCCAGTGCTACATTATCAGGAAGTCCAAAACATGTATATTGCAGTTCTAGCAGCTTAAGCACTGTGCATTGGGAAGATGATGTTTCTGGCAACAGTGCATGACAACCATCAATATAGGATCCTCAAGGTTCAAAAGGCCAGCTTCTTGATGATGGTCTTTGAATAGACCTGCACAACCCTTATGCAGGGTGTAATGCTGAAAAGCCCAGTCTAGGTCTAGGTCTTTAAGTATGTCAGCAAAACTCACTGATGCCGGATGCAGTTCTGATCAATTCACATTCTAGTTTCAGAGCACAGTGCAGAATGGGAGATGCAATGCTGACAATTTTGCATTTGTGTTCCAGTACAGCCGTTCTCTGATTTATGTGAGGTGCAGTGCATTTATCGTGCACATAACACGTGCCACCTATTATTGATGCTTGCAAGCATTTATCTTGATTGTTCACTCTAGACCGCCCACTGATGGCCACACCACAAGCACAGATAGCCCAGTGATATATGCCCTACAGTGTTTTTTTTTGTTTTTGTAATCATCGACTAGCCAAAAAAACGTGACCCCCTTTCTTGGGTAGTTGGGCCACAGACAAAGAACCTGAAAGACCTTCCTGTGTATTCTAGAATGTTATTTGCCTCAGTCAGAAGCCATATCCCACAGGGGACAGTGGTTCACTGCAGACATCAACATTGCACCCTCTCAGACCTACACACAAGCTCGCACACGCTCAAATAGGTTGTGGAGGGATTATATTTAGGGATGTGATAGCACCAGAGGTTGTCATTGGTCCAGAGAAGTCAGGTGGTGGTGCACAGCCATCCCGGAGGGAAATGATTGGCTGCCTCCTTTTGCCTTCTGACCTTGCAAAACAGACTAATCAGGGAAGGTGGTGCACCGAGGATAACCTGTAAGGAGACACATGAACACAAGCAATGAATGCAGTGTATCTTCTGTCAGCATACCGTTATTTTGCGACACACCTTTCCTATGCACTTCCATTTCTTTTTATCCGTATTTGGCATCTCTAAATAGCACTAGAAGTCTGTACAGTCAGACCTAAAAATGGCTACAATAATAACTGATATTATTTTGACCGTATTTGATTCTATCTGAATTGCGTAGTATCCAGCACTAGGATTACTTTACGATGGTCAAGTGTTTTGTAAGTGGAAATAAGACTATTATTATTATTATTATTATTAATATTATCATTATCTGTATGCATGTGTGAATGCATGTATTTATTTATTTATTCATTCGTGTATTCATTCGTGTATGCCTACATCTTTGTACGCTGAAAACCAGCACTAAGACATAGAACACACTTGTGCAATTGCATATTTTTTCTTGGATCTAATGTTTACTATTAAAGTACTTTTGAACTGTACATTCTGCCTTAGTTGATAACAACAATGTTTGTGTTGGTCGTATGGACAGACATAGAATAACATTCGACTCAATGAATACTCTAATAGATTAAATATAGATAATTATTTATCTAACACCAGACAGAAATGCCAACAACGAGCATGTTATGCAATTTCTAAACCTTTAACATTGGTTCATGAAAAAGCACAGCATGGACGCGTTCACGTTAAAATGCAGCAGTAAAAAGCAATGCACTGGCATTATTTCCACCCCCAGCACAGTCTCTTCTTCGGAAAGAGGTTCAGGAGACATGCTGTCTGCAGTATCTGAGAATCTAAAATAAACAAGCCACCGCGCGCAAACCAAACTGCATTCCAGAGAAAATGATTTGCCTTTTTTGGAGTTTTCCGTGAACCACTCTGTTTGATATTTTAATCACTGAAGTATGTTGCATGGAATGAACAGAAGGTCAGGGATGACATTAACATTTACAAGACTGTGGCATTCATTTATCAAGAGTTGCAGAGTAATGGCGTTGCGCAGATGCGGAGAGCCTGATTTATCATTGAGGCGCTGGCACACCACTGCAGCGAGGTGAATTGTGTCAGTGCAACTGCATGTAGGCGGCAACAGTTTCACCCAGGAAACAGAACAAACCATTGAAATGCCAAGCGTTCTGAAGAGCATTTCTAATGACGAGGCAATGAACTGCACTGTTTCAAGTTCAAGAAAGCAGGCCATTATCACTTAAAAACTGTATCTGCAATTTAAAGTTTACAAAGCTGACCAGTTTGGAGTGCAATAAGCCAATAGTAATAATGCCCTAAATTACTTTCAGAAAATTGAAACAACTGACTCAATTCCCATTGCAGCGTCTGTCCCTGAGCGTTCCCAGAAAGAGCAGCTGGGGTGAGTGTCATTGGAGAAGGGCATGCATACTGCAGAAGTCTTCACTGTTGCTCGCCTACCTCACTTTTCTGACCCCTGCCTTAATTGGTGTGCCATTGATGGAAATCACACAGGAAACATCACTATTTCTGTTGTTATTCTTCACTTCCATCCCTGCAAAAGAGGTGTACACGCAGTTCATAATTCTTGCACAGCATCTGCTGAGCAAACTAAACAAAAAGAAAACCCAAAAAAAAAAAAAAAAAAAAACAGAAAAGGGTTAAAATAGCACAACACCTATGGACATAAAGATTCAGCCTGACAATCTGGAGCAAGCACCTATTAACATAGAGGAACTGTCTGCAGAAGCAAAAAAGCACTGCAACATCTTAGCTCGGACGAATTAACAGCTCTCAAAGGTGCCTGCATCCCTTGTACTGTCCAACCAAAAAAAACTTTAAAAACTGTCGTAAAAATGGGCGGCAACGCCCATGACCCAACTCCTCAAACGTTTACGAACTCTGAAGAGAAAGTGTATTCATCTTCTCAAACCCAATTATTAAACTTTTTCAAACTTCTGGAAAACAAAATTGTTCAAGCTGGGAATTCTGTCCTCCCAACACCTTCTACCAGTAAAATCGTTCTCGAAAATATCAACCAGTCATGGGAGGCATACCAAATGACATGTCCTATCAAACGCAAAACTCTGAAAGCTGCCAGGACACCAGTATTAATTTTCCTTTACCACATGATCCTACGGATGATTTCTCAAGTAAATCGCAACGTTCAAACTCTCTGAGTCAGTTGAAGGGGGTAGATGTACCCACGGGTGAAACAAGCAAATACCTCACTACCATCATAGGCTGGGAAATCATTTCTGACAAAAATGGTATAAAGCGTCTAAATCGCTCTGAATTGTTAAAAGCATTAAGCAGAATCCCTGCACTCTGCACATTGAACACGACGGACATAGAATGGATCACCCTGGCCCCAATCCAGAACCATTGAATGGTATGTAAGGTACAATCGGCCATCATTACCAATTTTTTGATACAATACATGGAAGAACTGCGCTTCATTGGCCTGATGTTGCATCCGTTTGACTCTATCGACAATGCCATCTGTTTCAATGAGATGCCCATTCTGACAGTTCTGCCAAACTCGCCAAAGTCAAACTCTGGCGAAGTAAAGGGTGGTATAAACGCAGATGTAATTGCCCAGCTCGCAGGTCTCTCCAACATTAGTAAGGACTGGTCTTGGTTATCAGCACTATCCAACACGGTAAACCCGGAGTTGGACAACATCCCCCAGTAACCACCCTCCCACCCTTTCTATTTTATCCTGGAATTTGTGCGGTTTTAGGAATTTGTATGCATGGATAAATCATGAGCATGTGGGCATTGAATGTGACATCTTGTTATGTCAGGAAACGATGTGCGAGCATGAACTTCTGTTGCCCGGATACTCTGTTCATCAAATTAAAGCAAAACGGGGTTTAATGGGAAGACCGTCTGGTGGTATAGCCATCTGCCTCAACACTAATTTGAACATACTTATATTAGATGAATTTAAATCCTTGGCAACATTGGCTTTGCTGGTTAGATTTAGTGACAAACACCCTGACCCTCTGCTTATTGTTTGCCTATATCACAACCCGGCAATACTTAAAATAGAAATGGTCTTCCTAGAGCTGGATAGTCTCTTCGATGTTGTTTTATCAACTTATCCTACTTGTGGTATAGTACTGGGAGGCGACTTTAATGCCTATTGCCTCGCATCAGTCAGCGGTGACCTCTCTTTGGAACACCATCACAGTGCATTACATAGAGGGCAGTTATGGCAGGATTACTTACCACCTTGGGAACTTGATTTCCTTCCCTTTGAGGAAAACAAAGGCTGCATCACATGGAGGAGAGGAGATGCCGTTACTTGCATTGATTATTTTGTTATCTCCGCAAATCTGCAGCCAAGATCCAGCAAAGTTGCAATTCATGATCAGGGTTCTAGTGACCACTTTATGATTCAATTTGGATTGCAGACGGCTTTGACTATTCTTGTTAAAGACAATGAACAGGCCTTTCTCGAAGGAGATCGTCCCGCGCTGACTATTCGATGGTCTAATAAACCCTGTGACCGAGTGAACGACATGGTTGATGAACGCCTTGCGATTCATTGCAGTTCTAACCATCTTCCGCTCTCGCCTCAATTAGAACTTTGTTGCCTGTCCAATATTATAACCACTGTAACAAGCACATTGAAAGGTAACATGGATGTCGCGCTCTCTGCTTCCAACAAGCTCAATTCCAATACCCTCCAAATGGCAAAATCAATTAAGAACATGGCTCCTCGTGAACTTAGAAAAACTAATCTTTCATGGCAGGCTTTCATAAAGGAAAAAAAAACTATTCTGAATGCATATCACAACAAATGTAGAAGCCATAAACACTTCATTCATAACTTGAACAACCAAAAAATGTTCACTACACTCTGTCACAGAGATCGAAGGTCAACTTGGGCTATGCTCAGAAAGGACTCAGAGGTATTATCCACAGATCAAGTATCCATGATCTCTGCAGAGGCTTGGAAGTTATTTTTTTAAACGAAATTCTTACTTCCATCCCGCTTTGCTAAAAAGAGCCTAATCAGTGTTGAAATGGCATCTCCTTCATTTCCATCGTGGCCCATAAAGCAGCTGGCCTGGATGGCATCCCAGCATGTGTTCTTAAACAAAACCCTGAAATGTGGGCCCGACTTCTCAAAACCCTATTTAACATTATTCTATCAAGTCCATTTGTTCCCGCTTCTTGGCTAGCCTCCATCATTGTACCTATTTATAAAAAGTTATACAAAGGTAGCGGGCGCCCCTCTCTCGCAAGAACAGACATGATAACCTGTTCAGTGGTTATCAACCACTTGAGAGTTCGCAGCCACTGCTTTTACTCACTGTGCCTTTCACAGATGGGAAATATCCATTTGCATATCAGTCTTTGTCCTGCCCAGGGGCAGTCCAGCACCGAAATACAATGGCAACTCCAATCTGAACGAGAGTACCACCAGCAACCCCATACACGTGTTTCACCCTTGTTGGGGATCATCAGTGAGGTGAGGTGAAAGGGTTCAAGAACTGACCCAGCCAACTTTCGTCCCATTGCCTTAATTGATACCGTCGGAAAAGTCTTTGCCATCCTCCTACTCAGTGAGCTTCACTCAGTGATTGGACGGCTTAGGATTCTGTCTCGATACCAAGTTGGTTTTCGGGCAAGGATGGGGACTGCGCTTAACGCAACAATAATGACCCATTTACTAGAAAAAAACAAAGTTACTAATTCTGGTCCCCTATACATGGCATCGATAGATTTATCCTCTGCCTTTGATTGTGTAATGCTATCTTTATTATGGGAAAAAATGGTTTCTATGAATATACCTCTCTATCTGATACAGTTAATTGCAAAACTTCATACTGACACCACCTACCTGGTAAGGGTCAATGCTGCAGGGGCAACTACTAATGCGATTACAATTGACAATGGTGTGAAGCAGGGATGCAATCTTGCAGCAACCCTCTTCAATTTATACCTGTGTGGTATAACCGACATATGGAATCAGCACATCTCCTACCCGGCGAGGCTTGGCCACTTAAAAATCCATTGGCTAGCTTTCGCCGATGATATAGTGGTCTTTGATCGTACACCCAAAGGCCTCCAGGTCAAATTATCACTATTCGCTTCTTATTGTAAAAATCATAACTTAAAGTGCAACGTAGAAAAATCACACATTGTGCTATTCAGAAATCTAAAGAGGACATTTTCTTCTTATAAATGGACGATTGAAAATTTTCCAATCTCCATAGTCTCCTCGATCCGATATCTTGGTTATACCATAATCGACTCGAACTCTATGGCAATGTGGAAAGAGACATTAAATAAAAAAGCAGCTCCTCTTGCAACCCACATGAGGATGGTATATATCAAATATTGTACATTTTCTTTACACCCACTAATCCAATTCTACGTCCTGAAAGTTGAATCAATACTACTATTCGCTCTGGACATGTGCCTAGCAAATATTGGCAACTTTCTTGATCAGCTTCAAGGACGGTTGTGGAAGAGGGCCTTGCGCTAGACTATGTCATTCCTAATAATATATTGTGACAGAAACTTGGATTTACTGCACTATCAGCACGATATAACTGGCGGCAACTAGCGAATTTAGCCAAGATGCTATATCCTCCACCAAACTGCCTATATGAGGATCTTGGACAGTTGTTGTCTAGCACCTCATCCACGTCCATTACAAGATACTATGAACATATGATTTTGTTGTTAGATGAAATTGCACTAAAACCCTCAGACTTGGAATTTCGACAAACACATGTTAAATTTCGCACCTTCGAGCATGACTGGTTCAAAACTTTAATTGGGATGTCTGAAACTAACCTTTATAAAGAAGCCGCTAAATTCAGTACCTCTAGACTTCCCCTGAAACCTTATCTAATCCAGTTTCCATGCAATAAAGCTAGAGAGAGTTATCTTCGATTTAAGCTAAATCAATTATTAACTCTTGAAAGAATCAGTTGCTGGCATCCTCACTTGAAATCCATGAGTGAATTGGGTAGATTATGTCATAATGCAATGATACCTGAATGTACAAAACATCTAGTAATCTACTGCCCGCACTTTGAGGCAATTCGCGTGTCGATTTTCGACCCTAAACACCTAGGCTCAAATCCATTTGAAAGAGAGTGGCTTTGGATAGCCTTCATGTGGGGAACCAGAACTAGTCTCATCTTGTCTCTTTGTAGATTGTTAGCAATTATAAATTGCCAACTTGAGATGATGTATCTCAAGTTGGAAGGTGTACATTTTTACTGGAGCGAAATATAAATTGCTTAGTGGTTAATGGTAAATTGCAAGTACTTACCGATACAAATACTGAATACAAATTAGGAGTTGATCTGTTTTGTTGTGCCTCTGTCACCTTATAACTGAAAAAGATGTCTTTAGTTATGAAACACTCTTTTTTATCTGTCAAATAGGCCCTTTCTGAGTTACTGTCCGAGGGAAAATAATTGCTACCTTGAGATTTCATCATCAAATTGAGGCTTCCTTTAAAATTGAAATTATTAACATTATGGGCCTCATTACGACTCAGGCGCAAAGCGAAAAACGATGGCGGTAAACTAGTGGCATCGTAGCTAACGCTGCCGCTGACTGCGCCAAGGGCGCGCGCACGCGAACATCCACACCGTACTTAGCGCCATGGCGGAAAGGTGCCGGAATGCCGACCCAAGCGGACATGCCCCTAACGCCATCCCCCAGGCCGTTAAGTACCTTACCGCCATGGTGCAAATTACGCCATCGCGAACCAACCGTAAAGGGCCATGTAAAGTGAATGCAGCTGCCACAGGTGCACAGAAACAGCACAGGTGAAGGCAATACAGACACAGGAAGTACAAAAAGAGCACACCCCACCCCTTCCCACACCCAGTCACACTCCACAATGATACCAATAGGACTAGCAATGTTGGGGCTGGAGGACCTGATAGCAATGCGAGTGCTACAACAGCAACTACAACAACTACAACTACAACAACAACAACAACAACAGGCTGCACAGAGGAGACGCAGGAGGAGAAGGAGGGCAAGGCAGGCCCAGCAAGCCCCACCAGCACAGCCAGTGCCACCACGCAGGCAGCCCCCAATCCCACGCATCAGACCCAGCCCATTCAACCTCACCGCTGAGCAGATCCACACCCTGTACCGACTGGACCGGGACACCATCACCACCATTGTGGACATGATACACAACGACATCGTCAGCATGATTGATACACCCACTGCCACCCCCCCCTACTGAAGGTAGTGTCCGTGCTCCACTTCCTGGCCACAGGCACCTACCAGCACACAGTGGGGCACTTGCATGGCATATCACAACCATTATTCTCGCGTACACTGATGCAAGTGCTCGATGCCCTCCTCAAGCACACAGATGACCACATCTCATTACCACGGTCTGCCCAGGAGATTGCCAACACCAAAGTGGGTTTCCATGCACTGGCCGGCATACCTGGTTGCATTGGTGCCATTGACTGCACCCATGTTGAATTGGTGGTCCCACATGCCATGGAGGTACCGTACCGCAACCGTAAACATTTCCACTCAATCAACGTGCAAATGGTCTGTGACTCCAACAGGATCATCACACATTGTTGTGCCAGATTCCCCGGATCAACCCATGATTCTATGATCCTTCGGAACTCAACAATACCACGCTACATGGAGCGACATGCAGGCCCAAGATCCTACCTACTCGGTGAGTCTAATGACATGAGCATGGAAATGCTAAGTGGGTGTTGAATGACGTACCAATGCATATTACATCTGGCAGATACAGGGGGGTGGGTGCAACTAGCAGTAGCCAGATCATTCCCTGTGGCAGCACTGACGTCAACAGAGAAGTGTACACATCATGCCTGACCTAATCATCCCAACATGTGAATGAAAGTGCATCCCAAAAACGACACAACCATTTGCAAGTGCATTGTGCAAATTGTGGCCGCATTGACCCTAAAGAATAACACCAACATGCATGTCACCATGCACCAACTACTGAAAGGCCTGTCCCCCACAACTGCGCACAAAGGAGGCAGATGACAGACAGGGACATCAATGCACCACTACAAGACCCACAAACTGTCCCCATTGACACCAGTAATGCTCACTGGGGTCATAATGAGCCAGACATCGATGTTGCTATCATGTGAGCTTCAAGCTCACAGGACACGTGCAAGGTCACATGAATGACGTCCTGAACGGACACAGTGGATGGCCACTCACAAGGCAATCGTCCCCCCTGCATTGTGTTTTAGCATGCAAAACAGTACATGAGAGCCATGAACACATACTGGTTGCACAGTGTAAATCCATAACCACAACTCCAATTGGTGCACAGTAACAGTCGGAATCAAGGCATGGTTGTGCGTCATGTTCACATTTCAATCTCGTTCCTGACACATTCTTTTCTCACATTTTACAGGTGATGCGGGCTATCCCCTGAAGAGGTGGCTCCTCACACCAGTCCGGAACCCATCGAACCAGCATGAGGAGGACTACAACCATAACCATGCACGTACCCGTGTGGTGATAGAGCATGCTTTTGGCCTACTGAAGGCACGTTTCCGCTGCCTCAGCAGGTCTGGCGGGGCACTCCTGTACCGCCATGAGAAGGTTGCAAAGATCGTCATGGCATGTGTCATGCTACACAATATGTGCATCAGACGAAACGTGCCTCTGCCCCCTGACGCAGAACCACAACCACCTGATGATGGGGATGATGATGATGGGGATGGGGCAGCACCTCAGGGAGGCAGCGATGCACAGGAGGGCCATATAATGCGTCAGAATGTCATTGACCGATACTTCTAGCACACACAGCGAGTGTGTGACATATGGATGGCACTTGGGGCACTGTGTGTGTCTGGTATGTCAACACTGTGGACTGTAACAATAAAGCACACATACGCAATGAGCAATGTCCACACATTTAGTTTGTGAGAAAAGAAAAAGTGTATTGTACTACTGAATAGGTATAACAGTACCCCTCCCCCTCCCCCCTGCACACTCCAACACACCCAATACCCCCCTCCCCCTCCCCCCTGAACACTCCAACACACCCAATACCCCCCTCCCCCTCCCCCCTGAACACTCCAACACACCCAATACCCCCCTCCCCCTCCCCCCTGAACACTCCAACACACCCAATACCCCCCTCCCCCTCCCCCCTGAACACTCCAACACACCCAATACCCCCCTCCCCCTCCCCCCTGAACACCCTGCAAACATGTGACAGTGCCCGTGGTGAAGTGAGTATAGTTCAGCACACTATTGACTGGCCCCTCTCCCGGAACCTGGGGCCCCCCTGCCTGTGCTCCTCAGGGTCCTGGATGACCTGCGGACGGGAAAGGCTTGTGCTGAACTTGCAGCCGAGGATGTACCGGGCTGCTCAGTACGGCATGTGTCCAGAATTGTCTGGATGAGCTGGCTCATCATCTGCCGCCCTGCAGCAAGTTCGGTGCAAATGTCCCTGCTGGCAGTTTGGATGGCATCCCTGATGCCATCAGCACTCCTCTCCATGGCTGCACTGGTACTTACACATTCTGCTACATGCTGCGTGAGGAGTGTGCCCAGTGCTTCCTGCCTGTTGGCAATCTGCTCCAGCGACAGCTGGAATTCTGGCCCAATGGGGGGTGCCAATGGGGGACCAATGGGAATACTCCCATCTTCCACAACTCCCACTGGGCTTGGAGTTGCTGGCCATGAATTAGCTGGCGATGGGCCCTGGGTGTCATCTCCATGATGGCTGATTGGGGATAGGTGTGGTGAGTGCAGTTGTGTGTTGTGGTCAAGTCCGGTGTCATCCTCCACATCACTGTCGGAGCAGGCAGCGATGGCTGCAGTCTCCCCAACAGTACTGCTCCCTGCTGACGCATTGCCCTCAGTGGGCAACAGTGGGTGTGGTTGGGCTGCAGGTGCTGTCACGACCCCTTCCTCGGGGGACTTTGCTGCCCTGGGCTCTTCAGCCTGGCGTGGATTCTGCCTGGGTCCAGCAGAGGTGGATGCATGGTTCCCCTCTCCCACTTTCCTGGCCTTCTTGGCTGGGGTGCTGGTGCTGTCGTCCCTGCCAGTGTCCGATTGCGAGCCTGTGGTGGAGCAGAGGAGGGTCACTGTTATTGATGGTTCAGCGGACATTGAGCAGGCATTGTGAAGAGTGAAATGGATAGATGGTGGAGTAAGTAGCCCATGACATACAGGTTGCCTCCCTTTAGGTTCGGTTTTGCATGCAGGTGTGTGTCTGCCTACTGTACAGTGTACATGCTGCATGTGCGCAGGGTGTGGCTCATCTGCTGATGTGTTGCGTCTGCCACATTGTGATTGTCACGTGCAAGTGTATCAGGGTGTCTTGCAAGGCTGGATATGAGGCACCTACCTGTGTCTCCAGATCTCGGGGCCCCTCTCTCCATCTCGCCGACACCTTCGATGCACTCAATGGCAATCAGAGAGGCACATGTCTCCTCCCATGGCTGCATCTTCAGTGGGGAGTCTGCTCCCCCGCCAGTTCCCAGGGCCAGGTTACGGTTGGCAGACATAATGCCCCGGACCCTGATCCGCAGGTCGTCCCATCTCTTGCGGCACTGTTTGGAGGTGCGTGGGGTGGTTCCAACAGCACTGACACGTTGTGCCACAAGTTCCCACACCTCCTTTTTGCGGCCTATGGCTGTTCGGGTCATCTCATTGGAGAAGACAACATCAGCCTTCTCCTGGAGCGTGTCTGCAAGCATTTGCAGTTCCTCTCGACTGAAGCGCTCCTGCCGCTGCCTGTCACATGCCTTCTTGACAACTTTAGGCATGGTTGGCTGTGGAAATGGGTGGGTTATGGGAATGTCAGGGTTTGAGGGTTGGTTGTGGTGTGGTTGGGTAGGATGGCAATGGATTGTGTTTTTTAAGATGGCCGCTGTGCTGTTTCCCGTTCCGCCGCGATTACGCTATTTCCGGTTCCGCCTAATTGCGGTCACCGCTAATTACGGTGACCGCTGACTACGGTCGGCGCAATGATGGGTGGCGGTAGGTCACCCTGCGCTGTTAACGAGGGCGGTAAGGGCTGTTTACGGCATGGCGTAGTTTACGTTACCGCCATGGCGTAATGCTCGTGCGCGATGGGTCGTAATGTGGCGCTCTTATCGCCATCGGACCATGGCGTTAACGCTCATTACACCATGGCGGTAATTTCAATCACTTACCGCCTGAGTCGTAATGAGGCCCAATGACTTTTAGTAAAAGTTCCTTTGATTTTTATTTATATTTTTTATATATTTTTAAGTTACTACAAAGTGAAATAGAAATTATACGCATCAATCAATTGTACAATGTAAGAATAGCACTAACTAATCACATGTAACATTCTATTGTAAATATTACCTATTAATTTCTGTTCTTAAGAAAGTTGTAAAAGTTTGTTGATCAAACTAAAAAAAACAGCTGTTTGATTGAAGTGATGTTCATAAGCTGAATGTGCCAGATCTGTTGTACAGGCAACAGCCAAGCAGGCACTTACAGATGTGCAAATCAAATGTCCTTCACCCCTCATTGGGCCTTATATTGCTGTATCAAATATGTTCAGAATGTGCCTATCCACTATGACCATAGATATGCTCTTGGAAGAATATAAACTATTACTGTGAATCAATGTACAGGATAGAGGATCACCTGGTACACCGGCCTGGGCTAATAGATGTTTATACTTAAGAATGCTACATCTGAGATTTGATCCTGTGTGAAATAAATGTCATAAGAGAGAAGAACCGGTTTCCACTTCCTTTCATACCGGTGCTGTTGGATGATATTAGAGAGACACAAATATACACCAACAAGTATATCAAAGAGGCATTCAATTTGGTTTGAAATCATACTGGAGATCATTGGAAAACAGCATAGTGCACTTGCTTTGGGCTCTACATGCATTTCAGGTTCTGTAATGACCCTGCAATATTTAATCTTTTATCAATTCATTTTTCCATCATACTCTTAACATTTTGATATTTTGCAACCCTTGCCTTGTCTATGTTCATCATGTTGGGAAGTGCTGTGTCACTATGTCAGTATCATATGTGAGCTAAGCCCTCTAATTGTTTCTTTTAGCAAGTTCAAATTACCCTTGTAGGGTACATTACTTAGCCTGCAGAAATAGAACTGGGCTTTAGTAGACATACCCAACACAACACTGATGTGTTACAGAGTTTTATGGAATTTACCAAATGTTTCTGGGGATTCATTACTTGTTGTTCAAAGGTTCTGTTAACATTGTCCAGATTGCTGAGATGACGACACACAAACTATGGTGTTCACTTAAAAAAAAAAAAACGTACCAAAGCCCCTGCATCATGCCTTTCAAACCCTGAAATACCGGTGGCTACCAGCCCTTTAAGATGAGTAGCAATACCCTGGAGATAGATGGGGATGCAGATTTTAATCAAACAACAATAATTCAGACGACACAAATAGCTTGGCAAAGGTTTGTCTGTTTTAATGCAAGTATTTAAAACAGGGAGCACAACGAACATCAGCAATCGCTCGATACTCAACTCTCTCAATCATTTCATAAAAAAGCTGCGTTCTTAAACCCATAATTGGTCATAGTTGACGTGAAGCCCTGCTTCATTATCATCATCATCTACGTGGCAAACTACTAAAACCTATCGGGAAGTGGGATCGGTTCTAAGTGAATAACCAAATATAGGTGTTATATATGTATAAAGTAACGGAGAGAAAGTATTGGATATTTAACATCAGGAGGAGCAACTAAGCCCTCCCTTCAAAATGGCCACTATGAACATCACCAAAGGTACGATGTCCCATTGGCTGCACAAACTATATGACCCCCAACTATGTTGTCCACTACAATTGGTTGGCTTCTAACTTTCCATCTACGTGAGCAGCACACAGACTGAACAACCAGGTGCGGGTGAGCTTGTCTTGATACCAGCTTCCCACCAATTAAAACTGTAATCCATCATCACCTCAATAGTTCAGTGTCAATTAGTACTATGAAGTTGGCATTGAGTCTGTACTGTTCTCTGAGAATTTTTAAGGACTATGGGTACTCTCTGGCTTCTGTGCATAGGTGTGATTTTCTTGTGTGTCCAACTTTCTTCCATCACGTGACTGGACACCACGATTTGAGCCTTTTTCGTGTATTTGATTTTATTCTTCAATAGTCCTCCGACGTTCTTTGCTCTGCTTAACCTTTTTGAACATGAGTTTCTGTTCTTTCACGTTAATTGCATCCAATGTCAGACAATTCCAGTTCCGATAAGACCTTGGCTTCCCTTGCTCAGCCAACTCCTTAGCTGAAATATATTCTGTTTTTAATTCAATTGATTTTTGTAACTGCAACACTGACTTGAGGCCTTCCTTGTTGCTCAAGACTGCTCTAAACATAGTGGAGACATTCAGTCTTTATTTAATGCATATATCTATGAGGTATATGTATATGTTGGTGCTTGCCGCGATCTAACTATTTAAAAGCATTTGGCTAGCTTCATGATTGCTTTGCTGCTTGCGTTCCATTGCATCTGCACACGTTTAATCTAGCTAATTATCTTCATCACGTTTGTGCCATAAGTTTATCTACCTTGATCCCAAATTGTCACTTAACCTTGGTATTTCTTTGTTCTTTATAAATCTTCTGCCTCTCTGGTCTGGTTATCTTTTTATCTGGGTGTCGATTCAGCTTTGTATGATGTCACCCTTCATCCTGGTCTTTCATTTTCTTTGCTTCATCAGGAATCTCGTTCAAATGGCCTTCATATTGTCTTGGATGCAAGTATGGTTTCCTCATTGGCTACTTCACCTCCCGTATTCCCTTAGGCATAGGTATTCATATGGGTACTGTACAGAGACCTCTCTCTTCCGTTTGCTGGTTTACTTGTTCAGTATACGTCACATACTTTGGTTCATGTGTTTCAGGTAATGTAGGCGGGGCAGGTGGAGTGGGGGTACTTGGCTACTCCTCTGCACCATTAATGGTTGAGGCAGATACTCATGGATAAGCTATATGTCCAGTTGTGTTTCTGAAAGTTTCCTCCTCTCTGAAAATGCATCCTGTTTGTTACCACTCTTAAACATTGAATTCCACTTGGAGGAATAATAATGTCTTTGGAAGAAAAGAAAAAAACATGTTGGCAATTAAGTGCACACTTGATGCCTATTTAGGGTCTGAGGCACTTCATTATTCCATTTGAATAGGTTTGTGTGATCTAAAGAGATGGTGTAATGTCCCGGAAGAAATGGACTCTAAATATCTTTTAACATACTGCAAACTCATGATCTACACCTTTTATCTGATTTTCCTACCCACACCGGCAGACATTGTTTGGACCCTATTTATTTTAGGGGGCTGAAATTACATGAGCATGAGATCACCCCAGTGAGCTGGTCTGACCATGTAGTAGTGAGTTTCTCAATACTGAGTAAACACAGACCTAATGGTGCAGTTGCTAATGTGCAATTGTTTTGCAGGAAACAAAGACTTGAATCTTATTTCAAGTATAGAACTTTTGATGGATCTAGTCCAGCCCCATCCTACTACTAAATGTAAAGAAATGTACTCAGATATCATGACACATCTTCAAATTAATTGTGATAATATTGCTTCTATACAAAGTGTAAAAACATCCCTAAAGAAAAACAATCAATGGTACTGCGGAAAACTACAAAAACGTAAGAGAGTCTACTGAAAAAGAAAATGTGGCTTAGGACTAGACATAGTTCTGATCTTATAGTAGCAAAACCAGCATGGGAAGAAAATAGACAAGAGATTATTTTAGCAAAATCAAAAATTAACATTGGTGATACTGTCCTAAGACACTTTTTTGAGGAATCAAAAATTGTATTTATCCCCAGTGTACTAATACTGGTTTGCCAACCTCTACTCAAATGGCTAATCATTTCAATGTGTTTTTCTTGGATAAAATAAAAGATATTAGAAATAGTATTGATGCCCAGTCCACTGCTCTGGAAGCTGGTTTAATGTATAACAATACCCACCTAGAACTGGAAGCTTCTGGTCCTATATTTGCATTTAAAGCAGTTAGTACTGCAGACATTGTTGATTTATTGGCTAAACTGAAGCCCACTAACTTTACATATGATCAAATCCCTGCTTGTTTGGCTAAACAACATGCATGTGCTCTTGGTGAGAATGTACACATTTTGGAAAATGTCTTGCTTGCACAGCATTGTGTTCCATTGGATTCAAAAAGCCAACTTTAGATCATAAATGTTTTTCTTATTATCGTCCGATTGCTGGCCTTTTATGGCCAGCCAAAACTTTGGAAAAGATTGCAACCATTCAGTTACAAAGTTTTTTGGAGGAACATAACTTCTTGGATGTATACCAATCAGGTTTCAGACCGGGCCACGGAACCGAGACGACTCTTGAGACAGTCCGGGATGATTTGTTGAGGGCTGCCGACATGGGTTCATTAGCATGTTAGTCATTCTTGACCTGTTGTCAGCCTTCCACACAGTTGACCTAAAGATTCTTCTTTCCAGGCTGTCATCGGTAGCCCAGGTTTTCGATGAGGCCTTGGAATGGTTTGCCTCATTCCTTCCAATTACACACAGCTGGTTAAAATTGGCTATGTTTCTCCAATTCCCTGCCAGTGGGCTACGGGGTGGCTCAGGGGTCGTTGCTGTCACTGTTGTTGTTCAATATTTATATCCAACCACTCTTAAACATTTTTCTGGGGTTTGGTTTATGCTATCACTCTTATGCTGATGACACCCACGTTTATGTTTTATTAGCTGAACAACTTGGGGGAGGATATGGGCCGAGTTTTATTGTGTGCTGAAAATATAAAATAAAATCTGGATGTTGGACAATAAGCTCCAATTGAATCCATCAACAACCGAAGTTATTGTCTGTTTCCCAAAAAAAGTATTGCAAACCTCAAGCCTATCAGAGATTGAAGATAACCCCAATAGGCCAACTTCGGATTGATCTATAGTGTCTCTCCCATAGTACCTTCATATATGGGTGATAAATAAGGCTCATTCAGAGATGCCAAGTTTGCAGAAAATGTATTGTGTCTTATGGATCAGGGAGACGAGGATGAAGGAACATTTGACTCTTCAATAGGTTGAAGAATGAGGATGTTTAGGGGTTATCACTTTTTCAGCATACTGTGTTGTGTCATGTATCTCATTTTAAAATGGAGGTACAGACAGAGCCAAAGCCCATTATGAGTAGGAATAATGAACTCTAATTAGCTGAAGGACTACCCAACGAGGTATCCTTTAAAAGTTATTGCTTGTTGCCAATGCTGTTGCCATATCTCGCTATAGCTTCCAGGTCAGGTGATAATGAAAGATTAGAACAAATAATATTAGAAATTGCATTTGGCTTGTGCGTAGCAACTGCTGTTGCTAGTGAATTAGATTCTCGTTGAAGGCTGTAGCATATATAAAGGAGAGAATTATTGTTGATAGATGGTAATGCAGAAAGCAAATTAAGATGGGTGGCCGACATGAAGGTGACTTTGCTTGACGTAGGATTATGCTAAATGTCCGGGGCAATACTAGGTACATTATTCAGACATGATGTGTCTCCTGTTTTGGCATAAAAGTCAGTGATTTTACCTTTCTTTTCATCTCCCTCATTAGTGAGGTCTCAAGATGGAAAAGGATTCAGGATGTGTTTAGCAGTTTTCACTCATTTCATTGTCCCTGAATTCCCCCCTTAAATGATACCAAGACACTGTTGCCATGCACACGGTGATAAGTGCAGGCAAAAGGTGGCAAAAGAATAACTCCAGTTTACAATTTACAAGAAATGGTGCACACCATAGCCTTCAGATTTGCCTGCTGCATGATTAATCGGAAGTAACTGCTTAACAGCAGACACTCAAGGAGCAGTCCACACGTGTGCTACATGCTTACAGCACAATTTTGAAAGAAAGTTCAGTCAGCTGGTAGCAAAGGCAATAGAAATGATAAACAGACCACTGGACCACCAGGGACTGTGCTGCATGACTGCAGACACTCAAGGAGCACTCCGGGCGAGAGTGACACACTATACGCTATAGCAAAGTTTGATTCATGAGATATGATGCAGGGAAAGGCATCATTTTCAAACAATATTTACACTACACAAGCCATTTGAGAAAAAACACATATACAAGCAAAATGTGTAATATTTTCAAAGGCCTGAGATGAACATTTCACGCACCAGAAAATATCTTGCAACTTTCGTTAAAATGGGGAATTGCCAAATCTGAGGAGAAAGAACAGCAGTTATAGAAAGAAAAACAGATAGGCATTGTACTGCTGTGTGTGTTCTTTTTCACCTACAGAAATAAAGTGTTAGGCTTAGGCAACCTACCAATGTTGAGAATATGGACTGTTGATAGAGGTTTGATAAGCCAATACAATATGAACTCTGCTGTTTTATGAAAAGAGGCAAATTAAAAGCTGCAATTTTGAATGAAACCAACTTTAAATGGTGTGAGCACTGAATTCTAACATAAAGAAATCCGTTCAACTCACAAACATATTAACCTGCCATGCTACAGGATGGGAGGATAGATAAATTCCCATACGAACATATTAAACACTTTGCCGCGGGACACTGCAGATAAGGATCCTCCTTCATACAATTAAAGCAAACCAGACGGACTATGAAGTTTAATCATTGAGTTTTATTACTTGCCCTGTGTGTTTGTAGCCGGAATAGTTAGAAAAAAAAAATATATATATATATTGAACCACTATAAATAAACATGGTCTAGCAGGCCTTCCTAAATTTAATAATTTAACACTTGACAGGACTAAATGTCTAGAAAAGATTAGGAGCAGGCAGAACAGAAGTCTTAAAACCCCCAAGGACGGCAAACTACAAGGGCTTTACCAAGTCCAGGCCCCCAACATAAATACCTTGCTGCTCTGTATTATCAGCAAGGACAACAGATATCAAGCAGAAAAAAAAAATGATGCTAAGTGCTACTTTGTATATTACAAAATGCAACATGGGATTCACTATTGTGCCCATAACTATTGAACAGAAGCGTGTATAAACTTAATTATTTTTGTAGAATGTTCAGCTTGCAATAATATATTCAGGGCTACCAAATGTTGCTAATGGGGGTTTTAATTATGAAAATTAGGTGCCTTTGTATTTTGACACATAGAAATGACACACACCAACAAATTATATCTCAGAGCGTTCATAGGAATGAACCTGTCAGTTTCGGAAGGTAAAAATAAGTTGAATTTAAATGTAGAAGTGAGTTAAATGAACAAATCTATAACTCAGAAAGTATTTGTCTTATAATATTAAAACGTGCACCAATTGATTTGTGCCGGAGAAAGAAATATGTTGAGTCTATTATTAAAGTGGTCATATGGTTAATGCAGACATCCCTGAGATGACATCACATTAAATGAGAGGGAAAATGAGTTTACAAGTTACTCCCATCAGACGGTCCTCTTCATTAATTTGCTCAATGATTGCAGAGGGGTATCTCTACTGTTATGTCGCTTTTGGAACACTGTCCAATCATATACATTGACCAATTGGATTGGGGAAATATATCCACCTCAAAAGATGTTTTTTTCTGTCCTATAAAAGGTCAAACACAGACAGACACAAGGACTTGCTCATGGACACTTACTGAGAGACGCACTTGCTCACTCACTGATGGAGAGAAAGAAGAATTGATAAAAACAGGAAGGAGATGGGATAGATTGATCTCCTGTTGGACCATTTGGTGGATTATTAGCAGAGACTCAAAGTGAGGCCATAGAAGGAGTTCAAGTCCCAGACCTTCTTCAGGGGAAGAGAAAACAGACAGGCTATGGAGAATGGGTGATCCTATCTTACTGGCTGATGCCTACCTGTCTGAGATTCAGCCAAGCAAAATCCTGATGTGAGTATTATCTAAAAGTAAAGTAATCTTGTAGGAGTGATCCTAACATGGGAATTACAGTAAATCCAAGCACCTATAATGTGTTAGTACTGATGGGTGTTAATTAATTGTGCATCCTGTGAAGTTAGAGAACATTTCAGAAGTGTGTGTGCTTCTGGAAAAACATAGGGAAGACTGTCCAATCAACATGTTGAGACATAATCATGCAAATATGTCTATGTGAAAACTGTGAACTCACTATCTGACACAAAGGCGCTAAGTCCAACCTATAATGCATTGAAATATTATCAGAGATCTTTATAAAATGTTAATAATTAACATTGCACTTGCAAAAGTTCATTGATTTACTTCAGTATCGGCCCGAATAAATTGAGATCTGTTTATTTAGATCACAATTTTTCCTTCAAGCAGCTTCAACGGGTCCCAACTATAATAATAAGTAACATAAATATGTCAATTCAGATAACATTATGCACCCAATTGGTCCACATCTACAAAGTAGAACTGGACCTTTCCCATTAGCAGGCTTCTCCATTTCCACAATAGTCATTGCTTATGCATATTTATTGCCTTAAATGTTGAGGGTAATATTTATTTGTTTTAATCTTCACATGATTGCAATAGACCTCAACCTCAACTATTTTTGAGTCTCTAATAGCATGTATATACATTTTATGTACATGCACCCCAGATTTTCACTCGCAAAATTTTCACAGAGTTTTTTCAATGTTTACACAAGACGTCATCACGTTGTGAACGTGATGACAGCATGGGTAAACAAAGAATATAAGCAGCCATTTTGAATTTGACCGCATCCTCACGGTGGACCTCCTCTACTAATCAGCCATGGACAACTTAAGCAGAGTAAGTAGGAACACAAACTCTGCAGCAGAAGTATGCAATGTAATTCTGTACTCCCTAAAGACCAGCTTTCAACAGATAATAAAATGTTACTTTTTCTTTTGCAACTATAGTTACGTTGCAAGTAGAACCCCATCCTTGCATACATCTAAGAAAGGGGACACCACCAAGCAAACAACTTACCAGCACATAAGATGTAACAGCATTGGAGATTTCCTCACTTTTCTCTAAAGAGAAGGACCCACTTATGAAATTAGAGTACCAGTTAAAATGCACATCAGTCATTGCCACAAATGACACAGGATTGATGGTATGTTTTTCGTTTTTTTACATGAGCGTGCATTTGCGCATTAATGGAATTAGACTAACTAAGAGTTTTTAATGAACTGACAGATACAGGCTCGGTGCTCTCAAGACCTTCAATCTACTCAGGCTTACTCCCTGATAATTTACTATAGTTCTTGTATAAAACCACAAAGGGCACTAAATAAGTGGTTCAGTGCAGGTACACCTACCCTCTCTATCCCAGCAGTGTATTTCACAAAATAAATATTCCCTCTCTATCCAAGCAGTGTATTTCACGATTTATGCATCTCTGGTGACACAAGGTTGGAAATAATGCAGTACTGTATAAATAAGTGTTAACTACTTACATGAAAATATGAATGTACAATCTATAATAATTACTTAATTAATTCATAAATGTTTGGTTTTGTAACTAGATTTGAAGAATTGAATGTATGATCAGCCCCTGAAGAAGAGAAAATTGTTCTCAAAACACTGTTGGGCAACCCCACATGGACTAAGCAATAAATTGTGAAACATTGGAAAAATTGCATATTTGGAATTTGTATTTCTTTTATTAAGACTTTTACATTTGATCGCTTTCTCTCAAACATGTCACAAGAAGAGTGTTTTCTAAGGAAACTAATATAAAACTTCAAAGAGATCACTAAGACAGATCCTATAAAAGTTTGGCTTCCATGACCATAGACAGTGTGCAGGGGACTAGAGTTCCCAAATAGTGAACATATCTAGCTTCCCCAAAACATATATCATTGACAGACTAGGTCCATGGTGTGTAGATCGTGAGATCCCTTGGCTCCTTCCCTGTGCATTTCACAAGCACAGTAGAGCATAGGACATATTGCTGGGTGCATGCCGAGACAAATACATTTATTAAAGTAAATTCCTGGATATACCATCAAGTAGAATACTGTTGTTAAATCTAAATGTCTCTAAATAAAAGGCAGAGGGTTATTATTCACTATCAATTTCTTTTTGCTGTATTAAGTGCCCATTGAAAGGGAGAAAGGTACATTTTACATGGAAATTAAATAAAAACATCAATGAAGGGAATTTTGACAACATACTGCTGAACATACAATTTCGTTTCTATAAGCCATTCACATACCCACAGATCCAGTAGTGTTTTGTCATTGAGTTTAAAATGCTTTTGAAATTCTGACATGTATAATGATTAAGGGGGTGGTATTTTGAGTAAGGGGGAAGTAGCCAGAAGTGGATAGGTAGGGCTATTTTAACTAACTTGCTGTTTTGCACTAAAGAAAGATTTCTCCTGGGCTCTCATGCACTTAATCCATGGAGCCTGCACGCTCCAGGGTGCATTGAAAGCATAGATACTTAGGGTGAAGTGTGGATTACTAAAATCTCCATTTCCATAACTGTAGCATTGAAAACTGAATTGACTAGTATGTTGATTATTTTGTATCATTGTACTTTGAAAAAATTGGTTTAACTTTAATCTGATTACATAATTTCTGGTTTGTTAATAAATAGACCTTCTGTGCAATCCTGTGTATTACTTGTCTTGAAAGAGGAGGGAGCTGTAAGGAATCAATTCTATTAAATTGGGGGTCCCAGACTTATAAAAATAACTTTGTTTATAAAAATAGAATTGTGCATACTTGATTTGGGGTGGGTGCACAATTCCCCATGAATTAGATATCACAGTTAAAACATCCCACAGCACTCCTGGGATGATTTTGAAAGAAAGTTTAGTCAGCTGTTAGCAAGGGCAATAGAAATAGTAAACATACCACTGGACCATCACATGATTGTGCTGTGTAACTCCAGACTGTCAAGGAGCACTCTGCGCAAGTGCTACAAGCTCCTAGCATGATGTTGAAAGAAAGTTCAGCCAGCTGGTAGCAAAGTCAGAAGAAACGATAAACAGACCACAGCACCACTAGGGGCTGTGCTGTGTAACTGCAGATTGATGCCTTTAAAGCTTTCAAGGACTCCTCTAGTATACTCCTTTGTAATATTCAATTTTTAATGTCCATTTGCTTGATGTTTATATGTATAGTACTGATCTACCTTTGCATTGCTTCTTTTATGTTTCTCGTTTGTCCTGTTCTTTTTCTTTCTATGCTCTTCAGGTGTACCACTTCATTAAATATGCACATTGCTTTAAAAGTAAACTAAAATATAAATACATATACAGACACTCAAGGAGCACTCTGCATGATTTCTGTTCCCTATAACTCTCAACCCAAAGTCAGATACATGCCTAAACAATGCGTTTGCTTGTACAAGAAAGGTAACTGCTTGCCTTGCCAACCTCAGTCCCTATTCTATGTTTAATTCTAAAGTAAAAAGGGCCACTATCAAGATATTTTCAGAAAGTTAATAGCCCAAAATGTAACCAAAAAATGAACCTTTTGTATATTTAATCCAGGATTCCAGTTCCAACACATCTAGTGCTTCTTCTTAAACAATATCACATGTTTGAGTGTTACATATTGTACAGCACCTCATTACATCTTTGAATTCTTTGGTTTACATTACCTTCACACTTGTTGCTGTAAGGGAAAGTTTGCCCCCCTCCCACTTTATTCCCTCATGGGTAGTGTATTATATCTTAGCTTTGATAATATTTGGGAATGCTCTCTACATTGAATACATTACTGATATTATTGACAACTGATTTGCTGACTTTAAAATAGTCATTGAATGAGGATTGTGTTTTGATATGTTCTTGATCATACAAGTCAAGCTTGATAATTGGGATTGAATTCAACAATCATCTGATGGTGACATATTCTTTGAAGGGCAAGGTCTTCAATTGCTTCCTGAAGTGTGGGAAGGAGGAGGACAGTCTTATCTGTGAATGTTACTTGTTCCAGAGAAAGTAGTAGGAAAAGCCCTGCTTCCTGGATTTTTCCCTCTGGCCTGTCTTTGTTTCAAGCCTGGCAATGATCTTGTTCGCTCTTTATACTCACTTTTTAGGCCAAAATACAGATTTATTCCGAAACCTTTTGCAAAAAGCATTGATGTGCACAATGCTAAATAAGATGTCATGACCAGTACAGCCCATCTTACTACGGTGTTGCAAAAGGTGCTTAACTTCTCAACAAGCTAAGTAGGTAATACCCAGGTGTAAATAAAGTAATTGCTTCAACCCTGAGGCACCTTGTTGTATTTGCTGTCCAGATGTTAAAGCCATTGAATTTAATTCGAGGCATTGACCATTGTTATAGATCCACTGCCTTTCGAAATTAATTATTTGATTTATTTTAGAAAACTTTAATGGATGGAAATACTGGGAAATCAGGTCAATTTGTAGTGATATCCTTTTCATACAACAGCTAATCAGAAGCACACCATAGCAATGGCACAAACATGTCATGGTCATTAAGGGGGTAATTCATAGAATTCAGCGCACAAGTGGCGCACGCGGCTGGCGCACAGTGTGCACGTGCGAATTTTTTGCGCCAGCCGAGTGCGCTAAAATCCATTTCCGTGCACAGCGTATTCATGGATTTCAACATCCAAAACCAGCCGTGGCACAGAGTGGCGCATCGAGCCTGCAGCAGCACCAGTTATGCCCCAACCCCTCCCTGTGCGCCATGTACAGCGCACAAATCCCGTACATGGCGCACAGGCTCACAACCTCGAAAACGCCAGTAAAACTCCCCACGCACCCCTCTGAATACACGTACCCCGCTGCATGGGTAGTCTCATACGCGATTGTCCCTGTGCGAGAGGGGTACGTGTATTACTGGGGATCGCGGGAAGTTTCACACGCGTTTGTCCCTGTGCAAGCGGGGTACGTTTATTACTGGGGTTCGCAGGAAGTTACACACGCGATTGGCCCTGAGCGAGCAGGGTATGTGTATTACTGGGGATCGCAGGAAGTTTCACATGCGATTGGCCCTGTGCAGGCCGGGTACGTGTATTACTGGGGTTAGCGGGAAGTGTCACACGCGATTAGCACTGTGCGAGCAGGGTACGTGTATTACTGGGGTTCGCGGGAAGTTTCACACGCGATTGGCCCTGTTCGAGCGGAATACGTGTATTACTGGGGTTTGCGGGAAGTGTCACACGTGATTGGCCCTGTGCGAGCGGGGTACGTGTATTACTGGGGTTCTCGGGAAGTCTCACACATCATTGGCCCTGTGCGAGCAGGGTACGTGTATTACTGGGATTCGGGGGAAATGTCACACGCGTTAGGTCCTGTGCGAGCGGGGTACGTGTATTACTGGGGTTTGCGGGAAGTTTCACACGCGATTGGCCCTATGCGTATGGGGTACATGTATTACTGGGGTTCGCGGGAAGTGTCACACGCGATTGACCCTGTGCGAGCGGGGTACGTGTATTACTGGGATGCACGGGAAGTGTAGCACGCGATTGGCCCTGTGCGAGCAGGGTACGTGTATTACTGTGGTTCACGGGAGGTTTCACACGCGATTGGCCCTGTGTGAGCGGGGTACGTGTATTTCAGGGGTGCGCGTGAAGTTTAACACGCGATTTTGCTGTCAGAGCGGGGTACGTGTATCCAGTGTGGTGCGCGGGGAGTCCTACACGTGAATTGGCAGTGTGGGTCCTCCCAGGTGTCCCCTCTACTCCCTCCACGGCCCCTGCAGGCAGCCCACACCACAGGGGACTACCCTGCACCCCTGGTCATGTCCCGCAGGCAGCCCATCCACCATGGGCATGCCCCCTAGCCAAGCCACATGTCACCTTGCATAATGATCACCAACTCATGTCCGCCTGCACCCCCACCCCCCAGAAGTGAGGGGCACCTGCCAGCAGGCCCCCACTCATGTCCCCCTGACCCCCCCACCCCCCAACAGTGAGGGGCACCTGCCAGCAGGCCCCCAATCATGTCCCCCTGTGCCCCCACCCCCAAGCAGTGAGGGGCACCTGCCCGCAGGCCCCTACGCATGCCCCACTCATGTCCCACTCATATCCCACTCATGTCCCCCTGCACCCCCACCCCCCAGAAGGGAGGGGCACCTGCCAGCAGGCCCCCACTCATGTCCCACTCATGTCCCCTTGCACCCCCACCCCCCAGCAGTGAGGGCCTCCTGCCAGCAGGCCCCCAATCATGTCCCCCAGCACTCCCACCCCCCAGCATTGAGGGGCACCTGCCAGCAGGCCCCCACTCACGTCCCCCTGCACCCCCACCCCCCAGCAGTGAGGGCCACCTGCCAGCAGGCCCCTACTCATGTCCCCCAGAACTCCCACCCCCCAGCAGTGAGGGGCACCTGCCAGCAGGCCCCCACTCATGTCCCACTCATGTCCCCCTGCACCCCCACCCCCCAGCAGTGAGGGCCACCTGCCAGCAGGCCCCCAATCATGTCCCCCAGCACTCCCACCCCCCGACAGTGAGGGGCACCTGCCAGCAGGCCCCCACTCACGTCCCCCTGCACCCTCACCCCCCAGCAGTGAGGGCCACCTGCCAGCAGGCCCCCACTCATGTCCCCCAGAACTCCCACCCCCCAGCAGTGAGGGGCACCTGCCAACAGGCCCCCACTCATGTCCCACTCATGTCCCCCGGCACCCCCACCCCCCAGCAGTGAGGGGCACCTGCCAGCAGGCCCCCACTCATGTCCCCCAGAACTCCCACCCCCCAGCAGTGAAGGGCACCTGCCAGCAGGCCCCCACTCATGTCCCCCTGCACCCCCACCCCCCAGCAGTGAGATCCACCTGCCAGCAGGCCCCCAATCATGTCCCCCAGCACTCCCACCCCCCAGCAGTGAGGGGCACCTGCCAGCAGGCCCCCACTCACGTCCCCCTGCACCCCCACCCCCCAGCAGTGAGGGCCACCTGCCAGCAGGCCCCCACTCATGTCCCACTCACGTCCCCCTGCACCCCCACCCCCCAGCAGTGAGGGCCACCTGCCAGCAGGCCCCCACTCATGTCCCCCAGAACTCCCACCCCCCAGCAGTGAAGGGCACCTGCCAGCAAGCCCCCACTCATGTCCCCCTGCACCCCCACCCCCAGCAGTGAGGGCCACCTGCCAGCAGGCCCCCACTCATGTCCCCCAGCACTCCCACCCCCCAGCAGTGAGGGGCACCTGCCAGCAGGCCCCCACTCATGTCCCCCTGCATCCCCACCCCCCAGCAGTGAGGGCCACCTGCCAGCAGGCCCCCACTCATGTCCCCAGCACTCCCACCCCCCAGCAGTGAGGGGCACCTGCAAGCAGGCCCCCACTCATGTCCACCTGCACCCCCACCCCCCAGCAGTGAGGGCCACCTGCCAGCAGGCCCCCACTCATGTCCCCCAGCACTCCCACCCCCCAGCAGTGAGGGGCACCTACCAGCACGCCCCCACTCATGTCCCCCTGCACCCCCACCCCCAGCAGTGAGGACCACCTAACAGCAGGCCCCCACTCATGTCCCCCAGCACTCCCACCCCCCAGCAGTGAGGGCTACCTGCCAGCAGGCCCCCACTCATGTCCCGCAGCACTCCCACCCCCCAGCAGTGAGGGGCACCTGCCAGCAGGCCCCCACTCATGTCCCACTCATGTCTCCCTGCACCCCCACCCCCCAGCAGTGTGGGCCACCTGCCAGCAGACCCCCACTCATGTCACCCTGCACCCCCACCCCCCAGCAGTGAGGGCCACCTGCCAGCAGGCCCCCACTCATGTCCCACTCATGTCCCCCTACACCCCCACCCCCCAGCAGTGAGGGGCACCTGCCAGCAGGCCCCCACTCATGTCCCCCTGCAACCTCACCCCCCAGCAGTGAGGGGCACCTGCCAGCAGGCCCCCACTCATTTCCCCCCCAACATGTCAACATGACCCACAATCATGGCCCTCATGGCCACCAAAATCCCATGGCACGCCACGCCTGCCCAAATAACCAACCAAGCATAACATACACCCCACACTGAAATGCACATTACATGAAACAACCCAAATGGCATGTATGTACATCAACACATGTCCGTCACACACACACAATGGGTGACAGTGAATGTGAAAACCCACATCGTGACATGAATGAAACCAATGAGAGAATACCACACGGGAACAAATGTATTGAACAAAAAATGTGGTGAAAGAAAATCAAATACCAAACAATGGACATAAGGAAAACAATGCAGAATGTCACATAATGATAAAAAAAAGAAATCAGAATCCAAAATATATGAAATCAAAAATGTCTCCAAAATCCAAACAGAAATGAAAAAGTAAAATCCATTGCTCCATGGAAAAATCAAAAAAGAAAATGCCAACATATCCATACTCCAACTATTTACAAGGATGAAATCCTGGGTCCATGAGCCCAACTGTCCAAACGAAACCTACAAAAATACACTAACTAATGAAGAACTATATACAAAAATGTGGGGTATTGTCCAAGCGCCCCAAAAAAAAAAGAAAACCAAAATGAAACCTAACACTAACTAACTAACTAACTATTTGCAATGGCAGCGGGCTAGTCCGACGGCTCACTTTTGGATGTCCTGGGCTAGGGCATCATCGAACTCCCGCTCAATGTCCTGGAGGTGTTCCGCTTCCATGGCCCCGAGGGTTCGCAGGGACGATGACATGTTGGCCTCCAACTCCCTGCGAATTGCCTCGAGGCACTCGGCCCGCCTCAGTGCCCTCCGCATGGAGTTCTCCGCCCTGACCAATGTGAGCTGTGCCTCTTCCGCCCGCTGCCACTCCACATCTATGGCGTGGCCCAACCGCTGCCACACAGAAGTCACTTGCAATCCTGGGTCCTCCTGCTCTCTGGCCGATGCCTGCCCCTCCGATGTTGAAGGCCCCGAGCCATCATTGCTCCCACCATGTTGCTGCTGCTGATGTGCCTGTGCCTGCGCCCTGGCTCTTGCTGCCTGCACGTCCTCCTCCAGCTGGGGTGCAGTTGTCGTGGTGGCCACCCCTGCTGGATGTCTGACTCCCGACTGTGGCAGGGATGTGTCCTCCACCAACTCGGACGCTGGGTCAGAGGCAGCTCCACAGGGTACACAGGTGATACATGGGTGGGAATATGGCATGGAGGACGACTGGCGCGTAGGGGGTTCAGGTGAGGAGGGGGTCGCAAGAAGGTCCAGCACATGGAGGAATCCAGCACTGGTGACCCGTCCCAGTAGGTCAACATGGTCAAAGAGGCATCCGAGATGACGTGCAGTGTCTTCATGAAAACACCGCAGGTCAACTCGCATGCTCCATTGACGCAACGCTATCCCAGCCAGGACAGGCTTAACACGGTCCCGGATAGCCACGTCCGCAGAGAGAGGAAGGCCAGTTGTTGTGCGCCCATCCCCTCCCTGAAAACAGGTCTGGACGTAGGCATCCCTGCTGGTGCCGGATGATGCAGTCACAGGATCAGGGACAGGATTACACACAGGCACCTCCACGGCGGCCTGTGCTGCCTCCTGTCCCTGCCCCTGCACTGCACCACTGGCACCAGTGGAATCCCCACCTCCAGACCCAGTGTGTGTCCCTTCCACTGCCTCCTCCTCCTCCAAACCCTCCACCAACCTGGATGACTCCATGCCATCTTCATCTGTCGGACCCTGTGGGGTCTCAGCTGCCCCTTCTGCTGCCGAGAAGTCCATCTCCAACCTCTGCCTCTTGGACCTACCCTCGGCAGCTGCGGCCTGGGACGCAGCACCAGACTCCTCACTCCCCGAAGAGATGACAATCTGGGATGGGAGCGGGGCCTTGCGTCTCTGGGTGGTGGTGCGATCCCTGCCACTTTGCTCCACAGCACCCTCTCCGCCCTCTTCATCAGTTGACACTGCAGACAGGGAGAGATAGAACACAGGCATCAGGGCACTGTACAATGGACTGATACACACATGACAGTTGTACATGAGTGGCAGTGTCAATCTTCAGACATGGCATCACACTCCCTAACACACATGTCATTTCTACTCACACACATGAGCAATTCCACAGCAATATTGCACCAGACAGCACCATCCATACACATACAACAGCATCAGCATCCGAAGGTGAGCCTGACGTCACATTAAACACGGGGAATACACAACACATGCACACACACCAACACACTTACATGCATGTGTGCATGTCCACCAACTGTCAGAGTGATGAGATTGCCATCCTTGTCACATCTGGCATTCAGCCTTCTACATGTCAGTGCCACATGCATCCATGTTGCATCACAGTTGCACACTTGTCAAATACACACACATGCACATGTACACAGTCTAGATACATACATCTGAAACCATCATCCATGTGTGACACCGCAACCATGCCAACGTACAAACACAGTAATTCAAACATGTGTGCTCCCACTTCTGCATTTGGCCTGCATGCTTACCCACACGTACACCATCCATGTGTCTCACACATGAGAGGACTCGCATGTGTCAGCCTCACGCCCCTGTACATACACATCCATACATGGCCCTACAAAAACACATGTGCAACCTGCACATTACTGGGCACCACGACACGCACAGCGTCCAATCAGTATGCATGTACACTTACTGCTCGACTCCAGACGGGTCTGCCTCTCAAGGACCTGGATGTGGAGCGCTGGGCATTTGCGTTTCAGGACCCTCATTTGGTGGTCGGACAGGTGGCCCCGGCACCCCTTGGCTATCGCTGCCTTCAAGAAGGCGCCGGGCCTTGTCGAGGGTTCTGGACCTGAAGTCCTCCCAGCGCTTCTTGACATGTTTGATGTCGCAGACTGCCACCCGCCTCCTAGTGTATGGCAGTCACGATGTCCATCCAGATCCTGGTCCGTCCTTCATAGTCGGTGCGAGAACTTCCAAAGAGGGCATCATACTGCCCCAGGACTTGCTCCACCAGGAGACCAACTTCCCTGGCACTGAAGCTGGTGGCCCTCTGCCTCACTGGTTGGGGGTTGCCAGTGGTGCCAGATGGTGGTGTGCCCGACATGGCAACCCGAGAGGTAGGTGTGGGTGGGCAACTGGGTCCTGGGGCTGGGCTGTGGAGCGATGGTATCCCAGTCGGGAGTCTTCAGTTCCAGCAGGGGTGGTCACAACAACTGCACCCCTGCAGATGGATGATGTGCAGGCAGAAAATAGCAGGGCATGTGGGCAGCAGGCAGGCAGCAGCAGATAGCAGGTGGGAGCATGCTCGGGGATCTGGGGGACAGTAATTCGGCCTTCTGGGCAGGAGCGTGGTCTTCCGTGTGTTGTTGCGTGGCCAGCTTGATACGGAGTGATTTGGCATATGAAAATCTTGCACGTCTGCGTGTAATTCGAGGAAAGGCCCTTAGTGCGTAAGCGCGTCTGTGACATTACGCGCGCAGGCTTTTCCCTCATGACGTAGGCATAGAGGCTCATGGCGCGTGAAAAAACTGCATGTCTGCATGTGAATGCGTGTAATCTGAGGAAAGGGCCTACGCGTATGTGACGTGACACGCGCAGGTGTTTCCCTCAACACGGATGCATGTTCATCGTACACGTCCAAAAACTGCACATCCGAGTGTCAGCTCGTGTAATTGGAGGAAAGGGCCTTAGCGCGTACACGCGTAAGTGACATTGTACGTGTGGCCCGCTTTAAAAGTTACGTGTAGGACCCCATTTCCTTGTACTTCCTTTTCGTGGAGAGCGAGTTGGTGAATTCTGTACTTCTTGTCAGTTCACACGCGATTACTTCACAGCGTTTCAAGTTCGTACTCCCTGTTACCTCTGACAGCGTTCATTTTTTTTGTTGGGCCTGTTTCCTCAAACAGCATTCACGTTTTCTTTTTGCCTGTCTCCTCAGACAGCGTACAATTCTTCTTTTGGCGGGAGTGTTGCCAACGTGCACATGCACGTCTTTTTCACGTTCTTTTTCCAGACAGACGGCGAGTCGCGCACGTATTTACCAACTGTGCTTGCCCCGTGTGTCGCGTACCCCTTCAGAGGTCATTGTAGGCTGCGTGTAACACGTGTACACTTATTTTTGTGTCCATGGGTGTCACAGCGTAGTGCTGGTTCATTTTTCCACGCACGTGGTCTACGAGGGGTTGCGTGCATGTTATCTTTTGTTTTCGGGGTGCCTGTGTGCTGCGTGACCCGTCATCTTCCCCCAGGGGTCCAGACAGCCTTGCTAGAGCACTAGGGTACGGTATCCATCTAGTACCCTACACCTTTCACCCCAATTGCCCAGGACAATCGTTTACTGCTACTCCCATACGCACAACAACATCAGTGCCATGGTTGGGAGGCGACCAAGCGGTAAGGGAGGCAAAGGTGGCCGACCTCCAAAAGGTGGGCGTGGTAGGGGATGTGGCCAGGATTTGCAGGGTGCCCCTAGACCCCCATGTGTGGAGGACCAATCAGGGACACCCATGCCCCCCCCATGGTTGTGGGAAACGTAGCTGACACCATCCCAGCTCAGTCCTTGTTGGACCAGCCCATTGTGGCACCTGAACCGGCACAGGATGACTCCCAGGCTGACTTCCAGGTCAGCAAGTCTAAGCCACGTGTGGTGGTGCAAGTTGGTGTCACCAGGCCACGTGGATCTGGGGCAGCGATGTCATCTGCTGCCCCAAGTAGGCAGGGTGGGGAGGCTGCAGGGGCAGCTGCAGCTCTATCCACCGCAGCTCTGAGTCTCCCAGCCCAGACAGTGTCGGTCCAGGTCCATCAAACCGACGTTGCCCCTGCCAACATCACACTTCAGCCAATGCCTGCACCAAGACATATGGTCATTGTGCATTCGCACATTCCTAGTACCCAGTCCACCGGCGCTTCTGCCCCTACTGACCAGAGTGGCGTAAGCCACTCTGGCTCCGCTCCACCTTTGAAAAAGAGGAAGAAGGGTGCTCTGGCACTACAGGCTGAGACCCCAGACACGGCTACATACTACGGCACGTCTAGGAAGCCTAGCTTTAATGACGCCGAACTTAATGCACATGTGGCCTATGTGTCGGCACATAGCTGCGAAATGGTGGTGACTGCAGGGAGCAAGACCACACCTGGTCAACGTAAGGCACACTGGCAGACCATCGTGGACCGCATAAGTGCCCTTGGATTTGTGAGGCGCACAGCTGATGATTGCTACAAGCGGTGGAATGACCTGAAACGCAGAGCAAAGAACAAGCTGCCCTCAAAACATGCCGCTACTCTGGTGACTGGCGGTGGGTCTCCACCAGAGGACAACAAACTCACTGAACATGAGTCTATTGCTGGGACCTTCGTCACAGAGGAACAGATCCAAGGCGTGGGAGATCTACCTGATTACGACGCATTGTCCGGTGAGTGCCCATGCATGTGTGTCTAATCCATGTGTATGTTGTTTGGGTGACGGGTTCTGATTGAGTGCCAGGTGAGGGTGTATACTCCTGAGTATTATGGGTCACCCATGTGCTTCCTCCAATACATTCACATGCCTTTGATTTGGGTATGACAGTATCCCTTCTGCCCACAGTAGCCAATTAGCCCCACATTACTGCTGTTGCCCTTGAACTATCATCTTGCAACAACATTGTTCTGATTTTTTCTGTGTTCATTCAGGCTGATTGTTTAGATCATCCCATTTTTCATATGCTTTTTTCATCCCTAATGCCACATATGTGACATGCTTCTGTCATTGTTTACACCCCACGTTGTGCCACATTAGTTACCTGATTATGTGAATGATTAGACCATTCAGGGCAAGAGAGTATTGGCCTGCTGAAATGTATTTTTAGGGCCTGTTTGCATGTGGAACATGATAGTTGTTTCCTGTCATGTTGAAGTGACCAACCATTGATGTGTACATCTGCCTACAATCACTGTATTATTGTACACTGGATGTGTTGCAGTGTGTGGCACATGCATATTTTGCAACACTATTCTGCATTAATCTTCTCATCATGTCATCTGACATGGATGTGTGACAGTACTCATTCACTGATATATCGCTGTTGTTGTCTTATTTACCATGGCTATGCTACATGACATCTGTGTGCTGGCATGTGTCATGTATGTGTATTGGACATTCCACTCACAGGCTGATGTGTGATGCCAATGCTACACAATATGCTGTGAATGTGTTGCTTTTCCAACTCATTGACAGTGCATGCATGCCAGGGTTATAGTCATGTGGGACATGTGTAAACCATGTACAGGAGCTCTGTCTTGTCAGGCCTATGTGTGTGTTATGGTGCTCATGCCTGTTTCCATTTCTTGTATTTCACGTTTTTGCAGGTGACGACACACTTGATGCTGGTGAGGTTCAGGAGATGGTGCAGACCCAGGAGGATTCTCAGCCACGACCAAGCACCAGTGGGGGATGTGGTGTGGTGGTGGGTGAAAACACTTTTGTACTGCAGACCATACTGTCGAGGGGTGTCTCTGGGTGCAGCTCCCCAGACCTCTATTCAGGTGCTGAGTCGGATAATGAGACTTATGTGCTGTCGCAGGTCAGTGCTTCTGGCAGGGATTTTGTTCTGTCCAACCCACCTGCACCAGGGGTAGAACCCTCTATGGGGATGTCAGTGTTGCTAGCTCCGCCTTTGGCGGTTACGGATGCAGGGTCACACTCCACAGCATCTGATCCTGTTCCTGGGGCAGCAGATCAGAGGGGGAATGCACTCCTGCAGCCTCAGGCAGTGCCAGGACAGCAAGGTGCAGATCGCCTTGCCCCGAACAGGTGTGGTGCCCGCCGATGCGGTGGGCGTGCGCCACCAGGCAATACTCTATGGGAAAAATCCATGTACGGTATGGCAACCCAACAGGCAGCATCAGTAGAAATGATGGTTCAGGCAATGGAGAGGGTGGCCACTTCCATTATCCCCCCTGAAATGCAGATGGAGCAACAACAGCAGGCAACAGACTCCATTTGCCAATCACACAGGGAAGATATGTTGGCGTCCAACAGGGACCGACGGGCGGCAATGGAGACTCTGCGCGAATCCATATCAATAGAGTCACAGGGCCACAGGGAAGCCCTGAGGGTAGAACTCCATAACCTCAGGCAGAGTCTGCTTGAACTTGAGGCTTCCCGAAAGTTAGGGCAGAACAGCAGCTGGATCAGCTCACACGTTCGCTCTCAGCTGAGCTGCAGGCAACACGTGAGGAGATCCGGGCATCACGCGAGGCCATGCGTGCAGAAGTGCAGGCAACCCGTGAGGTGCTGCATGGGGATCTCCGCACTTTAATTCTCCAGAATCAGACCTTCCAGACCCGCATGCTTGCTGCCATGGAGGACCATACCAGGGCTTTGTGTGGGCTGCCTCCCATAGTGCCACCACCTCCTGATGCAGCAGCAGAGGGTGAAGAGAGCACAGCAGTTCTCCCACAATGGCATAGCCGTGCAGGCCATGACCCAATGGAGGTATTTTTTTTTTCTCGCAACATCCACGCAGGTGGGTGTTAGTGTGCACCCTGTCCTCGAATCTCCTGGGCTCGCCCCCCCCTCTTGCCCCCACATGGGCATTTTTTTGTTTTTTTTTTGTTTACAGTGTGTTGCCTTGTGTGGCTCCCGTGGGCATCCACCGTATTCCGGCTGGGCACATGCAGGCTTGTCCTGAGTTTGGGTTAGATGCTTGGGTTCGTGACACACACACCCATCCTGCTTCCCGTTTCCATGGGCTTGCAAAGGGTGACCAAGTGACAGTGACTTAAACAGTGACATTGGGCTCCCATGAGCTGTGTGGGCATTCTGTAGTCAATACTGTGTGGACATCCCTAGTGAGTATTGTTGTTGTATTGTACACTGCATGGTGTATTGATATGTGCTTGTGCATCCATGTCTTCCTCCTAATTTGCAGGTTCCTTCCTCATGTCTTCACAAGGCCATCTCATTTGCAGATGGAGTTCATGTTGTAGGCAGTACACTGACACATTTGCGTGGCAGCAATACTCTACAGTTGGAAGGGGTCGATGTGCTGGCTTATTCAGGTTGTAAGACTACCACAACTTTGACTTAGTACTGTCATGTTTTTGCAATGTTTCATAGTGTGTTGCTGTATTGTGTTGGTGGTAACTATTTGTTGATGTGTGCTGTTTGTTATTGATTACTGGGAGCATATTGTCTGTGGGCAGTTTCCATTTGGGAAAGTGCACTTTGTGACACATGTGTCAGGTCTTGTGCATTGCTTTGTTTGCTTTCACATTGCATGACATGCCATGGTGTGTTGGGTGGCGGAACTGGGGAGGGGTTGGGTGACATGGTGCTGTTTTCATGTTGTATTTTGCAAGGGGGTAATCAATTTAGCAGCATAGATGTATGTCTTATAATGAAACAGCATTGATGCGGTTTCGGTAGGTAGGGATGCACACAATGTAACACTTCCAGGTGACCAATCTCAGGCTGGTATGGTTGTGACAGTTGACTGTCCATTATGTCATCATCATTGATTGTCAGCTGGTATGTGCCAGGGCTGTGTGCACTCCACAGGGGTGTGATTTTAGGTGAAGTAATTAGCCACCAGCTGCGTACGGGCTGTCTCACCACGTGCCCTTTCCCCTCCCATGCGCAGCGGCCGTGCATGTTTTTGGGGATGTGGGGGCACCACCATGTCCACCCGCAGGCCCCGGCATGTTGCAACGTTGTGCAGGACACATGCTGCCACTATGATCCTGCACACTACTGGGGGAGCATATAGCAACTGCCAAACAGAGTGGTCAAGGGAGCGAAAGCGTGACTTGAGCACTCCGAATGTGCGCTCCACTATGCCCCGGGTTGCAATATGGGCTGTGTTGTATCTTACCTTGGGTGGTGTGGTGGTGTTCCAAATTGGTGTCATCATGTGGGTGCTCAGAGGGTAGGCACTCTCCCCTGGGGAGGTTGTGATGGGTATCATTAGTGTGGTTGTGACATTACTCAGTATCTGACATGCATGCATGTGCAGTGGCATTTATACTCACCAAGCAGCCATGTATCGCCATGCCGCCCAGCTTCTAGGTACCGGTTTAGGGTTGACATTCTGAAAATGAAACTGTCATGGGTGAACCCTGGCTAGTTGGCATATAGTGAGGTGATAATTCCCTTGGCATCACATACTACCTGCATGTTGATGGAATGCCAGTGCTTGCGGTTTCTATAGATGTGCTCCGTTGCCCTGGGGGGACGTAGAGTCACATGGGTGCAATCAATGGCACCTAGCACTTTGGGGAATTGTGCCACCCCGTAGACATCCTGGACGGCAGCCTGCCTTTCTGCAAGTGTTCTGGGCAGGTATATGTGCCTGTGGACTGATGGGCGTGCAGTCATGATGGCCAACACCTGGTGTAGGCAGCGTGACTGCGTGGCCTGTGACACCCCCCCCTCTATTGCACTTGTCCGCTGAAATGATCCAGTGGCCAAGAAGTGCAGTACATTAAGCACCTTTTCCAGTGGGCTCAGTGATTGGGAGCACAGGGTGGGTGATGTGAGGTCATCCTCCCACTCACTCACCAGGTCGAGTATTATGTGAGGTGGAAACCTGTACCTACCATACACCTGGTCATCAGGCATCCCAAAAAGGCTTGTTCTGCGTGTAAAAATTCTGGGCCTGACTATCCTCCTCCTCCTGCGGTATCCCACGACCACTGCTGCAAGGAACAGTATATTCATCTTAGCGTCTGAGCTTGTTTGTTGTTTGCGTGCACTTTTATGCTGCGCGGGTCCACGTACGCCTGCTTCCTGCTGGCGTATGTGTTTCCGGATTAGCACGTCTTTTTTGGCGCACGCATTAGCCCCGTTCGATTCCATGAATATGTGTTGTAGGCGCGCGTGTGGGCGTTCCACGCATTTGCCTCATGTACTTCCCCCGTAACGCCCACATTTTCACGTGTTGTTCCCCATTCCGCGTTTTATGCCCCGTGTTACGCCAACTTTTGTTGTGTGCGCTGCGATATGTGCGCTTTTGCTGTGCGCGTAGCGCACGCTGTTTGAAGACTTGTGCACCAGTGTGCGCCACGCAGGATTTTGGCGCACATCCGTGGAATTACACGCGCACGTACTTCCTTGATTCGCTGTGCGCGGGTTTCTTTGCGATTTTCGCACTTGCGCTGCGATTCGCACGCTTTCGCACGCTTGCACGGAAATTTTCAGCGCACATTAATTCCATGAATCGGCCTGTAAAGCGGGTGGTTCTTTGTGTACTCTGTGAGTTGATTGGGATCACAAGTCCACCTCATATTTTGTATGGGTCCCTTGTAATTTTGTGATACTGTGAAAGTGCTCCCTTTCCTATTATTCCTTATTTCAAACATTCTACAAACAGTGTTTGATGCCTGTTACCCCTTTCATAAACCATGTCTACACTCTGTTTAGAAAAATGTGTTTGCATTGTAAAGATGTAAACATTGAATGTGCCTCTGTTCTGTATGTGTAACACTGCATTAAGAACTATCTGCAATTAGCACACCATTTTTGCAAAGTGTTAACATTGGGGATCCTTGTACACTTAACGCTTAATCATGGACACCGTGTCGTTGTTTTTACTGATCCTTAACTAATCAACGCAAAGCCAGTCACTGGCAAATTGACTGCCAACTGCAGACATCTAATGCAATTGAGATAAAGACACGCTTGGCACCTGATCACTAGCTCTGTGTGATAAGCAGTGGCGCGTGTGTTAGTGTATCCCATAACCAGTCTGTGGAGGATTAATTTCAAAAGTCTCTTCTTGTTTGGGCCCTCAGAAATGGAAGGGCATACTTCAGCTATCACTTGTTTACCACAGTCATCTACGGAGCTGCAGCCAATCAAGGAGAGAAATCAACATGTGCATGACACGCCAGGAAAATTACCAAAGGGAAATATACAGTAGTCGCAGTTCCTTCTGAATTTACAAGGCACGCGACTAGGGTCCAAGTTATGTATTGCCTTTGGAAAGCTGAATTTTCAAAAGAACACATTTCAGGGAATTAACCATCTGCCAGCCCCTTAAATCAGTTTCAAATGAATGCATACGATTTTTAAAAAGTGAACTTTTTCACAGCCATGCGTGTTTGAAAAAGTCATTACAAACGCATTCATTCATGAATTTATTTTGTGTGTGCTTTTCCTCCATGTGACTACTATGGGTAGTCACCGTCTGCAATATTTCAAAAGTCTTTTAAAAGCACTTTTTCAGGTTTTTTTCTCCGGTTTTGCTTACAATGTATAGATTTGTGTGTATATTTTGCTTGCAGGGACGATGCTGTTGATGCAATCATCTCTATCTCCTAAGCCATCGCTATTAGAACATGCATTCCCATAAAATATCCGAAAAGGGCTTTGAAGTGCCAAGAAGAAGTGACATGATCCCAGCAGATTGGGTAATGCGGTTTTAATTGAGAAAATGTTGCATATATGTAGCAAAAATATGCGCTGGAAAGAAGTAATGTTGTTATAAATGCAAAACATGTACTATAAAGAAGCACATTCGTTCTGATATGTCCGGAACAATACGTTTGCCTTTTTTTTGGCTTTGACTGGACTAATGTTCACTCTACTATACTGCAAATTAAATATCTTCTTCAAAGAAGCTATAGGTTCTGTTTTGGATTTTCCAAGATCCTTCCAAAGAGATCAGGGAATTACGGTGATCCTGCCAGGAGATTTACCTTTAACAAAAACATTGTAAACAGAAGATTTTAAATTCCCAAAAAGTAAATTCCAGAGATGCCATAACTTTACTAATTGTGAGCAAATTTGAATAATGCAGGATTCGACCAATATCAACAATAATTGCTAAATCGTGACCGCAGAATGAAAATGTAACTTTTCCTGTAGGGTAAACGGAAAAATGGCACAGGCATCACAAATTTGCTGAATGGTCCATATATACATCGGAAGTCTAGCCAACGACCTATGCAGACATTTGTATTATACCAAATGGAGGTAAAGTAATAAGACTCAACCAATTAAAATTCTGTCCCACAAAGCACATTTGAGGTTGTGCTGCGTGTTAGTAATATGCATGCTGATGAATGAGGGGCAATCGTCTATGCCTCCTAACACATTTTGTGAACATTAAGCTAAATACAATAATTGCTCCATACTTTGAAGATTTAACCCCACCTTTAAGCTTGGAATGAAAGTGTGCTTTCTTAAAATTCTGCCTTTGCCTTTCCTTGCGTGAAAGAGAAATGTAACTTTTACATTTTACAAAGATAGAATTCAGGAATGATAGCAGTTATATTGCAAATACATAATAATAGTATAGTTTAAGTAATGTGTGACAAATGTGCATAATATGCCCCTTCTCCCCATGGGGGCAGCCACCCCTTTGAGGCTATGGAGGTGAGCCCACTAAGCAAGACCCTCCTTAGGGGTCTGGGCAAGTGGGATCTCACTGGGAGTGTCTCCTCTCTTTAGGACAAGCATTCATATTCTGACCAGGCACTCCCAGTCCAAAACACAATTTCTGCCAATATGGGTGTTGGAAAGACGTTGGTATCTCCCATTATGACTATCACAATCAATGATACGTCGTTCACTCCTTTAGCTTCAGGTAATACTGAGCATCGTCTGAATGCCATAAAGAAAGAAGATGGACACATTTCTGTTTCTGATGACATACATAATTGCAGAGTGCATTGTGAGGCAGGGAGAGACACCTACAGAGGAAAAGGATGTTTCCTGGATGTGTGGAGCCCCACCAGGCCACAGGACCAGCAGTTGTGTGGAGGAAGAGAGGACCACTAGCTGGAGGCTGAAATGCTGTCATCCTGACCGAGTGAGAGGCTGCGGTAGGGAGAAAGTCAGAGACGTAAACACAACCGTCTTAACTGGTGGCATGCCCATGAGACAGCAGTGGTCAGACTAGCACCTGGCAACTGAAAGTGAGACCAGAAAAAAAGAAGGGAGTCTGTGTCCCTGAGCCCCACATGGCAAGATCCTTTGCCACAGAGAGTGAAGCGAACACTCTTAAAATAAAAGGCTAATGAGAGCTATGAACTCTGGATTCCAAGATTGGCAAAACCGACGAGGGTACCATGAACAGAGAGAACCATGGCTGGGAAAGCCGACAAGGGTACCAGAGCTTTAGAGAAAAGAAAGGGCACACTCCCTATGTAAAACAGAGTGAAATAGATATGCATATTTTACAACAAGACTAGAAAAACTGCAAAAGTATGAGAGCCTGAGAGAGCTGAACAGGTATACATCCTATGTAAAACAGAGTGAAAGAGTTACGTGTGCTTTATGCCGAGGCTGGGAAAGCTGACAAAGGTTTGAGGAACTGATAAAGTCATGCATCCTACATAAAACCAATTGAAACAAATATGGTTTGAAGAAGGCTGGAAAAGCCAACTAGGTGATGGGAACCTGGAACTCACAAGCGGACAGATGCCCTACATCTATTAAGTTGATTGAGAGTTGGTATGTCTGCCAAGGAGTCACATGACATTGGGGAGTCCCATTTCCATAAAGGTTGGACCTAGAGATTTGTGTTAAAAGTACCCTGGAGGGATTTGAACACTAATCAAAAATCTGAGAAAATGAATCTAAGGAGAACTCTTCTTTTCCAAGAGAGAGGATAAAGAGAGGATGATGTTTATCTTTTTACTCAGTAGAGTCTACAATAATACTGTGTGGGAAGTGTCATTAAATTTTTAGACTGAACATAAGTCATTTAAGTGTTGGGCCAAGCAGAAGACAACAACTGAGGCCATTGATAGAACCACCTGCCTTGTGTTGAACTTTTTTTAAATGGTACGGCCAGTTAGTTGTTACAATTCAAAATCAAGACTATTTTCTTTTGGAATTTGATGAGCACACCTAGGGCCTGATTCACAGAAGTGCTTTATAATGGCACAATCACATTGAAAAATGTACTGTGAATCAGGCCCTTAGTTTTGTTTAGAAGGTAGGGATTTTCACTCATAGCAGTCAGGCCAGATACATATATTTCTTTCATTTTGAATAAACACCATTGAATCACGACCCACTGTCGTCTGAGTCCTTCTTCTGGTTCACCACAGATGGCATCTACATTTATATACTGTCTAACATAAGCTAGCAAGGGAACTTCAGTAGCTTCCATTTGGCAATACTTCCATTTGCCTGGTTAATGACACCAGTAATAGTTTAGAACGTAGCAAGTGTTAGAAGCACTTGAACAATTGCAACCACAAACCATTCAGGATAGACACCCTCCCTTTTATTAATAACCCCATAGCTTTGATGACTTTGATGACAGTGCATTTTGCTTTAATTGTATTGTGCTGACCTTGTCTACTTTTGGATTCTCTATCCTTAGAATATTTATGTTTTTGGGGGGAATAACTTTATTTGATAGCTCAACCTGCAGGAAAAAAGAGAGTCTAAATAACGATCTCCAAATGAAAATGCAATATGCTCATCGTCATCCATAACTGCTTTATCCTGGTGTACAGATAGACGTCTTCATTGGTTTTAAACATTTTGCTTGATCAGAGCACTAGCTATAGAATTGAAACAGAGCCCAAGATATCCCACCCATGTTGCCTGGACTCTCAGGCACTACTCTCACTGTCAGATATGCAATAGGCATGTTGTTAACCTTCTTGAGACTCCCATGATCCATGATTCAGGCTACCATGGAGCTTGGAACTGCATCTTATGAGAAGCACACTGTTAAAATACTGGAACTTTTGAAACGTTATGCTACACTTTCTTACCATACTGATGATTTAATGCTGGGGCCCACACACGCAGATACCACTTATTAAGATGAACTGGGATGTGATACTTCAAGAGTCAAAACTGGAACTAGAGACTGCACATTTAAACATTCCTGTTATGGTGATTCTTGATTGTGTGTTTCAATATATTCTATATCAAATCACTTGCTATCTGGAAATTCTGACGAACAAATATTCAATACCCAAATTTCCTATTCCTTTGAAGAACAATTAAATACCTGCAAAAAGAACTTGAACTTTCCAACTTACCTCATGCCTACATCCATGAAGCTAGAAATGTCATTGTCCAAGATGAAGTAAAAGCTGCCACAGCCATGTAGAAGAAGGCGATTGATAGAAGGATAGAAGGAAATTTGAGTTACACAATTTAGCTTGCCTTGATTTAGAAACAGACTCTTTATAGGGAAACTCAAAAAAACATTTGGGATATTTTAGTTAAGGGCCCATTATGCAATACATTCTCCACGGGCCTTGAGGTAATGATATCAGATCAGGTATGGTTGGAACACTTTTCAATGCTGTATAAAACAACAGACCTTGACTATGAATTTACACGAAACCTATCAACTATGGACCTGATTGCTCCATAACTACATTGTATAAGGACTCCCCACAGTTCACATTGTCACTAAAGGAGGTGATAGATGCACTTAAACTGCAGGCTCCTTATTGCTCACAGGAGACCGATTATATTCGAGTGGATCTCTATAATGAGTTACTTATAATATGGGCCCTTGTGTCCCTGTGTTCCAGATGGTATTCCCGAATCATGGAGAAGAGCCATCATTGTTGCAATATTTGAAAAGGGAAATAGGAGTACGACAAAGGCATACAGACCGATCTTGCTGTTAAATATGAAATGAGATCTTTGGTAGGTGCTGTTAAAACAAACTGGAACAATGGTAGCTGATAATAATGATCTTTCTATGAACCAGCTAGGGCTATTTTAGGGACGTTGGAACATGGACTACATCTCTATATATCACATTCGTTGTATGTTCTGCAGGAGGCACTCAATTTAGCTTTCATGGACCTGAGCAATGCCTATGCTATATTAAATAAAGATAGATTATGGCAAGTGGTCAGGTCTTTGAATTGTCCACAAGGCATTTAGGATATTTTAATGATTGTTCATAGGAACAGTGGGGCAATGGTCAGAAGTAGCACCAAGGGCTATTGCAACCCTTGGTTTCCAATACATTATGGGGTCAGGCAAGGGTATGGTTTTGCCTCTATTATTTTCAATATGCATTCATGCCTTGTATGATGCCCTTCTGGAATGTAAAGCAGATTCCCCAAATATTGCAGAAATTGAGCTACCGGTAAAGGCATCTGCGGAAGACACTTAGCCTCATTACGAGTTTGGAGGTAGTCATGCTGATTTAGCGGCATGGCTACCCCCAAACTCGGGTCCGGGTCCCGCAAAATGGGAATTACCGGGCCATTCCGACCTTTGCGAGCCCAGTAATTCCCATTTGTGGGAACCAGACCCGGTACGTCCCCATTCTCATTTGAGTCCACATACGGCTCAATGGGAATGGGGAGGATGCTAACAACGGACCCGTTAATGAGGGGTCCATTGTTAGCATCCTGTTCTGCTAGCAGCTGCCGCTCTGCACGTCTGGTCTGGCCAGGCGTACAGCGCGGGACCCGCTGCAGAACTCGTAATGTGGTGGCCCGGTATGAACGTTGTCGTTCCCTTACTGGCACCGTTCATTCCGTGGCCCCGACAGTCGTAATGAGGCCCACTGTGTTGCTTTATCGTACTGCAAGAGCACATAAGCTTTTAATAAATGTACTGCCTTTAAGAATGCTGTGAACCAGCAAGAGAAAACATCAACATCGGCAATATCGGTGTGTTTGCGGGTTAAGAGTTAAATAAATACACCAACTAAGACCAGTAATGGCTGCCCCATACCTTGGACACACCAATTAGATTTTTTTGGCATTTCCTTCTCGAGTACTTTATCGCACATTTGGAGAAGCCCGTTGTAAGGATGAGGCAAGCAATAAGGGGATGTCCCGTTTTTATGAAAAGTGCACAATGCAGACTATTAATATAATTACAAATATCTATATGGCAAAAACCAAAGGTGCCGTGAAGTATGGTGCATCTTTATGGAGTTTTGCAAATGCCAAAGACCTACAAATGATGGAAAAAGTTATTCTGAAAAAATGATTCGGTCTACCCAAATCCTCAGCCAATGATGGGGTTCATATGGCATTATCTTTGCAATACTTACAAGACAAATGAATGCTTGAACCTGTGGTACAGTGGGGGCAGAAGAAATATGTTGGTTCAAGCATGGTACATGTATGTTTTATACAATTAATACTATTGTAACTTGATTCACTTGACGTGTTTCTAAAGATTCCTCATCACGCCTTGCCTCCTGTACCTATGATTGTAGAGAGACTTTGCAGATGACTGCATCTTTAAATCGAAGTTATAGGATCATTGTCTCGAATTAAATCCAAGATTACCTCCTTTGGAGTAATCTTACTATGAAAAGATGCTCTGTTACTAGAGCATGTTTGAATTGTCTACACCTGGGTGCCGTTTCGGAGAGTATATTGAACCAAACACAATAAGAAATATAAACTGTATGATGTGGACTTTGAAGTGCTACTGCATTTACGGTGTCTCTCCGTGGCATACACACATATTAGCCAAAGAACGTTAGTACACGTTTTAAGAGACACTGTTTTTTAAAATGTCATCCTGCACTTTATTGTATACCCTTTTAAAGCTTGGGGTCTGTTATTCTACATACAAGAAGGGAAGATTGGGGCTATATTCAACGCAGTATATATTTAATTGTATCTCTTACAGATTGTTTTTTGAGTCTGAAGTTACACTGGAATTCTAAATACACATGCTTGATTGATTGATTGATTGATTGATTGATTGATTGAACAAGATTTAGAAACGGGATCAAGTGATTGTGTTTGACCTTCTGACTGCTCAGTGTACCTGCCCTGGAACATCATCTATATTAGTCTGTATATGCAATCAACCATCACAAGGTTCGAAGTGGCAAAGTCAATGCCTGAATCTAGTGGAGGTAGTGAATACAATTCAATGTAGGATGTTTAGCGGGAAGGTTTCACCAATAATAGGAGGCTACGGCTAGTCTGGAAAGTAATATAATGAGAAAACCAATTTTTGAGAATCTGTCATCCAGCACTTTCTTTTTAAAAGACCAAATATGTCATGAGCCCAATTTGTAAAAGTTCTCAAAATAAGTAAAAGGTATGCCACTTGGAGTATGGGGAGGGACATATGACAATATGCCAATTATTAAACAAAGCAGCTGTTTCTTGTTTTGTGGCATATGTACAAAACAGTACGCCATGCATATGTTCATGTAAATTGGCAGCATCTCTGTATATATGGATCCACATTCTGCAAATCTGGTGTGACGTTGGTAAACATCAGAAAATCACGTGTATGCCACTCATAGAATACATGAATGGGTTCGTGGAGGCCCAACCTCAGAGATTAAAACATTTTGATGAAACGATGCAATACATCTATCCCCCGTCCGCCTGTTTCTCCTGAAACTTGTTTTGTTGAGTTCCGTTAAAGCGCTGCATGGAAAATGTTCTCCCTTTCAGCTCCTCCTCCCCTTGTATCTCCCTGTGTGTGGGGCACCCACGCAACTCCCTTTATCCCCCATGTCATGTGCTCCATGAGGGACAACCGTGCCACCCCTCACCCACCCTGCCGTTCCCTCAATGCTACACATATATACACACACACACATTCTTGCATACACACATACATGTATACAAATACCCCTATCCTTCCCCAAACCACCTCCTTACCTCATTTTTCATGCCACCAGCGCCAGCCCCAATTACTGGATGTGCTGAACGTGCATAGGTTGTTAACAACAGACTCCTGTTCAGCGAAAGTGGCCTGTTGGGGAACTGAATGAGGCAAAATGTTGCTAGACTGACCATGCACTGTTGAACATGTACATGTATGCCACTTACATACATATGCCACATCAATTACTTCACCCATATACATGTGCAATGAATGCAAGATATACAGTTGAAATCAATCAATCCACTAATTCACACACATATAAACTTTCACCACGTCAACACACACTACACAAAACAAAATGGCTATCAGAGTAAGTGGTGCATGTATGCTCTCCAGTTGCTAACACCAAAATGTCCTTTTCACACAAACACACATGAAGATCACAAACACAGGTGTCAAACCTGAGAGTAATATTAACATTCACTACTAATCCCATCCCCTCAGCATGGCTAAAAATATGAACCAAAGTCCCTGCTGTCAAAGTACGACACATTTGCACATAGGCACATTCGACTTGTGCCCACACTCCAGTGCCAGCAACTGCACCACATTGGAACAATGCAATTCAAATGTCAAAGCCACCTCTCATCAAACGCATCCAGCCAGTAATGTGACACATGCATGACGTTGAGGAACCCTCCATGACCACTGTCAGCTGATGTTGCTCCACCCTCATATACCGCCACTCGATTTCGAAATACTTGAGTACAGAGCCCACATCACAAAGTGTTTCCCCTAATTACTGCAACTCGCCATGCCCTGGAGTATAGCACACCAAATAATCTGCATCCATGTCCACACCACCATCAGTGGCCTACCTCTCAAATCTTCACAGGAGCTCCACCTTCTCAGCATACATGGCACAAACTCTACTCACACACATACGCAGAGGACAACCCCATAAAAAAATGCTGAAGCTAACCATAGCCTCCACCGAACCCTTACTCTGACTATGCCATTTTGATGATCCAACCCAGTCTTTGTGTCCCCTCTCCCATTATTCACTACTCATTTATTATTATATGTAGTAATGAAAATCATATGCAAAGCAATGCATTTTTTGCACTGAATGTGGCATTGCTGACAGAGCGGAAGACATGGGTCCTTTACAATGTTATGGTAGAATGTAACTTGAAGAGCAGACGGTGCAGGGGAAGGTAGGAACATAAATCAGGACAAGACAGAATGACATAGGAATGGGATGGTAGAGCAAGTGCTGAATAAAGGATGGATGGGGTGTTGGCAAAGTGCTGTAAGGTTGTCCATGAAAGGTAGGGAACATGGAAAACAGGGTGATGCAGTTGTGTAGAGTGGTAGGAAACAGGTTCTTCAGAAATAAGGAGAGTGTTGAGGTTGGATCTAAATAGTGGTTGAGTTGGAGTATTACATAGGGGTAGAGGAAGAGCATTCTAGAGTATGGGGAGCAGGGAAAGAGAGAGTGAGCACAGGGACTCAAGTGGTGGCAAGGAGGTGAGCTGAGGATGATCTTAATGAGCATGAAGGAGAGTTTGAAGTGAGATGAAAAGAACAGTAGGGTGGGGAGAGTCCATGGATAGCTTTTAAGATGATTAGAAGAGATTTATACTTAGCCCTTTCTTACATAGATAGCCAATCAATCTGGCGACGGGCAGAGCAGGTAAAGGTAAAACCAGACAGGTTTATAAGTTTGTGGACCGCAAAGGTGAAGACGTTGTCAAGAGGAGATAAAGCATAGCTGGGAAGGCCATAGAGGAGACAAACACAGTAGCCAGATCCAGAAAGGGTGAAGGAGGAGATTATCTCTTTAGCAGTATTGAAAGCAAGAAGATGACAACAAGCGAGAAGTTGCATGATGGGTCGAAGATGACACCAAGGTAACAAGCAGAAGCAGAGTGAGGAAGGTAGTTAGGAGAGAAGAGAAGAAGACGAGGAGAGGAAGAGATAGTGTGTTTGTCTGGGAATTAGAGAACTTGTGTCTTGGTGGATTTGAGTAAAAGTAAGTGAGACAATATCCAATATTTGATGGCAGAGAGACAGTTTGAAATGTTTGACAAAAGCTCTTCAGATAAGGAGTGAAATGCAAGAAGATCTGATTGTCTGCGAAGGTTTGATAGGAGAAGACATGGGAGGAAATCAGGGCACCAAGAGCAAAGTATAGAGAGTGAAGAGAAGTGGACCAAGGACAGACCATTGGGGAACTTTTAAGGGGGGTGAATAGGGAGGTAAGGCTCTTCCAGGACACCAAAATGTGTCTGGGAGCAAGCTATGAAACATACCAATCATGGGCCTTTTCTCTGATACCAAGAAGAGATAATGTAGAGATGACATCAGAATGGTCGACATTATCGAAAGCAGCAGATAGGTCGAGATGAATGAGAATAAATGAAAGGGTTGCATGTCGAGTGTATGAGATGAAGTTGCTGACATTGAGGAGAGCTGTCTCAGTAGTATGTAGAGGTCGGTGGCCAGATTGCAGAGGGTCCCGGAGGTTGTATCAAGGAAGTCAGTGATTCAAATGAACATTACTCGCTCAGAATAGTGTGGTAGAAGAGAGACCGGGCGAAAGTTGGCAGGACAGTTAGGATCTAGACCAGCTGTCCTAAAGAGAGGGATGACTGTAGATGTCTTATAGGATGAGGGAAACATGGCATTGTCAAGAGAGGGGATGAAGAGTGAAGTAAGATGTGGAGCAACACTGGGAATTATGTTCTTCACAATGTGCAGGGACCATGGGTCAATGGGCGCACAGGAAGTGTTAGCCTTGAGGACTAGGGCAATAATCTCATCAGGGTTAGTGGGGTCAAAGGAAGGCATAGTTGTGGCAGAGGAAGGTAGTAGAGGTTGAGAAACGTGAGCAGGCAGAGGGGATAGAAGGTAATTAGCAAGGGTATTGTGAATGGTCCAGATTTTAGAGGCAAAGTACAGAGCAAGATCATTTGCATTCAGAGTAGAGGAGATGGAGGTGGGTTTTGGAGGTATGAGAATTGAGCTGAAAGATTTTTGGAAGTGCCGAGTTTAGGAAGATTTAGAAAAAATGAGAGAGAGATTGAAGGCATGTTTGGCAGAGTCAAGAGTAGAGGAATAGTTTTGAAGAACCATGAGATAGAGTAGGATATTAGGGGAGTGTCTTCACATTTGCCAGGTGCAAAGAATTTTCCCCATTTTTTTTTTCGGGGAACAGATGAGAGGTGTAATCCATGGCAGGGAAGTGGAGAATTTATGACTATGTGTAGTAAGCGGGTAGTGAGAGGAAAAGGGGGCATGGCAACCAGTGTTAAAGTTAGTGGCAGCTTCTTCTGTGAATGGAAAGTTGAGTTCAGCATAGGAGGATAGAGGGTAGTGTATGTCAAAGAGGTAGTCAGGGAGTTTAGAGGAGGGAAACTTGCACATGGTAATAGTTGTAGCACATGGAGTGAGTGAGGAAGAAGCAGGAGTGCAGAGTGAGGCTAAGACGATAGTATGATCAAAGGAAGAAGGCACATTGGAGATATTAAAGGTGGATAATTGACATGAGATGAGAATAAGCTCAAGGGAGTTTCAATCTCAATGTGTGAGAAAAGAGTGGACAGAAGAGAGTGTGTGGTCGAGTAGAAGAGTAAAGTTAGTGGATAGGACAGCAGAGAGAGATAGAAGGTTGAAGTCACCAATGACATTGAGATGGTGATCAGGAGGGAGAGAGTCAGGTAGTTGGGAGATGTGGTCAGAGAATTGACCTACCCAATGAGGTGGCCAATAGAGAGAGCTAATAGGTATGCCACAAGGGGCAGTGATTGTGGAGATTGTGTATTTGAATAGGGAGAATTAGCAGGAGATGGGGGTAGGAGAGATAGGACAATTGGGGGATGGAAATAGTCCTACAGCACCACCCCTGCCAGTGGGGCGGAAAGAGTGAGTGAAAGTGTAGGCAGGGTCATGAAGGGCAGCAAGGGTTGCAGAGTCAGAAGGAGAGATCCAGGTTTCAGAAAGGGTAATGAGGTCAATAGAAGGATAATGAGAAAGGAAAAAGTGGGAGGTAAAGGTGGTTTTATTGCAGACCGGCTGTGCATTCCAAATAGCAATAGAAAGAGAATGAGATGTAGATGCATAGCGACATTGAGTCTGATAAATAGAGAGGTGCTAGGAGGAGATGCGAGAAGAGGATGTGCAATGGAAGTTAGGGTTGGAATAGGTTTTGTGAATAGAAAGAGTAGTGAAACGTTAAGAGAGGTGGCATTGAGGAGGAAAGATGATTGGGATGTAGAAAGAGATAATATGGTTCTGTGTGGAGGAGAGTGAAGATAGAAGTAGAAGGGAAAGGAAGTGGTAGCATGAGAAGTGGGTGGCAATGGTGCAGCTAAAAAGAAGCAATTAAGGGTGCTTACAGACAAGAAGCAGGACACAGCAAAGCAAAGGCTCAAAACCTAAGAGGCAAAGAGGCTGATCAATGGTTTTAATGTTTCATATGTGTAAGATATCACCCACCTTCTACCAGTCAGCTGATGTGTAACTTAAACAACGCTGAACTGAACTCTATTAACTATAGGCTCACAGATGGGCACTCAAATCTACTATAGAAGTGTGTCTGGTCAAGATTGGTAGCCAAAAAATTCCACAGTAAGGTATCTGTTCAACACACCGCTAATCTTACAGATGACATTTAACACACAGAAGCAGTATATAGCGCAGTGAAGACATACAGTGCACAGTCACGTGCAGCAGACATGTGCAACAATATGCATTCCACAAGACAACATCTGTTAACAGATTGACATCACAGAAGCACATGAATGAAATCAAATACCTTGAAACATGACAAGTATGCCATGCTTTATATGAGAACATACTTGGCACCTAGCACACGTTCCAGTACTACAGTCAGAAGTTAAACATGGCAAGTCCATGTAGTACTGTTAAAGAGCACAAATCGACAACAGCTGGAACCCATCTCAGTTTTACTTGAACCTTAGAGCCAAGCAATGTGGATGCACACAATGGACATAAAGCATGCCACAGTAAATGGAATGGCAACAATTGTGTACAATTATGATGTTGAATGCCAATATGCAGCGCTGACATGTGTTTAGACCAGTGGTAGAAGTGGGTGGGAGCGGTGCTCCTCTGCTTTAAAAAAAAGGGTTTTACGGGTTTATACTTAAAAAAAAAAAAAGGTTTTAAAGACGTTATTCCGGAATTGTTTTGTGTTAGAATAAAAATGCCATGTATTCTGAGCACGTATTGGGGTTAACTATCTCAAGCTCTGGACTTGTGCATTAGATTAAATATTGGGACACCGAACCTGTGGTGCTGCACCTGTGCATGTCCTGGGGAGCAGTGTCTCATGCTTTGGGCGTGTGCAGTACCTTTGACATGATTGCCGCTACAATGCTCCCATATTTAGCTTCAGGTGTCGCAGTGCGTGTCTGGAGTCTGCACCCCGCCTTCTGCTCATTTACAGCCCCAGAAACTCTCCTTTCAGCTGCAGGAAATCCCAGCTGAGAGCAGAAAGGCACATCAGCTTCTGATCAGGTGTGCATCAGCGATAACTGCAACAGCCCTTGCAGCAGAAGTACAGCACTACGAGTCGCCTGTGGGAGAGTGATCAGTCATCACGGTAATGCTCTATGCATTGGAGCATCCATTCTGCACTGCATCTTTGCTCTGAACCTACATCCCTGCTCATATCAAAGGATCTGTAGTAAGAACACACTAATACAAGTGTGCTGAGTTAAAAAAAGCATCACCCAAAGCTCACACAGGAAACGCTCCTTTTCAGTTTCCAGGCAGCTTCAAAACGATTTTCAGCAATTTTGAGTGAAGCCCCACCCTCTTTTCAAATAAGATCTTAAAAGGGGATTTTGCACGCACCTAGCGAGAGCACCTAGGAAGCACCGCTTTGCACCGGACTCCCTGCAATTTGCTCTGTGCATTTTTCTACGTTGGACATTGCCTGCTGGTATTATTGCTCTCTTTGTCCTATGGACACTATTTAGTATAAACAAAGTGCCTGGTATACTTATACCTTTTATTGTGTGTCATTTAGAACGATTTTCAGCAATTTCAAGTGAAGCCCCGCCCCCTTTTCAAACGAGATCTTAAAAGGGGACTTTCACGCACACCAGCACGCGCGCACCTAGCGGAAGCACCTAGGAAGCACTGCTTTGCCGCTTCGCTGTGGCGTCGTGGTGCGGGGTGCGAGCTTAATTATATTTCAGGGCCTTCACCGATTTGCTTGTGCGTTCTTTTTCCTTTGCCATCTACTTGTGCGTCTGCGCTAAGGAGTATGAAGAAAAATCTGTACTCCTTGAGGACAAATATTACTCCTCCCCGCCTTGATGGCAATTTGGACATTGGGCGAAAAACAAACAAACCTGCCTTTTCATCTCCAAAACACCAAGTTTGTTCCAATCCGAATGTTCACGCTCCAAAAATCAGATCGTTAACAATCTAATCCAAAGACTCTGCCTCGACTGACATAAGATTTTTCTATTCTGCCTGTAAGTCGAATGAATACACAACCAGGACTTTGAAAACACAATCGGAGAGAAGGCTTGATAGTTCAAAAATTGCTCTTCCGTGTGTGGAAAATGAGAGTCTGTTGAATGATTTAAATGATGCAATAACTTGTAATGCTTCCTTGTCAGATAGCACCGTTCTCAGGGGTGAGTCATTGGCGGCCATGGTACCGAACAGCCCTCATAAACAGTCCGACCTGTCCAGCGACATTGACCTAGACTCCCTGGAAACTGACTTTTCTATTCAGGATCGCTTGGAGAAACTCTCCTTTTCCACTAATATGTTCTCGGACCCTATCCTGGGAAAAGAGAATGCAGTTTCGTCATTTCTAGCCTCTACTCCACGAAGATGTACTGTCACAGAGATACAACCATCGAATGAGGGCATGAGTAAACTTTTGACCATCACTTTTGACGCCATGAGTACAACTATGAACATCATAATTAAATTATTTGACATGCTAAATGACAAAATGATAATGCAAAGTTCTCAGATAGCTTCCGTAATAGCGTGGCAAACTAAGTATGAGAAAACTTTTGATGAGAAAATATGGCCATTGCCAATTGCTGGTTCAAAATTTGAACCGCTGTTGCTCATCAGTAGTGCTACTTCACCTATTAGAACTCCTATTCTAGTATCTCAACCAAAGAACTCAGGGGTGAATGTTGACTCAAACTTCTGAAAAAATAGTTTTGTACATTCCGTACATTGAAAAGATCATTACTGATGAATTGTCTTCTAATAAGACATCAGCTAAAACACCAATTGAAGCGCAAGCCATTATAAACAATAAAAAAGCCTATATCATCTTCTCTAAAACAGAAGGAACGACAAGGATCAAAACTGCAGTCAAGGGGAAAAAAATCTAAAAATCTAAAAATGTGAAATCTATCAGTTCTGTGGCTACGACCGTGACTAAGCATTTTATTAAATCATTAAATGTGCCAGTAAAAGCAACACAGAAAGTTTCTCTCGTTGTCACGAAAAAATATATGCTTATGAATAAAGCTTGTAAAGCAGTGACGGTTCTCCCTAATAAAACAAACATAACTATTCCTTCTTATGCCCCGTTAGACGATCTTGTAGAAGCTGTGAAAATACATAAGAGTACTCCTGGGCCGTCGATTGTGGCGAGTGACACGCCTGCTCCTCTATTGCCGACAAACTCTAATGCGGCATTAAAAGATCAGGCTAGTAAAGATTCTCAGCGTCAAGAAATTAGGCAGGAGGTTAATGCCTATATGGCTAGATTCTCTAACGCTAAGAACTTGGGTGCCCCACTTGAAAATCTGACTGAGCATTCTGATATATAAATACAGGACAAAATGTCAGCATTTCCCAATGACCATAGGAAACAATCTCCCCCTGAAAGCAGGGGCCCCTCAGTCTGTTGAAAATGGCGATGAAATAGTGTGCATGCTCCAGGCGCTGTTACCTAGAAAATCGCTGTATGCACTAAATGTTATTAGCCCAGCCAAGCCTCTTAATTTCAAACCATTAATAACCCCGCAATTGAAGCCAATCCCACGAGAGGTAAACATGAGATCCTTAGTACTTGGATGCCGGCCGGGGCCGTATCCGCAGTATGATCTAAATCGGCACACCATAATGGAATTGTCTTTGGATGTGTCAATGCTGGATGATGTAAATAGCTCAGATAGTGAACAAGTAGAATTCATTAACAACACAATGTTAAGCACTGTGAGATTATGGCTGCAATCCAGAGTTGTACGAAATGTTATTTGGCAAGCAAAGGAGGAACTGTTTCAGATGGGCTTTGTTAGTAGGACCAGTGGAGGTGGTGATGCCTGTTAACTGCTAACCGTCATGGAAAAACAGCTTCCTGTTTACCGTCAGTTTCTTTGATAAATGTGACTAGTGAGAAAACCACCCCAAACTGTGTATGTAATTGTGGCAGTTCCCGAAGTTAACTGGAGCAACAAAATGTAACAACTACTATTGCACTTGTATTGTGGAACACATGTGGGCATCATCACTTATTTAATAACCCAAGTTGTAAAGAGGATCCATTTGATATAGTAATGCCCCAGGAAACATGGCTACTTAACTCGCCAATTTGGAAGGACCATGAAGGCCATGCAACTGCTGCCCTAAAGGGCAGTAAAGGTTGCCCCATGGCAGGTCTTCTTACAAGTGTAAAGTCCAGTGCCAATCTAAGTATAATATTCTCTTATGCGCCAAATGACTTCTCACAGTTATCTATTGTATCTGATTGAGTCACATTCTATGCGTGTGTAAACTTGTACTGGAATCCCAAAGGTATTGATGATCAGAAGTTTCTATATGATGTGTCTACAATGCTGGATTATATCCCTCTAGTTCCAGATATTTTGCAAAAAAATAGTGGCGTGAGATCTTAATTTACATTGTTTAGATCCAACACTCATGCAAGACAAAGAAAGGAAAATTCAATGCGTACATTTTATGAAATCCCGCTCTTTACATATGCTAACGGAGACTGGTACTACCAATGGTACTTTTCAGCACACATGGTCACGTGGTGCCTCCAAAGCTACTATGGATTATATCTATGTAGATAGCGGATTACTATCTAAACTCACATCATTTCAAATAGAGGATGCTTCCCATAGTGATCATAATGGTGTATCACTACCTGACAACCAAAGACAAACTCTCAAAAGATGATGGGAACCCTTATTGTCAATCCCAGATTAAATCGACTAAAATGGTCAGAAAAATCTCTATCACACCTGGAGGAATCTCTTGCATCCCCTTTTGCACATTCCGACACTAGTGAACATATATGTGATGTACCTTATTATAATCTTATGCAAAATGTTGGCACTAAAGAGGTCAATAAGGGATTTCCATCTCATAAATGTCACGCTTTGGATGCTGATGTGAAAAATAGAAAATCTCTCTTTCGTCAGCAAAAGCGTGAGGCATTAAAATTGCCGGCAATAAAAAGATTTGAAAATGCCAACATCAAAACTAGCTATAAAAATTGCCTTAAAGCACATCGTGCTAAACTATATCAGTTGGATGGCGAAAAGATGCTCACATTAATCCAAGGCAACTCTACAGCTCACATCTGGCAGACATTAAATCAAGCCACGTTGACGTCCCAAATTGCGTCTCAAATACATAGCGTCCCTGAAGCCATGTGGTTGGACCATTTTAAAAGAATTTGTGACAGGCCTATGTAACAAATAACAACTGAAAGCAGAGTGCCAGAACCTTTCCATCCCCATATTGATAAAGCAGATATTTTGCATTACATCAATTCAGATAGTCAATCAAAGGCCCTGGGCCCTGATGGTCTTTCTAACTACAGCCTGAAGCAATACCCTGAATTATGGTCAAATATCCTGTATCTTATATATGAACAAATAAATTATGCACAAACTATCCCCACATCATGGAGACACTCAATTATTGTTCCTATTTATAAAAAGGGTGATCACAGTAAACCCGAAAGCTATCGACCCATTGCACTGCTAGATGCACCCCCCGGCAACATTTTTAGTTGAATAATACTACAATAAATCAACAAGTGGACCCTGTTAAAATGTAGAAGGGATCCCTTTCAGTCAGGTTTTGTATCTGGTTTGGGCACTTCACCAAATATGATAACGCTTAACATGCTAGCATCAAAATATATGGGAAAAAGCAGGCCTTATATATGGCCTTTTTTCACTTTCGGATAGCTTTCGACTCTGTTGATCGTCAATTGCTCTTTACTAAGTTTGAACAATTTGGATGTCCATCATCATTGCTAGCTATAATAAAAAAAAATACATACTGAAACAACTGTCCAAGTAAGGCTGAGTTTGGATGGACTGCTTTCTGCTAGCATTAGAACAGAAAGGGGGCTAAAGCAGGGATGCATTTTAGCCTCAACCTTGTTTAATGTATTCATCTAAGACATAGGGTGTGCTTTCATGGATACCTTAGGAGATGCCCCCAAAATAGGAAACCAAAAAATGTCCTGGCTATTATATGCAGACAACCTCGTCCTACTATCGCAGACCCCTCAGGGCCTTCAAAATCCAGAATGAATTGGGCAAATATATCACCAAAAACAACCTGACGATAAATGTTGAAAAAACGCAGGAAGTAATTTGCTGGAAAAAAGGTATTAACTATAAAGCTAAGTATTCCTGGCACCTTCAAAGTAACACACTCACGGTTCTTCCATAATACAAATATTTGGGCATTGCTTTTTCAGGGAGCGTAAATGATTCAACGTATGCTAACACTTTGGATGCTAAAATAAGTACATTAACATCTCAAGCTAAAATACTTATGTATAGATATGGTAAATTTACATCTGTCCACATAATGACCTTTTTTCAGCAAAAAGTGGTCCCTATAATCATGTATGGTTCTGACACAATGATACCCAAACTGAGGAAAGTCTGGGAAAGATATGAGAGCAAGTTTTGGAAAGCAGTAATAGGCTTACCAACCTGTACCCCTCTTCCTTTATTGCACTATGAACTGGGTGTGATATCTATACATAGTCAAGTGATGTGGAAAATGTGCAGTCTATATAGGAAATGTGTAATAGGAGCCTCTTCCAAAAATATTCTAAGTTCAGTGACACACTATCTGTTGACATTGTCGGATACATTTCCCAAAGCATGGTACAGTTGTGTATTAGATGCACTAATAGATGCAAATGTTTCAATTGAACTGTTATTATTGAACCCAGTAAAAGCAAAAGTTGCTTTGTATCAATATGACTGGATACAAACCTTGGAACAATGTAAACGATATGTGGACTGCAACATCACATTATTCAGTCTCAAAAGTCTGCGTACAATGGAAAGCTACTTGGTAAAATCTCTGTCAAATCACATCCGTACACAACTGTTAAGAATGTGTTTAAATTTGTGTTTGTTGAATGAGATCCGTGCCAGAAGAGGGCTAGTTTTGAAAAATCAAAACACCTGCTGTTTTTGTAACAATTTACTGCTCAGAGAAACGCTATCACATTTGGTAGTCAGCTGTCCAGCCTTGATAAGTATGCAGGAAAGGTATTTTAAAAATGTGTTTCATTTCACTCTCTATCGAACTGAAGATGAAATATGGAGTCAGATATTATCTAACAGACGAAATTGCTGTCCAAATTGCTTTAGCTCAAAATGTACAAGCAATACTACCTGATAGCAACAGGTTTGAAGGAGAAAGGTGAAAAAAATTGAACATTGTTTTATTTGTTTCAGAGATGTATTGATGTAAATTCATTGATTGCACTTTCTTTCTGAGATTAACAACATGATGTATATATGAATCAACAAATGTGTAAAATAGGAAGTGAAATCATGAAAACACAACCTGAATGTTGTAAATTGAAAATTTTAAAAAAGTATGAATGTTTTCTTTCTCTGCTTATTAATGTGTATGAAAAATGTGAGAGGTTGAGTGCTTCAACCAAACAAATAAAAAACATTATTAAAAAAAAAGAATGCAAATGTAGGAAGAAGTTGAAACTTACACTTCAGTGTGCTGCCCAGAACATTCCCTTGAACAGCAGATGTGTTTGTTTGGATGTTTGGATTTCACGTGGGAGGGTGCGTGCTGATGGGTTTTGTGGGTAGCGGGGGGCAGGCCAGCAGGGAACACAATTTCACTACTTCTTCCCGTACACTTCGACCACTGGTTCACACATAACCACACAGTTGAAACAGTCTACTACAAACCTCTAGACTTACCTGCAAATAACCTGCTTCTCAATCCTTATTTGTTAATATCCTTAAACTACATACTCTGAACACTAATCTTGTAGATGCAACATATTAACATAATGGAGGCCTATTCCAAAAGAAAGAATTGGTAGACAAAACCTAGCACTTAGCACAATGTACAGTCAATATAGATGATCATGACCAGCTAGTCTCACTTTAATGACGTGTCTGAAACAACATCAGGTGTACAGTGCAATCTGCAATGATGACATTATAGCACAAGGGCAAATGTGTCCATCAACAGCACACCAGAGCATCTGCAAAGAAGCTTCAATGGGCAATTGGAAGGTCATGGAACAGTGAATGAAGCCATCACTTGATATTTGTATGCAACAACAGGTACACCCTGACATGGCATACCTACAGACAAGCACATGAAATCCCAATCAGGGAGTAGAATGGAACAGCACGCTTTAGGATGTTAAACAGCAATTATATAGTGCCTCCTTAGTATTTATATTGGCCTAAGCCTACTCGCGCTACACGGAAAACCGCGTTACAAAGTTCCGATTTTTAGGTTAACTTAGCTGCCATTTTAAGAATCATCCAACATTTTGATTTCTACTCGTGTGTTCTTCGTTCTAAAATGGTGGACTATGTTTTCAACTTGCAACCAAGCCTTCTGACCTTTGAGTTCTGTTAATGCTTAGGCTGTCCGAGAGCCAACTGTTTAGACTGAGTAATGAGACCTTGTGCTTCATATGAACTGTTGTTTAAGTGTTGTCTGCGCTCACAAGACTCATCCTTGTATAAACATTGGGACAATGAAGAACAAACCTCGAGCGTATACATTGGTCAAGCTGTATTGTAAAGGAACATTGTACAAGGCTTACCGCAGGATCCGAGAACATACATCACTATTATATAAATGCAAACCTATGTAATACTTTGCATAATATTGTATAATCTGTATGTGAACTAGGCACAAACTCTAGACCACGAATTATTAACGTGAAGAGAGGCTGGACAATATTACACAAATTGTATAAAAGCACAAATGTTTAGCTGTCCAGCTCTCTCTCACCTCTCTCTGTCGGCTGGTACACATCGCAAGGTATTGGGAGCCAGATAGCTATCTGTTTTGCTTTGCAAACTGTACAGTAATACAAGATATGTGAATCTTTTTAGCCCCTGATTGGTGTATTTCCTTTGTGGTACTCAGCATCGATATTTCTTCGTTCTTTCAGATGGTGCCCAAATAGGGACCCTGAAGATTGATGCCACCTCGTTGAAGAGTTGACGTGGCTATCAGACCGGGATCGGACGGTGAGAAAGGGGGCCCCTTCTTGGATGAGACGCGACATCTCAACACTACTGCACGATCCGATCCCTGGACGGTGAGCTCGCGGTCCGAGACGGCATCTTGACGAGGGTCCATATATTGAGGCGGGCAGTTTTGTCGAAATCACCAATCACAAGGGTCCTTTGTTGTCCTTTGTAATCCCATCGGACCTCCCTTAGTCCTTTGCATCAGGTGAGTTGTGCCTCGATTCCTAAGTATCCTGATATTAAGTTGTAGTATTGTACTTGCGAGTGCAATCGGTGCCAGGTAACACCAGTAATCTGATATGCCTGGGAAATTGTCTGCCTGTTTCAGGGTGTTATTCCGCAGAGACAGACAATCTTGGAATTTGGCCATCCGGCACCACAGTAGGGGTCGCCGGCATGTACTGTCTACTGTAAGTACAGCATTGGTAGTATAGTATTAATGATATTTGGCACAGACAAACTAGACATGCTTCCGAATTTCAGTGGCCAATCAATGGTAGTTTTGAGTTTGCCCGAATAGAGTATTTAGAATCCATATTGTTAAAGAGAAAAGCTAGACCTGCAGCATTTGATGTAATACAAAATTGGAAAAAGGAAGCTACGCAGCAATTTAAGAATAAAGAGAAACATGCACGTCGACATATGTCAAACTCAGAAAAGGCATTATTGTATGATCAACAAAAACAGTCACAGTCCGTTATAAACATGGATAGAGCTTTCCAACTTGGTATACAGAAAATATATCCGTCTAACGATGTTCATGCCTCAGATGAACTAATTGATAAACTCTTAAATGAACGTAGGCCTGGTGCCAATGCACCACCTCCTTATGTACCTATTCCTGCTGTCTTACCTCTTCCTGCTGTCGTTCCTCCTCCTGTAACAATTCCTGTTCTTCCTGTTGATCCTCCGCCACCAGTTATTGTTCTGCTTCCTGTTGTTGTTCCTCTGCCTGTACCTCCACCTTTACCGACTATTACTGTTCCAGTAGGTTTGTCTTTATTGCCAGTAGTACTGTCTCCACTACCTGCTGTATAGGATTTGTCTACTCTTTCTTTCCCAAGCGGTTCTGCTCCACTTGTAGCTGATAAAGGAGCGAGTGCTGAATCAAAAATTGTAACTCGGACCACAGTTTCCAAAGAGATGGGGAGAAATTTGAATGCATGGGCTAAGCAATGTTCAGAGAAAGGTGAACAATCTACTGTTTTAGCTATGCTCTCTAATCTAGAAAGTATTCCCATCAAAATGTCTTTATTGAGGGGATGGGGTTACATTTGGCTGTAATGTGGAATAGATTGATGGACACAGATGTCCCACAAGGGTTGAGAGATTAGAATGTTTTAGCTTATTCAAGGGATACTGCGGAGAAAGTATATGAGCATGTCGAGAGTGTTTTTGAGGTTAGAAGGGAGTTAGAACGGTTGCAGAATGATGAAATAGATGGTGATATTTTGGACCCTTTTTACGTGCAGAAACAATTCCTTCCTCCTTGTAAATCAACGAGTGAAGAAATGTGAATTTGCACAAGGGATGTTCTTATATAGATTTCAGATATGTCGATATCTCCCATAGAAGTATATGATACATATAGTCAGTATACTCCGGAAATGCATAGGAAAGTGTTACAAGTAATGGTAGAATACCTACAGGATGAATGTATAAAGAAAAAGATTTGTTGTCCCTCAGAATTATTTAATAGCTATAAGAGAGCTTTTGCATCTGGTACTACTTCCACCGCTTTAGCGCTAGATTTAGCTCTGTTGCTTAGTAAACATTCGGAGTTGCCTATTTCTCAGTTGCCTATGAGAGAGGTTCCTCCGACATTTGTTCCCAAAGTTGAGATTCCGGCTAATGTTGCAGCGAGTGCAGCAGCCTATGATATTGCAGCTCACTAGGTATCACAGTTTGTACACGTCCCGTTCTCAAGACAGGAAGTGAACACTATTAGACAGTCGATTCCAGACATTAGGAAAAATGCAACAGGGTTTTATAAAGAAATAGAATCTGTCTTGCATTTGTCAGTTTTTACTCTGGGTGATATAGACGTGTTGTTTCCTGTGCTCCTACCTGCAGATTTATGGAACAGATTGGGGCTGTAGATGATCCAGCAGGGTTAGGTGACACATCGGTTAACTTGGTTAGGTTAGATGGAGAAAGGATAACTGGTGAAAGACCACCGCAGGTGATACTGACTTTGCCAGATAGAATAGTAGAAAAATTGAAGACTTTAATTCCTGAGAGAAGGATTGTTTGGGACAAACTCACTGTTTGTATCCAAGGAAAATCTGAAGGTGCTACCGAATTCCTGAATCGGTTCGAACAAGTATGCTCAGATTTTAGCAGACAGGATTTAAGCACCGAGTCAGGAAAAAGATTGTTTGTGGACAAATTTGTGCGTGGATTGTTGCCTGATATCCAGTCACAAATTATGACTTCTAAGAGTGCTTGGCAAGCTAAATCACATTCCGAAGTATTGCATATGGCTCACTATTACGAGAATAGAGTCAACAATGAGAAGGAAAGGATTGAAAAGAAAAGTGGGGATCTGAAAACTAGGGTATTATTGCAACAGATGGTTAGCGGGCCTAGAGGAGGTAGTATGCAGTTTAGAGGTCAGTTTGTTCCTCAAAGTAGTGCGCCGTTGGTTCCTGTAAATGCGAAGCAATGTTCTTATTGCAGACAAGAGGGTCATTGGTGAGTACCATGCCCGATCCTCCAGCAAAGGTCGAATAACACATATGGTGTCATGGGCAGATGATCCAGAGGCCTCCCTGGATTAGGGGGTTCTGGTAGAAGCCAGTTCGTTTAAAATTCTCAGTCTTTTTCGCAAGATAATCAGCAACCTAGTGTAGATAGCAGAAATATCTTTGATAATCCTTCAACTGCCTATCTTTCTGAAAATCTTGTCTTCGATGATATATTGTTTCGTAAGGACAGCTCAAAGCAGGGTCTGGAACAGATGCCTATTCCTGTTAATCAGAAAGGTCCCTATGTTGAGATGATGGTGGGGAATAGGAAGCATCTCTTTTTGATAGACACAGGAGCACAGAAGTGTTCCATTGATCATTCACGGGTTCCAGACATTCCACTGTCAGGGCAGAATAATGTTTCTGTAGGGTTTTCTGGTATGCCAGTGAAGAGGAAAAATCGAGAACAAACCCCTGCCCCCTCACCCCAGGCGCATAAACAGAAAGAACAGCAGGAAGAATAGGGAGCGCATTTATCATTTGAACCAGGCCCCAGTGCACCCATCGGTGACAAATATGCTGAAAGACACTCACTTGAATAACATTGCAACCTACATGCGACTTTAGCCAATGCAGCAATACCAGAATCTACAAAACACAAGAATCCCTGTTTAAAGGCTTGCAGATGCCTATATGAACTAACTGGATCTAATTGCACAGTGTAAAGCCATGTTTCAGGAAAATTACAGCCAAGTGCATTTGTCTCATTGAATACCAGCCACAGTGGGGATTCATGCTGACTTCAGCAATGCTCCTCGCAAATCCAGCAGCAGCCACGGTCTTACAGTAAGATAAGATTCCTTTCTTTGAACGACAGTGAACTCTGGCAGACAGAACATCCAGAGCCCAGTGTTTTTTTCCCTGGGAACGAAAGACATTTTCGCAAGACCCACACATCATTTGAAACATAATTGTAACAAGAATGGCTCAGCTCTGGCCAATGAACGCTGAGAGCCCAGGTGCGAAAAGCCTGTTTCAGCTAAAACTAATGGGAACAAATTCATACTGCAACAATTTTAGAATTAGGTAATGGGGGTGGCACAGCTAAACCAACCCGCTGACGCAGAAGTCCTAATGCCCAATGATTAGACTTCCTATAAGGGCTACATAGGCAACCTATCACTTAGTAGCCAATAGCAGGATGAGATAGGTTTCTGGGAGATAGTCCAATCATGTGATGTCAGCCTGCAGTGTGTTACAAAGCTGGCTTGCAAGCCTGCCCCGGGGGAGACAGTGCCTGGATTTTCGCTGTGCATGAAGCTCTCTGTGTGTGTGTTTTTTTTTTTTTGCCTGCCCAGAAATAAACGCGGTTTGGAACATGTTGCTGCCTGCTTGGGACTCTGCTTCATTTCTATGGGCAAAATGGGAGGTGTTGGGGTCTCCCATAGCTGACCCCTAGAGGCCCTGGTGGGGGTCCAACTTCTCCCCAACACCAGTAGTTAGTCTGGTTTCTCTGCCGGTACCGATTTCACTGTGTCTATTTACGGATAACTGTCCGTTTCTTCTGACAACGAACTGTGGAGAGCATGTGTTGGGGTTGAATCTGTTGAAAGAATTAAATGCAGTAATTCATTGTTCTTTGGATGGAATGCGTTTGATGATTTCGCCACAGCAATTTTCTGCCTCACAGTTTTTGACTAGACCTTTTCCACCAGAATTTGGTGAAGTTCCAGAGTGTTTATGGGTGATTGATGACAATGATGTTGGTATTTTGCAAATTGAGCCTGTTAAAATTGTTTTGAAACCAGGAGTTAAGTTGCAACGAATTCCACAACATAAGATTTCAGTTGATGCTGAGCAAGCTTTGAAATGTATATTTTCTGACTTTGTACATCGTGGAGCAATTGAAGAAATTGCAGGAAGTTTGTGCAATAGCCTGATTTTACCTGTGTATAAGAAAGGGGATAATGCGATTCCTTTCCTTTTCATTATCGATTTACACACTATCAATAAGATTGTTGCTCCACAATTTCCAATTGTACCTGATGTAACGTCGATACTAACAATGATTCCAGCTTCTGCTACTCATTTCAGTGTGGTGGATCTTAATAAGCCATCTTTAGCATTCCCATACATGTGGATAGTAGATATTTGTTCGTGTTCACCCTAGGCGAGCGCTCGTGTACATTCACCCGTGCGCCACAAGGGTACACAGAGAGTCCGAGCATTTATAGTAGGGCTTTGAAAGAGCAGCTCGATACATTTGACTTGCCTTCTACTTGTCGATGACCTTCTCTTAGCTCCAGATTCAGAAAGTGCTTGCAAGGAAGGCACTGGGTTATTGCTTATTCATCTAGGAAACCATGGGCATAAAGCTTCATTGAAAAAGTTTCAGTTTTGTCGACAGGAGGTTTCATATTTAGGCTATCTCCTGTCAAAGAAGGGAAGAAGATTGACACCTGAACGAATTAAGAGCATTTCTGGCGTGTCTGTCCCAAATACACAGAAGAAAGGCAGAGCCTTGATAGAAATGGCTTCTTAATGTAGACAGTGGATCCCTAGTATCTCACTAGTGATCAAACCAATGTTGGCATTGACAAAGAAGGGCATTTCTTTGCTACTTCCGTGGAACTTGGAACACAGGAACACTTTTGATCTGCTCAAGACTGCACTGTGTTTAGCACCAGTTTTGGGCACACCAAATTATGATAAGGCCTTTGAATTGTATGTGCATGAACGTGATGGATGTGCTTTGGCTGTGTTAACACAGAAACATGGGTGGAAGAATAGACCGTGCAGTTATTTTTTCTCCCCACTTGATCCTGTTGCATGCGCTTTGCCAAGATGTTTGAGAGCTGTCGCTGCTGCTGCTGCGTCTGTAAAAGAGAGCTAGGGTATGGTCCTAGGCCATACCTTAACCATGTTGGTACCTCACTCTGTAGATGTTCTATTAAATAGAACACAAACGCAACACCTTACTTCCGCACGATTAACAAGATATGAACTAATTTTATTTGCACTGCATATTCAAATTAAAAAGGTGTTGTGTATTGAATCCGGCTGAATTGTTACCTCTCCCGCAAGATATTGCTTGTAGTGACGAAATGTTACATGACTGCCTTTATACCACAGAACAAGAAACTAAAGGCAGGCAGGATTGATTTCAAAGAGACACCTCTGAATGATCCACAAGGGGAGCTGTTTAGCAATGGCTCTTGCTTCAAACTTCCAGATGGTACATCCACTGCTGCTTATGCCATCACTACATTAAGCATGATCGTGGAAACCAAGAGAATTTCGCATAATTCTGCGCAGGCTGCAGAGATTATTGCACTGACTCGAGTTGTGAACTTTCCGAAGGGCTTAGAGTGAATATATTTACTGACAGCCAGTATGCCTTTGGGGTGGTTCACAACTTCGGTAGACTATGGGCAGAACAAGGTTTCTTGACCTCACATGGAACAAAAATCGAACATGGACCCTTGGTGGTTCAGCTACTCTCACACTTGTGCTTCCTACTCAGCTAGCAATTATGAAGTGCGCGGCACATCAGAAAGTAGTGGATGATGTAGGGAAAGGGAATGCTTTTGCTGACAGGATAGCTAAACAGACTGTTACTGATTTGTACTCAGAAATGTATGTTACAAAGGAAGCCACAAACACTTGTACTGTAGATGAAGGGATTGACTCGATAAAGAATATTCAAGCTGATGCCACTCTGGAAGAACTTAAACATTGGGCTGAGGGTTTGGCAAAGCTAGATGAGTAAGGGTGTAGGGTAGATAATTCAAAAGGTAGATGGATGTTACCCGATGCATATGTCACTGCCATGATCACAATGGCCCATGGTCCCTCTCAAACATGTGCTAAGAAAATCTGCAAAATGTTAGAATCTGTTTGGGTGAATGTTAACATCTCAAAAACTGCTGAGCCTTTTGTCCAGAATTGGATGGTTTGCTTACAGCATAATGCGGGGACGGGTACAACGACACGAGGGGTAGTTTTGGTGCCCCCTCTGTGCCTTTTGAAGTAATTAATTTTGACTTCATGGAGATGGAGTGCTGTAAGAACTACAAGTATGGTTTGGTAGTCATTTGTGCCTTTAGCAAGTGGGTTGAAGCCTTCCCTGTGAAAGATGCTACAGCAATGACAACGGCGAAAACCATGCTTAAGGAATATTTTCCTAGGTTTGGTTTGCCGAAGGTAATCTCGTCGGATAATGGTCCACATTTTATCGCTGCTGTTATTCTGCAAGTATGCGCGGGATTACAGATCGATAAACGGTTCCATTCGGCTAGACACGCTCAAAGTGCTGGACTTGTAGAACGCCACAATGGTATCTTGAAGAATAAAATTGCTAAGGTCTGTGCTAGCAGTAATTTGAAATGGACAGACACTTTACCTTTAGCACTACTGTCCATATGGACAACTCCACAGACTAGAACTGCACTCTCCCCCTATGAAATTATTGTGGGCAGGCCAGCTAACATTTGGAGCCTGCCCAAGCCAAAGCAATTAAAGGATGTAGACCATTTGCTACTTTCTGAATACTGTGACCAGTTAACTCAAAATTTGTATTTGATTTATCAACAGATGCGAAAAGCCCTCCCAGTTTAATACAAGGTGCCAGGTCACAGAATTCGACCCGGCGACTGGGTGCTCACAAAGTCATTTGAGAAAGCATCCAGCCTCGCACCGCGTTGGAGAGGACCATTCCAGGTCTTGTTGGCCACACAGACTGCTGTACCAATAGCTGGAAAATGACATCAGATACACGCGACACACATCAAGAGGATACCTTTCCCTTTGCCAAACGACGGAGAAGAAAAGAAGGAAACTACTTGCTCTGTTTCTGATGTCCAATCAGTCTTGAACGACACCAATGGTATTTCAGAGACTCTTCCTGAGCCCGCAGGGCCTGGGGAGACTGCTGCTTTGTCTCTGAATTCTTCTTCCGATCTTTCTTCACATTTGAATGACCTCACCTCCGTTTCACCACTTCCATCAGGAAGCAACGACACACTGTTCACAGATCACGCAGTACCTGCCGTCTTAAGGTACGATCTGCGTCCACAGCGCTAGACTTACTGCACAGCACGGCTGTGCCCACAGGAAACAACTGTTGAGCTCGTCCCTTGCCACTTTTGGGCTGAAACATAAGTAAGTAGCTGGGGCCGGGAAAAGCTATCTTTAATCAAGATCACGTGATCAGGAGATTACCAGCAAACAAACTACGGTATTTATCGCAGGAACTTTTCGGGAAATACCTTCGAGGAACAATGCCTGTCGCTATCTCTACTCATAAGGAGCAATTGATAGTTTGTGTGGCTAACAAAGACATTGGACAGAAAAATACATGGTCCTTGAGGAGCTATTGTTTCCTTGTAATTATATTAACCGGTCTGACAGTAGTAATTGCTCTTGGGTTTTGGTACATTGAAGGTGTGCTGTCAGGTTTCCTTTATTGCTTTTCTCTTTGTATTGAGGATTTTAGATGGATTTGCTGTGAGTGGGAAGTTTTCTACTTTGGTTGGTTTGGCCTTAACTTTATTATACAGAATCCTGAGTCTGGCCCACTTCAAGATAGAGTTTCTCAATAGAAGCTCTGATTGGCTAGAGAGGACAGCAGGACTACAATGAACATTCTAAACTATCACTCTCTGCCTTTCATCGTCGTAGCCCAGCTGAGAGGACGCGTCTTGTAGCTGCTCCTGCTGAAGTCTTGGGCCTTGTGGATCTGAACTGTCAGGTCTCTCGCAGTCGATCAGCTACTCTTTTGGTGTTTTCAGGAGAAGTGTCCAGGTGGTCAGGAGAATTCTCTGAAGATAGGAAATCCTGAAATACTTGTGAAAACCATACTAAAGATAAGTGACATTCCTTTGGATATTTTAAAACTGCTGCCTATAATTTCCTAAAGTTGTTTTTAAAAAGAAAATTCAAGCTTTGAACAATTCATTTGCTGTTTTTAAGAGCGCATGTAATTTTGTTTCCATTTGAAAGTGCGTGCAAGGTTTGTTTTCGTTTGCGCTAAGTGCTTTGCACGTGTGTTGTGTTTCCCTTCACGCACGTGTTCGGACCACCGCGCGTGCGAGAACGTTTCCACTGGTGTGCATGGATTTTCTTGCTACGTTTTTTCTTTAGCGCTTGTTTTTTCGGAATAATCTGTGTGTGAGAACTCTTCTACTAGTGTGCACATGCGCGTGTTCTTCAAAAAACGTATGTGTTCTCTTCAGCGCGTGTACGCGGTTAATATTTCTATGTGTTTCTTAAGCGCGTGCGTGCGTGTGCCCGTGTACTACAGAAAACGTACGTGTTCTCTTCAGCGCATGTGCGCGGTTAATATTGCTACATGTTTCTTCAGCACATGTGCGCATTTTCTACAAAAATGTACATGTTCTCTTCAGCGCGTGTGCGCGGTTAATATTGCTACATGTTTCTTCAGCGTGTTTGCGCATGTTCTAAAAAAAACTACGTATTCTCATCAGTGCGTGTGCGCGGTTAACAAAGCTAGGTGTATTTAGTTACGTTTGCTCACGTTCTACAATATCCACTTACTTTTTTCAGCACATGTGCGTGTTTTGAACTCAAGTGCAAAGAACAAATATCTGCCTTACTTAAGGATTAACGTAAACTGGAACTATTTGCAGTTTTAAAAGGCAAAGGTCAAGGCTCATAAGGAGTGCTTAAGTACAAGAGGTTGCTGTTAATTTCAAGAGACTCAAGAAAGAGGTAGAAATATTTACAGCAATTGCTTCAGTCTTCTCTGAGATATTTTAGGAGAAGAACCAGGTATGATTATTTTAATAATTTACTTAAGGTTTAAAGTCTTTAAACCTCAATATTAAATAAGTAATAGGATTATCTATGTGTATTTATGTGTGGGATGTTTTTATCCACGCATCCAAGCCCTACCTCAAAACTGTGCAGTACTGATATGGAAAACATCATGATGGCCAGAGATTCCGAGAAAATGCCCAGGGAAGTGCATGAAGAATAGGCTGCCACCCATTTTGCCGATGTTATGGGCACAGAAGGGCACTGCCTAAAACCACCATTGGACTACCCACACAGTAGCCTGAAACCATTGGGAATGGCAATGCTGATTGCCAAAAGCAACCTAGAATTGTGGGGAATTCATTTTCTTAAATCTCAAAAATGGGTGCATTACCAGTACTCACCACTATCAGAAAGCCGGCGTTTTAAAACAACACCAGACTTTTTTCTTTTTTGTGTAAAACTGAATAAATGAACCCAAAGCAGGCCAAAGAAAGACTTACTGAGAGGTGGATCCAATGTAAGGTTATATTCTGAAGTGACTTGAAGGTTTATACAAGACTGGCTGAGCTGTGGATTTCAGCAGTTTAAGTAAATTTGGACTGAAAGACACTAAAAACCTAAATGTTTAAAAGAAATGAGTGACCTACTTTTGAGTGTCACATAGGTTGCAATTGTTTAAATGTCATAGTTTTAAACTTAGAATCAGCATTCTAGCTGCATATGTAAAATGGTTAGTTTTATTTGAATGCAGAAAACTGGGTAACTAAAAGTGACATTAGCTGGGGCCTGGCTTAAGGAACTGAATTCTGCCCACCAGCTACCCCCGACAGGAGATGAGACTTGCACTACAGCTGTGTTCCCAGGCCAGCTGCCTTTTGCTGTTCCCACCAAAAGGGATCTGACACTTCTCTGATTGAATTACCTGGGCTCTGCAGGAAATTGAACAAAGCCCTGTCCTGACTCAGGCAAATGTTTTATTGGTGGGAGTCGTAAATGTGGCTTCCTCCTGGAAGGAAAGGGGAGGAGCACTGCATGTGAGAGCAAGCTGGCTTGGCAGAAACTGGGAGGGGGAGAAACTGGAGACAGAGGCTGAGCTTGAAGAAAGTGAAAAAACTGGTTTCTGTACCATGTGACCTGAAAAGACACACCCCTGTAGCCAGAATATGGTTTTAGAAAAAGATGAATAACTCATAGTACGGACTTGTCATAATTATTTAAATGATACCATAATTCTTGTGATTTTTCTGCCCACATTTTAAGAGGTTTTTAGAACCGGTGGCATGATCTGGGGGCAAACTAGCAGTTAAGAGGGTATTACTTAAAATGTATGCATGTTAAAAGTCTGATACTTCATCAATTAATGCCTGCATGCCTTGCACACATTTGGGTAAATTTGAGTAAGAATCTGATATTGGTAACCTGACCAAAAAGTGAAATATGTTGCCATTTCTCAATGCAAGCTCTCAGGAAGAGCAGATTTGGACAGGGTATACCTCCTGTGATATGTGATGGGTGCATGTAATTTTAAACAAATGTGCACCTGTGCAAATATGTCTTTTGGATCAAATATAGATTGTGTGTAAAGTTGACAGGGGTGGGTTCTCTGTATCATAAACAGACCTCATCATGATGACACTTCATTTCATTCCCCCAATCAAGGGGAAGAGGAGGAAGTGCCAATGACAAGTGGAGAGGGGTAGGGCCTAGGAAGCTAGCCTTTCCACCCACTTTCAAAACACATAAAAGCAGACAGTCAGGACAGATAGGGACATTCAATTCCATTTGCTGCGGACCATGCTGCCGGACCATACAACATCCAGAGATCCAGACTTCAAATCCATCAATCTCCAGAATCCAGAGAGGCTAGACCAGCAGAGCAGAGCTGACCCAGACCGCTGTTAGCAGAACCAGAGAGCTGACCCAGATCACTGTGAAGAGACCCAGACCAGACCGGAGTCCAGTCCAAAATCTGACCAGATCCGTGGCGAGGCCTAATTCAAAAATATATTGTGAGTACCTAGCAGAACTGTGCAGAACCAATCTCTTAGTTAAAATAATATAATTCAATCTATTTTAATCTAAGTAGAACTGCCTAAAAGCTGTCACCTGTCATTTTCTAGCTGCTAGCTGTCACTTGTCACTTTGAACTTTAAAATTTCAAATCTGAAAAACGACCTTTACCATATCGCTCATATCTCCGTGACCGTTTGTCTTAGAGACTTGCAGTAACTTTCCTCTGAAAGCTGGGAATCTTGGCTTTTCAACGAACCTAGAAACACATTCCTTTCCTATTCCATACACTTTTGCCGCAATCGCGAAAAAAGCACTCGTGAATTTGCCGCGATTTGCAAATTTCTCCACGTGTGAAAACAACAGTTTCCTTGCTTTCCTTGCTAAAAATTCGTTTGCCTCTTAAGAACTCATCCCAAGTATATTTCACTCACCCTGAACCTCTAGAGGGAATTAAAAGCATTTTAGCATATTTTTTCACTTCATTGCCAGCACATATAAAAGCATTTGGGGCCTGTGTTTCAAACTTCTGTAGTCTAAGCTTGCTGGGGTGAACTGAATTACATTTGATTGCATTTCTGAGAACTGTGTGCTTTCCTTCCATTTGCTTGCATTGCATAAAGGGGGGAGGGGATTGCCAGAGAAAAGTGATTACATTGTTTTGTTGAAATCATATTGAGTATTTTCTGTATTGCATTTTCATTCAACATTACATCCGTCTGAACTTATATAAAGCATTCTCTACCACCTTATTCTTCTGTTCCTATTCACAAGTGTGCTAGTGCCAGACTATCCATTATTGATTACTGCTCAGATTCAGTGTGATATTCAATTATTAATTTATTATAAAGCGTGATATATATATATATTGTTTAAATTATCAAATAAACCTTTAAACTTGCAAAACAGAACTACTTCTTGGCTCAGTGGGGTCAGGGGGATTCCAAGAGAGGGGTGTTATATAGGGGTAGTCATCCAGAACGCATGAACTGGACATAAAGATATATCAATAAGGGTTTCCATTCAGTATCCCAGACTAGGCATTGATTTAGCTGTAGTGTTGAATTGAATCCTCTTACAAATTGGGGGCTCGAGCGGGACGTTTGGGTTAGATCTACCATTTGTGCAGATTAATACAGCGTGCCAGCTGACCAGATACACATATCCGGTCGGATCACCACGCTGTGTTACGCTGTAAAGCACTCCTCAAAGGAACGCTCTAAGGAAAAGGTCTGTTTTGCAAAAATAAAATACAAACTTCTGTAAGTCAGGAAGGAACTCAAATTCCAGAATGACGACCTTGGTAGATATGAAAATAGCCAGAGAGCACTTCTTACATAAGCTATTTGTGAGAGGTTAGTGGACTCATCAGGACCAGACGGTCTGGTTGCAAGCAATCGCACCCCAGATCACGGAAACAGGGTCATATATATGGAGAGACCAGGGTCCCTTACATGTGGCCCTGAGTGAACTATATATGTCCTCTAAGGCCAAGGATGAGCACAACAAGATTGCCAGGGTAGCGGCATATTTATATTTACATATGGGAGCCATGCAGGACAAATGTGCTGAAGGCCAACATCTGGCGAGTAGGCAACTGCTGGCATTACAGAAGGCCCAATCTGATCTGGACTCTTCTGAGCAGAGGCTGCAGAGGAGCCAGGAGTCAGAAAATGATAGTAGGCAGTATATCATTAAAATAAAAGAGGACATGGATATACTGCAACAGGAAAAGGCTGACCAGGATACTAGATTTCTGGCCCTGCAGAAGGAGCACCAAGACAGTTTGGACTCCTTACTGCAGAGCCAGAAAAAGCTGGGGCAACAATTAGACTTTAACAGGGCATGCACGGAGCAGGTAGCCACCCTGCAAAGTCATCTAGATAGAGTGAAGGCAGAGAGCAACAAGCTGATTTTGAAAGACCTGGATACCCAGGCAGAGTTTGATGAAGAACGCCAGAAAGCTGGTGCCTTTCAAAGGCAGAGGGACGACCTGGCGGCACAAATGCAGGCTCTTAGTCAGGAAAGAGACGCCTTAGGCCAGGAAGTCTGCCATTTAAAAAGAAAAACAGAAGGAAATCACTTGGCCCTCCAGGGGCTGGGTGACCTCCAAAAAGAACACCAGAACTTGTTAGAACACACCAGGAGGGTGGAGGATGCTCTGGCAAGAAAGGAGCTGGCCAATAGGGACACAGCTGAGGAGGTAACCCTCCTGCAGCAAAGACTGGCCCAGTGCTCCAGGACCAATCAGGAGGCACAGAGAGAGAATGAGGCTCTCTGCCAGCACAATGATAGACTCCAACAACAGGTAGCGATGCAGGAGAGACTGATAGAGTCTAGTAAGGCCTTAACTGAGGAACTGAAGGCGCGGGCTCTTGCATTGCAACAGGGAGCAGGGGCGGATAGAGATGAGGTTCGCTGGGAAAGAGAAACTCCTGAGCATAACCCCAGGAGCCCTAGTACCAGAGGCCTTTATCTCTCTCAGTCCCTGGACTCTGCCACCCCCATGTCCCCTGGCGCACATGAGCACAGGGCCACAGGGATGGCAGATTACTATCCAGCCAGAAGCATGGGGCTCATAGGCCAGTACCACCCAGGAATGGAGGGGCGGGCATCCGGGTATGGGCACCCAAGCACAGTGCAATGTGATGGGGAACCCCAGGAAAGTAGGCCCATTAAGGGCATCCTGAAAACCTCTGCCCAGTTAGGTCAGTGGGGGGGTACCCATCAAATCCTGGCAGCAAGGAGGGATCTGAAGACTCCTCTGAGCGGTACAGGACACAGGAGACCAGGTCCCCACATTCTGCCAGCCATTCCCAGGCTCGCAGAATCCGGGAAAACCTGGAAGATCAGACAGGAACCTCTGGGAGCAGTGCCTCTGAGTCAGAGGACGAATGGACAAGGGTTACCCGAACCAAAAAGGCCAATAAGGCAAAAAGGGCCTTGATTAAGGACCCATTAAAGCAGATTAAGGCAATCAGGAGCGTCATCACGCCTTATCATAAGAACGCCAAGTATTCTGTTTGGGAGCACTTAGAGTTGTTTGAGCAAATGATGGAGACTTTTCATTTGAAGTACAGCCAAAGCTGTATCCAATATGTAAAGTGGACATTCTCCCCAGAGTACTCCAGTTTCTTTGCAGGGCTGGAGGACCAAAATCATTCCAGGTGGTCCACCTATAGGGCGGCCATATTAAAACATTTTTTCTGTTCACAGAAATCCCCAAGAGACTCGCAAGGCAGCCTACAATTTGCAGTGTGGGGAGGATCAGGCCCCACAAGAGTTTGTTCAAGAACTGAAACGTGCCTTTGCGCAGACCACCAGAAGGGTGCGCACGGATAGCAGAGAATTTATTAATACGTTTTTCCATGCCTTGCCCAAATATATAATGACCCAGCTCGTGAGAGATTTTCATGAGAAAAGATCTTTAGACTGGGTCATTGAACAGGCGACCCGGATCTATGAGGTGCAGAAGCCCATAGAAAATAAAAGCAATACCCAGAAAAATCCCAAAACCAACAGCAGCCCTGCTGCTGCCAAGGTGGCAGAGGTAAAGGTCACCCCTGTTTTGGATTTGGAGATGGGGGGGCCTAAAAACCTACCTGCACCTAATAATGCTAGGCCCAGAAGATCCTCGGGCCAGTCACAGACAGGGAGCCAAGGAGGCAGCCCCACAAATGGGGTCCCTCGATCTCCTGACTATGTAAGTCCCCGTTACAAGGGAAGTCGACCCATCCTGGGTTATGTGTGGACTCCTCCAGCCCAAGGGGGGGGATCCAGCCAAGCACCTAACCCAGGGAACTTCCCTCCTAACTTCCCACCGGAGGGCAGAAATTCTCCAAATGCTGGGCAGAACTTTTTCCCCAGGTATCCACCCAACTTCCAGTCCCGAAATCATCCATCCTTCTTTCCCCAATTACCTGAGCCCAGACAACCTAATCCGGGAGAGGGGAGGCCAAGGGTGGAGGGGTACCAAAATCTTCCCAACCAGGGGTACTACCAGAGAAGGGATAGCTACCCTTCCCGGGATCAGCCCAGGGGAGAAAATAGAGCCCCGTATCAGCCTGAGCGGGTTTCCCAGTTAGAGCGCAAGGTCCAAAATATGGCACGGGATCTGAGTCAAATACTGAGGGCACAGCAGAACCCTCAGATGGGCATGCCGGCACAGAATGCCCCAAACTCTGGACCTGGTGCTCCAGAACAATGATGGGGGCAGCACCCCGATAACACACCGGTTCCCAGGGAGGAGGCACAAGGGGAAGGGGGGTGTAAAGCCTTAGAGGAAGCTTCCATTCCAACTTGTAAACAGCCCCTGGAAAACCAGGAACCGGAAACAAAATCTCCTGCCCCTGAAAGCCTGCCTCCCAAGGAGCAGAGGGGGGTAGGAGAAACAAAGGACCCAAACAGACCCGTTTTGTGGAAGAAATACAGATCTTCCAATTTGAAGGAGAGGGATCCTCAGAAGATCCTGGGAAAAGGATCTTCTCCTTCAGAGATGGGAGAACTCCTCCAAAGGAAAAATGGGCCCCAAGGGATTCCAATCCAGACTGGGGAGATGTGGAGACTGAGCTACCGCCGCCCACCATCTCATCCCAGAACCAACAGCAAGAAAATCCCCTGGTTCAAACCCATCCTGGTGACTGCCTCCAAAAAGGGGGGGGCGGCCCAGAACCGGAGCCAGGGGAACCCACAATGGCTCTGATCTCCAGTTGCCATATTTTTCTTACAGATTCCCAAGGCTCTCCACAGAATTCTGCCCAAATCTCTTCGCTAGCGATGTCCAAAACTAGAAAGTTAGCCCACCAGTTGTCCAAAAATGTGCATTATCTGTGCCCCCTTGAGGAGAAGGAGGGAAGATACTATGCCCCGGTACAAGTACAGGGGCAGGGTACAATTTTGGCACTGGTGGACACTGGATCTCAAGCTACCCTTCTGTCCAGAAGGGCCTTTGACGAACTGAATGCAGGAAGGGGAGAGAATTACCAAATTCCTCTCACCTCTCTTCCTGGACAACTGCAGAACTTTGACGGGAAGGAAATTCCCGTTGAGCGGACTGCAGACTTGGACATTAAAATTGGGCGACACAAGTTGAAACACCCGGTCATAGTTGACTCCAGAGGGCACCCCTTGTTTACTAGGGAATGACCTCCTGAGAAGGTTGTCACCCCTAATAGATTGTGTAAACAAGGTCCTCTGGACCCAGACTAGCCGACCCATAAAATTAAAACAGAGTGTCAACCATGTTAGTTTAAACTGCACCTGCCACATGGTTGAACAAAAATCTGACCAAGTAGAATTTCACTTCCAGAATAGCCAAATTCCAGACGTGACAGTAATAGCAGTAGGACAACAGACTGGTGATGGAGGGTCCTCTCTATTTCTGAAAATCAACCTTCCTTCCAGTCTAAAGTGGTACTCCACGCTGGAAGGAAACACTCTGAAATTCTATACTAATCCACAATCAGAAACTCCCACTCCTATAGTCCAGAAAGATGTGAAATCAGCTCAGAGCCTGGCTGAGATTCAGCAAATTGGAGAGCAGTTGTTCATCCCTGTTCAGTTAAATGATGGGAAGGACTCTGTTCTCGCTCGAGTGTGTGTGAACAACGGTAAGAGCTTCATCAGCGAAGCCATGTTCCGCCAACTCCCAAAAGATCCAGCCATTCCCACCTTCAAACTGATAGACAAATGGGAAATGGACCTGGAAGCACCTAATTCCAAACATCTCCTGCCAAGCAGGTGTATGCTCAAAATCTCCATTGGCAACAAGAGCATAGTCCACAATTGTTGGGTCGTGCGAGACGTCCCTGCCGCCTTTTACTTAGGCAGTGACATTCTCAATCGCTTTGCCATTAGTTTGGACCTAATAAACTTCAAAGCTTGGTCCCGATTAGCGGATAATCCCATGGGCTTTGATGATCCAGAAAAAGCATTTAGGTCAGCTCAATTGCTCCCTTATGCAGTTGAAATTCAGATCAAAGAGGAAGTCACCATCCCAGAAAGGATCCGACAATTCTCCCTGGAAGTGAAAGCTAAAAGAGGACAACATTTGAAAAACCCTGATGCTTACATACATCTAAACGCTTCTCTCCAACAGCAAGGGTTGGGGGTAAACCCAACTCCATTAGTCAACATAGAACATGACACCATTCCAATAGAGGTGGATAACAGCGACTTAAAGAGTATTACTCTAGCCGCAGGCACCATTATTGGAATGGCGGTTGATGACCGACATTTTTCCATAGATTTAGGTAATGAACTGTTAGGGCCAATCCCCAAGGACTGCTTTGACAGTGACAGTGATGACAATACGACACCAGACAGGATTTTTACCCGGCATGGGGGGAACTTCCTGGTGTACACTTCTTGCCCTTATGGTAAGGAAGATGTGACTTGTGACTTCAGAAGGGATGAGGTGATTTTCCAGGTCCATGAGGGCTGCCTTTCCCACCTGAAGCCCCCAGTCCAAATCAGCACTCTGACCAGGGACTTCTGCACCCAGCTGGAGGAGGCCGCAGAGATAGCCAAACCAGAAGTCTTTCCAGGCTTCAGGCAGAAGGTGGAAGAGAGAGTCAACCTAGCTGATGCCTGTGTGACTCTGGAACAAAAGCAAAAGTTGAAACAAGTTTTCTTGGATTTCCAAGATCTCTTTGCGGTAGACTCATATGACTGTGGTTGCACTGACATCCAAACAACAACAATCCCCACGGACCCTGGCATGACTCCTGTGTTTGTGAAGCAATATCGCTTGCCTCCCGCATCAATGGAGTCCCTTACTGAAATAATTAAGAACCTTGAGTCCAGGGGAATAATCCGTCCCGTCCACAGCACCTTCAATAATCCGGTGCTGGGAATATTGAAGCCAAACGGCCAGTGGAGACTCTGCGCCGACCTCAGGGAGCTCAACAAACGGGTCCATACTTCCCGATGGCCTCTGCCCTACATTGACCAAGGGCTGGCCCAGATCCAGGGGTCACAGGTATTCACTGCAATAGACCTGACCAATGGATACTGGACTGTGCCTGTCAGTAGGGAGGACCAATACAAGCTGGCTTTTACCTTTCGGGGCCAGCAATACACATGGACCCGGACTCCCTTCGGATACCTCAACTCCGGCAATGAATTCAACATTTTCCTACATAAGGCCATGCCCGACCTGGGTGCGAGGGGTAACCTGGCTTATGTAGATGATGTCCTCATCAAAAGTTCATCTGTGGAGGAACACATAGCGGAGATCCGTTATGTTCTGACGCAGTTGAGGGCTGCCGGAGCAAAACTTTCATTTCAGAAAGCACAGTGGTGTAGAACCCGTGTTAATTTCTTGGGGCATGAGATTACTCCTCAGGGTCTCTGTCCCCAGGAAAAGAAAGTGGAAGCACTTCAGAAACTGAAAGACCCCACAACTCTGCGGGAACTAAGGAGCCTCCTTGGACTGACTAATTACAGCAGAAAGTTAATTGAGGGCTAAGCAGCGATCACCAGACCCCTGATTCATCTCCTGAAGGGGGGGGGTCAAGAGGGAATGGGGTCCAGAACAAGCCGAGGCAGTAAAACAACTCAAGAGAAGCCTCTCACAAGCGCCTTGCCTAGCTTACCCTGTCAGAAACAAGGAGTTCTTCCTGGAGACGGGGTTCTCTAATACGTGCTTGACAGCAGTATTATACCAAAAGCATGACAAGGTCAATAAAGTAATCTCCTATGCGAGCAAAACTTTATCATCTGTGGAGGAAAAATTCAACGATTGTGAGAAGGCACTCCTGGCAACGGTGTGGGCATTGAAGAATTACCGCCCGTTTATCCAGGGGGAACACATCATAGTGGAGACTCCACACCAGCCTCTGCAATATCTCCAAAGTGATAGAATTCGGGCCGGAAATGTGAGTAATTCCCGAATTACTTCCTGGATTCTGTCAATGCAAGGCTTTCCTGTGGAGGTCAGATATGGCCAAAACAAGAAGAGTCCCCTCGCGCAAGGTCTGGCTGACTTGCATGATTGTGCCAGAGAAAACTGTCTCGAGGACGAAAGTCTAAAAATCAAGGACAACACGGAGGCATATCTTAATTCCCCACACAAAGTCTTTGAAGAGGACAAGTGTGAGGGAATGCCCACTGTCTAAGTGGATGGATGCTCTTACCATGTTGACAACAACGGGGAGAAAGAACTGGTGGCCGGCGTAGGGAATGCATGGGTGAATGAGTCCCCAGAACCCTCCGCTGGATACAAAATTGGCCCCGAAGTAGTCAGGTGGCAGAATTGATGTCTGTGCATCAGGCCATCCTCACTGCTGTCCAGCATCAACTCCACGAACTGGTCATAATCACAGATTCGGATTATGTACGGAACGGGTTCGTGGAGCACCTGGTTAATTGGAAAGCCAGAGGCATGTTATGTGCTAACAACAAACCCTTGAAACATGGGAAGTTGATCCAAAACATTGATGATCTGGTCACCTCGAATGAGATGACCATCTATTGGAAAAAGATCAAGGGTCATTCCAAAGTAGAGGGACCAGACAAAACTGGAAATGACTTAGCTGATCAGCTGACCAAAACCGGGGCCATCCAAGGGGATCTAAATGAGATTGAGTCCCTGTTGGGGGAAATCCAGGTCACTGATATCACTAGGTCCCAGACAAATGCTCACAACGACCTTTAAATTGCACAATGGAGTAAGGAGACCCCTGATGCTGATTTGATTACCGCTCAGAAGGAGGATCCAATTATTGGTAAGTTTTACCAACACCTTGAGGACCCTGAGAACTTTCCCCTGACGGATACCGATTATATTGGGAAAGAGGACCTAAGAGTGTTGATGAAATGTCCAAAAATGTTCCAAATCCAAGACGGTTTGCTGGTAAGGAAATCCAAAGCTGGCCACGATCAGTGGGTGGTTCCTACCTCATTCCGAAGCCTGATGTTAAGTCACGCCCATGATGCGGCCACCGCCGGTCATAGGAGGTTTCACACGACATTGGAGATCTTAAGAGAGGCTGCATACTGGCCACACATGGGGCAGGACCTCGACCAATACTTGAAGGGGTGTCTTGTGTGTGCACAATTTCAGCCATCATCCCTCACGCACCGTGCACCTCTCCAAAAGAGGGGGATGACACTGCCATGGTCAGATTTACAAATCGACTTCGTAGGCCCCGTGATTCGCTCTGCTAGGGGGAATAAGTACATGTTGACTGTGACATGCTTGTTTACCAAGTGGGTGGAATGTCTCCCAGCCCCAAATTGCAAGGCAGAAACTGCAGCTGCCCTGATGATTAACGACATCTTTTCCCGTTTCGGTCTACCTCAAAGGATTGAGTCAGACAGGGGTAGCCACTTCACCAGTGAAGTGATGACAAAGATGTGGGAGATACTGGGGGTCAAAAGGAAGTTGCATATTGCTTACCAGCCAGCTTCTTCTAGGGCAGTAGAGAGATATAACCGAACCATTGTGAGCATATTAAAGAGGTTTGTGGCAGATTCCGGGCCAAATTGGGATATCCGATTACCTCTGGTCCTAATGGCCATCAGATCTACCCCTTCATCTGCAACCAAAATGTCACCATTTGAGTTGATGACTGGGCGCAAGATGGTGCTTCCTCAGCATTTGCTCTACAGGACCCAAGAGCAGACACTGATAAATGCCTCCACAACTCATGAGTATGTGGAGAATGTAAGGAAACACCTTCAACATGTTTTTGCTTATGCTCAGCGGAATCTAGAAAGATCAGCTGATAGCATGAAGACCCACTATGATCTGAAAACTTCCAGGAAGGAATATCAGGTGGGGGACCGGGTCTATCTATACAATTTCCAAAGGAACCAGGCAAAACAGCGAAAGTTTTTGCCTACATGGAAGGGACCCTTTGAGATTATAGACAAAATCTCCCCTGTGGCCTACAAGATCCGCATCCCCAAAGGCGGTTTGGCAGAGGGGGAAGACAAGTGGGTCCACATAAACCAGTTGAAGTGTTGCCATCCCAGGCACACTCTGCAACAACTGGAGGAATCCTCTGGAATCCTAGAGGGTACTGTCTCAGATTAATTCAGTTCTAACTTAAAATATCCTACATATCGCCTATCAAATTCTGAGTTTCTCAATGTGGGTGTTTTTGTTTTTGAATGCAAAAAGAAATGTGCATGTTCATATGTTTTGACTAAAAATGTATATGCCACCCCACTATATCAATGGTGGGGGAAAAATGTCTATGAATAGGTATTGCCGCTCTCCCTTTGTCGTCCTAGGAGAAAGAAAACCTCGCGACTGGCCAAGGAGGACGATCCAGAGACTGGGAGGATGATCTGGAGACCGGGAGCAGAGACGCAAGGGGCCCGGGGTACCGCCCAATATTCCCATCAGGACCGGCGAGGAGAACCGATCGATCCGACCGGATGGAGGAAAAGATGCTGAACTGTGCCATCTATTGGAAGAAGATGTGGAAACATCCCAGGTCTTGCGAGTCCCATCAGTGAAACAGAATGGCCATCGCAAGAGGGGGGCTTGTGGGATGTTTTTATCCACGCATCCAAGCCCTACCTCAAAACTGTGCAGTACTGACATGGAAAACATCATGATGGCCAGAGATTCCCAGAAAATGCCCAGGGAAGTGCATGAAGAATAGGCTGCCACCCATTTTGCCGATGTTATGGGCAGAGAAGGGCACTGCCTAAAACCACCATTGGACTACCCACACAGTAGCCTGAAACCATTGGGAATGGCAATGCTGATTGCCAAAAGCAACCTAGAATTGTGGGGAATTCATTTTCTTAAATCCCAAAAAGGGGTGCATTACCAGTACTCACCACTATCAGAAAGCCGGCGTTTTAAAACAACACCAGACTTTTTTCTTTTTTGTGTAAAACTGAATAAATGAACCCAAAGCAGGCCAAAGAAAGACTTACTGAGAGGTGGATCCAATGTAAGGTTATATTCTGAAGTGACTTGAAGGTTTATACAAGACTGGCTGAGCTGTGGATTTCAGCAGTTTAAGTAAATTTGGACCGAAAGACACTAAAAACCTAAATGTTTAAAAGAAATGAGTGACCTACTTTTGAGTGTCACATAGGTTGCAATTGTTTAAATGTCATAGTTTTAAACTTAGAATCAGCATTCTAGCTGCATATGTAAAATGGTTAGTTTTATTTAAATGCAGAAAAGTGGGTAACTAAAAGTGACATTAGCTGGGGCCTGGCTTAAGGAACTGAATTCTGCCCACCAGCTACCCCCGACAGGAGATGAGACTTGCACTACAGCTGTGTTCACAGGCCAGCTGCCTTTTGCTGTTCCCACCAAAAGGGATCTGACACTTCTCTGATTGAATTACCTGGGCTCTGCAGGAAATTGAACAAAGCCCTGTCCTGACTCAGGCAAATGTTTTATTGGTGGGAGTCGTAAATGTGGCTTCCTCCTGGAAGGAAAGGGGAGGAGCACTGCATGTGAGAGCAAGCTGGCTTGGCAGTAACTCGGAGGGGGAGAAACTGGAGACAGAGGCTGAGCTTGAAGAAAGTGGAAAAACTGGTTTCTGTACCATGTGACCTGAAAAGACACACCCCTGTAGCCAGAATATGGTTTTAGAAAAAGATGAATAACTCATAGTATGGACTTGTCATAATTATTTAAATGATACCATAATTCTTGTGATTTTTCTGCCCACATTTTAAGAGGTTTTTAGAACCGGTGGCATGATCTGGGGGCAAACTAGCAGTTAAGAGGGTATTACTTAAAATGTATGCATGTTAAAAGTCTGATACTTCATCAATTAATGCCTGCATGCCCTGCACACATTTGGGTAAATTTGAGTAAGAATCTTATATTGGTAACCTGACCAAAAAGTGAAATATGTTGCCATTTCTCAATGCAAGCTCTCAGGAAGAGCAGATTTGGTCAGGGTATACCTCCTGTGATATGTGATGGGTGCATGTAATTTTAAACAAATGTGCACCTGTGCAAATATGTCTTTTGGATCAAATATAGATTGTGTGTAAAGTTGACAGGGGTGGGTTCTCTGTATCATAAACAGACCTCATCATGATGACACTTCATTTCATTCCCCCAATCAAGGGGAAGAGGAGGAAGTGGCCAATGACAAGTGGAGAGGGGTAGGGCCTAGGAAGCTAGCCTTTCCACCCACTTTCAAAACACATAAAAGCAGACAGTCAGGACAGATAGGGACATTCAATTCCATTTGCTGCGGAGCATGCTGCCGGACCATACAACATCCAGAGATCCAGACTTCAAATCCATCAATCTCCAGAATCCAGAGAGGCTAGACCAGCAGAGCAGAGCTGACCCAGACCGCTGTTCGCAGAACCAGAGAGCTGACCCAGATCACTGTGAAGAGACCCAGACCAGACCGGAGTCCAGTCCAAAATCTGACCAGATCCGTGGCGAGGCCTAATTCAAAAATATATTGTGAATACCTAGCAGAACTGTGCAGAACCAATCTCTTAGTTAAAATAATATAATTCAGTCTATTTTAATCTAAGTAGAACTGCCTAAAAGCTGTCACCTGTCATTTTCTAGCTGCTAGCTGTCACTTGTCACTTTGAACTTTAAAATTTCAAATCTGAAAAACGACCTTTACCATATCGCTCATATCTCCGTGACCGTTTGTCTTAGAGACTTGCAGTAACTTTCCTCTGAAAGCTGGGAATCTTGGGTTTTCAACGAACCTAGAACCGCATTCCTATTCCATACACTTTTGCCACAATCGCGAAAAAAGCACTCACGAATTTGCCGCGATTTGCAAATTTCTCCACGTGTGAAAACAACAGTTTCCTTGCTTTCCTTGCTAAAAATTCATTTGCCTCTTAAGAACTCATCCCAAGTATATTTCACTCACCCTGAACCTCTAAAGGGAATTAAAAGCATTTTAGCATATTTTTTCACTTCATTGCCAGCACATATAAAAGCATTTGGGGCCTATGTTTCAAACTTCTGTAGTCTAAGCTTGCTGTGGTGAACTGAATTACATTTGATTGCATTTCTGAGAACTGTGTGCTTTCCTTCCATTTCCTTGCATTGCATAAAGGGGGGAGGGGATTGCCAGAGAAAAGTGATTACATTGTTTTGTTGAAATCATATTGAGTATTTTCTGTATTGCATTTTCATTCAACATTACATCCGTCTGAACTTATATAAAGCATTCTCACCACCTTATTCTTCTGTTCCTATTCACAAGTGTGCTAGTGCCAGACTATCCATTATTGATTACTGCTCAGATTCAGTGTGATATTCAATTATTAATTCATTATAAAGCGTGATATATATATATATTGTTTAAATTATCAAATAAACCTTTAAACTTGCAAAACAGAACTACTTCTTGGCTCAGTGGGGTCAGGGGGATTCCAAGAGAGGGGTGTTATATAGGGGTAGTCATCCAGAACGCATGAACTGGACATAAAGATATATCAATAAGGGTTTCCATTCAGTATCCCAGACTAGGCATTGACTTAGCTGTAGTGTTGAATTGAATCCTCTTACATATGTATTCACTGCTGGTTCAGCATCAGCTAGCCTTGACGTCTTCAACCTTGTGTTTTTTTTGTTTATGTTATCCACTTCCCTCTTTCCCTTTGGGGTGTAGTAAGCAGAGCTGTAGTTCTATCTAGTTCTGAGTATTACACTTCGGGGGGATCGTTGGAGGCTCAGCAGCTTCCTCGGACGCAGGAATACTCTCAGCCTGACAGGTCCGCCCACTTGAAACATTTCTACCTACTGAGAGTGTTCCCACTATGTCTACACCTTTCGTGCATCTGCACACTCTATCTCCTAGGGATTCCCAACACAGTCAGAGTTATCATAATAATACACTTGTGTTAAAAATGAATGCAACTCATGCGATCCTGAATAGAACTAATTGATGGATCTGTTTGCATTTGCCACAAAACGGGGAAAAAGGGTTGGGCTGCTATATTCATCCTTTGCCTCTAAATACTGCATGCTATGCCTCTCTAAGGATGTTATTCTTTGGTTGTTGGAACGATAGCATCTCAGGGAACTTTGATGAGACTAATTTGAATGAGTTTGAAATGCGAGTCCTGAAGCCTCTGGGATGCTCTCTTTTTGCAAATAGGAGCAAGATTAATGTTGCTTCCATTAGGCCTTCCGATAGACTATCTAGACCTTTTCAATCATTGATTTTATTTTTAAGATGGCTCCCATAGGCAACAGGATGCTGTGCCTCCTTCCTATACTATCAATCATAGCCTACTGAGGGCAGACCTTTGTATGTAGGTGATCCTGTTTATTTCATTTGCAGTAATGAAGCTCATCTGCGGCTACCTAGGGATTGGCAGGGTACTTGTTATTTGGGTATCTTGGTACCAGGGGTATATGTAACTAGCACCTCTGAGGTCTCTAGGGCTTGTCCGAGGCAGGACGAGAACGGTGATACTCCTTCACAAGTCACAGGTGATGTAGCAAAATCCATTGTGCCATTTTGGGGACCGATCATGTATTCTGAGGATATTAGGAGACTAGCAAGAGTATTGTAGAGAACCATCAATTGGACCACTGATATACGCTACAACATGACGCTAGAACAGAAAGCAATTAGATTAGTGGCTCTACAGAACCGGATGGTGTTAGATGTCATCCTGGCTGAGCGTGGTGGAGTATGTAAATTGGTGGGATCTGCTTGTTGCGTTTTCACCCTGACTCCTCTGCGACCATATTCAAGGCTATACAAAATCTGCACATCCTAAGTACAGAAGTGCATGTTCCCAAGGGAAATTGGGATCTTAGTACTTGGTTCTGGGACTTTTTACGGTCGGGGGATGGAAAATTCTTTCAGTCGTAATGATTATCCTTGGTATTTTGTTGTTCTGTTGTGGTTGCATACAATCGCCCTCATTACGAGACCAGCGGTAACCTGCCAGTTTTCTGGCTCGGTTACTGCCGGACTCATATTACCATTCCACCTCCGTGATTCCCGGAATTACCGGGGCATTACAACCCTGGTGACCCAGGAATTCCGGAGGCGGAATTCGGTAAATGCCCATTCCCATTGAGTCCCATAGGACTGAATGGGAATGGGGACCATGGAAACACCGGCCCAATCTTGTGATGGTGCCAGTGTTTCCACGTCCGCCTGCAGGCGGGTGGTGTTAAACCCGCCATGTCAGACCTGGCTGGAATGACACCTCCGCCTGCAGGACTCGAGATCACATGGTAAAGAAACAACGGTGGCAGTGGGTTTAACGGCACCGTTATGTTCGATGTTAGGGTGATGTTGTGTGCAAACTGTAGGAACATTAGGCCCGAAAGCACACACACCTGAGAAGATGACTAATGTTTTTGTAATGAAGGATATTACTGTTAAGGATTTGATGGCAATTGATATAGCTGATGAATGTGATTCAGGATGTACGGACGGTGAAACGTGGAGTTACGAGTAAAGCAAATATTTTTAGTAAGGCTCTTGGCTTAGGCCAAAAGGAGGGTTTGTTAAACGGTAATTATATAGTGCCTCCTTAGTATTTATATTGGCCTAATGTTACACTCACCTGGTATCCACAGGGATGCCACCCAGCCGGGTTACTCGCTGGTATGCTTCTCAGCTTCACCCTGATGTGTTCTGCGGGGAAGGTTCTGCCTTGTGGTAGAATTAGGCGTGCTCTCCATCCTGCCTTCTTTGCAGGGGCGCGTTGTCTTTCATAGTCGAGTCCGGTCCAGTTACTTCACTGATGCCGGCCCGTTTGATATTGTTCATGTAGGTCTTATTGCTGTTCTTTAGTTTTGTTGCTATCCTGCATGCCTTTCTTTGTTTAAAATGTCTCTTTTTTTCTCCATTAGGTATGCAGAGCTTCAACGTGGCAAACTGGCTTGGTTGAGCCCCGCTGGTAAATGATGGCGCATTAAGAGCGCTATGATGCGGTAAGTAAGCGATACGCGCAGCGCTGCAAAGTCTTGCCTCTGCTAACCTGTGTTTTCATTCCTTGTAGGTCACGGTGTTCTTCAGCGCGAGTGGAATGTCCGGAGTGGTGCCAGCTGAGAGGCGACCAGCCAGGTAAGCCTTTTGAGCAGTTCGTAATTTGTAAATGTCTCTACAGCTTTCTTTAATGTTTCTTCTATCTTCCTCTTTCACGTTGTTCTATCCGGGAGGCGTGCAGATTCGAGGAAGCTGTTCTCAGTAGCTGCGAGTGTTTAAAGATGAAGACTGCAGGTAAGATGCTGCTGCTAATGATGTTCCTTTTGTCTCCTTGCAGGTCTGCTTCTCCGAGGTTTGAGGGAATAGCTGGACACGGTGAGCGTCACGTTGCAAGTTGCAAAGTAACATGAAGCATGTTCTGCAGTCAGGGTGTGGTTTATATAGCCCAGGTAAAGTAGTACCAGGGAAAGTAGTTCCAGGCCTGCCACACCCAAAACACTAGACCGCATAGCTTGGTTCTTAGGGAACCAAGCTATGTGGATGCCTCCATGTTGGCTGACAATACAATAAAGTAGTTCCCAAGCACATTGTTGTTCATGGTGTATGAGCCTGGCACCATAGGCGCCAGGACTGGCCCCATGAAAACTTTTGAAGAGGATGACAGGCTCTAGAGGCCCGAGTCCTTTCTCCACCTGGCCAATGGGTTTGCCAGAGGGGATTTTGGACGAGGGTCGTGACACCTAAGCCTACTCGCGCTACACGGAAAACCGCATTACAAAGTTACAATTTTTAGGTCAACTTCGCAGCCATTTTAAGAATCATCCACCATTTTGATTTCTACTTGTGTGTTCTTTGTTCTAAAATGGTGGACTATGTTTTCAACTTGCAACCAAGCCTTCCGACCTTTGAGTTCTGTTAATGTTTAGGCTGTACGAGAGCCAACTGTTTAGACTGAGTAATGAGACCTTGTGCTTCATATGAACTGTTGTTTAAGTGTTGTCTGCGCCCACAAGACTCATCCTTGTATAAACATTGGGACAATGAAGAACAAACCTCAAGCATATACACTGGTCGAGCTGTATTGTAAAGGAACATTGTACAAGGCTTACCGCGGGATCCGAGAACATACATCACTATTCTCTCTCACCTCTCCCTGTCGGCTGGTACACATCGCGAGGTGTTGGGAGCCAGATAGCTATCTGTTTTGCTTTGTAAACTGTACAGTAATAAAAGATCTGTGAATCTTTTTAGCCTGTGATTGTTGTATTTCCTTTGTGGTACTCAGCCTCGATATGTCTTTGTTCTTTCAGACAGATAGGCACACATCATCCCATGAAGACATACACGATAAAGCAATGTTGTTGGTTTACATGAGGTATACTGCCTGTAAGCCCTGTCCCTGCCTGTCTATTGTCCAAATCAGCAGCCCTGTCTGTACCTGGAAAACATAACGGGACACAGCATTTGCACACTCAATAAATAGTCTTAAACTATGCAGCCTCAGCAAATCCTCAATGTAGAAATGCAATTTCCATTTGGACTCATCTGTTGTCTACACCCTGCTAGGACATATGATCCAATGTGTGCATCTCAGATGCCTGCCACCATCTTGTGTGTGAATAAAGGTTGGAAAAATCATTCATTTTTCAATTACATTAACTTTCTGAAGGCCATGGACTTCCCTATGCACTACTTTGATTTTGCAATTGTGCATCTTTGCAAAGTTTTCATGAATATAAGGCCATTCAGACTAGAACCAAAACAAAACACCCACTCAACTTCCCCAGCAGAGGCAAAGGAAAATAACAACTGATGACCACTGTTAAAACAGACAACTGTCTGTACAGGGCTTTTCCACCAGAAGGAGACCTCACATGATAGACTGACATACATGGAGGGCTGTGTCGACAACATGTTGAGCAGGCAGGGGCTGCAGCAGAAAAGGTGGAAGAGGAAGTAGGTTTCAATGCACAGTTCATCAAAGAGACAAAGTGCCATCATGCAGCAGAACTTTGAAGGATATCAGCACCATGAGAAAGGCATGGACAAACACATGAAATAAATGGAAAATCATGCCACATTATAGGAGGAGGACATAGTCATTGCTCGTATAAGCATTGCAAAAACCATGGAGGGTGAAACACACCCTGCAATGCCCTTGTCTTTGAGTGGTGGGTCTGGCATTCCAAGAGACTCACAGTAAGGTGAATGGGGCAGCTACAATGGACTGACATATCTATTGAGCTAAGAGATACTGCATGACACCATTTTTTTCAGGGAAATGCTAAGTGTGATGAGCCTGTTTCCACAACGGCACTGTACACATCCCCTTACACAACGCTGTCCGCTGTTATGCATGCCAAATGCTTACTACTTCTGCAGGCTGTTCTATCAACTAATTAAAGAATAAACCACTACTAACACACTAATGTCTGCCTGTATGTGCTGTGCATCGTGCAGTGAAAATAATGGTGCCTGCCCCATGCGAAAATTCCCATGCCTGTGGCATTGGTGACTGGCATCCCTTGCATATTCATTTTGGTGTATTCTCTTCATGCAGTACTATTCATTAATCTAATATTTCCAAATCGACTCTACTACTCTAAATAAAGATGTCTGTTAGGTGTCAATCAAGCAAAACGGCATTAACCCAGTTGCATGTAACAGTAAAAAAAAGAATATTTTGGGGCGACTTCAACAACTGTGACATCTTCAATATGCAAACCTGACCATGTAAATGGACAAATGATGACTAGCACTCATTCGAGCGTGGTGATCTTGACCTCAAAAATGTCCACCACACAAAGCTGCCTACTTCCAGTATGTGGTGTTAGATGTAGGAGTGTTTCCTCATCAACATGTCCTCTTGTTTCTTGTTGTCGAGTCACAATGGCCAGGGTGTGTGTTGACAGTAGCACAAATGCCACATGGTGCCTCTCCCAGCAGGTATCTCATTCAGTACAATGTATCTTTTGCAGATGCAGTGATCCAAATTATACAGATGAAGCATGCAAAGCCCTACATGTGCCTTTGTTGCTTTTGATAGAAAAGGGGACGCTATACTCTTCATGTGAGATGACATAGATGCAACCCTAACGACAATAGCATGGTGGTACCAAAATAAAAAATAAAGATTCAAGCCAAGGTACTGCAAAATGTGAATCTGTAATTAAACTAAATAAAATGGGCACAGTTTATAAAAACACTACTGGCACATCCCTGCATGGGAATAAAAGCAGACTTTAAAATAAAAGAGGCACTCTGGGTTTTTATACTGAGGTGTGCAGGCAGACACCTCAACAAACAAACATCAATGTCAAGAAGAAGCCTTAAAAAAGGTTTCAGAAGCAGGGGTTTAAAAGTCACCAGTGCCTGTTAAAGTGGACCAGGATGAAAAGGCTTCTTCATATACCTTATGTTCTTGTCTTTGGGGCTCAACAGCATCAAGCCTGTCTTCTTGGAGATTCCTTGGTGATTTGGCATTGCAAAGGTGAGATGGTCGACAGAGCCAACATGGTTTTCCATCCAAGTAGCAATGTCACGTGGCAGGAAGAAGCTTGGGACAGGTAGGCAGTTGCTGGGTTGGTCTTGCTCTTAAGGTATTTGAGGTGGGAACCAGGGCCCAGGACTGAACCTTTTTTTCTATGTTCCTAGAAGACACATGCCAGTGTCTCCAGGGGCAAGGTGAGCGTTTTGTGTGTCTCAATCAGTAAGTGAAACTATTCAAGGGTCTTCCACAAACCTTCCTGGCTCGGAAGAGCAGAAGAAAAGACTCAATTTGCCCCTTGAAAAAATAGACTGGTTGTACCTCTTCTCAGCATCCCAGAAGCGAAGAAGTAACAAGAGGCCCTGGTTCCAACCTCAATACCTTGTGACAACCATCATCCTGACATTGCCTGCCTGTCCCAAGCCACTTTAAGCCATGTGACATTGTTGTATGGACTCCAGAGCCTGTTGGCAACAATCGATCAGTTCAACAAACCATTGCCAGATCACCATCTATGGAAGTGCCTACAAAGGTCTTGAAACTCAGAGTGTGCCTGTAGTTTCTCCCTGATATCCTTTACGGGGGTAGGTTATTAAGGTTTTGTCATTAGTGTGTATTTCTAGGTTAAATCAATTTCTTTTATTTTTATAGAATCTTGGTTGGACATTTCTTTTCGGTTAGTACCACAGTACTATTGCATTTTTAGAGGTTTCTAAGCTGGTTCACAACCCTACAGAACACTTGCCTTAATTCACATCAATAAATGAGGGAAACAGGGTGAACCTGTTGGGCTGTGCCTGTTTCATTTTATGATTGGGATCACTGTTAGTTTAGTATAAGTGTGGAGTTGAATAGTCACTTTAGTCACTACTCATCCCTGTTCTCAAGCAGAGCAGTACTCAGTTCGTCACAACAGCATACAGACCATAATCGATATTTGGGGATTGTGGTAATACCCAATGCATTCCATGTCATAATAGTACACATTGGCCATGGGGAATTATGCCCTCCACTGCATTAACCTTTTATTGATATACTTGGTAGGACAAACTGTCCTTCATGGACTGGATATCCTCTCACATATCTCACCATGGGCCACCTCACTTTGTTATGATCCATCATGGATGCCATCATCCACCATTGATGGTGGATCATCATTACAGTGACAGGAATTGCAGACTTATGCATGTGGGGGGGAGCCACTGAGCCATTTCTCACAGTAATGAGAGGATAATTCTAAGTGATATCTATAGGATCAGTGATAATTCTTCTGGAGCTAGAGTTGTTTGTGATGGTTCTTGTTCTATGCGAGCAACAGCACCTTTTTTCTCTTCTTCACTCTTCTTCCATATATGATGGCCTTTGCCGATCAAGGTTGGACATAGTATGCAGCTCCTCCTCTTTATTTTATTACATGTGTGTTCAGTCAGTCTTACAGCTTTTTACAATTTACTTCTCCTGTTACTTCTTGCCATATTATGGCTCTTACAAACTTTGGTAGTTGAGGCATACTGCCCTTCATCTTTTTGTCACCTCTCCCATGCTTAAGTTGGAGCTGTGCCCCCTCCAATTTACTGTTGTTGTTCATGTACATTTTCTTAATGGATTGCGTTGCAGTAAGGGATGCATGGCTTTGGGCCTGGAAAGATTGATAGCTAGACCAGTTGTGTAGATCTTACTGTGAAGGAGTGAAAGGAAAACATAGTGTCATGAGTTGCAAAATGTGAATTTCTGTGTAGTTGTGTTATGTGCAGCGACCACAAGTGCATGCCACAAGTGAGTGTCAGACTAACGGCTGTAAATCTGGAGTATATTCGGCATGAGGGTGCAGTTTTCCATACAGGTGCCTACTTGTTTACTGCAGATATGTCTGAACACAGAGAGTCAAAAGCTTAGGAGACATGTAGCATGTTTAAGCACTAATCTTACTTGGTGTTGTACTCATTTATGAGGACTGCAATGCATGGTGTACATGCTGCATTGAGGGTCATACGTTGAAATGCTTTTGACCGGGTATCTGTGAAAGTGTTTGCGAGTGTCCAAAGTGTTCACTTACAGCATGCGTCTCTGTCTGATATCTCTTGTTCTTCCATATTTCTCATTTCATTGCACATATTTTGTGTGGTTGGTGATATGTGCCCATCCACATCCGAGGCAGTTGTCAATTCCATGTCATAGCCATGGCACTTGTCATCATAGATTTGCATAGCATCACTTCCACGCCATTCTGGTCTGGGTGTGCACTATATGAAATGGGAGAGGAGTAGGTGGTCCCTTGCATTTGTGGACTCTTGCCTTTCTCCTGCTGAATGTACAGAGAGCGGTTCTGGTTGCAAACCATCATCAGTTTGTATGTTCAGTTATCCACACACATTCACATTGTGCAAGATTCAGCAGGACAGTATTATCTCACACAGATTTTGGCTTTATTACAACAACACCTCACTAGTGCGATTCAGCCAATGCGATCTAGAATGCAGGATTCAAAATGTATGCTATATGACCCTGCATGTTTTTGTCTATGAATAGTTGTACCTCATCTCAGTAAGATTTCTTACCCTTCGGATGAGTGCAATCAGGTGCCATCAAAAGAGGTGTCTGACATTACATGTAGTAGGGAGTTGTTATGGGTTGTGGATCTTGGGAAGCTATTCATGTGTGTGTGTACTTCTGTATATTTTGAGTGACTGTTTTAGTGTTGTGTCTTACATTCTAGTCTGTGCATGGCTTATAAGTAGATGCCTAATTTTAGCATGGTCACTTTATGTAGTATGCAACATGTGTCACTTACCAATAAGCCACATGCTGTCATATTTTCATGCTTGAAGTTGTGCTATATACACTTAGTGGACGAAGATGTGATTGTTGTGGCATGATCCAGGGTAGTTTGTGTTGACATTCAGAAGTAAATGCCTTAGCATTGTGGGTGGCATTCATGTTAATTGAGCAGTAATGCTGCATGTGCAATGCAAATTCTACATCTCATGAGTTGGCTGCAGGTTGACCGTGTAATCTATGACACCCAACACATAAGCAAAGCATGCTATGCAGTACAAATCACTGGCAGTCGATTGCATAGCTGCCTCAGTGCATGGCAAGGATATGTGATGCTGTGTATCAGCAGTGATGCAGTGGTTGTTCTGGCTTTGGGATTGGTTGTCTTGTGAAATGTCCATCAATACACTACTTGTCCTCTGTAAAGTGTGTTCAAGCTACATTATGGGCATCATTCCGACTGGAAAACACTGAATCCACTGCCTGACTTCCAGTTGCCACGGGGACATTACACGTGCCGGCGGCGCGGGAAGTAAGCCAGCAGATTTGGTCAATTTCCCATTGCCGTGGAGTCCCGTTAGACTCCATGGGAGTAGAGAGACAGAAGCACCAGCATCATTGCTAACGGAGCCGGTGCTTCTGTGAAAAGTCTGCCTACAGGGGCCGTTGCGCCCGGCAGACTAGCAGCGTGGAGGTCCAGAAATAATAATAATTGTTTCCGGACAGCTACAATCTGAATGAGTCCCTAACTGGGTTGGCAGGTAGCAAGAACATTTTCTAGTTCTCCTTCTCCCACATAGTCATAACTATTTATTCAGGGCTAAACCCCACCCACTATTATCATTTGTATTGGGATGACATATTCAATGGGCTAAATAACATATTTCATTTGTGAGAATAGGATAAATTCTATAGTGTACTTCTTTTTTTGTCACTTTAAGAACGGTGATGTTTTAAAAATATGCAAATTATTCCAAAAGAAAGTACTTCGGGATATAGTTGTATCTGTATTTTGTTTACCTGATCAAGTCCATTTCACATCTATATGTTGTATTTTTAATTCTGGGATGTAAATTAAACGGTTATAGCAGAACATGTATTTCCAGTGTTAAAAATCAATGTGCAATTTAAAAAAAGAGTTTCTGCACATGTGTACTTATGAAATCGTGTTTTTCCATGTATAAGGTGATCACGTATAAAGTAAGAACTATCTTTTTTAAAAGGTAGTTTAGATGGACTTAGATGGACAGATGATTGATTTATTATTTATTTTGTGCATTTAACGTTTATTTGAACTCAGTGTCAAAGGGTAATGGATGTTGCTCGATGTGTGTTCTGGAAAAACCCTTACTTTGACAGTGGAATTGTCGTAGTCAAAAATTTGATTGCCTGGAGATTATCGTAAACATACAAGACAATTATTGCATTGGGTTTTAAACAACAGTACTTTTATTTCAAGTATTTTTAGCATTTTGAAAGAATTCTCCTCGCATTAACAAACATGTCTGCTCAATGTATCTTGCTTCAACCATTATAAGTTACTCATTAACAGTAGCCTGGTATTATCTTTTTATTGAGTCAATGTCAGCATATTGGTTCCAGTTTAATATAATTAGGAGCAGCAATGCTGTCTTGTCATATTTGTTACACAACATATGTGGAATGCAAATTCTACAGAAAACATGTCTGCATATAATGATGATAGTACACAGTGCATGTCTCTAAAACACGTAGATTAATCCCCAGTAGTTTAATGCAGGGTGATTTAGAATAAGAATTATGGGTTTATACATTATCTTCAGGGTTTGAGTTCCTCTGTGAAAGCACTGGAGTGAAACATCCCACAAAGCTATTTAACTTTCATTTCCAATCGGGTAGGACATATGTAAATACCCCCGGATGATATCTCCATATTATTTAAAAAAGCAATAGTGTATGGTGGATTGTAGGTTGCAATGCTATCGATATAGTAAACTTATAACTAACATTAGAAAAAAAAGGAACGATGGTCATAGGTTTAGAGAGCATTAAACCAATGCTTTAATCTGTACTTATGTACTGAGTTTAGTGTGTCAGTCACTGGCGTAACAGGGGCCCCCGCAGCCCCCGCGGTGCAGGGGGGCCCGCGGTGTGGGGGGCCCCACCAGCACATGGCTGGGAGGGGGCCCCAGTAAAAAAAAAAAAACAAAAAAAAAAAGTTTCTTTTGAAATTCACTCTGCATTCATAAAGAACATTTCTGTAACAGAAATAATTTCTTTATGAAGGCAGAGTGACTACAAAAAGAAACTTTCTTTTTTAAGTCTGAGGGCCCCCGTAACCCATGACATGGAAGACCCTAGGCTGGAGGCCTCCATGTCATGGGGTGGAGGGGGGTGGGTGGGGAACCCTATGCCTTCAAAAAGAAATTGTTTGTTTTTGAAGCCACTCAGCCATCATAAAGAAATTATTTTGATTATGGTTCGGTCCTTAACTGAAATAATTTCTTAATGAAGTTATAGTGACTTAAAAAAGAAACAATAGGGCTCATTCTGACCATGCCGGTCCGGAAACAACGGTGCTGGTAAGCTTACAGGCACTGTTGTTTCCGGACCGGCGTATTACAGGTCTGCCTGGTGGGGCTGCCGTGCCCGACAGGTCTGACCCTGCCAGGCACAGCAGCCACAGTAGGCAGACCTGTGACGGAAGCACTGGCACCGTTAACAATGGTGCAGGTGCTTCTGTGTCCCCATTCCCGTGGAGTCTGGGGTTTAACGAAATTACCGGCACCTGACTTCCCAGCCGCCGGAGTTGAAATAGCATGGTGGCACCGGGAAGTCAGGCCATCGTAATTTTTTATGGGTCTGGCAGCAACCCGCCGGTAGCACCGGCACGGTTACCGCTGGACCCGTAATGAGCCCCAATTTCTTTTTTAAGTAATAGGGCCCCCCCTCAACTCCATGAGGTGTGCGTGTATGAGTCTATGGTGAAAGGGTGCACATTGAAATGTATAGCCGGCTGCCTGTGTGTGTATGGTGAAAGGGTGCACACTTAAATGTATGGGTGGCTGTGGGGGTGTGCCTGCATGGTGAAAGGGTGCACACATAAATGTATAGGTGGCTACCTGTGTGAGTGTATGGTGAAAGGGTGCACACTTAAATGTGTGGATGACTGGGTGTGTATAAGGTGAATGGTGTGTGTGCTTGTGTACAGGGGCACAAGAAAACCTTCATTTCGGGGGGGCTAACCCTTCAAATGTTGGGAGAGGCGCTAACTTCACATGCGGTGGGGAGGGGGAAACTTATTTGTGTGGGCGCATCCAAATTATTTACGCATTTTAATGAGACTATTCTAGTGCAGATTCAATGTTACAAGCAGTTAACTCTCTCCTATAAGTCTCCTGTTCCCTCTCTACCCTTCCAATCACTCCCCTGGCATGCAAGTACTAAACCCACATCACGATTTCAATCCCCTAAACAATGTGGAATTTGAATGCAGGTACTAACAGTGAAATGCTTTACGTTGGTAATTGCTGGGTTCTTGTTAACAGCAAAAACCAGGTGCCGTTTAAAATCTGTGTCCTGTTCGGTCTGACAACTGCTCTAACGGTTAGCCAAGTTGAGTCAATATAGCCCAAAATGTCAGGGGGGGTAGTGCTGAGGCCCAGTCAACTCAATGGTGTTGCGCTACTACTTGTGTTTAATGCCTTGCTTACTCCTAGCCCTATTCTTCCTCGTCCCAGTACTTATATACGAGGCAGTACGTGTGTTTGAGGCACTCTGCCTCATACAAAAGTACTGGGAAGAGGCAGAGGTACATGGAGGTAATGGCTGATTTAGCTACCTGTAATCTTCATCACTCCTAGTCCCACTGTTCCTCATCCCAGTACTTACCTTTGAGGCAAGGAGCCTCATACGAAAGCTCTGGGACAAGGAAGAGGGACGCAGAGGTAATTCTGCGCCAAGGAGCTGATTGTGGAGGTTGGGGTGGTGGGTGGGAGGGAGAGTGGATGTGTGGGTGGGCAGGATTGTGTGATAAATCATAATGGTTGTCCATGTCCAGGCTAAGCAGGCATGATATGTGGTATTAGTGGCTAGAGAGGCATTTTGATTTAGCCAGTCTAGTCATTCCTCAGTTTGGTATGACTTTCTTTTAACTGGACATTTCTGATAAAGTAGTCCTGCTAACTTTAATTACCTGGCTAGATTGGCATTTGGGTGCTGCCAGTCTAGCCATTTCTTACTGTGGCATTGTATATTTTTCTGGGCATCTGTGATAAAATGATATGATGTGATTCAAGTCATTTATAATGCGCCTGTACACAAGTGTACACAAGGGAGGGATGATAGAGGGAGGACAATACAAACGATCTCACTAGGCCTTGTGTCATTGTGAGAACGAGAAGTGCAAGGGAAAAGGGAGCAGGGAAGTGCAAGTGAGAGGGGAGGGGAAAACAGGACAGCAATGCTCTCAGTAAGTGCAGCCAGGGCAGAGCAGCTATTGGTTGTGCAAGGAGAACAATGGGCTGCAGGGTTACAGTTACAGCCCCTAAGTGCATGGTAGGCCCGGAGGCAGTGCAAGGGTGACCAATCAAGAAAGAGCCTGGACTCAGAGAGACTCTGAGGGTAGCCAAGCAGCCAGTCAGTACAGCAGACAGGTAGGTCAGGTAGGTCAGCAGGGGGGGAGAGAGAGTGAAAGCAGCAGAGAAGAGGAAAGCTTTTAGCTGCTTCCGAAACTTCAGGTTGTCCGCCTCAAGTTTGAGAGGGGCAGGGAGGCCATTCCAGTTGGAGGCACCAGCAGAGGAGAGAGGTCTACCCCCACTCTCTGCCTGGAGAAATGTCTAAGCCTTAGAGAGTTGGAGGTAGCTGAGTGAAGGGTTAGAGAAAGAAGGTATTTTGGAAGAGAGCATTGGATTTAGTGTTGGCACTGGCCCCAGAAAGCCTTGTGGGCAATGCAAAGGTTCTTGAACTTGATCCTTGCAGCCAGTGGAGAGATTTCAGGGCTGGAGAAATACAATCCCAGGGCTTGAGGCCAAGGCTAAGTCTTGCAGTCCTGTTCTGGATTATTTGCAGATGACGGAGACTAGAGGAAGACAGATTGAGAAAGTGGCTGTTGCAGTAGTCCAGCTTAGAGACAGTGAGCTTCTGGTGGAGAGTGAGAAAGGGAAGAGTCCCTTTGAGGAGGAGCAGCTGGTAGTGGGACTTCTTGGTGATGTCCGAGATGTTAGGAGAGAAAGAGAGTGTGGCGTTGAAGATGACACCAAGGTTTTTTGCCTCGCAGGAAGGCAAAGGAAGAGGGCCCAAGGTGGTCTGCTATAGTGAGAGAGGAAACACAGTGGCAAGGGTCCCTATGAGAAGGATCTCTGTCTTACTGGCATTAAGGCAGAGATTGTTGGAGGCGCACCAATCCTGAATCGTGGATAGACAGTCAGGAATGAGCAAGAGAGGAAAGGAGGCTGAGGGGAGCCTGAAGGAAAGCTGAGTCATCCGCACAACACTGAAAGTTAGAGTATAAGGTAGAGATCAGGGAGGCCAAAGTGGCCAAATAGAGGTTGAAAAACCAGCGTGAGAGGATAGAGCCCTGGGGAATGCCACAGGTAGAGAGAGGTGGCGGAGAGAATGGGACCACGATCGACCTCGGAGCGGAGTGGCGGTCCAAGTGGAAGTAGGTCAGTCACTCTAGGGTCTGATCTGTGATGCCCAGGTTCTCACAGAGTCGATTGATCAGGATGGCGATGTTGACCCTGTCGAAAGCAGAGGAAAGATGAAGGATGAGAATAGAAGGAATGCTGGAATCAAGGTTAGAGAGCAGCACAGGTGTTAAGGAGAGCAGTTTCCATGCCTCTGGCAGCTCTGAAGCCAGACTGATGGTCACGGAGACAACCAACAGATTTAGTGTGGAGAGTAAGCTGGGAGATGGCAAGCTTTTCCAAGAGTTTGCTCAGGAAAGGTGGAGATTGAGCGATAGTTTTCCAGCAGGTAGGATCAGCAGACTGCTTCTTGAGGAGTGGGTGCACAAGGGAGTGCTCAAAGGGAGAGGGGAACATTGCAGTGGCGAAAGAGTGATTACAGAAATCGGCCAAGGCTGGAGCGAGGGTGTCAATATGGGCTTTGATGGTTCTGGAGGAGCAGCGGAGCACCTGTTTGGACGACACTTTCATAGATCGGACTTGTCTAGAAACCTCGTCAGGTGTTGTCAGAGAGAAAGAGGAAAAAGGAGGAGGAGAGAAGAGATGGCCAAAATGGGCCGAGAGAGGAAGAGGACATAGAGGACAGGATGTCCTGAGATTTAGCAGAGAAATGAGAGGCCAGAGCTGTACAGAGGGCATGGGAGGGAACAGAAGAGGTATAGACCACAACAGGATTGACCAGTTCCTTGCAGATTTTAAAGAGTTTGGCCGTGTTGTTCGAGGCCATGGAGACACATGCTTTATTGTGTGCTCTCTTCTTGATGAGTGTTATTGCTTTGACTGGCATTTTGCTGAAAACAGTCTAGGTATGTCTAAATGTGGCCTGGCATTCTGTACTATAACGTTATTACGTGTTTACACTAATAAACCTGGTCTACATTGTGCAGCCAGTTGGAAGCATTAATGTTCCTGTGCACTGTTGGTGACTTGCATGTATTGGATTGTGTTACCCTACAAAACAATTGCAAACACTCTGGCTTTATAGCCAATTTATCTCAGAAAGTGTGCTGTATATTGCATTAAAACACATATTTATATCTTTTTCCTAGTGCAGTGTGCGGCATACCCCTTCAGCAGCACGTTCATGCGTATTGTGCAAGCGTGACAGTCTAGGCCGGCCCAGAGTGTGGCGCAACCCGTGATTTGTTGCCGAGTTGGGGGGCCCCCTCAGCATGGCTCGCAGGGGGGCCCCCACATTTTGTGTTACGCCACTGGTGTCAGTCAAACATATATTCTCACTTGTCTGTAGGGACGTCTCATTAATTTCACACATTCTTTTAAACCTGCATCACTCCAAAGGACCGCACACAGATATTGACAATAAACATAGTGGAAAGCTTTGCAAGATGTGACCCCTTCAATGGACAACTACAAGGTATCTCACAAACGCATTTTTTTTACTCCAAGTTACCTCACTGTGCACAAACATACACACACCAGCACAAAACAGCACACTACCACACACACTACATTTGTCATATTCTTGCGGACCTATATCAAGACAAACTCATTGTTTTAAAACACCCCCCTCATTTGCCAACCTGGCTCTGTATAGATAACTAAAATCCATGAAATGACAGCGCAAATAAAATGCAGTGGATGGATGCTGGTGCCATACCATACACTCCCCAAGTGTTTGTAAACACTCCTATATTCATAACAGTCATTTAGGCACTCAATTCTGAGTGTTCGCAAATAAATGATCCTGTTACCATTGCAACTTTTTGGGGATGGCCAAATGTATTCAAGTATTGACTGTAAGGTCATAGTGAACGAACTATTTTCTACCACCATGATAAGTCTACAGCAATCTACACAAAGCATGCCGCTTCAACCCACTTGGTTCTCCAGATAAATAACTACATCTAAGGCAATGGGCGAAGGCAAGCTGACATGACCTTGCACAATCCATGCTGCTACATATACATCTATATTTAAGAATACCAGGCATTACTACTACATATGCAGTACCTGAACATCTTATACCCAATACACATGCAGCACACAGACACACACACTCACTTTAACATGTAAACCCCAATAGAAGAACTTCACCCAAATTAGATGGTAAATCTTGCACAGCCTTGCACATCTCTTAAACCAAATTCTGTAAACAGTACATTTCACCCAATTCCCTAAACATTTACAGGTTTTTAGGGATGCTCCTAATAACTGAACCGATGTGAGGTTATCACAATAGAGCAACCCACCGCCCACCATCATCTGCTAAAGAAACTGAGGCAGCCATTGGATCCGAGAGTGTGGTGTCAGCCAGGGGAGCAGGCAGTACTTAGAAAATGCTGCAAGTGTAACCTGGCCGATATCCCAAGGGGCACGATGGCCCACCCCTTTCCATACCCCGGGGTGTTGGCTATCTGAGGGCTGGTGGACAAATTAGCAGGCCTGCAAGGTGAAACCCACGAAAAATACAGGACTAATATGCCGGCGCCAATGTCAAGGGGCAGAGTATTTGCCGGCAACTTTGTATAAAAAGAAGGAGAAGGCCAATGATGGGTGAGCAGCTCACGCATAAATTTAGGTGTGCCGTGGCCAGCATAAAATTGATATTTCCCACTGCGGTGCTGAGGGCACATATTGAAATCATCCTAAGAGTTGCCACTCAGGAGCCTGCAGGGTGAATGAGAGTTGCCACTCAGGAGCCTGCAGAGTGAATGAGAGCTGCCGCTCAGGAGCCTGCAGAGTGAATGAGAGCTGCAGCTCAGGAGCCTGCAGAGTGAATGAGAGCTGCAGCTCAGGAGCCTGCAGAGTGAATGAGAGCTGCAGCTCAGGAATATATTTTAAAGGGCATTAGAGCAGTCCCATGGACCAAATCCCCATAAAAGTAGGCCAGACGCTTTTCCCTGCCACATGGCAGATATCTCTGTGCAGTCACTGAGCACCGTCCCGTTCCTGGATCTTCATGTTTTTTGCTACTTTCAGCAAACTTTTGAGTTTCTTGCTTTCATATGGGGAGGGTATGGCTCAACCCAGAGTCTTAGCCACACCCTCCCCATTTGTGAGGGTCACTCGCTCTGCCTGGTTATTTTGTTGGGGGCTCGGTGGCCGTTGCATTGCAATAGGAAGAGCGAGAATGCTGGGTTCAATCTTTTTTTTAATGCCCGCCCGCTTGGGGCACTCGAAAAAACATTGGAGTCAAGGTAAGGGTCTGGTGGGTTATGTTAGAAATCTTAATATATCGAGCCTGTCTTATCTACTGGGCCAAGTAACAGTATTATACACCCGCATGGATGTTTAAGTACAATTGAATGATGTGCACGGGCATTGGTCTGTATATTGTTTGGGGCAGTTAAAATATGCATAACGTTTTTATCAATTTATCCCGGAAGAATTTCTGGTGAAAAAATCATTGTTGATATGCGATCGATCAATTCAAATTGGGAGTAGCGTAAATAGGTAAATGAATTACATGGTAGATGTTTTCAGAGCAGTGTTTTTTTTTTGTTGGGTTTTTGTACTTGAAAATTGATGTCTGCAAAGTGTGCTACATATACACGTAGCAGTCCAGGTTGGTCTTACCCTAACCCGCCTACGGGCTAGTTAAGATTGTCTTCAGCGAGCAGCTAGGTCTTAGCAGGAACCGGTTTTTGTTTGTTGACATCATGGCAATTGGCCGTATATGCGGCTCTGTTTCCCAAATCGAAGTAGCCATGTTTTCAATGGAGGGTCACGGGTCTGATCCCATTCCATGTGCAGAGGATGTGTATGTCAAGTTTTGCCAAGCGTCCAGCTATCTGACCAAGGGCGGCAACTATAGTTTAAGACTAGCAACATTCAAGGTGGGTATTCGCGCATGTGCTCTGTTAATAATAATAATAATAATAATAATAATAATAATAATAATAATAATAATAATAATAATAATAATAATACCGGAAACACTTAATGGGAAAGCTGTCCGCTGCAAAGCATGAACCATCGATCAGAACAGAGCAGCCTTTCCTTTGCCCCTGCCAGTGCGAGGAGCACTGCATATGCTACATCCAGTGCTTGGTGCTGGCACACACTTTACAGAGCCAGCCATGTCTGACCCCATACCAGAAGGCTGTCTGTTCAAATCGCTTTGGGGTCAAGTTCATCCGCGTGCCCCGCACCACTCACTGCCCCTCCCACACCAGATTTTGCCCAGAAGTTCAAGGCGATGCATAAGGCAGCAGAATACAGCATTAACAATTACAATTTTGACTGGCATTAACTTTACAGTCCCTAGGTTTCCCGAACTTGTTTCAGTCACCAGACATTGGAAATAAGCCCATAGTTGGGTTTTTGCCCAGTAGGTAAAGGCAATCCATAAGGTAACAGAATATAAAAATACCAATGGAAACGGCAATCGACATTGACATTATAATCCTTGGGTTCCCTGAACTCCGGATAACAGAATCAGTCAGGCACGGAAGCAAGCAAAATATGCCCGTAGTGAGGTTTGCCCATTAGATAAGGGCAATGCATAAGGTAGCTGAATACGACATTAACAATTGGCATTGCAGTCACCGTTAACATTATAGTTCTTAGGTTGCCTCCAATTTGGATAACTGAATCCGAGTCAGGCACCGAAACATGGAAAGAAGGCTGCGGTCGGCAGACAGCCTACTAACAGCAGTGTCCCCTGGTCTCGTTACTGAGGCTACAATGTTAATTGGATGGCTTTAATGCGGACGGAGATATTCAAATATTCTAATTCCAAGATGAATGCCCCACACATGCCCAGGTAGGGTTTTCAAATCGCATGAAGCAAAGTTTCAGTAAACAGTCTGGTTGCTTAGCTACGGAAAGGCCACTTCGACAGTAGAAACTAGCAGAATGGCACAACGGGGGACTGGGCACATTTGAATCACCAAGGCGTCCTTGATATTGAGTATCAACATGGTTCTATGCAAAATACTATAGGCTTGAAGGAATGGTTCGAATGGTACGAACTAGATCTCTTTTTAGGATTCTGTTTTCCTGTCACAATCCTACTGGCCTCTTCTTCCCAGGCCTCTGCTGATTTTGCCCTGTAATATATGTGTGCATCTGTGTGTGTTTTTGTGCGCCCAGATGTCTGCGGCTCAATGGCACGTTATAAGTAAATACATACAAATGAAATAAGTAGCCTGAGCAATTGGAAAGTAATTCAAAAGGAAGCTGAGACAGTTAAAATAGGAGGGTTGGATAACACCACCCCCACCCTGGGTGAGGCTTGAAAGAACAATTCTCGAAAGCTGGTTGCTTGTGCCACTCCTTTTCCATAACAAATGTAATGATTGGAGTTGATCGGATATTATGATAAACTTTGCAGCCTTTTTCATCACACAAGTTAAAGAGTGAAGTCAATTTGTGTGTTTATGTGTTGAAGTAATTATCAAAATGGTGGCAATTGTATCAGACACTGTGGTGGACCGAGTGCCCAGGTTATGGGTGCTCGGCAGACATTGCCCTTTACGCATGCGGATTAACATAACATGACATACTGTGTATGGCTGGGCACACCACCACGAGAGAGTGATTTCCACTTTATACCTGTCACGTGAAACCAATTAACTAAGGACTCAGGTCTCAGACTGTGTTTCCGCAGAGTGTGCTGTCAGAAAGCAAACATACTTATCATTCCAAACGCAATAACTTGACAGGTTTTGCTTTTGAAACAGCAAAAAGATTGTAGACTCCACCTTAATTGGTAAAGTTTCCAAAACCGTTTCACTCACCTGCAAAACTCTGCTCTCGCCTTTCTATCTAGTGAAACAAAGCAGCAGGAAAACGCCCTCTGTTTCTCTCTCTCGAATACTACGGTATACTGGTTTTGAGGCCCAACAGGAGCCATTTTAGTGTGCCCTGCCTTCCAATCTATTGGTCCGGAAGCTCGTGTTGCTTCAGATATTTCAGATCATAGGTCCGAACCTGTTCACCTCCTCCTGGTTCAACACAGATCTTGAGGGCTTATTTCCAGCCCATCGATTTCGAGATATGAGTCGCCTGACATTTTCAGCCCACCAAAAGGCAGTATTTGAACGTACGAAGAAGCAACTCCCCTGAGCTGGGATTAGTGGAACTGCGGTGCTGTCAGCTGGCTAGACCGGAGCCCCAGCTTCAGACAGAGCCCACCTGACAACCTTGAAATGTTTCACCCTTCCCTCTGCAGTCACAGCAAAGCACAGTGCAAACACGCAGCAGCTCTCCCAGTAAACCTCGGAGAGCCATGTAAAATGATCTTGCGAAACTTGTGCATGCGCGGGAAAGGTCAAGCCCCACAATGTCCTTTGAGATGAGATGAGCATTGCCTCGCAATGGAAGGATTTAATATCGGCGTGGCCATCCAGCTGGAGAAAACTGCAGCGCGAGCACCGCCTGCAAGTCATAACCCTTGGCTCTTTCATCAAGGCCTCACCTTTATTTAGTATTCTCCCTACGACGCAGCTGGGAAAAAATGAAGCCTGACCCCGATGAAATTTTATGATTGTACAATTTTTCTTTCATAAGCAATATGGCCACGCTCAGCAACGCACTTTAATATATTGAGGGTAACCTGTGCAGCGTCCTTTAATCTTTTAATCTATCATGTATTGTTCACACGCACATGGAAAAGGAACCCATAGGGTGGCGTGATTATCTTCAGTCAGGGAGCAAAGGGGTGACATATCAAAAGTAGATTCATGAAGATGAAGTCTTTAGCCGGTCTACGATGCTAAATTCAGATTGTAATCAAACCTATGTCAATGCACAAAAAAACATGGCTGCATTTTAAAGAACCTTCGAATGAGGTGCCACCCTGTTCTTGTGAAACCTGCTGAATGCCAAATACCAGATCTATGTTTCTAAAATGTCTTAGTATTTAACTGACTCGGATGCCAGTATCTCTCTGGCACTATGGGCATCATAATGAGTTAGGCATTTGTTTTACAGAAAAAAATGTTGGATTTAAATACCAGCACCCCGGATTGTATTCCTGCAAGATACTTCTGATTCGGAGTTTACCACTGTACCGCCACTTTTTACACTGAAAAGCACGTCTGGGGCTAATTTAAAATGTGTACACCTATCATTAAGCAAGAATTGGGTGATTTCCATTTTCATGTAATCATTTCAGAGGTATTTCCACATATAAGTATTAAGAGGGTGGTAAACATGGTGGTACTTGGCAAATTCTGCTATGTTTACCGTGTTCACCCAATCTCCTGAACTGAAGAGCAGAAAAATGATTTGGAACTTGGCAAATACTGCCTTTTTTACTGCCATCATGTGTGGGGATGCTTGTAAAGGGAACAAACGTACATATGTTGACATTTTGCTTATTGGGCGAAGACGAATTTTGAGACCCGCTCTTGTGGCAGGATACTCGGAATAGATCCAGAGGTCATGGACGTCTCTCCATTTCAGTATGTGGTTGGAGGCATTTGACTACTTGCTCATGGTCTCCTGCGCTGATGGTGTCTGCTGTGCTCCTATGTTGAGACCCGCTCTTGTGGCAGGATTCTCGGAATAGTTCCAGAGGTCATGGACGTCTCTCCATTTCAGTATGTGGTTGGGGCATTTGACTACTTGGTCATGGTCACCTACGTGGATGGTGTCTGCTGTGCTCCTACTCACTGCCTTTGCCGTCTTTCCCAAGGATTCCTCTCGGCATCATTTGTTTTTTTGTGGATGTTGCATGTTCGTTCAGTTGTTTCGGGAGGATAGCTCAGGGACAACACGCTCGCCTTGGAAGCAAGACCACGCAGAGCAACACTGGTTCGATCCCCGCTCCGCGCTTAGAAACCTCTGGGTATTAAGAGCGTTATAAATAACCTACTGCACACACAGTAAAGGAAGGAGATGAGAATTATCGGTTTTTCATTCCACACTCTGTATGATGAAAGGCAGTGTGTGTGTTGCCAGAGGCTGTGCGCGGTATTGCAGGAAATATGTGTGAATGTAGAATGCTCCCACCCCTGGTGTTTCACTAGTTACAGTTGGTAGGTGTAGACTGGGTGATGAGTACTTGTGTTTCCTCCTTATGTAGTTTACCTGTGTAGGTGTAACAGAAGACACAATTGATTAAAGTAACTTACAAGCATCCTTACCTGCAGCTCCAGAGATCATGCCTTTGAACCCTACTAAGAAACGTATAATAATAATTTGCATTTATATAGCGCTACAAACCCTTAGGAATCTGAGCATCTGAGCGCTGCTTATTATTACCCACAGTATGTGGTGCTCATTTATCCACCTCGGAAGGATGAAAGGCTTAGTTTGGCCCTGCTGGAATTCAAACCAGCGTTGGCAGGCTTTGCATGGATGTCGAAGCAAGCGCTCTACTCGCTGTGCTGTCTGACCAGCTATGGAAGTATAAGTATGGGAAAAGAAGGAACAACACAGTGCACTCAACATCATTCTAAGGCAGTTGGGAGGGTAAGTGCAGAAAGAAAAAAAGACCAGCTGCTGACTTAAAGAAACTTTCAATTTGTGCAAGTTAGCACACATTATCACTCGGACAATGTTGGCATGTATGGACAAATCCTATGTTTTCAATGAATGTTTACAGTGGGACAATATTTACCTTAGTGATAATAGGGATCAGTATGAACATTAGGGAGCACTTTGCCTTAATGTAAAAGTCCATATTTAGACAGGTTATTTTACACAATAGCTATTTGTGTTCGCGTGCTAATACCATGCAAAATTGCACTTGCACCAATGTCCCAGAAATCAGATGCATGTGGGGGAAATTATCTGAAATTGAAATTGTTAATAAACACACTGTGGTGTTAGAATGGGGCAGCCTTGACTGAGAGTGAATAGAATGCTCAGTGATCCAGTGACAGGAAATGGAGCAGCTGTAAGAAGAACAAGGACTGGCAAGGACAACTGTTAGGTAGAATTACATGCAGTACCCTTTGGGAAGACTACACACAATTAAGACTACAGGTGTAAGCACAATCTCACCTTTGGTACAAGCCTGTACTACACACTTATGTGGTAGCAATGGCTGAGCAGCCAGACTTATCTCAAGAGTAATGTGAGCAGAACAAGATGTTACACAAAGGACTTGCAATCACAGTAGTTCAAACAAACACTATTCAAGGTTTCTTGATAAAAGAATAAACATTTATTTACACAGCCAGTTGGAAAACATTTCACTAGTAAGAAAGTAGCTCAATATCACACTCTATTACACTACAGTACACAACAAATACGTTTCTGAACAAATTATGCTCCCCTGAAGTGGGAGCAAAATGGCACTTCATTTACTTTCTAAAGGTGTAGACAGACAAGGTTAAACTAATTTAAAGCACAATTACTTTCATATGCAGGGCAATTAGTTTTGGTTCACTACAACAAGCAATTCAATTCAATAGGCCTGGGCCAAAGTCAATGGTTCAGAGTCTTGGATAGGATATCACATTTCTGGTAGTAAATGGTTAAGTCTTTGCTAATGTTCGAGGAAGTAGTTTGACAGAAAAAAGAGTTATATGTTGGTTTAGGAGCGAACAAGCCCCCAAAGTTTGGAAAGTTTCACAAACTTTCACTGCGGCAGAAAGGATTTCAACACCGCGTTTGCACAGTACCTTAAATATGAAGAAAAGCTGTAGCTGAGGCAGTTGTTCCTGGCATTTCCTGCAGATCTCGCTGTTCCTGAGATTCATTTGTGGGCACAAGAAGGAGGACATCGGGAGGTTCCTGCACTGCCCAGGGGAGAGGCCACAAGCTTGCTAAGCGTAGGTTTTAAAGTGTGAGTGCCTTAAAGTCCCCAAACTGGTATCCTTCTCACTGGCTATCCGGTTTTCAACAGCACTCTGAAGAAAATTCGACCAGTATGGAGACGGTGTCCAGGTGGCTTATGAGTAGGTAGTTTCCACCAGCTCAAGGGAAGAAGTTGTACTTAAAAGAGCTTCTCTCTCGATGGAGTTCCAGGCAATTCTGACCTGCAGCAGGGCTTCACCAGGCAAACCAACGGTCCAGGAGTTGCAGCAGTCATCTTCGTTGAACTCGTCTTCGGTTCTTTCCTTCCAGACGTCGACTCTGCCTTCCAAGTCCCAGAGACCTGCTTTTAAACAGTTTTCTGCCATTCATTCCAGGCTAGTTGTGCAATTCAGGTTTCCTAGGAGAATAAGCACAGGGAGTTTTGGGCACCTCCCTCACATCCTGTCCACCCCAGACACTCAGGCGCCAGAGGAGGGCTTCAGCACTGAAGCCTGCCAAAAGGCATCAATCAAAGGGAACAAACCTGGTTTGGCATGCAGAGTGAAACACAAAATGGACCTTTCCATAAAGAAACATCGAAAAAAGATGACCGGAGTCTGTTTTTACAGAGGGGTCATGGGAGCCATATTGAAAAACATGGCAGACCCGATTTTTAGCTAGCGGTGTTCCCGGTCGGGAAAAATCATGGTAGTTTGTTCTAAAACCACTGCAGTCAGCCATTTCAAGATGAAAGGGTTAATTTGACAGTTACATGAGTGTTTAGATACAGTGGATGCTAAATAACCCCTCCAGCACTCGATAGGAATATAGTGTGTGCTGGATCTATGAATTTAAATGGGCTAGTAAAGTCAATTTAACTTCATATGCTCTGGGAGACAGTAGTCGGTCCCGGAGAAGGTATTTAAACCTTGGGGAGTCTGAAAGACCCTCCTGTGCCACTGCACTAAAGGTGCTGTGTGACACACAAGAAACAAGATGATGCCTATGGAGTTGTTTTAAAACTCCATATCCAAAGAACAAACACAGAAAACACATTGAAAATGAAAAGTTCAAAGTCCCAAAATATAGTAAAAGAGCTGGAGGGCTCTAAGGTACAGGGAATTAGCACTTGGGTAAGAATTCTCCTTAATAACAATTTGGGCTTTTGTGTTAGTATGGGAGGTGCATGTGGTAAGCACTTATATAACAGAACTACTTGACTGTAAGATGTAAACCTCTGAAAAATTGAGTGATTACCAGGGCATATGAAATCAGTAACTGGGAAATGCATACCTAATACCTCAAGCCAAAACTGTTGGCTTTATCGTTGCTTGTTTTTAACAGAATGTCAGTCCATGGAAGCAAAGTAAATCAAGCGGATGAAGGCACACTTGGTTAAACCATTTTAATTATACCAGCAGGCAATTCCAGCTGCAATTAAGCCATTCACTTTTAGTAGCCTGCTTACAAGAAGAAAAAGAAGAAAAAAAAACACTGGCTGGCTAAAGTTTGATGTTACTGCTTGAAAGAGGGAGTTCAAAAAAGAGCTTAGGAGGATGTGTTTACGGTGGTGAGGGGCAGGTAGTTGGTGTGAATGACTACAGGGATTAGCATGGCCATAAACAGTCAATGGGTGGGTATGTAAACAACATCCACAAGCTGTGTGTCCCTCCTCACATATCATCTCTCCCCTACCTATACTCCAATGCAGTCGTTTTGGCTTATAGGTGGTGCTTAATAGCCCAATATAAAAATGCAGACTAAGGAGGTGGAGCAAAGCAATGGACCTCTCCCTCTTGATGTAGGCATATGGGCTCAGAAAGAGAAGAGGTTTTTAAAATGTAAAGCAGTCTCAAAGCAAAACCGATTGCAGTCCATTTACAGCCCCTAGGTTTTGAGCAGTAGAGATAAATTAAAGAGGCCTCTGTGATGCAAAATCAATAGTAGTGGGACAATTTCAAATCAATGACACATTATTTAGCACCACAATGGAATGGGATTGTCTGTCTCTCATGACAACACAAAACATTTGATGAGTCATTACAACAATGAATAAAGCTACAGAATACTCTCTACAGACTTTGCAAATAACAACATAGTGGGCCCGATTCATGGAATAATCTGCGCTGAAAATAGGGTACAGCGCAAGTCTCTGTTCAGCAATTCATCCAACACAATGTGCAGATCTTACCCATGACTTGCGAGGAATCCGTGCCGGTAAACCACGTCACTGCAACCCGACGAAAGCCTTGCGCAAGGCTCACAGAGAAGGGCCAGCTGGGCCTGTTCATCCACATAAAAAGGGGGCGGAACACATGGAATGTGGAAGAACAAGAGAAATTGTGGGTGTTACAAGGGACATACCACCGCCGAACAATCGCACTGCCCATACGCGCGAAAAACAAACCTATTCCTGGAATTGAACACGGAACGCTGGCACGTGGAAAAGCATGTGCAACTCCAGAAACACCTACGCCATTCGATTCCAGGCGTTAACATCAATGCACACACTAACCCATGCATAGAAAAAATGCGTGATCAACTAACACATTTATACAGCCAGGATGAATGCACCATTTGTTGCAGCAATCATCCAGGGACACTGGAGGAGGAGAAGGATGACCAGGGCCTGGATCTTCCACCCAAGGACCACCATTTTTTGTATGCCTGATGACTAGGTCTATGGCAGGTATAGGTTCCCCCACATATTATCCTAGACCTGGTACAGAGTGGGAAAATGACCTCACATCACCCACTGTTGCTCCCAAGCACTAAGCCCCTTGCAAAAGGTGTTCACTGCTCTGCATTTGTTGGCCACTGGCTCATTCCAGCGGACCACCGCCATAGTGGGTGGCATCTCGCAGGCCATGCAGTCTCGCTGCTTACACCAGGTGTTGGCAATCATAACTGCACATCCTTCAGTCCAACAGCATATCTATATGCCCTGAACACCGGCAGAAAGGCAAGCAGTGATCCATGATTTGTATGGAGTGGCACACTTCCCAAAAGTGCTAGGTGCAAATGATTGCATCGATGTTGCTCTAAGTCCACCTAGAGCAACAGAGCACATCTACTGCAACCGGAAAGATTGGCAGTCCATCAATGTTCAGGTTGTGTGTGATGACCAGGGCATCATTACTGAAGTGTACGGCAACTATCCTTGTAGCAAACATGATAGTTACATCTTCAGAATGTCCCCGCTACACCGGGCACTGGAAACTGGGAAGCATGTCAACACATGGCTCATTGGTGAGTATGAATCGCGATGCACATACATGCATGTTGCACACAGACCAATAGACACTGTCAAATGACAATGACAAGTCTCACCTCTACAGGGGATAAGCCTACCCTCTGAGCATCATACATGACGATGTATATACACACCACAAACACACCCACCGAGGTAAGGTACAACGCTGCCCACATTGCAACTCGGAGCATAGTGGAGTGCACATTCTGAGTGATCAAGTCACGTTTCTGCTCCCTTAACCACTCTGGTGGTGTATTGCTATGTGCATCAACAGTAGTATGCACTGTCATTGTGGCAGCATGTGTCATGCAAAATGTTGTAATATGGTGCAGCATCCCGGTGGACATGTTGGTGGCACACCATCCACACCCACAGGCACACTGCTTGCGCATGGCTGGGCAAAGGGCATGTGCAGAGGCTGCACATATCCATCTTGTGCAATCTCTTTTCACCTAAATTCCTTCCCCTGTGGAGTGCACACAATCTTGCCAAATCCCAGGTGCCATTCAATGATGACAATGGGCCAATCCACTGTGCCCACAAAACCACCCTGAGAAAGTGCCCTTGGAAGTGCACATTTGTGTGCATCCCTTAATGGAAGAGGGAGGACACCACTGCCAGCATGCCAACCATTTTAGGAAATCACCTCTTTTGTACCAAAACCATCCCATATGTAATGTTAAAGTATATCTATACCGTGCACTATCACTGCTGTATTGGTCCCCTGGCGCTCTGGCAGATTGACTAACATACTTGTCAAATGTGTAAGCAGCAATAAATCCTGAAACATCATCTCTGAGCTGCAATCCATACATGGCCTCAAAAATCAACATGGACACAAAATACACCAACCACAATGGCATACATGTCCTAAAATGTGCATGATGCGCAAAAACATGTCCCTAATGTGGAGTATTGAAAAGCAGTGCATTATCAACCTGTCGGAATTGAAACAATATTATGCCTCCTATCGCAACAATTGTATGTGTATTGGCCTACGCCAAGTTGTCTAAACATCATATGCGAACAAATTCCACGGCAAGGTCTCGACCTTAGAGAAAGTAATGTAAGTCGCCATTTTAGGTTCTCTTGTTATATGGAAGTCACCCTGAACATCAAAATGGAGGCCGAATGACATTCTGAGTAAGATTCTGGCCGTTGTGACCTCCGTACACATGAATAATTAATATGCCTGCAGGCCACTTGTCGGGGTCGCGAACTGAGACCTTGTCCTACCGTTGACCTACATGTAAATGTACAACTATATCAGTGAAACTAATCAAAATGCATATATTAAAGGATTGACCTGGCAAGGAACCCAAAGGCCTGGCTCACAGAATGGTTAACCCACGAGAGGGTTGGCCAAGGGCTGGACAAACCGTATAAAAGACCCAAGTATTCCAATGTGCGGTCTCTCTCACTAACGCATCGAACGCTCGTTGAAGTTCGTTATGTTACTCTGAGAGCCGAATAGCTATCCGTTTGTCAACTGACTTTGGTAACTGTTGTAGCTTTTAAATAAAGCACTTGTATGTTCTTTGTAACCTGTGTTGGTGTGTTTCTTTCTGGGCTTCCCGGCCTCATATTATTTTTATGTTTTCACAGACCCACATGTTACTCAACCTGGCAACATGACCACAATATACGTTTCCGCTCCTTTCAGCTCCTTGCCACCCTACATTGGAACTCCCTACCTTCTTCTATTTGCTCCATCCCCATGTATTCCTCCTTCCATGCTTCCTTGAAATCTCTCCTTCTCCATTCTCCACCCTGACACTCTTATCCACCCTTTGCACCTTTATCTCTCTCCCCTCTTATCCCCCTTCATACTTCTCATTTCCTGCCCTGTTCCCTCTTACGTTTCCTCCCGTCCTCTTGCTTTTTCACTCCATTTCCCATTCTGTCTCCCTCTTCCTTCCCCTTCTTCTCCCCCTCCTTTTCCTGTTCATCCCCATAGGCACATTTTTCTACATACTGTTTTACTAGTTTGACTCATATGATGTAATTTGCTTCTACTATTATCATGTTCTATGTATTCTTGTTGCTAAATTGTAAAGCGCTTTAGAGTAAAGTGCTATAGAAAAACAATAAATACAAATACAACTACAAATATACCCTACCCCAAAACAACAATTAACAAGTGGTAATAGACAATTGTGCAAAGAGGGCGACCAACCAGAATTGCTACATCCAGATATGCAGCAACTAAATTAGCCATTCCATAATGATCAAGATAAATGCATATCTTACCTGTCCACTTGGCATGCAGTCGACAGTCAAATTGCATTCCATGAAATAGCCATCATTCCCTGATGGAAGGATCAGCAAACAATGAACAAAATGAAACAGAGTGCAGCTAACACATCCATGCACCCAAAAACACAAGTCCCACATTCCCCCCTCAGTGACATACAACACATGCAAACAACAACTCACAAGACAACCATCAACATGTGTCCCAGCACACATGCAGCAACACCTGCACACTGCATGCAAATCAAACACACAAAACACACACAGTGACAAACTACAACAAACCCCACACTGTCTGTCCCCCTCAATGACATGCAGCAAATGTGCATGTCATATATCCCCATTCACAAGACAATGGCACATACACAACACACCCATCAGTCACCATTCTGCATGAAAATGAGAAGACAACACATAGGCAGATATTTGAGCCCCCAAAAAAGTGGGGACACACCTGGAAGATTATCAATGACATGACAAGACATGCCATCATCTACGTAATATTGGGAACGTGCACTGAACACAGTCATGTGAGCCCATGATGCAAAGCACAAGAATGCAAGTACACAAATACTCATGTCTTGCACTCGAGGCAGGATCATGCTTGACGCAGCAATTCACAGAGGACAATGTCAGTCTGGAAGGCTGGCCACCGTGACAACTGCCATGGAAGACATAAGCAGACAAGACAAAGCAATGTGAAACTGCAAGCAAGGATAAATGCATGCTAAACGTAGGACTCAAAGTACAAGTGCAAGGTCAATGCAGACTTTATTGTGACAGCATACAATTGTTCCAATTGTGCATTCAGTTGAATGCAGCAATACCATGCACCCATCTGCTGTCAACTTCAACCTGCAAACACCATGTGCACCATGGTCCACCCTGTACCCTTTGTCCACCCTAGTCCCCATCTCCTCTGCCAGGCACTGGCCCTCCCGTCACAAATGTGGAGGTACTGTTTTTGGTGATGAGGGAATCATATCAAGGCAGCTCTCTCAGCAGGTAAGTATGAGCACAGTATCTCGTGTTGTATCTGTATTAGTCAACAACACGTAACACCACGTAATTTGAATGCATTCACACAAATTTCATTTTTGGGAATGTAATGTTTGAGTCACGGTAAAAGTCAGTGAAGATTTGTTTGTCCACATGCATGTGGTACATCATCCACTCCACCCACATTCTGTTCATCTGTTGTCCCTGTAGGTGTTACCAGTGTACCCTGTGGTCCATGCACACTTACTGGGACAGTCACATCCAGTGCGTGTGGTCTGTTGGAGGTTGATTGAACAGCTGCATATGCCTTCATGTCCATTTACAGTGGTGTCCAACAAGGGGGCGGGGTCTGGTGCAGGGTATGGTGATGTGGTTGGAGGCACTTATTTGAAGGGATGTTCCAGACATGTGTCTCTTTTTATTTTACATGGCATGGTGGGCTCTGCATGTTGTTTTTGTGATGTGAAGCTGCTGATTGACCTTTCATAGGTGGCCTTTGTTTTCTAGTCTGCCCTTCTGCAGCACCCACTTGTGTCCTTCCTCGGCCCCAACATGTTCTAGTGTTCCATCTATGTTACTTCCAGGTTCTCTGACCATGCTGCTTTTAATTCATGTGTTTCTATGTCTATCTTCCTTTCTTGTCCAACCTCTCTTTGCCCTCCCCACTGTAATGTCCTATGTGTCCCTCCTCATTCCCCCACCAGCCAGTCTCATTCATGCACCCTGATTCACCTATCCCTCTCTCTATATCCCTCCACTTCACTGCTATACATTTATCACTCAGTGTCCTGTCTCACTCTTGCACTCTGTCATCCTTCTCATCAGCTACCACACTTTTACAACCACCACACCCAAGACCATTGCCTCCTCACTTGGAGTCATTTTATTCCCTGCATCCATGGGTGACCTTAAGGCACATGTGACACCTGACAGTGGGCGTGCAGGACTTGTATGCCTGAAAATATTGTCCCCACTTTTGGCTACTTCTCAAGGGGACTGTCACACGTTCCAGGGTGCATGTTGTGCTGTGTTTGTAATCTGTTTGCTTCACTGCTAGTGAATTCTCTGTTTGTGTGTTTTGCTGTTGGTATGTTGATAGTTAAGAATGCTTGTTTCTTTTGTAGTTCCGGACATTGACACTCAATGGTCCTTTGCCATATCCTTGTTCCATACAGGAGTTGGCATGGCTTTCCAGTGTCTTAACATTGATGCAATGCATGCCTTTGAAAGTTCAGAATGTTGTTTCAGGTGGGATGCTGTGGATGTCATACATGTGGGTACGTTATGCAGATGAGGCAAAGGCACTCAGGGTGCCACTTGTGTGTTTTGGTGCAGTGTGGCTGGCACTGTGTGAGGTGAATTTTTCGGTTTCCTTGTACTGATGTGAGCAGGTCTGGCTTCATGGGTGAGGGTACACATTGTGAAGGTAGGCTGTGGTTGCAAGCTTGCTGTTTGTGCATGTCAATCAGGGTGGAACTTGTTGCAGAGGGATTGTTGTGATGGAGTGAATGTATTGGTGTGTTGACACGATGGTGGACCATTCGGCTGCATGAGTGTCAGAAAACATGGTGATGAGAGACTAGCGAGTGATTTCTTGCAGTTTTTGCATTTGTGTTGCCTGCTGTGCAGCTTCCCATTCACTCAGCTGTTCATGTCATGTCTACCCATGCTGACAGTCCACTTTTGGTACTTCTGCCCATTCTGTGGGTGGTGTCCTTAGACAAATCCACACACAGCACAGTTTGGGGGATACCATGTTCACCACAGACACCAGGCATGCACCTTTGCCCTGCTGTTGTTGTTTGCATTGGGGACATGTTCCATGCACACCACATATATCTTTCTGCCTGTTGACTGCTGCTCAGTGCATCTCAACACACCCTTGAGTTCCCAGGACATTGGACCCCATTCAACCCTGTGCCTCTGAACTCTGCCTTCCCTTCATCTTGCATGTCCCCTACTGCCTTTTGTGTGACAGTCTCCTTGCCCTCCTTTTCTCATTCTGTTATCTTGCCTGTTTGTCTCTTTTATAGCAGTTTCCTCTGTGGCAGCCTTCATGTATGACTGCTGCCTCTTTGTCCAGCTGCCTTGTACTGGATCCTCTCTTCACTGCAATTGATGAGAAGTTTGAATTCCATCATCTTGGACTTTCCATCATCGTATCCCGTGTCAGTGTTTACTGCACTATCCTGATGCTACGTTAATCAGGGGATGTCATTTCATGACATTGGGAGTGCTTCCAGGGGGATCCTGGGTTTCCAAACCCTCAGTGATCTCAAGCCAAATCGGTGTGTTCACAATGTCCCCTTACCATGACAAGGGGAAAGTGGAACCTGCTCCTTCACTGCATGGTACCCTTGGGGGCAGGCAGTGTTGGTGATGTGGGTGGGGAATGTGTCACTGTGTGGGGTTATAGGATTGCATTTGCCTGAGGTGTGTGGATCTGACTGCATGGGTGCAGTGCACATGGTCATGGCTGAATGGGGACTTCTAGTTTGCATTTGTTACTTGGCACTCAGTGGGGCACATGTTACAATGGTTGGGGACTTTGTTGTTTGTGTTGTTTGCTTAGTTCTGGAAAATATAGGGCAACCTCACAACAGACAGACATTGAATTAACAGCTCACTAGGGTAGAAGGCTAGGTGCACCCTTTATGGGAAGAACGAGAACTTGTTTTGTATACTGAATATTAATATGGTGACAGGGTATTATTAGTCTACTGCCACAGAACTGTGTCCATATAAGTCGTTATGTGTGACTCATTTCATGCACAGTGTTTAGCCACCACCCTCATTAACTACCTCCTATTTGCATGCTTATATTCACATGTTGTTTAGTCTCCTATTGGCCGTCTCATCTTCTCCTCCAACTTATTCCCACATGGGTGACAGTCTCTTACCCTTAGGTCATTGTAAAATGATTGGTTAGGCTTTCAATTGTTCCGCCCTATCTTGGGGTATAACCATGTGATGTGCACCTGGTCATCAACATGGGCTCAGTAGACAACTTCGAGGTCAGCCTGGTCCTTGCAGACAAGGTGACTGTTTTCCCAGACATGCAGGCGCCCTCATCAGGCCTTCCACCACATTCTTATTGACATTAGCATTGTCCTTTGTTCTTCCTGGTACAAAAGATGGACCTTGTTCTCTGTTGCCCCCTTTATCAGTTACTCCTCCCGAGGGCTAGGCCTCAGATTCCTGCATGCCCCACTGATCCTTCTGATTCATGATGGATTTATGATCATTATCCCCGGACGTCTGGTGATTGAAATGTGATGACCATTATATTGGGGCGCGCTGGTGTTCTGAATCTCAGCTTTTGTTTTAGCTGCTCAGGACCTCTGTCCTGGCTCCCACGGGTAGGGCATCCACAATCAGCCTCAGCCCTACTCCCATTTGACTTTTCACATTCTAGTTTAATTGTACAAAATTCTAACTTGACATATTTTTATGTTTATGTAAGTGCATGTTCCCTACCTTGCCTGGGGGTTGTGATGTGATAGTCAAGCAAGAGAAGAGGCCTTATTGTTCTGTGTTCAAACACAGCCTAAGCGGGTTGAGGCCTACTGTTGAATACAGATGTTCTGTATATCATGCACGTGCAATGTATTGTATGTGACACTTCTGCAAGGCAAGTGGTTCTTTTCACTTGAATATTTATGTGCTAATACAATACACGTGTCTCCCACCAGTCACCTCTACCCAAATGATCCCCCCTCTAAGCCCTCCCCTGTGCATTCTCCACATGTTAGTGTTCATTCCACAATGTGAATCATTTGAGAGGGGTTTTTATCTGAATGTGCTTCTGAACACAATGGGAACTAATGTTTACCTTTGCTATGACTGTGTTGGTGTTTGGTGCATGCTATAGTATGTATACGCCCTCATTACAAGTCAGGCGGTGGACCATGGTGCTACTAGCACCATGGTCCATGCCGGATTCCGCCATGGTGGATGGCGGAATTACCGCCCCATTCCAAGGTGAGTGGGGCGTTATTTCCCCATTCACCATTTGCCCTTCCCCATTCCCATTTTTGCCCCATGGGGCATAATGGGGATGGGGAAGGCGCTAATTACGGCACCGTAAATTACGGTGCCATAATTAGCACCAAGGTCGCTTAGCGCCTTGGACTTTAACGCCTTCAAAAAGCAGGCGTTAAAGTGTGAATAAGGCGTTAAGGGTTAACGGCGCCGATGGCGCCGTTAAACCCTTAACGCCTGACTTGTAATGAGGGCCATAGTGTACACACACAGTTTGGCTCTCCCAGACACGGGTATTGTCATGGGCACAGAGGATATGCCCCAATTCATCATTGAATGGCACCAGGGCTCTGGCCTCACTGTGTATGCTCCACAGGGACATGTTTTCACGCAAAGTATGTTTGCACCAGCTGGTTCTGTGCAGGCCTCTCCCTGTGCCCTTTTGCCGACCAAGGGAAAGGGTGGTGCATATGGCTGAGGGCAATGTCCCTCCCGCATATCAACTGGTACACCATGGCGTGTGGCCAGTAGCAGCTAGTGAATTTTTTAACTGGATGGGCGCAAATATTTCTTACCAGATATGCCAAAGCGACCAAGAGTATTGATGGAGCCCAAACCATTCAAGGGAGGATTGGGGGGTTTCCCCCAAGAACATTTTGAAAAAGGGTTAAAAGTATCCATTTTACAGCACCGTTTTAAAAAAACGAAAAGACAAAACATTTATTGGTTTTACAGGCAGCCATTTGCAAACAGATGAGCACATCTTAATAATACTTCTTATAGTTACACCTGACTTACCTTGAAGGTCCTTCGAGAGTGCAGAATACTACAGCAAGCAGCATGCTTTCCCACACTAGGTGACACAGCTGTCCATTGGAAAAGCACACTAAAGTGATGTTACTTCAAAACGGAAGAAAGGACGATTGTTTACTCTCTGAATGCCAGAAGCTGCAGCCCAAAAGAAAACACACCGACTATTAAAATAAAAAATGCTAATTATTACTAATGTAAAGCAGTTAATTGTTAGCAATTACGTTCATATGCATACATTTTTAGGCAATTGAAATCGTAATGCTCAGCTGTGTATGACCGAACGATGCACACGTGATGCACTTCAAGATGCTTCTACCATACCACTGCCTGACTGGTGGATGTATCCAATCACCCATACAACGTTTAACTAACTAAATGGAGGGAAGAGTAGTGGAGCAGTACTTAATTGGATCGCATGTTTCATCTTGCTGTATATATGTTCAAGAGTCTGTTCCTTCCAACTTAAGTGAGACCTAGCTCTGCTGCAAAACGACATATCCAAAATTAACTGTTACCTCTTCTCTCCCTGTAGAGCCCTTTCCACCCTGTCGCCTTCGCATAACTGTGCATGGGGGTCACATGACTCGGCATAAGTGCACATTGAGGGCACATGACAAAGAATAACTGTTCATGTTGGGGTGCATAGCTTCACCTAGGTTTGAGAGCTGCACCCACTCCTTGGCCACCTTGTGTAATCCTGGATAACATCCCTTTATGTTGCCACACCTGAGTTCCATTCTAACGAGTGACGGACTGCATTTAAGTAAGATGAGTCTGAGAAGTTACAGGCACTAAGTCCATTAATGAGACAATAACTTGAAATAAAAAGTTAGCCAAAGCGTTTTGCATAATATGAACCCATATCTTTCTTGCCATGTGGGATTTTCTGCAATTGTCAGTGGCAAGTATGAGCACAACAATCAATAGATACATGTAATACAACTATATATGCTTCATGTTACAACAAGATAGTTTTGTGTCTTCCATTTTGCTTTTGATACATAATTCCCTCCTATTTTCTCTATGTTGCATTTCAATTTAAATATCCCTATTCAGCATGCTGAAACCATGTAAAGCATGCCATTTATGTGCCCAAATTCCGACTTTCCCTCTTGGACCACTCTGTGTGATCCTGGGCAAATCACTTCACCCCATTGTTTCCCAGTTTCATTATTGCATGTTGTCATTTGGTGTGCTTAGATATGGGCAAAATACCAGTAGATCTCATGTAAAAGGTAAATTGGGTATTGTGGTGACATTGGCACACATGTATGCAACAAGATAAACTGCAAACAATTGCATACCTTTTAAATGAAACTACAATTAATGCAACCAGAGATGATGCATATTAAAGCAACCGGCTTCCATTATGTTGTGCATTGGCTACCTGATTGCGGCGTATGCTATTTATGCTGCATTCAGATAATTGCATTTTTAATATGCCGACTCCATGACCACCTTTTAAAAAAGTTCAAGTTTGTGAATTGGCCCTTTGACAATAGCAGTCATGGATTCCCTTTCAGTGTAGCTTGACAGCTGGCTTATTTTTTTCATACATGCAGCTGTTCGATTTCACATATATTAGACCTGCTTTCTTCATTGTGCCTTTGATGAAGAGCTAACCCTTAACAAAGCAGAACATCAAAGGCATTGCTTTCGGAAGTCGGTGTTAATGGATTATAAAACTCTGCAGACTGGGGCATAATTTGTTGTATGAGTGCTCTCAGGGGCCTGTACACACAGCCTCTACCTCTGTGCACACCCTGTGCTATTGATAGCACTCTCAGAAGCCTTTACACATAGCTCCTATCCCCTGCACACCTTAACCCATTGAGAGGACCCTCAGAATCATGTTCACATAGTTCCTATCTGTTTGCACACATTGGGGCACAGAAAGCATGTGCAGGGACAACTGTACAGAGTTTTCATCTTCCCTCACAAAGCCAGTTAGAGTGAGAGCAAATAGCAGATCCAATGAAAATCTTCACAGAATGTGACTGGTGACTACCACACACGCTGGGGGCCTACATCTGCCAGAGCCTAGGGCTAGGCTTGGAGAGGGGATGGGGGACAACCGTGTCATGGTCAGGGGCCCCAGAAGCACTAAGCAGTTGGCATTGATTTCACAGTGCCCATTTTCCCTAACAGCCTCCGCTTGTATTTGCCTACCTGTGCTTTGGCCCAACAAAGGACCCAAGCTACGAGTCAGTTAACACAGAACCAGAGTGCCTTCCTTACACTACCACCTATCACTGTTCATGCTGTCGCCATAAAGGAATCCTGCCACACCAGCTGAGGTAAGAAATAATGCTGCACATGTGGCCAGAGGGGCATAGTGGAGCACATATTTGGGGTGCTTAAGTCACATTTTCTCTCGCCAGACCAGTAGTCTGCAAAATCATTGTCACAGCATGTGTACTGCACAATGTAGCCACAAGCAGTGGTGGTTTGTTAATCGGGCGTTTGGGATGGAGACCCACCTTTCCTTGCCTTCTCAGATTGAGAGCTCTGCTCCCAGAGCAGGGAAGGAAAGGAGTGGCTCTGCCATGCTCTATCTGCCCCTGTGCTACAGTCAGATTCTGAATCTTCAACTGAAGCTCTCTTTTGCTTTACAGTCCATGTGACCAGTCTGCCCCCCCAGCCCCACATGCACGAATAAGATGGGCTGATGATGATGTGCAAAATGACATCTTAGAGGGGCGATTCAAGGCCTCGCCCTGTGTTGACTCCGCCAACTGATGGGAGCTGTTTGGGTGGCTGTGGTAGAGCATTCCAAATCCTTGGGGCCCATGAGTTGAAAGTGGCACCTCCAAACCTTACCAATAGAAAGTGTGGCTGTATCAGTAAGGCTTCTTTGTTAGATTGCAGTGTACGCCAGAAAGGCAGTCTCCTGATCCAGAAGCAAAGGTAAGTGGCGGTGTCACCAGCTAGAAATTTGTAGACCAGATTTAATACTTTAAAATGGATTATCTCGCAGACAGGGAGCCAGTGCAGCTCCCTGTGTGCGGGTGTTATGTGGACTTTATGCTGCGTGCCACATACGGCTCTAACTGTGCCATTCTGGATGGTCTGAGGCCGATTTACATTAGCTTGTGAGGTTCCGACCAGCATCCTGTTACATTAGTCCAGCCTCGTGTTGATCGTAGCTGCTGCGATCAGTGCTCTATTTCCCTCTGAGAAATATGGATGTATTTGCCAGAAGAGTTAGGTCATGTAGGCACAGGTAGAACTAGGTGGGAGACATGTTTTTTAAACTTCAGGTTGGAGCTGAAAATAAACCCCAGAGTTTTCAGGTGATCGGAAACAGGTATCCTAGTGCCTCCAATCATGAAGGATTTGTATTGGGCATCTACCTGTTTTCAATTGCGCATATGTGCCAAGAATCAAAATTTCAGTCTTGTTATCATTCAGTGCGTGTGAGTTTTCTGCCATCCAGTTTTTAATGGCAGTGAAGATCTCCCTTACTGTTCATAAGTCGTCATCATAGGATCCGGTTAACTCCAAGATGATCTGGGTGTTTTCTGTATAATTTGAAAACTTCACTCCTAAACTGTTCCGGAGGTTGAACAGTGGTTTAGAGTAAATATTATACAGCAGTGGTGACAAACATGAACCCTGAGGGACACCACAACTGAGTTGGACTTGCTGAGATTGGATATTCTTCTTAACGATACTTGCTTTCCTTGGTCGTGTAAAGGATTTAAACCAATCCACAGCTAGTCCTTAGCAATTGCCCACACTGGCTAACCTATCTGCATGATGTCATGATTCACTAAGTCAAAGTGGCAGACATGTTGAGTAATAACAGCATGGCCATCCGTCCTTATCTATGATATTGGCTATGCATGAATGAACCTCCACCAATGCTGTTTCAGTTCCTTGCTTTTACCTAAAGCCCGATGGCCTTTGACCAAGATTACCCTGTGTTCTACAAAGTGTCATGCCGAATACATGCAACCTTTTCTATGATCTTCAATAGGTATGGTACATTTGTAATGGCCTGTAATTGTCCGGGGCATTTTGATTCAGATTCTCCTTTCTCAGCAAAGGGGAAATCCATGCCTCATTGATGAAGTTCAGAACATATCTTTCCTTGAAGGATCAATTAATGAATTTTACCACTGATGGGCCGATAGATGAGAAGAAGTCTGTGAAAAAATGAAGCGGGGAAGGTGCCTCGCTTAAAGGATGTGGGTTTCATTTTGTCGACAATATCTGAGACTTCACCAACTGTTACTGCGTGAAAGGAAAGTGTACTAACAGTAACGTCTACCTCGATGTTGACAGATTTTGACTTGTATCCTGAGTCTAGTATACTGTTTGTATAAACTAAGATGTGTATCACGTGTTGGGTAATTTTCTTAGTAAACCCATCATTAACTAACTGACACCAAGCATCATCAATATTCACATGTGAGTCAGGAACTATGCCCTTGAGCTTGTTCAGTATTATGAACAACTCGTTAGAGCTAAATTCTGCTCCCATAATCCATTCTTCTAGTTTGTCTTCTTTTGGCTTTAATAATAGTTCTCTGGTAGCTCTTAGCTGCCTCCTTGTATTGTAAGTGAGGAGTCTGAGGGAGTTTTCCTCCAGCTCCTCTCAGCCATATGCTTGAGCTTTCTGGTTGCTATAATTTCATTAGAAAACCATTGAATCATGATTGGTTTAGATTTAAGTATCAGCCTTGTTGGTGCTAATTTCTCAAAAGCCTCACAAAAGGTGGTACAAAGCTGTGCCACATATTGTTCAAGAGGGCCTAGTTCACCCAGGCAGGCTAGCTGAGGGCAGTCAATCGAGTCAAATGCCTCATGGGAGATATTGCAGGTATTTGGGGTCACGCATGCATTTGTCATTGGTATCTTGGGAGTTATGGTATCAAAATGTATAAGGTAGTGGTGTGACCAGGAGCAGGTGTGAACATCCAGAGTAGAGATAGCTTGGTTTCTGGATAATATCCAGTCTAGGAAGTTACCCCCTTGGTGTATAGGCACAGTTACATGCTGTCTTAAAGAAATGCTCTCAAGAACATTTAAGAGAGTACAGCCTTCATGATCTGCAGGGTTGGATGCCCATAGTTTGAAGTCTCCAAGCACTAACAATGGGGCTTGAGGTTTAGTATGAGACCCTCAAAACGCAAGTAATTACTCTTCAAAGAGAGGGGTAATGGTAGGAGGGAGATGGAGAATAATAATACTAAGTGTTAATAAGTGTTACATCAGCAAAAAGCAGGTGGATTGATTAAGAATCCGTTTTAAGTCGTGCCTGTCATGCATAATTGTCAGGCAGTGCCACTGGCAAAAGGTAGGAATGCACGAAATCTCACCTGGTCTTTACAAGTCCCTTTTGACCTTTGCAGTGTAAATGACAAACATTAAATGGAGAGGACCTGTTTGCATGCAAGTGCAAATATAGGCAATCCCTCCGTTCAATTTGTGGGGGCTTGAGAAATGAGCCCCCACATGCTTTTACAATCAACACTAAACTCAAAATGAGGATCTAAGAATTACATATTCTATGAACAATCTGAGCATAGCACTCATACAATGTAAGTGCATCATTTATCTTCCAAGTTCTCCATTTGATTTCCATTTACAGGATTGTTTTATGGTGCCAGTAGGGAAAACCTCTGGGGCATGCATATAATATTTCAGTAGTTTAAGTTTGCAAGCGACTCGATAGTGGGGCAGGAAGCGGTAATGAACATAGGTTTATCATCTTGTCGAAATCCAGCAGCAGAAAGAGCAGGTGATGCAGAGGTTACATCAGGGTCAATTCTTCTGACATTGGTCCACAGGTGGGAGCTGATGGCTAGATGTTAGCGGGTTTGATACATGCCCCTGTGTAGTGTATCAGATCCACTTTTCGAAAGTAAGTTGGCTGCTTAAACAGTGATATGAAAAGCACACAAAATAAACAATAGGCTTATCCACTGCCAAATATACATAATCTTAAATAAAGCATTTATCGAAAGAGTACAGAACCTAAAAAAAAACAGAGGCAAACAGAGGAACATAGTTGCCTATTACGTATGGTGGCTTAAACATTATGCCAATCCAGCTATGAAAATGAAAGGGTTAGTCTGAATTTTTGAGAGTCGACTGAAAAAGGTGTTCATCCTCTGATGAATAGTATAAGTATTTTAGTGGGACATTTGTATACACATCAAAAAGATTTGATTTTGGAGTGAAACATTTGCATGCCACAAAATAGGTGGACTGCAGTGAGACCAATGCAAAAGGGCATTCAGAGGGGGTGGGAGTGTAAGGTTAGCCTTCTTTACCTCATACACAGTTGAAGGGACAATTCATCAACATGCTGCTTTGTGCGGATTTCAAAGGACCAATGCACCTGTCCACAGCCAAGAGAGACACGCAAATGACATATGGCTATGTTGAGACACTAGCATTCAAACCTACTGCAGTTTCTAGTTTTTGCACCCAATGCCATTTCCTGTTTCTTGGAATTGTTCATGAATCATCAAGGGGATAAGTGGGTATCTTATCGTTTCATAATCCTTTCTCAGTCGCTCTTGTTTCCTTTGGATCTCTGACACACAGACTCAGTGGGCACAGGATCTTTTTAAGCTCTTTGAGCAGGAACTCAGTGAGCCTAAGCCCATCCTTAGCCTTCTACTCTTATTCAACAATTAGAGGAGGAGGAGTTAGACAAGTGGTCATAATCAGGGATGTCCCGGGTCTGTCTCAGATCTCAATATGGTCATCCCAGCTTCACTTTGCCTTTAAGACTTCTTCTACACTTGCTTCTTCTAAGTTCACTTCATCAGGCATTTTCTTCTTCTTACCCTTACTTCGTCTGCACCTTCACTTTGTCAAGGTGGCAATGGATATGCTAATGTTAGGGTTGTGGTCAAGGGGGAGGTGGTAGAATGTGGGTGAGAAAACAAGGGAGGTTTCAAGGGTTATCCCCCTATAATGACATAGTGAATGTTAGAAGAAGTGAAAGACATAAGAAGTGAAGGTGTAAAGAGATAAATGTGCCAAAGTAAATGTATGGCAAAGTGAATGCAGAAGTAGTAAAGTCAAACACGTGTCAGTATGTTGCTTTGCAGTGCGAGCATGACGAGCTGTGATTGAGAGTTTCCAGGGAGAATTTTCTTACTGGAGCTATTAGTCACAAACACACCTGCACACTATGACCATCCCTTCTTCATGCCTTTATACCATTGACAAGGACCACCTAAAACCGAACCACAGTCAGTACCAGGGTATTTCCGAACTGCACACATCATCACAGCAGCAAAGCTATCTTTTATTTTGCCTCTCTCCCAACCAATCTAAGACACTCTCCTCTCTGTTTCAGATACATCAGAGCACCTGGAGACCATGGAAATGGCAGAGGTGCGCAACAATATACATAACATAGAATACCATTACATAACATAACAGTGGCACAAAATGAGCTAATGCATCCTTTTACCTATAAACCCTATAGGTAGTCACAAAAGCAAATATCTTCTCACAGCTTCTAGACAGGGGAAACAACATACTATTGCTTCAAGTGGAAAATTAAATTTAAATCGTGAGTTATGAATATGACCAACATATATTTGTGGGGTAAAAATAATCAGATGTTCTAATTTTAACATCTACATATGACACCACCAGAAGCATGTTCTTCCAAATGTGTGCATACGTCATGAATGATATGTAAATTAAATAATGTGTTGCTATTGTAGATATCACTAAAAACCTGCCAAAATTTTCACTTTGGCCCTCATCCACAGACCTCCTGTACTCTATACCATGACACAACCGCTTCCATTTTAAAATAGCAGGAGACTGAACTAAAAAAGAGGTTAGAGACAGGCAAATAACTGGATGATTAATTTAGTAGACCGTGATATAAGAAACACTAAAGTAACCCCAAAACACATTTGGGCGTCATGCACAGATAGATTCCAAAGCTAAACATCCCCAACAAACATACACTTTTGCACTAGTCCATAGCCACACCAGTTAAGGTAAAACACCCCAAAAGCACCAAACGTCCCGCATATAGGGCATGCCTGCAGATCGGTTATCCCCTTTCCAGTGTCAACGAAAGCATCACGTTTGCACATATGGGAGAACCTTTTACCACCGGGGGTACACATTTACCCATTGGACACTTATGTTACCAGCCTTCAGCTGCAGTGGAGGGATTGCAGCCAACGCGTTATACCTCTCACAACTCGGAACACATCCGCTCACTTTCCCAGAAATGTGCAACCTAAATGCCCCATGTGGGTGTATAGCAGGTATATGTGGATTAAATTCCGACGGAAAACCGTGATGAGGTGTGCCAAAGGACCCACGTCCTTACAACACATACATCGATAGAGATTGTATGTTGTGCGTTGGTTTTCTCATTAGAATGACGAACATGTTGTGGCTACTGCTTTATTCACCACCACTACTACTAAAAGTAAACCACCAGAAGTCTGTCATTGCACCACTTGCATTAGACACAGAAGCAATATTTGCATTACTGTCATTTGTCTACTCCAAGGCACTTCTCCAAGGCACAGAAGCAATACTTGCATTAGTGGCATTTGTCTTCTACAAGGCACAGAAGCAATAATTGCATTAGTGGCATTTGTCTTCTACAAGGCACAGACGCAATACTTGCATTAGTGGCATTTTTCTTCTACGAGGCGCAGGGGATTAGTGTCATTTGTGTTCTACAAGGCACAGAAGCAATACTTGCATTAGTGAGATGTGTGTTCTGCAAGGCACAGAAGCAATAATTGCATTAGTGGCATTTGTCTTCTACAAGGCATAGAAGCAATACTTGCATTAGTGGCATTTTTGTTCTGCAAGGCACAGAAGCAATACTTGCATTAGTGGCATTTGTGTTCTCCAAGGCACAGAAGCAACACTTGCATTAGTGAGATGTGTGTTCTGCAAGGCACAGAAGCAATAATTGCATTAGTGGCATTTGTCTTCTACAAGGCACAGAAGCAATACTTGCATTAGTGGCATTTGTGTTCTGCAAGGCACAGAAGCAATACTTGCATTAGTGGCATGTGTGTTCTCCAAGGCACAGAAGCAATACTTGCATTAGTGGCATTTGTGTTCTGCAAGGCACAGAAGCAATACTTGCATTAGTGGCATTTGTGTTCTCCAAGGCACAGAAGCAATACTTGCATTAGTGGCATTTGTGTTCTGCAAGGCACAGAAGCAATACTTGCATTAGTGGCATTTGTGTTCTGCAAGGCACAGAAGCAATACTTGCATTAGTGGCATTTGTGTTCTCCAAGGCACAGAAGCAATACTTGCATTAGTGGCATTTGTCTTCTACAAGGCGCAGGAAATTCGTGTCATTTGTGTTCTACAAGGCACAGAAGCAATACTTGGATTAGTGGCATTTGACTTCTACAAGGTGCAGGAGATTAGTGTCATGTGTGTTCTACAAGGCAGAGAAGCAATACTTACATTAGTGACAACTTGCTGCCTGCAGATACATGTTTTCAAGCAGAAGATCTGCATGACAAGTGTGTGCATGGTCACTACAGGGCCAACAGCAATATATCTATTGAGACAAGTGTGTCTTATTTTGCAAGGGAGAAACAAATAAAACAACCACACAGGTTGGAAATGCATAGTGCCATATTATATAATTGTAGAAGTGTCAACGTGTGAGCTGGCTTCTGCACAAGTCAGACTGAAACTGATCGATCAAAATCCAAAATACAAGCATTTCGGGCATCTTTCGTGAAGCAAGATTCGAACATTATAATTAGTTTGGGAAAAAAGTTTCAGGAGGTAATTCATGGAATAAATGTGCGACGAAATTACTGACGCAAGCTGGCGCAAGCATAAAAAAAACAGTGCATGCGTGCGAATCGCACGCGTGCGATTTATGGAAGGCCCTGCGTGTGTATTTTCAGGGCTGTGCGCCAAATCTGCGCACGGTGGACACTGGCGCACAAGTCACTTCCACATCCCAAACACTGTGCACAACACGCATGAAAATAAGGGCGTAACTGGGGAAGTACCATTGGGAAGTACACGGAATGCCCACACGCACGTGAACTACACATATTCATGGAATTGAATAGGGAAAACCCGCGCACGTCAAAACACATGCACACGCACAATTACGTCTGCCAAACGAAAGCAGACGGAAGCGCCCCCGCACAGCGTAAAAGTGCACGCAAACAACAAACAAGCATATACAGCTACGATGAATGTCCCGTTCCTCGGAGCAGAGAACGTGGGACACCGCAGGAGGAGGAGAATAGCCAGGCCCTGCATTTTTTTGCCCAGGACCAGCCTTTTTGGGATCCCTGATGATCAGGTCTATGGCAGGTATAGGTTTCCACCTCGTATCATCCTACAGCTGGTCAGGGAGTGAGAGGATGAACTCACATCACCCTCCCTGTGCTCCTAAGCATTGAGCCCCTTGGAGAAGGTGCTCAATGTACTGCATTTTCTGGCCACTGGGTCATTTCCACGTAGTCACGTTGCCTACACCAGGTGTTGGCAATCATCACTGCACACCCCTGACTCCGCAGGCACATATACATGCCAAGAACACCTGCAGAAAGGCAGGCCGTGGTCCTGGACTTCTACAGGGTGGAGCACCTCCCCAAAGTGCTTAGTGCCATATATTGCACCCATGTGGCCCTATGTCCACCTACGGCCACTGAGCACATCTATCGAAACCGCAAGCACTGGCATTCCATCAATGTGCAGGTGGTATGTGATGCCAAGGGAATCATCGCCTCTATCTATGCAAACTATCCAGGGTCCACCCATGTTAATTTCATATTCAGAATGTCTGCCCTGAGCCGGGCCCTGGAAGCTGGGAAGCATGGCGACACATAGCTTCTAGGTGAGTACAAATGCCTGTGCACATGCATACATGTCACACACAGACAAGCACACAAGCCCAACTAATGACAACCATTATCACCTTACCAGGGGACAGTGCCTACCCTCTGAGCACCTACATGATGGCACCCATACGGAACCCCACCACACCACACCAGGTAAGATACAACGCAGCCCATATTACAACCAGGGCCATAGTGGAGCGCACATTCGGAGTGCTCAAGTCACGCTTCCGCTCCCTTGACCGCTCTGGTGGACAGCTACTATATGCACCCCCAGTAGTGTGCAGGATCATTGTGGCAGCATGTGTTCTGCACAACGTTGCAACACGGCATGGCGTACCAGTGGACATGGTGGTGCCCCCACATCCCCAAACACACCCACAGCTGCTGGGCATGGGAGGGGAAGGGCATGAGGCGAGGCAGCCCGTACTCAGCTTGTGGCCACATTTTTCACCTAAACTCCAACCCCTGAGGAGTGCACACAGGCCTCACACATACCAGGTCACAATCGATGATGAGAAAGGGACAGTTAACTGTCACTACCTTACCCACCCTGAGAATGTGTACAAGGAAGTGCCACATTGTGTGCATCCCTAGCTAATTAAACACAACCAATCCCTTGTGACCAAAGGGAACACATGCAAGGTATTTTCTCCCCCATTGCTAAACCTGACATGGAATCGGAAGAAATGACTGACCAAAACCTCACACCATGAAAATGGTGGCACAAATGCATGCCACCAGTGGTGCAAAAAACAAAAGTCAGAATACCTGTTGCCATGCACATTGGACAGTTGCAAATTGCCATATCAAACACTGCACACTGGACAGCACAGCAAGTGTGCATTGCATTGGTGAAAACCCTTCTACGTCATTTTAAAACATGGCATTCAACCAAATAGTACCCTGTCATGCATGCACACAATCAATGACTCAGAAGTGAACATGGATTGTCGTGACACAGCATGCTTGAGAAGGCAATCTTGGTGCACGTGTTTGCATAGTGTCAATGTATTTGGGAGGGGGGTGTTGCCTAAGTGTATTTGTCCGTAGGGACATGACTAGAATACATGCATGTGAAATGAAGTGAGTGCCAGTGTCCCATACACAGCACATGTGAACATAGCAGCAAGGACCCCCCTGTGTGTCAAATTACACCCATCCCCTGACACCTCAAAATAAAGCACAACATTGCATCAGCCATTGACCAGCAGAACATATCATGCACAGAGTACCCCACATCGGCAATTGCAGAAAGTGACCCATTACTGAATCATAGAAATCCATAATATGACCTACACACAAAGTTCATCAAAGCACATCAATGAGGGAGGGAACAAGGGAGAAGAACAGTACATTCCTACATGTCCTTCAAACAGCCCACAGTGTGATAATGAACTGGAAAAGCAAAGTACATGTTACAAGTGCCTGGAACAATAAGGGAGAATCTAGGGAGGGAATGTTGGATGACATAACTAGCATCACCATTCCTATGCCTGACGGCAATAGTCGCAGTGCAAGTGTCACATAAGGAGGTTAGTGAAGGAAGAGGAGGGAAGAGGTGAGGAGAGTAACAAAACAAGTGACAAACTGTGCTAGGACCACAAAGAATCAAGATAGCGCTGGGGAGGGGTAGAAGAAAGACAGAAGGAAAAGGAGGAAGAGATGACCTGTAATTAGTGGTAGAAGGACTAATGACAAAAGTAACTGCAAAATTATACTTAAAATGTTGAAGGACGGAGGCAGAAGAGCAAATGTCTGCAAAGAACAAGCGCCTTTGTATCACCATGGCCAATGGCAATTGGGGTAGTGGTTGAAAATGAAAGCCAGAGTACAAATAGGAGGGTAAAGGGTGGTGGAGAAGGAGAGTGAGGAGAGAAGGGAGGAGGGGGCCAACCTCCAAATGCCTAATGGGGAAGATGGTGAAAGAAAGCACACACAGAAGGCATAGGGAAACCTGACGTTGAAGGAGATTAGGGGATGTGATGATGAAGGGGGGAGACAGAGGGACACTGACAGGGGCAGGGGAGACAGGGGGGCATTCAAGTGACTGAGAAGCATGTGGACAGGTCTAGACAGGGCCAACTTTGTGGGCTTTTGGAAGTGGTGGCAGTCTCAAGCATCCTGGTTGGCTGGATTGTAACAAGGGCCAAGTGCAAACAGTGGGAGGGGGAGCAGGTCCAGGACACACACAGGAAATTCAAATCATGAACAATGCAGTCATAAATCAAATGGCACATCCAAACACCAGCCAGTGCTGTAAAATGGCCAAAGTGGTCCTAGCAAGGAATGAGTGGTTGTTGAAATGTGTGGTGACAGGGGTAACTCAGCATGCAGCCTTCATGTGGCATATCAAAATCACTGGAGGGAAACTGTTCCAATTCAACATTCTCAGCACATGGAACCCTCCCACCATCAGTGTGTTGTACAAAGCCAAAGGGCGCATGGTACCAGCTGCAGCAGGAAGTGCATTAACATAGACAGTCAATACATAACAAACATCTCAAGCAACATGTTGAAATGCACAGTCAGCATAATACTCACGAAAGTGAAGTGCAGACATGCATTGGAGAAACCATCTGGAATACCCACTAGGGGTGTACACACCAGTAGAACTGCAGGCCGGGCACAGATATGACGGAAGCCCAATGCCCATGTGTGATATGCTGTTACACCGAGGCCATCCTTGCGAATCCACGGAAAGGGGAAGCAGGAGTAGCGTATGTGTCAGGACCCTAAGCAAAACACATATACAAGACAAGCCTGAATGGGCCCAGCTGGAACACACAGTGGATGCTTTTCGGTGCCACAAAGCACCACACTGTCACATTTCTGCACAATAGACAAAATAAAATTGAAAAAAAAAGAATTCTAAAGAAAATAGAAATTAAATTAAATAATCAATTGAAATAAAAAAATGAGAAGAGTAATGAAAGAAAGAAAAAGAAAAGCAAAGAAATGAAAGAAAACCAGAAATAAATCATAAAAAATTAAAAGCAAACAAAGTGAAATCATAGTAAAAGAACAACAAAATAAAGGAAAAAAAAAACAAAATGAAAAATGAAAATAAAAAGATAACATACTTAACAAAAACCATACAATTTGGATGAAAAATCAAAAATATTTGTAGAAAAAAAACTCCTGAAAAAAAAATCAAAAATGGCCTTATATGACCATGGGAGTGAGGGGGCACCCAGGAGAGGGGAGGTACAGGGTGCACCTCAACACCCACATGTGTAGATGTTGAGATAAAAAAAAACCTCACTGGGCTCAGTGCCTGCACGGCCCAACCTATATGGGAGATGGGTTGTCATCATCACCCTCTGGATGGAAATCAGAAGGTGGACGTGGTGCAGTTGACTCACCATGCCTAGCGGCACCTTGCCCTTCAATGGCAGCAAGCATGCAGGTCTGGTAAGCCAGGTCCAGCCTGGCAATGAGACTGAGGTCAGCATGCATTACCTCACGTGTCTCACGTGCTTCCTCCTGCAGGGACTGACGTGTGAGACGGAGTTCTGCTTGCATGGCCTCACATGACAGAGTGACTCCCGGGTTGCATGGAGTCCAGCCGAGATGGTTCTTTCAAGCCGTACCATCCTGTCTTCAGTCCGCCTACTCTCATCCATCATGAGGTCTGCTTGAGTAGATCGGAGGGCTTGGTGTTCCACCCTCAGGGCCTCACGGTGTGCCTCTGCTTGACATTAAGTGTTTCACGCAGAGCCACCATTTCAGCCCGGCGCGCCCTGTCAGATGCCGCCATGCCCAGCCTGAGTGAGCGGCACGTGGACTGCGTAGCAAGCTGCTGGAGCACCATTTGCCTTACAGAGGGGGGGATGAAATGGGGACACACTTTCCATACCTTGAGCAATCAACTCAACTGCTCCCCCTGTTGCTGTTCTATGGTAATCATGGAACGCTCCCACTCAGTTGACCCCGGTGGCACACGGCCACCGCGTTGCCGGACACCACACCTGCTGGGCCCAAGGAGCCGTGGTCCTTACTCGGGTTGTGCCAACCGTGGCTGCAGGACTGCTTCCCTCCATCGACCTGATTCCCCAGGAACATGGCCAACTGGTGTTGAGTGTGATTGTGCACCCGTAACCACCACAGGCGGACATTCTGACCCTGCCTGGCCCCCTACTGCAGGTGTCGCAGACAGAAGATCATCCAACACAGGATCATTTACCGGCGACGACACGTCATGATGCAGATCCGGCTCAACATAGTGGTCAGAGAATACACCAGAGCTGATGCAGAGTCAGCTCTGGACACGATGGCCTGGAGCACCTGTGGGTTCTCGTGGGCTGCCACCCCACGACCATCACTTGTGATTAGTTGGTCATGTGAACTGACCACCGTGTCTGGGATGACATCTTCATCCTCTGCCACCAGTGTGTCATCACCTGCAACATAAAGAAAATAAACAAGGACATGCATGTCAGTAGCACATACCACACACATACATTTCACAACATTGACAGCCAAATAATGAAACAGCCATGTCACAGGCAACTCAAACCCCAACATGCATCCAGTGGCATTGCAATGCAAGGTCATCCCAAAAGCAGAACAGGATGTGTGCAAAATGTGAAGGCAACACATGTATTGCATGTTGCTCATCACCTGCATCACACACAACCTCTAGCAGGCACATATCCAATGCCAAAATGAGAGAGGGAAACAAATAGTTGGCACCTAGCATAAGCATGTGTGAACACACAAATAGACACAGCTAGAAATCTAACCTAACACACCATGATACATGTAACATGTATGTTCATGTGCAGCACTCAACTACCATCAACTCTGCACAGTACATGTGTCATAGGAGGCACCTACGCTAGTGCCTTTCCATACTGTGAAAGGAGGGACATGGGTACATACATGTCAGGTCAACATCACACAGCACCATCATGATTGCATGTTGAAGGGCTTAACTTGGCACAGGAGTGGGTGTTTGCGGTGCAGTGCATATGTAGCCCCTCAATTTACAAAATCAACACATACGTAGTGATGACAATATTCAAACATTATGGCAGTGTAACGGCAATTTCAACCATCAAGTTCAAATGTAATGCACCAGGTAGCATGGTTCCCCGCTGGTCAATAGCAGGGAGGCACTGCATGGTAATGACATGTTCCATGCAGAACTGTGTATTGCCAGACAGTGTAGGCATGCATCTATTGCATTTCATCATTCAAATGTCACTACAGCCGAAGAGAAGTGGACATGATGGAGGAGAGGTGAGGAACCATCCATAGTACATCCATGCATGTAGAAGACAACACCAGTTGAAAAGAGGCCGTGGGCCTGTAACAGGGGGAGCCATGTGCATGATACAGATGTGCACAGCCTAAAGTCGTGCGTGATGACACACAGACATACAGTGAGCATGATATGGCTGTCCAAATGAGATGACACTTGTATCATACTGGACACATATAACAATGAGCAGGTGGTCAAGGACACCTAGGGGCATACATGGAATACACATGGAACATGATTGTGCACATATGTGCATGGGGAGCCACTGCCATCAGCACACTCAGAGTGAGCCACACTGCACCAAGGACAAAGGATGTGTATGACATGATGTGAAATCTCATCAAGATGGCACTTGTACACAAGTGGCTCAGAGCGCAAACAAGCAGAGGGAGGGGAGCAAGGGAGAACAGGAATTCAAAACAACTATCATACTGGGCATAGTGACATTGAGAACAGGCAAGTGCATGATAAATGGTTGAATACCCAGGAAGGGGGGAGAAGGGGAACATTCAAAATGTGGTAGTGCAGCCAGCAACTGGCAAGATGATTTGGACAGGGCAAATCTGATGATTGAAGACAAAGAGTGCTGGACTGTATGGCCATTGATGAGGCCAAGGACAAGTCTTGCAGTCCTGTACTGGATTAGTGGTGGAGGGTGGAGTGTGGAGGCAGGTCGAATATTGAAAGAGACTGTCACAGTACCCCAACCTTGAGTAAACCAGGACTTGGCAGACTGTGAGCATGTAGGTGAATGTTAGGAAAGGCACAGTACCTTTGAGGAGGTGAAGCAAGAAGTTAATCCATTTGAAGATACGTCACAAATGTGTGCGTAAAAGGAATGTGTTAAGTCAAAGGTGACCCTGAGGTTTTTGGCCTTGCAGGTGGAGGCAGGAGGAGGGCTAAGTGGGGCTGGCCAGAGATTGATGGCAAAGGTGTATCAATGAGGAGGATGTCAGTCTTGCTGGCATTCAGACAGAGACCGTTGGTAGTACACCAAAAGCAAATGGCAATGAGGCTATCGGAAATAAGGAAGGGACAAGAGGTGGCCAAGGGCAGCCAGGAAATGAATTGGTTGTCATCAGCATAGCACAGGAATAGTGCAGAAAACTGATAATGCAGTAGTCAAGAGCTGCCAGGTGCTCTTTGTGAATTGAGGCCAAGAGGTAAGACCCCTGGTGAACAACACAGGTGGAGAGGGAGATTGAAGATAGGAAAGAACCAACTTGTAGCTGGGCGGGTCAAACATTCCAAACACACGTGTCATTGAGTTACGCATATCAATACTCACCAGATGATGCATCATAATCCATCCTCTCTCCCACTCCACGGATTTGTTCTTCCAGGATGAACTCTGAAGCGATCTCCTCATGCTGAGTGAGGTCATCCTCCTCTGGTGGTGACCCACCACCAGTCACCAGAGACATGGAGTAATTGGAGGCACACTTTTGCTTAGCACTGCATCTGAGGTCATTCTAGCACTTGTAGCATCCCTGAGCTGTCTGCACCTGGAATCCCATGGATGTCACACCATCCTCAACATGCTACCAGTGGACCCAACACTGGTGATGCGTTGTATGGCACCGTGGGCCCACAAGCATATCGCTTTGGTGTTCCGACACGTAGTCCACAAGGAAGTCCAGTTCCTGCTTGCATAAAGGCTTCTTCCTTGACGTGCCGGAGGCCGGAGCGGTGTCTGAGGTCCCAGCCTCTTGTGCAGGAGCACACTTCCTCCTTTTGTCTGCTGGTACTGACCCTGAGTGGGGGCAGTGCACCAGCAGCTACCACCACCGGTGGGCCCGTGACAGCAGATGTAATTTGCTGTTGGGTGATATGGGTGCCAGGTTGTGATGCAACAGCTGCACCACCAAGAGCCACAGGGGGTGGTGGCATGTCTGCACCAGCACGTGGCTGGGCATCCTGTCCCAGAGTGGCACCCCATCCTTTTCCCCCCTGTAGCCACCCTGGCCACCCTGGACTATCTGACCTCCCTGGTCTCAGTGCCCATGTGCCCGACCATGCCGAGCCCTGGGAGGATGCCCAACTTTGCCACCCTTAGCCTTTGGTGGCCTCCCAACCATGGCACCAATGGCACCGATGGAAAATAGGCTATGGGATGTTCCCTCAACAATTTTCCTGGGCAATTGGCTAGAAAGGGGCAGGGTACTGGATGGAATAGGTACCCCAGTGCCCCTGCAAGGCTTGTCTGTGACCCCTGGGAAAAATGACAGGTCATGTAACGCTCAGGCACCCCCCAAAAAAAAAAAAAAAAATCAAAATATATAAGAACAGGAAATTGGAAAGAAAAAAAATGTGCGTGTGACTTCGGTAGCCCACGTACGTGAATTTCACCTCCAGCAGTACGGTATGGCACCCAGGAACACAAAAAACACGTATGCGTGGAACACGCCGGCTACTATGACCTTGAAAACGGTACGCATGCACAGGGGGAACCACAGTGGGAAAAATAGTGTTTGTGACTCACCGCCTGTCTTGCGTGGAAAAAAAAACACACACGCTTGTGCGTGTAGGCGACACCCCACCAAAAGAAGAGGTACGGACTTCAGACGCTGTGAAGTAATCGTGTGTGATTCCATCAGAGTAAACACACGCGTCCGTCTCCACGAACAGCACCTACAGTGGTCTGCTGGCCCGCGCCCACCTTTAACCCATGCGGAAGGCAACACCTGCATGCGTAACATCACTTACGCTCTAAAGCCCTTTCCTCGAATTACAGACATCCACACATGGACGTGATTTTTTTGCACGTGCGGATGCACCCGTGCTGAGGGAAATGCCTGCGCATGTTATGTCACATACGCGCTTACGTGCTAAGGGCGATTCCTCGAATTACATGCTACGTACTGTTTTTTCACGTGTCAAATCACTCTGCATCAAGCTGGCCACGCGACAACACACGGAAGACCACGCTCCTGCCCAGAAGGCCATTATCCTGCCCCCAGACCCCCGAGCAGACTCCCACCTGCCATCTGTTGCTGACTGCCTGACTGCTGGCCACGTGCCCTGCCATTTGGTGCCTGCACGTCAGCCATCTGCAGGGGTCCAGTTGCTGTGACCACCCCTGCTGGAACAGAAGAATCCCGACTGCTGTACCATCGCTCCGCAGCCCAGCCTCAGGACCCAGTTGCCCACCCACACCTGCCTTATGGGTTGCCATGTTGGGGGAAACACCATCAGACACCACTGACAACCCCCAGTTAGAGAAGCAGAGGGCTGCCAACTTCTCAGCAGGAGAGGTTGGCATCCTGGTGGACCATTTCCTGGGGTATTATGATGCCCTCTATGGAAGAAAACGCGCCGACAAGGATGGATGGGAGAGGATCTGGCTGGACATCGTGGTTGCCATCAACATGGAGGGGGTGGCAATCCGTGACATACAACACATCCATAAGTGCTGGGAGGACTTCAGGTCCAGGATCCTCTGGAGGGCCCGGCGCCTCCTGGAAGCAGTGCATGTAGTGATGCGCCGGGTCCACCTTAACACCAACGACATGAGGGTCCTGGAACGTATTAACCCAGTGCTTCACTGCCAGCTCCTCAAGAGGGAGAGCAGTCCAGAGTCGAGCGGTAAGTGTCCATGCGTACTATTGGACGCAGTGCATGTTGAAGTGTGCAAGGAGTGTGCAGCTTGGACATATGTCTGAAAAGGGCCATGTATGGATGTGTAAGTGCAGGGACATGACCTTGCTGCATCTGAGTCCTGTCATGAGTGAAGCACATCAATGGTGTATGTGTTCCAAAGCATGATGCACAACTGAATGTGGAGATGCACACATGTTGGTATTTCTGTGCATGTACTATGGCATGGTTGTGGTGTGACACATGGATGCTGGTTACACCTTCATGTATGTGCATGGCATGCATTCGCATGTGTGGGTTGCATGTGTGTGACAGTGATACAACATGGATACATGTGACACGGACATGTATGAACCTGATTGGCAGATGTGACATAGTTGCTGATGATTGCACTGTGACAGGTAGTGGATATTTACAGATGCATGTCTGTCTGTCTGTTGGCGTGTGTGCATGTGTTTGGCACTCCCCATGTTGCTTGTGACATCATGCCAACCTTCAGATGTTCATGCTGGTGTGTGCGTGTGGATGCTGCTGCCTGCTGCACGATTCCTGTCAATTTCTGCATGTGTGTGGGTTCAAATGATATGAGTGTTGGGGAGTGTGATGGCATCTGTGAAGTTTGACACTGCGACTCATGTGCAACTGTCACATGTGTATCCAACCATTGTAAAGTGCCATGATGCCTGTGTTCTGTCTCTCTCTGTCTGCAGTGTCGACTGATGAAGAGGGCGAAGACGGTGCTGTGGAGCACAGATGCAGGGATCCCAATGCCAGCCGGAGATGAAAAGGCCCAGCTCTCCTCCCAAGATGTCATCTCTTCCGGGAGTGAGGAGTCTGGTGCTGCGTCCATGGCCGCAGCTGCTGAGGGAAGGTCGAAGAGGCGGAGGTTGGAGGTGGACTCCTCGGCATCAGTAAGGGCAGCTGAGCCCCCTCGGGGGACTAAGGAGGAAGATGGCACAGAGTCATCCAGGTTGGTGGGGAGTTTGACTGAGGAGGAGGCCGTGGAAGGCCCACACACGGGGCCTGGAGGAGGGCATCCAATGGTGCTAGTGGTGCATCCAGGGGCAGGGACAGGAGGCAGCACAGGCCACCGCGGAGGTCACTGTGTGTAATCCTGTCCCCAATCCTGTGACTGCATCATCCCGCACCAGCAGGGATGCCTTTGTCCAGACCCGTTTTCAGGGAGGGGATGCACGAACAACAACTGGCCTTCCTCTTCCTGTGGATGTGGCAATACGGGACCAGGTTGAGCCTGTCCTAGCTGGGTTGGCGTTGCGTCAATGTGGTATTCGGATTGACGTGCAGGGTTCTCGTTAGGACAATGCACGTCATTTTGAATACCTCATTGCCCGCATCGGCCTACTAGGACAGGTCACCAAGGATGGGTTCCACCATGTGCTGGATCTTCTAGCGACCCCCTCCTCAACTGAACCCCCTATGCACCAGTCGTCCTCCGTGCCATCTTCCTGCCCAAGTATCACCTCGGCACACTGTGGAGCTGCCCTTGACCCAGTGGCCAGGCTGGTGGAGGACACATCCCTGCCACAGTCGGGATTCGGAGATCCAGCAGGGGTGGCCACACCAACAACTGGACCCCAGTAAGAGGAAGACATGCAGGCATCGACAAGCAGGGCACGTGCATGGCAGCAGCAGGCTGAGGATGGGAGCGATAATGGCACAGGGCCTTCAACATCACAGGGGCCTGAATCAGCAGGAGGACCCTGGATTAGGGGTGTCTTCTGTGTGGCAGTGGTTGGGCCAGCGGATAGATGCGGAGCAGCGGCAGGCGGAGGAGGCATGGCTCACTATGGTCAAGGCGGAGAACTCCAAGTGCAGGGCAATGAGGCGGGCTGAGTGCCTCAAGGCAACTCGCAGGGAGTTGGAGATGGCCATGGCTGCATTCCTGTGAGACCTCAAGGCCAGGGAAGAGGCCCGCCTCTGGGATTTCAACGTGGAGTTTGATGATGCCCTGGCCCGGAACATGAACAAGTGAGCATTGGACTTGCCCGCCGCCTTTGTACATAGTTCTTTAGTGTTAGGTTTCCTTTGTTTTTTCTTTTATTTTGGAGTTAATGGACTTTGCTCCACTTCATGTATATAGTTTTGTATTCATAGGACTTTTTTGTAGGTTTCATTTGTTTTTGGGATCATGGACCCTTTGGACTTGGATTGTAAATAGTTGAAGACTTGTACATACTTTCTTTTTCAAATTGCCCATGGATCAATGGTTTTCTGTTTTTTTGATTATTTATTTCTTATTGACATTGGCGATGGACCACTTTTTTTTTTTTAAATGACGTTGCTTTTTGTTTTTCATTGGATTTCCTTTTTTTGTTTATATCTGTCATTGTTTATTGATTTTCAAGTTCGATTTTCCTTTTGTGATTTCATTATGTTTTTAATACATTTAATCTAACTTCATGATTGGTGTTGTGTACTATCATTGGTTTTGTGCATGTCTCAATGAACATTGCCTCAGTCATGTGTTGCCACTGTGTGGCACTGTTGTGCATTTATGCATGGGCATGGTGGTTCTTTTAAGACTGTCATATAATGGGTAATTTGGGAGTGGGTGCTGTTGATAGTTGCATGCTTGTACTGGGGGCAAGGGGGATTTGGGTTGGCATTAGCGCCATGGGTCTGTTTTGTTAGGATATGTTGTTTGGTGGGTCATGTGTCGGGGCATGCTGGCAGGTGCCCGTCAATGGGGGTGGGTGGGAGTGCGGGGGGACATGAGTCAGAGCCTGCTGGCAGTTGCCCGTCAATGGGGATGGGTGGGGGACATGTGTCAGTGCTCCCGAGTGCATGGTGTCATGCGGGATGCCTGTGGGCCATGGTGTGGGGGGATGCGCTGCCTGTGGGACATGGTCTGGGGTGATGGGCTGCCTGCGGTGCATGGGGAGGGGGGCACACCCAGGCAGGCACACACTGCCAAATCATGTGTGAAAGTCCACGCGCACTCCCGGAATACACGTAGGCCAGCGAAATCGCGTGGAAAAGTCCACGCGCACCCCGGAATACACATACCCCACCCTCGCTAGCTAAAAAGCGTGTGAAAGTCCACATGCACCCCCGGAATACACGTACCCCGCCCGTGCTAGCGAAAACACATGTGAACATCCACACGCACCCCCGGAATGCACATAGGCCAGCGAAAACATGTGTGAAAGTCCACGCGCACCCCCAGAATACACGTACCCCGCCCGCGCTGGTGAAAGCACATGTGAAAGTCCATGTGCACCCCAGAATACACGTAGGCCAGCGAAATTGCATGTGAAAGTTCACATGCATCCCCGGAATAGACATAGGCCAGCGAAAACGCATGCGAAAGTCCACACGCACCACCAGAATACATGTAGGCCAGCAAAAATGCATGTGAAAGTCCACGCACACCCCACGATACATGTAGGCCATCGAAAACACATGTGAAAGTCCACGCACAACCCCGGAATACACGTAGGCCAGTGAAATCACAAGTGAAAGTCCATGCGCACCCCTGGAAGACACATAGGCAGCCCATCCAACCTCCCCATGGCCCGCAGGCAGCCCATCACCCCTGGGCATTGCCTGCAGGCAGGCCACAAAACAGGGTGGAATTTTTCCACACATTTTACCTGATGCAGCGGGGTACATGTACTCCGAGGGAGCGTCTGGACTTTCACTGGCCACTCGTTTTCGCTAGCACAGGAAGGGTACGTGTATTCCGGGGGTGCGCATGGACTTCCAAACGCGTTTTCGCTAATGCGGGCGGGGTACGCATATCCGAGGGGTGCGCGGGGAGTTTTACATGCATTTTCGTGGCTGGGGGGCTGTATGCAGGTCCACTGGCCTTTGCACCATGTAGGGGATTTGTGCAATGTTTTTGACGCATGGGGCAGGGTTGGGGTGTAACTGGTGCTGCTGCAGGGTTGCTGCGCCACTCAGCACCACGGCTGGTTATGGATGTTAGTATCCATGAATACGCTGTGCGCTGAAATGGGTTTTGGCGCACGCGGCTTGCGCAGACTGTCGCAAGCGCGTCGCAAGCGCACTCTGTGCGCCAGCCGTGTGCGCCACTTGTGTGCTGAATTCTATGAATTACCCCCTCAGTGTTTTGGCTAAAATAATGGGTGGCTCCATTTCAAGACCAGTTTTGTGAAGCATAGGCAGAGGCACAGTATTGCAAGAAAAGATGAGCAAATAGGCTTTAGCTGAGGGTAAAATAGAAATTGGATTGGACTTTAGTTGAGGAAGAGGTAGAACATTTTTATCTCTGCCCAGTGACCACACTGCGTGAAATAAAAACAGATTTTTATTTTATTATTATTCTATTTGGTTAATGCAAACCTTTACAAAAAAAGAATTTGACATGATCAAGTTACATTTAAAATTTCAATACAAATACGAACAAAATGTACCACACAAATTTACCCACAGGAATAAAGAAAAAAGTATCAGTTCAAAAAAAATATCAACAAAGTTCATATTAAAAGAAAAACCAATTAAATTGGTTCAATGTACTCACGGTAGGACCTCTAACAAAGAGTCACATAAATAAAATACACAAATACGTTCCCCTCAGATGATACACACTCTAAACTGAGAGAGACTCACTCAATGCACATAGAATTCACATAACATAAATTCAAGGTGCATTTGTGTGTTTCCGAATCAATTCAGATTAGATAAAATACTTCCTCGGCTAGGCATTGGGTTCATTTCAAGGTAGGAGGTAGCCATACCGATATTAGCGGCATGGCTACCCTCTTACTGTGTACCGGGTCCGGGTTCCTCGAATGAGGAATTACCGGGCCATTCCGACCTTGGAGGGCCCGATAATCCCTAATTCGAGGAACCATTACCCATTCCCATTCGAGCCCCCATAGGGCTCAATGGGAATGGGAGGGTGCTAACAATGGGCCTGTTAATAAAGGGCCCATTGTTATCACCCTGGTCTGCTCACGGGACCAGCTAAGGGGGCCTGGTAAAACCAGGCGCCCTTAGCGGGTTCCCGCGAGCAGACTCGTAATGAGGCGGTAAGGGGTTGATGTCTCCGGCACCATTACCGGCGCCGTGAACGACATACCACCTCACTCAGAATGATATGTTTATCAAATCTACAAATTCAAAGATTTGTCAAAACCCGACAGAGCCAGCCCTTCACGAATATTATAATGTTCCAAACAACGCTTCCATAGAATACTTCCTCCTCTAGATATTATCTGTTTACCAAATCTACACATTCAAAGATTTGACAAAACCCGACAGAGCCAGACCTTCCCTAATATAATTTTCCAAACAATGCTTCCATACCATATCTTCATCAAACATAAATGGGTTCATTGTTAGGGGCCCCAGGTATTGTACTCTTGAGCCCTGTAATGGAGGGCATTCAAGCACTAAATGCCTTAGGGTTTCCAATTTTACCATGCAGAACCTACAGACAGCTTGATCTACCGTTATAAGAGATCTCCTTAGCTTAATTTCCCCAGTTGGTAATAAATTCCACCGCACCCTAAGTAGAATGTCTCTGTAGATGTGATTAGGTAATTGTACCAGTATCCTAGCCTAGGAGCCCCTTTGCCTATGTTCATGTGACAGATGGCTCATCGATGGATAGGAATGTAATATATCGGTGTTCTGGCTCCAATCATAATCAAATAGGGGTTGTTTAGCCTTCGTGGGTTCGAGGGCAGTGTCTCCACAGTCACTTCAATCTCATTTAGGATATATTCTGATTGCGATTGAAAGGCCGTTAGTACACGAGAGTTATCCAGATTTCTAATCATTAGTTGGAACAAGGAGATAGGTATGGGTGCATTGATTTTTGAATAAAGTACAGGAGAAGCCCATTGTACCTGTGCCCAGAGCGACACTGTTCCCTGCTCAAATCGGATAGCTGAGATCGGCACTGCATTTGATACCCCAAGAATTCTCCTGCAGATTTTTCCCTTGAATCTGCTCAAAATTTTACACAAGTTATCAGATCTTAATTCTAGTCATAGATCAATTTAGGCACAATTATGTCTTCACAGAACCTCATTGAGGGTCTGAGGGAGAATCTACCAAACTTTCGGTCAATCCTAATCATTTGAGCTTCTAGGAGGTTAGCCTTATGCAGCAAGGCCTTGTTGGCTATCTTAAAGCCTTCATAGGCTGAGAAATTAAAGCCCAGGTAACAGACTGTATCTGCTAAATTCAAGAGCACCCCTCCAACGGTTCATACAGGTCCTTTAATCGTTACTTTTGCTTTTCTAAAGGCCAGAATCTTAGTTTTAGTCGGATTAGTGATAAGCCTGTTGTCTTTGGCATAATTCTCAAAATTATTCAGTGATCTTTGTAACCCAACTTTAGTGCAATCAAAGATCAGTACATCATCTGCTTAGATAAGACATACCATTTTTTCTTTTCCAATCTTTGGGGCAACCAGTCCCTCTTTTGCAAGCGATAGCATTACAGCTGAAAAGTACTGATTAAATAACCAAGGGGCCAGGACGCAACCTTGCCTAACCCCCGATAAGATTGTACTCTCATCGACATGTCAACCTTTTCACTTAATAAGACCTGTATGCCACAGTTTTTGTAAACCCTACTAATCAGTCTCAGCAGCCGGTCAGGCAGCCCCCGTTTAGTGAGTTTAGACCATAATCTGCCACAGTCAATGCAATCAAATGTGGCGGTTAGGTCAATCGAGGCCATATAGGTACACCCCTCATTTGGTAGCCAAGCCTCTTCCTGCACACACTTGAGAGCCAGGCCATTAATGTTGGTTGAATGGTCCTTCCTAAAGCCTGTCTGAAATTGGGCAAACGGGTGATGAGTAGTAGCCCAGTCCTCCAAGTGTGAGAGCAGGAAGATGAAACGATTTTATAATTGGCTTCAATAAGTGAAATAGGTCGATAGTTACTGGGGTCCGTCCTGTCCCCACACTTGAAGATAGGGACCACATGCGACATATTCCAAGAACTTGGTGTGATCCCAATAGTGATAATATCCCTGAATTCCAAATACAGGAGATTCTTCCACATATTACGGTCTCCTTTGAAGGTGTTATTCATGAGGCCATTAGGGCCTGGTGCACGCTATGTCTTGCACTTCGAAATTAGTCCATAAATAGTGGACAGATATAACAGAGGGTCCCAAGTAGTGTTTCCCATCACTTCCGGGGTGGACGGGCTGATGTTCGACATAGGCACAAATCTGTCCTCATAGGATGGGCACCCATTCTTGTTCTGGAATTGAGTTATGTTGGGTTATTTCATAATTAGGGTCTTGCCCGTTTACCAGGTGCCAGAAAGAGCTAACTTCGGATTTATTTAATATCCCTAACATCATCTCTGGATCCCGCTGAAAAAGAGACTATTTCAAAGATTTACAGTGATTCTTGTAGGACTGTCTAGCCTTTCTTATCAGCTCATTACAGATAGCCTGCTCGTAATTTACATGTTTTATATTCCTAATTTCCCTCCTCATTTCCCTTTTTGCTTCTGCCAGTTCCATACTATAACCATGAGTGTGCCTAGGAGATTGTTTACTCTTACTGCCTGACCCTGCCGCAACTCCAGAAACTAGACCACCAACTAGATTCTGAAACTCATTAGCATTGAAATAATTAATTTTCCACTCATAGGTGGACAGATCAAGTATCTTTTTTACATTCAACACATGGATGTTGCAGTCTGTCCACTTTACTGTATTACCAGCTACATTAGGAGTAATTTGCAGCTGAATCAGGATTTCTGTAGTGCACACTGGCAGATAAAAAAATGCTGTCAGAATAAAATGATCCAATCATTTTTCATCATCTCAAATGACTGGCAGTGGTTCATTAGGTATGGATCAACAAAAATATAGTCGATCAAAGAGGATTTTTTCCCTCTATGCCACGTATGCCAGTCCAAAGAAGAAAGATAATGAGTTTTCCTTCCAACAAGGGGCTGCAATCCATGCCCCTAAAGCCCAGCCTTCCAAATTCGACCCAAAGATCTCTTCACTAAATGGCCGCTAGTTAAATCTTCAAAATTCCACAAAGAATACTGAGGATCACAATCAGCATTAAAATTGCCTAACACAATAGTTCTGCAATTGACATTTCTCTCAGTCCAGACATCTATTATGTTACTTACATTTTCCACAAAAACATCCAGGGATGCAATGCCTCTGTGCCAACAGTTCTTAATAATCAGCATCTTACCCTTATCATCACACGAGCAGAGCTCAACCCCCAGTGCCCCAAACAGCAGGTTTTCAATTTTTTTTTCCCATTGAGGCCTAATGAATTTTCAATTGCAATTATCAGGCCTCCCGAAGATCTCCCACCAATACTTTCTTTGACTGACTGCACAAATACACTAAAGCCATCTAAGATTGGGACAGAGGTCAACCATGTCTCTTGGAGAGAAATACAATAAGCAAATCTAGGGTTTTTCATGCATGCCCAGTTTGAATAAAGATGAGTATTACCTCAAATATTCCAGGATTTTACAGTTTGCAAAATCTCCTTACAAACAGTTGCAAGACTAGTCCGCCTGTCCCGGGAACAGTTTTTGCCACAGAGAGGAAATTATGCTTGCCCAATCAATATCCTGCCCTCCCCCATTGTCAACACTCTTCATTAGACCCACTTTCTCAGGCATGTGTGGCACTGTGTTAGCTTTATCATCCCCCTTGTCTCCCTCCACCACTGGGCATCAAATCCCATTTTGAATAATGTCTCACTCTGAGTCACGATAAGTTCCCCGACCAAAGAAGAGCCCAAATGTAGAATACTAGTACCCAACTGGTCCCTGACTGGAAAAGAGACTCTCTCAATATCGAGTGAGGTCACCAGAGCGAGGGAGGGAATTGTTGAAAAGATTGTCATGATATTTGGGTGATTCAAGCATATGTTGTTACTAGAATCAAGGTTAATACTGATCTTGATTTGGTATGGCATAATTATGCTCTTAGTAGGCCCCAGACCTAATTGGTCATTGGATTTAGACTGTTCTGGGCCACCTCTGTTAGCTAAAGGCATATCAGGCCTACCCATGTTATCAGAATAGGGAGTCCCCAGGGGAATACCTGGTAGGATAATTGTAATTGTAATTGTTTATTCATTTATAATGCTCGCCGGGCCCATGGTTACAAGGTTACATATGAGAGGAGTAAAATATCCAGTTACGAATGCAGAAAAATATAAAGTGTGCAGATATAAACAGATATATACAGGTAAAAACAAAGAGGTGATGTATGGAAGGTTTAGTCTGAATCTTAACCACTGGCATTGCTCGGGGAAACCCTCCAGACCATCGTTCTTCGCCTGCCAATCCATTAAAGACGTGGATCCCTTCCTCACTATTCTTAGAGAGGCAGAGCTACACCCTACTGATGAGGTTCAACCAGACCGAAACACGTGTCTGGGGTTGCTGTTGGTACTCTTGTTCAGAGGAGAATTGCCTAGCATTTCGGTGCTGGACTGCCCAGGGGCAGGACAAAGACTGATATATATGGGATATTTCTTCTCTGTGAAAGATAGTGAGCTAAAGACTCTGGGTAAGGCTCTTGTAACCAGGGATCTTGTCTGGCAGAGAGTCTCCCAGGACCCCCCTTGTTGTCTGCATATTTCAAGTAACTTTGGGTCTCACCCTATGTTACTAGGGGAATCCAGATGTGGATCCCTTTCTCACTATTCTTAGAGAGGCACAGCTACACCCTACTGATGAGGTTCAACCAGACCGAAACACGTGTCTGGGGTTGCTGTTGGTACTCTTGTTCAGAGGAGAATTGCCTAGCATTTCGGTGCTGGACTGCCCCAGGGCAGGGCAAAGACTGATATATTTGAGATATTTCTTCTCTGTGAAAGATAGTGAGCTAAAGACTCTGGGTAAGGCTCTTGTAACCAGGAATCTTGTCTGGCAGAGAGTCTCCCAGGACCCCCCTTGTTATCTGCATATTTCAAGCAACTTTGGGTCTCACCCTATGTTACTAGGGGAATCCAGACATGGATCCCTTGCTCACTATTCTTAGAGAGGCACAGCTACACCCTACTGATGAGGTTCAACCAGACCAAAAAATGTGTCTTGGGTTGCTGTTAGTACTCTTGTTCAGAGGAGAATTGCCTAGCATTTCGGTGCTGGACTGACCCAGGGTAGGACAAAGACTGATATGTTTGGGATATTTCTTCTCTGTGAAAGATAGTGAGCTAAAGACTCTGGGTAAGGCTCTTGTAACCAGGACTCATGTCTGGCAGAGAGTCTCCCAGGACCCCCCCTTGTTATCTGCAGATATATACAGGTGACTGTGGCAATGAGCTGCATATTTACAATAGATTTTCAGTTTGGGTGAGGGCTACAGAGAGACGTACCAGAGAGCAGACCAGATGGTCAACAGTCTAGTAAGTGCAGCCACTTCTTGATGTTAGTCTTAAAGCAATGGAAGGGGGATATGTCTGTTAGTGATTCTATGATAGAGTTCCAGAGTTGCTCAGCCAGGACTGGGAAGCTGGCACCTCCTGTTTTTTTTAGCTTAAATTTGGGTATTCTGAGACTGTTGGATTGAGTTTTACTGATGGGACTAGCTGAAATGTGGTTGATAAATCTGTACATAAGGTATAGAGGAGCTTTGTTGGACAGGTGAGTGAGTGAGGTTGAGTGATTTGAGCTTGATTCTATTGTTGATGTAGCACCAATTGGCCTCACGTCTCATGTGGGAGATGTGGTGGGATTTGTGCATGCCTAGGGCATTTTTATGGATTGTCTGTAGTTTAGTGTTGTTGTATTTGCTGGTTGTTAGGCAGAACTATATGCAGTACCCTTTGGGAACACTACACACAATTAAGACTACAAGTGACAGTACAATTTCACCTTTGGTACAAGCCTGTACTACACAATTATAGTGGTAGCAGTAGCGGAGCAGCCAGATTTATCTCAAGAGTAAGTGAGCAGTACAAGGATTTACACAAAGGGACAGCAAGTACTATGGTTCAGGCAAACACGGACTCAAGGTTTCTTAGTAAAAGAATATATATTTACTTACTCAACAGTTGTTTAACATTTCACTAGTCTAAGCAAGTCAAAAACTCACAATCACCAATACACCACACCACTTCCCTTAAATTCCAGACAAGTTAAGCTCACAAATGAAGTGGGAGCAAAATGGCACTCCAGCAATTTAAAAGGGAGGGAAAGACAAAGTTATTACAAATTAGGCAACACCAACGGGTAAGTAATCAGGGCAGTAGAACAAGAGAGACTACAAGGTTAAAATCAGATAGAAAAGACATAGGGCCAAAGTCAATGGTTCAAAAGTCTTTTGCTCAAGATAATAGGTCCAATGTAGTTAGCGGTAAAGTTTGTGGCACAGATTCCGGACGAGGTTGGTTGGTAGAAAAGTTAGTTCAAAGTGAAGAGAAGGACAAGACCTCAGATTGGAAAAAATGTCAAACACTTTCACCGCTGCTGACTGAAACGGACAGCTGGATTTGCACAGAACCTTAAAACGGAGAGGGAGCTGTAGCCGAGGTGGATGTTCCTGGTGGTTCCTGCAGGCTCATGGTTCCTGAAGCGACTGTTGGACTGACATGAAGTAGGAAGACTGGAGGGTCCTGTGCCACCCAGCGAAGAAACCAGCAGCGGAGCAAATCAACAAATAAAAGGTGCGCTCCTTAAAACCCAAGCAGGGTCCTAGCTTCCTGGCTATCCGGCCCACTGTAGCTCTGTACAGCGAATTCGACCAGAGGAGGGGTCCTGGCTTGCAGTTTGGGCAAACTGGTTGGTCCCACCAGCTCAAGGGAAGATGTTTCCTGGAGGGTCTTCTCTTTCATCGGATTTGGAGATTCAGACCTGCAGCAGGGCTTCACTGGGTGGTTCAGTCGTGGTAGGGGTCCTCTTCTTCCAGCTCCTCGTTGTTTTTTTCATTCCAGTGGCAACTCTGCCTTCCAGTCCCAGAGACCTGCTTTTTATGCAGTTTTCCCCCATTCATACAGCCTGGCTGTCAATCACACAGCAGGGTGGCTGGCCTGGCAAGGCCAGTCCCCTTAGCCAATCAGACAAGAGTGTGACATGGGTTGCTAAGGCAACCCATGGCAGGGGTCCGAAGATCCCACCTTCACATCCTGCCCCTCTAGATTATCAGGCGTCTTAAGGAGGGCTTCTGTGCAGAAGCCTTCGAAAAGACAACGAACAAAGGAATCCTCCCCGGTTTGGCGTGCAGAGTAGAACACGAGAAAGACTGTAACTAAAAGAAATGATGAAAAAACCCAGCCACAGCCAAAATAAAATGTATTTGGTCAAGCGAGTTTATGTTCGAGGCTAATATAATAGCCTAAAACAATACCATGTTTATATAATATAATTGCGGTAGGAAAGTTAGGGTAGTTACCACTGTCACCAGCCAACTCTTAGTGTTAAGGGAGCTAAACAATGCTCCAAGAGGCACAGACAAAAAGGAATACAAATTAACCCTTTCCAGTACTCCATGTAAGATGGGGTGTACTGGGTCTGCTGTTTAAAGTGACTATATAAAGTTAATGACAACTTTACATGTTTCTGGGGGACAGGAGTCAGCCCCAGAAAAATGGAGTCAGTAGGAAGACTTAAAGACAACCCTGTGTAACTGCACTGAAAGTTCTGTGTAACACACACAAAAAGTGGTTCACATGGAGTAGGTGAGGCTCCAGGGCCCAAGATCACACAAACAGTAAAAATACACACAGCAAAACACTTGTAAGAGTGGGAAAAATACTCACACTCTTACCAGTTGAAAGAAAGAAATCCTAGAAATCCTAGAAATCCAGCAAAGCTGCTGGGGGACTCGTTAGGTAAGGGAAATCAGCCATTTATGAGGATTCTCCCTAACACTGGTGCCTAGGTATAAGGCATTGCAGTAGTCCACTTTGGAAACAATTAAGGCTCTTGCAATTGTAATACAGCTTTCTGTGGACAGGAATGGTTTACATGCATGTATAGTTGGTGGCAGTAGCTGTGGCCTTGATTTGGTTGTTGAGTTTGTTGAGTTTGAGGGCCCGGTCTAGGTTGAAGCCTAGAGTCTTGACCTCCTTAGACACTTTGATCTTAATTCCATCGATGAGGATGGAATTATACACAGTGGATAATTTAGTCCGTTTTCTTGGGGACCCAACGATTAAGAGCTCTGTTTTTTCATCATTGAGACATAGGCTGTGTGGGCCATCCATGTTTGAATAATTAGACACATTTTGTTGAGCAAGGTTGTGTCTTTGTCATAGTCGGCTAGGATCGGGATGAGAATCTGGGTGTCATCATCATAATTGGTGTATGAGACACCCAGATTGTCAAGTATGTCAAATAGGGGCTTTGTAAAGATGTTATGTAAGGTTGGAGCCTTAGTGTACTCCACATGTGATGGGTACTGGGTCTGCTGCGAAGATGGGTGAGAAGACTCGAATGGCACTGTTGTCCAAGAATTAGCTTATCCAGGTGGTGGCTTCCTTAGAGAAGTGGGCAGCTGTTTGGAGGTGATTGCACAGGCCCTTGTGGTTGACAACGTCGAACACAGGAGACAGGTCTAACAGGAGAAGGATGGAGGCTTCACTTTTGTCTTTCCCATCGTCTAATTGATTCTTGAGGTCAATGAGGGCTGTCTCAGTCCCATGTCTAGGTCTGAAACCTGATTGACATGTGCCCAGTAGGTTGTTGATCTCCAGATAGGCTTGAATCTGGATGTAGGCAGCTTTGTTGAGAATTTTGAGAAGAAAGGGCACGTTGTGATTGGCCTATAATTAGTAGTAGTATTGGGGACCAGGTTAGGCCTTTTTAGTCAGGGTAATAACCAGGCATCTTTGAGATTGGTGGGTACTGAGCAGGATCCGAAGGAGGTGTTGATAAAAGTGGAGATGAACGGGGTTAGCTTTTTTGTGGCTTCTTTAATAATGGGTGCTGGACATGTGTCTCCAAGGCATTTAGATGGTTTTAGGGAGGACATTATTTTCTCAGCATCAGTGGTTGAGATGGAATTGAATTTAAATTGGTGACTGGGTTTGAATTGCTTGGAGTAGGTTTCTTGGAGGATGGCTTCTTGCGTTTCTAATGCAATCTTATGTAGAGTGGTTTTTTGGCATTGTTTTTTTCTTGGAGCAAGGTTATTTTATTGCAGAGGGCATTTTGGATGTCTGTACACCAGGATTTGTTTTTGATGCAGGTGTCTCTGGGAGACACTGGGGTTTCCAATTCCCTTAGGATTGTGAAGATGTCTCTGGTATTTGAGCTGGCTTTTTCTATTATATCATTGAAGGTGTCTTTTTTTAGCTTGGATGATTTCCTTTTTATACTTGGTGGCCAGTGAAGTGAGAAGGAGCTTGTTCTGAGCCGTTGGGTTATTTTTCCATCTGTTCTCAGCAAGTCTCTTTTCAATGCATAAGGCTTTTAGGCTGGGGATGAACCACATGTTTAGGTGGGCTATGGGTTTCTCTTTGCTAAGTTTAAGTGGTGCAATGGTTTTGATAGCTAAGTTAATGGTGTTATTGTATAGGTCGACTAGATCTGTGGGATTGGAGGGTAGGTTCTCAAGGTTAGTGATGGGTTGTATCAAGGGCAGGAGGTTTAGGATGTGATGTTTTTCTCTGTTTCTGGTTGGGGCCGGAAGGGCCATGGGTTTGGTTGAGTTAGTTGAGGACTGTCTTGGATGGAGAATGAGAATGGGTTGTGATCTGTCCAGATTAGGTTCTAATGTAGTCATTCTAAAATATCCCTAACCCCCGCCGAGATTCGGGGATGAGTAAGCGCTGCTGGTGGTTCCATTGTTTCCTCCAAAAACTTTGATTTCGCCCACCACATCCTTCAATTGAATTTGGTGCACCTACCTCAAAGATTCTAGTAATCTGTGGTGCCTTAGAGGGCCACTTTAACTCCTCCTGGTGGCCAAGGTTGACCAATCTACCCGCCCCGTGATTTTGTTGAGCCTGACCAGAGGTAGATGCCCACTTTCACGGTCACTATACAGACTCAATGCGGTCAAGAACATCTAAAGGAGGATACACTGCCCCCCATCAGTTTATTTCAGGGGAAAGGGTATTACACATTGGTCCCCAGGATCCCAATCTGTCCCCCCATCCTTCAGGTCACTTACAACTGGAGAAGCCTCAGTGTGCCCGAGGTAAAAAGTACCCTTGGAACAGCAGCCTCACTGGCAGTCCCTTCCCTAACTCCTTCAGCAGGTTCATCATGCTTAGAATCCGTTTGAACCATGGAGTCTTCCACCTTAGTTTTCGGTGGTGGGACCAGGTTCACTGTTCCATGTTCAACCACCGGGGACAGGCTTGATCAAAAAAGGCTCCTATTGGCAGTTCTAATAGAGAGGGACCAGCTCTTATCTGCTCCCAATTTAGATCTCGCCAGTTTCCCTCTAGTTGTAATCAGGCATTTATTCAGTGTTCATGGGGCATTAGGCACATCATCTGCACACCCACACCCTCATTCCCCCGACCCTAGGCAACTCTTTAGTAAGATCAATGAAAGGAACAGCTAAGTTGTCCATAGCATGGGTAGGGGAACTAGTTGGATTCATATTCATTCATGCCTGCCCCTACATCTGGGTTCAGGCTTGTGGGGGGATAAATCACTATGACTCATCAGATATTTCTATAATACCCACCAAATCACCACCCGAAGGAGGTGGTAAGAGGCCAGTGGGGTTACCCTCCCACACTGTGATGCTGGAAATGCATCGGAGGGACAGGGCCTCCGAATCCTTGTCCTTTACTGCTTTTTATTGTGTCTTCTGTTGTGTTTTCCATGCAGGAGTTCATGTGGGACACCTGGCAGTGCAGCTCTCTTTTGGTTTGGAGTACAGACCTATGGGATACTCTTATGGCAACCATTGGTGGGGGTACAACCCTGTGCCCCTAGTGTGTGTATTTGGGCACCTGTGTGTGGCCCACAGAGCAGGGTATGGGCTGGTAGCAGCTCCATGCTGAATTTGACAGGTGCCCTGATTATCCTCCATTTTGGGATACCCAGGCCCTGCCATTGGAATCAGTTGATTCCTGATAGGAAACAAGATGGCCCCTGTGGCCTCTTGATTTCTATTGCCTATTACCTTGTTTTTCCCAAAGTCCTGGGAAGCCCTGACTCTGTCCCTTCCCCCTGACTAGCTGTTGGGTGGAACTTCCATATATGGTGTTGTTGTGAAGTCCAGGCCAGACTTGCTGGAGCCTTCCCATTGACTGTATGTTGTGGGTATGCCTGTGGGTAGGACCTGGGTGAATGGAGTGTGTGATGAATACGCATTCTGTGTTGTGGGTGTCTAGTATCTGGTGTTTGACACAATGACTGAGACAGCCCTGCCCGAAACTGGTATGAATGCAGTGTGGAGTGTTGAATGGCTGGGTACTTGTCCCAATACATATAACTTGTTGTGAGTGTCTGGAGAGAAGTGAATTGCCTGAATGCATTATGCACCTGATTGGCTCCCTGCCTGCATGAATGCCCTTCTGACCGATTGGTTGCCTGAGTGTGACCCAGCAGAATGAATGGGAGATCAACTAGTATATCTGGGGGCCTTTCATTGCTAGAATTTGTGTTCAGAAGCTGAAGAGTATCTGGAGTGAAACTGAAGCTTGACCTTGAAGCCCAGCTGGACGCAAATAATTGCTGTTGCACTCCTACACAATCTGAAAGCTGCTGTGTCTCCAAGGAATGACCCAGAGAGGACCTGGTAAGGTGCCCTCTTCCCGAGCTACGAGGGACCATTGTGCACCAGCTGATCTTTGCCAAAGCTCCCTGGCAAACATACCTTCAACAGGCTGCCGACCTGAGATGGGGACTGCTGCAGAATCCCAAGGAGAAGTGTCTGACTGTTGTCTGCCACTGTTGATGACCGCCGTAGCCGACCGGATCCGCCGTGCTCCCATTTGCCTAAGAACTTCATTTGATCCAAGGACGCTCTCGTCCGCATCGTCGCTGCTGTATCCTGCTAGAGAAGGCCTGACAGTCAGCGTGACGAAGAGCATCTGCCGGTGGGTTTCCCGCCACCCAAAGACCATAGAGACGTCAACGACTCGATGCCCTTGTTGGGCCACAGTTCTTCAAACTCTTTGCGGTCCAGAACTATCGACACCGAGGTGCCCCCCACGCCTCTTCCTTGCAGGACGTTTACACTTCCCCGTCACCGAGCACCACTAGGAACGAAGCTGCCACTTCACCATCGTAGCTCACCCTGTTCTCCGTCGGACGTTCAACAACCCGTGACTCCTGCCTTAAAGGGAAGGCACTCAAGAAGGGCTATCGATTACCCGCCGAGGAATTCTACAACGCCAGGTACTTTGGGGTTGCAGAACTATTGGGAAGTCTATTGTGAACAATATATGGACTGGGCTTGTATCTTTATTCTACAGGTTGCCCAGGCTGGGGGATCTCCACAGAGAGCTGTGTTTAACGGTAGCGACCAGTATTCTGCCAATTGTTCAACCGTCTTGCTTTCCTTCCTCTCTCTAATGTTGGCTTCGTCTTTATTGATCTGTGTGACATTTTGACAGTATAGTTGATGCACTTTAATGAGATCTGATAATATTTGTGGTACCACTGTAGAACTGTATATATTTACCATTGTTGATTTTCTGAGCACAAAGTGAGTTATTGTGATAGTGTACATAACCTTGAATATTAATTATATAACGATGGTGTTTTAACCGATACAGTGTGCAGACATTCCTTTGTGGGTGCTTGGGGTCTACACTGTACTTGCACTGTACTTAAGAACCAGCCCGCATCACCTCCTGAGAAGCTAGGCCTTGATTGCTCGACCACGTACCAATAATAGAGAATCTTGGCTTGGGTCCTCTCTGCCTCTCCTCTGCCATATAGAGAGCAAAAGAACAGACACCCCCCTCCAGTCTTTACACTGATGGCAGCTGTGGGATGCTTATGGTTTTAAGAATCAGTGTAACACTGTGCCACTTACAAAATATCTGCACTTTTTTAAAATTAAGGTTTATTTGTGTACAAAATAACTGCATTACAAGCAATGGAGTCTATTGCAAATAGTAAGTTGACTCGGATGAGTTTAGAGGCTCTCCAGAGTGCTTGTGAAGCCACGGAGTTAGACTTTGTGGATAAGTCTAGGGCTGAGCTGATAGCTGCCCTGGTGGACTAGCAGACTGATTGTGAAGCTCTTGAAGGGGGGGATGCAACCAATGAGGACTCTACCCTAAGGGTTGTCGCCGAATCTGATTCTGGGAATGCCACCATTCCTGCCGCCTCTATTCCAAACCCCAGCACTTCCTTGGAGCTTGAGTTATTAAGGATGAAATTGGCCATTGAATATCGCAAGTTGGAAATAGATGCTGAGTTTAAGAAAGATGAGTTGGCACAGCAAGTGGAACTCAAAAATAGGGATCTTGAACTCAAATACAAGGACACTGAATGTCAGCAAATTTAGTTAGAGAAAGCTTGAGTGGAGACTTCAGCGAAACCAGTTGAGAGTGTCAGGTCCTCAGCAACCAGGTTTATGAAAGATTTGGTTGGTGTGTATGCGGAGGGTTCTGATGATCCTCCAATGGATTGAAGCGTTTGAAATGGCTTGTGCAATTCACAATGTTGATAAGAGAGATTGGGCTAAGTGTTTGATAAGCAGAGTGCCTCAAACTGGATATGACTGCATTCTGAAACTTAGTGTGGAAGAAAGGGGTCAGTATGAGTGCATGAAGTCTGCTTTAATTGCCAAGTTTGGCAAGACACTGACCCAAAACCTTAAATGGTTCAGGGATTTTAAGAAACGAGAGAATGTGTCTTGGATTGACTGGGTGAGTGCTACACACATGAACATGATGGGGTGGATTGATGGTTACAAAGTGGAAACGTTTGTCGAATTGCCCCACCTTTTGTTTTTTGAGCATTTTTCGAAGCATGTTCACCAGAGCTGCATCAGTATGTTGCTGACAAGAACATTTTGGACCCCTTTGAGCTGTCTAGGTTGGCTGACAAGTGGGTCTCCCACCGGGTGTCCCCTAAGGACTCCAGTGGGAAGGACAAGGACAAAGAAAAGGGGACCTCTCAGAAAGCTGAGGAGTCCCAAAAACAGTCACAGTCGGGTAAACCAAAACCTTCCTCTCCGAAGACCCATAAACCTAGTGGGGTTACGTCTGTTGTGGGTGGGAGTAAGAGTGGTTGTCCGCCTTCTGCAAAGCAGGGTACCAGTGGTTCCAGTACTGTACACCACACTCCTGGTACATGTTGGGATTGTGGGGCTCTGAATCACCGAATGGGTGACCCCAAGTGTAAGGGTAAGGCACTTGGAGTCCAGGCTGTCAGCCTGACCTATCCCTACTCCGTACCTGAGGTGGAGGCCACTGTCCTCCCCTCCTCTAATGGGGTCACCTTTGGTGCTGCCGTAGAGATTTCCTTAGTGTCCCTTGGGGCCTGGGACCAGTACGCAGAAGTACTGGCGACTATCCCACAGAACAATCATAGGTTTTTGAGAAGTGTCCTCTTGAATGGCCAGCCTTCTACTGGTTTGAGAGACACTGGGGCAACATGACGTTGGTGGACAGGACCCTGCTCAAGCCAGAGCATAATGTAGGTGCTCCTCTGAGAACCAGCAGGTTAGCTGGTGGGCCTCCCAAATTATCACCTGTAGCCTTAGTCAACATTACGATTGGAGACAAGACAGTGAAGCTTCCGGTCCTGGTTCAGGACAACGTGCCTGCAAACATTTTGTTAGGAAACGATTTGGTTGAGTTGGGGATGATCACAGATGGTCTATCCATGGCTGCTGTGGCGGTCACCCGATCGCAGGTCACACAAGGTCCGGCTGTAAGCTCGGTATCCTTGCCGACGGGGAAACCCAAGGCAGGAAGGAAACGGAAGAGTAAGAAGGCAACCTCTGTGGAGGGAGCCCCTGCTCTTCCTGCTGTTCCGACAGCACCCATTGGGATCCATGCTCTGGACGGGCTGGGTCTAGTGGTGAATCCTGTCTCAACTACTGTGGGAGAAGAGCCAGAAGACTTTCCTGTGGGAGAGGCTCTCAACCTGGAGGATCATCCCGACCTTCAATGCTTGTTAACTGAAGGGGGACCCTCCCGGGCGGACTTCTGTAAGGTACAGAGAGAGTGCCACTCTCTCGAAGGTCTGAGGAAATAGGTCCTGTCCCAGGCCCAAGGTGATGTTCCTAGGACATTCCGGATTTATTGGGAGGGTGAGTTCCCTGTTGGTGAGCCCACTAAGCCTGAACCTGGTGCCCCCAAGAGGTTGGTGGTAGCCCAGGTTTACAGGCCCTTCCTGCTGCAGTTGGTGCATGAGGTGCCCTTGGCTGGTCATCTTGGTACCAAGAAGACTAAGCAGAGGCTCTCTGCCCATTTCTACTGGCTCCGGATGGGTGTAGAAGTGGAGTCCCACTGCAGGACCTGCCCAACTTGTCAGTTGTCTGGCAAGACAGGAGGCAGTGTCACTGCCCCATTGCAGCCATTGGCAGTGGTTGGCACACCGTTTGAGAGGGTGGGAACCAACATTGTCGGTCCCCTTGACCCTCCCACTTCAGGTGGACATTGGTTCATCCTGGTCTTGGTTGATCATTCCACAAGGTACCCTGAGGCTATACCCCTTCTGACTGCTAATGCCAAGGTGGTTGCCAGGGCTCTCCTGGGCATTTGTTTCACATTTTGGATTCCATAAGGAGGTTGTCTCTGACAGAGGATCCAACCTCATGTCTAGTTACATGAAAAACCATGTGGAAATGTGTGGGGTAAGTTCTCCACCTCTTACCATCCCCAGACCAATGGTCTGGTTGAGAGGTTTAATAAAACTCTCAAGGGCATGCTAGGCGCTTTGGAAGAGCCCCTAAGGGGGAAATGGGATCTCCCCCTGCCATGCCTGCTGTTTGCTTACAGAGAGGTACCTCAAGAGGGTGTTTGTTTCAGCCCCTTTGAGTTACCCTTTGGACATCCCGTGAGGGGGGCCCTTGCCTTGATCAGAGAAGGTTTGGAAGCCACACCTCCAGGTCCCACCAAGCAAGTGGGGGACTATGTGTTAGGCCTCAGATGGAGGATGATACTGATGACGGGTCAAGTAACAGCAAATCTCAAGGCCAGTCAGGAATTAAATAAATACTGGCATGACCTTAAAGCCTCGCAAGTTGATTGGACTGTGGGACAGGAAATCCTTGTGATGGAGCCTACCAAGCCTAGAGCTTTGGAAGACAAGTGGACTGGACCCTTCAGAATCATCTCCAAGACGGGCAAAGTCAATTATCTGGTTGACATGGGAGTCCCTGGAGTAGCCCCTCAGGTATTCCATGTTAACAGTCTCAAGCCTTTCCACAGGTGAGCAGTAGTATCATGTCTCTTGCTAGCTTCAGAGCAAGAAGAGGATGAGAGTGAGCCCCTTCCTGATTTACTGCATAGCAACCCTCAGGATGGCTCTGTGGAGGGAGTCCATCTCTCTCCCGATCTGACGACAGAGCAGCAGAAGACCTGCAGGACTCTCTGTTCTCCCTGACACCAGGCCTACACCGTGGTGTAGGCACGAGATTGACACTGGCGACAGTGTGCCTGTCAAAAGCAGGTGCTACTGTATTTCATATACAGTTAAGAACCACACCTAGGCTGAGGTCACCAAGATGTTGGATCTGGGTGTTATTGAACCCTCAACCAGTCCCTGGTCCAGTCCAGTGGTCCTGGTCCCCAAGGCAAGTTCCCAGGCAGGTACCAAGGATTGGAGGTTCTGTGTGGACTACCGAGGAGTCAATGCCATCACCAAAACTGATGCGCACCCATTACCCAGGGCTGATGAGCTCGTAGACACCATAGGTGCTGCCAAATTTGTGAGCACCTTTGACCTTACCTTAGGCTATTGGCAAATATCTCTGACGGACCATGCCAAGGAAAAGATGGTGTTCTCAACACCAGAGGGACTCTACCAGTTTAGGGTCATGCCTTTTGGGTTGAAGAATGCCCCTGCCACCTTCCAGAGTTTGGTCAATCATGCGCTCAGTGGGCTGGAAGCCTTTTGTGTGGCTTACTTAGACGCCATTGCGGTCTACAGTTCCACCTGGGAAGAGCATTTGACACACCTGGATAAGGTGTTGCAGGCCTTGAAAAGGGCTAACCTCACTATCAAGGCCACCAAGTGCCAGATAGCTCAGGGGAAAGTCACATATCTTGGTCATGAGGTAGGAGGGGGTCAAATACAACCTCTCCCCAGGAAGGTACAGGATGTACATGACTGGGAGACTCCCACTACTCAAACCCAGGTGAGAGCCTTTTGGGCCTCACTGGGTACTATCGCAATTTCATGGCAGACTATGGAACCATAGCTGCACCCCTGACAGCTCTGATTTCACCCAAACAACCTAGGAAGGTTAAATGGACTGAAGACTGTCAGAGGGCCTTTGATGGCTTGAAATAAAGTCTGTGTAGGGCACCTGTTTTGTTATGTTATGTTATGTTATTTTGCATTTATATAGCGTCTTACATACCATTGGTATGGTCTGAAGGCGCTGGTAGGTTGAACGCCCTTGGGAACCGAAGTTCAGATCAGTAGGGAGAGTCAAAGGTGCATGTGAGCACTGGATATGTGTGCAGCTGTTGCGGTATTTGTGTAACAGCTGCTTCTTAGCGGTAGGTGTGGTGGTTAAGAGATCAGGAGTATGTGTTTGTTCTGGCAGGATTTATCCAGACCGAATGTCGCTGCGTTAGGCCTGAAGAGAACGCCTGGCTGGGGGGGGTGGGTGTAACCAACAGTGTTTACTTAGAGTGATAGGTAGTGTGCGGCATTATGTTGGTATGAGAACAGTTATACCGAATGGTGTCATAGTATTTCTGTGTTCTAGTTGAGTGGTGCTGTAAAGAAGAGAGTAAGCGTGGTGGTGTGATATGATGGGTTATATGCTCTTTCAAACGTTCCCTGCGCTCCAAACCATTCTATATACGTCACGCAATTCTATGCGCTCCAGTCGGTTCCATGCACTCCTGTCCACTCCATGCACCTCAGTCTGCTCCACACTCTCCAGTCCGCTCGATGCACTTATGCACTCCAGTCCGCCCCATGCACTCCTGTCTGTCCCACGCACGAACTCCAGTCCGTCCCATGCACGCACTCCAGTCCGTCCCATGCATGCACTCCTGTCTTCCCCACGCAACTACTCCTGTCTGCCACACGCACTCCTGTCCGCCACACGCACTCCTGTATTCCACATGCACTCCTGTCCGCCCCACGCACTCAAATCTGCTCTATTTACTCCGATCCATTCTGTGTGTTCTAATTTGTTTTATGCACTCCATCCACATATTTCACCCGTACCATTCCATGTATTCTAAGTTTCACCCGTACCATCTTCATACTTCATCCTTTCCATCCACCCATTTCACATGTTTCATCCACGTATGTCATCTGTTCCATCCACATACGGCACCTGATCCATCCACATATGGCACCCGATCCATCCACATTCGGCACCTGTTCTATCCACATACATCACCCGTTCCATCCACATACGTCACCCGTTCCATCCACGTACGGCACCGGTTCCATCCACGTACGGCACCGGTTCCATCCACGTACGGCACCCGTTTCATCCATATATGTGATCAATTCTATTCACATATATCATTTGTTCTATCCATATAGAATACATCTACATACTTCATTTGTTGCTTCCACTCTACGCATTCAGCAGCTCTACGTACTCATCCGTTCTACGCACTCATCCGCACTGCATGCATTCTGCACTCATTCGTTCTACGTACTCATCTGCTCTACGCAACTCGTCTGCTCTACGCAACACGTCCGCTCTATGCAGCTCGTCCACTCTAGGCACTAGTTCGCTCTAGGCACTCGTTCACTCTAGGCACTCGTCCACTTTATGGCCTCACACGCTCTACGCATTCACCTGTTTTACTCACTCACCCGCTCTGCATACTCATCTCCTCTACGCACTTATCCCCTCTACGTACTCATCCGCTCTATGTACCCCTCTTTTCATATGCACTCATTCGCTCATATGCACTTGTCTGCTCTATACACTTGTCGGCTCTACCCACTAGTCTGTTCCATGCAATCATCCACTCTACACATTCTTCCGCTCTGCTCATCCATCCCGCTCTGCTCATCCATCCGCTCCCGGCACTCATCTGTTCTATGCACTCATTTGCTCTGCATGCATTCCACACTCATCTGTTCTACATACTTATCCATTCTACTCAATTTATCCAGTCTATGTAACTCATCCGCTCTAGGCATTTGTCCGCTTTATGCCTTTGCATGCTCTACACAGTCACCTGCTCTACACATTCACCTGCTCTACGCATTCACCACCAAGCACAATCACCCGCTCCCTGCACTCACCAGCTCCCCGCACTCATCCGCTCCCTGCATTCATCCGCTCTCCACACTCATCCACTCTCCACACTCATCTGCTCTACACACTCATCCGCTTTCCACACTCATCCGCTCCCCGCACTCATCCGCTCCCTGCACTCATCCACTCTCCGCACTCATCCACTTCCCGCACTCATCTGCTCCCCGCACTCATCTGCTCCCCGCACTCATCCACTCCCCGCTCTCATCTGCTCTATGCACTCACCCGCTCTATGCACTCATTCTTTCCACGCATTCAACTGCTATATGCACTCATCAGCCCTATAAAGTCATTTGCTCATACGTAGTTATCCATTCTATATATTCATCCGCTCTCTACACTCATCCACTCTATACCCTCATCCGCTCTATACATTCATCCGCTCTCCACACTCATCCACTCTCCACACTCATCTGCTCTACACACTCATACGCTCTCCACACTCATCCGCTCCCCGCACTTTTCTGCTCCCCGCACTCATCCGCTCCCTGCACTCAGCCACTCTCCGCACTCATCCGCTTCCCACACTCATCTGCTCCCCGCACTCATCTGCTCCCCGCACTCATCCGCTCCCCGCTCTCATCTGCTCTATGCACTCACCCGCTCTATGCACTCATTCTTTCCACGCATTCAACTGCTATATGCACTCATCAGCCCTATAAAGTCATTTGCTCATACGTAGTTATCCATTCTATATATTCATCCGCTCTCTACACTCATTCACTCTATACCCTCATCCGCTCTATACACTCATCCGCTCTATACCCTCATCCGCTCTATACACTCATCCGCTCTATATACTCATCCAGTCTATACACTGATCCACTCTATACATTCGTCATGTCTGCACATTAATCTGCTCCAGCGATCTACACACTCTCCGCACTTCCGTACTCATCCGCTATCCACACTCATCCGCTCTACATACTCATCCGGTTTACGCTCATCCGTTCTGCACGTTCATCTGTTCTACGCACTCCTGCGTTCTACTCCCTTCTCTGTATTTACGCACTCATCCGCAATACACGCTCATCCGCTATACACACCCAACCGCTCTACACACTCATCCGTTCAACATATTCATCCATTCTACACACTCATCCGATCTACATACTCATCCGATTTACATACTCATTCGATCTACATACTTATCTGTTCAACACATTTTTCCACTGAGCGCATTCATCCATTCCACACGCTTCATCCATTCTAACTATTTCATCCACGCCATTCACTTTGTTCATTCATTATGCAATATATCTATTTCATTAGTTTAAATCTCCTTACTGTTTCCATATGATTTATTCTTATTATCCACTTCACTGCTTTGATCTACTTTACTTGTTTAATTCTGTTTGTTCTTTTTAGAATATATTAGGGGTTATTAGCTGTCGATTTCTCGCATCAGGTAGTTTGGTAGATTGGTGTCTTGAGATGCTGTTAGTCTGTTTGGGTTAGTTTGCGCACGGGTTGGTTTTAGGAGAAGAGCCAGGTTTTCAGTAGTTTGCGGAAAGACGTTAAATCATCAATTAGGCGGATGTGGGGTGGGAGTGAGTTCCACAGCGTGGGGGCCAAGGCTGAGAATGATGATCCGCCTAACCTGACTGAGTTTGTCTTAGGTATGACTTGGAGGCCGGCTGAGCTTGATTTTAGGGTGCGTGGAGGGTGATAGGGTTTTAGCTTGTCTTGAAGATATTGAGGTCCGGTTTTATGCAATGCTCAATGGGAGATGCATTGGTTTTGAAAGTCACCCTTCGGGCTACTGGAAGCCAGTGTAGCGTCTTAAGGGCTGGGGAGATGTGGTCTCTTGGGCCGAGCGCAAGTAGCATTTTGGCTGCAGCGTATTGTGCCCTTTGGAGTTTATTCAGTTGGTACGCGTGGACTCCGAAGTATAGGTGGTTTGCGTAGACCAGTCTTGATATAACAATTGATTGGACCGCGGAGAGTCTGTTGGGGAAGGACATATATGGAAAGATGCGCTTAAGGGTTTTAAGGTGGTAGTAGCAGGACTTTGAGACGTTGTTGACTTGGCGCAAGAGTGTTAGGTCAGAGTCAAGGGTGCATCCAAGATTTTTCACTGAGTTGGAGGGGGTCGGTGAGTTGCCCATGGCGGATGGCCAGGGTAGTGGGTGCGGAAGAAGTTCGGAGTGCCACATACCATGATTTCCGTTTTGGAGGGGTTTAACAAGAGGTGGCTTTGGGTCATCCTGAGCTCTATGTCAAGGAGGCAGGAGGACAGGTCAGGTCGGGAGTTGGGTTTTGAGTTTGTTAGTTTTAGAATGAGTTGAGTGTCATCAGCGTAGTTGTAACACAGGATGTTGTGTGAACGAATTATTGGAGGGAGGGTGATCAAGTAGAGATTGAACAGGAGGGCAGATAGGCATGCTCCTTTTGGGACTCCCGTGTCGACTGGTAGGGCTTGGGAGGAATAGGTGGAGAGTGTCATTATTTGATACATATCTGTGAGGAATTAAGCTATCCTTATAAGAGCGGTTGCACAAATTCCTAGGGAGTGGAGGCGGTCCAGGAGGATTGAGTGATTGATTGTGTCAGAGGCAGCGGACAGGTCAAGAAGGATTAATGCAGCACATCCCGCGGAGTCTGCTGTCATTTTAAGGTCATCCCAGATTGAGGATAGGGTGGTTTCAGTTTCATGACGGGCTCTGAAATCTGAATGTGCGGGGTCTAGGAGATTGTTGGTTTCGAAAAAGGCATTTAGCTGGGAGTAGGCGGTTTGGTCAATAAGTTTGGCAAGGAACCTGATGTTTGAGATAGGGCAGTAGTTTTTGGGCTCGAGAGGGTTGAGGGAAGGTTTTTTTATCAGAGGTTTGACATGAACCATTTTGAATGCGTCGGAAAGATACCAGAGGAAAGGGAGTCATTTATGATGGATCTTGCGTGTTCTCCTGCGCAGGTGGAAGTGAAAATTTCTTTGAGGGTTTGGGCCGGGCAAGGGTCAAGCGGAGAGCCAGATGGTTTGCGGGCAGATAGAAGTTTGAGAAATTGGTCTGGTGATATTGGACTAAAGGATTCAAACGTTGGTTGCGTAGTGGTTGCAGGTGGTGGGCTGGCCGGTATGGGGGGAGTATTGCCTGGTGGATGTAAGAGAGCCAGTTCGGTGGCTAGAGCATTTGTTCTTTCGAGAGCCATGGTGTAAAAGTGGAGAGAGAGTGAGTCACAGAGTGATTGTGAGAGGGTCGGGACGGTCGTGGTGCATGCCAGTTTGGTGAATTTGGAGATGATTTTGTGAAGTTCTTTGCTGGGGTTTTTGCAGTTTAGGATTCGGGAGTTGTAGTGGGCTTTTTTTGCTCTCCGGATTTCGGCCTTGTACTGATGACGGTTTTGGGGCGAGGTGGCCCTGCTCTCCTGGGTTTTGTCTTTCTGCCATTTGCGTTCTAGGTATTTATATAGCTGTTTAGTGGTCTTCAACTCAGGAGTGAACCATCTGGGGAACATGCCACGGCTGGTTGATTTTTTGCAAGAGGGTGTGAGCCGCATTTGTGATGCGTTGATCCATGAGTCAATGGCATCGGGGGTTAATTGTTTATTGAGTTGGCAGGTAGGTGGTGGAGACTGGAGGAGTGCGTCGGCTGTGTCCAGAACGATTATTAGTTTTTTCCAGCATTTGCGTAGATTCGGAGGTTCAGATTCGAGTAGGAGAAGGGGTTCAGGTGAGCAAATGGCGAAAGAGACATGAAGTGATCGGACCAGATGATAGGGGTGGGGGGGTTTAAATGAATCCGGTTGTGGGAGCTAAAGATGGCATCAAGAGTGTGTCTTTTATAGTGAGTTGGGCCGTTTATGTTGGGTTGGAGGTTAATTGCATCTAAACCGTCAACCAGAGAGTGTGTCATATGGTTGGTGGGGATGTCGAGCCATATGTTGAAGTCTCCAAGAAGGGTGAGTTTGGGATGGTTTAGTTGAAGGGTGGCAATAGAGTCGCAGAGGTTGTTTGAGAATTGTCTATCGTAGCCAGGGGGTCTGTAGATTATTAGGAAGCTGTGTGAGAATGACGGGGAGCGTGATAGTTTAATGAGGAGTGATTCGCAGGAGGGAATGGAAGGTTGGTTATCGATGATTGAGGCGTGGAAGTGAGACTTGAAGGCGAATGCTACTCCCCCTCCTCTAGAGGGACGGTTCAGTGGGATGAGGGAGTAGACGGGGGGACGGCTTAATTGGCAATTGGGGAAAAGTCGTCAGAGAATCAAGTTTCGTTGATGAAAACCAGGTCTGGTTTGTCAGAGGCGAGAAGGTCAACGACGGAGTGTCTATTTTTTGCTATGGATCGGGCATTAAATAGGATGCAGTTCACTTCGGCAGGCGAGTTTGGTCTCGGAGCTGGAGCGGAAGGGGGTGGGGGCGGAGAGAGTGGAAATTGGAGAGGGAGAGGGATAGGGTGGTTGATGATCGATGGGAACAGTGGGCGAGTAGAAAAGTTGGTGGGTTTGGGGCAGGAGTGGGTGGCTGCATGTGTTAGGATTATTGGGTTTGGCTCGGGGGATTTGAAGGTGGGGTGTGGGTGGTTAGGAATTTTAGTTGCAGTTGATGAGAAATCGAGGGAGAGGGGTTTCAGGAAGGGTGAAGCGAGGGGGGAAGGAGGTGATTGGGGGAAAGAGGTGGTGGGTCGAGACAGGGGAGGTGAAGAGTGTTGAGAGATTGAGGGGGACCAGGTACATTTCCTCTTTAGTGACTTTGTTGCGATTGGAGTGTGAGAAAGGGTAGAGGGGTCAGCAGGGAGAGGGATGAGGCTTCGGATCTTGCTAGGGCTAGGCGTGCAGTTTCTAGGGAGGGGAAAGGGTGCGGTTGGAGGGAAAGTGGCAGGGATTTGTGGGAAAGGTGGGGGATGGATGATTTCAGAGCGGGGTGTGCCCGGTAAGATAGTGAGGGGAGCGGGCATGATCAACATAGGCTCGTCGGTGGTGGGGTTCGGGGGATCAGTGGTCTTAGGGTGGTTGGCTCGCCATTGTGCCCCTCTGGCTTGGTGTTTGGAAAGGGGAAGGGTAGGGAATGTGAAGGAGGGTGGGATGATTTGGGAGGGGGGGCGGGAGTGAAGGCAGACCAGTGAGTCGGGGCGGTCCATGGTGGTTGTTTCCGACAAACTCTGGTGGAGAGGGTGCACCATGATTAGTACGATCTATTAGGTGTAGTTTCAAGTGCAATTTACAGTTTATTGGACTTTATAAGTTTGGCTATATCACTGGGTGAGATTAGTCTTGGGTGATATTATTCACTTATTCTAGGTTTAGTGTACTAGTTGTACTAGGTTGCAGATGTTAGGCCATTTTGAAGTGTAGCTAGACCTTACGATATGCTGATTATGCGGCCTATTTAGTTGCAGCTACAGCACAGATACGCTGTTGGGTAGGCTTTCTTCTAGTAAGCTGGATTACAGGCAAGCTATTAGGGAGAAATTGAATGTAGCAACACCCCAGGTATGGTTTTAGTTGGACTTTTAGGTGCAGTTTAGGAGGGCTTTCTAATTGTAGTTCTATATTCAGTGGGGGCACGCTATTAGGCACACTTCTAGTTTCAAGGAAGGGGCTCACTTCTAAATTTGAGTTTTGTACAGAGAGGGTATTAGGAATGCTTCTATATTCAGCTAATAACTCAACGCTACTGGGAACACTATTGCACAGAGAGCGATATTATGTACACAGAGAGGATATTAGGCATACTTCCAAGTTCAGTGTACACAGAGAGTGTATTAGGCACACTTCCAAGTTCAATTTGCACAGAGAGGGTATTAGGAATACCTCTGAATTCAACTAGGGTGCGTTATTAGGAGCACTTCTAAATTCAGTGCGCTATTAGGTTTTCTAAGTTTAGCTTTGCACAGAAAGGATATTTAGGGACACTTCTAACTTCACTTTTGGGCTGATGGGATATTTAGGCACGCTTCTAAATTTGAGTTTTGCACAGAGACGCTTTTAGGCACACTTCCAGATTCAACTTTACGCAGAGATGATATTAGACTATTAGGTGCCCTTCTAAATTCAACTGTACACAGAGATGATATTAGACTATAAGGTACACTTCTAAATTCAACTGTACACAGAGATGATATTAGGCCTACTTCTAGATTGAATTTTGTATAGAGGGGATATTAGACTATTAGGCACAGTTCTAAATTCTACATTACACAGATATGCTATTAGGTATACTTCGCACAGAAGGGATATTTAGGCACGCTTCTAGCTTCAAGTTTTGTACAGTGAGGCTATTAGGGACACTTTTAGTTTCAGTTTTACACAGAGTGGAAATTGGACACTGTTCCAGATTCAACCAGTGTGGACTATTGAGCGCCCTTCTAAATTCAACTAGGGCACGTTATTAGGCACATTTCTAATTTCAACTTTGAACAGGGAGACTATTAGGGACACAAGTCAGTTTGATTGGGGAAAGCTATTGGGTACACTTCTCAATTCTAAATTCAGCTTTGCACAGAGGGATGTTTAGGAGCCCTTCTGAATTCAAGTCTTGCTCTGAGGGGTTATTAGGCACATTTCTAACTTCACCGGGGCACACTATTAGGTACACTTCTAAATTGAACTATGAGCAGAGAGACTATTCTGGACAATAGTTAGTTCAACTTCTCAATTCGACTTTATACAGGGAGGGTATTAGGCATAATTCTAAAATAAAGTTTGTACAGAGAGGCTATTAGGGAGATTAGTCAGATTAACCAGGCACACTATTAGACTGTTAGGATATTGTGCACACTTCTAAATTCAACTTTCACAGAGAGGCTATTGGGCGCCCTTTTACATTTAACTTTCACACAGAAGCTATTGGACACACTTCTAGATTCAACTTTCACAGAGAGGTTATTGGGCACGCTTCTAAATTCAACTTTCACATACCGACTATTGGGCACACTTCTAAATTCTACCTTCACATTGAGTCTATTGGGCACACTTCCAAATTCAACTTTCACATAAAAGCTAATGGGCACACTTCTAAATTCAACTTTCACATAGAGTCTATTGGGCACACTTCTAAATTCAACTTTCACAGAGAGGCTATTGGGCGCACTTCTAAATTCAACTTCTAAATGCACTTCTAAATTCAATTTTCACATAGAATCTATTGGGCACACTTCTAAATTCAACTTTCACAGAGAGGCTATTGGGCACACTTCTAGATTCAACTTTTCACAGAGAGGCTATTGGTCACCGTTCTAGATTCAACTTTCACATAGAGTCTATTGGGCACACTTCTAAATTCAACTTTCACAGAGAGGCTATTGGGCACACTTCCAAATTCAACTTTCACATAAAAGCTAATGGGCACACTTCTAAATTCAACTTTCACATAGAGTCTATTGGGCACACTTCTAAATTCAACTTTCACAGAGAGGCTATTGGGCGCACTTCTAAATTCAACTTCTAAATGCACTTCTAAATTCAACTTTCACATAGAATCTATTGGGCACACTTCTAAATTCAACTTTCACAGAGAGGCTATTGGGCACACTTCTAGATTCAACTTTTCACAGAGAGGCTATTGGTCACCGTTCTAGATTCAACTTTCACTTAGAAGCTATGGGCACACTTCTAAATTCAACTTTTCCATAGAAGCTATTGGGCTCACTTCTAAATTCAGCTTTCACAGAGAGGCTATTGGGCACAATTCTAAATTCAACATTCACATAGAGTCTATTGGGCACACTTCTAAATTCAACTTTCACAGAGAGGCTATTGGGCGCACTTCTAAATTCAACTTCTAAATGCACTTCTAAATTCAACTTTTCACAACAAGGCTATTGGGCACACTTGTAAATTCAGCTTTTCACAGAGAGGCTATTGGGCACATTTCTAGATTCAACTTTCAGAGAGAGGCTATTGGGCACACTTCTAAATTCAACTTCTAAATGCACTTCTAAATTCAACTTTTCACAGAGAGGATATTGGGCACACTTCTAAATTCAGCTTTCACAGAGAGGCTTTTGGGCGCACTTCTAAATTCAACTTTTTCACAGAGAGGATAGTGGGCACACTTCTAAATTCAGATTTTCACAGAGAGGCTATTGGGCACACTTCTAGATTCATCTTTTCACAGAGAGGCTATTGGGCACACTTCTAAATTCAGATTTCACAGAGAGGCTATGGGACGCACTTCTAAATTCAACTTCTAAATGCACTTCTAAATTCAACTTTTACATAGAAGTTATTGGGCGCACTTCTAAATTCAGCTAAATTCAGCTTTCACAGAGAGGCTATGGGGCGCACTTCTAAATTCAACTTCTAAATAGACTTCTAAATTCAACTTTTACATAGAAGCTATTGGGTACACTTCTAAATTCAACTTTTACATAGAAGCTATTGGGCACACTTCTAAATTCAACTTCTAAATGCACTTCTAAATTCAGCTTTTAACAGAGGGGATATCAGGCATATTTTGTAGACAACTGAGAATTCCTGGTTCGTATATGCAACTATGTCACAAATGCAAGGGTACCATAGTATGGCGATTTTTACAATGGTTTAGGGTATGAGGTTGAGTGGTAGGGTAGTATGGCGTGAAGTAGTTGCATCAGTCCACTCCCTTGCCACACTTACTTATTGTTGTCTTCTTGCTTCTCCTGCTGATACCTGCAGATACAATCTGGAGCCGTCTCTGCAGGAGCCGCCCTTTGCTCGGGTCCTTAGCCAATGGCTGCCGTGCATAGGGCTGCCTTGGGAGGACTGGCAATGAGTGCCGGTCTTCTTGTCAGGACCATTATGGGTGGGGGGCGGGCTTGGAGGCGGGAGGGTGAGGGAAGACCAGGAAGGGGAGGCTGGGCAGCGTGGGGGGACACGGGGGCCTGGGGGCACTTTTTAACCAAAAAAAAACAACAAAAGGGGGGTCACTTACGGATGGCAGACTCACCTGCTCCTTAGATGGGAAATGGGAGCAGGTGCTACGAGCGGGTCGCTAGACCAACGCTCACAGATGGAAAAAGCCAATCAGGGGTGGGGGGCGGGCTGGTAGGCGGTAGGGCGAGGGAAGACCAGGAAGGGTAGGCTGGGCAGCGCGGGGGACACGGGCCCTGGGGGAACTTTTTAACCAAAAAAAACAACAAAAGGGGGGTCGCTTACGGATGGCACACTCACCTGCTCCTTAGATGGGAAATGAGAGCAGGTGCTATGAGCGGGTCGCTAGACCAACGCTCACAGAAGGAAACAGCCAATCAGGGGTGGGGGGCGGGCTGGGAGGCGGGAGGGTGAAGGAAGACCACAAAGGGGAGGCTTGGCAGTGCGGGGGGACATGGGGACTGGGGGCACTTTTTAACCAAAAAAACAACAAAAAGGGGGGTCGCTTACAGATGGCACACTCACCTGCTCCTTAGATTGGAAATGGGAGCAGGTGCTAGGAGCGGGTCGCTAGACCAATGCTCGAAGATGGAAACAGCCAATCAGGGGTGGGGGCAGGCTGGGAGGGCGAGGGAAGACCAGGAAGGGGAAGCTGGGCAGTGCGGAGGGACACAGGGCCTGGGGGCACTTTTAACCAAAAAAAACAACAAAAGGGGGTCACTTACAGATGGCACACTCACCTGCTCCTTAGATGGGAAATGGGAGCAGGTGCTACGAGTGGGTCGCTAGACCAACGCTCACAGATGGAAACAGCCAATCAGGGGTAGGGGGAGGGATGGGAGGCGGGAGGGCGAGGGAAGACCAGAAAGGGGAGGCTGGGCAGCGCGGGGGGACACGGCATCTGGGAGCACTTTTTAACCAAAAAAAAACAACAAAAGGGGTATCGCTTACAGATGGGACACTCACCTGCTTCTTAGCTGGGAAATGGGAGCAGGTGCTGCGAGCGGGTCGCTAGACCAATGCTCACAGATGGAAACAGCCATTCAGGGGTGGGGGGTGGGCTGGGAGGCGAGAGGGTGAGGGAAGACCAGTAAGGGAAGGCTGGGCAGGGTGGGGGACACGGGGCCTGGGGGCACTTTTTAACCAAAAAAAACAACAAAAGGGGGGTCGCTTACGGATGGCACACTCACCTGCTCCTTAGATGGGAAATGGAAGCAGGTGCTACGAGCGGGTCGCTAGACCAACGCTCACAGATGGAAACAGCCAATCAGGGGTGGGGGGCAGGATGGGAAGCGGGAGGGCGAGGGAAGACCAGAAAGGGGAGGCTGGGCAGAGCGGGGGACACAGCGACTGGGGGCGCTTTTTAACCAAAAAAACAACAAAAGGGGGGTCGCTTATGGATGGCACACTCACCTTCTCCTTAGATGGAAAATGGGAGCAGGTTCTACGAGCGGTTCGCTATACCAACGCTCACAGATGGAAACAGCCAATCAGGGGTGGGGGGTGGGCTGGGAGGCGGGAGGCAAGGGAAGACCAGGAAGGGGAAGCTGGGCAGCGTGGGGTGACACAACGCCTGGGGGCACTTTTTCACCAAAAAAAACAACAAAAGGGGGGTTGCTTACGGATGGCACACTCACCTGCTCCTTAGATGGGAAATGGGAGCAGGTGCTACGAGCGGATCGCTAGACCAACGCTCACAGATGTAAACAGCCAATCAGGGGTGGGGGGCGGGTTAGGAGGGCGAGGTAAGACTAGGAAGGGGAGGCTAGGCAGCGCGGGGGGACATGAGGTATGGGGGCACTTTTTAACCAAAAAAACAACAAAAGGGGGGTCGCTTACGGATGGCACACTCACCTGCTCCTTAGACGGGAAATGGGAGCAGGTGCTACGAGCGGGTCACTAGGCCAACGCTCACAGATGGAAACAGCCAATCATGGGTGGGGGGCGGGCTGGGAGGCGGCAGGGCGAGGGAAGACCAGGAAGAGGAGGCTGTGCAGCACGGGGGGGACACGGGGTATGGGGGCACTTTTTAACCAAAAAAACAACAAAAGGGGGGCGTCGCTTACGGATGGCACACTCACCTGCTCCTTAGATAATGGCAGCAGGTGCTATGAGCGGATCGCTAGACCAACGCTCACAGATGGAAACAGCCATTCAGGGTTGGGGGGCGGGCTGGGAGGCGGGAAGGTGAGGGAAGACCAGGAAGGGGAGGCTTGGCAGCGCAGGGGGACACAGGGCCTGGCGGCACTTTTAACCAAAAAAAAAACAACAAAAGGGGGTCGCTTACGGATGGGGCACTCACCTGCTCCGTAGCTGGGAAATGGGAGCAGGTGCTACGAGCAGGTTGCTAGACCAACGCTCACAGATGGAAACAGCCAATCAGGGGTAGGGGGCGGGATGGGAGGCGGGAGTGCGAGGGAAGACCAGAAAGGGGAGGCTGGGCAGCGCGGGGGGACACGGCATCTGGGAGCACTTTTTAACCAAAAAAAACAACAAAAGGGGTATCGCTTATGGATGGCACACTCACCTGCTCCTTAGATGGGAAATGCGAGCAGGTGCTACTAGTGGGTTGCTAGACAATCGCTCACAGATGGAAACAGCCAATAAGGGGTGGGGGCGGGCTGGGATCCGGGAGGGCGAGGTAAAACCTGGAAGGGGAGGCTGGGCAGCGCGGGGGGTCACAGGGCCTGGGGGCACTTTTTAACCAAAAAAAAACAACAAAAGGGGGTCGCTTACAGATGGGACACTCACCTGCTCCTTAGCTGGGAAATGGGAGCAGGTGCTACGAGCGGGTCGCTAGACCAACGCTCACAGATGTAAACAGCCATTCAAGGGTGGGGGGTGGGCTGGGAGGCGGGAGGATGAGGGAAGACCAGTAAGGGGAGGCTGGGCAGCGTGGGGGGGCACGGCACCTGGGGGCACTTTTTAACCAAAAAAACAGCAAAAGGGGGGTCGCTTACGGATGGCACACTCACCTGCTCCTTAGATGGGAAATCCGAGCAGGTGCTACGAGCCAGTTGCTAGCACAACGCTCACATATGGAAACAGCCAATCAGGGGCGGGGGGCGGGCGGGCGGGCAAGGTAAGACCAGGAAGGGGAGGCTGGGAAGCGCAGGGGACATAGAGCCTGGCGGCACTTTTTAACCAAAAAACCAACAAAAGGGGGGTCGCTTATGGATTGCACACTCATCTGCTTCTTAGATGGGAAATGGGAGCAGGTTCTACGAGCGGGTCGCTAGACCAACTCTCACAGGTGAAAACAGCAAATCACGGGTGGGGGGCGGGCTGAGAGGCGCGAGGGAAGACCAGGAAGGGAAGGCTGGGCAGCGCGGGGGTACACAGGGCCTGGGGGCACTTTTTAACCAAACAAAACAGCAAAAGGGGGGTCGCTTACGGATGGCACACTCACCTGCTCCTTAGATGGGAAATGGGAGCAGGTGCTACGAGCGGGTCGCTAGACCAACGCTCACATATGGAAACAGCCAATCAGGGTTGGGGGGCGGTCTGTGAGGTGGGAGGGCGTGGTAAGACCAGGAAGGGGAGGCTGTGAAGCGCGGGGGGACAAAGGGCTTGGGCGCACTTTTTAACAAAAAAAAACAACAAAAGGGGGGTCGCTTACGGATGGCACACTCACCTGCTTCTTAGATGGGAAATGGGATCAGGTGCTACGAGCAGGTCGCTAGACCAACGCTCACAGATGGAAACAGTCAATCAGGGGTGGGGGGCGGGCTGGGAGGCGGGAAGGTGAGGGAAGACCAGTAAGGGGAGGCTGGGCAGCGTGGGGGGCACGGCACCTGGGGGCACTTTTTAACCAAAAAAAAACAGAGAAAGGGGGTCGCTTACACATGGTACACTCACCTGCTCCTTAGATGGGAAATGGGAGCAGGTGCTACGAGCGGGTCGCTAGACCAATGCTCATAGATGGAAACAGCTAATCATGGATGGGGGGCGGGCTGGGAGACAGGAGGACGAGGGAAGATTAGGAAGGGGAGGCTGGGCAGCGTGGGGGGACACGGGATCTGGGGGCACTTTTTAACCAAAAAACCAACAAAAGGGGGGTTGCTTACAGATGGCACACTCACCTGCTCCTTAGATGGGAAATGGGCAGACTATGGAACCATAGCTGCACCCTTGACAGCTCTGACTTCACCCAAACAACCTAGGAAGGTTAATTGGACTGAAGACTGTCAGAGGGCCTTTGATGGCTTGAAAAAAAATCTGTGTAGAGCACCTGTTTTGTGTGCATCTGATTACAGTAAGCCCTTTATCGTTCAAACTGACGCCTGCGACACTGGAATTGGATCTGTCTTGTCCCAGTTAGATGACAAAGGGAGGGAACCTCCTATCATATTCATCAGTAGACAACTCAAGGGTAGAGACATTAGGTGGGCTACTGTTGAAAAGGAATGTTTTAGCATAGTTTGGAGCCTTAGGCCTTTTAGGCCCTACCTTACTGGGTCTACCTTCATTGTCCAAACAGATCATATGCCACTGAAGCGGCTTATGCAGATAAAGGGTGAATACCCGAAACTACTTAGATGGTCCATTAGCCTGCCAGGGCTAGACTTCACCATAGAGCATAGACCAGGGAAGATTCACGATAATGCAGATGGCCTTTCCAGAAGGTATGTTGACCGTCTGGATGAGGGTGTCTATTTCGTGGAAGATTAGGCACCCTAACCTTAGTCTGGGGGGGGCACTGTGATGCTGGAAATGCATCAGAGGGACAGGGCCTCCGCATCCTTGTCCTTTACTGCTTTTTATCATGTGTTCTGTTGTGTTTTCCATGCAGGAGTTCATGTGGGACTCTGGCGGTGCAGCTCTCTTTTGATTTGGTGTAAAGACCCATGGCATACCCTTATGGCACCCATGGGTGGGGGTACAACCCTGAACCCTGTGCCCCTAGTGTATGTTTTTGGGCACCTGCGTGTGGCCCACAGAGCAGGGTATGGGCTGGTGGCAGCTCCATGCTGAATTTGACAGGTGCCCTGAGTATCCTCCATTTTGGGATACCCAGGCCCTGCCATTGGAATCAGTTGATTCCTGATAGGAAACAAGATGGCCCCTGTGGCCTCTTGCTGTCTATTGCCTATTACCTTGTTTTCCCAAAGTCCTGGGAAGCCCTGACTCTGTCCCTTCCCCCTGACCGGCTGTTGGGTCGAAGTTCCATATATGGTGTTGTTGCTAAGTCCAGGCCGGACTGGCTGGAGCCTTCCCATTGACTGTATGTCGTGGGTACGCCTATGGCTACGACCTGGTTGAATGGAGTGTGTGACGAATATGTATTCTGCGTTGTGGGTGTCTAGTATCTGGTGTTTGACACAATGACTGAGACAGCCCTGCCCGAAACTGGTATGAATGCAGTGTGGAGTGCTGAATGGCTGGGTACTTGTCCCAATACACATAACTTGTTGTGAGTGTCTGGAGAGAAGTGAATGGCCTGAATGCACTATGCACCTGATTGGCTACCTGCCTGCATGAATGCCCTTCTGACCGATTGGTTGCCTGAGTGTGACCCAGCAGAATGAATGGGAGATCAACTAGTATATCTGGGGGCCTCTCACTGCTAGAATTTGTGTTCAAAAGCTGAAGAGTAACTGGAGTGAAACTGAAGCTTGACCTTGAAGCCCAGCTGGACGAGAAGAATTGCTGTTGCACTCCTTCACAATCTGAAAGCTTCTGTGTCTCCAAGGACTGACCCAGAGAGGACCTGGTAAGGCGCCCTCTTCCCGAGCTACGAGGGACCATCGTGCACCAGCTGATCTGTGCCAAAGCTCCCTTTTAGACAGACCTTCAACAGGCTGCCGGCCCAAGACGGGGACTGCTGCCGAATCCCAAGGAGAAGCGCCCAGACTGTTGTCCACCACTGTCGACGACCGCCGTCCCCGACCGGAGCCGCTGTGCTCCCGTTTGCCTAAGAACTTAATTTGATCGAAGGACGCTCTCGTCCGCATCGTCGCCGCTGTAATCTGCTGGAGAAGGCCTGACCGTTGACACGCCGAGGAGCATCCGCTGGTGGGTTTCCCGCCACCCACGACCACAGAGACGCCGACTACTCGATGCCCTTGTTGGGCCATAGTACGTCAAACTCTTTGCGGTCCAGAACTATCGACACAGAGGTGTCCTGCACGCCTCTTCCTTGCAGGACGTTTACACTTCCCCATCAACGAGCACCGCTAGGAACGAAGCTGCTACTTCACCGTCATAGCTCACCCTGTTCTCTGTCGGACGTTCAACGACCCGTGACTCCTGCCTTAAAGGGAGCGGACTCAAGAAGGGCCATCGATTCCCCACCGAGGATCGCTACAACGCCAGGTACTTTGGGGTTGCAGAACTATTGGGAAGTCTATTGTGAACAATATATGGACTGGGCTTGTATCTTTATTCTACAGTTTGCCCAGGTGGGGGGATCTCCACACAGAGCTGTGTTTAACGGTAGCGACTAGTATTCTGCCAATTGTCCAACCGTCTTGCTTTGCTTCCTCTCTCTACTGCTGGTTTCCTCTTTATTTATATGTGTTACATTTTGACAGTATAGTTGATGCACTTTAATGAGATCTGATAATATTTGCGGTACCACTGTAGCGCTGTATATATTCACCATTGTTGATTTTCTGAGCAGAAAGTGAGTTATTGTGATAGTGTACATAACCTTGAATATTAATTATATAAAGACGGTGTTTTAACTGATACAGTGTGCAGACATTCCTTTGTGGGTGCTTGGGGACAACACTGTACTTAAGAACCAGCCTGCATCACCTCCTGAGAAGCTAGGCCGTGATTGCTTGACCATGTACCAATAATAGAGAATATTGGCTGGTGTCCTCTGTGCCTCTCCTCTGCCATATAGAGAGCAGAAGTACAGACACCCCCCTCCAGTCTTGACACACATCGCTCCGGCCTCCCCAGGTCCTGCATCGCAACGGCCATAACGAACTTCAGCCCCAATCTCCTCCAATTTAATCATGACATCAGCCAAAGATGCATTTGTAGATTTACGTTCGGCCCATATGTTGTCATGTAGGGAGACAAAAGAGCTCAGAATTATGTTCAGTGCAGACAAAGTGGGTTGCAACAGCAGAATACGCTCATCGGCCTCCCTAAGTGTATGATGGAGTGCCAATGAGTGAAACTCCTTGGACCACTGCAGGTGATAATTGAGGATTAATATTTTGTTTATGACTGGATATATTGCCAGCCAGGACATTAACCAGTGGGGTTGGTGAATCCAGAGTTGACACATCCCCACCCTGCTGGACAGCACATTCTGTAGGTTTAGATAAGTCAGTGCTCAATTCTGCTTCTGCTTGATCAGCGACTTTGATAATGCTGATGTCAGTGAGGTTCCTCAGGCCAGAAAAATTAGGTTGCATAATCATAACTGTATGGTCTAGCATTGCTTTACACTTTGTGGCAGGGAGGGCTTTAAGTTCAGTACTAGTGGTAATTGACTTGGTGAAGTAATGTTGGCTGGAAATTGGTCTCGGGGCCAGAGTAGAGTTTGGAGTTTTATACCTCAAAGCCTGCACTCCATCTTCAGAGTAATGACATTGAACTTGATTATCAACATGCATGGTCCTCCGATATTGGTAATAATGGAGCCGATTGACAGTCTAATCCAAATTTTCCAGCAGATTGATTCGGCCCCTCTCCTTCTTCCTGCTGGCTAATCAACATGGAGTGGATAATAGGTCAAGAATTGCACAAACTTGGAAGTAGTACCTCTGGGCCTTCTTCCCTATGGTTACCAATCGAAGGATTCCCCACCAAAGCCTCTGCATTATCCAAGTACACTCTGTCCATAACTTGGGCAGTGTTTGAGTCCGTTGGTGAGTTTTGCATATTAACTAGGTCCAGACCTGCCCCACTGCGCAGGCCAGACTGCATTCTTAATTGGAGGAAGAAAAAGATTAACTACTAGAGCAGGTCCTAGGTCAAAGAGGAGAGCCACAATGCAAACCCCTGCAGTCGCCGAGATCAACTGCTCGGCTGACACTCCAGCAGACTGACAAAACCACAGTCACAAGTCGCTAACAACAGCCCAATGAATGGAGCAATAGAGCGAAGCGGAGTAAGCAGAGTAAACAGAAGAGGAAGAAGGGTCACCAATGAGAGTTTACAGGCTACAGGCAAACAGCCGCCAATTGCCAGTAACTGCCTCGACTCGCCAAACGACTCTGCTTCGCTTCGTGAATATGCAGGTTAAGTAAGCTTCTCCTCCAAAACAATAGAAAGACAAGACAAGTTACTTCCTTCAGGACGTGCTGCCAGTAACGGCCTCGACTCGGCAAACAAATCCGCTTAAAGACTTTTTTTAGAGTAAGAAAAAGTGAATAAGCTTAGTGGCAAAACAAAACAGTTCATTCTTGAAAAGTAAAAATGTTATTTGGCGTTAAGAGGAGATTACATTTAGTGCATCTAAATCAGTGTGCAATCTGTATTTAGCCAGAGGAAATACTTATTACATTCATAAACACGTCTGATAATTATTTGGAGGTTGAAGGAGTATACTTGAATTTACTTTCTTTAATACAATGTGCCATACATGTCTTGTCAAAGAAAATGCTATTTGCATGCACAGGAAAGTCTTACAATTCTTTGGAGGTGGACATTTATTTTTAGTGGCTGTAACTGGGTGTGTATTAAGGAGGAGGCAATCTCGGCGACCAACTTGAATAACTTAACAATTACACATAAAGATTGCTTATGAGATCGACATGAACAACATCACAGAATTGTTTGGAGGAAACATCAGGCAACAATACATATGTTTAGTGGCAGTTACGTTGTGTACCCTCTTTATGTGGCAAGAGAAACACGTTTTGTTCCCATAGGAACATCTTTGATTTTGTGTGAGGCAGGAGGGGATTACATTTGGTGTCCTTCACTCATTGCGTCATATTTCTGTGGCCAAAGAACATTTTGCTTTCAAAGTTACAAATGAAACACATCCATTGTCTTTAACTGGGTGCATACTGTAGATTACCCCTGCTATCTGCGCAGGGAGTATTAGTATTAGTATTACTAAGGAGGCGAGCATTAAATTCCCTCCCGAGTAATGTACTATACAAAATGTCGATGCATTATATGAGTGAGTACACTACAGGAGCACCACCCTAAGATTTTCTATTTATGTTTTCATAGGAGAAGATCAGAAGAATAGCTGAAGGCAGTGCCGTAGCTGAGAGTATTAGGAGACCGGGAGTGCACCGGCAGTGGAGTTTAAGAGTTCAGAAGAGCCTCCGCACCGTTGGCGAGGATTAGTTAATGGACTTGAGCGACTATCAGAGCGAGTAAAAGCAGAGGAGGAGCCCGAGCACAGGAAGTGGGTTGTGACTGGTGGAAAGGGCATGGACTACCGAGACTCAGGGATGTTGTAGTTCTTAAAAATAAAAAAAGAAAAGAAAAAGAGAAAAGGGACGTTTACACTTTTTCATGGTTTTTATGTGTTTTGTTGAACTGCTGAAGAGTAGAAATAAATGAAGATGAAGCATAATGCTCGCCTCCTTAGTCTTTAATAGAATTAATACTCCCTGCGCAGATAGCAGGGGTAATCTACATTCTATGACAAGACTGGAGGCGAGCATTATGCTTGTTCAAAGCTTCCCCAACACTGTACTAGCCAGACTCTCTGCTGGCTTAAAGTAAAACTCTTTAAATGTACGATCGTTTGACCAGTCTGCTGCTAGCATTATTACACTCAAGGGCACTCCCACTCTCGCGGCTGACGATGCCATTGCACCTCTCACTGAATGAGCTCCATACGTGTCCACATTCACACCAGCTGCATGCATGATCTCCTTTACCCATCTGGCTGTGGTAGCTGATGCTACTGCGTGATAGGGTTTCCTGCGCGCAGGGGAGTTGCTAGGTCTGGAAAAGACCCGCGGCTAAGCTGATGTCACAACTGTTGGGACTGGGGGCTAGCTAGTCTTTTGGCTGTAGCTCCTGAGATTCTATCCGGGGCTACAACCAAAAGATCAGGGGCTAAAGCCCCCTTAGCCCCCCCCTAGCAACGCCCCTGCATGCGCGCTATTAACAACTGGGTAATATTCGCTGCTCTATTCTCTGCTGTTCTACTCTCGTATTCTTTAATACATCGTGCTACGCACCATTTCGAATTTTTCGGAAAATACAGATAATGCACTGTGGAGGTGCCTGTCTTAGTTCTCCTGGCTATAGAGAATGTGACTCCTTCCGGTCCGAAAGCTCGCCTGTTAACCTCTAGAGCTCTAACGTCTGACACTCGTTTGCATGAGATTAGACATAATAGCATAGCTAGTTTACCAGATAGTTGTTTAAGGGTAAGGTATTTATCTGTTGGCCAATCTGATAATAATCGTAATACTGTCGCCACGTCCCATGTTGTGTTATACCTGGACACAGGTGGCACTCTGAATTTCGCCCCTCTAACGAGTCTAACTACTGCGGGGTGCTCTCCTGCTGGCACTCCTTCTATTGGCATATGTCCCGCCGATATGGCTGATCTGTATACTCCTATCGTACGGAAAGCTCTTCCGTTCTGCGGTAAGTTCGCTAAGAAATTTAGAATTTCCACTAAAGGTGCTGAAACGGGATGAACACCTCTGTTCTTGCACCAGCTTGTCCATTTTGCCCAAGCTGCGTCATAGCTCCTCCTAGTGGAAGGAGCCCAGGACTCTGCGATAAGCTGAGCTGCCTGCGCCGAAATTCCTGGCAGGGCCCAGCGTCTCCTGATATCCTGCACGCGACTAGCGGGAGTGTCCCTCTCGCTCTCAGAGGATGACACAACCCAGCTGGGTCTGTGATCAATCGCTCTCCTTCGGGGAGTACTCTGGGTACGTCCGCTACTAGGTCCATCAGCGTTGGAAACCACACTTGTGACTTCCACAATGGTGCAACCGACACCAGTTCCGCTCTCTCCCTCCAACACTTCGCTAGAACTCTGTTTAACATCGCAAAGGGGGGAAAAGCGTAATGTGGACCTCCTGTCCACTCCTGCAGGAACGCATCTGTTCCTTGAGCTTCCGGATCCAGCCTCCAGCTGTAATAGAGGCTCGTCTGTGCGTTGAGCCAAGAGGCGAAAAGATCCATACGTAGTGGTCCCCATCTCCTGTCCAGCCTCTGAAACACTGCTGGGTCCAGTCTCCAATCGCTGGAGTCTATCAGGTAACGAGAGTTCCAGTCTGCTACTACATTCAGTGAGCCTGGCAGGTACTCTGCTGTCACTGACGTCTCTGACTGTAGACAGAAATGCCAGAAGTCCTTCGCTAGCTCCGCTAGCAACTTGGACCTCGTACCGCCTAGGTGGTTTATGTACCTTACTGCAGAAATGTTGTCCATCTTCAGCAGCACACAAGATTTCACTCTTCCTCTTGTGAAGGCCTGCTAGTAGCTCCAGGCAGTTTATGTGTAGCCGGAGCTCCTCTTCGCTCCATTTGCCCCCAGTCTGTAGGGTCCCACATCTGGCCCCCCAGCCCTTCCGGCTGGCGTCTGATTCTATTATCAGATCTGGCTTGTCTCCGAATATGGCTCGCCCATTCCAGGCGTCCATATTCTTCAACCACCATTCTAGTTCTGTAATGGAGTCTTGATCTAGAGGTACTTGTTGGTGATACTTCAGACCCTGCTGTAGATGTTTTATCTTCAACCTCTGTAGCGCCCGGTAGTGCAGGGGCCCTGGGAATATGGCCTGAATAGATGCTGCTAATAGCCCCACTATCCTTGCCAATGCCCTGAGAGATATCCGTTGTTTCTCTAGGCATAATCTGATCTCCCTCTTTATGTCTTTCATTTTTTGAGCTGGCAGCTCCAGGGTTGCTTTCTTTGTGTCTAGTACAAACCCCAGGAAGTCTAACCTCTGAGCCGGTATGGTGTCCGATTTCTCTGTATTCACTAGAAATCCTAGAGAGACTAGGAGGTCTTGTACCCATCTCGTTTGGTATACCAGAACTTCTCGATCCTCTGCTAGGAGTAAAAGGTCGTCCAGATAAATGATCAGCCTGACGCCCTTCTCTCTGATCGCTGCCGCTACTGGTTTCATCAGCTTCGTGAAAGCCCAGGGAGCCGAGGCAAGTCCGAATGGCATTGTCCTGAATTGCCAGAACTGTCCGTGCCAGCGGAAAGCTAGATATGCTCTGTACTCTTTGAGTACGGGTACTGTGAGATACGCGTCCTTTAGATCTAGGCGCGTCAGCCAGTCTGCTTCTCTTAGTGAGTATCTGAGCTGATGTATGCCCTCCATCTTGAAGTGGCGATATATGATCCAACCGTTCAGCTCTTTGAGGTTTATAACTGGGCGTACCTTCTCTTTCCTGTGCACCAGGAACATATTGCTCACGAACTTGGGTGTGGTCTCGCATCTCTCTATCGCCTGCTTGCGAACTAATTGCGCTATCTCGCTGTCTAGGAGTGCTTGTTCCGCTTGCGCTAGCCTCTGACTCTGTGGCCTGCTCTGCTGCACTGGGGTCTCTATGAAATCTAGTCTCAGACCGCTGACGGTCTGCAATATCCAGGAATCGCTTGAAAGCTTGCGCCAATTCTCTAAAAACATGCGCGTCCTCCCCCCTACAGGAGGATACTGAACCGCTCTCACCTGGTGTAAACCCTTGACCTCGTCCTGATCCTCTGGACCTGCGGCCTCTCGGGCCTCTCCCTCTGGACGGGAAGAATGTATCCTGGCTCCTGTTTTCCCAGTATTGAGCTCTGGGGTTCTGAGGCCTCCTTCCTTGAGTACGACCGGCTGCACGGCCTCTGGAGCGGCCGGTCCCTCCAAAAACTCTACTCGGGAATATTTTGCAGATCGATGCTTGGGCCTTCTCGAGAGAAGCATATGTCCCTACGAATCGGCCCATCTCCTTCCCGAAAGTCTCCCCGAACAGGAGGCCCTGGGCTCCTTCTGCCGCTTCATATGATGAAAGATCGCTGAGCTTAGAATCAATTTTGATTAAGAGACCCTTCCTTCTCTCCGAAGCAATGGTGCAATTCGCATTCCCCAGAAGGCAGACTGCTCTCTGCGCCCATCCTGCGAGAGCCTCGGGGTCAACGTCCTCCCCCGTATCCCTTGCTCTCTCCGCTAGGTCCATGATTTTTGCGAGAGGGCCTGCTAAGTCGAGTACTTTTTCCTGGCAGCTTTTCCAGGACCTGTCAATACCCTTGCGTGGGTCTTTACTTGTTTTCAACACGAATGTCAGCATCTTCGATCGAGCTTGGGAGCTTCCGCTACTTTTCCCGGAAGATCCGGACGCGGGCACTCTGCTCGCAGTCGTTGTCTCACCTCCTTGTCTAGAGGCTTGCGTAATCTTGCTGCCATGTATTGTGCTACTCGGGGGGACGGTTGCCACTCGGAGGACCTCGGATTCCGTATACTATCTGGGTCAAACATGTCCTCCTGCGGCTCCAGGAGGTGCTTCTCCTTTCGAGCTCTCTTACCCCCACTGGGTTTCGCCCAGTCTTCATCCTCTACCTCCTCGTCTTCTTGCGAGGCCTGGTAGTCATCCTTCTCATCTTCCGAGTCAGGGTCATCTCCTATATTTTCATCCCCCAGATACGCTTCTTTCAGCTTCGCGAACGCGTCAGGCACCTCTGGGGCCTTATCTTCTGCCCCTTCCAAAGAGCCCCGGGGGTTGTCAGAGGATTCCCTCTTGAGGGCTAGTATACTCCCCTTGTGTCCCTCTTTCACGGGCTCCGCGGGCGTGCGCTTCCAGTCTCCGGTGCTGCTACTAGGCTGTGAAAGCATAGCCTCCAGCGTCTCCAGCCTCTCCTGTAGGGGTCTGATGCCCTCTGCCACTGCATCAACAAGGGAGCTTCCTAGCACTTTCTTAAAGCTGGCCGCGAGGTCCTGGGACTGCTCCTCCTCGCTCCACTCAAATTCTGACATTCTTGTGCTTGTGCCTAAAATACCTGAGCCAGGTATCTTAGCACGCCCACTGTCCCTCTTGATGATTCGGAGTCAGTAAAGTCGTTTTACTCTTTGCACTCCCTTTTTTTTTTTTCTTTTTTTCAGTGGCTGCACCTAGACGTAATCGCTTTGTGGCTCCTGTGAAGCCCCCTTCTCAGTCACGCCAATCTTCTGCTAATTAGCAGTGTAAGAGCCCAGCAGCCTCCTGACCTCTGCCGCTCCTTATCCAGAGGCCTGCTGTCTCTCTACGTGCTCCTTAGGAAACACGGCGCTTGCGATCGTTATGACCGCTGATTATGCAAAAGGTCTCCTAATTGCGGTTACTAATAAAGACCTGCTCGCACGACCGTACTGATGCCGGTTGTGCTCTGCAGATAACGGCGCTTCAATGCGATGTTTTGAAACTCGTGTCCTACGCGTCTAACTCCTCCCACCCGCGGGTGGGGGCTAACGCTCAAAATTGTTGTGCTCTCGGCGGTAGCTCCGCCCACCCGCGGGTGGGGGCTGCCTGTGGAGCATTCTGGCCGTGCTACGTGCTTCGCGGGAGCTGGCTCCGCCTATGCGAGGGTGGGGGCATGCTCTCGGATGCCGGCTTGGCCTGTGCTGTGTGGTTCGCGAGGCTGACAAAACCCCCGGCGTGCCGAAATTACGACACAGGGCCGTCTGCCTGACGAACAGACTCCTGCCTGATAATCCCTTCGGCAATACTCCCGCGTAATCCTCGCGCCGTCATAAGCGCCCCAAGCTTCTACGTTAACGCGTCGCCCGTTCTATAAATTACGCGCATACATTATGTACTATTACAGTTACTCCGTATATAATTTTTTTTTTTTTAATTTTTTTATTATTATGCGCTATATCGGCGCCTCCTCTCTTTCCCACACATACCGTGTCTTAACTATCTTTACTATTAGTCTCCCACTCAAACCCGGTCAATACATTCACTGACATGCGGATTGGGAAGAAATTGTACTTATCTGCTTGAAGAGCAGTAAAAGAAGAGGAGGAGCCCGAGCACAGGAAGTGGGTTGTGACTGGTGGAAAGGGCATGGACTACCGAGACTCAGGGATGTTGTAGTTCTTAAAAAAAAAAAAAAAAAAAGAAAAAGAGAAAAGGGACATTTACACTTTTTCATGGTTTTTATGTGTTTTGTTGAACTGCTGAAGAGTAGAAATAAATGAAGATGAAGCATAATGCTCGCCTCCAGTCTTGTCATAGAATCGTTTTCATACCAGAGAGGAGGAGTATTAGGCCACAGTTAAAAAAAAATAAAAAAAACAGAATCAGAAGTGAAAAATACCATTTGAAAGCCACAGCACCAACTCCCCTACCATAACCAGCAGACACATGCCCAGAGGAAGGGAGGAGGGCATGTCTTCCCACTCCAGCAATAAAGTCCAAAGTTTGGAAATGCTTCGTTCTAAAAGGACACAGAATGTATATTTCCATCTTCACTTGTGTAGCGAAACTGTGTTACTGGGGTAAACCTGGAGCCATGCTGGGTGCTATAATGCTGTGACACCACAGGACCAGGATTAAGACAGAAGCCCTGTACTGCAGCTCCATTACCATTAGCTAGTCATCATACCACCTCAGTCCATATTCTTACCCCAGAAAATGTTGCTTTTGTTGGACACCTCTCTAGCGACTGACTGCACATGTTAGGATTTGCTCTACTACTGGTATGTTCTTCTGAGATATTTCTGGTACTTTACAAGCAGATTAAAGTATAGCGTATCAGCTGCCAACAATGCACGGAGCAGAATCTCTCAGTGAAATGCAAATTGCTAAATGTTCTATTGTTTCCCCGTTCGAATCCCAGTTACACAAGAGCATTGCAGCCAGAAACAGCCGAGGTTCAGCTATAATAATTTGTTGTGGTGAATGTTCTTGTACTGCACCGTTCACCACTTGCTTGTGCTTTTCAAAAATTGCAGAAATGTAAACAATTGCATTAGAAACCTTATCATCATCCGCAGGTCCTTAATGACAAAGTGGTACAATCAAACAGCTATGCTTTTTGAGCAGTCTTACAAGCCTATCCCACTAGCTGTGTGATAACACTGCTAATCATCTTCAATTGCATATGTTTTAGGTTCAACTTTATTTGTACCTTTAATTCAGTGTGAGATGAATGTTTTTTTCCCCATATGTCTCCTATATGTAAAATTTGCATCCATAATATGCCAAAAGATTGAGTAAAGGAAGATGAACATTCGGATCTGGCAGTGATTTGCATTCTTTTGAAGAAATCTGGAACTATATACAACAGGGAACTTCAGACTTTGGGGATGGCATTCGTAGGGGGGCCCAAAGGATGTCCTTGGTGGGGGCATGAGACTCTTCCAAAGGGGAGTATGATGACTTCATTAAATGCAAAATGTAAGAAGGTATGGCATCTAGGGGAATAACAACAACAGCTTTACTCACGGGGTGGGGCTCAGCCAAACATGTTTGAATACACTTGTCTACAAGACAAACAGTTGGAATATAATTATTTCGATTTCAGCCACCAGCACCTTTTATGAGCGTGTCACAATGTGCTTTAATGGGCCCAACACCAGTCCATTAATTTTGATTGCATCAGGATTTTCTGGATTAACTCTTTTTTCTCCAATTAACTCCTTTCTAAACGTGTTTTTCCTCCTTTTTAAAATCTGCAAAAGTGGTTAAAATAAGGGATTTCCTTTTCTTCATTTCATCGTGATCCTCTATAATTTGAAGGTTGTTACTGTTATATTTGAAGACTATCCTTTCAGTTACTCAACTTCTTATTTTCTACTCGTATGCTGCATTCCCACTTAGTCATCTAAGAAAAGAATATGGTGGCACTGGAGAATATGTTTTTACACAATATTGTCTCCTATGGGTTTCATCTTCCCTTGACTGATGGTCCTCTGGGAATACGGACAGGGAGGACAGTGTGACACATGATTCAGTCCCCATTTCCCTTGCCAAATAGTTTCACAGTCACAGGACTATCCCCTCCAATAATAACACGCAGCAGCAGTGGTGTCAGCAGTGGTGCTGACAGTGTACATGAAGTCTTCGTTGTGGATAGTGTAACTAGTCTACATAGAGGGCAGAGGTGATTAGCAGGCCAAGAGGGTGGGTTAGATGAGGGATATTTGGATAAATCGGTCGAGCGAGGAGCATGTGGATCCTCTGATACTCTCTCATTCCAGTTACTAACGTTGCAGGCTGTTAGAAAAGAAAGCTCACTGGATGCTGACGTGAACACATTAGGATAAATAAGCCCATGCTCACATTTCACGGACGTGTTCATTGCCAAAGTTCCCAAGGGGTATCCCTTCTTTGGTGTAGCACACTTCACAGGTGCAAGGTACTCTAGTATGCATCATTTGCATACTAGAGTACCTCACATCCCACTTACTGCCTTCTCCAATAGCAAGCAATAGTGCTCCAATGCTTCAAGCTGGCCTTTGTTAGGAGCCATGGTTGGGAATTCCACTGCCAATGCCTGACTTGATATGATATGACATTATAAGTGATATAACGTGCCTGTACAGAAGTGTTTCTAGGCGTGACTAGACAAGGAAGGGAGGACAGATTGTGCAAGTGTGGGGTTGATGGAGGCGGAAAAGAGCTGTTAGAAGCAAGTACTGGGGGGGAGTGCAGGTAACTCAAGTGCTGCTGGTAGGTGGCTCATAAGTGCAGAGTCTGGGGACTGAAGGGTTGCAGATTCAGACCCTTAAGTGCTAGGGATGCCCAGAGGCTTTGAAAGGGTGACTGGACATGCAGGAACCTGAACCCGAAGCTCAGTGGGAGCAGGAGCAGGCAAGGTTTTAGAGAGCTCACTCTGTTCCTCTTCTTAAGACATCTACTGAGGATCAATACTGTCTAATCCTCAGCAGTTTGATGTTGCTTTTCCATATTCTCCAGCACTACAGTTTGGCCCCTCATATCATATGTTTTCCAGCAGCCGATCCACTTGGATGCAGATTACCCATGCACTACCACCATCTTCTTTCAAACACCAACGTTGATTATGGATTTGTCTCCCTCCACAGACACATCCACCACCACTTGCTCAAGTTTCTGTGCACTGGCCCTACCACATAAACACCCACCAACCTTCTCCTCCTTTGGCAGTGCTAAACATCCAATTCTTTAGCTATGCCCCTCCACTGCCGGCAGAGGTAAATCCTCAATTGTGAACCTTGCCTCCTCTCCTCTTCCTGAGTCATCCTCTCAATTATTCTCCCACCTCAGGCTACGTCAGCTATGACTGGGTGTGTGACACTGTCATAACCACAAGAGAAGCAACATTCTCCTCTGAGATGAACGCCTAATAATGAACATCCTAATCCCAGATAAATCAGCCTCTTCTTCGTCCTCTACCTCTTCCTCATCCACATGCATATCATTGCCGCACTTCAAGATATCAATGCCTTTTTGGACAAAGTTATCATTAGATAAAGACACAAAGAAGACTGGTTAAGTGAATAAAATGGATCCATATTGCTTTGTCAAACACAAAAAGGAATGTAATTAAAGCGGGAGGATTCTCTGGTTCACACACAAGCAGCAACACATCCTAGGTTTCATAAGGAAGACTGTCAAGGGTTGTGACCCATGTTGAACCAATAGACTGGGTAGATGTGGGGATGAGCTGTCGCTGCCCATCATTCCATCCCAGAGTCCAGGAGAACTGCGCAGTTGTGCGCACACCAAAATAATCGGCTGACCTGCCACCCACCAGTGTGAGCGTGCTGGGTCAGAAGAGCCATGGGTGAAATGGGGTGCCAAAGAGAAAAACAGCAGTGCCTGTTAGCTAAAAATCACTTTAAAAATCACCCTTTGTTTCTCTGAATGCAAGCTCAAAATGCCCATTTCAAACATTGCGAGATATCCAAAAATCTCACTGAACACCAGCAGACATGTGGCAGAATGAATTCTTGCGTGCATACTAAATCTGGAAAGATGAAGAGCCCAAAACAATGTTTATAACAAAACTGGCTGAGCTGTGGATTTCAGCAGCTTAAGTTAAATGGACAGAAGCCACTAAAATCGAAATGTTAAAATAAATGAGTGACCTACTTTTGAGTGTAACATAGGTTGCAACTGTTAAATGTCATAGTTTTGAACTTAGAATCAGCATTCTAGCTGCATGTGCAAAAATTGTCAGTTTGATTTGAATGTAGAAAACTGGGAACTAAAGTGGCATTTAGCTGAAGCCTGGCTTAAAGAGATTAAACTCTGACCACCAGCTACCCCCGACAGGAGTTGAGACTTGCACAACTGCATTCCCAGGCCTGGCTGCCTCCTGCTGCCCCTGCCAAAAGGAGATCACATGGCCCTGTTGATTGAAAGGGGAGTGGCACCTGGGGACTGCAGGGAACTGAACAATGGGCCTTCTTTGGCTCAGGCAATTGTTAAATTAGGGGGGTCGTAAAACGGCTTCCTCTTGGAAGGAAATGGGAGGGGCAGTGCCTCTGCTAGCAAGCTGAGCTTCGGGGAAGTGGACAAACCAGAAACTCCACCATGTGTTTGGGGGAAACCACACCTCTTTGGGCCAGAGCATAATTTTAAAAAAGATGGATAATTCATAGTACGGACTTGTCCGAATTATATAAGTAATATCATTATTCTTGTGATTTTTCGGTGCATGTTTTAAGAGGTGTTAGGACCCTGTGGTGTATTCTGGGGTGTTGCTAGCGTAAAATAGGGTCTTACCCCAAATGTCTGCATGTTAAAAATCTGACACTTCATCAATTAATGTCCATAATCCTTGCGCACATTTGTGTAATTTTTGGTAAATGCCCGATATTGGTAAACCGACCAAAAAGCGCAAAATGTTGTCATTTCTGAATCCCAGCTCACAGAAACATGGGGCTTGAACAGAGACCTGTCTTAATTCACCTGTAATATGTACATGTAATGTCAACCACTTGTGTATCTGGGAAATATGTATTTGAATCAAATGTAGATTTGTGGGCAAATTGACTAGGGGAGGATCCTCTGACCCATAAACAGACCTCAATCATGATGATAATCCATTTCCTTCCCCCAATCATGGGAGAGGGGAGAATTGGGCCAATGACAAGTAGAGAGGGGCAGGCTCAGTTATGCCACGCACACACCCACTTTTCTAAACACATAAAAGCAGACAGTGCAGGACAGGTAGGGAGATTCACTTTCCACTTTCTTGCGGGACGCTTTGCCGGGAGACTTCAGACTTCACATCCAGAGATCCAGACTTCAAATCCATCAATCTCCAGAACCTGTAGCAGAAATTAACTCCAGAATTTGTAGCAGAGAGGCCTGAATCCACAAGCTGGCCTCAAAACCAAAACCAACCAAACTATTCAACAGCCGGGCGAGCTGTTTGAATTTTTTGCCAAGAACTTTTGTAAGAACCTGTAGCAGTATCCAGAAAGCAGGGCTGTATCCGGAACCAGAGAGAACATCAAACTAGACCGTTGTGAGCAGAACCGGTGCTTGACAGACCCAGAGAGCAAAGCTGACCCAGATAGCCGGGACTTCAGAACCACCCGCCGGAAGTCCCGTCCAACCTGACCAGACCTTGACGGCTTATTTCAAAAATATAGTGTGAGTACTCACTGTGCAAAACCAATCTCTTAGTTTAAAATAATCTAATCCAACCTATTTTAGCCTATTAGAACTGCCTCCTAGAATCGTGTCATTCTGTCATCTTTAAAACTGAAAACTGTCATCTGTCATTCTGAGCTTTAAAATTTCAAATCCGAAAAAACTACCTTTATTAAATCGGCCTTATCTCCGGAACCGTTTGTGCTAGGAGCGAGTTTTAACTGTCATATTAAAGCTAAGATTCTAAGCTTTCCAACGAGCCTACTCCTTATAGTGCCTCCGTAATCGCGCCCGACGCACGCGACTAAATTTGCCGCGATTTGACATTTTGCTCAATTTCAGCCACGTGTAAAAATATTTGTCCTTGCTTTGCTCGCTGAAATTCGTGTGCAACCTGACAATCATTCATAGAGCATTGCTAAAGTGATCCTGAACTGATTCAAAGTATCTATCAACTACCCTGAACCCCCTATAGGGAATTAAAAGCCATTTTAACATATTTTTCACTTAATTGCAACCACATCAAAGTATCTTGCCTGTGTTTTAAAATCCTACCTGTTTTTTCTCTAAGGTTGCATTTCGTATTGCATTTTTGTTGGGATTCTTGAAGACTGTGTGCTCCCCTTCCATTTCTTACATTGCATAGGGTGGGGGGTGAAATGCCAGAGAGAAAGTGATTATATTATCTTTTGCTAAATCATATCAAGTTATTTCTGTACTGCATTTTATTCCTCATTGCTTTTCCCTTGAAACCATAAAAGTGTTTTCGCTGCCTTATCCATCCTATACCAACTCCTCATTGATTGTAAAGAAGTGTGCTAGTGTCAGATTACCCATTGTTGATCATCATTATATTCAAAAGTGTGATATCAATTATTAATTTATTATAAAAGTGTGATATATATATATACTGTTTAATTTTTCAAATAAAACCTTTTAATTTGCAAAACAAACCTACTTCTTGGCTCAGTGGGGTCAGGGGATTCTAAGAGAGGGGTGTGATATAAGGGTTGTCATCCAGAGTACATGAACTGGACATAAAAATATATCAATAAGGGTTTCCATCAGGATCCCAGACTAGGCATTGACTTAGCTGTAGTGTTGAATTGAAGTCGCTTACGAGACAATACAAAAAGGAACTTTTGTTATTGATTTTGATAATTATTTTGGTTCAAAAGGAAAGGTAAGGACAACAAATGGAAGACGTCACATTACAATGTGCAGGACAACTCGACAGCCAAATGGGATTAGGAATACAAAAGGCAAACATGTTTTTGTTTTCTTTTGTAAACGTTTGGGATAACATAAAAGGCAAAAAGGGAAAGGGGAAAGGACAGATGGGTTGCTTTTAGGATATATTTGCACCTCTATGAGGGAAAGTAAGGATGCAGAGAAAATAATGGCAACAGGGACCAATACACACACAAGGAGGCAAACAGGGGCAAACACGGATCACAAAGCATTCCACGTCTAGGACACTGACATAAAATGTCACAAAACTATACCAATGTCCATAAGCACTACCCCCCCAAATCCCCAAACACAAATTACAGGATTGTCCTGAATACTCCTGCTCATAGAGCCGAATAATACCCACGAAGAGAACGTGCACGTGTTTTGAAACTTCTATTTTACAGCTAAAGAACATTTTTGCAACTTTACCAGAAACACGAGTGTGGCAATTCCATTTGAGAGATATTAGCTAGCGTTCATGGAATGAATGGAGGTGCAAGAGGGAATGTCCATCAGTGGCGTAACACAAGATCTGGGGGCACCCCTGCAAGCCATGCTGAGGGCCCCCCCAACTCGACAACAAATCACGAGTAGCACCACACTCTGGGCCACCCTAGATTATCACGCTTGCGCAATACGCTCAAATGTGTTGCTGAAGGGGTATGCCACACACTGCACTAGGAGAAAGATATAAATATGTGTTTTAATGCAATATACAGCACACTTTCTGAGAAAATTGGCTAAAAAACCACAGTGTTTGCTATTGTTGTGTAGGGTAACAGCAATCCAATACATGCAAGTCACCAACAGTGCACATGAACATTAATGCTTGCTAATAAAAATGGAATGTCACAATGAAAACATGTCCAACTGGCTGCACAATGTAGACCAGTGTAGACACATAATAACATTACAGTAAAACATGCCAGGACACATTAAGACAACCTAGACTGGTTGCACCAAAACGCCAGTCGAAGCAATAACACTCATCAAGAAGAGAGCACACATTCAAGCCTGAGGCCTCTAAACAACACAGCCAAACTCTTTAAAATTTGCAAGGAACTGGCCAATACTGTTGCGGTTTCTACCTCTCCTGTTCCCTTAACAGGCCCTCTGTACAGCTTTGGCCTCTCGCTTCTCCGCTAAAACTCAGGACATCCTGTCCACTATCTCCTCTTCCTCTCCCTATTTCTCTCTCGGTCCCCTTTGGCCATCTCTCCCTCTCCTCCTCCTTTCTCCTTTTTCTCTCTAACACCTGACGAGGTTTCTAGACAAGTCCCATCTATGGAAGTGTCATCGAAACAGGTGTTCGCCTGCTCCTCTATAATTATCAAGGTCCACATTGACACCCTTGATCCTGCCTTGGCTGATTTCTGTAATCATTCTTTTGCCACTGGAACTTTCCCCTCTCCCAAACTCTTGGAAAAGCTGGCCAACTGCCAACTTACTCTCCACACTGAATCTGTTGGTTGTCTCCATGAGCATCAGTCTGATTTAAGAGCTGCCAGAGGCACGGAAACTGCTCTCCGGAACACCTGTGAAGATCTGATCTCTAACCTCGATTCCAGCATTCCTTCTGTCCTCATCATCCTGGAACTTTTCTCTGCTTTCGATACGGTCAACCATGCCATCCTGATCAATTGACTGTGTGAGAACCTGGGCATCATGGATCAGGCCCTGGAGTGGCTGACCTCCTTCCTCTTGGACCGCCCCTCCACGGTCCAACTTGGTCCCTTTCACTCTGCCACCTCTCTCTACATGTAGCATTCTCCAGGGCTCTATCCTCTCACCCTGATTTTTCAACCTCTACTTGGCCCCTTTGATCCTCCTGATCTCTACCTTCTCCTCTAAGTTAAAGTATTATGCAGATGACACTCAGCTTTCCTTCAGGCTCCCCTCAGCCTACTCTCCTCTTTAGCTCATTCCTGGTGTCATCTTCAAGTACACTCTCTCTTTCTCTCCTCACATCTCGGACGTCGCCAAGAAGTCCCATTACCAGCTGCACTTCCTCAAAGGGACTCTTCCATTGCTCACTTTCCCCCAGAAGCTCACTGTCTCCAGAGCTCTGGTTCTTTCTAGGCTGGACTACTGAAACAGCCACTTTCTCAATCTGTCTTCCTCTACTCTCCACCCTCTGCAATTAATCCAGAACATGACTGCGAGACTTAACCTTGACTTCAAGCCCAGGACTGTCTCTCTCCAGCCATGAAATCTCTCCACTGGCTCTCGGTGGCTGCAAGGATCAAGTTCAAGATCCTTTTCATTGTCCACAAGGCTTTCTGGGGCTGGGATCCGCACTACATTCAATGCTATCTTCCAAAATACCTTCCTTTTCGAGCCCCAAGGGTTAGATGCTTCTCCAGGCAGAGAGTGGGGGTGGGGGGTAGATCCTTCTCCCCTGCAGGTACCTCCCTCTGAAATGGCCTCCCTGACCCTCCCAAACTTAAGCTGGACCACCTGAAGATCCGGAAGTAGCTCAACACGTTCCTCTTCTCCTCTGCTTCTTTCTCCCTCCCCTGCTGACCTACCTACCCGCTGTACCAACTGGTTGCTTTTCTACCCTCTGTCTCAATAAGTCCAGGCTTTTTATTGATCAGTCACCATTGCACTGCCTCCACGTCTACCACACTGTTAGGGGCTGCAACTTTAACCCTACAGTCCCTTGTTCTCCTTTCACTACCCAGAGCCGCGCTGCAAAGGTGGCACTTACTCAGAGCATTGCTGTCCTGTTTTCCCCTCCCCTCTCCCTTGCACTTTCACCCCTCCCTTTCCCCTTGCAATTCTCGTTCTTGCACTTGCATGATCTGAATGACACAAGGCTTAGTAAGATCGTTTGTCTTGTCCTCCCTCAGTTTTCCTTCCCTTGTCTTGTTGTGCCTAAAAACACTTGTGTACAGGTGTGTTATATATATGACTTATCATGTCATAACATATTTTATCACAGATGCCCAGAAAATATATAGTGTTGCAGTAAGAAATGGCTAAACTGGCAGAACCCAAACGCCAGTCTAGCCAGGTAATTACACTTAGCAGGACTGCTTTATCAGAAAAGCCCAGTTAAAAAAGTCATACCAAACTGAGGAATGACTAGACTGGCTGCACCAAAATGCCTCTCTAGCCACTAATACCACATATCATGCCTACTTAGCACGCACATGGACACACATTATGATTTATTGCACAATCCCACCCCTCCATACATTCCTTGTCACTCCCATCGCCTACCCCCAACCTCCAAAATCAGCTCATTGGCCCAGAATTACCTCCTCTTCCTTGTCCAAGTGCTTACGTATGAGGCTCCTTGCCTCACTGGTAAGTACTGGGATGAGGAAGAATGGGACTAGGAGTAATGAAGATTACAGGTAGCTAAGTCAGGCATTATCTTCATGTACCTCTACCTTATCCCAGTACTTGTGCATGAGGCACAGTGCCTCTTACACAAGCACTGCCTCATACACAAGTGCTGGGATGAGGAAGAATAGGGCTAGGTGTATAAATGATTATCAATAATTAATCAAGGCATTAAACACAAGTAGTGGTGCAACACCATTAAGCTGACTGGGCTTCAGCACTCCCCCCCCCATTGAAATTGTGGGCTATGTTGACTTGACCTGGCAGACCTACAGAGCAGTTCCCGGACAGAAAAAAACACAGATGTTAAACGGAACCTTGGTTTTCCCTTTAACAGGGCCTTGCCTAGCAATTACTAATGTACAGCATTTCACTGTTAGTACCTGCATAAAAATGCCAAACTTTTTAAGCAATTGAAATTGTGATGTGGGTTTAGTACTTGCATGCCAGGGGACTGATTGGAAGGGTGGAGAGGAAACAGGAGACCAGTCATTCTCACAGCAGCCCATAAGTGTGTGCTTTCAGACCTAAAGGAGAGAGTTAACTGCTTGTAACATTGAAGCTGCACTAGAATAGTCTCATTAAAATGCGTAAAGAAGTTAGATACCCCCACACAAATAAGTTTGCTCCTCCCCACCACACGTGAAGTTAGCGCCTCTCCCATCATTTGAAGGGTTAGCCCCCTGAAATGTAGGTTTTGTTGCACCCCTGAACACAAGCACACACACCATTCACCATATATACACACGCACACCCAGCCATCCATATATTTAAGAGTGTACTCTTTCACCATACAGGCACACCCAGGCAGCCGCCCATACATTTAAGTGCTCACCCTTTCACCATACAGGCACACCCAGGCAGCCACCCGTACATTTAAGTGTGCAACCTTTCACCACACAGGCACACACACCCAGGCACCTACCAATACATTTAAGTGTGCACCCTTTCACCATACAGGCACATCCAGGCAGCCACCCATACATTTAAGTGTGCATCCTTTTACCGTACTCGCACACTCATCCACACATACATTTGTGTGCCCCCTTTCACCATACACTCGCACAGGCAGCCACCTATACATTTAAGTGTGCACCCTTTCACCATACCCTCACACAGACAGTCACCTGTACATTTCAATGTGGACACTTTCACCATACAGGCACACCCAGGCAGCCACCCATACATTTAAGTGTGCATCCTTTCACCGTACACGCACACACGCATACCCAGCCACCCATACATTTGTGTGCACTCTTTCACCATACACTCACACACGTACATGTCATGGGTTGAGGGGAGCCATAATACTTCAAACATACATTGGGCCTCATTAGGACCCTGGCGGTGACGGTATGAACGGTAGCAATAAGACACTGCCACCGTTCATACCGTCCCGCCACATTATGAATTCTGCTCGTGAGTTCCTGACTGCCCATCAGGTTTTACCGGGTGGGCTGTGTGGCACCAGCAAGCATAACTCGTAATTTGTCAACGGTGCCGGCGCCACCAAGCTCCCCACCCCCATTCTGCCCTGTGGGGCAGAATGGGGATCAGGAGCCCGGCAATATCGCCACCCGCGAATGGGCAATTACCAGCCCATTTATCTCATAATTGGCCAGTTATTACCCAATCGCAGAAGGCGGTGCCGGTAGCAAGCATGGCGGTAGCCATGCCTGCCATACCGGCACGGCTACCGCCATGCTCCTAATGAAGCCCATAGTTTCTTTTTGAAGTCAATCTGACTTCATAAAGAAATTATTTCCGTTAAGGACTGAACCATAACGGAAATAATGTATTTATGAAGGCAGAGTGACTTCAAAATAAACTATTTATTTTTGAAGTCATAGGGCTTCCCCCACCCCATGACATGGAGGCCTCCAGCCTAGGGTCTTCATGTCATGGGGTGGGGGTAGCCACTAGACTTTTTGTATTCACTCTACCTTCATAAAGAAATTATTTCTGTTACAGAAATCATTTCTTTAGAAATGCAGAGTAAATTCAAAAAGAAAATGTAAAAAAAAAAGAAAATGTTGGAAAAAAAACGTTTTTTTTAACTCCAAGTGGAGCCCCCTTCCAGAACATGTGGTTGTGGGGCCCCCCGCACCGCGGGTGGTGCGGGGGCCCCTTTTACACCAGTGCTGTCCATACGTAGCTGTCTACATACATCTCCAGACGTTTCTGCTTCCACTATATTCACGCGTTTTTGGGGGGAGTAATGAGGGGGTGTTGTGTGCAATGTTACTGGTACATGTATTTCACTGTCCGCTGAATAATGTGAAGAGAGTCTGATTTATCTGGTCAACGACTGGAGCAAAAAAAAACAAACAAACAAACACAACCTTTGAATCACTGTCTAGTACATTGCATCTATTTCTGATTATTTATTTTGAAATATGTTGCAGAGTGCTCAGAGATTGCCAACAATTTATTTCCAGTTTTAAGCCATTGACAATATTATAAAGAACCTGTAGATCTTCCATCAAAAGCGTCCATCTTCAAGTATCTTGTGTATCGTTGTATGAGTATGACGTGAAATCATCAATTTGACTCGCATGCAGTTCTTTATATTCCCTATCTTCAATAGTACTTCCAATTATGAGCTTGTTAAAAGGTTGCCATGGCAATTGTGATGGGGCATAATGATCAAGGACAACAACATCAATGGGTGATCTGGCTTTGTTCTCACATTATGTGTGGTGTGGAAGAAGGGTAAAGAGCATATACGTTTGTCCTTGAACATGTTGGATGTTGTGCTAACAGTCTTTGTCAATGCCATGCTATGCGACGAGCTAAGTCTTTGAGCTTTTCAGAGGTGATTAGTTGACACCAAACGTTCACGATTAGTGCTGCTATGGAGGCTTTAATATGGCTGTTCTTATCATACAGCCAATAATGCATATGCCCACATTGTAAACCATTATCGCTGGCTCTCCAACAATAGGTGGTGTTGAAATGGGCTGCAGCCTGTCGTTTGCACCGGAGATGCTCCGTTGCTAAAGGGTGGTGTCTCACATGAGGTAGGAGCTTTCAGTGGAAAGTGCTCTACTGGTTTGTAGTCGTTTGCGTGCTTCTGTTATCCAAAAGCACACATGAATCTGACATCACAGCCGGTGCACCTCTACAAATTCAAGATCAAACTTGGTTAAAACTAGTGCAAAACATTTCATGTTCCTGTGCGTATGACATGTGAAAAGACTTCTCACTCAGCCAATCAGTGCATGAAACCATTTGTGAAGGAAAATGAAATCTCATTTTATATGTGGCTAGACATCTGTTGTCATTGAATAGTGGAGGGGCTGAAGTGATGCACTGGACTATTTGCTGATGTCCTATGCTTTGTTGTCAAAACCTGCAATGGTGTGAGTACCATTTGTATAGCAGTACTTGGCTTTGTTTTGAACACCTGGTGTTTTGATAGAGATACCTGGCAGTAAAAATAAATGACAGGGCTTTTGGTGGAAACTACTAGAAATAGTGTGAGTGTAGAGGGTTTGTTAGCAAAACCCAACAATATCTGGAGCAGATGGATCTATAATTAGTCCATATTACGGTGAAGATGTGAGTATGTGGGGTTTCAATAGCAACATATGGTCATAATATATGTGGGACAATAACTAGCAAGAGTCTAGCAAATAGTGATATGATTGGCAACCACAGACAAATTGTGAATTCCAGGCAAATAGTGTATACAATTCCTATACAAAATCACAAAAGATGTCATTTTCAAAGAGTCTGATAAGAAGTAGCAATGTCCTTTTCAGATCACGCAAATCAGTTCTCTTGGGGTATGAGGATCCCATGATTATCAAAGAACAACTCGATTTCCATAGACACAGCTAAAACTCAGAGAGTATCATATTGTAACCATTAATGATGTTCAAAAACTGGGAGTCATCATAAGAAGAGCAGAGCTCAAAAAATATATATTTTCCTCAGAAGAGAAAAAAGCAAATTGTTAAGGTTGCTACGCAGGAGTGGCCTAGGTGAACACTTTACGAAGAAGTCAACAAGCTCCCTCTAATATCCAAGAAAGGTGTGGATGCTGCCGCAGGTCCTTGTAAGCTTTGTTGTAATGTGCATCTGGCCAAAGTCCTTCAATTATCCATTAGCTTCAAAGACGTTTGCAATGCAAGGGTGAGGATTGGGAGGTTCTGGTGGATTTTAAATTAAAATATAAATGTGTGGATGCAAAAAGAAGAAAGGCTTCTGTGAGGATTGCCACCTGGCAAGTGTGTAGAAGCCCTTCTTTTTTCAAAATTTGTAATAAAAATAAAAAAACATTCAGGTAATTCCATCTAAAAGAAATTGCATAGTGTGAACTTGTTCTTGCTGAAGCAGCAGCCTGATGTGCAGTGCCTGCTCTCCAATGACACAGAGAAGGTTCAGGTTGCAGGTGCCCTCTTGATGCAAAGTCACTGCGCTGCAGCGCAGGGAATGCATTTACGAAAATGTTCCAAAAACAACATAATTATAAGAATGCAATTCTGGTGAACATTAAACTGTAAATATAAGCCATACCTGAGTAGAGGTATGGTGGCTGACATAGCTCCTTCTTACCCAAGCCAGATACATTGTGTGAGCCCAGTTAAGCTGTGAAAGGCTATGCATTTCCCCCCCAGCCAGGCTTTCCCTGCTGCTCCCATCAGGACTGCAGCCCTGGGGTTGTCTCTCACTGATCCTCTGTGAGGGCAGGTAACACCCTATCCAGCAAGACATCCACTCCACAGGATGTGGAGCACATCCTTCCCAAAAGGACTTGCCTAGCATTAGAATACTGCATGCCAAAAGGGCCTTTGATACTAAAGACAAGGCAAAAGATGGTGTTAGTGTAGGCTGAGTGGGTCAAACCAGCTGGAGGAATGCTCCACCATCTTGTGTTCTCTCTTTACCTCAATTCCTTCAGGGTCCCTCGACTTCTTTTAACAAAAACACTTTGAGTGTGATGTCAAAATGAAAAGTCCACTTGTTCTAAGAACAGGGATTGGACCCTTAAAGAAGGTTTTCTTTTGTTCAATCATCTGTAGAAATGTGCTTTTAATAGAGCGGGCCTCCCAATTTTTCTTTGAATAATCTCTGTACTTAGCATTGAAGAACATTTCATTTGGATTATATTGGGAGAGCAGTCCAAGGCAGAGGCATGCTGTGTCTTCTAACCATCCGCAGGGCACATTGTGTGCAATCTACTGCTGGAGCTTAATCTGCCTCTCTGCCAGGCACACTGGTACCCAGAACCTCACTGTGCTGAAGGACTCCTGCAGGTGTGTGCCAGCCCCCCCCATGTATGGGAGCCTTATTATAGGATTGCTCGTACTGCTGAGACTTTTGGATACTGACAGCACCGGACAGCCAAGACAGCCAGGATACCCGCAGTGTTATCATCAAAACAGTGTGAACCATGATCCAAGGTTTTTGACACGGTTTGAACCAACAGTACCCTCACAGAGCTGCATTTTGGCAATCACTAATCTTTTACCCACAGTCCCGCACATCTGAGCCAGTTCACTACTGCACAATGCCATCTAAAGCATGTCGTTGCCTCGGCTTCAGTAAAGTAGCATTGCTGTTCAAACCCTCAGCCTATTCAACACTACTTAAGTCGACTATCGAATCGCGCCTTGTGTACTTTCTGAACAGTGTTTTGCAAGCATTGCATCAAACCGACTTGCCTTGCGCATCCTGACCCAAGCCCATCCACTGTCGAGCCTCCATCGTCAAGCCAGACCTGGTGGCCTCCATGATTTGCATCCCTCAAGGAACACTTAGGCCCTCATTACAAGGTGGGTGCAAAGGGATACCGGGCACCGGTAATGACACCGGTGCCGGTAATCCCTTTGCGCCCTATTCCGAGGTCCCTTTGCAGGTCCTTCCCTTAACGCCTGGTTTTAGCAGGCATTAAGGACGGGACCCGCAAATGAATACAAGGGTCAATAACGGTACCGTAATTTAAGGTACCGTATTGCCGCATTCCCCCTTCCCATTGAGCCCTATGGCGCTCGAATGGGAATGGGGAATGGCATTTCAAATGGGGATTTACCGGTCCCGCAAAGGGCGGAATGGACTGGTAAGTCCCCATACCGCCACGTCGGTGGCGGTACCAGTATTGGTGCTAGTCATGGTGCTAATAGCGCCATGACTAGCACCAACCTCGGAATGAGGGCCTTAGCACCAGAGTATCCTTCAGTTTGACCTTGCCTCGACATCTGCTGCTAGACGTCTGCAACTTTCACATTTTGAACCAAAACGAATTGCCAAACAGCACTGAGAAGCCTGGCTGTCGAACTGCCAAGACACGGCAAAGGAACTGTCCCATGTGTATTTTGAGCCCCAGAGACAGTTTTGATAACATTAATCATTAATGACGTTATGCAATTCAAGAACATATCGATTTTGAAGACTGTATTTAGATTGCCTTTATCCCCTGTCTCATTTTCCACAGTTCTGCATCTTAACATCTTCCATATTCTGTGTTTCCTCTACAGAGGTTGGTTTGTGTAGTCTTTCTATTTAGTTATTATTGCAAATGATGTGCTTCATTAATTCAGATTCTACTGAACCTTGATTGCCTATTTATTTCTTTTGTATTGGGTTGCAACTTGCAGTTCACAGGTTACTATTTTATAGGACTGACTCAGCTTCTCATTCTTAATAATAAAATAAAACAAATGTGTATAGTGTTTTATTTTGAGATACCTTGGCTGATCTTCATGGCAGAAAAATGGGAGGCCAGTGTCAATCACACCTTAAACATGCAAGATGCAGAAATACATGCATAGATATCTTATTATTATTATTATTATTATTATTATTATTATTATTATTATTATTATTATTATTATTATAACTAAAATAGCAAGTTTGTATACAGTGTTTCATCTTAGCTCTGTCCAGGTGCTGTAATAAGAGGTGTTGTTGTTATACTATTTTTTTGTGTTCAATTAGCCAACTACATAAGACTGAAGGACTGCATTGGAAGTCTTGGGATTCAAACCTGGGAATACAGCTTAATCACAGTTATCCAAAGTGTGCACTTTACTTGATGAGCTATCTTTGTGGCATTATGTGAAACTTTACACTTCACGGCAACTCTAATCATGGAAACGACCAGTATTGCATATATCGCTGCACTCGACTGAGCATGTTTAAGGGTTCTTAAATGTACATCTAATTAAAAGACTTAGGGCCTCATTACGAGTTTGAAGGTAGCCATGCCCTTAATAAGGGCATGGCTGCCTCCAAACTCCGGCCCGGGTTCCCTGAATGGGAAATTACCGGGCCATTCTGACCTAGGGGGGCCTGGTATTTCCCCATTCACGGAACTCGGACCATCCCCATTCCCATTCGAGCCCCCATATGGCTCAATGGGAATGGGGATGATGTTAACAATGGGCCCATTAGTAACGGGCCCATTGTTAACATGCTGGTCCCCTCGCGGGACCCGCAGAGGACGGCTGGACTGACCAGACCTCCAAATCGGGTCCGGCAAGGGAACCTCCTAACAGGGCCAGACTGGGAACCAAAAGTGGCCCTGGACTTTTTTTTCAAAGTGGCCCCCTATTTCGCTGAACGAGCGAGCACAGTGCGTGAGCCCAACCCTTCTATGAGGGGATTGGGAGTATACCGCAAGAAAATGTTGAATACAATTAGTCGAATTTAATGCATTTAAAGCATGTTTTAAACATATATTGATTTTAAAAAGTAATGTTTTATATAAATTCATGATCGCTCAGAAGAGATCTTCTATGACAGAGGGACCTGGGAAGTTTCACATTTTGCAGCTGAGAAAAAAAATAAATAATCCAGTATTAAAGGTGCCCAGACAACATGCGTCCCTAATCCATATTATCCTATTCCCGTGAAAAAAGGGATTCGTAAATGAGCCTTTGCAATGCAATGCTAACACTTTTGGCTTTTTGTAAGCATGAGAAAGGCATTTGCCAGGCACTATCGTAGTGGTATTTACTGGATTGTAGCAGCTGCAAAGTGTTGAGAGTACCTGGACATATAACAGCAGTGCCTGGTGAATGGCTAATATTGACACACAAGCTTAAACTGTTGACTTTGCAGTGAAGGACAGGCATAGTGCTTATAAATTGAGGGGCTGCTGGCAGACCTGGTTGATGTTTTCATTACAACAGTAGCACTTTTACAGTTCAAATTAAGTAATTAACTCTCAGAAGACTGTTTTGAGAAAACACTGGCAGATCTATTTCTATGTCAATATATAGAAATAACACAAGCAGGTTTCTAAGGAAAAGCTATTCAATTATTCACTGCATGTGAATTTGTTTTTACATTTTAAATTGTTAACTGCTAAAAACCCAAATGGATCTAATGAAAAAAACACTAACATGAATAGAGTCTGTGTGCTGTCAGCTATAATTGTGGTTGAATGACTAACCCATAGATATAAGGAGAATCCTGCCCATTGACAGCTAATATTCCAGGTCATTTTGTGCTTTGGAAAGGAGAAGTGTGAGCTGTCGCTGCTAAGGGTTGTAAATGTCTACAGCAGAGTAGTGGCATCACTCATTCCTTAATGCCCCAGAATCAGTAGAAATGGTTTCAATTGGTGAAAGCCGTTTGTGGTAATGGACCGGTGGTTTAGTGGACAGAGCCCACAAGCACATTGCAGATTGTGTGGAATTCACACAAGATTACATCATAGAAAACACTTTCTGTTTAACCAGAAAGGGGGGAGGGGGGGGCAGGCTTTCCCGAGCAGTGTCAACAAGGAGAGTATGCTTGCCAAGCGTGATCACCTACAAAGAGCTTTCAAAAAGAACGCCATTTCGGCTCCTACTCCAAAAATCCAGTTTACGTAAAAACACATATGTGTGCCCAATGGTGAACGATACTGCAAAGCTTAACACCAACGAACACACATTAACCAATAAAATACTCCTCAATGTGATATATCGAATGAACAAGATGCTGCACCTCAAAACATGCTACACACATCTGAACAATATAGTTGCAAAAGATGACACTTGTGACGGTATATGTTTCCACATATGGTCCTGCTCAAACACATTTTGTTTGTTTGCACCATTGTGTAAATATATGCAAAAAGTACATGGATATAATTCCATTATAAATATATTTGCGCCATGATTTCATGCTCAGAAGAAACACAGGCGAATATAGTTCACCTATTATTCAAAAATTGAAAAAAGTACTGCTCCATCGCATTGTGCCACGTGTGTGCGGTCACACTAGCTAATGCCCAGCGTTCAGACCACGTGCACCTACAAGTTACACCTCATGGTTCACCTCCAAATATAATAAAATCCTAGATGTGAAAGTGTCACACTTCATCCATGCCGTTAAGAAGTGGAATTGCGCTCCAAAAGGTGATAAAGGTAACATAGCACCCCTTCGGGTCTCACTAATGTGAGATTGATCTAGATCTAGAAGAATTAATTTGTGACACCAGATAAAGCAGCCAAATACAGGGAGCTACCAAAGTGCTTCCCTAAGACATGTGGTCCTAGTGCGATGAACTGCGTTCCCTCCCCTTGTTAGCAGTCACCAGGTTGAATTGGATGACATATAAACACCTAGATGGTGTCGTCACCAATGTGTGACGTCATATCCTGCACCCCGTGAAGTTGTAAACAACGCTAGAGTGCGTGTGTACCATTGAGGTTCTTAAGAACAGTAAAACTGAAAAATAAACGTATAACTCAAGCTTGCCAATAATTAATCTCATGAATGATGACATGTTACTGCACAATCATGACTTAAACTACACATTAAATGACAGGATGCAATCATTAGTGAATTGTTACCATACGGTAAAAATATAATAACGTGACTGTAAGCAGCTGTGCTAATGCGCCCCACAGAATGGGCTTGGGTTTGAGCACATAAACATATATCAGCTTGAGTGTGAATGTTAAGAGGTGATTCTGTTAAAAATGTGGGAAGTACCAATAGACTAAAGTGGAAGCACACAGCCAAAAAGCGTGCACTATGAGGAAGCATGTGAGAATTTGAATGTGCATGATATTTACAGATAAGAAGAAACTATGGGCCCGTAATGGGGCATTTCAAGTCTAAACTCAATACCAATGCTACATCACACATGTATCCCAAGTGAAAGGTCTCCCAGATACGCCCATCGATCTATATGATGGACGCAAATACCAAAATGCGAGATTAATGGGATGCCAAAAACTCAAATAATAATGCTGTAAAAACAAATTATTTATGTCACCCCCGCCCGCCCACCGAGCAAACAATATCCAGATTCCCACTCCTCCATTGCAGCCAGTCAGAGGTGAGCTCGGAGTTCCCCCAGTCCAGCCAGCACCCCCAAGCAATCTATTCAAATGATTTTGCAACGCACCTGAACTTTACTATTCTGCTCTGCTCGCATGCTCGCCTCGCCCCCTTGCCAATCATCATCAGAAGGGAACAGCACTCAGCAGAGCAGCAGGCCAGTGAATTGAGGTCAGGTCGCCCGTGCCCGTGTGTGCAGACATAGCGTGCATTTGATAGCACACCGTAGCCTACTGCAGGGCACGTGCGGTTACCCGGGCGGTGCCTGTGCCTCTCATGCGCATGGCGAACCCGACCCCGCCCCCATCAACAGCCCTGTGGGAACTGGCTGGGAAGAAAATAAATGCGCAGCCAGATCCGGCAGGTGGCAACCAGTTTCATGTGAACCACCGAGGCTGGCTGGGTGATCGTTTTCATTTGTTCCATGTATTCTACCGCTACCCAAAGAGGCCCTATGCCTCGAGGCCCACCGGGGAAAGTTCCGGTATCCCAGTGGGGCAGTCCAGCCCTGCCTCCTAATGACGCGGAATGGGTTTAACGGCGCCGGCACCTTTACCATCGCCGTTAAACCCATTCCACCAGGGTCGTAATGAGGCCCTTAATGTCCTTTTCTAAGTGTAATTATCTGCCACAACTGCATAGATAATACCTTACTTCATAGTTAATCAAAAGCTGTTTAATTTCAGGGAAAGGAGGCAACATGTTCAGTTATTCACTCCATTTCTGCACAGAAGTGGTTAATTCCTCCTCTAAATGGTGGTGGTGATGCCAATTTGAAAGTGCCTCGAAGCCATCAACAGTTTTCCTTGAGTCCTCCCTATTTCGATCTGGCCCAATGCTAATTGAATTGCCGCCTTTGAAGGGACCGCTGGCATTGCATTGAAACATGCATTTTTCTGTAACTGTGCAGCAGTGCAGAAGACCTTCCACTTTGCAGGCTGTTTCCTTCATCGTTTGAAGGTGATTCCGAAGTGATGATTGTGTAATGTGTTACATTCCTCAGCATGTGGTTCCGATTTGTCCTTTGCACTTTCTACAGTCCTCACCCTCCTTTACAACCTTGCTTGTTGCCATGCTATTTTCCTTTTATTTTGAGTGCCCTTCACGTCATCATTTTAAATCTATGGGAGAGTCATGTTCCTTCACGTCATCATTTTAAATCTATGGGAGAGTCATGTTCATAAAATCAGTGTTTTCCTCACATCTGCCTGAACTGGGGGTTATTTTTTTGTGCTCACCCCATAACTTTGAGTTTGAGATTTGATCCTGCATTCAGATGCGGCTGACAGGCGGAAATGCAACTCGAACTGCATTGCAGTGATAGTGTATTACTGACACTCACTTTAATGCAACGTGAGGTACTTGTGTTGTCTTTGCTTTTTTGTAAAAATGACACACCCTTTGAATGTGATTATGTGCCTCTGCACTCTGCTGTGGATAGTTTGGCGGGCGCGTTCCACTGAAGTGCAGACCCAGCACTTATCTGTAGTCAGCAGAGCACCAGTGCGCAGGTGCCTGTCAGACAATGACGTTGCAAGCGTGAAGGGCAACAAGGGCCTTTTCATGGGTGCCCACTATCTTAAAAATTGGTGAGAATAAAGCATCCCTCACTCTGTATTGCTACCTGTGACAAAGGCTGGGGTATGAGTCATTTTACTCGCCCCACATTCAACCTGACCAATAGGCAAGAAAACGCAATGGTGAAGTGAGGAACACATTGTATGGTGATTATGTACGTTTAGCCCTGACCAGGGAAAATGTCATAAAGAGCTTTTTGGTACCTCCCTGTAACCAAAACATGCGTATTGATAGCAGGCAACTTCCTGGAGATGTGCAGTTATCGGTGTCTAATTGCTGATGTGTGTGTGTGTGTGTGTGTGTCAGGAGATGGACTCTGCTGTTCTCGGGCTAAGGGCCAGTGTTGTGGACAAATAATGATTTGGGCAGTATTTCAATCAATGGACAGTGCCAGGATCATTTCTGGGGGCAATGGGTTTCACACGCGATAATCATACTGGTGATATTGGGTAATTGCAAGGACAGTGTCCAATTATCAGGACCATGCACATGACATGGCCTATTTATGGGGCAACGGATGTGACAGTGGTAGCTCTGCAGACTTGGAGAATACAATGCTCTGTTTAGGGGCAGTGAACACAGCAAGGTGCAGCTAAGGGGCAATCCCCTCTGGAATGGGCAGTTCTTTGGGCAATAGACACGATGTACCCTAACAAGTCCGTGTGTGATGCAACACATGAACTTATGAGGAATTGTAGAAAGCAATATATGTTACATGGGTAGTATGATGTTAAATGTTACAGTATTAGTAGCTCCCAGGGAAATGGTATGCCATGGATCAGTTCTGTGGCAGTGAATGTGACAGTTGCAGATCTGTGGGTAGAATATTTGACATAGGCTGTTCTTCGGGAAACAAATACACCAAGGAACATGTCTGGGGCAATGACCATGACAAGAAGCATGATTGTGGAAGTTTGCATGTCATAAACAGGTCCAGTGGGACCAGTGAATGTGACAAAGGATATGCAGTCCAAAGTGCTCTTTTGGATGCAAGAGATATGACACGGGTTATTCAGGAGGACATGGGTATTTTAGGGAAGCAATAAGGCAATGGAAATGGCAATGGCAGGTGATAGGAAAAACGTGACATGAACAGTTGCTCGGCAACATACAATACACTGTATAGTTCAGGAACAAAAGACAGTACGTGGGCAGGTATGGCTGCAATGGACTCTAAAATGTCAAATTCTGCGGAGAATACATGTTGCATGGGGTCATTTTGGCAAGCAATTAATGATTAAATCTGTAAAATTGAATACCACGGGAGTGACAAGGCGAAACATTCGGAAATGAGAAATGACATTGAGGGTTTTGAGGCAGCATATGTGTCCTGAAGCAATTGACCAATGGGTGTGGAATTGCAGTTCTTGGCACAATGGAAGTGTTGTGTGACAATTCAGAGTTAATGGACATCAAAATGAGGAGGCAGAACAAGGGGCAATGAAAGTAGCATAGCACAATCCAAGGGCATATCAATGTAGCATTTATAATTTCTTGGGGCAATTTGAAAGATGTTTAAAATTTAGTGGATTTGCGATGGCTTGTACAGAATACGGTCAATTAAAATGATATTGGGGAATGTGTGGAACAATTGAATCTGGCAGGAAGAAGTTCTGGAAGCAACATGAATGAGATTGGTTAATATAGAAGGCAGATTGTTGTGGCATCTAGGGGAAACTAAGCAATTGAGGGGGCGATTGGAGGAGCAATGTGACATTGCCTGGTGCAATGCAGGCATGCCATTGCAGGCACACTAAAGCAGATTATCATGTATCATTCACATTACACTAGAAACATGTATTGCCAATCCAAGCAAGACAATGCCAGGTTTGCTCCAGTGTGTATTATAACATGCAGGTTTTACAATATGCCTAATTTTGGCAACATAAAAATGACTTAGTGAGGCAGTCATTGTGATATTCAGGGGTACGTTAAATATATCTACATTTCCCCCAAAAACAGTGATCACAATTTACATCATGATATGCCAGTGTTGTCCCAGTAAAGCAAAATATCATTTTGGCTTCATTAACATATTCTTGGGCCAACCCAGGCATTGAATTCTTTAGGCTAACGTTGCTTATGTGAATGGTCCACATTAGATAGTAGCCTGAAAATGTGTGTTTACTTTGAAACACTGGCATGGCTTTCTCAATATTGGTATACTATCTTTCTTAGACAAAGTAGAAACTATCATGAAAATGTATTTTAGTGGGTCAACAGTGTCATGACTTTATTTGGGAATGGCACCCCATGCTCTTGGCAAAGCAGAAGTGTCCATATTTGTCCCAGAATATTCGGAAGCTTACTTAGATAATTCCATACTATTGTCGCCCAGTATGCACTTTATCGTGCTAGTATGGTGTTGTGTTTTATTGCAGCGATATTGGCAAGACACTGCTGAGACTGGCATCATTATGTATTGGTGTAATGGAGAATTGTCTGCATTCCCCTCAGGCTCCTTTCTAACAACAAATCCCTGCTCATCTCAGCATTGACATAATATATACTACCATCATTTTAGCCAGGTAATGTGTGCTACCATATGGTAACATTGACACGTCTGTGGTGAGACTGAAATTATACTTTTCTGATGCCAGCATCAAAATGAGTTGTACTTGCAAAATATTGACTTGCCATTGGCCATACGTTCATTGTAATTGTCTGGTGCAATATGCACACCAGCACATACATCTGTTCTACAGGGACAACACTGCTGTGACATTTGTGACATAGGCATTACACGTTTTCTGTGGGGAAAATATATGGAGAAATATGTTGAACTACATTTTCATCATTCCATTATGATTCCTGTTAAAAAACAAAAACACAAAAAGGCCAGGATAGTGGTGCTACAATAGAACATATTTGCAAAATGGTATAACAATGCATTTTATTTCAGCAATACTCGTGTGGCATTGTTGAGTGTGGCATAAGATTTGGGAGGAAAAGGTGATATCTACATTGCTCCCACGGATGACTCTTTGAAATAAAATGGCAAACCAGCATTGGCTTAACATGTTATATTATCAAATAGGGATGATAACTGATTCTACTCCTACCTCACTGGCATGGCTTTTGGATAATTAAGATGCCAGAATGTTAATGCATTTTACTGTCACAGCCCTTGCATGGCTTTGTGGAGAATGGCGTAAAAAGGGTCTTGGGCCAATGTGGAGGTCAACATAAACATGTTTAAACAAACGATAAACCAGGAATAGCCTTTGAGAGACTGGCTTCACAAAGTCTGCACCAATGTAGATATCTCTACATTGCCCCTCATAAGATGTGAGGCCTCCTTAAAAATAACAGGCCAGTCTTTCAAGCATCCGAGATAATGTGTTTTACTGCAGCAACACTACCACTATTTTGTGAGACTGCAATTGTATTGTAATTGTGGTAATGTAGAGGCCAGCATGATGAAAGGAGCAGTATAGATACACTTTATTTCCAGGGGAGCCCAACAACCTCTGAGCAGTGCCTTGATCTCTACATCACCCTGAGGATTCCCATAGATTCGACTGCAGAGCCCAATGCCTGCCCAGGTATAAGCTTCAATGCCGTTTTCGCATATTGAAGGCCAATCTAATGCTGATAAAACTGGTGGTTGATTCTAACACCCTCAAGTGCAGACCTTTGAGCACCCTGTTGCTTACATTGTTGGGTTGCATTATCAAAGGTTCCCACCCTGCTCCTCATGTGAAGTGGCTTTACTGTGGAATTAAGCACCACACAACAGCATGTGTTCTATACATACACGTATGTGTTAAGAGTTATGAAACATGCTGTGCCATGTCCAGGCACTATGACCTGGTCAGCGATCATTCTCTCAGACAATATAGTACAATATATCTTTGGAACTTTACATTATTCAATGTTGATTCATACTAAAATATGTAGCAAATAAGTATTACACTCTGAAGGAGAGACTGTGCACTTGATTTCTCTCCCAAAGTGAGCAGAAAGGGCCTAATTACACGCTAGGTGGTATTTTGGCGGTAAACTCGTTGAAATACCACCAAACAGATTTACTACTGCCGTCACTTCATCTGGCAGAATTACGGGTGAATTACAAGTAGGTGATGAGCGGTATTAGTCCCGATTTATTGGAGTCCATATGAATTACGGGTGAATTACAAGTAGTTGATGAGCGGTGTTAGTCCCGATTCATTGGAGTCCATATGACTCCATGGGGATTTTGGTGGTAATTCTGCAAGTGGTAATTCCACCGATTTTGCTGATTTTCAGTGGTAAATCTTCCACTTCACTGCCACAATTGTAGTACATTGTTGTGGTAGTGCCCAAGAGCTTTGAATGTACTTGACACATTTCAAACAGAGCAGTGTGTCTCTCCATCCCATAATTTCTCTGCATGCATCGCTGCTCCTTCCCTCCCTTCTTTCCCATTGCACTTAATGGCACTCATAACAATTTTCCCATTATCCCGCCAGTAATTCCGGTGCGATACCGAGAAACGGACCTACTGTTACCACCACCTGATATCCTCGTATTACTGGGATATTACAGGTGGCGGAAAGGGAGTTACATCCCCATTAGATGAAGTCCCGTAGGACTCCAGGAGGGTATTGCCAGCATTACTGGCACCGGAAAGATTGCCAGTATTACCAGCACCAGTAATTCCAGTGCCAGTAATACTGCCATTAATTTGCTGGTGGGGGCCTGATTTCCCTCCAGCTTTTGACTGGATATAAATCAATGACCCTCACCGGCAAACCTGTGTTTTGCTGGTGAGGGAAAAGTGCAGGGCACGAATAACAGGAACCTTTACCAGCATTGTTCCTGCATTGGTAAGACTGTAATGAGGGCAAGTGTGTTGAACTGGTCAGCCTCAGGGCTATTCACTGGCTAGATAGCCATTCCTTTGTAGTACAAATGGGCCTCTAGGTTGTTTTATTTAAATACTAGTTTAAATAGTAGGCATAACAGCCTAAAATTACACGTTTTGCACATGCTGCTCAGTTGGATGCAAAACCTGCTTTAGGTGGTTGAGTGTATTTATGCATGGGGAGAAAGGGCATTTAAATCTGTTACTGCTTTCTGCATCCACTCAATACAAAGACGTCTGTGTGGTCACCCTTGAAGAGCCCTAAAAGCAAAAATTTATTTGGTAATCGTTTATAATTTCAGTAACATATATACCTCCATTTTGAAAAGCCCACAGCTACAGTTAGCTGCATGGGATATCTAAATACAATAGGAATTTAGCAAGAACGCATCATTCTTATGACCATCACTCAATTAATTGACTGGTGCCTGCTATTTTGTAAAACCTCATAATTATGATGCAATGTGCACTGCTTGATCATGTGAAGCAATATCGTTCCAGGATGCCTGAGAACCTAATAACTTTACCAATGACAATCTCATTATATATTTGCCCCTAGCAGTAAAAAGGTGCTATTTTTAAATGCTGCCTGTTTTCAATGCCCACCAAATATGGAGGTGTGGGAGATGTGGGCTTTATATGCATTCTGTATTTCGTGGGAGATGTCAGCTTTATATGCATTTTGTATTTCTTAGAATACAACACCCAGAAAATAGCAACTGTTTATGAGTGAAACTATTTATTAAAAACACAAAATGTAGAGTTAACATCACCTTTACTGCAAGCACTTCCAGTCACTGAAGGAAAGAACTGCAACCAAATCTGTACTCGTTCCTTCTCAGTTCATCCCTTTCATCCTTTCACTCTACTCTGAAAAAAAAAACACAGTTTGCTCCCTTAGGAATTCCCCCCCCCCCCCCCCGAAAGTTCTGGGGGTATAAGTGTGCTAAATAAATGTAAGATATAAATCAATGCATGCACCATTCCTGGAAATCTGCCCCCAGTGTGAATCAATGGCAGTTTCATCATAATTAGAGAAATGTACAGAAATAGCATATGAAGTAACAGTAATTGTAGCAAGCAGCCTTTTCATTGTGGTAATCGCCTAACTCATACTATAATTCATGACTTTGTAAAATGCTCAGCAATATACAGTTGGATTTGTATACATCTCTACGTCACTTCCACCTTCAGTAGCAGCATGCAATAAGATGCCACATTTTATTTTCCTGATTTTTGTTTGCTATTGAATGGAGAATTACCTTGTGGTTATGTGTTTTTGTACGGGACACATCAGCTACAATTGCCAGACCTGGATCAGTGCTAGGCAGACTAACCTTTTTGTTATGAAGGTAGCAGCTTAGTCCCGGGAGGATAGCTCAGTGGACAACCTGTGCGCCTTGTAAACAAGACGACACAGAGCAACACAGGTTCGATCCCTGGGTCCATGCTTAGAAACCTCTGGGTGTTTAAGCACATTATACATACGCAACTAAGAGAAAAACAAAACAATTAAGAACTAAAAAACAATTAATAACTAAAAAAAAACAATTCTTGTAACAGCGCCTCGATGCCAGGGGGCTGTGTTAGTGTTTTAAAAAATGCAAAAGAAAAATATAAAGCTCACACAATGGCAGGCCACACACACGCTTTTTGCAATAGCGCTCCTTGGCTTTTATCATTTGCTAAAAATAAGACAGAGTCCAAATGTGGATTATCAAAAGCAGTTGGTTAGTCTTAGTACAGCATGGAGCATGTTTCTACAAAAACTAGACATTAGTCAAATGCAAACGTGGATGTATCTTTTGTTCTGAGGAGAAAATTAAGCATTTCACTTTCTACATATTCATAGACAGCTCATTATGTGGACACACTCTGAAGCCCCCTTTGCTTTAACACCAAACCTCCCACAAGAGACACTTGGCAAATTATTTGGAATTATATGTGCACATTTGAAATTCATATGATACTTTCGCAAGCCACATGCAGAAAATAGACCTCTATATTCCATTGCATGAAGAGAACATGAGGTATGTTCCTTTCTTCCCCATGCCTAATATGACACTTCACTAATTAATATATCACCTCTACGTAGATATTTCTTAATGTTGTCACTTAGGCTTACCAAGAGCTTAGGGGTATTCTGTCTGCAATGCTGACAGTAAGATCTGTTTCATGAAGCACACATACTATTTGCCACTGTGTGCTACAGCAGTTCAGCAAAGGTCGGCCAACACCCTCCTTATTGTGCTGCCTGGCTTAGCTTCTCAGCAGCTCAGCACAGCTCAGCACAGCTCAGCACACAGAGAGCCAGCATACCAAACTCCTTAAATGTTCCCCTTCTTGCCACTTCCTTCTGCTTCCCACTCTTTCTCCAGGGCAGCCACACTCCGTTTACCCCTCCTCTTCCTTTTAATGCATGTTTCTTTCCATCCTTCCCACTTTGCTTATTCCTCCATAAAGAGCCCATATGATCTCTCCACCCACCAAATACCTCCTCTAGTCTGGCAATCACACGGTAAGTTTCCAGAAGTTTTTTGCTTCTTGAAAATCACCTTTGTACAGCACTTATTCTCCAACCGGAGGCATGTAACATTTTCATTCTATTTTCCAAAGCAGCTCTCTCTGTAGATTCCTGTTCCCTTTGCTCAAACAATGGGATGTCTTCAAGCACATGAGTTCTGCAATTTCATCGCGCTCTGAGCATCATGTTCAGTTTTCAAATCTACATTTATTTTCAAACAAGCATTGTGGTGCAATGTCCTTGCATCCACAGTCTGCACCCATTCTAATTGCTAATATTCTCTAATATTAGCGTTGTTGAAGTTATTGGGGTATGTATGTCAGTATTTAGTAAAGTTAATTATTAGTCCCTGCACTACACTACACTATTAGGCTATGCATGCTAACTCCCAACTCCTTTTTTTGTTTGGTATGATTCTCATCAGTGTCTCACAACAGCCCCAGATCACACCTAAGCAGAACTCTGGGAACCCTTTTACATTGGTGCGTACATCCCTAATGAGATCAATGTTTCTGTTGAAATTAGTGCACGGATGAAATGTGTGCACTAATTATACCTACAATACCCTTTGAACAGTGATTATTGGTGAAGCACTTCTCATTTTTAAGAACATAATTTGGTCAACCAGTTGAAGGCAATGACCCAGGTCCTTGTTGAAGTATTTGAGGCATTCAAAATAGGCAAACATGTTATCTTCCTTTCTTGCCTCTATGCCACTGGTGTAAATAATTTAGCCCTCCAATAGATGTCAACTTTCCTTACCAATCCACCCTTTTCCTCATCTCTCTAGGTCATCATTTATAGTTTTTCTCAAGTTTCCTCTCTCTCCTCTATTATCTTTAAAATCTATGTCTAACCATTTGTCTTGCTCATTCGTTCACAAGGGGTTTCCTTTTTCAGAAGGGACTCCAATGTTGGTCCCCTCCAACTGATAACTGCCTGGAATGTTCTTGCCATGTCCACAACAGCATGCTGGCCATTTATAGCTGGATGAGCTTAGACTGCTTGAAACATAATTGAGTGAAACAGAGAGGTGCTGTCATTGTAGCTCTCCCACCTTCTGAAATACTGGTACATAACCTGCATCACTTCCAGCTAGCCTCCCCCTTGTCCTAGATCTCAGAAATGAATCTTCTGGCCCTCCTCTTCCTTTCAACAAATTTAACTTCCCTGGAACATTATTAATTCCTTGTCTTTCACTGCTCACATGTTAGCAGTCATGGCCCTGATGAACTCCTCCTCAGACTTTGGCAATATTATTAACCTCAGTGCCTCTGCCACCACCAGTTTATGCAAATCGTAAATAATTCTGTGGCTTATATTCTCAAAAACCCTTTCAAGTGTATGCATGCCACCCCATTGTTTTCTCTTTGCTGGTTTCCTACCAGTAGGAGCTGTCTGTCTTCCTCATTGAGCTGTCTGTCTTCCTCCCGGAAGTATTTATTGTCCCCCACTCAGACAATTCCATTAGACTGGCCTGATGCAATGGGAGATCACTGCTATCCATCATTGAGATACTAGCATAGGGCTTGCTGTCACACGCAATTACTCAGCAGCAGTACATTTATGGTAATTGTGTGAACTGATTGTGATATGCTGCTTGTTAGATGCTATTTTGAGGGGTGCACTTTAGCTCTTTCACTTTTACTTATGTCTGCAGCATATGGAACCACATAGATGTGGTATCAAATTTGGTCCCTGTCTTAACTTGGCAAGAGTATGCAAATAGTCAAATGTTGTTGCTGTTTATTCTGAGGGAAGTACTGCCAGACTTTAGATGTGTGTTAGTTGTGGGCTAACAGCACACAGTTTGGGCTCATATGAGCATGATGAATCTGGTGTTGTTTTAGAGGCCGTGGGCCTCATTACGGGTCCAGTGGTAACCCTGCCAGTGCTACTGGTGGGTTGCTGCAGGAGCTGTAATATTTTACTGGCGCCTGACTTCCCGGTGCCACCGGGATATTTCCACTCCGGCGGGACGGGAAGTCAGGCACCAGTAAAATGTGAGTCTCCATTCCCATTGTGTCCCACAGGACTCTATGGGAGTGGGGACACGGAAGCCCTTGCACTGTTGCTAACAATGCCTGTGCTTCTTTGAGCAGTCTGCCTACCATGGCCGCTGTGCTTGGCAGGTACAGACCTGTCGGGCACAGCTGCTATGGCAAGCAGACTCAGAGTTTGCAGATCGGGAAACAAGGGTGCCGGTGAGCTTACCGTCACCCTTGATTCCAGATTGGCAAACTCTTAATGAGACCCCATATAATGATGAGATGTACTTTCTGATCTATGACAGTAAGGTTGCAACACAAAGAGACTGTAAACAGGAAAGGGCAGCTTCTATCACTATTGCATCTCTGCTCCTGCTCTGACATTCTCCTCCTCATCAGATCTTTTTAGCAACAATGCACATTCCTGCATGACTCTAGTCGATCATAATCTTCATCTTGATCATCTTTCGTATTGTCATTATCATCATCATCTATATTGGATGACTTAGCAGAGGATTGGGGCAACAAAGATGATGGCCTGGCATTGTCATACTCCTGCCACTGTTCAACTACACCAGGTGTTTTTCATCCCTGATATTAAATAGATATTATGTGCTAACCTCCACAATTGCACTTAATATAGTGGATTTAACTGAAAGTGCAACTTCTCTTTTGGTCTCAGTGTTCATTATTGTGGTCCACAAACCTTCATGTACTTGTGCAGGTGGATTGTTTTCTGTTGTGCAACTAGTCCAGTGAATGTGGAGTGTGAGTTGGATTATAACTTCAATTGATAATGCAATGTTGGCAACCCCTGTGCACACAGCAGTTGATGGTGCAGATGTGAAAAGACCACAAGCATCAGGTTCCGCCATGCCTCTTGCTTGTCTGGGTGCTCCAGTCATGTTGTCCACATGCATACTCACTAAATGGCATATCCCACATAGCTGATCACAATTCATGCCAGTGTGAGTCTTGCACATGCTTTCAATTCTCTGCTTGTCCTGCTGCTCTTCCCAACTGACACCTGATGGCATGGCTTTTGTTTGCTCACTTCCAGAGACTGATACTTATTGTATATCTCCCACGTCACTGAATCTCTACTACATTCCCCCTATAAGATCATGCAAGCATAAGTGTCACAGGCAAACCCTTAAGGATGTTCTTCTCCCCCTCTCAAGTGTCACCAAATGACAAGTATCTTGTCCGACCACTCAATAGTGCATCACCTGCTTTCATAAACCTCTGCTACTTTCTCCCTCAAACATTACAGGAGAGTGAGTCTTGCTCAAGCTGCTACGAAGGATTCTCTGCTCCTCTTTCTTCTTCTCCTAAATGTCAATCGATTGCATGGGTCTCCATCACTCACTTCAAGGGTCAGAAAACGCATGCTACTTCCACCACAAACATCACCCAAGCCTGAGTCTGGGACATACTGCCACCGGGGAGTCTCTGCTCCTCTTGCACCACCACCAATGTGTCAGCCAATAGCATGTCTCACCCTAAAACTGTGAGAGAATAAGACCTGCTACATTCTCCATCCAATATTATGGAAGTGTGAGCCTTGCACAAGCTGCGCTTAAGAATGTACTTCTCCTCCTCCCAAATGTCACTCAATAACACGTCTTGTTGGTTCACTTCAAGAGCCCAACAATGTGAGGTGTGAATCCAACGTATCTAAAATGCGTCATGTTTCTCCTTCATAAATCACACAATTGTAAGTCTCTAACTCTCCGTCACTCACTAACTCTGCCCGATGATCAATAGTCAACTACTCTATCTCCACTCTAGTGTATTAAATTACAGCACATTTCCAAAGCCTTCCTCCATTAATAGCTTCCTTTCCCTTGAAAGCTGCCTAACACTTAAAACTGGCTCCAACCATGTGTGTGCATAACAATTCATTTTGTCGAACTATGTCAAATTTCTTAAAAGGGTCATCTAAATTCCACCTGGCCGAATGACCAAACACTTTGTTATTTCCAGCATATACCAAATACGTTTGTCCAGTCCTGCTTGGGATGTATCAACAGCATTTCATAGTTATTGAGTGGAGCAGTGAAAGATCTTTTTGTGAATCCAAACATGTTTACATATGAGCACAATGTAACATGTTTAAATGTGAACACAGTGTATATAATGCATTGTTTTCTGGACATCCCACATTGAAACAATTGCACCTGACATCTGATTACTTTTTCGAGCAATTAGTGCTTTAAGTGGGCCGGGGCCTGCCGGGGCCGGGCCCCGCCAGTCTCCAAAAAGTGGAGCTGAGCCGGGGCCCTGCCGCGGCCCCCGGTCCCACCACGCCATGGCAGGACGCATTATCCTGCCACAGCCGCAGCCGCGACGGGCGATGCGCCCGCCAGTTTAATGTTAGGCAAGTGGACAGAAGTGCCAGCCAGCCACAGCGTCGTCGCTGAGGCTGGCTGGCACTTCTGTCAGTCACTGTAACTTCCCTGATGACCCCCCATCTGAGGGGTCATCAGGGAATTTACAGTTCCTTTGTTTGCCCTTGCCAGGTCACTGACCCTCTGTGAACCCGCAGGCTAGATCACGGATCCCGTGGGTTCCCACAGGGTGAAAGACGCCTTGCGCTCTGTGATCCCTGCTCAGAGCAGCGATCACGGAGCCCGAGGTGCCTGTCTCCTTTGACAAATCTTTATAAAAGATGCCTTGAACTGTGTACGTTTCAAGCCATCTTTTATAAAGGTAGACATATTTCTACGTTTATAACAGACGGCTTGAAACGTACACAATTCAAGGCATCTTTTGTAAGGCTTTGTCGACGGAAAGCCACCTTGGTTTTTGTCCGTCCTCAACGCTTTATAAAAGATGGCTTGACTTGTGTACGTTTCAAGCCATCTTTTATGAACATAGAAATATGTTACAAATGTCTATGTTTATACAAGGTGGCTTGAAAAGTACACAAACCATAGTAAGGTAAGCACACAAGTGTGCGTAACTTACCATGGTTTGTACACTTTCAAGCCACCTTTTATAACCATAGAAATATGTAACATTGCTATGTTTATAAAAGAAGGCTAGGCTTGAAAAATACAGAAGCCATAGTAGTACGCATACAAATATATAAATGCTCACATACATTTATATATTTGTTTGCGCACCCTACTATGATTTGTGCACTTTTAGGCCACGCCCACAGTGGATGCCACGCCCCCAAACGAGGGCCCCCCTACATTTCTTACCCCACTTAAAGCACTGATTATTATGCTGGCCTACTCTATTTCCATTGCACAAACTGCACATGATACTCTGTATTTATTTATTTAATTAGTTATTATTACATTTGTATTGCGCGCCTAACCCTCAGGCATTTCACGAATGTGAAACGACTCAGAAGGGGGAAGGGCGCATTCGCACACATACATCCAACTTCAGACAGAAGCATGAATTCCCGTCAGTCATTGTCATGAAAACAAACGTGCCTTCAAGCTCGCTCTGATACAGTTCAGATCTCATGAAGAATGATTCTGATCACGTTTTAAAGATAGCAGGCAACAAACAACACGGGTGCACTTTTGAATGATAGCATAAATTAGATTGTTTGCAGGCTATCTAAAATAACTTCTAGAATGCGATGAATTAATTACATGTTGCTACACTGTGACTGTCAGATCTATCAAATGGCCGGTTTTTAGGAGCGGTCAGCAAGCTTTTCCTCCGAACACACACATACCAAATTCAGATATAATTAGCAGGTAGGCAGTTGATCTCTAACTCGCTGCATCGGATGTAAAAGCTGATGCCATCCAAACTGTTCAAAAATATGTTCATACTCCAAATATATACTAGCAACACTTCTTGTCAAATAATCACTGCAAACACATTATACCAGATGCAGAAGTAACACAACCAAATGTCAGTGCATAACACCTACTGCCAACCAAGGAAGTGTTGATTTGTTAAAATATTCTTGGAGATGAATCGGATGATTAGCCATTATGCGTGAAATAATGATTTCAAGGAATTGCCATTCTGCAGGGATGGCATTCGGGCTTGGCTCCGCTAATCAAAGGCAAATACCTCAAACCAAGAGCTCACTTGGAGCTTTCCCTGACCCCAGAATGAAACACAGAACATGCACAATACTGCTACTGCTCTCTAACAGAGGCAGCCTAAATGGCTTTCCCTTCGCCTTGCCACCGAATCACCCTGCACAAGAACAAACATGCATTGGCATTGGCAATAGTGTGGGCGTTTGTGTTGGTATCGTAAAGGCACTTGCCAGACACTGCCATAGTGCTATCAACAGGCTGTTTACAAACTAGGAGCAAGCCATACCCGGGTCTAAGTGCTAAGTATCATACTTACACAGCGGAGAAGCTTCATTATGCCCGTGCGAGATCTGGCAGCTTTGAAGTAAAATATATTTGAATAGAAAATGCGCGGATTATCGGGTTCCTTTCAACACTGGGCGGTTAATGGGTAAGTTTGCATCTCATGGAGACTGTATTGGAGAGCACACAGACAACACACAGGATGGATCATTAAGACGAAACATTATCATCCATGCTTTCCAAAGACGTTTTTGATCTAAACTCTCTTTTTATAACCATAAACACTAATTTCACTCAACCGGTCCCCTATCCTGCCTAAATGGTACATAGCTGAGTTGAAAACAGACCCTTAAATTCACGTGCACTAGTGAAGCACTTTAGTCGGACTTATATCTTTGAGGCTCTCAACAATACATTGGTAACCTGGACCATGCAAAATACATACCCCATCTGCATGTGACTTTCTAAAACTGGGTGCTTTGCAGCACCAGTTTTCACTCACCCAATGTTCCGTAGCATGTTGGCAGTCAGGTCTGGTGGTGGCAGTCACTCTTAGCTCTGACCAGCAATGTTTACTCTACTGCCCTCCAAGCAGGCAGAGTCCCGCTTGTGAAAGGTTAGATGAAGGTGGCGCCAAAAATCACTGAAGCACTGTCCCCGCCTACCTGAAAGATCTGCACTTGCATTTTCGGCCAAGAACGAGTGTCTGGTGCAAGGCAACAGAAGAAAGACTAGAATAAACTTTATTTTTAAAAACAAACGGTATTGCAAACACTGTGTCATGCAGAGACTTCGTAGAATATGATAAGAGACATGCATAAGCAGCTGTCGAGCAGATTTAAAGTGCTGTAGTTGTAGACAGACAATGTGAACGCAGCCACCCCGTGGAATTAGGGAAGGTCACATGGACCCCAGACCAACCGAAAACACAAAAAACAGCAACAGCTCCACTCCCTCAACTTGAAGAACGGATGTCCGTGCAGTTGCTAAACAGTGAACTTCCATGCAGACTGTACCTTAAGTCAGCACATTGCACAAACAACTAATATTGAAACGAAAGGCTTCATTAAAGCGATCTGATAAACTCAAATGGTTGCCATGAGGAAGAGTTTTAGACAGGGAGAGGAAGGAGTAGGTGTAAATGGCCATAGGGATTAGCATGTCTATGTGCAAGCAATGGGTGGACTCAGAACCCCAAAATACCTATACACTGTATGTCCCTCTTCAAATGTCATTCCTCTGTGTCCGTCGGTATATATGCCATTAGTACCTGGCACGCTCTGTCCATGGGAAATACTACATGTGGATTGGCTTTTTTTTCCGAGCCATACCACACGGTAATCCCGTGGACGTACGAGTGTGCCGGCGTTTGTTCCAGGCGGGGGGTGTGGCATCCCCTTAGCCAATGAGGAGGTTCAATACGGGGCAGTGTGCGCTCCGAGCCTCCCCATGGCTGGAGGCTGCCTTTGTCGCCCGCTGGGGACTCAGGTATGTTTTTTTTTCCCTCCACACCCCCATCCCCTGCAAACTATACCCCCCTCCCAACCCCACTTACCTTCTTTTTTTTTTTCTCGGGAGTGAACGCGCTGGGCTACGTTTTCCCTTTCCCGGCGGCCATTGTATTTGACTTTTTTTCTTTTTTCTTACACGGCGGCATTTTGGAACAGAAAAAAATGCCATTAGTACCCAGTCTAATGGGCCAGGGTACTAATGGCTATAAGACTCTTGGCAATAATGTGGCAATAAGCCCCTCGGCAGCGGGCCAATACCGCCCATGGTATGGACCCCGGGGGAATTACCAGGGCGGTATTGGCCAGCCACCTCGGGGCTTATTGCCACATTACTCCCTATCTGAACTTGAATCTGTACTCAAATGCGATAGTTTGGGCTTTATAAGTGTGGCAAGATGATGATGCCGCTGCAGAAGTTGTTGGTGGGATTAGCTGCGTTGAGGATGAAGGTACTGGTGGTGAGTCTGGGACAAGCTGGGAGCAGTGGTGACAGAGAGGTGGTGAAGGATTCTGTGCCAATGTCACAGTCAGTACTGCTTGGGTCACAAGCAGAGCCAGTACTGCAGGGGACGTGAGGAAGCATGAAGCCTAGTGGCGGTTCAAGGAAGGCCAAGTAGTCCCTCCAAAAGAACAGGGAGTGCAGGAAGTGATTCCGTTTAACTTTACCATTATTCTTTATTAGTATTCTCTGTTTAACATTCACTGGGTAAGACAGCTCCCCTGAACTGGGATGAGGATGTGAACAACACATTCTAACCACCGATGATGATGTTGAGAAAGCAGCAGGAGGCTTTCAGGGCATAGGGGCACAATGATCATTTGCACACCCTTGTTCATGCAATGAGTGAGCCATGTTCATTCATTGACAATGTGCAACCAGCACACAAAAGGGCCACGGCCAGACACATCCGTGGAGCCATTCCAGGCTGTTAGACGACAGGGTGTGTGTCCTAGCCCTGGCCAGACAAAATCCTGAATGGCAGAGCACTGCGTTGTGCCTGGTGTGCAGGCATGGCTTCCGGAGAGAATTGGTGGATAACTTGATAATGACCTGTGCAGAGCATCATATTGTAAAGCTCCACCTCGCCCCAGGGACATATTTAAAAGTGTGTTTTGCTCTGGTCGTGTGGAACTGGTTGGAATCAGTAAATAGATTTTGTTTTATTTCTGGTGGTAGACAGTTATGATGATTTAATTGTATCCTTCCTTCCCTTAAAAAAAAAGAAAAAAGTAACATTTGAAAAAGTTAACCAAACTCCCAAAAAATGACATGCTAAACTGTGTTCAATTTAGTTTTGTTTAATGTTTTGGTTTTTCAAGAATAAAACATTATTTTTCATTTTACAATGTATTAGCCATTTGTTCTACATCTTGATGGAATTTTTGGGGATATAAACGGATCATAAGCCACTCACTGAGCCTTTCTTTTTATAGTCTTCATATCCTCTTTTATATTGGTGGTGTACCATTCGCTGTTTTATGAGAGAATCTATACATAGAGACAGATAACTTTCCTATTACAACAAACACTAAAATGTAAGAATGCTTTTGAGTCTATACAATGGCAACACCCTAGTATGCCATGCTGAGTTTTTCTAATGAATTTGCAGTGAGTTGGACCACATAAAGGTACTTGCCTCAGACTTGTGAGTAGTTAATCAAGCAACTCCTCTCTAGCCGAGTTTGTGTCTCCTGAGAGATGTGCAATTTTAGTGTGTTCCAGCACACTTGCGAAAGAGGAGCGATGTCAATTTGAAAGTGTGCTACCACCCTCGCAAGAAGAAAGAGACATAAACATTTAGGGCTGGATTCATGGAATTATCTGCGTGGAAAATCGAAACATTGCGTACCAAACTGTGTGCAAAATCATGCATGTCCACTCGTGGAATCGACTGCATGGCACTTTTTTGTACTTTTCAGGAGTTTGAGAGAGGTTGAGTGTCTTGCGTGAGATACCACACAGAGCGTGTGTGTGGCTTGCACAGAGTGTAGGGTTGGGTGGAACATGGAAATGAGGAAGAACAAGACAAAAAGTGGGCTTTACGAGGGAGGGACAGCAGGCCGTCCATTGCACGCCCATTGTTCGGTGGAGCGATATGTTTTCATTGATCCGAATGTACAACCTCTCGGCAGGGAAATGGCTGTGCAAAGCCCTCATTCTGTCTACCCACGAAGGCATGTGTATATCAATCTATCTATCTATCTATCTATCTATCTATCTATCTATCTATCTATCTATCTATCTATCTATCTATCTATCTGTTAATAAAGCACCAAAGCCCTCAAGCATCCTGGCGCTGAGACAGCCAGACATGAAACAAAGACAATATTACAAAACAAATACTCTGAAAACAATCCTAAGCGAACAACCTAGTCTTAAAGAGTTTCCTAAAGATGGAGTGCTTTCCCTCCTTCCTTAATGAGCTCATTCCAGGGCTGTACTTCTCGAACAGGGAAGGAACAACCATTACCCCAGACTCTTTTGAATCAGTTGACCTTAAGGGTACACGCCTCTGTTGAGCGCAAGTTTCTACTGGGTCTGTAGATCTCCAAATTCTCCTTTAGGTATGAGGTGCAGACCCAAAAATTCATTTGTGTCCTAATGTAAGTATCTTATAGCGAATTCTGGCTGCCACCGGGAGCCAATGAAGCTCTCTGCGGGCCACAGTTACTGAGTCTCTACGCGCGATGTTATAGATTATTCGTACTGCTTCATGTTGGATTTTCTGCAGTTTGTAAATGCAATACTTGCTAGCTCCCCTTCGAAGGGAATTGCAATAATTGAGTGCGTTAAAATAATGGCTCGCACCAGCTTTGCACTATTTCCCTCGTGATCATAGGACCGATCAATCTCAGGATTCTAAGATAATATTTAGTGTTCCTGACTATGTAGTCCATGTGGGCATTCGCATTGAGCATAGCCTCCATGAAGGTGCGAAGGGTTTTAACCTTCCCAGCAACCGGGTCAAGAACTCCATCAATATGGAAACTAGAACATTTCTGTCCAAAACTCTTCTGAGAATGTTTGGACCCATATACCATGAGGTCAGTTTTGCTAGAATTTAGGCATAACCAATTACTGGACATCACGTTTTTGATGGCCATGTAGATTTTGTATAGCCTCTCCTGAGTGTTGGCATAGAGCCCACAAAGTTCCAAGGTAAGCTGAAAATCATCTGCATAATTAGCAAAGAATACCCCCCATCTTTCTAATTCCATGCACAATGGCTGGATATAAATGTTAAAGGGGGAGTGGGGATAATCAGGCCCCCTTCGGGACACCACAGACGATGGTTTCAGCGTCAGATGAGGCATCTCCCCAATGGAACCTATAACTTCACCCCTCAAGAAATGACTTCATCAATGTCACTGCTTCCTTAGAAAAGCCGCAATATCAGCTAATCTGTCCAGCAATTTCTTATGGTCCAGGAGATCGAAGGTCGCTGATAAGTCAAGCAAAACCAACAACCCCAATCTACTCCTTTCCAGGATTGTTAACATCTGGGTTTGGAGATCGACAAGGGCACTTTCCATACCATGGACACGACGAAATCTGGACTGTTGTTTATGCAGAACACCTACCACTTTAAATTAAGATTGAATTTGCATGGTAGCCATGTTATAAACAATTTTAAGGAAAATAAGAGTGTTGGTTATAGGCCTCAAATTGGATGCATCCGATCTAACCCCTGCTTCTTTAGGAGGGGAGTAACCACAACATCTTTAATAGTTCCGGGCATATAACAATGGGTGAATGAGGCATTAATAAACTTGTGTAAGAATGAAGCAAAGATACCACAATGTTCAAGAATGACCTTTGATGGTAATAAGTCACCCGGACAGCGAGTGAGATGCATGGTCCTCAAAATACCCTCAACCTCTAGGCCCGTAACAACTGAAAGGTAGAACTGGGGAGAAAGATCAGCAGTTTCCTGGTCCTTAAATCCTAAATGGTCAAATACAAATTTTTGTTGCCTACTTCCAGTAGTAACACAAGCAATTGGGGCATTCAATTTATTCAAAGTGTTACATATTTTTGCTTGGGCAAGTACAATTTTGTCTGAAAACGCTTTTTTAAACCCTTGAATAATCATTAGGATTGATGTTTTGATTCAGGACCTTGGACTTTTCCCAAGATCTAAACAGTTTAAAGAGTTCTTAAGTTTCATTCGTGGCCCTGTTTATCTGCTCATTATTAGAAGTTTGTTTGAATTCTAAGATCTTACTCTTATTTTCTTTCTACCTACATTTCCATTCCTCTATATTCTTTGCGACTTTGTCTTTAAGCCAAATATGTTCAGGCTGCCTTTTCTTTTGTTTGAGCTGAGCAAGTTCCAGGGTAAACAGTTACGAGCCACGACTTGCATATATGGTTACTTTGTGCAAAAAATTCCATGAATACATGGAGCACATAGAATGAATTTTACACGCAGGCTCATGCAGTGTCATTCTCGGCATGCTGCCTTTGCACACTTTCCATGAATTGTGCCCTAAGTTGAACCCCATCCCTACAAGAGAATAGAGCAATAAAAATTGATTGTGTTCCCCCACTCCTTAGAGGGAGGAGAGACATACAAATATAGTGTTTGTGCCCACCTCTGCGAGAGAGGAGAAATTAAGCATTTTGGACCTGATTCATGGAAATGTGCACATTAATCCTGAAAAGGCTGCGTGCCGAGAACGACACTGGGCGAGCCTGTGAGCAGAACTCATTCTGCATGCGCTGTGTATTCATGGAACTGCTTGAGCAAATTAATCGTACATGCAAGTAGCGGCCTGAATGCCCCTGACATGCCCCCATGCAAAGCAAAAACAGCCAGAACAGCTACCTTTGCGTACTCCCCTGGCCGTGAATACATGCACCCTTCAAACAGTGCGTGGTGTCCCCCTCAAAGAGCCCTGTAACTCGGGGCCCTGTACGAGGTACCCCATGACTGATACCGGCACACCGACAACATATGTACGATTTATCGGAGCACAGGTAAAACTCGGAAAACCCCTGTAAACCGTTCCTGCACCCGCTACGCTGCGTACACACACCCCTATGTCAGATCAGAACCACGGCTGTGTACATGTAACCCTAAATCCGACTCCCAATCTTACCTCTGTGTGGTAAATCCTATGCGCAAGTGCCTGTATGCCTGCCTTCGGGTGGCCGTTGGTATGAGGGCTTTGCATGGACATATGCCCTTACAGAGAGATTACGTGCTCGGATCCATACAAACGTATCATTCCACATAATCGTGGGCGTGCAATCGACTGCATGCGGGCCTTTCCTCATAATGCCCACTTTTCACCTTGTTTTTTCACATTTTCTGTTTTCCACCGCCTACCCTGCCCTCTGTGCAAGCCATGCACATGCTCTGCGTGGTGTCTCACACAAGGCACTTGTCCTCTCGCAGTGATGTGCCGAGCCTGCCTGAAGTCCCTGATAAGTACCAAAAAGTGCCACTCAGTCGATTCCATGAATCAACGTACATGATTTTGGACTCAGTTTGGCACACAAACTCCTGATTTTCCACGCAGATTATTCCATGAATCGTTTCCTTAGGGTTTGCACCCACCAAGAGATCCTTGTGAAGATGTTGTGTGTCACTGAAATACACATTTGCCATCTGTTTATTTGTAGACCCAGTAGTGCTACTTGTTGTTCTCGCAGGCCCAGGAACATTGCCCCTACCTGCAAGGCTAAAAACCTCGGGGTCATCTTCGACTCCACACTCTCCTTCTCTCCTCATATATCTGACGTCTCTAAGAAGTCACACTACCAGCTGCACCTCCTCAGAGGTATTCTTCCCTTCCTCTCCTTCCCCCAGAAGCTCACTGTCTCTCGAGCCCTGGTTCTCTCAAGGCTGGACTACTGTAACAGCCTCTATCTTAATCTGCCTGCCTCCACTCTCCGCCCTCTGCAACTTATCCAGAACAGAACTGCGAGACTTGTCCTTGGCCTCAAGCCCAGGGACCGTATCTCTCCAGGACTGAAATCTCTTCACTGGCTCCCAGTGGCTGCGAGGATTAAGTTCAAAACCCTCTGCATTGTCCACAAGGCCTTCTGGGGCCTGGGACCTAAATACCTCCAACTCTCTCTTCCTAAATATCTTCCTTCACGAGCCCTTCGCTCATCCGTCTCCAACTCCCTCATGGTCAGCCGCTTCTCGAAGCAACGAGCTGGGGGTAGATCTCTCTCCGCAGCAGGGGCCTCCCTCTGGAACAGCCTTCCTGCCTCCCTGAAACTTGAGGAGAACCATCTCCGGTTCCGGAAGCACCTCAAAACCTTCCTCTTCGCTTCTGCCTTCTCTCTCCCTCTCCCCTGCTAATCCTGCTTAACTCCCCACTGAATTCAGCACTGAACCTGCATCTGGGCCACTCTCAGCAACCTCGGTCCAGGGCCCAGCCACTCTCCACTTGCACTGCCTCCCTGGCTCCCCCTGCACTGTGGGACTGTCACTGTATCCCTACAGCCCCTTTCCCAGCACTTGCTCTGCACTTACCTCGCACTTGCCACCAGCTGGCCCTTTTTATTTATTATTTATTATTTTTTACGCTACTTACCTTGTACTGCACTTCCCCCCCACCTCCTCCCCCCTGCACTTCCTCCTTTTCCCCTTACCTCTGCACTTGCGCGATCTGAATGACACCTGGCCTAGTAGGATCGTTTGTCTGTTTTCCCCTTGTTTCCCTCCCTCCCTGCCTCGTCGCGCCTTGAAACACTTGTGTATAGGCGCGTTACAAATACCATATCATATCATATCATATCATACCATATCATTGAAGAATATAAAATCTGGAAAAGTGTAAGCCCAGGGGCAGAGTGTTGGATACCCTGAATGGCTGCCTCTGCACCTGACACAGATGCAATTGAGCAGTTGCTACCACATGAAAAAAAGTCTTACAATTGTTGGGGTGATCATCTGTTGTCTTTGTTGCCTGTTTCACAAGAATCTCCTCTGTAAGTAAGTGCTCTTGGTAAGTGAAAGAAGATTGGCAGAGATAGACTGGTGAGAGCCAGAGCTAGAGTCGTGAAGAGTAAGTTGGTTGTTGGGCTGCAGGTAAAAGGAAGGTGTGGGTTACCTGCCAAGTTACCCACAGATACATTGCAATGCACAAAAAAGGATTGTTTGCTTTCACACTGCGCAATTAAACACCAAAGTCAAAGTAGGTTATGCACAATTTAATTAAGTACAAGGCAGCCTGACATGTGTTTCGAGCTGTGAGCTCTCCCCTGAGGCTGCAAGTGAAGTAAACATTAACAATATAAAGATGCACCATGAGTGATGGTTGGTGCAATCTGACCAAAACACAAAGGAGGCACAGTGGGTGATTTACACAAAGCATTAGTCCAAGTATAAGGTAGTTACCCATAAAACAAATTAGATGACCATTGCATCAGAACCCATATAGCAAAGGATATTGGTTAACAATTCGATATATACCGGATTTCCATTTTGAAGTGGATGCCATGTGCGACAAAGCAGAAAGAGACAGGAAAAAGTACCATATTAGTATAAAATCCAATCTGGTTAAGCATGTACACTTATACTGAATGCATGGGAGTGTATTAAGATTAATATTGTACCTTCAAATTCCTTGGGAGTCATACGTAACGCTAAAAAGAAGCATGATGAAGATGATTATCAATGAGGGGCACATTAATAAAATGCATAGGGCATTGTGCCGAGAGAATTGTGCCGAGAGCATTGGAAGGCAGTATGCCACTTACCAATACTTAATGTTTAAAACAAGAGATAGAGCTTTTTGACGCCCCATGTGCAACAATTGATAGAAATTTCAAAACTATATATGCCCGACTACATAGACACCAAGATGAAGTGAAACTCTGTAAATCTCGCAAATTCTCACGACATGACAGAGACTAACGGGACAACAGGGTATACACCTATAAACCAAAATATGACGAAGTATCTAGATCAAGAAGCAGTAGCCTAGCATCCTCACCAGCAAGTTCAGAAGTCGACAGTGATGGTGAGAGATCAAGTACCAGTCATGATCATGCTAGTATGGAAGCTGACCATGTGACTAATCCTTCTGACACTATGAGATCTGACGATTCTGAGACCAAACCAGGGGAACGTGATGCAACTGCTGAACCTTCACCTTTTTTAGAACAGATATAACGTTACAAAAAAGGAAATCGCCAAGTTGCTCCAGCAGCTTTGAAAAAAGTCAGATTCCAAATTCCAGTGGTGACAAATACCACAACCACAGACCCACACCAGGGGCACAAGGGGAGACCAACGTGGCTGGCGGAAACGCCCCTCCACATTTATGCAGAGTAGCAAGAGCATCATACCAACAAACATTGAGGAACCAGAACAGATAAATCAGATTTATAATCTGAGCACATATCCACTTCCTTGCGATGAATGATCAGTACTTAAAAAGGGACTCTCCTTTGCTCCATCTGAATTCAATGATTATGTTCAGATCCAAATTGAACTCTTCAAATTCATCCACAAACTGAAATTATTTTCTACACAGGTTGAGTACTTCACAACCAAACCCACCATACCCATCCCATCGATATATCACACTACAAACCATGCTTAATACACATGTGCTAATATCCTTAGAAGATTGTGAACATAATCCAACAATGAATGTGATGGACTTACTCAAAGAATTAAATATTCAACAGCAAAGTTTAAAAATTAAAGAGCTAACCAACAAATCCAAATGTGTGCCTGTTTTTCCTAAGGATGATATAATTGACACCTTCCACCAAGCTGTGCTCAACGACATTCACAGACTCGCGGATATATCTAAAAAGAAAGGCAAATGTAGCACTAACTTATCAATCGCTGAACAATATGCCTTGCAGAAATTAGCTTCTAATGACTTGCTGGTAATCAAAGAAGCTGATAAGGGGGGAATGTGGTGATTATGGACAAGGAAGACTATATTATAATGGGATTAGAACACCTTAACTCCCCTGGATGTTATGAGACACTTCCCTCTAACCCTATTTCATACCTACGCACAGTAGTAAGTGCTCTGCTGTGTAAATGGTACTTATGCTGCCTTCTTACTGATGTGGAAAAACAATTTCTAACTGTTGTTGAACCAGTTATGCCCACAACCTATTTTCTCCCAAAAAAAATAAACCTTTTACTAAGGTCCTGGAAGGGAGACCCATTTTAAGTGGAGGTGGAGGCATAATGGAACCAATCTCGATCTACATTAATGAATGTCTGGCCCCAATGGTTATTACAACACCTAATTTTGTAAGAGATACTATGCATATCCTCCAAATATTTGAGCAACTAACTTTGATTCCAGATCTGTTGTTGGTCACACTAGATATGAAGGCTTTGTCGACCTCTATAAATCATCAGAAGGCAATTTCAATTGTGGATTACATCTTCCATGAGCATTCTGCTTCATTCTTTGAACAGATTGAAATGGTGAAATAACTATTACCATGTGCACTATCCAATAACATCTTCCTGTTTTACAACACCTACTACAAACAGCTAATTAGCATAGCTATAGGGGCAAGCTTTCCACCAGCCCTAGCTAATATCTTTATGCATCAGTATGAACAACAGTATGCATTTTCCAATGATACTTTTTTCAACATATCTATGTGAGGAAGCAATATATAGATGATGTGATTATGGTATGGAATGGGTCAGTGGATTGCCTTAATGAATTTGTCACATACCTCAATGATAACGACTGGGGGATACAATTTACACACAAATATAGCAACTCCTGCATTAACTTTCTTGACCTAATAATCAGTATATCAGAACAGTGCTTCCAAACAAGGATATTTTGCAAGTCCAACTCAGTCAATGTGGTCTTACATGCTACCAGTTGTCACAAAAAAGTGGCAATTTCCAACATACCAAAGGGCGAATTTATAAGGGTTAGAGGAAACTGCTCAAACATTGATGACTTCAAACAAGAATGTCACGTGATATGGCAAAGGTTTTTGGCAAGAGAATATGACCAACTGTTAATGACTCCAATCAAGCATTCCCACTAAGTCAGTGCCTTGTCTGGGATTGCTCAAGGGAAGCCCTTATTTATATATTTTTATGACAAGTTATAATCTGGATGATGAACCCTTGTATAACACCCCTCTCTTAGAATCCCCCTGACCCCGCTGAGCCAAGAAGTAGGGTTTGTTTTGCAAATTAAAAAGGTTTATTCGAAAAATTAAACAATAGATATATATCACACTTTTATAATAAATTAATATTTGATATCACACTTAGACATATGACAGTGATCAACAATGGATGATGTTATACTAGCACACTGGTTTAATTACTTAGGAGTAGTATGGAAAGAACAAGGTAGCTGGGAATGCTGTATGGTTTCAAGGAGATGCAAAGATGAATAAAAGGCAGTACAGAAATAAACTTGATATGATTTCAGCAAAAGATAATATGATTACTTTTTCTCTGACAATTCACTCCCCCCCCCTATGTAATGTAAGGAGATGGAAGTAACACACACAGTCTTCAGGAATACAATCACAGTACAATCCGAATTCAGTTCCCCCCTAGCAAGCTTATAGCACCAGGGATGATTTTGAGAAACAGGCGAAAGACTTTCAGGTGATTTGCAAAGAAGGGAAAAATATGCTAAAATGAATTCCTTATAAGAGATTCAGGGTGGGTGATAGCTACTTTAAATTAGTTCAGGATCACTTTAGCAATGCTCTATGAATGATTGTCAGGTTGCAAACGAATTTCAGCAAAGGAAAGCAAGAAGCTGCTATTTTGACAAGTGAAGAAATTTGAGCCAAATCGCAAATCGCAGCACTTTTTTTTTCCGAGTGCGTCGAGCGCGATTACGGAACAAGTATAATGAATAGAAAGTCGGTTTAGAGCTTGTTGGAAAGCTGGGAATCTTAGCTTCCAAATGAAAGTTAAATCTCGTTCGGTTCAAGAGATACGGACGATTTTATGAAGGTAGTTTTCCAGAAATTAAATAATGATTCAAAATGGCAAATGACACTTTTACAGGTTTAAAATCGGAGAAGGGACACACGATTCTATGATGCAGTTCTGGACAGGTTAAATTGGATTGAATCAGATTATTTTAGACTAAGAGATTGGTTCTGGCTCAGTTCTAGCTGAGTACTCACACTATAAATTTGAAAGGAATGGCCTCGTCACGGATCTGGTCAACAAATTTAGCCGCGGTTCTCTCTGCTCGGCGGGTCAATCAGGCACCGGTCTTGTTCACAGCGGTCTGGTCTGGGTCTCTGATTCTGCTCACAGCGATCTGGTCTGGTCTCTCTGGATACAGCACTGCTTTCTGGGTACTGGTTCTGTTCTGGATTCTGGAGTTCTCCGTCAGCGTGCTGCGCAGGAATTCAGTTGAAGGTTGGAAAATGAATGTCCCTGTCTAGCTTCCAGTGGCTCTTTTTATGTCTTTTGAAAATGGGTGTGGATGCTAACTTTCTTTGCCCAACCCACTCACGATTTGATAGGTCAAGGATTTCTCTTTGACCTGATTTGAGAAGGGAGCAGTGAGTCAGAGTGAGTCAGAGTCTTACAGTCTATTGAAGAAACGCCCCTTTGCTTTTACCTTAGAACATCCTTTTCATAACTAAACATATTTCCCAGATACACAGATACACAAGTGGTTGACATTCCATGTACAGATTGCAGATGACTTAAGGTACATTCTTGTTCAACTCTGATCTTCCTAAGAGCTTGCATTAAAAAATGACAACTTATTTTCGTTTTTAGTTGGTTTACCAATATCGGACGTTTACCAAAAATGGCACAAATGTACACCGCCTTTCTACACATATTCCTGTAAATTTTCATTTTTCTAGCGTGAACCCCGTGTCTGCAATCTCCATAATTCATGGGGTTTTGCCTCAGAACATGGTGCAGAGTTCTAACACCTCTTAAAATGTGCACAGAAAAATCACAAGAATAATGTTATTAATTATATAATTTTGACAAGTCCGTACTATAAATTATCCAACTTTTTAAAATTATGCTCTGGCCCAGAGGGGTGTGGTTTCCCAAAGCACATGGTGGAATTTCTGGTTTGTCCACTTCCTCCAACTCAAGTTGCTCACAGATGCAGCGCCCCTCCCATTTCCTTCCAAGAGGAAGCCATTTATGACCCCCCTAATTTAACATTTGCCTGGGCCAAGGAAGGTTCATTGTTCAGTTTCCTGCAGTCCCCAGGTGCCACTCCCCTAATTCAATCAGAGATGTGCCATCTCCTTTTGGCAGGGGAAGCAGAATGCAGCCAGGCCTGGGAACACAGCTGCTGATCAAGTTTCAACTCCTGTCGGGGGTAGTTGTCAGGCAGAATTCAATCTCTTTAAGCCAGGCTTCAGCTAAATGTCACTTTGGTTCCCAGTTTTCTACATTCAAACCAAACTTGCAATTTTTACACATGCAGCTAGAACACTGATTCTAAGTTCAAAACTATGACATTTAAACAATTGCAACCTATGTGACACTCAAAAGTAGGTCACCCATTTATTCTAAACATTTCGATTTTAGTGGCTTTAAACCCAAATTTACTTAAGCTGCTTACATCCCCAGCTATTTTCAATACATACATTAGACAATTACTTCCTTCCCGTCATTTCAGTTTTACATTGTATCCACCTCTTAGCAAGTCTTTCTTTGGCCTGGTTTGGGTTAATTTGTTCAGTTTTACACAAGTGTCTGGTGGTTTTAAAACGCCGGCTTTCTGGTAGTGGTGAGCACCAGTATTGCACCCATTTATGACATTAATAACAACAGATTTTGAACAGCACCATATTCCTTAGCACTGATTTTGCTCATGGCGCTTCTGGCCCCTCACGCTCACACTGGTGGGTGGTAGGTCAGGCGACCGTTTTGGTGTGCGCACAAACTGTGCGGTTTTCCTGGATTTTGGCGCAAATGTGGGTTTTTCCGCCATCTTGGATTTTCTAAGCCCACAGCACCAAATGTTGTAGCATTATAACTTGAACGTGGGTCAAGACACCCAACACAACGTACTCTAAGCAAGGCTGAACAGGCCGTTAAAAGCATCAGCAGGGCGGATCTGCTCACTCCGAAAACACGTACAAACACAACACATAGTAACAAACTTAAATTCATCACACACTTCAATACAGATAGCTCAAACATATACAGTATTGTCAAAAGGCATTGGCATTTACTTCATTTGGACAGAGACATAACAACATGGCTGGATCCTACTCCCAACTTTGTTTACAACAAATCGGGAACCATTAAGAATATACTGTGCCCTTCATTCATGTCCAACCTACAACCTAAACATACTTTGCTTCAACATGCTGCTAACAATGGCTTCCATAAAAGTGTGGGCTATTCAATGTTTGTCTATGCGTTTGAAACCAGTTAAGTTGAATTTGGCAAATTAGGTAAATACAATGTCAACTCTTTTATTAATTGTAACACCAAATTTAGTGTGTACTGCATTATGTGCATATGTGGACAGCACTTTATTGGCAGCACAATTAGGCCCTTAAAGATTAGAATACGTGAACATCTGTCCACCATCTCAAGCCAGGAGTCCAAATATCCCCTGGCCACCCACCGGCAAAAATCTCACCAAATGGATAATAAAGCAATAATTAGATTTGTGGGTATGGCGAAAGTCTCCTTACCACAGCGAGGTGGCAACCTTGTTCTCAAGCTCAGGCAATTGGAAGCCCGCCTTATATGCCAATATCGCACTGTGGCACATGGACTCAACACAGACCAATAACTGTCTGTATTTCTGTGAAGCTATGTAAAGTAGATGGGTTACTTTTGCTGTGATTCTGAATCCATGAATTGAACCTAATTACTTGGATAATAGATGGACCTCATCCATGACTGGTCACTTTTGTTGCCCTGTACGGATGCACAGAAGTTTGTCCTTGTATTTTAATATTTGTATACTGACGGTGCCATGCCATAGATTTTCCTGGTCCACCGTGTCTAAAGAGAAGGTACGATTAATTACACTAATTTGAGTAAATCACCAATTCAACCATTTGACTCATCAAACCAACCTTGACAAGTTTTAGCTTGGCCCATGAATTCTTCCTTTTTACTTCCTTTCCCATCCCTTTAATGAATGGCCCCGGAGTCGGCTTCCTTACTCATATTAATTCAAGAATCCTTTTGAGCGCTTTTCTCACTCTAGCGTCTTTTATAATTATATTAACTTCAGATGGCTATCATAGTGTTGGCCACTTTGATGTGTTACATATGTAATACAATTCCAGTTGTCATACTTAGCAATTTTATACATCAAACATGGCCGCCCACAAGAGCCACACGCCTTGCTAAGATGTACATTCCAGCCTCACGCGGCTCCATCCATGGCATTCACGCGGAAACGCTGGTAAGAGAGGTCTTTCGTGCACGTCCCTGACATAGACTATCAGGGGATGTGAATGCGCCCTTGACCGTCTAGCCAAACTAATCATACTAACTAATGATACTAATTAGCATACTTTCTCCCCCTCTTCTCTTCACCAAACCAATGTGATTTCCAATTGCCTAACGTTCTCAAGATTTTTCAACACTCAATAAAGTGCGTCGAGCTTGCAACAGCGCTAATATAGGTATGTGTAACTTAATACAATTGTTCACAAATCCTTGGCTAAAATGATTAGTTAGTAGTAATTTCATTGCATTGCTTTGCTAGTGATAGAATTACCCTTCGCTTACAGTGAAGCCCATTGATTCGAATACTCAGAACGGCATAATCTACATTAAGTATTGATAAGTGGCATACTGCCTTCCAATTCTCTCGGCTAAGTGCTCTTGGTAACACATCTCGACTGCAAATGTCTTTGGTATGTGTCATCTTATTGCGCACTTGTTTTTCATAGCCTAAGTGCAGCAATGACATTGGAGCCATTGTCTGCTACCACAAACCCCAATCCATGTTGTGGGGAGTTAGCTGTTCTGCCACATTTGCTCCACTTTATGCCAGACGGCTGCTCTTGTGTGGCTGCTGCCATCAAATCCTAGCATAAACCAAGGGGCTTGTCGGTGAACAACATGCAGCTGCTCAGATGACTTTGTTTGCTCGCAACTAGAGGTGAAGTTGACCCAATGCAGTTTTACATCCTTGTAATCAATGATTTTCCTGCTTGTACATATATACATGGTGAAATTGACATTTCTTCCCTCTCACGTGTCCAGGGGGTTGCTCACTACATAACTACTGCAGCCTTCCATGAAAAGGAACTCCATATGGGAAGGCTTGCTGGCTATAGGGGTTATACTCTGTAGTATGTTGGTCCCACTCTTGTGCATGATGCTAGTTCATATAGCCCAGAAATGATGACGTGTACTGCTGGTGCCAAGATGCTGCTTTTGCCACTGCACAAAGAAATTCAAACTATACATTTGATCTGTGGCGTCACATTAGGTGTCCTTATGTTGAGCAGTGACAGAAGAAGAGGGGGCATGGTGCTCCGTGAGTCGAACATGTGCAAACGGTGGTACTTGTTGCTGTGATGATCTGATAGGTGTGTTTGTTGATTATCACTGTTCACTCTTTCCACCTTGTGATCTCTGAGTTGTAAAGAAAACAATGTACACAGGACAGGTGCTTTTCTAAACTCTAGGCCTGTGTGGGGGCTGTAATGCAAGTGTCCGTTCAGTCTGTTCATTTCTCCTACCATTTCTCTGGGCCACTGGTGGTCTTGGACTCAGTATTAATGCTTGTAGCTGTACAAACCTCTCCCTGTGTTATGGAGATGGAGTAAAGTCAAACATCATGGTCATCATCATTACCCTGATCTTCATCATCATCCTTGCCGTGATTCCATTGAGAGACCAACAGAAATTAAGAAGTGGGAGATGGAGTGGGTGTTATAGGCAAAGACATATTATCCTGCTCCCACACAGGCATTTGGGCATAGCTCTGCTGTTACTGTCATACTGATCAGAGCTGCATATCCCTCACAGGATAATATCCTCCTTCTGGCACATATTCAGTCAAAGTCTTTTCAGCTGTCACCTCAACAGACCCCTGCAGAACTTTGATGGGTGTGCTGGTCTGTTATAACAAGGGAGCATGGGATACATCACCACTTGTGCCAAATTCTGATCTTAGGGAATTTGTAGTATGAGCTGGCTGCACTGAAGTGGATGAAAATGCAAGCCAGAAGTGACATTGGAAGCATTAGAATGAGTGAATTTTGAATGGGTGCAGTATTTTATTCCTAAAATTATGTTGCACATTTTGCTTTCTTTGTATGAGAGTATTTCTGCTTTGTCCACTACTGTACAGATGGTAATGCAACAAACTCTGTGTGCTGGCCCCTATAATATGTCTTCTATTAACAAACCATCTACATACTGCCCCCATATTATTTAATCTATTAACAATCCATCAATACACTGCCTTATGTAAATGGAGCAGAAATACCCCACAGATTCAGGGACTACATATTCCATTTATTGCTTATGCTGATGACAGCCTATTACTTGCTAAAACACCAAATTCTTTCTCCAGACACTATGGGATGTTTATACAGCCCATATAGACTAGTTGCCGCAAATGTAACTACGTCTTTAGTTTTCTATTTTCTGGGAAACATTTGAAGACATCTAGAAGTTTTAAAACTTGTGAAAATGTAGCACTATGGGCCTCATATGTTGTGTGGTGCGGGAAAACTGGCAGTAATTCCGTGACCGCCACTTTTCCTGCACTGGAATACTACAAGTTTGCCAGTGGGGGTTACCTGAGTTACCTCTAGCCAAGAAATGAAGGTAAATCAAAGCCCTTATTGGCAAAACACAGCTGGAATACAAGAAATACTAGCAATACCCTCCAGGTAGTCCTATGGGACTCCAAGGAATGGGAATGTAGTGCCGTTACCGGCACCTGTAATATCCCAGTAATACTGGGATATCAGGTGCTGGTCACAGTACGTATGCCATTGGAATTACCGGCGGGATACCGGGAAACGTATAGTAAAGGCCAATGTGTCTGTACATAGAACTATTTTGGCATTAGATTTTGCCTTACTTTGCTAGTATTTAGTCACATGTTTAAACAACCAAATAGAATGAAAAATGAAAAGTTTACTAGCAGTTTCTGAGTCCATCCAATTAAATATATGGTTCAGGTCTATGTTGGAAACACCTGTTCTGTGATCCTTTCATGGTTCATGCATTTAGGGATATAAGAATGGTTATGTCTCGACAAATCACAGAGATTCATGCTTTCAAACGACTCCCACAGCTCCCCCAAATTATTCATGCCATACTGAGTTGGGGTTGGAGGATCACTTTAATTTGGTGCTAGTACATTTATTTCTGAAAATATGGATGAGTAAGAGATCTAAGCTGACACAGATTGTAGTTGATATTTGGGATAGTGAAAGAAATGTGCTTGCATTTGGCTTGACACCAGTCGACTGAGTGTTTACTTATCAGTGCAGTACAGCAACATATGCATCCTTTGAAAAGGGATGTCATTTCACCAAAATGCCAGGGTCAGCGAACGTGACATCACACAGCCCTTGCCTTCTGAAGGCATCACAGGAAGTGATGTCATTTGACCCCACAACGAAGTGAAATCACAGGAAGCGACAAAACACAACCTTTCACCCCTTGACAAAGCAGGAAGTGGTATCACATAGCATTGTTTCTAAGTACAATATGAAAAATACGGTTACCATATCACTGTGAAGTGATACATTTCATATGAGAATTAATCACCATATGTATCGTTAATATCAGCGCGTATAGGCCCATATTACCAAATAACTGTGAATACAAGCAGACGTCGAAGGCCAAATGATAATGATGTGGTATTATATAGCACTTTCACTTATTTATTTATTTATTTATTTATTTTACATTTTTAAAGCGCTCACACAGCCCACAGGCATCGAGGCGCTGTTACTGGAATTGTTTGTTTTGGATGCGTAATTGTTTTTTTTTTTTTGTCTTAGTTGCGTATTTATAACGCGCTTAAACATCCAGAGGTTTCTAAGCGCGGACCCGGGGATCGAACCTGTGTTGCTTCGTGTTCCTTCCAAGGCGCGCACGTTGCCGCTGAGCTATCCTCCCGGGACTAGGAGGATAGCTCAGCGGGACTTAAGCGCTTCATATAAAACAATTATGCATACAATATGAGTCAACCTGTGTTGGTACTCATTTATCAACCTCAGCAGGATTAAAAGCTGAGTTGATTTTGCCGGGAGTCAAACCTGCAACCTGCATATCACACACACAGTGCAGCAGGGAGCACTCAACCCACTGAGCTACCTAATTGGCTATAGCTATCAGAAAACCAGCACTCCAGAAAGAAAGAGCCACATGATGCTGGCCACAGCCCAGAAGCCTCAATTTTCAGGGGTAGCAAGGTAGACCAGCATATGCTTTGCTGCATATGAGTTGATCAGCGTTTCTATTGTAAGGTGCTCACATGCATGGTCCTTACAGATTCATACATATTTGAAGTATTTCTTTTATTGGGCTTTGCTATTCATAAGAAGGCCCTAATCAATACTTGCCTTTGGACCTAAACAGCTGGTATGAAGTATAAGTGCATAGCACCACATGAATTGATTTTTGTTTTGAAAGAGCTATTCTGTAGTTGGCACAGTGACTTCCTGGGGTAGAGGTTGCACATTTTCCAGTTCTTGACTAGTTTGCTCAGTGCACGCAAGATTCCAACTATTTCTCCAGGCATCTCCTTTTCCAAACATTTTAGCAATCTGATATATGCCATAACGAACTCAAGATAGATCAAAGGTTTCTATGAACTATTTCCTGAACTCTGCTCAGTTTTCTTTACTCAAAAAGGTAAAACATATAGCAAATGAATAGTCCATATCCTTCTTCGCTATATTTGTTGAGTAGACTCTTCAGAGATGAGATTACAAGTGCAAGCATTCAAGTAACAATCGTACAGTATGCACCCAAAAAAAGTAATGTTCAAGCAAGAGTCTCTGAAGATATCCACATATGTTCAACACAGATAGCCAATACAATCAATAAACCCCACTCTCTTAAGGAAAGCAGCATGATAATGTATGTTAGAGATTTACAGAAAGTGGACTGGGGGTGCCTGTTCAGAGGAGAATTGCCTAGCATTTTGGTGCTGCACTGCCAAAGGGGATTGGACCAGACTGATATGCAAATGGATAGTTCTCCTCTGTGAAGGGTACAGTGAGCTAAAACGTGCTTGTAGACCTTCCTGTGTGGGCACCTTCCCACTGAACAGGTTATTTGGATGTGTTCATTCTCGGTACAGGAGCTCCCAAAATTGTTAATTTTCAGAATTAATGTTGTGCATAACAGAGAGGCAAAATTATTTTGGTTGTTAGGTGTGTCCCCTCCAATTGGGAGGTTGCTAGGCCACCCATAGCAGGCATGACAAACAAACCAACATACCAATGCATTATTACTGTTGCAGCTGCAGTTTTAAAGTGAATGCAACTAATTTGAGCAAGGATCAGGGCTTAGCAGTCATTTAATGTTTGTAATATACTTTCACTTGAGAATAGCTTTGGTGCTGTCAGTATAAGGGGAGCTTCTTGACAACTGGATAATATAGGACAATTAGGGCCTGATTCACAGTGTTTCACAATGGGATTGACCCATTATAACACGCTTCTACGTATGCGGCCCATGTAGGCCAAATACACTCAGAATTTTAAGGCTTAGTGCATGCATCCTGCATTCCACATGCCATGTGTATATTTCCATGTTAAGCAGCCGATAAAGGAGGTAAAGGAGGTAAAATCATTCTCATCAATAGAAAGGACTGCACCTCAAAATCACAGAATGTTATGAAAAATGATCAGTCAACCAGATTTGGAAAAGGAATGTAACAGAAAAATTAAAAACTGGTTCGATCTGGGACTCCTAACAGAAAATGAATATCACTGTTTGCAAAGAAAAGACTCCATTATGTCCACTATATATTTTCTACCGAATGTTCATAAAAATTACACAGACCTGCCACCATTTCGACCCTTAATCAATGGTATTGGGTCCTTACTGGAAAACATATCAAAATATATTGATACTCACCTTCAGCCGCTTGCGTCAGGACTTGCCTCATTCGTCAAAAACACCAAACATATTATTCAACAGATCAACCAAATTCCATGGGAACCAAATTACCTTTATGTAACTCTAGATGTAGACCAGTTGTACACTAGTATACACTATGATAAGTGAATGGAAAGCACCGCATACTTCTTAGAAACCAGATCAGTCTCCTACTCACAACAGAATGAGATGATTCTTGCAATGTTAAACTTTTCTCTAAAGAATAATATATTCAGTTTTGACAATGACATATACAGACAACTCTTCAAGGCACCACTATGGGGTCTAAGTTTGCCCCCCATATTCTAACTTATTCATGGGATTTTTTTGAACTAAAACACGCCTGGAATCATGAACGTTTTCAAAACAACATTAAATACTGGGATTGTTTCATCGACTACATCCTAATTTTATGGGAAGGAGATAGCAAATTACTGGATTCATACACAAGCTTTCTTAATACTAATGAATACAATCTTTCGTTTACAAAACAAGCCAGCCCATGCAACATTGAATTCCCAGATTTAGAGTTGTTTGTGGACAACTTTCAAATTCAAACTAAACTATATACCAAACTCAGCAGGAAACAGTCTCAGGGTGCATGGATGCGCATAATAAATATTTTAAAGTAAAATAAAGTAAAAGCACCAAACCTCAAACAAATTTTGAACAAACATTGGAATATTCTTCTTACTGACTCAAGTCTACAAAAACAATTGGAACATTAACCAAATATCAGCTACCGGCGAGCACCTACAATTGGAAACCTAATCAGTCCAAGCTTTCTTAGCCGAAGTTCTAGCCAAAGTTCTAGCAAGATCTTTTTTCAGAAACCAGTTATGGGCACTCAGAAATGTAAACGACTTGGCCCTTTCCACAACAAGGCAAAAAAGAAATACAACTACCCAATGGAAAAATGAAGACCATAAATCAACTTATCAACTGCAATTCAAAATATGTTATTTACGGATTGAATGTGTTTGTGGAAGGACCTACATTGGAAGTACTATTAGAAAGCTAAAAATAAGAATCTTTGAACATCTACGAGCCATTCAAAATAAAGACCTGATATCTCCTCTATCAGTCCATGTTATTACAGATCATCAAATTTTCAACATTGAGGACTTGAAAGTATATGGCTTATAACAGGTACTACAACCACCAAGAGGAGGAAATAAAGAACTTCTCCTCCGCAAAAGGAAATCAGATGGATTTGCATAATGGACATGTGTATCACAGGATTAAATTGTGACACAGAGATGTTTAACTGGCTGTAAATGGAACAGGCTATTGTAAAAAAAAAACAGTTCATATAATACACTGTTTTCTTTCTCTTCTTTTTATTTTTTCTTCCTTGTTCTTTTTCTCCATTTCTAACGTTGTCAACACAATTAACTTTATTTCCAATCTCATTCAATACTTAACATACACTTAATTCATGCATCAATTCATTCCTTGGATAATTAAACAATTATCTCAGATTCAAACTGCATAAACCACACCAACACCATACTTACTTTACATGTTTCACCCCAACTTAGCACATACAACACAGTTTAAATAAAAACATTTTTTCTTCATTAATACTGAACCACACACTCATATTATGATAATTGACCATTACATCAGTTACACATAAGTTAAATTAATTAGAAATTTCTGTTTTATCTATACCAACTACACACTATATACAGATATCATAACTGCCCATCTGATCAGCTACACAATAGCATTTCAATTGAAATCCCATCCACAGCTGCACATAACGTATTACACTTTTTCTGCGTTAATATGGCCACGTATTGCGGGGCTGGCGTGATTACGTCATGGCGCATCAGCACGTTACAAATGCGGGTGCGTGTGACGTCATTGCGCATCCGTTTCTCTTTTTTCACAATATAAAACCAGCACAAACAACAGCAACCCATGCCTCCATTTGGATACCACAGGCCAGCATGCTTATCATGGCGTTATTGAACCAAGTACTCCAAGTTAAGAATATTTAATTTTCTCTTCCCTCTAATACCCTTTACCAAGCAAAATCGTGCTTTAATTTAAATAAAACACCATTTGGAACTTCTAACATTTTCACTTTATTATATTTATATATATGCAAACACACATTTTTTCTTCTTTTTCTTTCTTTTTTCTCTTCTTTCTGGGGCACCAGCCTAAATCAAGGACCACAAAGGTTTATACAATTCAAAGAAAATTTAAGAATTTATTTTCTGATCTCCAAAAGAGGTTTCCTGTCAGGGAGCTCTTTTTTAACACAGTTAAAAAACCAGATAAAAATTGTAAATTGGAAACTAGGTGAGTCACACGCTCAACTTCTGTATTCTGTTACAATATATTTTTCCAATAATTTTTGTCAAAATGTACTAGAATAATGAGATTTGAGCTTTATTACTTCTTTTCTTTTCTTTCCTGTCAACAATATTATGTACTCAATAGCTCTTTGTATATTATTTTCTTTCTTTCGTGTAGAAAACTCTTCTCTCCTGATGAACCATTGACAACAACAATGGGGAAACCCGTGTTGAGAGATACAGAAAAATATAAGTACTGCTAAGATAAAAAATGATGATCACTATTAGTGTGAAGAAACACTGAGAGTTACGGAAAATTTAAGTATTGATAAGAGATTCAATGTTGATCACTATTAGTGTAAAGTAACACTATTCTTTATCAACAAATACGAATAAAACAAATACATGTCTCTTTTTGTGACTTAATCAAGTGTCAGAGAGCTAATTGACCTATTGACTCACCAGAAATATTACAAACAACATTGAACAATTTGGTTGGCGCATTGAAGTTTCCTCCCATATAAACTTACCTCAATTATCTGCAAGTGTGGCAGCCACACATTGTGGGAAGAAACATTGCCAGATAACCCATATCATGACTAATTTACAGAGGAAGCGCCTTGGGAGAGCTTTGTAGGCTGCACTTCTACTTAAGCAGCTATATGGCCTGATATCTGAATAAATGATGCACAGTAGAAGGTTTGTATTAGTGTCCTATAGGTGAAGGTTAGTGACTCGGTTACACATCATTTGGGCTGAGAGGTCCATATATATAGTAACAACTAGCACACCTATTTAAAGCACATTGCACTTCATGAAAGTGTGGCTGCTTAACAGACCTGATTTTCCTGTAGAAATCATTCACTTGAGTGCCTGGTATTTTGAAAAAAATCTGAAGAATTCCGGTACAAGATGGAAATCCATCCCACTGAAGGTCACTATGATTGTGGAAACAGAATGGAGGTGCTGTTTAACTGTCGAATCAAACGTCAGTTTGGCAAAAACATAGCTTGGAATGGGTTTCATGCATGTGCCAGGCGCAGAGGCCTATGCAAATTCAAGCCTTCACCTGGATATACTGGGCTTGATTTACAGAATAAATTGTGCAGTGAAAAAGCAAATTGCGCCAATAGAAGTCACTATCCGCTATGCAAAAATAAACCCAACGATTTACAGTTCTGCCTCTTTACTGGAATCCAGCACCATGCACCCTGTGCAAGGAGTGCGGGACTGGCCAGCGCAAAGAAATGAGGGATAATATGGACGTAAGAACGGAGGCGCCCAGAAAATGCACAAAAACACACTATTAAGTGCAAACAAGGCCGTATTCACAGAATAACAACTGGACCTGCACCAACCAAAATGCTCAAAAAACCCACCGGCAGCCGTGACCAGGAGCAATGTGAGATGCACCATGGAAAGAGGAGGTGATTGAGAAGCAGAGCCAGAATCTACCATACATATACAATGCTATTCAGCATGCCCAATGAGGATGTTTATTGCACATATCGCTTCCTTGAATTGGTCCAAAAGTGGGAGAATGACCTGGTCTCACAAACCTTGTGCTCACAGCCAATACCACCCTTGGTATGACTATGATACAGTATTGTTTATTTATAAGGCAAATGTTTCAAAGCGCTCAAGGAGGGAGGGGAACAAAGGGAAAAACAAGAGTCGTTCAGAGCCCTTGAAATTCTGAAACGATAATAGTCTGCACAGGCAGAGTAAGTGCATATAGTAAAATTAACAGTGGGAATAACTGCAAATAGGTGTGATGACGATTCTGCAGTTTTTAGAAGTGGAATTAAGGCATAACCTTGAAGGGAGTGAAGACAAGGGGGAACAGACAGATGATCTTCAGGCATGGTGCAATCGATTGTGCAAATGCAAAGAGTGTTACAAGGTAGGGGGAGCTGGAGGGGGGGACAAGTCTTGGGCTGTCCAAGTGCATCCAGTCAGTGGAGACTGGGGTAAGTGCAGAGAGATGCCACTCTTTCGGGTCATTGATCAAGTGCAGTGATGATGAGGCGAGTGCAAGGCCCAGAGACGATTGTGAGAGGACTGGTGGGGGTGCCAGGGACCTGTGAGAATCTTAGTACACCAGGCGGACAGTCAACAAGCTGTATGGAAAAGGAGGGAGAGAGGGAAAGAGCAGAGAGATAGTTTAGCAGGGTAAAAGACGAGAGAAGGAAAGGAGAGTCTTGAGGAGTTTCCAAAACCTAAGGAGATCAGGCTCAAGACAGAGGGTGGCAGGGAGGCTATTCCGGAGGGAGGCCCCTGCTGAGGATAAAGATCTCCCTCTAAATCTTTGCTTGGAGAACCGGCTCACTCACAGAAGGTTGGATGTAGATGAGCGGAAAGTCCTAACAGCAGTACACATCCTTGGGACCGGCACATTCCAACGGATCACAGCCATAGTTGGTGGTATCTCACAGCACACACAATCATGCTGCCTCAAGCAGGTCCTAAAATGCATCATTGCACATGTGTACAGCCACATTGACATGCCATGCAATGTACAGGCAAGGCAAAGAGTGGCACAAGAATTTGATGCTGTTGCCAATCCCCACAGGTACTCGGGGCAATAGATTGAACACATGATGCACTACAGCCCCAAGGAGCCACCAAACACATATACGGGAAACCTGACAAAATTGGCTGTCACAATCCATGCCTCTGACCCCCTCAGGTATAACAGCCCCCTGGCAGCAGTGGGGCTAAAGCCCTTCACACTGGCCCCAAGGGCCTTAAAACTCCATCAGAAACATACATGGAGTCAGTCCTGGCGCCTTTGGTGCCAGGCTCATTATCAGGAATACAGCAATACACGTTTTGGACTTTAATCCAACATGGAGGCTTTAGAACCAAGCCATGCGGTCTAGTGTTTTGGGTGTGGTTGGGCCTGGAACTACTTGGCCTGGAACTACTTTACCTGGGCTATTTAAACCACACCCAAACAGCAGAACACGCTTCGCGTTATTCTGCACTCCTGCAGCGTAACGCTCACCTTGTCCAGCTCCTGCTCATCTGCTTCCCCGGCAGTCCGATCCTGAAGCCCTAGACCCAGATTCCATTAATAACCTGGAAGAACAAGAACAGCATTAGCAAGCAAGAACACTTACCTGTGAAGTAACCGGTCTTGAATCCATCCTGCGATTCACTTACCTCGCCCATCTCCGGAGTTCACCGCAACATGCAAAGTTAAAGAAACAAGGACAGCATTAATACAAATTCTTACCTGGGCAAACTGCGAGCCCTGGCAGCACCCTGTGCTTCTCTTACCTCGCCCATCTCTGGGTTTCACCTCAACCTGCAAGCGAGAAGGAACAAGGTCAGCATTAACAAATCACTTGTCTGGGCAAGCAGTGCTTCGTCGCTTATCACTCCGGAACAACATTGCAACCTGTACAAAGAAGAGAAGAGAACACAGGTTAGCAATTAACAACAATAAACAGAGCAGCGCCCTGCTCATCAATAACTCACCGTGGTCTTCGACATCGGTGCAGCAACTCTGAGATCACAACCATCCCTGTGAAAACAAAAAGAGACATTGGCCCTCATTCTGACTCAGGCGTTAAGGGGTTTACGGCGCCGTAAACGGCGCCGACCCTTAACGCCTGATTACAAGATTCCCTTTGCGGGATGGCTTTTAACGGCTGCTTTTTTGCAGCTGTTAAAATCCATGCCGCAAAGGGACCTTGGCGATAATTACGGCACCGTAATTTACGGTGCCGTAATTATCGCCTTTCCCCATTCCCATTAACCTCTATGGGGCGAAAATGGGAATGGGGAAGGGTAAAATGAGAAATGGGGATTTACCGCCCCACTCACCTTGGAATGGGGCGGTAAATCCGCCAACCACCATAGCGTAAACATAGTTTACGCCATGGTGGTAAGGGTATGACCCAGGCGGTAACTTACCGTCTGGGTCGTAATGAGGGCCATTGTTAGGGAACAATGTAGTGGAGCAAGAAGCAGAGAAGACAGAGAAAACGGAGGGAAAGAAAGAGACAGAATAAAGACGGAAAAGACATTATAACTCACCTGGAAGACAGCAAGCAGAGTCAGAGCCACAGCCAGTCTGGACCTGACATAAGGGCACATGGACCAGTGAGCAACTAGGTCCTCGGAACGCCCGCACCAACCACGTGCCCCAGCACAGAGACGCAAACAGAGATTTCAATGCACAAAAACTTAAGGTGAGCAATAACCCCAAGGGAGGGGATTTGGACCAGAGGGAGTTGGGAGTCCACCCATCACAGAACCAGTATCTTAACCCTCCATTCTTCTGTTATAGGTGCCACCCAACGTCTGCCACATAACCGAGCAGAGAGGGGTCCGGGACAGCGCTTAGACCTCCATCCAGTATTGTGTACTACCCCCCGTGGATACCAGGTGTGCGTAACAGAATGGGAAGCCTCAATTAAAACACACACCTGGGCTTCATGGAAACATCAGAGACTGAACAACTAGCCCAGTTAATGGGAGAATTACGGGCTGAGGTGCACTCCGCCTGGCAAGAAACCAACACCCTTTGGAGGGAGTTGATTGTCACCAAGGACCGCACCAATGAATCAGACAGACAATTGCTCCAAACACATGCTGGGCAGGTTCCGTTGTCAGGAAGTATTCCGTCGGTTCCAGCCACATCCGTCAATCCAGTGCAGGTGGTCCTCCCTGGGGCAGTTCCTTTGGCCCCACCAGATTGTTTTACGGAAGACCCAAGAAAATATCCAGTATTCATGAACCAGTGCCACCTCCATTTTCTTTGTAGACCCGGAGCCTTTCCTAACGATCAGTCATGGGTTGCCTTTGTTCTGTCATATCTGAGTGTGAGGGCTGCGGATTGGTCCATACCATTAGTAAGCCAGGATGACCCACTCCTCTGGGATTTCAGGTGGTTTCAACAGGGGATGGAGAAGCTGTTCGCCCGACATACCCAGGGCCAAGCTCTGGATAACGAACTTCTGTCCCTACGCCAAGGCAGCCAAGATTTGTTAACATATATTGCCACTTTTAACAGACTTGTCATTGAAACTGGGTGGCCTGAGAAGAAACAAACAACATTATTCCATCGAGGATTACAGGGGGAATTGAAAGACGTCCTAGCTCAGGTGGTAAAAGAATGTGCAGAGTTCATCAACCTAGTGGTGCAGCTAGACCACAGACTGCAAGATCGAAGGACAGATCGAGCCAGAACGAAGAATCGGACTGTGTATGTACGCTCAAAGGAGAACAGTCCGCATTCATCAGAAAACAGTTTGGAACCCATTAACCAAGGCCTAAAGAGACAAAAGGAGACAACATCAATTATGCCTGTACTGCAGGAAATCAGGTCACTTCCTCAGAGAATGTCCTGTAAAACCCCCTAGGAGAACAGTTGGAGCTACAAAGAAAGAAGAAGGAGAACAAAAGTCAGAAAACTTCCAGGCCCGGCAAGCGTAGAGGTCTGTTTGTCAAGCGGAGGAAAAGAGCCACAGACCTCACACCTTGCCCTGCCTGTGATTTTGATCAGTCACCAACAACCGTCTCGGATGCATGCTGTGGAGGCATACATAGACAGCGGAGCAGTTGGTAACTACACAGACCAAGGCCTGGCAACAAGGATGGGGCTTCCCCTCTGTCAGAAAATGACAACTGAGAAGGTCACCACTGTCGATGGCACGGAGATAGCCTCTGGTCCTGTAACTCAATGCACATCAGAATTTAACCTTCTGTGCCAAGACGGACACCGGGAAGCCATTGCCTTCAACCTTATCAAGGCCCCTCATTTCTGGGTGATTCTAGGGATTCGTGGTTGGTGGCTCACAATCCTAACATCGACTGGGGAGCCAAAAAATTAGCCTTCTCCAATGAGTGTGCTTGTGCGTGCTACCAAGTGGAAATGCCATCGTCTGACCCAGAGACACCTGTCCAAGATAAATAGACGTTGGTACTAGATGTAACAAGTACACAACCAAGCGAATACCATGATTTCCAAGACTTTTTCCAAAAAGAACAGGCTAATACCTTACCCCCTCACAGGCCATATGACTGTCAAATCGACCTCGTACCTGGTGCACAAATCCTGTGTAGTCGAATTTATGCACTCACTGAATCTGAAAATCTCCACTTGAAATCATATCTGGACCAATACCTGGCAAATGTTTTTATCCGCCCGTACAAATCACTGGCAGCCTCGGCCCTATTGTTCGTACCCAAGAAGGAGGGGGACTTCAGAACGTGCATCGACTACCGCGCACTAAACCAGCTAACAGTTAAAAACTGTTATCCTCTACCCGTTAACCCAGAACTGCTGGACCAAGTCAAGGATGCCCAAATTTACACCAAATTGGACCTCAGGGGGGCATACCATCGCGTGCGTGTAAAGAAAGCAGACAAATGGAAGACCGCCTTTCATACTAAGTATGGGCTGGAAGAATATCAGGTGATGCCCTTTGGGCTTTGCAACACTCCCGCCGTGTTCCAGTACTTCATGAACAATGTACTACGGGAATTGATCGACGTATGTGCCCTAGTTTACATCAACGACATCTTGGTGTACTCCTCTTCTAAACAGGAACATGCACAAAGTAGATGCCATCCTTAGCAGGCCATCACCGTCTTCAGTCAAAGGTGTTCAAAGTATGCTTGACTTTGCAAACTTTTATCGCCGATTCATCCCGGATTTCTCCCAGATTGTGCACCCGATCACTTCTTTATTACGAAAAAACAACAAACTGTTTTAATGGATAGAGGAGGTGGAGAGGCCTTCCAGGAACTCAAGAAAATATTTACCTCAGCCCCGGTGCTATGACACCCCCACCCAGATCTCCCATATGTAGTGGAAACAGATGCCTCCAGCATGGCAATGGGGGCTGTTCTTCCCCAAAGGGATCCCGAAACAGGCCAGTTACATCCCATGGCCATTTGGTCATGAAAATGTACTACACCTGAACTTAACTATGCAATAACAGACAAGGAACTCATAGCGATCAAAGCAGCCTTTAAGGGTTGGCAGCATTACCTCCTAGGCGTCAGACATACCATCACAGTAATCACCAACCATCGCAACCTACAATACCTCAAAATCGCAAAGGCTCAATAATCCCGTCAACTCTGGCTTTATTCTTCGCAGAATATGATTACATAATCACATACCGACCTGGAGTCCAGAACGGAAAAGCCGACGCCCTATCCCGCATTGGGTATTGATGAGAACGCATATTCAACTCCAGATCCAGTGGCCATTATTCCAGGTGACAAACTACTAGGACTTACAACAACGTTATTTCTGGACAAACTCCAAAAGGAAATTCGGCTCCTAATGAACACAGAGGCTCTACAAGACTGGACCACTCAAGGTGAACATTACACAACAAAGGACCAACTCCTGTATTTCAGAGGGTGTTTATATCTACTGAATAAGGCACTACAAGAACACATAATTTCTGGTTATGACAACCCCTTGATAGAAGGACATCCAGGAATTGCCAAGACTATAGCCAAGGTGAAAAGAAAGTATTGGTTGCCGCCCTGGCGAAAGGCCATTATGCAGTTGATTCTGTCATGTGGCATTTGTGCACAGAATAAATCCCAGAAACAAAGACCTGCGGGCCTTCTTCAACCTCTGGAAATTCCACCTGCACCTTGGCACACACTCTCCCTCGATTTCATCACAGATCTGCCTCCATGTCCAGGGTTCAACACTATCCTAGTGGTTGTTGACCTATTCTCTAAAATGGCCCATTTCATTCCGCTTAAGGGTCTACCAAACGCATCCAGTCTGGTAAAAATGCTTTAGAGCAAATTGTACGATTACATGGTTTCCCCTACGTTCTTATTTCTGACCGAGGGAGTCGGTTTGTGTCTAACTTCTGTAGGAAGAGGTGTGCAATTGCCCAAATCAATATTCGTCTGTCCACTAGTCACCATCCCCAAACTGATGGCCAAACGGAGCTGACGAATCAGACACTAGAGCAATACCTATGGTGCATGTTAGATCAAGTGGAAGAAAGCTGGAAGGATGTGCTGTGGATAGCCGAATATGCCTACAACAACTCGCTACACACCAGTACCGGACAGAGTCCATTCTATACCGTATATGGAAGGCACAAACGTACTTCGGAATTAGATACCCCCTTGGCCTTGGAAATGCCCGCGGTAAAGACTTTACATACAACCATCGCTCAAGCCTTCAAAAAGGCAGCAGAACACTTGATCCAAGCCAAAGAAAGACAAAAAAGATTCTCTGATCAACACCGAAGAAAAGCCCTAGACGACCAAGTCGGAGATGAAGTCTGGTTGGCGTCTCGGCACATGCCCATAAGAGGAAGTCCAACATTTCGGCCCAGATATCTAGGGCCCTATATCATCAAGGCTATGATAAATCCAGTGGCAGTAAAACTAGCTTTAACACCAAATTTGCAGATCCATCCCGTATTCCACGTATCACTCTTAAAACCTGTTCAGCCTGGAACTCGGGTCAAAACACCACCAAATCTGGTACTGGTTAATGGAGAACCCGAATTTGAAGTCAAGGACATCCTAGATTCTAAACTCACCAGGTCCAAGTTATACTACTTAGTGGACTGGAAGGGAGACGGCCCTCAGGACAGGACATGGAAGTCTAGCGAGCATGTCCATGCGCCACACCTGGTAAGACGATTTCATCGGAACCATCTGACCAAACCAGGGCCAGACGGAGGAAATACCTTGAGAGGGGTGTTAGGGGGAGTGCTGCCACGATTCATGCCCCTGACCCCCTCAGGTATAACAGCCCCCTGGCAGCAGTTGGGTTAAAGCCCTTCACACTGGCTCCAAGGGCCTTAAAAGTCAATCAGAAACATACATGGAGTCAGTCCTGGTGCCTTTGGCGCCTGGCACATTATTAGGAATAAAGCAATAACAGTTTTGGACCTTAATCCAACATGGAGGCCTATTACACAGCTCAGTTCTTTATAACCAAGCCATGCGGTCTAGTGTTTTATGTGTGGCTGGGCCTGGGACTACTTGGCCTGGAACTACTTTACCTGGGCTATTTAAACCACACCCAAACAGCAGAACACGCTTTGCATTATTCTGCACTCCTGCAGCGTACTGCTCACTGTGTCCAGCTCCTGCACATCTGCTTCTCCGGTGGCCCGATCCTGAAGCCCTAGATCTGGATTCCATTAATAACCTGGAAGAACAAGAACAGCATTAGAAAGCAAGAGCAGCATTAGCAAGCAAGAACACTTACCTGTGAAGTAACCAGTCTTGAATCCATCCTGCTCTTCGCTTACCTCGCCCATCTCCGGAGTTCACCACAACCTGCAAAGGTAAAGAAACAAGGACAGCATTAATAACAATTCTTACCTGGGCAAGCAGCGAGTCCTGGCAGCACCCTGCGCTTCTCTTACCTCGCCCATCTCTGGGTTTCGCCGCAAGCTGCAAGCGAGAAGGAACAAGGTCAGCATTAACAAAGCACTTACCTGGGCAAGCATCACTCCGGAACATCACTGCAACCTGTACAAAGAAGAGAAGAGAATACAGGTTAGCAATTAACACCAATAAACAGCACAGCGCTCCGCGCATCAATAACTCGCTGTGGTCTTCGCCATCGGCGCGCAACTCTGAGATCGCAACCATCCATGTGAAAACAAAAAGAGACATTGTTAGGGACGAGCGTAGTGGAGCAAGACGCCGAGAAGACAGAGAAAACAGACGGAAAGAAAGAGACAGAAAAGACATTATAATTCACCTGGAAGACGGCAAGCAGAATCGGAGTCATAGCCAGTCTGGACCCAACATAAGGTCACACGGACCATTGAAGCAATTAGGTCCATGGAGCACCCGTACCAACCACGCGCCCCTGCCCAGAGACGTAGGACAGAGAGTTCAACGCACAAAAACCTAAGGTGAGCAATAACCCCGATGGAGGGGATTTGGACCAGAGGGAGGTGGGAGTCCACCCATCACAGAACCAGTATCTTAACCCTCCATTCTCCTGTTATAGGCGCTACCCAACACCTGGCACATAACCAAGCAGAGAGGGGTCCAGGATAGCGCTTAGACCTCCATCCAGTATCTTGTGGCGCCCTCGTGGATACCACGTGAGCGTAACATTGGCATACGTTGAACATGCAGGTCATATGTGACGCCAAGGAACACATAATGCACGTGAACCCAAACTACCTTGGATGCTCCCATGACAGCTACATTTTTAAAACCCCATCCACTAGGCACTGGCATCTGAAACATTTGAAAACAAGTGGCTCATTGGTGAGCATCACCCTGCACACACATAAAAACACAGATTGTGGTCCACATTAAATCCAAACCACCTTATCACAACATCCTAAACCAAATAACTATTTCCCTTGTCATCCACAGGGAACAGCGCATACCCGCTAGCACCAATCCTGATGACGTCTGTCAGATACCCCACCAAACCAGCGGAGGTCCACTACAATACAGCACACATTGCGACCAGAGGCATAATCAAACTCCCATTTGCAATGCTGAAATCACACTTCCGCTTCCTCGACCATTCAGGTGGAGTACTGTTGTATGCACCAGCTGTGTCATGTAAGATCATTTTGGCATGCTGCATCTTGCATAATATAGCCACACGTCATAGCATACCAATAGAGGTGCATGAGGGTTTGCACCCTCAGCCACTGACAGGACCCATGCCAACAGCAGACCAAAGAGTCAGGTCCCAGCACATACCCAACCAAGCTTATACAGACATACCTCAGATGAAAACCATACAGTGTGACAGCCACATAATAGCCACATCCCAGAATGCCGTTGATGATTAAACATGGCAAGTACTTTTGGGCCATAGACCACTACCTGAAAATTGCAGTCCTGGGTGGACATGTGATCTGTGCCTCATACTCATAAAAACCACATAAATCATACTACTACAACCTCACCGCAAAACATGCCAGAAAGGCCAGTGTCACTAGTATGACACATAGCAATACCAAACCAAACAAACACGCACATACAACAGACAACAGGGTCACTCAGCAACACATACCTACTAATAAAGCAACTTGAATAGGAGACAAATGAAAACAAGGGTTCCACACACATCTGTTTCTGCACCACAAGAAGTATCAATCAAAACTTGTTTTTTGCATTTTCTTGCATTATTTTGCATGCTTTTTTGTTTTTGGTTAAAGCCCATGTTGATAACACGTGTTTCGGCACTCTTAGTGTGCCTTTTTCAAATCTGGGCAATAGATTCTCTACAGGTTGCTATCACAAGCTGAACAACAACACATAAATGTAATTTGCGTGATTATTTACAGTGCGAAAGAAAGCATATTTATCAAAAAAATAATTTCCATCAGTTATCACAGTGCAAAGTAAAGCATGTTTAACATCATAAATTTCCATCATGAAAATAAAAATGACCACATACCATCATGACGACCAGTGGTAGGGTTGATACATACGAAATGGTAAGTATTCCGAGGGAGATGGGAAAGGCAGAGAGAAAAGGGGGGGGGAAGGGATAAGGCGGGGAGAGACATTGTGGTAGAAATGAATAAAGAAAGAAAAGGAAAGAAAATTAGGCACAGGTTAGGCACTAGATTCAATTTGGTCACAAAAAGGCTAAAAACTGTGTAAAGCACACAGGCTAATTTGTTGTAGCATAGGGCTAGAAGCAGTGTGAACATGGTAGCATAGTTAATCATAGGCATTGTAGTTTGGCTTTAGCAGCATTGTCACAGAGGCTAGATCGATCACAAGCAGTAGGCTAGATCAATGTGTGGGCATGGCTCTTCAGTAGAGGGCAAATGTCATAGAGACATCACTTATTATGGCAAGTGGGAGTCATACGGCTGCAGGACTGCGGTAGTTTAAAAGTAATTGCAGTTAAAAAGCAATGTACAGCATAGTTAGAATAAAGGGGAATACATTAACTTGTGCTAGCATTGGGCGTAGATAACATGCTGCGAGTAAGGTCATGTAAGGGGGTTTTGGAGGCATAGTAACAGGCGTTATATGATAGGCAAAGTATACATGTATGGGCAGGCATTAATTTAGCAGGTACCTTTGTATGCTAGTAGAGCTCTGTGCTGCATAAATGCAAAGTGAGAAGGGCAGCAGCCATGTCAGTGGCACAGTTCAGAGTCATGTTGTGAAGTGACATCACAGCCCGTGGCGACCTTGAGGTGTGGGTGCCTCTGTTTTGGGGTTTCAGGGAGTGGGTATGTTCGGTGTAGGTGCCCTTTGCATGTCAGTGGCTCTCGTCCATGTGTGTTTGGGGAGGGGGACTGGTGGGTGTAGGTGCTCTTTGCATGTGGCTGGCTCAGTTTTGTGTGTATGGAGAGTGGGACTGGTGGGTGTAGGTGCACTTTGCAAGTGGCTGGCTCATTTGTGTGTGTGTACATATAGTGGGACTGGTGGGTGCAGGTGCACTTTGCATGTGGCTGGCTTAGTTTTTTGAGTTTACTGGGAGTGGGACTGGTGGGTGTGGCTGCACTTTGCATGTGGCAGGCTCAGTTGAGTGTGTGTACAGGGAGTGGGTTGCATTTATTGTGTGTGGGTGCCCTTTGCCTGTGGGTGCCTCTGTTTGGTGGGGTTTCAGGCAGTGGGTATGTTGGGTGTAGGTGTCCTTTGCATGTAAGTGGCTCTCTTTCATGTGTGTATAGGGAGAGGGACTGGTGGATGTAGGTGCACTTTGAATGTGGCTGGCTAAGTTTTGTGTGTGTACGTAGAGTGGGACTGGTGGGTGCAGGTGCACTTTGCATGTGGCTGGCTCAGTTTTGTGAGTGTACGGGGAGTGGGACGGGTGGGTGTGGGTGCACTTTGCATGTGACAGGCTCAGTTTTGTGTGTGTAAAGGGAGTGGGTATATTGGGTGTAGGTGGCTGTTGCATGTGGCTGCCTCATTTTCATGTGTGTACAAGGAGTAGGACTAGTGGGTGTAGCTGCCCTTTGCATGTGGCTGGCTCAGTTTTGTGCGTTCTCAATATGTAGGAATGTTGAATGTAAGTGCACGCTGCATTTTGGGGTGCGCAGATGTAAATCATTCCAGGGGTTGTTGATGGTTGGTATGGGTGCAGGTAATGGTGGTGACTTGTGGGTGCTTACCATGCTATTTTAGGATTTTCAGTGCATGTGGTGGCGCGGCTTGGTATTTGCACAAGAAGGGCTATTTCGGTGGGTCCTTGTTTTGCGCTAAGGGCGTGTTGTGGGCGTATAAGGTCAAATTATTTTTTTTGTTGCACTGTTGCTCCCTGCCGACGCTTGAGTCTGTAAATCTCCTCCTCGCACACACTGATATTTCTATGCTTCTTTTGCACTTCTTTCTGTAAATCAGGCCCACTGTCTTCAATTATGCTGCATAACATACAATTAATTGGCGACTCTACTCCCCACAGAGGAAAGGTTCTTAATCCGTTGGAGTTGGTCTAAAGATTACTATGGATATTATTATTATTATTATTATTATTATTATTATTATTATTATTATTATTATTATTATTAACATATTAACATTGCTGGCGGAGCCGAGATTGCAGCTGACCGTGACCTGCCTCCTTATCTAAGCAGGAGGACTTGGCGGCCCCGGTGCCCCAAGTATTGTGTTGTTGTCATTTTTATTTTCATTTTTATTTTTGCCTTCTCTTGTCTTCTTACTTAGCGCTCTGAGCACGTTGTCCTCTCCCCCTTCCCCCTCTGCCACTTCCTTGTTCCCTCCCGCCTCCCGCCTCCCAGCCCGCCCCCTGCCCGTCCTGATTGGCCGCCGGGTGTCTGCTCCTTGGGCTAATGGTTGCTGCACTCCCCGCTCGCTTCATTGCCGGCGGAGCGGAGATTGCAGTTGAAAGTGACCTACCTCCTTATCTAAGCAGGAGGACTTGGCTGCCCCGGTGCCCCAAGAAAGGTGTTGTTGTCAAATTTAATTATTTTTTATTTTTGCCTGCTCTTGTCTACTTACTTAGCGGTCTGAGCGTGTTGTCCTCTCCTCCCTTTCCCCTCTGCCACTTCCTTGTTCCCTTCCGCCTCCCAGCCAGCCCCCTCCCTATCCTGATTTGCCGCCGGGTGTCTGCAGCTTGGGCTAATGGTCGCTGCTCTCCCTGATCGCCTCATTGCCAGCGGAGCGGACATTGCAGCTGACCATGACCTACCTCCTTATCTAAGCCGGAGGACTTGGGATGCCCCGGTGCCCTAAGGAAGGTGTTGTTGTCATTTTTATTTTCATTTTCATTTTTGCCTGCTCTTGTCTTCTTACTTAGCGCTCTGAGCGCATTGTCCTCTCTCCCTTTCCCCCTCTGCCACTTCCTTGTTCCCTGCCGCCTCCCGCCTCCCAGCCAGCCTCCTCCCCGTCCTGATTGGCCGCCGGGTGTCTGCTCCTTGGGCTAACGGTCGCTGCTCTCCCCGCTCGCCTCATTGCCGGCGAAGCGGAGATTGCAGCTGACCGTGACCTGCCTCTTTATCTAAGCAGGAGGACTTGGCTGCCCCGGTGCCCCAAGTAAGGTGTTGTTGTCATTTTTATTTTCATTTTTATTTTTGCCTGCTCTTGTCTTCTTACTTAGCGGTCTGAGCGTGTTGTCCTCTCCTCCCTTTCACCTCTGCCACTTCCTTGTTCCTTCCGCCTCCCAGCCAGCCCCCTCCCCATCCTGATTGGCCGCCGGGTGTCTGCTCCTTGGGCTAATGGTCACTGCTCTCGCCGCTCGCCTCATTGCCGGCGGAGCGGAGATTGCAGCTGACCATGACCTACCTCCTTATCTAAGGAGGAGGACTTGGCTGCCCGGTGCCCCAAGTAAGGTGTTGTTGTCATTTTTATTTTCATTTTTATTTTTGCCTGCTCTTGTCTTCTTACTTAGCGCTCTGAGCGTGTTGTCCTCTCCCCCCTTCCCCCTCTGCCACTTCCTTGTTCCCTCCCGCCTCCCGCCTCCCAGCCAGCCCCCTCCCCGTCCTGATTGGCTGCCGGGTGTCTGCACCTTGGGCTAACGGTCGCTGCTCTCCACGCTCGCCTCCTTGCCGGCGGAGCGGAGATTGCAGCTGGCCGTGACCTGCCTCCTTATCTAAGCAGGAGGACTTGGCTGCCCCGGTGCCCCAAGTAAGGTGTTGTTGTCATTTTTATTTTCATTTTTATTTTTGCCTGCTCTTGTCTTCTTACTTAGCGCTCTGAGTGCGTTGTCCTCTCCCCCCTTCCCCCTCTGCCACTTCCTTGTTCACTCCAGCCTCCTGCCTCCCAGCCAGCCCCCTCCCCGTCCTGATTGGCCGCCGGGTGTCTGCTCAGGTGCTCTTAGTTGACCATCCCTGGGCAGCCCTCTGCCCGGCAGCCCCCTCAGGCTAAGGGCCCCCAGGCAAAGGGCGGCTCCCTGATTGGCGCCTCCTGGTTGTGTCTGCAGGTGTCTGCAGGGGACGCCTGTTGCCAGTTGCCACCCTGCTTTTTTGTCCTGGCCCCCCCTTCCTACCATCCTCCCTAGCGGACCCACTAACTTGTTGTGGTGTTCTCCTGTCTTCTCATTTGCTCCATTTAAATACCTATACTATGCATTGGCTAAGTATTTAAAATTGCATTGTGTAACCAAGGCCTTTCTCCCTCTATTCAGGATTCTCAAACTTAGGTGTCTTTTTATCCTGTATAATATGCACTGGCAAAGTATTTAAAATTGCATTGTGTACCTAGGCCTTACTCCCTCTATTCAGGATTCTCGTTTTCGCTGTGTCGTCTCTCCTATCTTTACTGCGCAATATGTTAGCTCTGTAAGTCTGAGTGGCATCATCCTGTCCTATTGTGCAACTTTCCTGCCTCTTGCTCTTGTCTGCCTACTGTGTGCCCTCCTCCAGTACCTCCACCTCTCTCCTCTCCCACCTACTATATGGTGCTCACTGTCTCTCCTATCTTCTCAAACTGCTTCTCTACTGACTATCCTGCTCTCCTCACTAAATCTGGTAGGAATACGTTTAAAAGGGACATCCTAGTCTCCAACCCAGACCTCCCTATTGCTTACACCTACACCAGTGCCTCCATCAAGGAAACTCTCACCGACATCCTCTTTGTCATGCTTTTCTTGATTTATGGACCCTTCATATGGTCTCTTTGCTCTCTCCTTTCTCCTCTTCTCCCATTAATGGTGGCACCCGTTGGGACGCCCTCCTGTCCTCCTTCCTTTCCTCTAAGGTCATCATTAATGTTTACTCAAAAGGGACCGTCTTGGTCCAAGGCCCTCAGGCCAACCTTCACCTCTTTGATAGATGCTTCCCGCGCCTCATCAACTTTCTTTCTTCTCCGGCTGTCCCCCCACCACTTTCCTTGGCTACCTTGCCTTCCCCCTCCCTCTCTGCCCCCTCTTTGGCTCCTTCTACACCTCCAAAGGGTGTACCTCTGACCTGTACCCCTCCCCGGAAGTCCTTCAAGGATGGCAACCTTCTCCACACTGCCACTCTAAACTCTCGCTCTGCTGTCAAGCATTCCTCTGATATCTGCCGCCTCCTTGATGAACTTGACCTCGATGTCCTCAGTCTCACTGAGACATGGTTCACCGCCAGCTCTGTCACCAGCTTTGACACACTCCTACCTGACGGCTACAAGATCCTCTCTGCTCCCAGGCTTTTCCGCTCTGGTGGAGGTGTTGCCCTTATCTTCCCCGAGTGGATTCCTGCCTCTGTCATTCCTACGCAGACCTACTCCTCTTTTGATTGCCTCGTCTGCAGGCTCTCTCTCTCCCCTAGCCATTCCCTTACTGTGGCTACTATCAATCGGCCACCTGGTCAGATCTCTTCCTTCCTCTCTGAGTGGGCGGACCTCTTCTCCTCACTCCTGGCCTCAACCACTCAACTCCTCCTTCTTGGAGACTTCAACATCCACCTGGATGCCTCATGTCCCCCATCTGCACTCTTTCACGACTTCTGCAACTCTCTCTCACTCACCATTCTCCCCTCAGGCCTGACTCATTCTGCAGGACACACTCTTGATGTTCTAATCTCCTCAAACCTTCCCCTCTCTGTCCCTCTCTCCACTTCTCTATCCTGGAGTGATCACATTCTCCTATCCTCCCACCTCACCCTCCCAACCCCTCAGGCCAAGCCACCTCCATCACTGCCACCCACCTTCTCGGTCATCCGACCCATGAAGCGCGTGTCAGTTGAGGCTTTTGATTCCACCTTCTCACCCCCTCCTCCCCCTTTGGCTGACTCTCACCATGACACAGCCCTCTCCACGCTCCACTCTTCTATATCTGATACTCTTGATATCCTTGCCCCTGTCATGAGAATCTGCCTGAAGCCCAAAGCCAAGTGTAACTCCTGGTATGACTCAGACTTCATCACCCTAAAAAGCAAGTGCAGTGTGGCCGAGAGGAAATGGCGTGCTTCTTGTTCATCCTCTGACAAACTGGCCTGCCGCCTGCTACGAAGACAATACCGGCTCTCCGTCCTCACCATGAAGAGAGCTCATATCCAAGCCTGCATCTCTGCGGCATCAAACAACTTGGCTGAACTCTTTAAAATCTGCAAGGAACTGGCCAATGCCGCCGCAGTCTCTACCTCTCCTGTCCCCTCCCAGGCCCTCTACACGGCTCTGGCTTCTCACTTCATTTCTAAAACTCGGAACATCCTGTCCTCACTCTCCTCCTATCGCCACCCTCCCCCTATTCCCTGCTCCTCCTCTGGCCCTTCTGCAGCCACCCCCCTCCCTCCTTCTCTGCCTTTCCCCTTTTCTCTGCAGATGAGGTTTCTAGACAAGTCTGATCTATGAAAGTCTCGTTGAAACAGGTTCACCCCTGTTCATCCAAAACCATCAAGGACCACATTGACTCCCTGGCTCCTGCCCTGGCTGATTTCTGCAATCACTCCTTCACCACAGGAGTCTTCCCATCCCCTCTGAAGCACTCCCTTGTGCACCCTCTTCTTAAGAAGCCCTCTGCCGACCCCTTCTGCACGGCTAACTAATGCCCAATCTCCATCACTCCCTTCCTGGGCAAGCTCCTGGAGAAACGGGCTATCACCCAGCTTAATCTCCACACTGAAACTGTTGGCTGTCTCCATGACCATCAGTCTGGCTTCAGAACTGCCAGAAGCACTGAAATTGTTCTCCTGAACATCCGTGAAGACCTGCTCTCCAACCTCGACTCCAACACTCCTTGCATCCTCATCTTGCTTGATCTCTCTTCTGCCTTTGACACTGTCAACCATGCCATCCTGCTCAACCACCTCCGTGATAACCTGGGTATCGCTGGTCAGGCTCTGGCATGGCTGACTTCCTTCCTCTCCGATCGAGCCTCCCAGGTCCAACTTGGGGCCTTCCTCTCTGATATCTTTTTCTCTTCCTGCGGTGTCCCCCAGGGATCTAACCTCTCTCCCTGGCTGTTCAACCAATACCTGGCACTCCTTGTCCACCACATCGCCTCTCTCTGCCCCAATTTTCAGTGCTATGCGGATGATACCGTGATCATTTTCAGGCTACCCTCGGCCTCCTCCTCGCCTTCTCTCATCTGTGACTGTCTGTCTGCTATCCAGGAGTGGTGTGCAGCAGCCAATGACCTCTGCCTTAAGGCCAGTAAGACTGAGATTCTACTCATCGGCACACCCACTCCCTCCTTCCCTGCAGCTCTCTGGCCTACTTCTCTTGGCCCTCTTCCTGCTCCCACCTGCAAGGCAAAAAACCTCAGGGTCATCTTTGGCTCCACACTCTCCTTCTGTCCTCACATCTCTGATGTCTCTAAGAAGTCTCACTACCATCTGCACCTCCTCAGAGGCATTCTTCCTTTCCTCACCTTCCCCCAGAAGTTCACTGTCTCCAGAGCCCTGGTTCTCTCTAGGTTGGACTACTGTAACAGCCTCTATCTAAATCTGCCTGCCTCTACTCTCCACCCTCTGCAACTTATCCAGAACAGGACTGCAAGACTTGTCCTTGGCCTCAAGCCCAGGGATCGTATCTCTCCAGGACTGAAATCTCTGCACTAGCTCCAAGTGGCTGTGAGGATTAAATTCAAAACCCTCTGCATTGTCCACAAGGCTTTCTGGGGTCTGGGGCAGATATACCTTCAACTCTCTCTTCCTAAATATTTTCCTTCCCGAACTCTTCGCTCATCCGCTTCCAACTCCCTCAGGGTAAGTCGCTTCTCCAAGCAACGAGTTGGTGGTAGATCTCTCTTCGGCAGGGGCCTCCTCTGGAACAGCCTTCCTGCCTCCCTGAAACTTGAGGAGAACCATCTCTGGTTCCGGAAGCACCTCAAAACCTTCCTCTTTGCTTCTGCTTTCTCTCTTCCTCTCCCCTGCTGATTTCTGGCTGAAACTGCACCCGTTACATGGCCACCTTTTCTGCTCACAGGCCCAGGCTCCGCCAGTTGCTCACCTGCACTGCCTCCCTGACAACCCCTGCACTTGGAGACTGTTTCTGTATCCCTGCAGTCCCCCTAACCTGCACTTGTGCCTGCACTTACCTTGCACTTGCCACTAGCTGGCCGTTTTATTTATTCTTTATCCTACTATCCCATGTACTACACTTTCCCCTCTCCCTGCACCCTCGCACTTTTCCCTTTCCCCCTTCCCATGTACTTGCGCGATCTGAATGACACCTGGCCTAGTAGGATCGTTATCTGTCTTCCCCTGTTCCCCTTCCCTTGCCTCGTCGCACCTTGAAACACTTGTGTATAGGCACGTTATAAATGCCATATCATATCATAACACCCACATGGATCATATGGATCCATTGGCATCGTTTCAGTGAGAGCCCACCACAGCTGGTAGTCATGAACAGTGAAACCTCACTCAATAGTTGTGAATTGCCAACTGTTCAAGCAGAGAGCAAAAGCCGATAATGTGCTAAGTACTGCTTATTTAGATAATACCACTCGGCCAATACTATGTGCACCCAGTTTCTGATATGTCATGTACACTTTATATAAAACGTCTTCTGATCTGCAAAATGCCAGAAGGGTTAAAATTGACCAGAAGTATAATACAGCAAGGTCAAATCCTCTTCCAGTTGCTAAATATAAAAGGAATACCGAATTCATTGACATGCACTATATTTGACACATTCTCTATACACATATACATAAACAAAGACGTATTTATCCATCAGGTTACGGTATGTAGAAATAGCTAATATCCACTCAGAATAATGTATTGAAACGTGCACGCACAGACTGGTAGTGATATGATTGATACCAAATGGGAAACATCAATGTGATACTACCGTGTAAACAGACCAGGAAAAATGTACCCTTACGGTGCATTGATCACCTTGAAATAATACATTAGGTCATTCTTCCAGGACCATCATTTGCATTGGGGAACGAAGACAACAAGCTGGTGCAATTAGAATAGCACTTACACAAATGTTAGCGGTTTGCGTGTTTATCTTGAAGTAGAGCAGTATTGGACTTGCATGCAATAATTGGCACATACTTGTATAGCTTTGCTCAATGATATAAACATGGTATCGAAATATGTGTCCACAAAGGTCAGACAGATATGTCTATCCAGCGGCCTCAGTTGTTGTCAGGTCCAGCATAAAGAATAGATAGCAGAAACAAGCCTTAACATTGTCTGGCGCAGATGATTTTAGTTTGATACAGATCTGTCGTTCGTAAGTACTTGAGCAAAGAAACGTGTAATTTTATTATATTAACCTTGTGTATGAGGAAATAGGGGCATCGTTTCTGCAAGTGCATATTATTTTGCCTTTGAAACACATTTGCGAAGGGGACAGGTCGTGGAGATGACTGCCCTTGTCATCTGGCCCCATTGGCTAAAAAGGTCAGGGCTGGAGTGTTGGCGCTATTTCAGACATAGAATGTATTTCGCTCAACCATCTTGTTTTTTAAGCAGTGTTTCACGTGTGATGCATCCACATTAAAAAAAACAATAAGGCTCCAATGTAGGGCTACTAAGGGAAATCAAAATCGAAAATATGTGTTCAATTTGTATTGCCCCAGCACACACCTGCGGCTGCATACAGTACTGGGATCAGTGCGACAAGTGAGCATTCAGACATCAAATGTGTTTCAGTTCCCTGTGTGAGAGAGGATCAAGACATATTGTATTCAGAAATAGAACTAGTTGAGTTGACAAATAGTCGCGTACTCAATTATAATACCTACTGTCTTTTCTAAAGGTTCAGTATTGTGTGGGACTCTGAAACAAGTAGATAATAGCACGTGTCTGGAAGCCTGAACACAAAAGATGTCATTCTGTCTGTGTTGGGATCAATCGAAGTGTTTATGCAGTCATCAATTCCCAAAAGGAAACTGTTTACATGGTGGGCGTTCTCTTCAAATGCATGGCCACTGAGTTATCCCTTATAATAGACCGACTGAACATCCCTTCATAATACTGAAAAGCATGCAATAACTCACATTGGCAAAGGTACCTCTAGGAATGAATTACCTGTTTCTCGATGTCTGACAAAATGTAAAGGTCTTCAAGCACTTGTAATTCCCAAATGTGTCCTCATTCAGTAACACCTAGTCCCGAACAGAGCAGCTCAGACGGCCATGGTGCTGAAATTAATCAGCCACATTCCCATAGTTCTGAAATTAAACTCAAACTCCGGGGTGATCTGACACATCAGACACATATACCTTTCAGAAGAGCTGATGGGGCATATACCAACGAGAAGTTTAGGATTTTCCAACATAGTTCTCCATTTTGTGTCGGCGTCAGGTTAAAAGTGAAGAGAACCAATGCTGGAGCAGTCTACCACTGTACATGAGTCTGCAGGAAAAGAAATGCCCCTTCATGAAGAGCCTAAAAACATGTTTTATTTGCTAGAAGGCCTATCCTGACGTACCTTATGATATCTCTGACCCAAAATCAGATCAATGCCACACTTTTTACAGAAGACACCAGCCGGAACATGATTCTTAAAGGCTAATTTACCCAATTGTTCACCCTCAAATCTTCTCCTTTGGTTCATCAACCTTCCCAACCTTTTGGATATCCTATCCAAACGAATCCTCTTGTCCCTCTAACTAGGCACTTAACTCTCAAGATAGACAACTCCAGAGACACTGAGCATGAACCAAATTAAAGCAGCAGGCCATAACAATCATGTGTTGGTTTTTGCTTCCCCTACCTACACTTCACCTTAGTGCAACTTCGTATCTCACCTGGAGCTCTGAAACAGCCTTCTTTGCATGCTTATGTGGTAAAACAATATCTAAATAAAAAAAAAATATTGTAGTGTGCAGTGAGTAAACTAAAGCTTGTATAACAAATTAATTAGTCTTGCATTTTTTACAGACTTATATATCGGAAGATAGAGTCAGATTTGTGTGAGAGGTGTAAAGGAATTCGGACAGGTTGCAAATGGTGATTGATATTCCAATACATCAATGATGGAATGCATGACCCTAAAGTTTTCTTCTGCCTCAATGTCAAATGGTCTAGGTTATTTTCTGTTATGGTAACTGTCCCTGGGTAAGAGGTTCGCTCGGGCCTATAACTATGGGCCCCGGGGCATTACCTGAGTCCGTAATGCCCCCGACGCTCGGGTCATATTGCTTAAATAGTTTCCCTGAAAATATCCCTGGCTCCTGGCCCTGATGTAAATTAAATAACCGTGGCATACCTCACAGGCTTCTTAATGTGATCATTGCCCTGAAATCTAACATGAGTGGGATGGTAAGATTATCAGATTATCAGGTTCTGTTGGCATCACTGACCCTATCCATACATTTATTGGCCTTAAGCAGGGATGCATACTCACCCCTTTTTTATTTAACCTCTTCTTAGCCAAATGTTCTGAAGCTCTAAGTACTTCTGAAGCATTTCCTCCTAGGTCAGATGACTATTGTATTTAATGGCTGAGTTATGCGGATGACCTGGCCATTCTGGATAGCAACCGTAGAAGATTGCAGTGCCTACTTAAAAAATTAAGTTCTTACTGCAACCAAAATGGTCTTAACATCAATGGTAATAAAACAACGATTATGGTTTTTAGACTGGGTAATAACACATTTACAACTATGATCTCTTGGAACATTGGCATCCATCCCAAAGGTATTGTATATCAATTTGAATACTTGGGCTTTACCATTGATGTGAGACTCTGCTGGGTACCTCACTGTCATAAAACTGAAGCTAAAGCTTGACAACAATTAGAGCTATTAAAAACTAAAAATATTGCCTAATCACACAGGGTTACTACTTTGACTCCAAACTTGCGGTATGCAAAGCAAAAACTCCTCCAATTCTCTTATATCGTGCAGAAATCTGGGGCTGTCAATTAGAGTCTAAGATAAAGAAAGTACACTGTTGATGCCTCATAATTCTCGCCAACTGCGCCAGAAATGTGCCCATTGAAACTTTATATCTTGAGCTTGGATTAAATGGCATGCATAGTCTATTAATGACAGGTAAAGTTAATTTACATTGGAAAATCATACATTCTAATCCCAATACTTTGATGCACCATTTAGACCGCCCAACTTCTAATATGCTATGTAGGACTAGCAGCACTGCTTGTCCTCTTTAATAAATTATGCTCGTTAATGCTGTGTACAATCAACTTGTGTTCCATTCAGCGTTACTTTTGTATGACATAAAGCAAGAAGGTTGTCTTCACTCTTGACATTCAACAAAACATTACTCATCTGGCTTGAATGTCACGTAGTAATGAGTTCATTGAACAATATCAATATTGTAGTAAGTATTTTCATGGATTTCTATAATCTGGCCTGTTGGAAAAATCATAGAAGGCCACCCTTGTTCTGGAGAACAAGGGTACTATGAGGGGTTAGCCAAACCCAATCAAGGTACGCATGGAGAGTGGTCAAGGCTTAGTCTCAGGAGAAAGTGAGTTGGGTCAGTGGTCCACAATGAGTCGACACAGTGAAGCAGACTATATTTCAATTTAGACAGTTAAGTACAAACATGCTCTATTCATATATTCCCAAAAAAAATATCACCCAGCACCCGATTATAAAACACATATACAGTCAGCTTTAGGTTTGTAGGAATGCATACAATAACTAAGTCAACACAAAATAAGGTGTTTACTGATGGAGTAGAATGAAAAAGTTCAAAACAAGTGTGCCCTTACTTTATATGTCCAATCCCTAGCATGTATGGCACTTTGCGCCCAAAAGTCACAAAGCTTCTTCTTAGGAGAGGGGACAGATGTAGGAACAGTTCCTGTGGTGGTGAAACCTGTTCCACAAAAACTTCAACAATGTTACAGGTCAGTACATTTATTTCCCTGTCTTTAGGTACAGATTTTAGATCAAACAACCAAAAGGCAATGGAATGGAATAAACAAAGTTTATTCTAAGGTTTATTATAGGGGAGATGGGGTGACTGAATACTTTGTGAGTACTAAACCCCTGGAATCCGATTTTCCCCGTTGCCTCAGTGGGTCAACTGGGGGTCGCTGGCTGTCAGTTTTGCCACTGTTTGTTCCTCTGTAAGATGTTCAGGGGTTGCCAGCCTCAGGGTTTCTCCGGTTGGCTGCTGGTGCAGGATGCAACCTCTGGTGAAGTAGAGAAGCAGTATTAAAAAATGCAGGACTGTTCTGGACAAGTCAAAGTACACAGGGAAGCGACTTCCACAAACTGTCACTGCACAGGGACGATGGCATGTGTATCTCTAGTCACGGTTGAAGACAACCTTCCAGGACAGGATTCCTTGAAGCTGGGATGCTGAAACTTAGCAGGAAGGCACTAGCTGGTGACCACCGACGCACTAGGCGAAAATGCAGAATGGCAACACTTCTGGTGAGGTAGCCCATTGGAGAACTGGTTAGTTAACCTGTTGTTCCAAGGACACTTCTGAAGGCTTGGGAAGCTTGATCCTCGAGAGGTTGTAGAGACTGGTTGCTCCCACCAGTCCAACGGTTGAAACACTGCAGGGGGCGTTCACAGATCAGGTTATTCAGTTGGGCTTCATGGGCCCAAACACAGAAGGGATGTCAGGCCTCTTCATGAGTCGTCCACAGAAATTCAGTCAGATGCACTTCTACACAGAATAATTGACTCCAATGCTGATCTGAAGAAACTGCTACTTGAGTCATCTTCTTATCCTAAATCCTGTCTAGTAGCAAGTCCAAGCCCTCCTGTGGTAAGGACGTGCACCATTCACCCAGCCACCAGTGGTCCAAGAAGGGACCACTCTGGGTTTCACCCATGCCCCACACCTAGGCTTTCATGTGCCATGGATGTGGAGTGGGACCAGACAGTCTCACCCATTTCCTGGGTCTACACACAACAGGCCAGCAGTAGCCCACAAAAGCAGCAGCATGACCATATAAGGGATTTCCTGACATGAGAAGGAAGGAAGAAGGCCAAACACCAATATGGCCAAAGTCCAAGTGACAAATTTAGTGGCATGGCCATTTTAGGGCACTAGCCACCTTTAGTAGCCAGAAGCAGTAAACGCGAATGTGCACAATAAAAAAGAAATGCAAACATGGCACCAATTTATCTGCTGCCACCAGCTTGTCTTTGGGCACCTATAAAAGTAACCAAAACCCCAAGTATAAAAGTCTAGGGTCATACAAATGTATTCCCACTTCACTGCATTATAAAATGCTGTGCGCACTGTTAAAAAGATACCAACAAAGGTAAAAAGGTAAAAAGACAAAAGAGAAACATGGTTTCCCAGTACTTATAGTGTGAAGGACTGATCAGATCCCCATGACAAAATGAGCAAAAGGCCAGAAGGAGCGGAGAGTGAAGCTGAAGACTTCCCTGTAAAAAGCCAGGACAGGTTCAAAAACAAAAGCAAAAGGTTTGGGGGTCATAGAATAAGGGGGCAAGTTGCCTAAGTAGAAATATTTCTTAACAGTGAGCTACCACACTACTCTATGAGTATCCTTATAATTGGATAGTCCACAAATATTTAATAATAAAATTCAATGCTGTTAGCTCATTTGAGATTATTGGAGTGCACAGGGGCTTGCCAAGATAGAAACATTTATGTAGATTATGTGGGGACGAGGTTTTGGAAACTGTAATAGAGTTGCCTATTAAATGCCATAGCTTAAATGTACTAAGTAGAACGTTTCTATTATCATGTGGAAAAGTGCGAGGTAATGGAACTCTTTCCTCTGATGAGTTATGGAAGGCTTATTATGGAGGAAATCATGTAATTTTAATATTTCAAAAGACTACACTTTCGATTCTTATTGCACACTTTTTGGAACTAATACCATTTTAAGCTGTGTTTTATTTATTATACATAGGCCCTCATCAGGACTCCGGCGCTAAACCATGGTGCTATCAGCACCATGGTCCATGCCGGAGTCCGCCATGGAGAAAGGGGGAATTACCACCCCATTCCAAGGTTGGCGGTGCGGTAATTCCCCCTTTCTCCATGGCCCTTCTCCATTCCCATTTTTGCCTCATAGGACTCAATGGGAATGGGGAAGGCGGCAATTACGGTACTGCAAATTGCGGTACCGTAATTGCCATCAAGGTCCCTTTGCGGGTCTCTACTTTGACGGCTGGTCCAGGCCAGCCATTCAGGTCGGGAGCTCCAAAGGGACCTCGTAGTAAGGCGTTAAGGGGTTAACCGCGCCGTAGCCTTTTACAGCGCCGTTAACCCCTTAACGCCTGGGTCGTAATGAGGCCCATAATGTTTGTTATGTTTTTGTTTTAGATTATTGATTCACTTTAAAAACAATTCCACATATAACAACCCCAAAAGGCTATTTTATGTTAAATAAATTAAACCGGTTGAAGCAATAGACATAGATTATGCTCCATAACAATTAACCCTCTCTGCATGAGTTACCTAGCTCTTTTTTGAGTTTTTCTATTCTCAATTAGGATAATAATATTTAGCGCCTATAGAAAAAATTTGCCGAAGGGTCCAGGGATACTGTCATGGCGTGTCGCCTCCCGCTGTGGTCAGTGTGGGGAAGGAGGAGGCACCATCCTGCAATGGCACTCCATTTTGCTGATGCAGCTTTTTTATACTACTAACATGGCCGCCAACACCCTTTGCTTGGGTAGTCCCTTGTCTGTTTTAATAGAACCAACAAACGTCTTGTCATCGTTTTGTGTCAGTCTTCCGCACAACAAAGCCTCATAAAAAGACATCAGAGATGCAGAACTTCACGTCTCAACGCTAAGGGTTGTTTACCCTAGCTCAGTACGCTTCCTTGATATTCTACTCACTATCATTCCTTTCTTGTGGATCTTTGCCTTTTCTGGGTTCCTGCTCCTTCCCTGTCTTCTTCTTATCTCAGCCTTAAATTGTTTGATGCTATCCTCTTGTTCTACTCTGGCAATCTCATTTCAATACTTGCTTGTAATACAAGAATCTGCTCAGCACTACCTTCAAGAACTTGGATTGACCCTCTTTGCTGATAGAGGGTTTTTCCCCTGGTTGTTTTACCCCTCTTTTTGGAGATCGGCTCCTGGTGCCATCCCATTCTACCAATCTTGCCAGATGACATGCCATCCAGATAGTCCCACCCTTATCTGCAGGAATCTGGTTTGCGGCACAAAATACTCACCTAGTCCACCTGTTTAGCCATCAGCCAAACCACAGGTAAGCTCTAAACCAGGCAAATATTAATTGCATCTAACAGAAGTTCTGATGCAGAAGCTATAGTTATTATGGGTGTTGCTTTCTTTAGAAGATTTCCTCACAGTTGAATTGTATTGATGCAATGGCACACAGCTTGTATTCCATGCATACGTTATGACTTAAATTGTCTACAAACTTTGTCAAATCCATTGTGTGATATGTGTTTCTCACAGAGGATTTTCCATTTATTCAAATTCGAGCAAAATGTGTTTTGAATATGGCATTTCTAATATCAATATCAGACAGTATGGTGAATATGCAGGCATGGTTCTTCAGGATGATTTTTTCAAAGTGTTGTTCATTAAATATGAATGGTATTTCTCTTGCATCACATTCTTTGAACAAATCTTGCTTCCGTATTTGGTGTGCATTGGCTTCCGCCCTTGATGGGGTGGTAGGTAATGGCTTTATGCTGCCACTGACTTCAAAACCATGACATGGGGCCTGTGGATACTTTACAATCGTGTGATGACTCCCAGATGAGTGATGAAACAAATGGTCACAATACCAATAAGAAAATATTGCAATTCCGGGTGCAGGGGTAAAACAGGTTGCTTATCTCCCAGTTCCTGATATTTTAGAGTATCCAGTAATAGCACAAGGGTGGGAGCAGTTGCCTGCACCATACATACACTTCACTGCCAGTAGCGCAAATTATTGAACTTGAAGGCAGAGCCCCACAGGAGGAGATGGAGTTGTGACAGAAAAGACGGTATACACAATCGCCCACAGATTTGTTGTGGCAACAGGAAAGCACAGGTAAAGTTGTCATGCCTCACAAACTGTTGCTGGTCGCCTTTGACCAGTTCCATCATCCGTTTTATGTGTCAAAGCACAATATTGCTGTAGATATACAAGACACCTGGTTTGTCCACAACATACAGGACATTTTTACTAAAATGCTGATAAATTGTATCACATGCCAGAACTTTAGTACTTACCACACCCTGAGAAAGAAACAAGGTGCACTACCTTGTCCTGCTGGTCTGTTTAAGTAGCTCCATATAGGCTACGCCGACATGAGAGAGTAGTACAATGGGAGCAGGTATATGATTATCGTGGTGTGCCCCTTCTCCCAGTGGGTCGAGGTAGGTCCTTGTGCACATCAAGACGCTAAGTGCGCACCCTCATTTTTAGTAAGAAAGGTGTGTCCTCGCTGGGGTGTTTGCGATATGCTGCAGTCATACAATGGGACCCATTTCTTTAACAAACTTTTTAAAGAAGTGACCGCATTACTGGGCATCAAGCATCAGATGTGCACATTTACCACACCCAGGTAAAATGGGATTGTGAAGAAGGTCAATGGATTGCACTCCAAATGCATTGTCTCTCTTTGAACTCCAAAAAGAGGGCTCATTTCAGAGCCTGCATCTTTGGGGCAACAAACCCCAATTTACCACACCGAGGTAAAACGGGATTGTGAAGAAGATCAATGAATTGCGCTCCAAAGGCATTGTCTCTCTTTCCACTCCAAAAAGAGGGCTCATTTCAGAGCCTGCATCTTTGAGGCAACAAACAACACAGCTGAACTCTTCAAAATATGCAAGGACATAGTGAATCCATCTGCAGTCTCCACCTCGTCTCTCCCTTCTCAGGCCCACTGTACTGCAGTGGCCACCCATTTCATCTCCAAATCTCAGGATATTCTGACCTCTCCCATTTCTTCCTCTTCCTCCAATCCTGCTCATATCCCCCTGCCTCCCCTGGCCTCTCTTCCATGCCTCCCTACTTCCACCTCCTTCTTAGCCTTCACAACGGTTGAGGTCTCTAGAGTAGTCCGCTCTTTGACAGTCTCAATCAAACAGGTATCGCCCTGCTCCTCCAGTACCCCTTAGGACAACATTTCCTCCCTTGCTCAGGCTCTTGCTGACTTCTGCAACCACTCCTTAGCCTCTGACTCCTTCCCTTCTTCTCTCAATCACTCCATTGGGCACCCCCTCCTAAAAAGCATTCAGCGACCCCTTAAATCCGGCCAACAACTGTCCTATCTCTACCACACCAACTCCTGGAGAAGTTGGTTTTCCTCCAATTGACCCAGAACACTCAGCTTGTTGGTTGTCTACATGACAATCAATCTGGATTCTGAGCATCTAGAGGCACAGCAACTGCTCTCCTGAACACCCATGAAGAATGTCTTGCAAACCTTGACTGTAACTTTCCTACTGTTCTCATTCTCCTTGATTTCTCCTCCACCTTTCACATGGTTAACCACTCTATTCTCATAAAGCAGATCCGTGATACCCTTGGTATCTCAGACCGGCACTGAAGTCGTTGACCTCCTTCCTCACTGATCGGGCTCTGATGCTCCTCATCCACCATCACTCTCTCTGCATGTTGTGTTCCTCTTGCCTCCTGCTTTTCAACATCAACTTTGCACCTCTTGCACACCTGATCTCTGCCTTCTCTCCTCATTTCCAGTGTTATGCAGATGACACAGAACTCTTCTTTCAAATCCCCTCTTCCTCCTCTTCTTCCTCTTCTATCATCCCTGACTGCCTGTCTGCTATTCAATCTTGGTGCACCTTCAATGATCTCTGTCTTAATGCCAGTAAAACCGAGAATCTTCCTATCGAGACACCTGTTTCCCGTTTCCCTCCAGCACTCTAGCTGCCATCTATTGGCTTGCCTCCCTCTCCTTCCGCTGAAGCCAGAAACTTTGGAGTCATCTTCAACTCCTCTCTCTCCTTTACTCTTCACATCTTGGACCTTGCCACGAAGGCCCACTTTCAACTTTACCTCCTTAGAGGCATTCTCCCTTGCTTCACCTTCCCTCAGAAGCTCAATGTATATAGAACTCTGGTTCTCTACAGGCTGGATTACTGTTACAGCCTCTTCTCGTGCCGCTCACTTCAACTTATCCAGAATAGGGCTGCAAGAATTATTATTGGGCTCAAGCCCAGTGACTGTATCGTTCCAGCCCGAAAAATGTCTCCATTGTCTCACGGTTCCTGCAATGATGAAATTCAAGACCCGTTGCATCATCCGCAGGGCTGTCTGGGGCCTGGGACGACACTACCTGCAGGTTTCTCTTACTAAATACTCTCCTTCCAGATCCTTTTGCTCTTCTGACTCCATCTCTCTGCTGATCAAACTCTACCCTAAGCGGAGAGCTGGGGGAAGATCTCTCACCTCCGCTGGCTCCCTTCTATGGAACAGTCTTCCTATCTCTCTCCATCTGGAACCAGACCACCTCAAGTTACGCAAACAACTCAATACCTTTCTCTTCTCCTCCTCCTTCCCTCTCCCCCTTGTGAGCTAACCATCCACCCTGTAGCTGAGAATGGCAGCCTGATCCCCTAAGAGTCTTATTTGAATTCTTGCCCCTGCCCAAGCACCACCAGCACCCTCTCTGCACTGCCCTCTGAGGTCCACATCCGCCTGTCGGGTGGTTTCTCTTTGCCCATCACTTACCGGTTGGGCAGTAGACCTTCTCCCTTTGCCCGGAATGTCTCTGCCAATGAACTTACCTGTTGCCTTCCAAAAGGTACCTCTTGCACTTCCTCCCCCGTGGGGGACCCTGATAGCACTTACACCATCCAACCCCCCTTTTTTCTTTAACTTCACTGCACTTGCACGCTCTGAATGTCAGAAGGCCTAATAGGGCTGTTTGTTTCTTTTTATTCATTATCAATTTTCAATGTTTATTTGCTTGCTTGTTCCCTCCCCTTTTGCATTGTGGCACTTTGATGCATTGTGTTGTGGTCTATAAATAACCTGTCAATAACCAATAAAATAAACATTCAAAATAAATAAATTGCCAAAGGCCAAACTATCAAAGTTGTGCACCGCCCTTAAAAGGAACTGGCAGATTACCTCCCTCTTGCTTTATTCAGTTTGCGGATGCAGGCCTGTAAGCATCATCACTAATCACCACATAAGGTGGTAACGGCCAGCTGATACATACCCCTCTATCGCCTGTAAGGAACAGGGGCGTAGGAGACACATAAAATCTGGGGGGTACAGGGAATACCTTGGGAACTTTGTTTTTTTTATTTATGTATTGTGTGTTAGTCAAAGAACTCGACTTTCCTAAAAATTAAAATTAAAATAGCAGTACGTATTAAATTACAAGTATCATCACTGTCTAAAACAAGAGAAAAGAAGAAAAGAAAACTGAAGAAAATTAAAGGATGCAGCAGCAAAGAACATGTCTTTATATGTTGCATTTCTGGATATGTCATCTGACTACAAGCTCATGCTAAGAGAGAGGAAATAACAATTACTTCCAGTGGGCCACAAATAGGACGCCAGCTCATTAAGAGGCAGATCACCTGTAAGTGGATTCCTGCCAAATAAAGGAGTTGCAGCCTTTTCTACCAACTGCAAGTTGCTATTTTTTTTTTTTGTGTGGGGCAAGGAGACGTGTTTGTCTCTTGGAATGGAAGGATGGGGGTTTCAAAGAAAGAGGAAATCTTGCTTGTACCTCTGAGTAAGCCCTGTTATTGGAGTAGAGGCACCAGGTGTGTGATGTTGCTGCTTTGACTGTCCTCCAGGGGCTGCAGGGTACAGCAAACAAGGAGGATGAGCGATCGCAAGCCCACCACCTTATAAGCACTCTCCAGGTCCACGCCCGGATGCGCCGGACCCGGGGGATGCCTAGTAGGTGGGGTGTATGTGGACCCAGGGGGTGGCCAGAGGGGCAGCCCGCTATTTGGGCTGCCCCTCTAGTGCCCCTGTGAGGGCCGGGCCAGCCTCTCACGATGAGTCTGGTCCCTCTTATTCCATCTCATGCTGGCTTAAGAGCCTAGCCTTTCTTTGCCTTTGTTATTCTGAATGCAGAGCTGGACTCTGTTCCTTTCTCATTTAACATTTGCTGCAAAGCCTGATCTATTTGATTTTCTCATATGTTACTCGGACGGCATACATGGGTCCTCTGCCCTGTTACACTATTCAGAGAGCCCCTGTGGCCTTTCATTGCCTCTCCCTTGTCTCACTGCTTGCTGGCATAATACATACCTCCTTGCTTGAACACTCAACATATTCTCCCTAACACAGCAATGGCAGCTGCAGTCTGTCTTAACTTGTGTTTGTTCTGTGTCTTGAATTGGCCTCTTATTTCGGCTTTACTGTCTGCCGGGGAAAGGCATTTGCCAGTCACTGTCATAATGGTTCTACCTGGCCATAAGAGGGCAAAAGCTAGCCAATATTGGAAGAACATGGGCATATTATGCCAGAGGCTGGCAACTGCCTTCTGAATGCCTACACAAGAGAAACAAGTCTTGCCTTTGTTTCTAACAGTAATTCAGTGGATGAAGAAACACGAGAACACACATATTGCTTATAAATGAAGGGGATGAAGTCACACTTGGTTAAGACACCTTGATCATGCCAGGAGCTAATTTCCAGCTGCAATTAAGCGATTACCTGTTGCCTCTGGCTTTTAATAATGTTAGTATCACCTGGAAAGCCCAGAGGTTGCTCAACAGGTTTCCTGGAGCACGAGGGTTACCCTACTTGTGGGCATGGATGATTGGGGGGAATTCCTGCCCTGGTTTGGAGCCTTGCCCTTACAGCCATGATGGAGGGAGGAACCTATTACTTTTGGTTATACGTACCCGTTGCGGGTGGGCATACATTGCCTCCTGCTTTAGCCCACTAACAGCTCTGCTTTGCAACTTTATCACACATACTTATCTGGAGGCATGTAACTCAATGCTACTGATCTTATCAGCCTCGAAAGTCCGTAATCCTTTGCCACATCAACTAGGGTACAGGCTTGCCACCTGAGACTTACCCATGTCTGAGTCGGCATCCATCGCCCTGTGGGGAAGACACACAAAGAAAGAGCAGGGCACGGTGCCCTTGTGGGTTTTTCACACGTATTCCTCGGGGTGGGCACAATTCACTCCGCAGAGAAAGTGGCACATTCTGGGCAGGGCAACATTCTCCCACTTTGACAGTGTCACCCAAAGAGATAAATTGGCCATTTGAAATACTTTGACTTATTATTGCGGAATCCACACTGATGGGTTTAAGCACCTGTTTAATGTGAGATGTCAATTAAGGTCATTTGCCAACGCACTCAAGAAGCACAGGACACCGTTTTACCAGCGGCATGCCATGCTCACTCATTCTGATCACAAATTGCCATTTATCTGGGGTCATGTTAAATGTATTTATGTATTTATTACATGTGTAGCATCACGCAAAACCCACAAGCATCAAGGCGCAAAATGTAAACTGCATGGAGCGGACCACTTCCTTTGGCGCAAGTTTTTACTTTTCTGCCACAAAATGGAAGATTTTAGTGTAAAAGGCAGGTGAAATCATATTTGCGTTTCCACTCTGGAAGAGTGTAAATACCTCACGCAATTACCAATTGCTGGCGGAATTGACAATGGCTTCCTCTGGACTCTGCACACTTTTACAAGGTTTAATTTCCAAGGAGATCCCAGAGGAATCCTTTTCCTTATTTCCAGCATGAAAATCCATGTTGGCATTAAGGCCGCATTTGTCTGGTTGAACGGGAAATACAGGGGGTCCTGGTGTGTCCACTCGGCTACTGAACTCCACCTAGAAAATGCACAAAAATCCAGCCAATTATAAAAAGTGACAGTAATAGTGTTTTCCACCACTTTTTCTGAACCAATTGACCTGGAAAATGTTGTGTTGCATCGGAAGCTGAATGCATTCACTCCGCATAGTATTCCACTGGAAGATTAAGCCAGGTGCTGAATACAGGTGTTACATATTCCTGTGCTCAATCTGCATTTGGAGCACTAACTCACTGAGCTACCTTACAAATGATATCTCTTCTGGGGCTTTACCCTCTTAACCCTTTAACTGCCATGGGTATTCCTGCCAAGGCATTTTTTGGTGATGTCGGTATGTCGCAATTCAATCCCTTGTAACTTTTTTGTTACATGAGATATCTCGGCCAAATGTACCCCTTTTTTCCCTGAATGTAGGCGGTCTTAACGTTTTGGATTTTGCCAGGGATTGTGGGTATTCTGGGGCGATTCGCGCAAGTCAGACCTCTGTGGATTCCCACAGGTGTCCTCTTTTCAGAAATGCAGGAGGTTCCCTCTTTTCTTTGGTGGCTTCGACACCATAGGCCCAAATCTGTATGTTGTCCTCATGAGCAAAATCTGCACCCACACATGTGAGGTATTGTTTTTGTTAGGACATGTGTTGACATGTGTTGTTGGCAGCGTGTTTTGGTGGGTGTGCAGAGCGAAATGTCTGATAATTGTGTTTTTTTCCACCAAATTTCAGAGACATTTCCCTCTGCCCACCCACCGGAACACGTCGCCAACAACAGATGTCCTACCTTCCTGTGTTCCCACAGGTGTCCCAATGAAAACTGTACCACATATGTGTGGGTGAACCTACCTGGGCGCAAAGGGAAAAGGCTAACCCGCCGATAACCCCAATCTAGCAATCTGCCCCCAGGGAGGGCTACATAAGGTGCCCCCTTCCACTCAGGGTGGGGGGAGAGGGCCACCCCCCTTTCAAACACTAAAAATCCTGGTGGTCTAGTGGGTCCCCCTGGTACCCCCACCCCCACCCAAAACAAGGTATAATATATTTTTGTTTATCCCCATCCCTAGGGCAGATGGGCACATGTGTGTGGCCATCTGCCCCAAGGTGGGCAAAACATATGGCCCCAGGCTTTACAGTGGCCTCTCCCCCCACCCCAAATGGATGGGGGGGCATCTCATGTACCCCTTCCAAGTGGCAGAAATCTGCCCCACGACAGGGCTACATAAGGTGCCCCCATCCACTTAGGGTGGGGGAAGAGGGCCACCCATTTGCAAAAATCCCTGGTGGCTGCAGCCCCTCCCCCCACTTCAAAAACACATCCCTGCACGACACATCAAACATATTCTGGGGGGGATAAATGACATTACATCCCCCCACTTACCATTGTGGGAGGGATTTGTCCCCCCTGTTCCCCCCATGTCCTACGCTCATGGTAAGGAATGCTTCTGATGCTCACAGTGCAGCGTCTGTTCTAGGAGAGGAGTTTAAAGATTACCTGACTATTTTGACTACATCAATTACATATATTTCTCAACAGATAGCACCTCGGCGGTCAGAAGAAACAACCCGTACTGCATCTGCTTCAACAAAATCACAATCTCTTCAATTGTTTCTGGGCGATCAAATATTTGTTACGAACATTGTATGCAAGTGGAGTGAGCCACGATACAACAGGCCTTTTAACATTCTGTACAAAACTGGATTTGCAGTGAAGGTCCGGGAGCTGCGATGTCCGAAAGGCTCTGAATGCTGCGCTCCCCATTGACCAGCCCAACAATCATTCCGGAATAGAGTCTGCAGACAGTGTGCATAAACTTGCAGAGAAATGTACTGGATGTGCACATTTCATACATTGTCTATGTTAATCGAGTGATGTCTTGATTTTTATTATATTTTATGCACTAGAATAATACAACTGTTTTCAGTAAGCATATATTTCTTCTTTTCCTTTTTTCTAACAATGGAAGTTTGATTACTTATCGATATGCCTATTTCTACAGTACAATATGAAGCAAAAAAGAAACCTAATAAGTCAATGTTTTTCTCTATGTATATGTGTGTAATGCATTCCACTGTGGACATATTTTGTATTTTTATGTCTGGTTTAGGGCTATATTTAGTATGTGATTTTATATGGTTGGAACATATAAAATGGGGGATACCCGAGGGAGGTGTAGCCAGGGCAGGTGTACATATCAGAATGTGGACAACACAAAATGTAATGACACAAAACATGTAATATGAATATATTACCAGATGCAAAGTTATATACACCATATGCAAGCATATTGAAGTTTTTAGAAGACAAACTAAGTAAAATATGATGAATATAGTGCATTAGGTTTTGATATGATAGAGGACTTTCACAACCCAGAGGTGAATAACAGTTGGTACACGGGTATTAGCTCAGTGGGGAATATGAAAATGGGAGCTGTTATATTTGCTCCTTAATACCAAATGTGTCGGGAGCCAGCAAGGTACTAATACTGCAAGAGGTTTCACTCTTAGCTGCTCAATGACTTGTCCATCTAGCACTATGTAGGTTGCAAAGCAAGTTCCAAGTGCACAGTATACGCCTTGTGATGATGGACCCAGATGAACAACAGTGTGCCCGTAAAGCCAGAATCCCACAGTGCTTACAAAAATACAATACATGCAGCTGGAAGTAATGAGGTTTGTGGCCAATAGGTAGGAAGATACTGTGATAAGCTGCAAGGCAGGAGGACTTGTAGGCCAAAGAAAAGAAGTAATCCAGAGGGTAAACAAAGCATGCTAAGACTACTTGGGGAAGCATGTGGCAAAGTTAACATGGATTGAAGCAAATGTTGCAGAAACAAGAAGAATGTTAGCTGTGCTTCTACAACACAGGCAAAGTCTATATGGGTACCAATGGAAAATGCAATGTGACCATAAACCTTTCAGACTTAAAAAAGGAATAGTAGCAGCGATGGATATTTTATTTATTTATTTATTTATTTATTTATTTATTTATTTATTTATTTATTTATTTATTTATGTATTTATTTATTTATTTATTTGAATTTGTTGATAGTGCCCAGGTATCACAGTGCTAGGAAAGCGGTACAGAGTAGATAGTTGGTTCGTAAAGACAGACAGGTTACAGGTTGACAGATTTTGCTTAACTTATTTGTCTAAAAACAGGAAAAACAAAACAGAATCACTTTTGTTTTTGTTGATATGTGTATGCAATAGTTCATGAAGAAATACAGGCAGGAAATAAGTGAGGCTTATACGTATTTGTTAAATAGTTCAGTTTTAACTTTCTTTCGGAATAGCAAGTAAGTACGTTCTTCTTAGATGGGCTGTGGAAGGGTGTTGCAATGGGAAGGAGCAATGGAGGAGAAACTGGAGACCCCTGCTCTCTTTCTGGTGAATCTGGGAGTGACCAAGGTTAAGGTGGAAGATGAGCAGAGGTTTTGGGTGGTGTGTTTCTTGGGGATGTGGTTCATGAGGTAAAGGGGGCAGTCTTGTGTAGGCAGTGGTGCATGATTGAAGTCAGGAGTTTGAATTCAATACATGCTTTGATGGGGAGCCAGTGTACCTCCTGTCAGATTTGTGAGATGTGGTCAGAGCGTTTTAGTCCCCAGACTGCTGAGTGTGTTATTTTGCAATAGTTGAAGTTTGTAAATGTTTTTGGCTGCGGTACCTGCTCGGTGGTGTTACAGTAATCCAGTTTGCTGCCTATGATGGCCCTGGCTAGGATGAGGCAGTTGTTCGGGGTGAAGAATTTTCTGGAAAAGTTACTGAGCTTGGTGGAATAGGATGCCAAGGAGGCGATTGCTTTGACATGTTTTTGCATGTTTAGTTCTGCATCAATATATACTGGGTCTGTGGGCAGCAGGTGTTTCTGCACCTCCCACCATCATGGAGGAGTGTAGGCCCACTGACCACGCTGCACTCGGCTCACTTCGTGGTCCCTGAACCACACCTAACATGACACCAGGGAGCTTGGTTACCCCCCACGGCACCAGCACGGCCTACTGCCTCTGTATTGCCACTAGAGTCCCCTGTTTTCCAGATCTTGCCAAGAAAAAAGGAGACCATTTTTTTAAAAAGAAAAAAGAGATCTAACTATCTATAAAAAAATTCAGCTCAATTGCTTCATGAAAACCTGATCAATACAGCTCGGGTGTGCTGCAGTGTATGTCATTTCATCATTGCTCCAGAACGTGGAAGCCTTTCAACTATTTCTATCAGCATTAGCCTTCAAAACCTCTACTGAAAGCAGGCATGCAGAGGTGTGCTGCAGTGTATGTCATTTCATTATTGCTCTAGGACGTGGAAGTCTTTCAACTATTTGCTGGATATATCTTACTTGCACCCCAGAGCAGTACACCTAAGCGGGAAAGAGTTTGCTTTCAGTATGTAGCACGTTGGTTTCCAAGAAAGGAACATGGAGGTATGAGGAGGATGAACGATGGCAAGAAAGTTGGTTAACGTAGAATTAATGACAGGGGAATGTTGGGAAGCAGGGGTGGAAGTCCTAGGCCATTCAACGATTTATGACAAGGCAATTGTAGAAAGAGATGTTGTAGGAGAGTTAGGAGAATGACGGGGGAGGGGGTCACATGTAGAAGTTGGATTGTAGTGAAAATATAGTATATTTTAGTATTAGTATCACATGTGTAATGAAACTCCATTTTAGAAGTGGGACGCAATCTTGGAGTTGAGGCCTAGTGCCATAGCTTTGCAAGTACAATGGCAATCCTGTTCTGAGGATTAGAAGAATGTGTGTGCGATTTCTGCTCCCATTACTGGCAGCCATGTAGCAGGCTAATTTACCGAATACACACAGTTCTTTATTGTGCCTTATCATCAGTGCATGTGACCCACAAGGAACGTGCCCTGCCAGGCCAAGAAAGGGTCGGAATAGATCTTTGAAGAGCTATCCTATGAGAAGGGGGGTTGGGAGGTTTAGGCCTTCCCCAGTCCAGAACTCTGATTTATAGCAGCCCGAGACCCCGAGTCGCACACATGTGTATAGGGTTGCACAAACCAGTTTACCTGGATTTGTAACCTATGTGATGTACGTCACTTGTGATAGTGTGTGTCTTTATAACCCATTGTTCATGCTGTTTATGTCAGAGCGCATCATGGCAGCTGAGGTCTTTGCTAGCACACATTTTTATTTTTGTGAGAATAAACCTGGTACTCCTTGCAGGAGCTGTGCTGGGACTTTTTCCCCAGTGGGTTGTATTTTTCCTGGTGTACGCGTTGAGGGGTTACTCTACTTTCAGTCCGAAACCTTTTCCTGGAAACACTGTGTACCACTAGCAGTGAAGAATGGTGACACAGTGGCTAGAGAACTTGTGAAGGTAGATCAAAATAACTTTGACTCTGAAATAGATGTGGTTTTCATGGCAAAGTATGGAGCTTACTTGCTGACATATGGAACATGTTTATGGGTTCTGGACAGAAATACTCAGAAAATAGGAGTAAGCGAGGGAACATTTGGAAGTAGCTCCTGTATCTTCCTCAAAACTTTCTGAACTCAGCAATGCAATTGGATGTCTACTTCAAATTGCAGCAGAGGAGAGTCGCTGACAGACATGTAAGATATGAGGCAAGAAGGGTGTTGTCTTCAGCACAAACTTCATTTGATTGATGAAGCCTGGAAGGTGCATTTTAAAATAACAAAGCAATCTGACGTATACAGGAGCCAGGTAGGTTTCACAAACTTTAGTTTATTGTTCAAGTATCATCTGAAATCACACCCGCAGCACATCGTCCCTCCTTCCAGTAGGCTCTCTAGCTATCAGTTATCCTCCCAATCTAGATCCCTCACTACTCAAAATTCCCTATATTACATCATAGTCACTGTGGTGGCTGGGATCAATATACTACACACCTCCCTCTTATTAACTCAACATTAATACAACACAAAGAGTTTGAATCTTGTAGACCTGCTGATCGACCTGTGCGGCCTATCAGCGCCACATCTTATACCACTCTAACTTTTGAAATCCTATTTAATAAACATATGAATCCTTTTTAATAATAATAAAAGCTTTAAAAGTATGTACATACATCTCTCCTCTAGCTATAGAACTGTGTAAGCATGTTCTTCGTGTATGCAAATGTGTGTTTATTTAATGTGGTGCAAGGCTGCGAGTGTGCTACATGTCTAATGTTGCGATGTTGTGGTGTCTCTAATGATGTCAGCACAATGTTTGCTTCGTATTTGATCAAAACTGTCCATCAAGGTATTTCCATGCACAATCTCTGTTTCTTTCCCTATACCTGTGAATACATGTACTGGATTTGGTTGGTATGGCTTTTTGAAGCGATACCTTTCTGTGTGCATGTCAGCCATTGGTGTACTTGGGATTCGTCCGAAATAAGATGGGTTAATTCAAGCAGTCCTGGTGCTTCGTTTCATCATGTATCTGGGGGTGAGAAGGGCATTCTTGGGACCCTCTCTTCAACAATAAAGACACAATCAGAAAATAAATGCACACAATCCAACTTTCTTTCAGCAGATTCTAAAAAAAAAGCAGCCACAAGAAAATACAAAAAATAAAAACATATCTAAAATGTACTTGCAAAACACCATCAATTGTACTACCTTACAGACAACTGAAAACAGCTAAAAGTACTGCATAGTGAAAGTGCATTAAAATTACAACAAATATAATCAAATACACTTTCAACCTCACTAACATGAAAATAAAACCTAAATGCCTGCATATAAATGCCATTGATTGACAAACCTAATTCTTTAGGTCCATGTTAGTGGAAGTTAAAAAAATACATTAAAACATATTTGCTGCAAATTCAAATTAGATGAACAAGTGACCATGAACACAGTCTGATAGCAGTGGTTCATATAACTAACACACACATCACTACAAATACAACTTCAGATATGTAAATATTTATTAACACTTACTTTCACATCGACCACACTCTTGTCATGTTCTGGAATCAAAAGAATAACATAGCAGAAATGGTGGCTTTTATACTTTTCTAAATGAATACCACAAAAAGAGGACTATATTCTAATAAAAATACTAAAATGGATGAAACATTTTCACAACAACCTAATACAGACTGCTACATAAATATAACATTTCCAACAACCAATAACAAACAATGAAACACACAGAAATCTTTTTATCCCTGCCAAGTACCACACTGAGCTGCAGCTTTTCGACACGGCTATACATTTAGCCTTGCAGCTGCAGCTCCACATACATTTTCTGCAAAACCAAAATCAAACTAAGCCAACCTTCAAAACTTAAAATAAAACAAGGGAACACCTTAGCACATAAAATAAACAAACACAAATGACATTTTGGACTTTATCATCCACTTAACAATATGATTATTTTACTGGAAATGTATGGTCTAATAGACACAGTGATGATAATAGCTGTGCCTACAAAACAACCAATAAGATAACAATTAGTGTTGACACACCCATGCAAGTGTTTGTTATAGACACGGTTGCCACACGTCCACAAGCACACAACACACCATTTGCTGGTATATAGCTGCGGCTGCACATGGTGCCACATTTGCCCATGGGTAGGAACGCCATGCACCAGGTGGGAGCTGGATAGCCACAGGCACACAACAGTCTTTGCTGATGCTAGGCACGATCCTCAATACACCAATCACTCCCATTTACATAGCTGCAACAATGAGATTGCTTTCTTTTTTTAAACCTAGTAGTAATACAATAGTACTTAAAAGGTGCCAATACAATAAATGAGTGCTCATGGAGTTATTGATAGTAGATGAGGATAAAGAAAGTATACTTAGCAGTTACGATACAGAAGATTGGTGTTAGATAGTGTGGATGAGGTTCAAAAACAGGTAAAGGATGCATTGGACACAAAGAATGAAAGTATGCTGCATAGTTCTTGGTAGTTGGCCCTGGTGATACTGTGGACTACTGGAATATAGATTTTAGGCCTACCACTTTTGGCCCATGTCTGATCCCTAGCAGCTGTGTGAAAAGCTTGGGAATAAAGCTTCTTTCATCAGGTTCACGCAAGGCTAACATTTCTTCAGTCTGCAGGGCTGGTTTTCTGAAGATGAAAACACTGAGAACGTTTTTGCCCTTTCCGTCTTCCATCCATCACTCCTTGGAGGTAACTACAGCCATCATGGGCGCTTTGGATTATTGTAATGGCATCTCTCTGGGCCAGCCTGATTTTCTGATACAGAGACACCAGACCTTGCAAAATGCTGCAGCACGTCTGGGATTGGGGGTTCCTACATTTTCCCATGCCAGTCCACTGCTGGCCAAGCTCCATTGGCTCCTCTCAGAGGCCAGATCAATTGTAAGGTCCTATGCATTGTGTACCAGGCAATTCAGGGCATAGGTCCAGCCTTCTTTGGCTCTAAACTTACTACATATATATCAACGTGTCGGCTTCGGTCTTCAGGTAAAGCCCTTCTGGCGGTTCCACGGTTCCATTGAGACAGAATTGGAGGACATTTTTTCTCTGCCCTAGCGCCTTCCTTGTGGCCAAAATCTTGGAGAAGCTGGCTATCTCTCAGCTCAACCGCCATACTGAAACTGCCAGTTGCCTCCACAACCATCAGTCTGGCTTTAGAGCATCCAGAGACATGGACACTGCTCTTCTGATCACCTGTGAAGTTCTGCTCTCTAATCTTGACACTAACACTCTCTATGTCCTCTTTCTTCTTGACCTCTCCTCTGCCTTTGACACTGTAAACCGCAACATCCTGCACGCACATCTCTGTGACACCCTGGGAATCACTGATCAGGCCCTGGAATGGCTAACCTCCTTCCTCTCCAACCACCCATCCCAGGTGGAACTTGGGCCCTTTCTTTACACTATCCCTCTTTCAACCTGAGGTGTCCCACAGGGGTCTAACCTGTCCCCCTGGTTTCTTCGATGTCTACATGGCTACTCTGGCAGGTGTGATTGACAGTTTCACCTCTAATTTCCAGTGTTATGTGGATGACAGACAACTCTCCTGCAGGCTACCCTCAGCCAACGCCTATACCTCGGTCATACCAGACTGTCTGTCTGCACTTCATCAGTGTTCCCCATAACAGTATGCCCAGGACTACTTATCACATAAATACACAAATACAATGAAAAAACATTCTAAAATATTTTTCAGTATTACCGCGGCTAGAGTTCATTGACTCTTTTTATAGCCACGTTTACAAAGACACCTTTGGTTACATAAAGTGTACTTTTCCGCACATTGAGGCTTAATAAACACGGGTTAAATCCATGCAACCCACAGCTACAACCCTCAGTCATTCGTGCAGTTTACTGCACCTCCAAAATAGAACACCCCATTGGGTGATACTGTAGCCGCGGTTATGCATATATGTTTTAAAAAAAAAAAAAAAAAATATATATATATATATATATATATATATATATATATATATATATATATATATATATATATATATATATATATATATATTAGCATCCCTATATTTGTGTAAATTTAATAAGAATAAAGAGGTGAGAGTATAGTTCATGTCTGAGGTAGAGAGACCATGAATACATTTACTGAATGTAGAAAAGGAAAGATACAGTCATTTCCATCTATCTTTAAAAAAAAAGAACACCCAATTAGTTAGAAAACACACACACTTTACGAAACACAATTAAATACTCACATGTTTTGACCGTCATTTCTCATATGTAGTGTATCCCATGCACTATATAAGATACAACATGTGTGCATACAACACTGTTGTTATCTTCACAAATAGTAATCAATGAGTCATTGACGAAGAAAATCCAAGATGGAATCAAAAAACATGCATGTAAGTATGTCTAGAACAAGCATCAATGAAGAGGTGTTGTAGGTGTCTTCTGCTTTACCTCCAGACTGTTGCTGATAGTTGATGCTATTTTCAGAAGAAGGAACGACAAAGTAAAAAGGACATTGAGGAACTGCAGTGTATTTGTTTGTGGGAAGGTGCTGCAAAGGAAATCTAATAAATCATCTCAAAGTTTGGAAACCTCAACCTTGATCCAGCACCTGTTTCAGGTGCATCAGGATGATTTGTAGGAACCAATCCAAAGTGAGAGTGCATGCTCCACAATCAACAGACCAGTGGACCAGTACAATGAAGTAAACCTTTACCCTCAGAAACCTGCATAAAGAAAATGAAAGAGATGCATATAAATGCTATTGATTTTAATAAATATATATTTAAGCAGCATGTTAGTGAAAGCTAAAAAAACTTCAAGAATTAACTACTACTTAATCTGAGAATGTGCAAAATAGTACCAGACTATCCCATCTGATATTAGTGACCAACCTGCAATGGCTCTGGCCAAATCCCTGGCTGATCTAGCCCTCACTCAGAGAGCCCTCCTCCCCACACACAAAAATGGAAGAATCCTAGACTGGGTTGCTGACTTCAACTGTGTAACCAACATAATTGACATTGAACCGCAACATTGGACTGACCACTTTCTACTTGCATTTAATCTTCAAGATTGTATACCTCCCAACAGAGAAAACCTTATTGCTCCACCCATTCCGACTGGGAATAAAAAGAATATTACAGGGAACAAACGTAAACCTTTTCTCCAGCCTCTACTTAGACCTTCACTTGTCACCTCCGATCCAGCAGAACTAGTGGATCTCCATAACAAAACTATCACCACATCCCTGGATAGCATTGCACCTATAAAAATGTGTAAAAATAAACCTAAAGCGCATCTGAACACCTGGTTCACTACCAAACCTAAAGCCATAAGAAATGAAAAAAAGGAAATGTGAAACAACCTGGAAAAATAACCCTTCCACAACCAAAAGAGACAACCATAGAAAAAATCTCAGCTAACTACAAAGAAGACATTCTTTTAGTGAAACGTGACACCTATAACGAAAGGATTGAGAAAGCGGGTTCAAGCATGAGAGAACTCTTTACCATTCTAAGATAATTCAAATCTCCTACCCCGCCAACAGATAACTGCATCAAAGACAAAGACTGGTGCACTAAAATCCAAGATGCCTTATCCAATAAAATCACTTTGCTCCAAAAGAAAATAGCTATCAAAAAACAGAATCTGCCACCTCAAGCCAATACCCCGAAACATAGCACAAATCTACCTAAACTGCCTCAGGATGTCAAATTTACCACAGTGTCCACCTAAGAAGTGCACTACATTATAACCTCACTCAAACCCCCCAACTGCCAAGGAGATACTTGCCCAGCATTGTTTCATAAAGGAAGTGGCAAGTGAACTTGCCCCCTTCATCACTAAGTTAATGAATGCCTCCTTATTCACCTGCACTGTCCCCATCAATCTGAAAAAACTCCTGGGTCCTCCTGTTAGGGAGGATTCTCATAACTGTTCTAATTCCCTCTACCTTATAGCCCCCCAGCTCTTTTGCTAAACTTTGGGGCTTTGAACTTGTTTATTCTGTTTGTTTTCTGTGTTTATTTCTTTGGTTATGGAGTTTTAGACAGCTCCGTAGGCGTCATCATTTTATTTGTGTCACACAGCACCCTCAGTGCAGTGATGCAGGGCAGCCTTTGTAGGCTGTCCCAAGGTTTAAAAACCTTCTCTGTGATAAACTACTGTTTCCCAGAGAAGGAAAGGTTAAATTAACTTTACTAGTCTTTTTAAATTCCTAGACCCAGCAGACACAATCTTACAGGAGAGTGCTGGAGGGGTTACCTAGTATCCCACATGTCTAAATACTCATGTGGCAGTCAAATGCTACCCTTTCCTATCAAAATGGGTGGTGGCAGTGGTTTTACAATGAACTACCATGATTTTTCCCGACCGTGAACATAGATAGCTAACAAATTGCTAGAGCCATGTGTTTCAAGATGGCACCTTAAGCACCTTTGTTTAAACAGGTCCCAGTCTTCTTTTTTCGCTATTTCTTTTTGGAAAGGTCCTTCTGGAGTTTGTCTCTGCGTGCCAAACCAGGTTTGGTCCCTTTGTTTGTATGCCTTTGGCGGGCTTCAGGACTGAAGACCGCCTCTGGCACCTGAGTGTCTGGGGTGGCCAGGAAGTGAGGGTGGTGCCCAAAACTCTCTGTGTTTAGTCTCCAAGGAGAGCCAAATGCACTCTGGTATGATTGGCTGGCTGACTGTCCGGCAAGGACAGCCACCCTGCTGGGTGAGTGACAGCTAGTCTGGAATGAAAGTAAGAAAACTGTTTAAAAGGCAAGTCTCTTGGACTGGAAAGCAGATTCGACCACTGGAACGAAAGAACCGATGGAGAGCTGGAAGAGGACAGCTGCTGCAACTCCTGGACCGTTGGTTTGCCCGGTGAAGCCCTGCTGCAGGTCCAAATCACCAAGTTCATCTCGACAGAGAAGCCCTTTCAAGGACAACTTCTTCCTTTGAGTTGGCGGGACCAATCAACTCGTAAGGCACCTGGATACCATTCTCGGAGCTGGTTAGGTTTAACCAGGGGGAAGGACACCAGCTTGTGTGGTAGACTACAGCTACTCAAACTGAAGTAACTCCATTTTGTCAGCTTTTTTACGACGATCGTGTACAGTCAGGAGTCCCGCAATGTCCTCCCTCTTGTTGCCACGACTGAGGATCAGGAACAGTGAGATCTGCAGGAATGCCAGGAACCAACGTCTTCAGGTGCATCTTTTTTCTTCATATTGAGGTACTGTGCCAACCCGATTGAGAGAACTTATCTCTTGCAGTAAAATTTTGTGGAACTTTCCCAACTTGCTGGCCTAATCAGCTTGTGACCCAACATATGATTCTTTTTCGTACAAACTACTTCTGAGAACTTTGGCAAAGGCTTTACCGTTTACTACAAGAACAGCTCTTTCCTACCCAAGACACCACTCCATTGACTATGGCCTAGGCCTATTGAATTTAATCGAGTCCTCTAGTGAATTGAAACTATTTGCACTACCTAAGGAAGTATTTGTTATCTATTCTATTAACTTGTGCATCTTACTCCCATTTAAAGTGACTGAAATGCCATTTTGCTCCTATTTCAGGAGAGCCAAATTTGTTCAGAAACTTATTGGTTTGATATTGAAGTGTGTTTGCGTGTAATATTAAGTTGCCTCCTTCTAGTGAATGTTTCATAAATGATGGTATAATAAATTAATACGTGTTTTACCAAGAAACCTTGAGTGTAAGTGTCTACTTGAACCACTGTGATTGTAAGACCTCTGTGTAACACCCTTGTACTGCTCACATTCCCTCTTGAGATAAGCCTGGCTGCTCAGCTCGCTACCAAAAACTGTGTAGTACAGACTTATACCAAAGGTTGGTTTTGCTCGCACCTGTAGTCCTAATTGTATGTGGTGGTCCCAGAGGGTACTGCTTGCAATTCGCCTAACACCTCCCACGCCTAAAAAAAAATCACTGGAGCCAATCATCCCCACCAACTTTAGGCCCATCACCACAGTCACTTTTTTACTAAAGATTATCAACAAAGCTGCCTACAATCAGATACAATCATATCTGGAGACAAACAAGCTACTTTCACTCTGTCAATCTGGCTTCAGACCCCAACATGGCACAGAAACAGCCTTGATTGATCTGAAGATCCAGATTGACGACCTGAAAGATAAAGGAAAATCAGCCCTCTTGCTCCTGCTGGATTTGTCCGCTTTTGATCTGGTTGATCACAAGGTGCTAGGCAATCATCTCTCCACAGCAGCCCATTTCTCAGCAGAAGCAACAGCCTGGATCCAATCCTTCCTTAACAATAGATACATGAGAGTTTTCTCAGCTTCAGCTGCAACCAATCCTATTCCCATATCCTGTGAAGTCCCACAAGGATCTTATGTATCACCTACTATGTATGATGTGTTCACTAAACCATTGTTTGATGATCTGGACTATCTGGGTGTCACCCACACTAATTATGCAGACGATACCAATATCCTCATACCTCTGACAGGCGATTACGACAAAGACCTAGCTCTTATTAACAAAATCTACCCCATCATTCAGGCCCGGATGGCCACACACGGCCTATGCCTGAATTATGAAAAGACTGAGCTACTCGTCTTAGCCACACCTGTCAATCTGAAAAAAAATGAGCAATCAATACCTCTCCTTCAACATTGATGGAAATGACATTAAGGTGGCTAAAGAGGTAAAAACATTTGGTTTTTACCTTAACTCCTCCTTGAGTCTGCGTAAACAGATCAGTGCAACAGACTCGGCGAGAGCATACACATGAAAGCTTATCCACACCTGCAAACCCTTCCTTTCCACAAAAAGCTGCACCACTCTGGCCAGACCATTAGAATTGTCAAAAATGAACTACTGCAATGCACTGTGACTAGGTGCCAGCTAATACATCAGTAATAAACTCCAGATCCTGCAGAACAATGCACTTAGAACTGCCCTGGGTATCTCCAGAAGGCAACACATCTTAGGGATTAGACGAGATAACAACTGGCTCTCCGTCAACGAGAGAATACAACTCAAAACAGTTTCCCTGACCCACAAATGTCTCAATAATTCAGCCCCGCCATGCCTAGATGAAATATTCTCTAAAAATAACACCATCCAACCTACCAGATCGACAAACTTTGGATGGCCAACTTTGGAACCTCCTACCTACCACCTTAAGAACCGACCAGTCTTTCTATGAATTCAGGAAAGACACCAAACTCTGGCTCATCTCCAAAAGACTCACCACAGTAGACCCCTGCCTGCTATCACCCTCCTGAACCGTGTATCAGCACACCTTTCCTTGTCAATATGCCACCCTTCACTATTGCCTCTCCTTCTGACATCTTGTTAGCCCTCTTTGAAACCTTTACCATGTATCCCTTCACAGCATACCCATGCTTTGAATCTAAGAAACTATTTTTGCTGACAATGTAGACAGCTTTTTAATTTGAAGTTGTATACTATTATATTTTCCTTATGTGTATATAAGATTTTTTTTTAATTATGAAGTTGTATACTACTGTGCTGCCTTCTTGTGTAAGCAAGAACATGCATATCCTTGTAAATGCGCCCAGATACCCCTGGGTTTTGATAGCAATATAAATAAGTAAACACACAAACAAACAATTAGGTATAGATACATACACAAATTGTTCATTAGGGAAGTGCTCTTGTGCAACGTGGTTGCAGAGAGGGCATGTATGCTTCCACGAGTATGAAATCTGGAAGATTTCATTTATATGTATATTTTGGCTTTCCAGTACTTGCAGTAAGTCCATTAGAAATGTGTGTGGCTCTTCCTGTGTGTTTATGGTGAATGTTGCCATTCCTGCACAGTAGTCCAAGTCTTGCCTTATTCCTGAGACACTGTAAGGGTTGTCAGGATTATTTGTTGCATGTCTATAAAGGACGAGCATTTGCAAACACAACTGAACTGAGCCGTTCAAGTAAATGTATTCAACAATTGGTGGCAATTGTAACATAAGATTAATTGCTAAATTTGCATAGCAATTTACACCGGTTGTATTGGAAAATTGAAATGGACCGCAGAGTTCTGTCTCTGTATCATTTGCTCGACACCCATTTCTTTTTTTAGAAGACATATTTCCCTTTTTTGTGATGATGGATGTACCCTTGCGTTTGCACTAGTTTTGAGGTTGTAATACTTGATGGAGTAGCAGTTGTTTTTCATTTCTTTGGTGGTCTTGTTGGGAAATCTCTTATATGGTCTGTTTGCATTCATTTTCTTTTAAAAAGTGTACCTTTTTCAGTGACAGGGTACATATTGAGATGGGGTGGGTAGATTGCACATGGCCTGCTGTACTCTACGATGCAAGGAATGTCAGCTTTGACTTTTTTTGCATCAATATTGACTAGAAATAGTCCTTCGAGCGAATGTAGACACAACAGTGCTGCATAACTCATACCTTCTTTAAAGACTGTGTTGCCAATGTCAACCAATGTCTGATCAATCTAGGGTTAGACCTTGTGATTTGTAAATAGGTACTGCATATGCAAGAGACAGAGAGAATTACACTCTGCATACATACATGTCTTTGAAACAAAGGAATTGTGCTGTTGAGCACCCTATCTTTTTAACTTCTGAAAGTTTGTCAAAGTGGATGTTGTCTAACAGAATATTGTCATGTGGATATGTCTGGAAGCCAACAACTGTACCAATTACTCCATTGCTCCACGTCAAGGTTACGTTTCAGAATTAAACACAATGTTAACATTTTCTACTAACCAGATGAGTTGGAGATACATGTTTCTAAGCTAATTAGTCATGTTGTTGCTTGTTGACACATAGCCCCCTAAGGGGGCTCAAATGGGAATGGGAAGGGCCATGGTGAATGGGGAATTACCGCCCCCGCCAACCTTGGAATGGGACGGTAATTGTCTCCATTCACCATGGCAGAATCGGTAAGGTTTTGGAGGCAACCATGGCACAAATAGCGCTATTGTTACTGCCTGGGTTGTAATGAGGCCCAATGTGTTGTCTGGGCATCTATTTCAATAGCTATGAAGATCTTAGACTTCCCCGTGCAGTGCACATACAATGCTTTCCTCCTTTGAGGGTCTCCGTCCTACTTCTTTCATATGTTGATACCATATGTTATTCCGCAAGTGTGCAGTGCTAGTCAGGTAATCATCTAGCTCATGATCATAATCCCTAGCACTTCTCTTAGATCTCGTTATTTTCTTATGAGCCTCTGTAATCATCTCATGAAGTATGTCAGCATAGTTTTGTCTTACTGGACCAATCATAGGAACATTTGTCAGTGGACTGGGTGTTTTTACATGTGCTACCTGTGTAGTTCACTCCTAGACAATCTATTCCTTTGTTTCTACTTTTAAGCCTGTTTCTGATGCTCATGAACAATCTCCACATCACTTTTTTTCTAATGAAATATTTCTAGTGACATTCGTCATAGGCCCAGGCAATTTTACATCATCTACTGGAATGGGGATGCTTACATAGGGTCTTGGTTTCCTTCTAGTTGCCACATCTGTACTCTTCTGTTGTGTAGGAGGATACACAGGAGTCTTTGCTCCACTTGCATCTATATAGTAAGGAGTGTGTACTGTAAATGAGAGCAGTATCACTATGAACAATATGCAAGTGTATGATATGATATGATATGATATGATATGATATGATATGATATGGCATTTATAACGGGCCTATACACAAGTGTATCAAGGCGGGACAAGGCAAGGGAGGGGGAACAAAGGGAGAACAGACACGATCCTACTAGGCAAAGTGTCATTCGGATCGCGCAAGTGCATGGGATGGGGGAAGGGGAAAAGTGCGGGGGGAGGTGAGGGGACAGTGCAATACATGGGAATAGACTAATAACAAAAGTAAAATAATGGCCAGAAGGTGGCAAGTGCAAGGTAAGTGCAGACGTCGGCTGTCAAGTGCTTGTAGTGGGGCTGTAGGGATACAGAAACAGTCTCCGAGTGTGTGGGTTGCCGGGCAGGCAGTGCAGGCATGTGAGACTGGTGTGGGAGGGACCTGGGCCCGAGATCAGAGGGTGGCCAGGTAACCAGTGCAGTTGCTGTTTCAACTAGGAGGGCAGCAGGGGAGAGTAGAGTCAGGCAGATTTAGAAAGAGGCTGTTGCAATAGTCCAGCCTAGAGAGAACCAGAGCTCTGGAGACAGTGAGCTTCTGGGGGAAGGTGAGGAACGGAAGAATACCTCTGAGGAGGTGGAGTTGGTAGTGTGACTTCTTAGATACGTCAGAGATGTGAGGAGAAAAGGAGAGTGTGGAGTCGAAGATGACCCCGAGGTTTTTAGCCTCACATGAGGGAGGCCGGCCAGAGTGTGACAGGAAAGGAGGGAGTGGGTGTGCCGATGAGGAGCATCTCAGTCTTACTGGCATTAAGGCAGAGGTCTTTCGCAGCACACCACTCCTGGATAGCAGACAGGCAGTCAGTGATGAGGGAAGGAGACAAGTAGGCTGAAGGTAGCCTGAAAATAAGCTGAGTGTTGTCCGCATAGCACTGAAAGTTGGGGCAGAGAGCAGCAATGCGGTGGGCAAGAAGTGCCAGGTAGAGGTTGAAGAGCCAGGGAGAGAGGTTAGACCCCTGGGGGACACCAGAGGTAGAGAAAAAGGAAGCAGAGAGAAAGGACCCCAGTTGTACCTGGGAGGGTTAGCCAGAGAGCAAAGAGGTCAGCCAAGCCAGGGCCTGACCAGTGATACCCAAGTTATCACAGAGACATTTGAGCAGGATGGCATGGTTGACCGTGTCAAAGGCAGAGGAGAGATCAAGCAAGATGAGGACTCAGGGGGGGTGTTAGAATCAAGGTTGGAGAGCAGGTCTGCACGGATGTTCAGGAGAGCAGTTTCCGTGCTTCTGGCAGCTCTGAAGCCAGACTGATGGGCATGAAGACAACCAACAGTTTCATTGTAGAGAATAAGCTGGGAGATGGCCAGCTTTTCTAGGAGTTTTCCCAGGAAGGGAGTGATGGAGATTGGACAATAGTTGGCCGGGCAGGAGGGGTCATCAGAAAGTTTCTTAAAAAGAGGGTGCACAAGGGAGTGCTACAGGGGGATGGGAAGACTCCAGTGGTGAAGTAGTGGTTGCAGAAGTTGGCCAGGGCAAGAGCCAGGGAGTTGATGTCGTCCTTGATGGTTTTGGAGGAATAGGGCTGGATCTGTTTTGACGAGGCTTTCATAGATTGGACTTGTCTAGAAACCTCATCAGCGGAGAACAGGGGAAAGGCAGAGAAGGAAGGAGGAGAGGTGGCAGCAGAAGGGCCAGAGGAAGAGCAGGAGTAGAGAAAGGGAGGGGAGAGGAGGAGAGTGTGGACAGGATGTCCTGAGTTTTAGAGATGAAGTGAGAAGTCAGTGCCGTGCAGACAGCCTGGGAATGGATCGGAGAGGTAGAGTCTGCAGCAGGATTGGCCAGTTCCTTGCAGATAGTAAAGAGTTCAGCCGAGTTGTTAGATGCCACAGAGATGTGGGCTTGGATATGAGCTCTCTTCTTGGTGAGGACAAAGAGCCGGTATTGCCTTTGGAGCAGGCGGCAGGCCAGTTTATCAGAGGATATACATGAAGCACCCCATTTCCTCTCGGTCACCCTGCACTTGCATTTAAGGGTGACGAGGTCTGAGTCGTACCAGGAGTTGTACTTGACTTTGGGATTCAGGTGGATTCTCATGACAGGGGCAAGAATATCTAGAGTATCAGATATAGCAGAGTGGAGCATGGAAAGGGCTAAGTCAGGGTGAGAGTCAGCCAAAGGGGGACGGGTTGTGAGAAAGTGGTGGCAGAAGCCTCAATTGACATACGCTTCATGGATCGGATGACAGAGAAAGGTGGTGGCAGTGATGGAAGCAATTTGGCCTGAGGTGTGGAGAGGGAGAGATGGGAGGAAAGGAGAAAGTGATCACTCCAGGAGAGACGAGTGGGGAGAGGGGCAGAAAGGGGAAGGTTTGTTGAGATCAGAACATCCAGAGTGTTCCCTTCAGAGTGAGTTGGGCCAGAGGGGAGAATAGAGAGTGAGAGAGAGTCACAAGGTCGCAAAAGAGTCCAAAGCGAGGACAGGAGGCATCCAGGTTGATGTTGAAGTCTCCAAGGAGTGGTAGTTCAGTGGTCGAGTCCAGGAGTGACGAGGAGAGGTCCGCCCACTTAGAGAAGAACGGGGGATCTGACCGGGTGGCCAATATATAGTAGCCACTGTAAGAGAATGGCTAGGAGAGAGGGAGAGCTTGCAGACGAGGCATTCAAAAGAGGAGTAGGCCTGCATAGAAATGACAGATGAAGGAATCCACTCGGGGAAAATCAGGGCTACACCCCATGTGAAGCGCTTGGACCTGGGCACGGAGAGGATCTTGTAGCCATCATGGAGGAGCATGTCAAAGCTTGTGACAGAATTGGCCATGAACCATGTCTCGGTGAGACCAAGGACATTGATGGTCAAGTTCCTCAAGAAGGCGGCAGATGCCAGAGGAGTGCTTGACAGCTGATCGAGAGTTAAGAGTGGCAATGTGGTGAAGGTTGCCATCGGTGAAAGACTTCCGGGGGGGTACAGATCAGTAGTACGCCCTGCAGAGGTGAAGAAGGAGCCCAAGGGGGGTCAGAAAGGGAAGGAGAGGGCAAGGTAGCCAAAGAGGATGTAGCAGGGGGAGGCAAGGAAGCAGTGGAGGGGGGAGAGGAGATGGCAGGAGAAGAAAGGAAATTGATGAGGTTTGGGAAATGTCTATTGAAGAGGAGAAGATTGGCCTGAGGGCCTCGGACCAGGACGGTGTCATTCCTATAAACATTAATGATGACCTTGGAGGAGTAGAAGGAGGCCAGGAGGGCATCCCACCGGCTGTCACCATTAATAGGAGAGGAAGAGAAATGAGAGAGCACAGAGACCATATGCAGGGTCCATAGTTCTGGCGAGGGATCAACAAAGAGGATGTTGGGGAGAGTTTCCCGAGAGGAGGCACTGGTATAGGTGTCAGCGATAGGGAGGCCTGGGTTGGAGACCAGGATATCCTGTTTAAACTTCTTCCTACCAGATTTAGTGAGGAGAACAGGATAGTCGATAGAGAAGCAGCTAGAAAATATAGGAGAGACAGAGAGCACCATAAACTAGGAGGGGTGGGGAGAAAGGTGTGAGGGAGAGGGAAGGGGAGAACACTAGGTAGGGAAGGACACAGGGTAGGGAGCAAGCAGATGAGACAACCCCTACATTTGAGAATCCTGAATAGAGGAAGAAAGGCATAGGTTTCTCAAAGCAATTATAAATAGTGATAAAGTGCAATTTGTTTTGACACAGGAGAAAAACACAGCTAAGTTTGAGAATCCTGAGTAGAGGAAGAAAGGCCTAGGTTTTGAAATGCAAATTATAAATAGTGCTACAGTGCAATTTTTATTTTTGAACAAGGAGAAACACACACCTAAGTTTGAGAATCCCTAGTAGAGGAAGAAAGGCCTAAGTTTCACAATGCAATTATAAATAGTGATACAGTGCAATTTTTTGAAACAGGAGAAAAACACACCTAAGTGTGTGAGTCTGCTAGGTGGACAGGGGTAGCAGGGAGGCACGAGGCACTTACCAGGAGGTAGACTGGCAACTGGTGTCCCCTGCGGACACCTGCAGACACAACCAGGGGCTGCCTAAAAAGGGAGCCACCCTTTGCTTAGGAGCCCTTAGCCGTGGGGCTGCTGGGCCGGGGCTGCCCATTGGAGGTCAGGGATAAGGAAGGAAAACCCAATTGGGGGTGTGGGCGTGATGGGAGACGGGCAGGAAGGAGGTGAAAGAGAGAAGGAAAGCAGAGGGGGAGCAGGGAACAGGACACATGGGCTGCACCAGGCAAGGAACACAAGCGGCAAAACTAAAATTACATTCAATTCAAAATGCCTCAGAAGGCCCTACCAGGAGGATGCGAGGATGCCGGCACTGCAATCACCTGCTCTGCCAGAAAGAAATGGCGAGCATGGTGACCAACAGAGCACTACAATCCAGGCACCAACTGACAGAGGATGGAAGGCAATCAAGGGGGAGCGTGATGGGAGGCGGGCAGGAAGGAGGGGAAAGATGGCACACAGACCGCACCAGGCAAGGAACACACGCAGCACAAATAAAATTACATTCAATTTAAAATGCCTCAGAAGGCGCTCACCAGGAGGATGCCAGCACTGCAATTACCCGCTCTGCCTGAGTGGAAAAAGTTAATTATACACAGATAGGACCATATGCAGCAATAGCTTTTTGCACACCGTGGACGTCTCTCGTAATCTGCCATAACAAAGCTGCTATTGATGCTGCCCATTTTACTTTTAAGGAAGGAAAGACAGACTTTTAATTGGGCAACTTCATGCACTACTTCTGGAAGCTGTTGAATCGGCTGCAGAAGTGCCTCTCGTTTGGTTGCAGATGGCTATACGATGATGAACAAAAGAACCGATTGGAGACCACAAATTGGCCTGTTACCAGACAACATGACGAATCTCCTTCAGCATGAAACAAAGCTCCTCAATCAGTAGACTTTTGGATCTTCTCCCTCAAAAATCTCATTCAGTTCTCTGTGTTCTCTCAGAGTATCCATTCACTTTATCATAATATCTCTCAATATTACATTGAGCACTGTATTGTTTCTTGGGTCTCTAAGGAATGTTCTGACATCAGTTTGTCTTCCAACAAGAGGACATTCCTCAATCAGATAGTAAAACACCAAAATGTCGAGTCTATGCACATTCTCTGGTGAGAGGGGCATTTGTGTTTTCCCCACTGAACTCAGGAAGCAAAATAATTTGTTCAATGATAGCTGCAAGCAATCTCCTTATAATTGGACCATTCTTAGGATTTTGTAAGAACAAATGAACTCTAGTAGTTCTCACCACAAGCACAGGGTGAGCGTGCAAAATGAACGAAAAGACTGCAGGAACGATCTGTGAAACATTGTCATTGGGCACCACCGTAGGCCCCTCCGAAAAGAAATTCAGTGAGAAAAGAATTGGGGAACTGCTCCCTCTTCCTGTCAATTGAAAAGAAACTCCAAATCTGCCATGCTCTCCTTCATGCTCGAGAATTAAGTATGTCTCAGTCCAATGTCAACAAACTCCTGTGGCTCAAGAACAAATAGCTTCCCCTAACTCCTTTTTAGTGACTAAAAAGAATGTCCCGAAATAAGCCTCAGTCCAATATACTCTTTGTATTTATTTGACAGCTTCTGCATCCTTCTTCCTCATCCTAGTCCTAGTCTGCGCATGCTGTGGTTCTTCACCAATGCTAACTTCCAACGGGGGTGGGGGTGAAGAGGGTTCTCCATCTTAGATCTTCACATCTCTGAGAAATATCCAAGCACGTCTGTCTTGTACCTTGACTGCAGATGGTGTAACGTCCTCCTCTATAAAGGGGCCGTTAAAACGAGGCTCATGCCACCTTCTTGTGAAGTTGCGGATTAAGACCAAATCTCCAGGGAAAGGTTTGGAAAGACATAGCTCTTTAACTTCATTTGCTGTAACATCTCCTTCTGTGTTCCAAGTTGCCCCACACCCCTTCCACTTGAGCTGATCTGAAATGACAGAGATACTTGAAGTCGAGCATGTAACATAATCCCGTAGCTCCTTTCCTAACAATTCTGCTGTCGACTGTGCATCACTTCTAGTTCTAGACTGAGGTGTGAGAAGTGTCCTCATTTGCCTCCCTGTCACTATCTCGTGGGGGGTAAGATGGTGGCCTGAACCTGGCTGATTTCTCAATGCATAAAATGCCAGTGGTAGACAATGCAAGCATTCTTTCTTCAGGGTAAGCTTCAATTTGGCTATTCTCTCTTTAAGCAAGCCTCTCACAGACACTGTTTGCTTGCGGGTGATACACTGATGAAAATGTGTGCTTTATACTTAGCAACAATATAGGAAATGCTTCTCGTACAAAAAATGTGGCTGCAAAGGTGACATCTGGATGTGTACCTGGTCCAGCTTCAATCAATCTCGAAAAGGGACATTCTACCACTATCATATATCTATATCCATTACATACTTTCAATATGTCAACATAGTCAATATTCAAATGCTGAAAGGGACCACTAGGTCTCGGAATAACTCCTCTCACTCCTCTAATTGTGTGCAATGTGTGCCCATCACAAAACCTTTGACTACGATACCCTTTACTACACAAAATGAAAAGTGTTCTACTATATTCAGAAAAAACCAATCCGCTGCAATTGTTGCAGCGAGGCTCTCTCTAGTAATGTGCGCAGGATAGTGCAGCTGGTCCAACGCCACCCTTAATAAGGCTACAGGCATCACTGTTTTGTCACCACAATGCTTCAGAGGCGTTTAAAGAACACCCTCTCTGCGTCTGCAAGTCTTTTTTTGTCTTGAGGCCCTTCCCCTTGGATCTCTACCAAATGCGTCCTAGACATATTACTATCACACTCAGATACACTCATCATCACCACCATGCTTTCATTCACATCAGGCATATCAAATTACATAATAATTTCTGAACATGCAATTTTCTTTGCTTCCTCACCTGCTTTTTGATTTCCACTTGAGATAAAGTCTGGCCGTTCAGTGTGAGCTGTGCAATTAACGACTGCGATAGCTTCTGGGAGTTGTAGTGCTCTAAGTAGCCTGTCCAATAAGGCTGCGTGTCTGCTTGGAGGTAGGCCCTCCTTTTCCAGCATGCTAGCCCTGTGTGTGCTGTCGACGTCACATAGGCAGAGTCACTGCGGCACCTGTATATCTCTGTCCATCATTTTGATTGATTCTAGACAAACCATAAATAAATAGAATCTCCCCATCTGCCAACGCATTTTCCTTCCCCCTCGGGAGTTCATCATAGAATTCCTCATAATTTGTGCAATCATATGCGTGTTCGTCCTCTGCAGTGGTTCTGCTATAAACATGTCAGGATTCACTATTCTGCATCAGACTATTTTAATTACCGGATTTGATATGACTACCTCATAGGCAGAAGCCCTTTGAGAAGTCAACGTACCCTTAGGTTTTGCCAAATTGCCAAACAAAGCATGTTCAACGAATAACGTCATGGAAAATCCCATCACTATGCTAGCAGCCTTCTCAATGGCGAACCCAGGGGCTACCAAAGATTGTTTGCATGGATAGTGACCTCTCATTACTGGGTCTAGAATCCTACTGTAATATGCAAGGGCTTGTATGCCAACAGGGTTCTCTGCGTAAGTACAGCTGTCATAACAGAGCCATTTGTCTGCAAAAATAAGAATTCCTCAGCATAATTGGTAATCTCCAAAACTGTCTTTTTCAACTCATCAAACCCTTCTTCCATCTCCTCAGTCCAAATATTTTTTTTCTGATTCACCTGTATTTTCTTCAGAGCCTGCAACAAGGGCCTTATGTATGAACTGTAATCAAAGACCCATCCTCTTACATAGTTACAAAGTCCGAAAAATCTCTGCATGTATTTTATCATGAGTGGCTTTACTGTTTTCAAAATAGCCTCAGCCCTCTAAGGATTAACCTTCTTTCCTTCACATGAAATTAGCTGGCCTATGTACAGTACATCCTATTGACAATACTGCAATTCCTCATTGTCTACTTTATATCCTTTGTCTGCAAGGATAATCATTGGCTGGATTGAATCGTGTCTGCACTGCCCTTTTTTATGCTTCAGACCAATATGTCATCCACGTACTTCAACACAACACCTTAAAAATCAATATTGCTTAAGTCCATCTGTAGGACCCTATTGAAAATCGACGGGGACTCACAATACCCTTTGGGTAAACGAGTGCTTTTCAGGCAGGTTTGTCTGAACGTAAATTACGTCAGATCTTGCAAGTCTTTATGAAAAGGTATGAGAAAAACACATTTCTCAAGTCAATCACAGTGAAATACTGTGCCTTGACAGGTGTTTTACATAAGATTGTTGCCAGATTAGAAACTAGAGGGAACTCAGTCTCTTCAACCTGGTTAATAAGTCTCAAAACTTGAATTAAACCTCACATCCCACCTTTCCCTTTTTTGATTGGATGAATTGCAGTATTACACAGTGACTCTGACGCCACTAAGATGCCCTGTTCCATCATAGAAGATATTTTCTTAAAAATACCTTTATCAGCCTCTCGAGACATGGGATACTGTCATGCTCAAAGTAAAATTGCTCCTGGTTTCAATCTAATCTTTACTTCTCCAGCCCCCTTCAATAGACCTACGTCATATGGGCCTTTTGTCTGTAATGAAACTGGCACTTTCAACCTGTTTTCATCAAAATACTCTGGGCGCTTCTGTGCTAACATCATTTTCTGAGGAACCTCCCTTTTTAATTGCTCTAACCCAATAAGTAAAACTCATCTCAAATATTACTTCATTATCTGATGGATGATCTCTAAACATATCCCCATCAGTGATGTCAGTCAATCTGTAACCCTTCCCAATGGCAATCACTGTGCACCATCGTCTACCATCATAATCAACTCCATCAAGCATAGCTAATTCTCCTCACACTATAGGGGCGTGTAATTCCAAAGGAAAGACTCGTCCTACCTCTTCATCCATAGGTATCTTTGGCCTAAATAAAATGTCATCAGCTATTCTCACAGTTTTACCCACTAAACTGGGCAACCATGTTAACAGAATGCATACCCACATAGTGAAAAACTTCTGGTTCTAATGGCACTCCTCTTATGACCACGTGTCCTGCAAATGCCATAAAAAATTCACTCATGTTTAAATAATGCATTCCTGGTGTTGAACACACTATGCCTTCATCAGTGAACGAAATCATCATGTTCAACTTGGTAATTAAATCTCAACCTTATATATTGACAAGTTTCTGCCTTGAATACAATAATGGCACAGACATGTAACACTCTCCAATAGAGAATGGCAATGTGTCAATTAAAGGAACTTGGCTTGTAGCTCCTGTGAACCCTTGAGTGTTTAGGGCATTTACAGATATTGAAAATGTCCCCTCTCGTGTACATGAGCATGTTGCACCCGTGTCTACAAAAAACAAAAAAGATTTGCCTCCTATATTAACATCAACTCTCGGTTCCTCTTGAGGATTTGGTGTTATAGATAGTATCAAACACATCAAGCTGTCCTATTGTGGATACATTCTCATCCCCGTACCTCCGAAAGGATTTCCTCCATCAACAATGACACCTGCTATTCTAGGAGTCATTAATTGTCCAGTGTTTGAGCTCTGCTGTATCTGCATGGGTGACCGCTGTGACTGCTCTTGTGGCTGATTCATTAGTGCCTGCTGCGTTTGAAAGTCTTGCTGCATTCTCAGCGCTTGTGTCTGCTGCACTGTTTGATTCTGATCAAACCCATCTTCATTCTGCTGCGAATATGTAGGTGGGTTTGTAGTCCCCCCTCTTGAGAATTGCCCATTCTACACGACTCCTTGACTTCTACACGTGCGAGAAAAGTGCCCTGTTATACCACATGTCCAGCTTACAGGAGGAGGTCTCCTAAATGTCCTTCCTACATGCCTTGATTATCATTCTGCGTGTTCTGAAACCCACCTTAATTATCCTGGAAGTTTCTCTTCAATGCCGTACTCAGATAGTTTTTTCTGCACTAACTTTGCCTCTTCACCTTAACTAACATCGTCTTTCTTTCGATTCTTCTCTTGCAAAAGCCTGCAATAATGTGCAATGGTCAGCTGTAATTGTTGACCATGGCTTTGCTTCCATCCCAACACATTTCTTCAGCTGTTTCTGCACTGTGTCTGGCAGCCTTTGCCACAATATATGATAAAATGCAAGTATAGATTTTCCCCATGTCTCCCGTATCTCCAAGGTCCACAGCTCTTGGAAATGTTGAATGTAAACAAGTGGATCGTCCCCTTCCTGCATCTTTTTAACCATTGTAGCTCCCATGTTTGATATGTTCGGATACAGTACTCTAAGTGCTTTCCAAACTGCTGCCCTACAGTTATTGAATGGTGCACCATCATAAGCAGTGTTCACTGTGGTAACACTAGAATACCGTGCTCTTGACCAAACGTCATCAGCCCTTTCCCCAAGGTTAGCAATCAGGAGACCTTTAATGTCCCCCATACTAACGTGTTTCCTCCTGTCATTTTCTCTAATTCATGTATCCATTTCACAGTGCCAGCAGTTAAACTCAGGAGTGTACATGTTAAATCATCCTTATCCATCTGTGGCCAAGGTATATACTGTGGCCTCGCTCCTCCCTTCTCTAACAAAGGAAACTGAACTCCCTACCTCGCATTCATCACCCATCGTCTGCCTGTCCATAGCAGGGACAATGGTTCTGCTCTGCCTTTTACCTGGCAGAGACCTTAGCATGCTCACACATGGTGGCGAGTCCCCCCTCTGTCCATTGGATCGATCTTTAGGTCAATCTAGCCGTGTCAATGATTTTGACACCCGAGATTTGGGTAGGTCTAAATCCTACCGTCTTACTTCCTTATCCAATGAAAAACACCCTTCAGGGCAACATGTGCCACCTTCCTCTTCCCCACAGAAGGTTGCTCTGTCCTCATCTGACATATTCTGTCCCCAACTCGTGTGACTTGTCTCCTCTTCATCTCTTTTCAGAGTCAGTCTATCTAAAGACAGCGCCTTTGGCTTAAAACTACATGAGGCTCCCTCTTCGTCGTACAGCTGCATACTCTCGAGTCGATCATTTTTACCCTTCCTTTCCAGCACTTAGTCCTCATATCATGATAGTGTTTATCGATAGCAAACCCCAATGCTTCTTGAGTCAGACTCATCCTCTAGATTTACTTTAGATGAACCTGCTATGGGCTCATGTGCTGGAAGAACTATTCTATGTCTTCCCATGACACTACTGGATTAGGATCCATTACATCCTTTTCCATATGATGAATGTCACATGCTCTCTGTCTTCTCTTTCATTCTAACTCATTGTCAAATTTTCTTTGCTTTCTTGCTACCTCTCTTACCCTTTCTTCCTCTTTTCTCTTCATGGCTCTTCTCTCATTTGCCTTTCATATTTCTTCATCTCTACGTCTTTGCATTCTTTTATCCCTTAATTTCTGTTATTCTTCCTCCATTCTTTCCTTTCAATATCTTTTCCTTTCTAGTCCTTCTTGTTCTTCGATTGCCCTCTGCCTATTGTCATACTTTCTCTGCTCATCTGCTCTTTCCTGCTTTCTCAGTTGCTCCTCTTGATACAACTGTTTCAGTCTTCATCTATCCTTTCTTTTCATCCCATCATCTTTCAGTCTTTCCTCTCGTTCATTATCCTTTCTGTCTTGCTCATCTCGATCTTCCCTTTGCCTTACATCCACGATGCTCTTACCATCAAGTTTGAGCAAAATCTGACCACCAATCCATTAGTTCTGTTTAAGCGCTAACTCATCAGTCTTATCTTTTTCTCCTTTGCATCTCTTTATTTCCGTTCCTCTATCTAAGGATGAATTTGGTCGATCACTTCTCTCTTTATCGTTTCTCTCCTTGTCCCTTGGGACCTTAGAGATTACATCTCTCTCAGTATTTTTCTCTGGGCCCTCATCGCTGCTTTGCGCAGGTGACTCATATGCCGGGTTACTATACCCTGCCGCTGCCTTAAGCTCCCTCAATGGGTACAGCCCGTCATCTTTCTTGCTATTGTCGTCTGCTTCTGGCGTGGCGGGTGTATCAGAAGGCGCCTCACCCCTCTATTTGCATGCATTAAGTATCCAATCTACAGCAGGCACCTCCTCTCTCTCCTCCTGATACATATTCCAGAGCTCTAAGCTTGCTAGTCGCTTATCTAACTTTTTCCCGTATATGCAGCATGCAAATATGTTGTCATATGCTGCAGAACTGTCTTCGATATTGATCCCCCTTGTGGCCATGGCATGAACATTGTGTCTGCTGTGCCCTTAACCCACTCTGCACTGTACTGTCTAAGCTTGGGTGCATGCTTGGGTAGCTGCTTACAGAGCTGTATAAGCAGAGTAATATCCTCCATTTTGACACTTCACTCTTGGCTGTCAATACTCACCTTTACAATTTGCAGATTTACAAAATATGTTTCAGAAAAACAAAACAATATAAGCGTGCACCAATCGTTGCAGGCTCCAAACCCTCTATATGATGTATTTTACTTTAATCTATGTTTTCACTAAACACCATCAGTTCAATACCAACAAATAAATAAATAATTCACAATTCTCGTGTTTTCTTTTACACGTCTATCAATTTCCCTATTTTTCTAACCGTACATAGTCACATAAAACAAACAGACAAACGGACATACTCCACCGGCCACATACATCTCAGTCTCCTCTTTAAGACTGTCATAACCCTAAAAATATCCAGATCTGATGTGAATCGACCTCTTCAAACTTGCCTTTAACTGAGTTTGGGTCTCATTCCGAGAGCCATGGCGCTATTTGCAAAATGGTTGCCTCCAATACCGGGTCCGGCACCGGACTTGTTCAATGGGGATTTACCAGTGCATTCCGACCCCGGAGGGACCGGTAAGTCCCCATTGAACAAACCATTCCCCATTCCCATTTGAGCCCCCATGTGCTCAATGGGAATGGGGAGGGTGCTAATAACGGGCTCGTGACTAGCAAGCCCGTTATTAGTGCCCTGGTCCCTTAGCAGGACCCGTAAGGGACGTGTGGTCAGACCACATGTTCCTTACGGTTCCCGTTAAGGGACCTCGGAATTAGGCGGAAAGGGGTTACCAGCACCGGTCTCCTTACCGGTGCCGGTAATCCCTTACCGCCCAACACATAATGACCCCCTTTGTCTCCTCTGTCACCTGTAAATAGGGCTCTAGGTGTGATTCCTTCAGTTCTGTTCTTTAAAACACAGGAAACCTGGGTGTACTCTTTATCGTGGCCTCTCCTCATGATACCTCTTAATTGTTTGACCTCTCTTCAAATCAATTTTACTCTATATTCAACACTCATCGTTATCAAGTTACTTTATCCCAACCTCCCTCCATTACTCGTTTTTACCCTCATTACTTTCTTGACCCAATGCCCATTCACACTTTTGCCACCTCACTCAGTTTTACTCACCATTTGTTTTTTTAACTTCTGACTCTCGGGATTGTATGCATCCTCAGTAGCCTCTTCAACTTTCTGTCCGTTCAGCTTCCTGTAGATGCCAGGAGGGGTTTCTACCTGAAAACAAGGGACCCATCTAACCTGGCTTGCAAGACTTGCTTTAAACTGAAAACTGGTATCTACAGGGAGGTTCATGCCCTTTCAGCCAAATGGCAATATTTCCGGGACCCTAAAGCTTACTTATCTCAATGGATATCTAACCATCCTACCTCTGCTACCGCGTGAACTGGAGGCTTCCAGCCCTTTAGGATGAGGTAGCAATACCTTTGAAATAGATTGGGATGCAGACATTTTTCAAACATCAATAATCAAAATGACTTAGGTTGTTGGCAAAAGGATAACTGTTTTAATATGAATTATCTAAAACAGGGAGTATAACGGACATCAACAGACGTCTCAGCGTAAAGTCTCTCGATGCATCTTTGAAAAAAACATTCTTTTATAACAAAAAAACATCATAGGTGACATCAACCTACGTATTACTACCATCATCCCATGTGGCAAACTAAAAAAACCTAGTTGCAAGTGTGGTCTAAGGGAACATCTAAGTATACAATCAATACTCATCTAAGGCAGTGAAAGAAAGTGATTTGTTTCTTAACATTAGGTTAACTAAACCTTCACCTAAAACAGGTCACTATGAATGTCACTAGATACACAATGTCCCATTGGCTACACAACTATGGGGCCCTTAATCATGCTGTCCCTTACCATTGCTTGGCACTCTAACCTCCGTCAGTACTTTTCTACCTATGTCTAGCAGCAGACAGACTGGGCTTCCAGGTGCTGGTGATCTAGTCTTCAACCATAGCTTCCCACCAATTAACATAATCATCTATCATCACCTCAGTGGTCTGCTGTCAATTGGGGCTTTGAAAGTGTTCTTTGCTCTGGAAAATTCTGGGGAGTGAAGGCACACTCTGCCCTAATACGTAGGTGTGACCATAGTGTTCGTCCAACTTCGGACCCCTTCCTTGTTTTGTTGATGCCTGCTGAACAGGACCTTCGTTCGTTGACACGATTTGTATCCAATATCTGCTCATCCCAGCTTGATACAGCCTTGGCTTCTTGGTTTATCCAGTCTCGCCTTTCTGAGATTCACTTTGTAATTCACTTGTTTTCTAAATGCAACACTGAAAAAGAGGCCTTCCATATTTAGCCCAGCTCTGCTATAACACGTAGTGGAAACATCCATTCTTTACGTTCTTCTATATGTATGCATATGTTGGCGCATGCCGCAATCTATTCACTATAAAGCTAGCCTCAAGAATAATTCTTCTGCTTGCCTTTCTTTGCATATGTACATGTATAAAACAGCTTGACATCTTAATTATTTCTGTAGCATAAGTTTCTTCATCTTGATCCCAAGATGCCACTTACCTTCGATACTTGCTTGATGCCTTATAGAATATCTGCATACTCTAGTCTCTGCATCTCTTCTATGTACGTCCGCTTGACTTGGCCA